>NC_086322.1:16959775-18326025 GCF_036172605.1 Pelobates fuscus
GCCGTGCACGGCACTCGAGGTGTCTTTGCACGGCACTCAAGGCTGCTAGAGCCAAACAGGCTCTGTCCTATCAGGAGTCCCAGTAAAACTTCAAATATCTGCTAATATGAAAAGATGGTGAAGGACAATCCTCAATTTAAGCATTGCAGCACATAGAGGAAATGATCTCAGATCACTTCCTCCAAGCACTTGTGAATGGGAATCCACAACGTAGTAGAGCAGCCTGCAGCTGCTGTTGCAGCTCCTGTCTTTGACCTGTACCAGGCCAGCCTGGTCCCCACTGGAACCCAGGGAAGCCAACCATACTGCTAGATATACACAGATATTGTGGATCAAACCAAGTGTTTATCTGAGTATCTGCTCCTTTCCAAATTGTTAAAATAAATGCGTGCACGTTTTGAAGTAAATTACACTGAGACACAGGTATCAGGTTAATAAAAAACTTCGGAATCTTTACTCAGGGGGCGGCAAGCCACTTATAAAGGCAAAAATACATCATATGCAAAAATGTAGATAACAGAGAGAAAACATCTCTAATTGGTTAGGTGTTAAGTGTCTTATCTAATGCACATCCTACGAGGCGTGATGTCACCATCATCCCGGGATTTTACTCCGGATATAGGCACCATCTTGTTACACGAGGTAGTTAGTCGGTGGGAGCGGGTGCTCTAGCAGCCATTTTGAGTAGATATTGAATACAGGTATACACAGTAAATAGACATTTTTACTATCACTAATTTACATTCATAACACAGAAATTAAGAATAACCCTCCCCTTATACAAATAATACGAACAGCCCACACACAAACATACATACAAACTGCACAAACGTAACCCGCTAACAATCCTCATAGATGCACACAAACCCCACATGCAGCCTTTCACATGCAATACCCCAAACAGCCCACACACACTACCAAACACACAATGGGACATATCCATCCACACACAATTCCACAAGCAGCCCTCATACACAGCCCACATTCATATGTATCATACACAATACCATAAACTACTAATGAACATATACAGTATAATAGCTCATATACGCACAAATACAATGATGCAAAGCAACTGCAGTAAAAATAACACAAGCAGAATATGGCAGCATACAGACCTAAATTTTTAAAAATAGGACCGGCACGCTACGGGACATCACAATCCTATATCGGCACAGTGCTGCTAAAAGGTTGCCTACCCCTGGACTAGGATCACTGGTCCTTAAACTGGGAGTAGTCTTAGTTAGAGTGCTCTGCAGGCCACATATGACATTGATAGAAGTATCAAAATAAAGCCAAAAGATATTTAAAGTAGTATAACAGACTATTCACGAGAAAAGCCTACAATCATCTCCATATCAAAGGGTTTGATAACCGTAATGAGATCAAAAAGATACTTAAGACTCACAGTATATCTTACCCAGTATATCTTACCCATATAAGTGTAGGTCATGTAGTATAGCTACCTACTCCCATAAATCATGGCCAGTGTAAAGAGGTGAAAAAATAGAAAGTTAAAATTATAGTGAACTAATGTGCAGAACCATACTTAGATTGTTGGTTACCTGCACATAGTGACAGTGCCCTAGTGAGAAAATACGTGAAAGAAGGATGGAACCCGACGCGCGTTTCGGGGCTTTCAGTGATGCACCTTCATCAGGGGCTAGAGGGAGACTGACCTCTGGTCTCCATTTAAATGTGTGCTGGTAGCTGCTGATAACTGTTGAACCAATCGGAAGCAGGCATGATGACATAATTTGGGCGCCAAGATATCGAGCGTTCATATGCTAATGAGCCCTTCAAATTTCTAAAAGAAAAAAAGAGAGTGGTGGTAATATGGCGCTTTGATGTGCTGCTAAACCCACAGTGAAATCAACCACACAATTTCACAAACAAGTAGAAAACAGGAAAGTAGAAAATAAAGTGGATAGCGCACTAAAAGTCCAGGAATGTGTATTATAGTACTTATACACAAATTTAAAATCAGAAAAGTATATACTGAAACATACTATACAGAAGATCTTTGTCCAGTTGTCCCTGAAACAATACAGCTCACATAGGGCAATATAGTACTGGTAAGTATCTTAATTTTCAAATGTGTGTATATAAATAGTAGAAAATCCTACTCACATTTTAATGAGCCTGCATTCAAACTGGCTCAAGTATATAAGCATGAGTAGGATATGTAGATTAGAATTATTCAATTGATATATTCCTCTCCAGTATTTATAAATATTGAGGAGCAAAAATAGATGTTAGAAAAAAGTATAACATTTATTATAAAAACAAATATTCAAATCTTACATTTAAGAAGCATATAATCAGCATAAGTCAGCACAACGCGTTTCGGCTAGATGCCTTCATCAGGTGCATACAATAAACATATTTCACTTGCCCCCTCTTTTAAACCCCAAGTTTGCGGCAAAAAAGTGTTAAGCTCCACCCCCATACATTGCGTCACGTCACTTCCGGTGGCTGGGACTTCCGGTTTCGGATGTTCCATCTTTGTTTTTTCTCTATGTTCTTGTTACACCCGGAAGTGTTTCGCTTGATTGGGGTGGTCCCTCTTTCATGTTATTCTTTCAATCAATGTTCATTTGTCATAATGCCGGAAATATTCCGGCTGCCATTTTTGAAATGAAAAATGAAAAATGAAATGAAAAATGAAAAATACACATCAAATGTCAATATTATGAATATAGGGCACATATAAATCACAATATTATTTATAACCAAGTATACACATGTACATACCACACACAAAAGGATTGCTTATGCCCTCCACCAAAATAGAAAGACTAAAAACGTAATTAATCCCTTAGTGGGATTCTCAATAAGGAGGGAATCTCTTTCAGTTAGGAGTGCCCTCTGGTACGCTGTCTTGAGGCATCTATTGGAATACCCTTTCTTTTTAAATTGCAACCTCAATGTTTGAGCTTTCGATTTAAACTCTTCTAATGTGGAGCAATTTCTTTTAACTCGAAGGTACTGACCCATGGGTATCCCTCTCTTCAGAGAGGTAGGATGATAGCTCTCCCAATTCAACAAATTGTTAGCAGCTGTGGGTTTTCTAAAAAGGGTGGTGGACAGACAGTTATCCAATGTAATTTCTAACGTGACATCAAGGAAGAGTAGTTTTTGTCCGCCTATTTCATGAGTTAGTCTGAGATTGATGTTGTTAATATTTAGAGCTTCAACAAACCTGTTAAATAATTCAGACAATCCAGTCCATGCAATCAGCACGTCATCAATGTAACGTTTCCACAATTTAATGTAATTGTGGTACTTGGAAAACTCTGCGCTGAAAACGGTGTTGTGTTCCCAACATCCCAGGTGGAGGTTCGCATATGAGGGGGCACAAGTTGTCCCCATAGCGGTCCCTCTCACCTGGTGATAGTAGGTTCCCTCAAACAAAAAATTATTATGTGTGAGGATAAACCGTAGAAGTTGCAACACAAAATCATTATGGTTGTTGAATGACATATCTCTAGTTTGGAGAAACCATTGAACATTTTTAATGCCTATGTTGTGGGGGATGGAACTGTATAGTCCTTCTACATCTAGACTACATAGTTTAGCATCAGGAGGTAGTGTCATGTCTTTCAAGACATTCAGGGTCTGTTTTGTGTCTCTAAGGTAGGAAGGGAGGGTCTTGACAATATCCCGTAAGATGTATTCTACATAAACACTGCAGTTTTGTGAAAGATTATTCCTGCCTGAGACTACCGGTCTCCCAGATAGTATTGCCTGCTGTTTATGGATCTTGGGCAGGGAATAAAAGGTTGCTATAGTTGGTTTTTTATTCCACATGAATTTAAATTCATCCGTCGTTATTAGATTTTTTTGGAAAGCTAGGTCTAAAATGTTTTTCAATTCAAGTAGATACTTGTTTGTTGGGTCGGAGGTTAGAACTTCATAGGTGTTCACATCATCTATGATTCTATGTACCATTTGCACATAGTTTGTCCTGTCCATTACAACCAGATTTCCCCCTTTATCGATGGCTTGATGGTAATGGACTCGTTCTTTTTTAGGATGTTGAGTGCCTTCCTTTCCTGAAAGCTCAGATTGTTCAGATTCTTTGTGGATTGCATATCATCCCCCATAGTCTCTAATTCTTTGCAAGTTAGTTCTACAAAAAGATCTATATATTTGAACTCTGGAATATAGGGAGTAAATTTGCTTTTAGGTTTCAAATTTGTGAAAGGAGCCGTCTTTGTAACCACTGGATCATTACTGTTGAGTAGGTCAACTAGGTTGTCCAGCAGATTCATATCTTGAATTTCCAGACCTAGTCTACCTGCTCGTTTAGTCTTTTGAATACAGTGAAATTTATGAAGGGCTAGTTTTCTAGCAAATAGATGAATGTCCTTTGTCCAGCAAAATCTATCAAATGTAGGTGTGGGGACAAAGGACAATCCTCTTTTTAGTATCTGGGTTTCAAGAGTAGTGAGCTGGTGAGAACACAAATTAATGATCAGGCTTTCCTTAGTTAGCATGCTTTCCTCTGTTTGTATCTCTCTGTTGACCTGCTTCTTGTGTTCCTTTGGGGTTTCTCTTCTAAATTTCCCCTTGCTAAAAAATTAATTCCCCTTTTCAAAATACTTTTGGGATTTGGGTCAGTAGAGGTGGAAGGACCCTTTAAGGTTGGTTCTGTTTCAGAGCCACTGGTGTCGTATTCCGACGTAGAAAATGGATCAAAGTCAACTCTTCTATTACGCTTAAATTTTTGGTAAATGTTGTCTGTCTGAAAGTCTTTAGAATCTCTCATGAATTTTGAGTGTTTGCGTGTTTTAATAGAGGTTTGGAATCTGTCAAGTTGTTTTTTTAGTTTCAAGTTGTTCAAAGTTAGTTTCTTTTTTAAAAATTTGAATTTTATCTATTTCCTCATCGACTTCTTTAATAATTTTTTCTAGTCTCAGTTTTTCACACCTGCGTAAGATGTCCATAAATTTACGGAAACAAATGCCTGCTGCTTCCTCCCACTCCTTAATGAACTCGGCTTCCTCAATGTGGGGTCGAGGAATGTCTGGACTATGAGTCCCCTTGGAATTAGCTCTTTATTGAGATATTTTTCAAGTGAGGCAACTTCCCACCCTGCTCTTATTTGTTGTTTAAATAAATATGTTAAGTGGTTGAAGGTTAAATGTATATTAGTATGTGTAATATTCTCTGTTAGGTGTCCTTCTGAAAAGACAGAATAGATATCTGTATACCATGCTTCTCTACTTGCTTTGTCAGATAAGAATCCAGCCATATCTTAAGCAACGCTATAGGTGTATAGGTATTGAAACCGTATTAGTAATATCTCAAAGAGTAGTCTCTACCCTTGTCGGTGGGCCCAACTAATGGAACCCTTCTCCACAGGAAGAAATACACCTAGATGGACACTCCAGAGGAGTCCTGGGGCTTAACCCCTATTCAGGAAATATAAAGGAAAAAATACTTAGACCGTCTGGATAGAGTACCCAGGTTTCAAAAGTAAGTACTGGAATTTAGAAAAATGGGATCTTCCAAGTTATTTGATAATGGCTGTATATGTGCACTTTGTGGCCATATCAGCTAATTAGTTTAGCTGCAGTGTAGAAACTTAGTAACAATATACAAATACTAGTAAACCACAGTTTAGTCATTAGCCACACGCATTCCGGCATAATGTCATTCCCTTACATCGGAGACACAGTCAAAACTTTACTGTCCAGTATGTGATTATCGGCAAGGTACTTTTGTTTGACATCATCTTTATATAGATGTAACATAATGGGACAAAACTAATGAATTCGTCACATTCTTGATACCTGATTTAACTATTTAAATTCTAGAGATGACGTTTCTGACATAGATTTAACTGCCGCGGTTAGATGGCAACCTATTAAGCTCAGAAAATAGACTCTTTTATTTCCGATTCTTTAGTTATACAATTGGTCAATCAGTGTATTCGGCATAATATGGATTTCATGGTACAGATACTTGACGGAATTGGACCGACAATCTGAGTTCCAAACATTGCCGGCTATGTTTTCTAGCCGCAGTAATGTTACAACTTCACAGCATTACTGAAGAGATTGGCATATAATCCATACAAAGTTACATTACATCAACTAGCTACATAGTACTCAATATTCAGTTATGATAAATGACTTGGAGATCGTTATGCCACTTCAGCGACGTAATATATTTATTGCCCTTTAGGAGAACATCGGCATATGTTTGTTATATGTCACCATTCACAATATGTATATCCCCTAAGGTCAATAGTAATCCACTTGTCACTGACATTTTCGACACTGTAACAGTTAATAGATGAAGCCGCTGACGTCAGACGGCAAGTTCAATGATTAGCCAAATTTGAAGGGCTCATTAGCATATGAACGCTCAATATCTTGGCGCCCAAATGATGTCATCATGCCTGCTTCCAATTGGTTCAACAGTTATCAGCAGCTACCAGCACATATTTAAATGGAGACCAGAGGTCACTCTCCCTCTAGCCCGTGACGAAGGTGCATCACTGAAAGCACCGAAACGCGCGTCGGGTTCCATCTTCTTTCATTTATTTTCTCACTAGGGCACTGTCACTATGTGCAGGTAACCAACAATCTAAGTATGGTTCTGCACATTAGTTCACTATAATTTTCACTTTCTATTTTTTCACCTCTTTACACTGGCCATGATTTATGGGACTAGGTAGCTATACTACATGACCTACACCTATATGCCTGCAAGCTTTTATCATCTCTTTGTTTCATATAATATGGGTAAGATATACTGTGAGTCTTAAGTATCTTTTTGATCTCATTACAGTTATCTAACCCTTTGATATGGAGATGATTGTAGGCTTTTCTCGTGAATAGTCTGATATACTACTTTAAATATCTTTTGGCTTCATTTTGATACTTCTCTAAATGTCATATGTGGCCTGTAGAGCACTAAGACTACTCCCAGTTTAAGGACCAGTGATCCTAGTCAATACTATACTTAGCAATTTTAAGCTAAGTCTATTTATCGTCTGTAGCTATCAGAATTGACCTACCATGATTAAAGTCTATTATCTGTAGCTATTTAGAGACTGGTTTGTAAGTACTCCACTTACCAGGATATCTAGAGGTGTGCCATTAAGGCTAGATTTTCTACCCAATTCGGGTGTTTGACCACCAATCTGGTTATGCTTGCTATATGACTTTTTAAGTTTATATTATCAAATAACTTGGAAGATCCCATTTTTTCTAAATTCCAGTACTTACTTTTGACACCTGGGTACTCTATCCAGACGTTCTAAGTAATTTTTCCTTTCTACTTACAGGTTATCCTGTTTCTAGGAGGAGTTAAGCAGGAGGGGAATTTCTTGATCGGGTAAACTTGCCCTCAGGAATTGTGGAAGATCGGTGGAAAGAAAGCAAGTGATTGTAGTTTTTTAAAGGGACAATATAGTCACCTGAACAACTTTAGCTTAATGAAGCAGTTTTGGTGTATAGAACATGTCCCTGCAGCCTCACTGCTCAATACTCTGCCATTTAGGAGTTAAATCCCTTTGTTTATGAACCCTAGTCACACCTCCCTGCATGCGACTTGCACAGCCTTCCATAAACACTTCCTGTAAAGAGAGCCCTATTTAGGCTTTCTTTATTGCAAGTTCTGTTTAATTAAGATTTTCTTATCCCCTGCTATGTTAATAGCTTGCTAGACCCTGCAAGAGCCTCCTGTATGTGATTAAAGTTCAATTTAGAGATTGAGATACAATTATTTAAGGTAAATTACATCTGTTTGAAAGTGAAACCAGTTGTTTTCATGCAGGCTTTGTCAACCAGTTTTTTTCATGCCAGGGGAGGTGTGGCTAGGGCTGCATAAACAGAAACAACGTGATTTAACTCCTAAATGACAGTGAATTGAGCAGTGAAATTGCAGGGGAATGATCTATACACTAAAACTGCTTTATTTAGCTAAAGTAATTTAGGTGACTATAGTGTTCCTTTAAGCTCTTTATGGTAGTTGGGTAATAACATTGACATTGAATTAATAGAGTATTTGATATGTTATTTGAATATGATAAGCTAGAACCCCCTCTCCCTTTTTAACAGAACTTTCTAATAGGTGTAAGCAGATTACTCTGTTTAGTTGTAAAATGATCAAAATAAGCTCTGCAGTTCTGAGGTAGATATATAATTTTCATTAGACAAATCTTATTTTTAAGGTTTAAACAAGATTGGTAATCAAGTAATATTAAAGGACTTAACTAAATTTGCAACTCACCACTTCAGCTGTCTGGGGAGATTGTTCTCACTGACCAGCAGTTAGTGGCAACATAATAGAAATCACGGTGGTTACATGATTTCATTGAGTTTTGATTTAAGGATGTTACATTCTAGCACATCATTATTTTTTTCAAGTGTAAGGCCTTGTAAAGCCTATGAAGAACCGCATTGGGGCTAGTGCATCACCTTGATATAAAATTGATATGCTATCTTTAAAGAAAGTCTCCAACACAATGCCGCACACATTGATATTGTGATGTTTGGCTTTATACAAGGTCATCAAGACACTTAGAGCATTCATCCATAGGCAAGTGAAGAAGAAAATTCAGATTAGAACATTGCCTTATAATGTTGTTGCATGTGTACAGTTAGTTCAAATATACACCTGCATTCACCCGCTAGTGCTATTAACAAGTTGAACTACAAATTCACACATTGACTTTCTATGCAAATACACTCTGGTAGTACACAAAAATACATTTCTGCAATCTCACATTACACACAAATAGAATTGTGCATTTGCAAATGCTCACACAATACACAAATACATTCCTTTGGCAATATACACATTTAAAAATCCATTTATCCATATACCTTGAAACTATATCCACACATACAAATACACCCAGGAGTTTATGCATATTTGAACAATTGTGAGTTATACAGCAAAAATGGATATATATATATATATATATATATATATATATATATATATATATATATTTTTTTTTTTTTTTTTCAATGTTCAACGGGAATTATGGCTTTTTATTTTGCCTTTTTGGGGGCTGAAAAAAGGTTTATGAAAAAGAAGACATCTAATGGTAAGTATAATTTTTTTATTTACAGGTATTTAGTTTTTTTTTGTTCCCCTCATTATTTTTAGAGTGAGGGGGTAGGTAGGCTTCAATATTAATGGGGAGAGGTGACTAGGGGACCCCTACTCAATTGTGTGGGGGTATTTTTTACATTTAGCCCCCACTCATCGCCAATGGGTGGGCGTTGGGGGGGGCAATAGCTCACCCCTCTATTGTTACTTTTGGCCCAAACCCTACCTTCAAGAGTGGGGGCAGGGGGGACAATAGGTCCCACCCCCTTTTGTTACTTGTGGCCCCCACCCACCATTGATGGGTGACTCGTGTTCTGTCCCATTAGGCTTGATTACTGGTGCTAATTATACTTGTACATGTGCCTTTTTTAGTCACACATGTACAAGTATAATTAGCACCAATATTTATTTTTTGTATGTTATTGTATTATTGTTTTGGTATATCTAATAAACGATTTGTAAGCAGATTTTACTTGCTGGTGTATTCGTGTGCATCCTTATATTTTTTAATATATATATATATATATATATATATATGTGTTTTGGGGGCATTTGAGGGAATGCCTTATGAGGATTTGCACTTAAGGATATGAATAGTGATTGTAGTGTTTTTACCTCCGTATGACACTCCAATAGATAAATCACATTTTTGCTATTGCAGGTTATTACATCTTTGATGTTGTATAGTCTTCTAGTATTGTTGGATTTAAATGTAGTTTTTAACCTCTCTGTTGGGCTAGTTTTCCTACAGGCTAGGCAACAATTACATTTGTAGAAACCTTTGCTATCTGTCATAAAGGTTTCAATTTTCTTTGGACTTGAGCGGAATCCCTTGGACTTGAGCGGAAAGGATTCTTGGTCCCCTTCTGTTCTCTCTTTATACTGCCTCTCTTGGCAAACTCATTAACTCCTTTGGATTCCGCTACCATCTGTATGCCGACGACACCCAGATATATCTCTACTCCCCTGATCTCTCCCCCATGGTCACTGCTTGCAAGAAAATGCAAGATTAATGAGGCTATGCTGACACTGAGTAACTAAACATATTTAACATATTAATGGAATATGCTATGCAATTTATATGATCAGGATTAGTCTTGTGGGTGTTGGTCAGTACAATTATCTTAACGGTAGTAATGATAGGGGTATGCACTGTGAGTGCTTGTAGTGAGTTAATGTAGAACAGAGTAGCTGAGTGCCTGTGAGACAGATTTAACAGCTTAACAGTTGTGCTATAGGTTGTACGCATAGTGTTATGGCGAGTTGGTGAAGACAAAGATTATCAAACAGACAATAAAAATAACAATATGCTCCATGGCTCAGATAGGGTAGAGTGCCATGACCATTAGGTACTATCAGGATTGCAAGGGTAGTTAACTGAAAAGGCAATGTAGCGCAAACAGTCCAGGCAAGGGTTGATACATATCAGTCAGTGAAATAAAAGCATGGCAGTAACTGAAATGCACAGGTAGTACATAGTTGGAAGTTCACCCTATCCCCTGTCTTGGCACCTGACCTACTTGGTTTGTCGCAGTCTCAATGGCCCAGAACTTGTCGTTCCGTCTACCCCAGGCTTGAGTTGGGATCCGGTTCCTGCCAGTCCGGCCGTGTGCGGCTCCTCTACCGGTGTCCCGGTGCAGTGCCAGCTAGGTCTTGAAGCTTCTTCCTCCGAAAGGTGCGAGGTGTGCGCCGGGGAGCTCCCCCTTGCGATTCTCTGCCCGGGATTGGGGCACTGAGTGTTGGTCACCTTGGGGCTCCGGTAAGTGCCAGGGGCTTGATTGTGTCGCCTCTGCTGGTGTAAGTTGCGTGGTGTGGAGATTACATGCTTAGTGAGTCGATGGGTATTAGGAGGTGAGCCTTGAGATGAGCCATCACCCTGCTCCCTCTCCTCGCGTTGCTTGTGCCTGTCAGTGAGTTTGAGACAAAAATTGGACAAGATTTCGTCCAGGCGCCTCCTAGATGTCTCCAGGCTGACATCACATGACATGGCGCATCTGCTATTTTAGGACAGCTGATTGGAAGGCCTCAGAGTGCAGGGGCTTTTGCAGGATCACGCAGGCCCTTTAGTTTGATGAGCCGACAAGCATGTGCCGGGATGTCCCTCACCCGAAGCCCAAACACCTTTCCTCATCCTGGCAGGATGATCGTCAGGGAGATCGTCTGTTTCTCCCCAGCTGCCCCCATGGGTAGATCTCAGAGATGTGCTGGGGTAAAACCACCATTCTATCGGTTAGATGCCTCAGAATGTGTCGCAGATTGTCTCCAACAGGAATTGTCAAGTTTGCTCGGGTGTTGAGTTGATTTATTTGCTTGTTACTATAGTTTTGCAGAGAGCTCACTTTAAGTGTGACCGTTTAGCATGGTGGTCAGGCCCCGCCCCTCGCTTCTTCAAAGGTTTTAGGCCAGAAAATGTATTGAACATTTGAGCTGTAAATTTATAGTGATTTCCAAAACCACAAGTCAAAACAAGTAAATCTCACATATCTTTTCAAAGAAATACAAATGTTTACTAATAAATCAAGCTGTATATATATTGCAAAGAGGCTGAATGACAACCTATCTACCTTCCAAACACTAAAGGAAGCTTCAAAAATATTATTCCTGCAGTCAGATAGAAGAAGGGGTAAATTAGATCAGTCCTATTTCTAACATGGCATTACAGTAATTGCTGTTATAACACTCTTTTAATCCTTATTTTGTTTAGAAACATATGACTTAACTGTACTTACTGTAATACACGACATAACTGTACTTATTTGGAGCATTATGCTCAAATGCAGAATTTATTTTTACATTTTTGGTCCTTACAAGTTTTTTTATCTATTTTTGTCACACCTGCTGTATTTTTATTGTCATACAGTCATACTAATACTTTAGCCCCTCTGCAAAATATTGCAAAATAAGCGTTAATGAACATTGTCCAAATCCTGTAAAATCCCCAATAATTTTATAAGGAATTCATAATTGAATTAAAAATAAACATTGTTGTGCATAATTCTATAATTGTATCTTACATGTTTGACTGAACAGTAATGTATGAATACAATTGTTATTTTATCAAATGTTTATGTGCTAGCTATTCACGCTATGCTTCAAATAAATGTTATGATAATATTTTTGAAGACAAAATATGCATGGTAGTGAAGCAGTTCAAACGGATTTTTATCTTATCTTATGATTTGATTAGATGCATTTTAGTATTAATTTCAGGTTTTACAAGAATTATAAAACTTTTAGGAAAATATATACAGCCTAACACCCCAGCACTAGAAGTTAATATGGCAAAGATCTCTACAGACACCATGTCTTTCCCTTTTGTGCTCAGATAGACCGGGATCATTGTAATCCACACACTACAGAACACCAGCATGCTAAAAGTGATGTTCTTGGCCTCATTAAAACTGTCTGGCAATGTCCTGGCAAAATAAGCAATAATAAAACTAACCGCTGCCAGAACCCCCATATAACCCAGAACAGAGTAGAACGCAATAACTGAGCCTTCATTACACTGAATGATGATCCTTCCAGGGTAAGAATGCATGTCCAGTTCATGAAAAGGAGGGGAAATGCACAACCAAAGAACATTAATCAGAACCTGAACAGATGAACAGATCAGAACTATGATATTAGACACTTTGACCCCAACCCACATTCTCCATGAGGTGCCTGGTTTAGTAGCATTGAAAGCGATGTAAACCATGATAGTTTTGCCCAGTACAGAAGATACAGCTACTGAGAAGATGATCCCAAAAGAGGTTTGACGCAGCATGCAGGTTATATCTACAGGACGACCGAGGAACAGAAACACACAGAGGAAGCTCAGCATGAGAGAGACCAGGAGGATGAAGCTGAGATTCCGGTTATTTGCTCTGACAATGGGAGTCTCCCAGAATAAAACAAATATTCCCAAAATAAATACAGTTATAAGTGAAAATAAAACAGAGATTAAAGAGAAAACTGTAGTCATAATATTGTTTTCATATGATAGAAAGTCATAAGTTTTGGGAATGCACTTTGTTTTTCTCTCATCTGGCCATTCATTGTCAGGACATTTATGGCAGTTATCACTGTCTGTAATAGAAGAAAGACATATAAAATTAATAATCAGTAATATAAGTGTTGATGTAGAGTCAGACATGTAGCCACTAAATCAGCTTTATCATATGAGGAACATTTGACCAGTCAGGTTACTTGGAATAGGAAATGGTTATGTGAAGGAAATAAATAATGTTGGAAGCAAATTAAAAGAACAACCAAGGACCATAACAACTGCAGTGAGCTGTAGTGCATTTGGTGCAATGAGTGTCCTGGCAACTCTATTATATAAGGTCCAACCATTTTTCCTCAACAGTTTGTCTTTGTTCTTGAGGTTCACTGGATGCTGCTCCCTGCATGCACTACTTCCAACTAAAAAGTGGAATCTCTGGGTCTGCACTAAGCCAAGTGGTGCAAGGCTTACCTTTCTGGCAGAGAACAATAGTTGATACAAAATAATTATTATATACACCCCTGGAATGAGGAAGTATATAATGGAGTAGGGGGTTATGGAGTACACCCAGATATGAACAATACAACCTGTGTGTCCACAATCTGATATAGTATAAATCTACAAATAAAAAGGACAATATATGGTTAAGTGCATAGGGATAAAATAAACAGCTCCATGATGTAGAGAACTTACAAAATTTAAGGAATAATGTGCTTGTATTATAAATAATGATCCACAGACCTCAAAAAAGCAGAAGGTACAAAATAGTGATGACTGTTCTAAAAGATACATCCAGATTCTAATAGATTTTCAGAAAAGATCTCTAAAATGTATAGGAGAAGAAATCAACATATTAGAAAATGAAATCATCATACATAAGGACACAAAAGTGGTAGAAACAAAATATAAAATCCTTAAAGAAAAAATTACTATTACAGATGACAAAATATCTACCACTAAATCTTCCAAATTTAAAAGGGACCAGGAGGATTAGAAATCTGGAAAAATGTGAAATTGGTCCAGAAATATATATATGGTCATTCTAATTTTGTTCCAAAACGAGTGGAGCCTTATAGAAAAACCACTAGACACAATCAGCCCAGAGATCAAGAACGTAAACTTCCAGCATATCAGAAACATATAGGAAAATCTTTCCTTTCGAGAGAATTACATTTTTCATATACGTCCCCAGCACCACACAAAGATTCAGTTCCTTTTTTAGACAAGGTGCCAGACCAAAGAAATAATCAGACACATTACCACCTTCCCACATGAAACAGATACCAAGCTTTAGGATCACCAAAGAAAAAGAGACCACATATAGAACTGGAGGAGGAGGAAGATCAATTGTCCATAAGGCCATCACACACAGATTCAATCAGATAAATGCCCGGAAGGCATCTTCAATATCTCCAGTATAGATTTAGATATACAGGAGCTATCATTATTAAGGAAGGGCCTCAAATTTGCCCCCACGGTCGGCATTAAACCATTTGACTTATTTTTGGATAACCAAAAGTTTTTTTAAAAAACTCACAGTTAAATGTTTTTTTGAGATTATTAAGATTTGTGTTTTCTCCCCAAAATTCATAAGTGTTTAACTTCTTCCCCTGATTGTCCTATCATTAGTGGGATCAATTCCTTGACATGTAATATTTCAGAATACATAGATCCTTTTAAAAAACCGTATGTCCCCCTTTGTCCCTCATATATCAAAGATCCGAAGCATATTCTCCAAACCCTACAGACCTTTATATGGAAGTCATCTTATTTGTTGGCCAGTATTGACGTAACTTCCTTATACTCCAATATACCGCATATTAAGGGACTGAAGGTTATTATAGATGTATTAATTCATCACAATCAGTAATTTTTTTGGTTTTATGTATTGAGTTTGTTTTAACCAAGAACTTCTTTTGATTTGATTCTTGTTTTTTTCTCCAGCTATGCGGTGTCGCCTTGGGGACGAGGGTCCCCCCAAGCTTTGCCAACTTGTATGTGTCCCATTGGGAATCCTTACACATTGGATTGGGACCTTGCCTTGCGGGGAGTATTGTCCTATGGCGACGCTACATAGATGATGTGCTTATTATTTGGGAGGGTGACCTTGCAAGTCTTACGGATTTTATAAATACAATCAATCAGAACGATTATAATTTAAAATTTTCTTCTATGATTCACCAAGATTAAATAGATTTTCTGGACCTGACTCTATATATAGAGAAGGGCTTACTTAAAACTAAGACTTTAAAAAACAAAACAAAACTAACTGTAATACTGCAATAAAAAATAATAGCCTTCATCACCCTTATGGTTAAGTAATATTCCGAAGGGACAAATAACCCAAAGGAATTGTTCCAATATACTGTTGTTTGAGGAACAATCTCAAATCATAAAGAATAGATATGCAGAGAAGGGATATAATAAGAAAGAGATGGATTTAGAGGAACAAAACATAAAAAACAAAGACCCGTCTGAATTTATGACAGACAAATGTAAAAATAATTCTAAACATGATAATTTTGAATTTGCTTTTACCACGAAATATAATACTCATTCAAAAAATATTGAAAATATTTTAAGAAAACATTGGGCAATTTTAAACAAGATTAAACTCTTGGAAAAATTATTTCTTATAAACCGTTGGTAATATACAAAAGAGCAGATAATTTAAAAACACAACTCGCTCCCAGTCTTCTATATAATAAAAAGAAAAAAATTACATTTCTTACAGTCTACAAAAACTCCTGTTTTTCACAAATGTGGAACATGTTCTACATGCACCCATTTGGAGAAAAAAGATTACAGGTTTTACAGGTACATACATAATAAAACATATCAAATTAAAACATTTCTACATTGTTCTTCCACATATGCTATATATTTGCTACAATGCGGCTGTGGGGCCCAATATGTAGGAAGGACTACCCGAACATTACATATCAGATTTCAGGAACATTTTACCAATATAAGGAATAAAAAATTAGATCATAGTGTACCTAGACATTGTAAAACATGTACTTCTTTTAATTTGGCAGTTTTTTGTGCTTTTGGCATTGATAAAATAGATACTCACTGGAGGGGAGGTAACAGAAAGCAAGAACTGGTGAAAAGAGAAGCAGAATGGATATATAATCCCAAAACATTAAAAATAGGCCTGAATTACAGTTTTCTATACAGGCTCAAGAAAATGTGAGTAGGATGCAACTATCATACTAATATTTCAGTCACAGAGTGGTCATTATACAGACTATATTGCCCTATGTGAGTTTTTTGTCTTGTAGAAATTCCTCTGGATACAGTTTATTTAAAAGTGTGTGTGTGTGTATATATATATATATATATATATATATATATATATATATATATACACTTCTATTACTACTTTTTTGAACACTGTGCACATATTTGTTGTCACTATTTTCATTCCTCTTCATGCCTAAACATTGTCAACGCTTCTGTCAGAGGTAAGGTGAAATAATGTTAGATCTTTTTTAGGTCCTTCGAATGGATAACCGGTGTTAGAACTTCTGTATAATGCACTGCGTGGCAGCTTCTTTTAATAAAGTTATACCACTGTTGTTTAACACTCCTTCCACCATGTTACCTTCGGGCTGTTTCTATCCCATAACTATTATTGCTAATTGATTGCTTCTTGCAATAGTTCGGTCATACAGCGCTCAATTTTTAGAACTTTATTATTGGATTACTTCAGTTGGATCTCAGAAGAAAATTAATATTCACACTATGTGAATAATTTGAGCACTTTAATATAGTATTTGTAGCATTTTTGCATTACTTGTCTTTATTTTTCACTTGTACGTTTTGTGGAAAAATCTCTTACATGTTTTATTTATGTTTTAGCACTAATTTGGCATCTTGCATTTTAGATGTAAAGTGATATACACTTGTTAGCATAATACTTTACTGGCAAAATTAATTAGTTACTACTCAGTTTCTCAGCCTGACTGTCATGATCTTGTTCAGGTCAGATAGGAGGCTTTGGCCAGAGTTAACAAAATAGGTTGTGACAAGACCAATCTCGCCACATTGCATTGGAGGAGCCTGGTTGCCCGCCTGCTGCCTTTGGACTATGGACCAGACTTTATGTGAATGTGTTAACCCTGATAGCTATGCCATGGAGCCCATTCGTGTAGTTAAAGACTTCGGCTCCATGGCAATTGAACTGTGTGAATAGGATCTGAGCGCTATTCGGTAGTTTTGTGCGCTCAGATCCCAGCTATCTGGGGATATTTGAAATGTCTGTGTGTTATGTGTAAAAGGTGACTTTATGTATTTTAAAGTGTTTTACTGTCTTTGTGTCCCCATGTGCATAATGGAGTCTGGTCTCTGTCCTGGGAGGTAATTGGATTACTTCTCCATTATCTCCATGATAGAAAACTCTGAAACCGGTCTGGGCCAGATAGTCATGTGCCAGCCAGGCCCCAGAAGATACTTTTACTAACTTTTGAACCCCTGGTCTGATTCATTGCCTTTTTTAATATGTTGTTCCCCTGAATGGATTGATTGTGAATATGCAATTTTTATGTGAATGTATGGTTTTAGAGTTATGACAGTTGGGTAAAAAGTATGTTTTAACTGTATGTGTAATTGAGTTTCCTCTCAGGATAAGGAGAGGGAATATGTGGGATGTAACTGTGAAGTGATTGGTTGTTTTATACCTCCCTGTGGGCGTTCCTGTATTTGAAAAGACTGTAATAAAAACAAGGCTGGGTGTGCCAGCACCTCAGACCACTGCTTGACCCTCAACACAGAGCCTTGTCTCGTTCTTGGGGGGATTCACTGTATGCTGATAGAGACTGATTGCCAGGAGTGTAAGCCGCTTGGGAGCTTTTCCTGTTCGTCTGCTAGCAGCTATTCGTGAGGTTCCAGTTCGGGAGTTTGGAGTGCTACCTTATTCCCTTGTATGCAGTTCGGGAGTTTGGTGCAGTCACTTATATCCAATACGTGAGTTTTGGTGATTCTACAGTAGCTGTGCCTGTCTTTGAAAAGGGGATTATCGGCAAACGGATTTTAACCCCTTGTCTGCTGAAACAGTCCATTACATAGGTTTTATTGGTAGGTTTTTACATAACAGCAGGTTAACTTATAGAATTAAATAATAGGGAGAAGGGAAGCTAGATAAATAAATGTTAAGGCAATATACCCTATAAAGATAATAAACAGGTGTGCAAATAATAAGAAAGCTAGAGATAACAGTATAGGTAGAATAGTAAGACATAAAGAACAATAAGGTTTCAGGGTAGGAAAATAACACCTTGTAAATATAAGTAAGCAGCAATGTCCAGACAGGGGTTAAGCAGGATTGCTATGGAGCAGGGTTGGTAGTAAACCAGGTTGGCAGGATAAAGCAGAGTTGCAGGCAATCCAGGTTGGTATGGAGCAGGGTTGGTAGTAAACCAGGCAAATCACAGGTTGCTTATCAGGAGCCAGGATCTGAAGTCTTTTCGGTATGAACATCAACTTCAATGTAAAGGCCACTGGTATTCTTGGGTGTGACCTTTTGTAGGATATGAAATTAGTCCTAGGCAGGTAAGGACTGAGGTGACTAGTGGCTAGGGAGGCCACTAGTGGTGGAGAGATGGAACTTGATTTAAAGGGAATCTCCAGTGCCAGAAAAACAATCAGTTTTCCTGGCACCGGAGGGTCCCTCTCCCTCCCACCCCTCAATACCCGGTTACTGAAGGGGTAAAAACCCCTTCAGTGACTTACCTGAGGCAGCGGCGATGTCCCTCGCCGCTGTCTCCGCCTCCGCGACGCTCCTCCTATCCATTGCGTCGGCCGGTGGGTGAGACTGATCTCGCCCACCTGCCGAGGGGACCTAATGCCGTGCATGCGCATTACGTCTCCCCATAGGAAAGCATTTAAAAATCATTTCAATGCTTTCCTATGGGTTTTTGAGCGACGCTGGAGGTCCTCACACAGCGACGCTCCAGCGACGCTCTAGCACAGGTTCCCTGTGCTAGAAACCAGGAAGTTCCCTCTAGTGGCTGTCTAATAGACAGCCACTAGAGGTGGAGTTAACCCTGCAAGGTAATTATTTCAGTTTATAAAAAACTGCAATAATTACACTTGCAGGGTTAAGAGTAGTGGGAGTTGGCACCCAGACCACTCCAATGAGCAGAAGTGGTCTGGGTGCCTAGAGTGTCCCTTTAAAGGAACAGAAATAAATTAACATAGAACTCATCTGTCAGGATAAGATCCTGACACTGACTTGGACTATACCTCTCCCAATCTTCATGCCCTAACCCTGATTACTAACATGAGATTTTATTTTTCTCATTGTGTGTTTGTTGATTTGTTTGGTTATTTTAACTTCTCCTATGCACAGTATGATTTTGTTAGAATAACCAAACTAATTACTGAACGACCGACCACCCTGTATGTGGAGTGTGCTGCTCGTTAACCTCCCAGGAGCTGTGGCTAATCACAGCTTAATTTTTTTTACAAGTTGACATTTATTTTATTCTCTTGTTGTCATGTTTGATTTGCGGCGCCTGCTCGCCAGGGTACAGAAAATAATGTGGAAATTTGTGCAGGAACATTTGTTTACATCATAGGGATTTTACATACAGAAATATAATTTTCATCTTCAACATTGTTACATTCCATGCTCTGCTTAACTGTCTCAGGACTCTCCCCCACCCTCTAATAACCATTTCGCCTTGGTCCGCTTAGGCTTCCTGTGCCTTTCTTTTGAAGAAGGTGTAGTGGTACTAGGAGTGTCACTGCGTTTTGTAGTGGTTGTTCTCTCTCGGCTGCTGTAGTTTGCCCTATCTTTAGCTATGTGCTCTCCCTGTCATTTGCATTTCCAGTTTGCTCTTGGGGGTTTAGGTTGTGTGACCTGGCCTCCTGTGTCTTATATTTTTTCCATCTCTCTACTGCTAGTGCGGTGTGTTTTTGAGGGTTCAGATGTTTAAAAGCCATGCATTCATAGTCCCAGTTAAGTGAGATTTGTGTAATGAGGGTCTCTCTCGTGGGTGTTGTGTCAGATTTCCATGCTCTGGCTATGAGCATCACCGCTGCTATCAGCAGTTGGAAAAGCAGTTTTCCCTCCATCTTGTCTAGTGTCCTAGGTACCATGAATAACACACATTGTTCTAAGTTTAGTGGCCACCTCCTACCCAACAGTTTTTCCGCTATGCCCTCCACCTCTCCCCAGAATGGTTGTAGCCTGATGCATTTCCACCAGATATGGGTCATCGTGCCTCCCTGTGCTCCGCACCTCCAACATACGTTTGGCAAGCTTGGGTATAACTTTGATAGCCTTTCGGGCACCATGTACCACCTATACTGGAGTTTTCTAATTGTTTCTAGATGTGTGGTGCACATCGTGGTGTGGATCGTGAATGCCCTCTCCCATTGTGGCTGTGGTATGGTGTACCCTAGTTATTTATGCCATGCCTCTTTAAATAGCATTGTGTTCTTTTTCTCATCTTGTTGTAACGCATTGTATAGTGCCGATAGGGTTTGCTTGGCCGGTTTGGGTGACAAGCATATTTGCTCTATGTTGTGTGCTCGTTGCTGTGTTGGGTTCTGTTCCTTGACCCCACCCAGGAATGATTTAACTTGTAGGTATGGGAATATAGCTTTGTTGGGGAGGTTGTATAGCCTTTGGAGCTCCGGGAAGGGCCGTATCTTCCCATCCGTGTATAAGTGTAGAATTTTGGTGCACCCTCTCTCCTGCCAGGGCTTGTAGTTAATTGTAAGAATTCCCATAGCCACTGCAGATATTGGGGCTTGTGGTGAGATATCTCCCCCGTCTTTATCTCTGAGTTTTACCTCGTCCCAGATGTTCAGGGTTAGTGAGGTGGTCGGGAGGGGGTCTATAAGCGTCAGGCGCAGGTTGTGTGGGAGCCAAAAGAGGTTGTATAGATCCTGCCATCCTACCCAGTGTGCCTCTGTGTCCATTGAGGGGTCTCCCCTTGTGCTGAGGACACCTTAACCGCTGTTAGTTGTGCTGCTCTATAGTATGTGTGGATATTTGGCATTCCCAGCCCCCCCTCTCTGACCGAACGTTGTAGAGTTGCGGCTGCCACCCTGTGTTTTTTCTTTGCCCAAATGAAGCGTGTGAATAGACTTTGTATTGCTGTTAGGTAGTTTTTCGGTAGTTTGATGGGAAGTGTTCGAAGCAAGTATTGTAATTTCGGCAGCAGCATCATTTTTATTGCTGCCATTTTTCCCACCCAGGATAGATATTTATCTTTCCAGCTATCTAGTGTTTTTGCTAGCTCCTTTTTGAGTTTTGCGTAGTTGTTGTCTAGAAGCTTGTGTAGGTTTGTTGGGATGTTTATACCTAGGAAAGTAATGTGGTCGGTCCTACAGTCGAATTTGAACGCCATTCTAAGTCTGTCTAGGGTATCAGTCTGTATTCCTATCCCCATCGCTTGTGTCTTAGTGATGTTAAGTTTGTAGTATGAATGTCATCCGTATTCTGAAATAGTCTCCACTAGGTTGGGCAGGGATATATGTGGCTGCGTAAGAGTGAGTAGTATATAGTCTGCAAATAAGTTAGCTTTATATTCCCTGTCTCCTATTTTCACCCCGTGTATAGAGGTGTGTCGTTGTATTTCCACTGCCAGTGGCTCCAAGGCCAATACATACAGTAGGTGGGTAGTGGGCACCCCTGCCGCAAACCATTAGATATTCTGAATGGGTCTGACACGAACCCCGCATTTACCACTCTAGCTGTGGGCTTGTTATATAGGGCCCTGATCACTGAGAGGAAGCCCCCCGGCATCCCAAACTTTGTTAGGACCGCCATAAGGAAATCCCATCCCAGTCGGTCGAAGGCCTTTTCTGCATCTAGGGCTACCACCACACTCCCCACCTTCATGCGCTTGGCGCTGTATATGGTGTCTAGTACTTTTCTGGTGTTGTCTCCCCCTTGCCTGCCTTTTACAAATCCCACTTGATCGTTATGAATGATGTGTGGGATTATATTGCTGAGTCTTTGGGCATATATTTTGGCATAGAGCTTTGCATCAGTGTTTAACAGGGAGATGGGGCGGAAATTTTGAGGGCAGGTGGGTGGTTTTCCCCGTTTCGGGAGGGTTATAATGTGTGCCAACAGTGTTTCTTGTGGCAATTGTCCGTTTGTCGTGGCTTCGTTGTATGCGTTAGTTAGATAAGGTGTAAGGATGGCGCTAAAAGTTTTGTAATAACAGTTGGCGAAGCCATCGGGGCCAGGGGCTTTGCCTGTTGGCAGCCTCTGTATTGCCTCTGACACTTCTTGTTCGGTAATGGGGGAGGATAGGACTTGTTGTTGTTGAGATGTGAGTGTGGGAAGTGGGATCTTGCTCAGATAGTCGTTGATGGCTGGTGGTTGTGGTTGATGAGTTTGCTTGTCATCTGCCAGATTGTACAGGGACGTGTAGTACTCAGCAAAGACATTACTTATATCTTTAGGTGCCGTGATCTTGTGCCCCTTGTCTGATTGGAGGTATGCTATCTTTTGTTTGGTTTGTATTGTTTTGAGGCGTTGGGCAACTAGTTTGCTTGCTTTGTTGCCCTGAGAATATTGGGTCGCTTTGAGTTTGTGTAGGTGTTGGCCTGTGCGGTCTAATGCTTGGGCATGGATGTCGCGTGTGATCTGTAGAATGCGATCTTTTAAGTCTTGTGAAGGGGTTTTTTGGTTTAATGTCGTGAGATCTGCTAGCTCTGTGTGCCATTTTCTCTTTTGGGCTTCAGACTGTCTCTTGAGGTGTGCAGCTCTTTGTATCAATAGGCCCCTTGCTACCGATTTATGGGCCTGCCATATTGTGTTGTGAGAGGTTTCCGCTATTGTGTTTTCCCTAAAGTACTGTTGTATTTCTTGCTCTAGTGTCGTCTGGAAATGGAGGTCTGCTAGGAGGGATCCATTAAGTCTCCATGGGCTTCTGTGTGAGGAGTCATATAGGTCCGCTAGGGTCACCATCATCGATGCATGGTCGGACCAGGTGATCTGTTTAATGTCACACTCCTGAACTTGGTCTAAATGTTGTCCTGTAATTAGAATTCCGTCAATCCTAGAATATGTATTATGTATCAAGGAGAAGTATGTATATCCTCTCTCCCCTACGTGTGTCGCTCTCCAAATGTCGTAATAGTGGTGGGAATGTAGTAGTTGCTGTATTGCCTTGCCTTGCCATTTAAGTGGTCGTATTCTGGGTGCATCTGGTGACACTGTGGTGTCTATCATGGGATCTATAACGTGGTTAAGGTCCCCACAAACCACGCTAATCCCTTTTTGTTGTGGTATTTGTGTGTGGAGCACTTTGTGTAAGAAGTTCCTTTGTTCTGTGTTTGGGGCGTAAATGCTCGTGATTGTGTATGTGATTTCGTTGAATGTGCCCACTACCACTACATATCTTACCTCCTCATCTATCTCCACATGTTGAAGGTCAAAGGCCATTTCTCTACTAATGAGGATGGATGTCCCTTTGGACTTGCTTGAGTGTGTGGCATGAAATTGGTGTGGGAAAGCTTGTTGAAACAGTGGGGAATGTGCATTGGTTTTAAAGTGGGTTTCCTGTAAGCAAACTACATCTGGCTTGATTTGTTTCAGGTCATGGTGAAGTAGGCTACGTTTTGAGGGGCTGTTGAGGCCTCTGGTGTTGTGAGTGTAGATTTTCCTGGGGGTTTGTGTTCGGTATTCTGTTTTTTCTGTGTTTTAGTGTCTTCTGTGCGGGGGGCTACCACCCTACCCAGCTGTTTCGAACCGGGTGGACCCTCCTTTTCTGGATGTTCCCTGCTTTGTGTTCCCATATTGTGGGTTGTTCCCGTATGCGAGTCAGCTTGTTTAGGATCAGTGCAATGTAGCTGTATGATATGACAAACAAGAGGTTGAAACAGTAAAACATAAACTATAAAAACTAACGAAACAAAACATAGTGCCACATGTTTGGCTTGGCTCCTGCTTGAGGTACCCTGGGGGAAGAAGCTGTAAGCTTCCATGCCTGTATGGAGCATGAGTATGGCCTACTTGTCACTATTTGTACATTATTACCCATGATAGTGAAGAGAGCGGCAGTGTTTTAGGGGCGATGTGGGGCTGTGTTGCTCACCCTTATACCTTAGGGTATCCTCCCTGTCAACCTGTAATCGATAGAATTAGTCTATCATCCCCCTTTTCTCCTTTATAGAGTCACAAATGTCTTTCAGTAGTGATATTGCTTATCGTGGATATAGGTAGGATAAGGTAATGTAGCATGAATTGTAAAGTCTCACAGTCTTTGTGCGGTACTTGCCACTCTCTGTTGGTGTCTCTTATTTGTTTCTTGTCACTTTTCACCACGCTGGCGTAGGTCTACTCCGTTCCGGTAGCGGTGTTGCAGTCTGTGAGGATGTTAGACCCCACACATGGAGTGCTTTGAGGCCTGCCTCCGGTGTTCCCATGACTGTGATCTTGCCTTCATGTGAGACCAGGAGCTTGACCGGAAAGCCCCATCGATATGGTTTCTTGTGCTGTCGGAGTATTTCTGTGATAGGAGCAAAGGTCTTCCTTTTTTTCAGGGTGGCTGCTGAGATGTCGACATAGATTGCAGTTCCGTGGTATGGCGCCGGGAGTGTCGGGTGCTGCCTGCTGGTTGCATGATTACCTCTTTGACATGGAAGTAATGCAGCCGCACCAACATATCTCTCGGCGCCTCCGTTGTTATGAAGCTGGGTTTCGGGACCCTGTGATAGCGGTCTTGAGGTAGGTCTGGCGCAAGTAGCTTAAATAGGCCCTGCAGGTGCGCGTGTAGATCTGTCGGCCCCACCGCTTCCAATATGCCTCTAATCCTGAGGTTGTTGCGGCTGGACCTGTCTTCCAAGTCCGCAATTTTATTTTCAAATGTGAGCATGTGTTCGTGCATTTCCTCCACGTCTGCACGCAGGGCATTATAGGCCTCCACCTGGTTCGCCATGTTGTCCTCTAGCGTTGAAGTTCTGGTGCCCAGGTCTTGGATGTCAGATTTGATGTCTTTCAGGGCAGACTCCAGTGTGTATTGTATTTTGTCGTGCATGGCATCTAGCATGCGCTGCAGTATCTCCTGGGTCACCGGTAGCTCTGTTGGCAGGCAGTCCCGCAATGCGCCGGAGTCTTCGTCAGCGCCATCTTGCATTTATTCCTGCATGGCCATGTGCTTAGTTTGGGTGTTTCGGACATTGAAGAAGTTGTTTTTGTCTCCTTTGTCAGTCTGGCGCTTGCCCTTTTGTTGGGACATCGTTGTGGCTTGGTTAAGCTCGGTTGTGGGTGTCCGTATCGCTCAGTTTAGGCCTCTGTAGCACGGAGCTACTCCCAAGGAAATCCTCTTGGACCAAGGGACCCAGTTCACGGCTGTTTTAACGCAGCAGCTGTGGAAAGTCTGTAACATTAAGCCTATATTGAGCTCACCCTACCACCCACAGACTAACGGTCTCTGTGAGGGCTTTAATGGGATGCTCAAGCAAATGCTGCGAACCTTTACTGACGCTTGCTGGCACAGACTGGGAGATATTCCTGCCTCACCTGCTATTAGCGATTCCGAGAGGTGCCACAGGAATCCACAGGGTTTTCCCACTTTTAGTTGCTGTATGGGAGAAGGGCACGAGGTCCCCTTGATCTCATCAGGGAGCATGTAGCAATTGTCTGTGATGGTAAGGGAGAATCTCCAGGCGGCCCCGGGAAGACAGAAGGTCTGGTATGATCGGGGTGCCCGACAGCGTACTTTCCAGGTAGGGCAAAAAGTTATGGTACTTAAGCCTGTGAGATCAGACAAACTCCAGGCAGCTTGGCAGGGCCCTTATAAGGTGATAGAGCAGCTCTGTGACACTACGTACATAGTTGCCTGCTGTGCAGATGAAAGGATCTGTAACATTCACTAGGGAACCCTAACACGCAGACAGGACAGAGTAGAGAGAATTGCAATACCGATCCTTAGAATGGTCGGATTATGCAAAAAGGGATAGTCAAAACACAAGCCGAGGTCAAGGGAAACAGAGAGATGGAATAACGAGAGACAAAACCAAATATCAGTAACCAGGAAATCCAAATAACAAGTGCAATGCTTAATGGTAAACCAAAGACCACAACAGGGTACTGAGAAAAGGGAGCTTATATACACACAGGGTGTGTCTGATTGACTAACCTCCAATTAGTGTTACCCACAACTGGTGGGAGGAGTTTCTTCCCTCCCTTGTGGTCTCTGAGGTCATCACTGTGTGCCGGGTCACATGACTGGGTGCAGCACACATATAAAGAATCTGCTCTGGAGCGTGCAGTGTCAGACACACTGACAGTCTGGAGACAGGGACCAGATGACGCCGCTCGCTGTGATGGGGTAATCAAGGTCGTTGCGAATGGCTCAGGGGCAGCGGACCTGTCAGGTTCCAATGGTCCTTTCATGTAAACATGCTGAAGGAGTATCAGGAAAGGCAGGAAGAGATAGCTGCCGTATGTGCCCCTGCTACAGACGACCCCAGCAGCCTTCCCCTACCTGATCTCCTAGAGCAAGAGCCCCAAACTGACCTCACTAGCTTAGTGAAATTGGGAGAACGGTTAACCCCAGCTAGAGACAGAACAGGCCAAACAATTGCTGGCAGAAAAACACTTAATGTTTTCCCAGGAACCAGGGTACACCACACTAGCAGTACACAAGGTAGAAACCCCCGCGCAAACACCTCTTAGACAATCTCCTTATCATATCCCTGAAGCAGTCTGGGAAGGAATGCAGAAGAAGAAATAAATAGGAGATGATTCACTTAGGGGTTATAGAACCCTCCGACAGTCCATGGGCCTCACCTGTAGTCCTTGTACACAAGAAGGACGGCACCACCATTTTTACCCCAGGTAGACAAACTGCTAGATCGCATAGCCAGGGGACGTTATTTAACCACCATAGACCTTTGTAAAGGCTATTGGCAGATGCCCCTGGCCGAGGCAGCTGGGGCATTTGTCACCACGTTTGGCCTGTACCAGTTCAGAGTCATGCCATTCAGGATGATGAATGCCCCAGCTACGTTTCAACGTATGGTGGATAGACTCCTCAATGGCTTCCAGGATTTTGCTTGTGCATACCTGGATGACATTGCGATCTACAGTGAGTCTTGGGAAGAACATTTGGTTCATGTTGGGGTAGTTCTGGATAAGATTCGGGCCGCTGGGCTGACTCTCAAACCAGACAAGTGCCATCTTGGTATGGCCGAAGTACAATACGGTAGGGTGTGGGAAGCAAACACCAGAGCCAGCCAAGATTGAGGCGGTAGCCAACTGGCCCACACCGCGTACCAAGACCCAGGTATTGGCCTTTCTAGGGATGGCAGGGTACTATTGACACCATATCCCTGACTACAGCACAATTGCTAAGCCCCTGACTGACCTGACCAAGAAGAATTTACCTAGGCAGGTCCTGTGGTCTCCAGCCTGTGAAGCCTCTTTTCAGTCCATAAAGCAAGCGCTAATTAATGCCCCTATCTTGGCTGCCCCAGTTCCTAACAAACGTTTTATTGTACACACAGTTGCTTCCATGTTAGGACTGGGGGCAGTATTGAGTCAAGTCAGAGAGGATGGAGGAGAGCACCCAGTTGCATATCTCAGCAGAAAGTTACTGCCCAGAGTTATGCGGCAGAGGAAAAAGAATGCCTGGCACTGGTTTGGATGCTAAAGAAGTTAACCCCCTATTTGTATGGACAAGAGTTCACCCTCATAACTGACCACAACCCTTTGGTCTGGCTTAACTGGTTCACATGGGACAATGGCAGGTTATTACGGTGGAGCCTAGCCATGCAACCATACAACTTTACAATCCACTATCGGCAAAGTAAGCAGAACGGCAATGCCGACAGGTTGTTTCACGATGACTACTTAGTTCTGGACATCCCCAAGTTGATCCGAGAAGGATCAAATCGGGTCTGCCTATCTGTCCCTGGATTTTATATTTCTCATTATGTGTTCATTGATTTGTTCAGTGAACTAATTACCAAACGACTGATCACCCCACAAGTGGAGTGTTCTGCTCGTTAACCTCCCAGGAGCTGTGGTTAACCGCAGCTTAATTGACAAATGGCTGAGTGGTCGTCTTTCGTATGAACGAATACGTGGCGGCGGCCATCTTAAACTGATGAATGGCCAGCTGTGTTTTGTCGTCAAGCACATGGAACTGTTTTCGGACACTCACTCGCACTTCCAGACTTCCAGCAATTAGTTCATTTTTCATACAAATGCAACGGCGTTCGGTACATTGAAGCACAAGAAGAAGAGACACTGGAGAATCAGATACACAGACAGTCCTTTCGTTATTTTAATGTTTTTCCCTACACCTGAAATAGACTGGCCGACCCAGCTGAACTTATGGAACTATTCTGAGCAGTAGCCTCCTGGGCGGCTGGGCAGAAATGTGACCTCCAACTAACTTTTAAACCCCTGAACTGATCTGGGTGATTTTTTAGTATGTTGTTGACACAGATCAGGGCTTTCAGGAAATGTATATTTTATGGGGTCTCTTATGTTTTGGGGGTATTTCTAAAAATGTGTACAAACTTGTATATTTTGTTTGGAGATAATTGAGTTGATACAGTAATTAACTCAATTATCTCCCAAAGAGAGGGGAGGGATTGTGCACTGTGACAAACTGCCATTTGCCACTGGGCATTGTAGGAAACTTATGGCTAGCCTCCTGCCCTACGACTTTGGCCCCAGGACATATTACACGTTAAAAACTATATCTGGGCTTAATGAATTTTCATTATGCTGTCTATGGCTCTTTAAATGGGCTGTACAGAGACTATGGACACATAGAAGATGTTTAAATGCCTTGTTGGAATTCGGTAGTAAAACCGTTCGTATGGTTCAGTACGAATTACGTGTGTAAAATATAGGTGGCCGCCATTTCGGGACTTTACACGTGTTCGCGGCCATCTTGCGCACGAACAGCGGTGCTTGCCTGTAACCGCATGGAACTAAAAACGGATACGCAAACAGGCGAACAACGCTGAGTCCTCCAGACCTCCATAAATTCGTACTGTAACTACCGAACGTCCCACCGTTCGGTAGTTATACTCAATCGTCTATGGGGATTTCAGCGAACACCGAGATTCGAATGGATGCAAGATTTTCGTGTCTTTTCACCGTGCGAACGGAGACCGACCGCAAGGCCAAAACTCATGGAACTATTTTGGGCTAGTTGGTCTGTGCGGTCGGACAAAACTTTGGAATTTTGTATCTCCCGAACCATTTGTCCGAATTGACTGATTTTCGGATATGTTACTCCCCTGAACAAGGGCTATCCAGCGATGCTGGATTTAAAGATGTACCCCCTGTTTTTAGGGTACATCCAGAACTTGACTAAAAATGTGTGCCGTATAATTATGTTATGTGTTTATCTGAGGGGAGGAGACGTGGGGGTGGTACCATGTATGTGATTGGTTCATTTCAACCTCCCCCTGGGAGTGTCCTGTGTGTACCTTTTTGTAATAAAAAGCAGGCTGGGTGTTCCAGTCCTCAGTTCTTCTTGACCCTTCAAAACGTAGCCTCGTCTCGTTATTGGAGGGAATTGCTGTATCACACTGGGTATTGCTATGCTCTGCATATTCCCCTGAGCTTAATCACTTAGCTCTTTTAAGAGCTTGTTCCGGATACGCTCTCCTGGAGGAGAGGTCTTCCCCACACGGTCCTGAATGCTGGAGGTTCATTCCAGGGTGGAAGGAAGACGGCGCGGCTCCAGTTAAGCTACGGCGGTTGTGGAGCGTGCGGTGGTTGTGGTGTCGTCTGCAGTGCTTGGAGTCCTCTGAGAGCGCTAGGAGAATCCATCAACAGAGGGTACTCGGTCGGAGTACACAGAGCTCCGTTACATGCACACTGTACGGGAGTGAATGAATGTAAAACTCTGCTTTTATTGGCTTGTTGATCCCGTGTCCCTGTGCCCCACAAGGTCCACCTGGGTAGTAACCTTGTGGGGAAAACTGTATAAAAGGCCAGTATGACTCATTAAACCTTCAGTTCCTAATTTACCCTTCAACACAGAACCTCGTCTCATGCTTGTAGGGAAAAGCTATACCTGCTGCAATCCCTGCTTCTGGGATTGCTCTTTGGAGTAAGAGCTGTTCCTACTCTACTCTACAGCCTCTCTGTCGCAACAGGGGAGAAAGCGGCAAAAAAAACTCACTCTATTGGGGTGCCGCTACATGAGGTATCTGTACTTCTTCTTTAATCTTGCCCCACCACTAGTCTCCTTGATCCCTTTTCTTCTAACATTATCAGATTACTCACACCTTGACTTGTGCCGTTCTTAACCCCTTAAGGACACATGACATGTGTTGTGACATGTCATGATTCCCTTTTAGTCCAGAAGTTTGGTCCTTAAGGGGTTAAAGAATATCTTCAACTGCTCTTTATTCTGGCATCATCCCTGCTCCTCTTAAGCATGCTGCTGTTGTTCCCATCCTAAAAGAGCCATACCTTGACTCATCTTCCCCATCCAACTGCCGTTCTATATATCTACTACCTTCCTCTCAAACCTTCTGGAACAACTTCTCTGTAACTGTTTGACATGCTTTCTCAACTTCAATTCCTTTCTCGTCTCATTTCAATCTAGCTCCCACCCCCTTTATTTTATGGAGATAGCTCTGACTAAAGTAACTAAGGATCTTATTGCTGCTAAATCAAAAGGCCAATACTCCATGCTAATTGATCTAAATCTCTCTTTTGCATTTGAAACGGATGATTACACTTTCCTTCTCCAAACCTCTACACATCCTTTGCCTTCATGACACTGTACTTTTATGGTTCTCATACTATCTCTCCCAACACTTTTTCAATGTCCCCTATTCTGAGAACACCTCTTGCCCCATCCTGTTGAAGTACAAGGGACTCTGGTCGAGTTCTGTTCTCTCTTTATACTGCTTCTCTTGGCAAATGTACTAATTGTTTCAGATTCCACTACCACCTGTATGCCAATATACCTCTCCAGAAATACCTCTCCTCCCATGATCTATTGCCCACTGTTCTAGAATGTGTCACTATTGTGACGCATCAACTTTTTTCTGTCTCTGATTTGATTTCCTCCCAGTTCCTAAAACTCAATGTTTGTAAAACTGAGCGTATTATCTTCCCTCCTCACAATACTAATCTCCTGCTGTCACTCTCCCTGCAAGTTGATGGCACATGCATCAGACAAATTATCTGCCTTGGTGTTATTTATGATTGTGGCCTCAGATCTAGTTTGTTTCCAAAAAATGCAATTTCCACCCTAAAAACATTGCCCATATTCGCTCATTTCTTACACAAAACGCTACTAAGGAGCTTATTCTTTTGTAATTTATCTCATTGAATACTCTGATTCTTCCCTAGTTAGTCTCTTCAAAAGCTTTACTGACTCTTTACACTCCATAATGTATCCTGCAGCAAAGTTTATTTTTCTCTCCATTCGCTCCATTCGCTCCTTTCAACAATTGTTACATTGATTCCCTGTGCCCTATAGGATTGAATTCAAAATATTACCTCTTACCTACAAAGCTATCTACAACACTACCTTCTGCTACATTGCTTCACTAATTCATAGGTATACCCCTTGCCAGCTGCTCCACACTGCCAATGACCTTCTCCTGTGTGTTACCCGTACTGATAACTTGAACATGGAACAGTCTGTCTCACCCCATTAGGCTCTCCCACAATCATAGATAACACCAATGCATGTGCCATCAACTTACTCTTCAATCCAGTAAGAAGTCCATAAAATCCCACCTCAGCAGAATAGCCTGTAGACTTCAGGGGGAAACTGTTATTAGTCTCTTAACTTAATTAGTACACCAATTTCTTCTTCACTCTCATCTTCCAATTCTTTTCCACCCTATCACTTGGTTACTATCTTTCATGCTCTCCTCCCTATTGCGTTTTATATCCCACCTGAACCACCTCCAGATTGTAAGCTCAGGGTCCTCATCAACCAGTTGTTACTGTGAAAAATTGTAAGATTTTGTCTCATTTGTTGTCCCCCTAATAATATTGTAAAGTACTGTTGAATCTGTGGGCACTATTTAAATAATAATAATAATAAGGAACAACTTGTCACCTTTTGGCTGATGGTATGTTTTAAAATAGTAAATCGAAATAGATTAAATATGTCTTCCAGCCACTTGGTGATGTGATCTATTTATAAAGGAATTTAATTCCTTTTATATGAAATGTACATTCCCAGTTTACAATATATATTCGCTGTGACAAAACTCGCTGTTTTGCCTGCACAGGAGATGTCCTCCTCCTAAACTCACTAACAGGTTCCTGAACTACATTTATGTTTTTCCCTGCATTCGGTAGATAAATCTACCAAACACCGACCACCCCCTGGTTCATTAACTACAATAAACATTACCCGGTGGTGATTCGGCTGTATTCGTGGAATCTGAGCGCTATTTGGACAACTTCAGCGCACAAATCCAGGTTATCCGGGGATATAACGTTTGTGGGGATTTTGATGCCTCGTTCGTGAGGTGCGAACGTTCTAAATAAACATTCTAAATAGGGTATTGAGGTGGCCCCGTTTGGGAGATGAAAATAACCTGTTTGTATGAGCTCTCCCAAACAGGGAGCAGGTAAAACATACAAAAATTCACAAATACATGGGGAAATACACACAATCACATAAACACAATTCACGGACGGGCAGCGGTCCCACCACACATGCTATAACTCTACAATAGGAAAAGAAAATTGCACAATGTAAAATATATTCCTTAAAATTGTATGTTTATAGTTTTGCCTATCACTAAGTGAGTTATAACCATGGTGATACCATTGTCAGATGTAGCAAAGGTGCTTCTAGGAGAAAAAATTTCCCCAGGCCATAATTTTTGAGTAGCTTGTCCCAAGAATAGAGGATCAGTGTTGTGGTAGGGAATTGGGTAGGCATTGCCAGTATGTAAGGTGTTAGTGTCTAGATATTCTATTAAGGAAATACCCTTTACGCATTGCTTCTCCATGTCCACTCATCCCAACATGCCATTTTGATCACTGGAGGAGGGTCAGATGGAGTCTTTCTTTTTTGTTTACCCAAATAAATTGTGTGACCACATTCTGCAACAACTTGCAATAGGATGGAGGAATGGAGATGGGGAGTAGTCGAAAAACAAAAGATGCATGGCAATATCATAATTTGTATTGTGTTAATTCTCCCCTTCAACGACAAGGGTACTGCTTTGCATTTAATATGTTTAGATGTGCACCTCTGTAGGAGTGGGGCCTAATTATGTTCAATAGGGGTTGATGTAGTTCTAGTGAGATTGATTCCCAAGTAAGTAACATTGAATGTGCACCATTCAAAGTGGAAGTTGGATTTGAGATATATCAAATCTATGGTATTCAGATTAATATGCATAGCTTGAGATTTCAAGTGATTTAACTTATAACATGCGACTGAGCCATATCAAGTCAGGACTGAGAGGATAGCTGGTGGGGATCAACTGGTGTTCCTCAAGGTGGGGATGATGCTATCTGTGAATAATGAGAGTCTGTGTTGCCTATTGTGAGGCCACTAGCATTGGGGTGTGTATGGTCCAGGCCAGAGGAGAGCATGAATGAGAGGTGACCCAACCCCTCTGAGGAAAGCATACAAGTGTCAACCAGACGGAGAGATGTGGTTGCCCCAAAAATGCACAACAGGAGATTTGAACCTGGGTACTTTGCGGTCCTGGGCCTGCTATCTATCTTTGAGCCACAGCAGTTCCTAAAACTGTACATTTGGGGGCTGCTAATTTGAGCCCCATATTCAAGTTCAACTACATGTTGACATGTTGGTGCACCCCACATGGGACTTGAACCCACAATCTTGCTTAGGAGGCCAGTGCCTTATCCATTAGACCACTGGGGCATAATAAAGTTTATGTTTAGAATGTAAATCCATTTCACATGGCAAGTGAGAAATTATTTTACTAGTCTTGCTATATTTATAGTTACTTAAGTTAGTATCCTTGGTAATAGAATGTTTATTTAACATTATTTAACTCTTCAAAAAAGGTAATTCATTTACCACCACTAAACATTGAAGAGGGATATTTACTAAAGTATCATCCTCAGAAGGATGAAGAGCTGAATCAACCCTGCCGGGTTTCAAACCTGTGACCCAAGGGTTTAACAGATTTTACAGATGATGCATTAGCCCACTGAGGTTTCTATTGGAGTATATACACACAAAGCCATCAGTCAGCACCTGCGTAGTTGGGCAGTAGTACATTGCCATTGTGCCCCTTGCCATACACCCCGAGTGAAGACTGTCTAAAGAATTTCTCCATGTCAAGCATAATGCGAGGGCCTCCGGTTTTGGTGTTATTCAAATTAACATAAGATTAATTCATTTTCTGGTGATAACTGAGCCTTGACGGCCACGCACAAACCCAGACTGGTCATTTGTTATCAGTTTAGGTAGCAGTGTGAAAAGTCTGTTAGCTCCCAGTTTGCAGACAAAGAGGGATAAATGTCGGAAGTTAGTGTACTGTGTGGGTGGCTTGCTTGTATGGCTTATATGGCTTCACACAGGGATTGTCAGGATTCCAAGTTGATCCAGCATGCATAACTGTGTCACACCTAGAACTAAGGATAATGCATAACCAGACCTTAGAATGGCCGGACTTAACATATCCAAGAATAGTCAAAATACTTGCCGAGGTCAGGAACACAGAATCAGACACAACGAAGAGGGAAAGTCAAAAATCAAGGATACCAGATATCAGGGAAGTCAAATATCAGTAAATCAAGATCAGGAACGCAGGATGAAACCACGATAAGGCAATGAGCAAAAGGAGAATTGGGTTTAAATACCCCTCCTCTGGATTTGATTGGCCCCAAAAGCAATTAACAGCTTTCCATGTGCATGATTGCTGCTCGGCACAACTTTTCCTGTCAGGACGATAAATGCCATTAACCACATTTTTATGTGTGGATGAATACGTGGCAGGGATCCTACGAACTCACTCAGTTACCATTCAGGGGGGATCCCTGAGATTGGAGGGGACACACTCTTGGGGACAATGGTGGTTTGGTGGGCCTGTGAGCCCAGGAGGCGGGAACCTTTCCAGCTCTGGGAAGTGGAAAATCCTATATATAGGTGTCGGGAACTGGGGACAAAGGGACTGGAGTTCCTGTCCCATGCACAGGCCGCCTGGGAGGGGGAAGACCCTGGCAGGGGACATTGTCTTCATGTGTGTTCCAACTCCTTGCCTGTGGCCAATACATTTGTTGTTGTACCCCTGGAACTGTGTGCTATCCAGTTACTGGGGAAAATGGGTCTCACTACAACAGCCTATCCCACGCGTGCTTAAACTACTTCACTGTGTTAACCGCTACCAACTTAGCTGGAATGATATTCCATGCATCAACTACCTTCTCAGTAAAGTACTTCCTGATATAAAATACTTCCTAATATACTTCCTTCCTGATATAAAATACTTCCTATATCAGGAAGTAAAATACTTCCTGATATAATTTTTAAACCTTTGCCCCTCTAATTTAAGTCTTATGTCCTCTTCACCTGCACTTCCCCTTTTTTTTGTACACAAACTCCATTGGTAAAGCCCATGTATCCCTGCCAAGCACCTCCGGGGCAGAGAGGGCCACAGTGTATTAAACTTAACCCCTTAAGGACACATGACATGTGTGGCATGTCATGATTCCATTTTATTCCAGAAGTTTGGTCCTTAAGGGGTTAAAGCAGTTAAGCAGTAATCAGGGCTCATTGTAATGGTATATTAACATCGTGCAGTGAGGGAAAAAAGTATTTGATCCTCTGCTTATTTTGAACATTTACCCAATGACAAAGAAATGATCAGTCTATAATTTTAATGGTAGGTGTATTTTAACAGTGAAAGACAGAATAACAACAGCAACAAAAAACAAATCCAGAAAAATGCATGTCAAAAAAGTTATAAATTGATTTGCATGTCAATGAGTGAAATAAGTATTTGACCCCTTTGACTTAGTACTTGGTGGCTAAACCCTTGTTGGCAACACCAGGTTTGCACACCTCTCATTAGGGATTTGCAGATCCTCTCCAAGTCATTAAGGTTTCGAGGCTGACGTTTGGCAACGCGAACCTTCAACTGCGTAAACAGATTTTCTATGGCATTAAGGTCTGGAGACTGGCTATTCCAATCCAGGACCTTAATGTGCTTCTTCTTGAGCCACTCCTTTGTTGCTTTGGCTGTGTGATTTGGGTCATTGTCATGCTGGAATACCCATCCATGACCCATTTGCAATGCCCTGGCTGAAGGAAGGAGGTCCAATATTTGACGGTACATGGCCCCGTCCATTGTCCATTTGATGCAGTGCAGTTGTCCTGTCCACTTAGCAGAAAAACACCCACAAAGCTTAATGTTTTCATCTTTATGTTTGACGGTGGGGATGGTGTTCTTGGGGTCATAGGCAGCATACCTCCTCCTCCAAACACGGCGAGTTGAGTTGATGCCAAAGAGCTTGATTTTGGTCTCATCTGACCACAACACTTTCACCCAGTACTCCTCTTAATTTTTTAGATGTTCATTGGCAAATGTCTGACTGGCCTGTACATGTGCATTCTTGAGCAGGGGTGGTCCTTGCGGGCGTTGCAGGATTTCAGTCCTTCATGGCATAGTGTGTTACCAGTTGTTGACTATGGTCCCAGCTGCCTTAACAATATCCTCCCATGTAGTTCTGGAAAGATTTCTCACTGTTATCATGATTATTGAAACTCCACAAGGTGAGATCTTGCATGGAGCACCAGACCAAGGGAGACTGACAGTTATTATTATTATTATTTTTTTTTAAATAAGGCTTTATTTGAAGTATGCAGGTACGTACAACAGTGCCTGTATTGCCACAACAGCATCAGCAGGCTCAATGTTTATGGTCATATCAAAACAGTATTATGGCATATTGGGTAGGCATATAGTTTTTCAGCACAATAAGTGACAAGTCAAGACATACGTGCTAGTGTATTAATTAGAGGTCTGAATTATTAAACCATTGGCATAAAAACTTGAGCTCGAGCAGGAAAGGAAACTCAGGAGGGGCAAAACTCCCTGTGTAAGACAATGAGTGGAAGGGTGTTCCGGTTTGTTTTATGGTAGCAATATATGTTAACACATAGGGGTCCAAGTGTCATCGGTTCCGTTTCTGCTTCTCGATAAGGCCGTCTTTGATTGTCAGTTGCGTCTAGTTAGTGTGGGGCAGGTATGGTGTGGTGTGGGTAGGGTTCTGTCGTTCAGTTGGGGTCAAGTTAGGTGGCCGAGCAGTTGTGCGTAAAGGTCAGCCACTGTGACCAGCATGCTGTGTATAGAGAGTATGAATGTGTCAGTGATAGATGGATTTCTTCCGTTAGTCTAATCGGCTCTACCTTGTGAATCCATTCCTTATTGTCGTGTGAGTTTGTTTTTTCCAATATATCGGAATAAGCATGTTGGCTGCTGTTATTAGGTGATTGACCAGTATTTTCTGGGGTTTGGCCATCGGTAGTGGATATATGAGGAATAGGGATATTTTGGGTGATAGGGGGAGTTGAGTCTCCGTCATCCCCGTGACCAGAGTCATAATCCTCTGCCAGTATGTTTGAATGACTGGGCATTGCCACCAAATATGCCCTGGTGTGCCTCCTGGCTGGTGGCATCTCCAGCAGGAGTCTGGAAGGTTAGGGAATAGGCGATTTAAGTGTGCTGGAGTGTAGTGCCTTCTAGCGATCCTTTTGTAATTGTGTTCGTGCGTAGAGTTGCTAATTGAGGAGTGGAATATGTTTGAGAAGATACATTTGCATTCTGAGTCTGAGAAGGAAATGTCAAGTTCCCTCTCCAATTTGGATAGGAAGGAGGGCTTGGGGTTACATGTATCGTTTTGGATTAGAGTATAGAGTGTTGATATATGTTTTGACTTCAGGTCTATGCTTTTACAGTGGCTCTCAAATGTCTCTAGTTGCATTGCGGAGGAGTAGTGTGGTTGATAGAAAGTGTATGAGCTGACTGACGTTGAAGAGTAGTAGAGGCAAGGGTGTCGTATTGGAAATGATCTCCTCTGGTGGTTTGATCCCCTGGGAGTTGAGTAGGGTTCCCAGCTTGAGGTAGCTGGATGTGTGTATATTTTTGAATGTAGATGCGTTCATGCCACATCGGAATAGTGGATTGTGGGCCAGCTGGTATAGAGGGGAGGGGTGGGGTAAGATGCTTGGCAGTGATTTAATTTGATGCCATGTGCGCAGTGTCGGGACAATGGTTGGGTGGAGGTTATGGGAGGTGTTGAGAAGGGTCTTACCCTTGTTATGCCAAGGTATGGTGTGTATGGGTACTGTGAAGCATAGAGATGTGAGTTGCACCCAGTGTTTTTGATTGTTAGGTATCGTCCATTCGTAGATCCGCGAGAGAACTTTGGCTTCATGGTAATTCTTGATATTGGGTAGGCCTAGGCCTCCATGAAGTTTATGTGTTGTCAGTAATTTGTATGATAGTCGGGGATGTTTATGGGTGGTGAAAAATTATTTGGGTAGAACAATAGGGAGAGTTTGTAGTAAATAAAGGATTTTGGGAAGGGTGTTCATCTTTAGGATGTGTATGTGTCTGAGACAGCCGATGATTAGCTTATTCCACTTGGTGAGGTCTTTTGTGAGGGGCGGGGGGAGTTTAGATAGGTCTAGATAGGTTTGAACCCCCAGGTTGGTCACCGCCTCATCTGTCCAACGGAACTGGAATCCTCCCCACAAGAAATTTTCATCTCTTGATCCACCTCGAGTGGGAGTATTTCACTGTTTGTTAAATTTACTTTAAAGTTGGATACGGTTGCGTATCTATCGATGTCCCGTATTAGGGCTGGTAGGGAGACTGTGGGGTTCGTTATTGAGAATAGGAGATCATCTGCAAATGCTGCCACCTTGAACTCCCTATTATTTGCTTGTATCCCCTGGATATCCGAGTTATCTTGGATGCCCTGCAGGAAGGGCTCCATCACAAGCACAAAGAGGAGAGGGGAGAGGGGGTGTTACAGTTTCCTCCAGGCTGGCTGGAAGTTGGACCGTAGTAAAGATGCTCCTAGCGCTCACCAAAGGACCATCAGCACCGTAGACACCATAAACACTGCAGACACTGCAGACTCCACGAACCACCGCTGCTGGGCTGGTATCTCGCCATCTGCTATCCACCCTGGACCTATGACCAGGCTCGAGGTCCCAGTAGGTGAACCTCTTCCTTCTGTAGAGCAAAGCAGGATCAGGAACAAGAGCTCTTACAAGAACACAGTAGCTAAGGGAGTAGGCAGGGCATAGCAATCCCTGTAGTGATTTTAGCTGTCTCCTACAAACACGGGTCGAGGCTGCGAGTTAGAGGGTCAAGTAGTTCTCTTTAATTGGCACCCAAGGGTCTTCTTTTATGCAGGTTTTACACATACAGTACCGCCCACAGGGTTTTGCAGAACAACCAATAAAACACGTACATTACAGTAAAACACTCCAATTCATTCCCACAAAAATCCTCCCCTCTGCCTGTGATATAATTACTGTACACAATGGGTTAATGTAATTATCACAGGCAGGAAAAATATACTTTTTACACATATACTGTAACTTTAAAAATATACAACCCATCTCCATAAAAATTACATATTCGAACTCAGCACACTTTAAACATAAACACTCTCAGAAATCATACAAATCCCTCCAGTAATTAAAAAGTTAATTGGAAGTCCTTTCTGACCGACCGCAAGCACATTTTCCTGCCCAAAACAGTTCCATAGATTCGGGCTGTGCGGTCAGCCAATTTCACACTGAAAAATGTCTAAGTCCCTTTCGAATGCACGAATGGGGCCGTTCGTGCATTTAGCTTAGTATAGCAGTGAGTTCAAATAGTTCAAATATCCGAACTTAGTTTCTGTTGCTGAAAAAGTGGAGGAGAAGGTAAGGGTCAGCGGTGTTCATTGAAATGTGCAGCCGATTTCAGTTCCATGAATTTGGCTGCACACACCGCTGACCGCGTTCGAATGAACAAAGATGGCTGCCACCACGTGTTCATTTGTATGAACGGCGACCACCCAGTGGTCGGCAATTTACCTACAGCAACCTCCCAGCCTGGGAGGTAAATTGCCTGCAAGCTTCCACTTCTGGGTGGTCCGCCTGTGTGGTGATTGTTTGTGCCCTTCTCCTACTTAGTTCAGTAAATGGGGCTTAATGAACCAAAGTATTTTAGGGGTCTGGGGACACAGTCTTAAAGGGGTATTGTTCCCAAAAGTTACAATATGTCCCCAGATGGTTCTTAAAGGGCCATACACACCAGGTCCATAGTCATGGGGCCGAAGGCTGGCAATGAGGCTTCTCCATAATACAGGGAAACAGGGCAATTTGTTGCATAAAATAAAAGTTACAAAAGGCATTTTATAACACAGGGCACCCCTGTCTCGTGCCATTTCTGATATTGAAGGGCTGTGAGAGTTGTCCATTAACACAGACTTTTGCGGTAGGGTTGGAATAGAGCGCTTTCATCCACCTAAGCCAAGGGTGGCCAAATCCCATGCACTCCAGGGTTGTCAAGAGAAAGGGCCAGTCCACCCTGTCAAAGGCCTTCTCCGCATCTATAGAGATTAGTAGGCTCTGTGTATCGGATAGCCCTGAGAGGTGGATGAGGTTTAGAATTGTCATGGTGTTATTTTTAGCTTCGCGTGTTGTGACAAAGCCCGCCTGGTTAGGATGGACTAGCCCCTGTAAAAGTGGACGTAGGCGATTGGCCATGATCTTGGTGAAAATGTTTAGATCCACATTAAATAGGGAGATTGGTCTGTAGCTCCCACAGCTCAGGGGATCTTTGCCCGGTTTGGGGACCAGCGTGATGTGCATTTCTAAGGCAGTCTGGGAGTTTAGCAGATTGTGTGAGGGAGTTGTATGCCGCTGTGAAGGGCTGGGAGAGCATGCTTATGAAAGATTTGTAGTATGGGACTGTGAAGCCATCCGGGCCCGGGCTCTTCCTCATTGGAAGGTGTTGTACAATGCCTTCAAACTCCTTGGCCGATATAGGTTTGTCTAATGCTTGCTGGATGTTTGCGGGGAGTGTTTGCGCTAGACGAGAAATGAGAAAGTGTTTGATCGGGGGTGTTTGTCTTAGATTGTACAGTTTGGAATCGAAATTCTGAAAGGCATTTAAGATGTCAGGCAGTTTATGGGTCGTGTCCCCTGATTCTGTTTTGATTTTTGATATAAATGTGGTTTGTCTAGTGTCCTGCAGCATTTTTGCTAGTAAGCGGCCATGTTTGCCACTATTAGCGTAATAATTGTGTTTGGATAGGGAGAGTTTACGTTTAATGTGTATGTTGAGGAGTTGCTATAGCGATGATCTATATTGTGTCAGTCGTTTATAAGTGTCGAAGGTATTGGACCTTTTGATTTCCTCTTCTAATGAGCGAATGGAGTTAGTGAGGGAGCTCCTTAGAGTTTGGAGGACAAGACTATAATAAGCCCCCTGATTACTAGTTTGTGCGCTTCCCAGGTAGTTGTCGGTGCAACTTCTGGTGAGGTATTTTCTGTGAAGTAATGTTGAAGGGAATCTGATACTTTGGAGATCAGAGTCAGATTATTCAGCATTTGATTGTTAAACTTCCAATGGAAGGAGTGTGATGGGAGAGAGGGGATTTGAATGGTAAGAGACAGGGGCGCATGGTCCGACCATGTGATGGGGCCATAGTGGCAACTCTTTATTAAGTGCAAGAATCTGTGTTGGAGAAAGAGCGTGTCTATACTTGAGTATGTTTTTGTGGCAGTTGAGTAGTATGAGTAGTCTTTGGAGTGTGTGTTTGACACCCACCAAGCATCGAATAATTGTGCTCGGTCTAATAGGTGATTGAATTGCCGACGTGTGGGTATTTGATATGGGGTGGACTCTGAGGTTGTATCCATGTGAGAGTCGAGGGAGACATTGTGGTTCCTGCCCATGATCAAGATACCCTCTTGGAATGAGTCTATGGTTCTGAGGTATTTCCTAAAGGACCTACACTGGATCCTGTTGGGTAGGTATAGGTTGGCTAGGGTCACCATGTTGTGACCTATGTGACCTTTTACCATAACTATTCTCCCTGAGTCATCTGTGTAGCGGTCCTTGAGTACCAATGGGACCTGAGAGGAGATTAGACTGTCTACCCCTCTATTTTTGGCTTCTGTGTAGTTGTTAAAAAACCCCAGTGGGTATCTGGCATTTTTAAGAGAGTGCGCAGTGCCCTTTTTGAAGTGGGTCTCCTGATCCCTTTCGGGTAGACCCTTGATCCTAAGATTGTTACGGCGTCCACGGTTGTCCACATCATCAACTGAGCGATAGAATGTCGAGCTGGTGGAGGTGTGCGTGTTCATGGCAGCTTGTAGTTGCTGTACTTGTACACTGAGCAAGTTGCGATCATCTTTAAGAGAGGTGACCCTGTCTCCCACCTTGTGGACATCTGTCCCAATAGTATCTAGGCACGTCTTGAAGGAGGCCTCCATCTTGCTCAGCAAGTTTGCTATGTCGTCCTTAGTGGGTAGATTTCGTATGAGATCCTTAAGCTCCATGTACTCTGGGTTTATGGATCTTGCTGATCCCTCTGGGCTTGAGGGTGCTGAGCCCTCTGGGGTCGAGGGTGCCGAGCCCTCTGGGGTCAAGGGTGCCGAGCCCTCTTGAGGTGATTCAGGCGCCATGGCCGTTGGCTCCGCGCTGACTGACAGTTATTTTGTGTTTCTTCCATTTGCAAATAATAGCACCAACTGTTGTCAGCTTCTCACCAAACTGCTTGGTGATAGTCTTGTAGCCCATTCCAGCCTTGTGTACATCTACAATCTTGTCCCTCACATCCTTGGACAGGTCTTTGGTCTTGGCCATGGTGGAGAGTGTGACAAAACCCCTATTTTGCCTTCCCCAGAATCATTCTCCAACTCTGTTCAGACATTTAGTTTATATTTCATTCCCCATTTCATTCATAGGAACTAAGTACCGAACACCGACCACCCCCTGGCTCATTAAGTTCAAACAAACCACAGGAATTCAGTGCTCTCTTTGTGTGGCCGAACACCACGTGGTAGAGAAAATGGTGGCCATCTTGTCGCACGAAAGCAGGCAGCGGGACTTGGTCGTCGAGTGCCTGGAACTCTGAGGCGGCCACTCGACAGCCCGAACACCGGTGAAAACGTGCTTCTAGTTGCGGCAAGCCAGGAGAGCGCTGTTCAACAGATTGTTCAACAAGAACTCTCAAACAAACCCCATACTATGAGCCTGGAAATATTTCTGGTTAGACATCGCCAGGTCAATTCTTTTCTCCAGTGGTGATTCGACTATGTTCGTGCAATCTGTGCGCTTTTAGAATATGTTGTGCGCTCAGATCCAAGCTATCTGGGGATGTGTAGACTATGGGGGTTCGGTTACACAAAATATTACTTTTGTATTTTAAAGTGTTTTTTTTGTGTGAAATAATAAAAGAGTAAATATGTTCTGTACTGTTTAGACCAGCCACTTAACTCAATTATCTCCCAGATTCAGAGGAGGGGTTGTATTGTTTGTATTGGTAGTGTCACACTTTGTAACCTTGCTATTATTGGTTATTCTGTTTGTGTCCCTGTCCCCAACAAGGTCCATGTGGGCATACACCTTGCTTGGGGACTTGCATAAAAGGCCAGCGGTGACTTCCATTAAACAGAATGCTTTACCCCTTCATGATGTCTTGGCTTATGTTTGGGGGATTGGATGTCGGGAGATTCTACACGATATACACAGCCTGAGTATAGGGTATCTGTTACACTGGTGGCAAGCGGCGGGATCTTTATCCCGAATGGATATCTCGAACTAAAAAGAAGAAGTGAATGGCCCACAGATACGAATAGCTTAAGCGGATGACGCTGAAGGAACTGTTGGAAGCTCGAGGCATAGTGGCAAGCAACAAACCGAAAGCCACGATAATAGCTGAACTAATGGACAGCGTTCCTGATCTTGATTTTTTGGTATTTGACTTTGGCTTTGTTCTGACTTTCCTGATTTCTGGTATCCTTGACTTTTGGCTTTTTCTCAGTGCTGTGAAAAATCCCCTGACCTCGGCAAGTATTCTGACTTTTCTTGGATACATTAAGTCCGACCATTCTAGGGTCCGGTTAGACGTTATCCTTAGTCCTAGGTGTGATACAATTCTGCGTGCGGGATCAATTAGTAATACTGACATTACGACATGGCCATAGATCCTGCAGAATTGTGTCAGCACATAGCTACTTGCGAAAGAAAGATAGAGGAGAATGATAATAGTGCTTTGGTTTGGAGGGGTGATTGTTGTGGACTAGCAATAGATCACTTTCCAAGACTTCTGGGTGCAAGGTCTGGAAGAGCGACCTGACATAGGCAGACAATTCAGCAGGGCTGATATCCTCCGCAATACCCCTTATCTGGATTTTGTTTCTTCATTGAAACATAGAAACATAGAATGTGACGGCAGATAAGAACCATTCTGCCCATCTAGTCTGCTGAATGGTTCATCTAGTCTGCCTTCTGTCACGGTCCTCTTGACCCACCACCTTCTCCTCCAGAAATGGCATGTTCTGTGGCCAGTGAAAAGTGTAGCACAGATACGGATGTGATATCACTAATTTCAGAGCTTGTGACTGCGGTAACAGGGCTGTTTGTGCCATCTTTGGCCTAACTCACAGTTGGAGAGATGGACAATATTCTATGGCCCGGTGCTTTCAGCTTACATTTCTTTTCCTGATTTTGAAGCCATCTCAATGCAGGAGGTGCAGGGAAGGATCATACGCTGGGTTTGTGGCAAAAAAAAACCACTGCAAGACACGCTGTAAGTGCTATGATGCACATGAGCTATTGTTCCACATGTCTGCTCACATCCAGGCTCAGACCATGCCTGCAAGATCTCTATAGTTTTAAAGGAGAGACCTCCCAGACCTGACCATTTCTCTTCCTCCATATGTGAACGTGGGACAGGAACCTCTGTTTCCTGTACCCGGCTGCCGGCGGAATGACAGGAAGTGCTCACTCAGTGAGGGCTTCCTGTCATTCCGCCGGCGGCCGGGTACAGGAAACAGAGGTTCCTGTCCCGCGTTCCGCACTGCCCGGCCACGCTACATGGGCAGAGGGGAGGGTAAGGACCACTTTGGGAGGGAGGGAGGCGGGGGTTGGGGGGAAAGGACCACTTTGGGGGGGGATTGTAAGGACCACTTTGGGGGGGGGGTAAGGACCACTTTGGGAGGTGGGGGTAAGGACCACCATGGGAGGGAGGGGGGGGTAAGGACCACTATGGGAGGGAGGGGGGGTAAGGACCATCATGGGAGGGAGGGGGGTAAGGACCACCATGGGAGGGAGGGAGGGGGGTAAGGACCACTATGGGAGGGAGGGGGGGTAAGGACCACTATGGGAGGGAGGGGGGGGGGGTAAGGACCCCTAGCGGAGGGAGGGGGGGTAAGGACCCCTAGGGGAGGGAGGGGGATAAGGACCACTAGGGGAGGGAGGGGGGATAAGGACCACTCGGGGAGGGAGGGGGTAAGGACCACCATGGGAGGGAGGGGGGTAAGGACCAGTATGGGAAGGAGGGGCGGTAAGGACCACTATGGGAGGGAGGGGGGGTAAGGACCACCATGGGAGGGAGGGGGGTAAGGACCACCATGGGAGGGAGGGGGGTAAGGACCACTATGGGAGGGAGGGGGGGTAAGGACCACCATGGGAGGGAGGGGGGGTAAGGACCACCATGGGAGGGAGGGGGGGTAAGGACCACCATGGGAGGGAGGGGGGGTAAGGACCACCATGGGAGGGAGGGAGGGGGGTAATTGCCACCATGGGAGGGAGGGAGGGGGGTAAGGACCACTATGGGAGGGAGGGGGGGTAAGGAACACTATGGGAGGGAGGGGGGGGTAAGGACCCCTAGGGGAAGGAGGGGGTAAGGACCCCTTGGGGAGGGAGGGGGGATAAGGACCCCTAGGGGAGGGAGGGGGGATAAGGACCACTAGGGGAGGGAGGGGGATAAGGACCACTAGGGGAGGGAGGGGGATAAGGACCACTAGGGGAGGGAGGGGGATGAGGACCACTAGGGGAGGGAGGGGGGATAAGGACCACTAGGGGAGGGAGGGGGGATAAGGACCACTAGGGGAGGGAGGGAGGGGGGATAAGGACCACTAGGGGAGGGGAGGGTAAGGACCACTAGGGGAGGGGAGGGGGGAGTAAGGACCACTAGGGGAGGGGAAGGTAAGGACCAGTAGGGGAGGGGAGGGGGGGAGCAAGGACCACTAGGGGAGGGGAGGGTAAGGACCACTTGGGGAGGCGTGAGTCAGGACCACTGGGGGAGGGGGGCGAAGAAACACAGGGGGAACGGGGGTGGGGAGGTAAGGACCACTGAGGGAGGAGGAGGGTAGGTCCACTAAGGGGGGGAAGGACCATCAAAGGGGTGTAAGGAGGGAGGACTACTAAGGAGAGGGGAGGAGGGTAAGGACCACTAAGGGGGTGGGGGAGTAGGGGAAGGTCTACTAAGGGGTTTGGGAGAGGGAGGACCACTAAGGGGGGAGGGGGAGTGGGAAGACCACCAAGGGGGGACTGCAGGGGGACAGGGGGCCAAGGGAGAGCACTAAGTGACAGAAGGGGGGAACACGGAGGGACAGAAGGGAGGGGGAAATCAATAATTGACCGGAGGGGAGAGCACTATGAATTTAAAAAAAATAAATAAAGAGCTGTTCCCCTCTCAGTCCCTATCCTACCCCACAAACCCTCTCTTTTACACTACACACATACACAATGCATCCCCCCCACACACACACAGAAACATACAATGCATTCCTACTCACACACAATGCATCCCTTACGTTCTCTTACATAATTAATGCCCCCCTTACAGACACACACTGCATTCAATTACATACACAGAAACAAACCTTACACACACACACACACACACACAGAAACATACAATGCATTCCTTACACGCAAACACACACTACATCCCCTATAAACACTACATCCCTTACACAAATTGCACACATAAAACATCCCCAACTCATGGATGGGCCATGTAGGTGGATTTATGGGTGGGCATTGTAGGCGTATGCCCCCTGGGGGCCCAGACCTTGAGCTGTGTAAGGGGCCCTAAAAAATGGAGCTGCTTCCTGTTCGTTAATTGTTGTGAGCACTGTTAAAAAACAGTCTCCAGAGAGCCTCTTCTACACCAGACCTGTGGAGCCAGACTGAGCCCATCATCAGCCTCTTGTCCTCACCTGGTGGTAAGTAGGCAATCCAATATATTATTAGTGGCACTAATTTCTAATTTACCTCACATTAAATGGATACTATAGTCACCAGAAGCACTACAGCATAATGTAGTGGTTCTGGTGTCTATAGCCTGTGCCTGTAGGCTTTTTAATGTAAACACACTGTCTTTTCAGATAAAAGACCCTTTCTGAAGACTGGCGTTGGCCCATATGGCAGAGCATATGGGCGGGGCATTGTGATGTCACATGGTGGGCAGGACATTGGGGGGGGGGCGGCAAATTTTTTTTTGCCTAGGGCGGCAAAACTCCTTGCACCGGCCCTGATTACACTGCAACAGAATTTAAAATGGAACAAGGTTCTCCAATTCCTCTTTTCTGAAAACCTTGAGCAGAATGTGACACTAATAGAAGAAGAACTTTTGTATATTTCAGGTAAAGAAAGCTTAATATATAAGCTGAATATATGTGCAAAAGACAATGGTGCATAACATATAATTAAGATACTGTATTTCTACCTGTTACATTAGACATTTCCCCCTCTGAACATGGGACACATTCATAGCAGCATTTGTGATAGTTTACACCAGTGGCTTTTCTGTATCCATGAGGACAAAAGTCTTTGCACCGAGCGTTTGGCATCTGGAGAAAGAAATAGTATATTGTATATAGTATTACAAATCTGTGTACTTCAGATGATTGTGGAGCTAGTAAAAATACTCACAACTAGATATGCCTCCTTGTACAGAGGCCAGTAGAATTAAGACAAATGGCCAGTCTAGCATTTTAGCTGATTTTGGTTGGGGTTGGAAGAATGTACCAGGGAGACTGAACTTAGGGCAGATTTAAATACCTGATAAAGGGTTGAGTGGGTCTTTAGAGAAGAATGATTTCTGTCATTGTATTTTTTTTAATAAAATGTTTTCTGTCGTATTTTTTTAATAAAATGTTGAGACTACTAAAACTCAATATCATTGGTGGAAATAATGAGACATAGGTATTAAATAGTAGTTTGACTTTGTGAGATATAGTGATGAGCAAAATGATATCAATTTGTTTCGCAAGTTCAAGGTAGAGCTATAGGAGAAAAGCATGAACTGAAAGTTTTATATAGTGCAAGGCTAAGTGACATGTGATTGGTACTCAGTGTTTTACTGGGAATAAAAAAGGCACCCTGGAATATGGCTAATTTATTCATACTTACCGTCATTTTCTTTTCCTGGCTAATATTTAATTAACAGGACAGAAAACCAATTAAACAAACAATTAACTCAATTCCCAAGTCAAGTAACAAGATGAAGAAAAAAAAAAAGAAAAAGGGAGAGGGAAAGGAACCAAATGCTGCCATGAATATTAGCCAGGAAAAGAAAATTACGATAAGTATGAATACATTTGCCCTTTTCATGGCTAATTATGACAGCATTTAACTAATGACGAATCCCTAAGCAGCAAAGAAGTTCATAGGGAAGGATCTCATGATACAAACGTTTATTAAATATTATTTTTTAAATTCTTTATTTATAGCCACCTGTATTGAATAAAGGTCACAACATGTAGTTACACAGTTAATAAACAAGGAAAAAATTAAAAAGTAAACAAAGAAGCAGTCTGCCTTTTTGTAAATATCAAATAATTTAGGAGCATAACCTAGTTTGGGTGGGAAGACTAATCAGCATGAGGACAACCTCATATAGCTGAAACATACGCTCAAAGTTGTGCACTACCATTGGAAGGGAACTCAAAAAGACAAAATAATACAAATATAATAGAGGGAAGAATAAACAGGGAATGGGATCATGGGTATAGATGTTTCTGATTGAAGTATAAAGTGCCAGAGAAAATTGCTGATGACGTGTGCAAAGTTAGATTTTCACGAGGACCCCTTTCATAATTGCAGGGAATATACTAGAAATTTTGATCCCTAGGGAAACCGAGCTATGGGAGATATAAATTTTAGCTGCATGATAATATATAATATATATGGGCTGAAATGTCATTTTAAGATTATTCAATAAAGTACCATTTTACTTCAAGACCGTGAGTGCTAGTCCATATTTACATTTTGTATATTTTTGGTTGTGGCTATTTTTTGGCAACTACATATTGCAGAATACTGCTGGATATATCTGAGTGCAAGGACTGGACAGTTATATATATATATATATATATATATATATATATATATATATATATATTATATATATATATATATATATATATATATATATATATATAAAACTGTTCAGTCCTTGCAGAGTCATGAGATTTTAAAGGTTAACTCAGCAATGGAATGGCTAAAGGTCTAAGTTAGCACAAAACCACATGTGCTTGTCAATCAAAATGTAATATATACATTCACCTAACCTTGGAGATAACTATAGACAGTGCTAAGTAAAGCATTTGATGATACAATCATTACATCACGGCAAGGCATAGGATGAAAACGTTTGGGGGAGAAGAGAAGGTTATATTGGGAGAAGAAAAGGTACATAACGGACAGACGGACAGCTGTCATTCATTCAATCAACTCATACTCACACTCACTGCACAGACAGACACACTCTAAGGCCACTCTACACATCATTTCTGTTGGTAAGATTATTTACTTATTTCTCTTTCTGTAACATCCATTCAATACGCATATATTTTATATTTATTTTTGTCATTGTTTCATTATTATACAATATTTATGCAGTGTCTTTTGTGTTTTCGGACACTGAATTTTTTTAGGGGTAGTCAAGTTATCATCTGAAATAATTAAATTAAAGAGTTTCTAAAGATATATTTTCAACAGGATCGCTGTAATTGTCATCGGGAACCAGTTTGTCATACCTGAAAAGAGCCATAGTGACCAATATTGAAGGGTCAAGGAAACCAACACCCCAATCACCCTACAAGTGGATAGAGCTATTCTGGCTGCTAATTTGTTTTCTGTCCTTGTGTGTGTGTACCTAAGGGTTTGGAAAGAAGTTTTGCACTTGCAGTTGAACGGTAGGATTTATCGAAAAAGGTAATTAGCATGGAGGTGACCTCATCCCAGATAGGCTGGATTTTTGGGCATGTCCACCAGCAGTGGATAAAGGATCCCACTTCTGTGCAACCCTTAGTTAACTAGTTGGTAGAATTCTAAAGAATTTTGAATAGTCGTGAGTGCATCAAGTACCAGCTAAAGAGCATCTTATAAACCTGCTTTTTACTCCCATATACTAGTTACATGAGAGAAAATACATCTGCCTGAGTTCATCATGGGTTGCAATAAGCATGTTTTAACAGGTAATGAAAAGACAAGCTGGTCATCAGAGGATTGATGATTCAAAGAGCTTCATAACTGAAATGCACACGCCAAGCACAATGGATAAATTAGCACAATCAACTATATTAATTTAACAAACAGAACCTATCTGACCCATCTGAGCCACTACAAACCAAAATACAAGACTTACTGAAAAAAATCAAAACACACTAGCTACAACAAGTGAGCTATAATCTGTGGAAATTAAAGGCAAACAATACACACAAGGTAATAAAGCAAGCAAATTATTGGTGGCTTATTAATTTATTTAGCAAAGATAAAGCTAAACTCCAGTATATAATCAATCAGGATAATGAGAGGGTAATCTCCCCTGTTGAAATAAGCAATGCCTTCGCAACATACTATGAAGGGTTATAAAACTTAGAACATACAGGCCAAGTGGCTAAGGTATCAACGAAGGACATACAGGTCTCCAGTCTCACAGAAGCCCAAAGGGCATCCCTTCAATCCCCAGTCTCCATAGAGGTAATTGAAAAAGCTATCAAATTATTACCAAAAAATAAAGCCCCGGGTTCTCAGTTCTTGAACATGTATTTTTAAAGATTCCTCCACATACTAGCCCCACACTTAATGGCCCTCTTTAATTCCGCTATGGAAAAAGAAACATTACCCAAAGAATTACTATCGACACACGCAATCACTCTCCCCAAACCCGGCAAGCCGCCAACTCACTGCTCAAACTTCCAACCAATATCACTAGAAAGACACTAACACCTTTGGATGAAAAAGATTATGGCATTTTTAATTTGTCCCAAAAAATCTTAACCTCCAACCAAATTTCAGTTTTGAGCAAGGGCCTCAAATTTGCACCCACCAATCCTTTTAAACCTTTTCAGGCTTTTTTGGATATTAACAAGTTTGTAAGAAAAGCCACACGTAAAAGATTTTTTACCAGTACATCCAACACATCCAATATTCCCAACATCCCTACTAACACCCCAAACATATTTTCTAGCCCAGTTAATAACAATGAACCCCCAACAGTTAACACCCTCTTAAAAAAAAGCTCTATTTTTTAGTATTTTTTTTTCATCCATCCAGTTTTAAATCAGGACCCATAGAGGTATTTGAAAAAACTAGTTCTCCTAGATTTAGATAAAATTAAACAAAAATAATACACAAAATCTAAATATCAAACCCATAACTTGACATATCAAGAACAATTAGCACTTAAAGAGTTACAGAGAGATGACAATATCATCATCACGACAAAGGCGGTGGTCTAGTGGTTCTCTCCAAAACTATGTATATTGATGAAGCACTTAGACAACTAATTGACTCTAAAGTATATAATAAACTATCCTCAGACCCTACCCACACAATAAAAAACACTCTATCACAATTTTTAACTAATGGCCTAGAATCAAACATACTCAATAAAAAAAGAATTTAAATATCTTAAAGGACCACTATAGTGCCAGGAAAACATACTTGTTTTCCTGGCACTATAGGGTCTCTAGGTCCCCCCCCCACCCTCTGGGCCCCCCTCCCGCTGAGCTCTAAGGGGTGGAAGGGGTTACATCAAGAGCAGCACGCACATTCAGCCAGTTCATAGGAAAGCATTCTCAATGCTTTCCTATGGATGCTGGTGTCTTCTCACTGTGAAAATCAATGAGACAGCCACTAGAGGCTGGATTAACCCATAGGTTACAGCAAAAAGGGTAAACCTAGATGGACCTGGCACCCAGACCACTTCATTAAGCTGAGTTACTATAGTGGTCCTTTAATGTGTGCCTATAGTGGTCCTTTAATGTAACTCACACCAAGATTCAGGTAATCTATATTCTACCCAAAATACATAAAGATGAAAAAAATCCCCCAGGAAAACCCATATTCTCTGGGATAAACTCCATATTGCACATTGATTTCAATTGGCAACCCGATTATATTTTACTCACCTGCGATGTGCAATCCCTATACACTATAATCTTGCATGATAACGGTTGTGATGCAGTTTTTAAAAGACTAAAAGCAGATAACATTATCCCAGACAAGCAAATTCATTTCATTTTAGAGGGTATTACTTTAATCTTAACAAATAACTATTTGGGGTTTCTAAACTCTTTTTATATACAAAAGCAGGGCACAGCTATGGGAACCAGGTTTGCCTCCAGTTTTGCTAATCTTTTTATGGATGACTGGAAGTCAGAGGCCATTTGGGGCGATCACCCTGGAGGGCGAACCTGGTTACCTATTTCAGATATATTGACAACCTGTTTTTTTATTTGGAAAGGCCCTGCATTTTCTCTTAAGTTATTTTTAAATCACCTTAACAACAATTATAATTGTATCAATTTATCCTCAGAATATAGCACCATATCTATTAACTTTTTAGACATACACACTTTTATTCCTGATAATATTATTAACACCAAAATATTTGTATTAAATGTTTGCATGAACACAGTCATTAAAAAAATACAGCTGTCATCATCAACCCTGGTTAAAAGGAGTTCCTAAAAGTCAGTTTCTACATTTACGTAGAAACTGCTCCTGTATGGCTGACTATGAGGAACAATCAAAAAACCTCAGAGAAAAATGTGTTAACAAAAACTATTCATTAGCAAACTTTAATAAAACATTGGAGATAGTAAAACAAAAAAGTAGAAAGGACCTCCTAGAATACATAGTCAAAAATAACCAAGACCCCCCATTTTATGCCAGTCATTTTTAATTATAACAATAAAAGTAATACTATTAAGAAAATCAACAAACACTGGCACATTCTGAAGCAGGGCGACATATGTAATTTTTAGAGGAGCCCCTAATTTTATAATTATTCTCACCAAAAATTATACTAAAGACCCTGCTGCTACCAATTCATCCTTCCTACCCAAATCAAAAGGTTTTTTTTTTTTTTTAGTGTAATAGGTGTATTGTATGTAGAGCATCAGATCCACACATCAAATCCAAAACAACACATTTTACTTCCAATAATACTAATATTACTTATCCTATCAAAGACCTCATATGCTAAAATACTAAGAATGTTATATATCTATTGGAGTGTCCCTGTGGCCTCCAATATATAGGGATGACTTCAAGATGCCTCAAAATTAGATTGGCAGAACATCGCTAAGCTTCAAAACATTTTGTCCAACATGACAAAAACCCAAAATATCTTAAATGCATTGGCATTCAAAAATGCAAGATTCCATTGAGGGGTGGTGATTTTAGTAAATTTATTGGAAAAAAAATTAAATGTCCTGGGTATTCCTTTTAAAAACCCTTACCCCTGAAGGACTAAATGCTGATTTTGATCTTTTTAATTTTCTGTAATTTTCTGTGTTCTTCATATCCATTTTCTTCCCATTATCTATATTATTTGTTATACTTTCAGCAACTTTTCTGTGGCAATTGCAATTTACTGTGACCATTTATATTTATTTTATTTTACTTTATTATTTTTATATTTTTATATTGTATATTATCATGTTTTAAAATGTATGCTACAAAACCCTGGTATGAGTAACCATATTTGCTTTTTGTCACATATCTGTTTTATTTATTTATATATAAAACAGATATGTGACAAAAAGCAAATATGGTTACTCATGCCAGGGTTTTGTAGCATACATTTTAAAACATGATAATATACGATATAAAAATATAAAAAAAATAAAGTAAAGTAAAACAATAAAGTACATAAGGAATAAACCACAAAACATATATATATGATTTATTCCTTATGTACTTTATTGTTTTACCCTACCAGTTTACTAGTCCCTTTTGTTTATTATTAGGTTATCAACTGTTATTTATTATACTCTCTCCCTACCACTAACTCTTTTTCTATTAGATTTATTTAGTTTCCCCTTCTCCCTTTCCCCTTCCAATATGGCTGCTCCCCTCCTTCCACTCTCTTTTTATTGCCATCCCTAATATGGCGCACACCAGTTTTATTGCCCTCCCTAACATGGCTGATACATGTTCTACAATAAAGTTATGAAAAAAAAAGGTCATGTGACCATTACATCATTTTGGCGCCAAACTTAAGTAACTTGAAGCCTATATAAAGCCAGTGTTGTCAGGTACATGTTTTTATCCACTTGAGAAAGCCCTAAGGGGAGAAACGCGTTGTGGAAATTTTAACTAACTGTATTTTAATAAAGGTATTTTGGCCTCTTTCTTTTTTGTGAGTTAGCCATTTTATCTTGTTTACCATTTTTTATTATTTTACTACCTGGCATTTGAGTTTTACTTGTTCCAGAGAGATACTACTCTACCAAAGCATCCTTGGGGATTGTACCACTTACAACCTATCATTAAGTAGTGTGTCTGCCCAATGAAATGTGAGTAATACCAAATGTGAGTAACCATTTGGTATTTTTATACACTCTCCTGGTTTTATCACAGTGAGCACTATTGTTGTTTTTTATGTTACATATGGTCCCCATCTGACGAGATATCTACTAACAACACTCCCTCACGTATCCCATAAGTGGAGATTATACCACTGTACGCTGTTTATACTAGAGCTAGTTTTTAGCTCTCAAAAACGTGAGTAGGACCATATAGACCTTTTTTATTGGCTGCTTACTATTTGAGTTTTATTGCACTAGTAGATTTTATTTTATTTCCCACGAACCCCTTGATCCCACTACTCCATAGACGTCTCTACCTCAGATACAACTGTGATTGTTCTCTCATCCCAAGGTTTTACTGGACTCTTTTTGGACTGTTATTTTTATATGTTGGAAGGCCATTTGGCCTGAACTTGTGGGAGGAATTATGACCCTATATAAACCCCACCCCCCTACTTACCTTTGCCGGTCAAGTTGGTTTGTCTCCATAGTTACCTGCACTTCCGGTTCGTTGTTCCCGCCAGCCCTGCCTCGTACAAACAGTTTGTCTTTAGCAGCTCCTGCCGCCGATCTCCGGGCTCGTCCACCTGCTGCCCTGCTGTTACCTGGCTATCTGGCTTCCGGTCATGGGACCGGCATGCTCACGTAAGCATCAACGTGGGAAATAGCGTTCGGCTATTTCGCACATTTGGGCCTACAGACGCGGGGAAAGGCTCCCTATATTACTTACCCGTTCGTGTATTTTCGTTGTTCATGTACTTCTGCGTTCGTGGGGCTACTAGCCGAACGCAGAGTACACAAGCTTTAGTTTTTCTTTCGTTAAAAATGTATTACTGACCGCTTATATTCACCTACGTTCGCCTGTTTCTTACATACGTTCGTTTAGTCGAAACACGTTAAAACAGCTCTTTACAAGCTTTCTGTTTCTTCTAATCTATCACAAGCAGTCCTGTTATGTCCCTCTTGCACGTTCGTTAGCCGAACGCATGAGGTTTAAACGTTTAACTTTGTTAATTTAAGTATGTTCCCCTAATTATTTCTTTTTGAAACATGTGTACCTGGTTCTCCCTACGTTTTCCTTAAATCTGAGCGGCTCTTTTCACCGCCCATTGTTACATTTAATTATGCATAAATTCCCAGAGGTATTCTCTTAAAGAAACAGTTGACTCTTAAATATATCCAGCTCCATGCTCAATTTGTTCATTGGCTCTTATTTTCTTAAATCTCTGTATGTATTATAAACGCTATACTCAGGTTCCTTATTCTTGTACTACTCTTCTTCAAAAAAACTCCAGGAGGTGGTTCCAGTATACCGTTTCACGGTATCAGGTAAAAAAGGTTAACATTTTTACGTTTCTCCAGAGGCCTTATTAAGCCTCGATGGCCTTTTTTACAAATCACCTACCAAAGTGGGGTCAAAACTTCAAACATACCAGGTCTAAAGATGCCTCACCCTCAATGTTACTATTATACTAACGTTACACAAAACAAATATAGGTGGTATGCACAGGTAGTGATAAAAGTGAATTGCTCTAAAACACCCGTGTAGGATCCCCTATCCCAACACTTGTAAAATACATACAAAATAAGAACAAATGGATGGAGCAATATCTGTCCTCTCTTCTCAACTTGAAATTCTGTGGAGACAGAGGGGTACACACAATCGTGCAGATGGCTATAAACAGGTGTAGCTGAGTAATAGATGAAAACACTCACAAACTTAGAGCCAATTGGACCTGGCTCTGGTATCAAGGCCTCAGGATCTTTTTTAGGGGTGATCCAAATCCCTCTGCAGGTGTTCTGGATATCCAAGGATGCTTTCTTGCTCCACCACAAACAGCAAGGGATTCAATTTGGAGTAAAATATAATTTATTGGTACATATAAAATATATGGGCAAGTTAAGAATAAAATGCTAATAGCCAAAACGCGTTTCGCCCCTTGGGCTTCCTCAGTTGGCTGTGTAATAGTCTCTGGGTCCTTCTGTGTCTTTAAATGCTGGTTTCGCTGTCTTTTTCTGCGTGGAACGCACCTTGCGTTCCATCTTCCGATCGTTGGTTACTTCCGGGTTCTGTGCATGTGATTCATCACGTGGGGCAGTCTTTTCGTAGGTGGAACGCATCCTGCGTTCCATTCGCCGATCTCTGTTTACTTCCTGACTTCGGTCATGTGTGCCGTCACGTGGGCAGTGTTTAATGAACATGATGTCTTATTTCACATTAGAGAATACGATTTCGGTGATGAGAATACTTTACATATTTCTAAAATGTTGACTGTATCCTATTGGCAATTATAAGTGTTTTATATGACTAAGAACACAAAAAATAAATGTATTACTAACAGACTTTGCAAATTACAGGACTCATATCTTTCAAAATGACAATTGGCCAGATTCTTAAAGTGATAGTGCATAATTCTAGACATAACTCAATACATTCTGATAGATATTTGGGAATGCAATTTTTAACTGGCTCAAAGGGCTATTTAACACAGGGCTTCAGGTTAAATAGGGGAAAAAAAAAAAAAGGAGAAGGGAATTGGCCAAGTTTTTAAAATGACAGTGCATAATTCTAAGCATGGCTCAATACCTTCTGATAAATATTTAAAAATACGATTTTTTGGCTGGCTCAAAAAGGCTGTTTGGCACAGAGCTTCCAGTTGAACCAGGGAAAGGGAAAAAAAGAGAGAGAGAAAACTGTGTTAATGGGTCATTTAAAGCAGGATTTTAACACAAGGGTGAATAGACATTTCAACCTTGTTTCTTCATTGTTCAATAAAGTGCCAAAGTGCAATTACTCTTATTAAAAACTCAGCCATAAGTGCCTTAATGTTTAAAGTGACAGTGCTCTTATTATGAAAAGGAAAAAATCATATTGTACATGGTCTTAATAAATAATTAAGTTCATATTGGGATCTGTCTTCAACTAATGGATGATTTATTTAAAAAGGGGGGGAACTATAAAAAGTGGCATAATTCAAAATCTTGATTAAGACCGTGTGGGATAAGTGTCTTAAAATTATAAATAAATTGCATCTCTTCCTCCCCTATTTTTTTATTAAAGTCTCCTCCCCTCCAATCTTTCTGTACTAATTTAAAGGCGCAAAAGAACATGTTTTTCGGATCACTGTTATGGTGTATCTTAAAATGATTCGATACACTGTGCGTTTCTAAACCCTTTTTGATATTTCTTACATGTTCTGCAATTCTGACGTGTAGGCATCTAATAGTTCTGCCTACATACATCAGGTCGCACGGGCATATGAGGATATAAATAACATTTTTTGAAAAGCATGTTAATAAATTTTTAATTGTAAATTTTTTATCTTTTTGGTAGTTGAAGGAAGTGATATGCCTTTTACTCTGATTGGTACCCCTGCAGGCTAGGCAGGATCCACAACCGTAAAAACCTTTATTTTTATTTAAAGAGTGTTCTGTGTTTTTATCTTTAAAACTACTTTTGACTACCATTTGTTTTAAATTTTTACATCCTCTATATACTATCATTGGCTTGGGAGGTAGAATCTGTTTTAAAATGGGGTCTTCTTGTAAGATTGGCCAATATTTTTTAACAATTTTTCTTATTGTGGCATTGTTACCACTGTGGTTACATATAAAGGGAATTTTTGCTTTGCTATCGTTATCTGCATTATTTTTCTTTTTTGTATTTCCTTTGGGTTTGATAAGTTCCTGTCTTCTGATTTTTCTAACTTCTTCCATACATATCGTTAATTCGCTTTCACTATTTATTCACTCATTTAGTGCTATGGGATACATAGTATCTAGACGAGAAGAACATCTGCAAAATATTGATAATGATATTAAAAAATGGAAAGACAAGTTAAGTAATACCACGAGCCCAGAAATTTTTAACGTAACAATTAAAGAAATAACTAAAAAAGTTGAAAAAGTAGAAAAAGATGTCATAGAGATTAAGAAAAAGAAATATCTAAGGGACATAAACGACTACAAAACCGGGAATGTAAGAAATAATCATAAAGAGAACAGACCCCAGAAACCACCCTTTAAACAGACTAACTACAATAAGGAAAGACAGAGACAGAACTTTTATGAACCACGACAAAACTTTAGGAAAAAAGATTTTAATACACAAATAATCAACAACAGGAATAGGGACTTTAGAGAAGAGAGACCTAGAGACCCTAGAATGGAGAGACCAATAAGGAACAACCAGCATGACCATAGAACATACAGTGAAGTAGTAAGAAACCCAAGGAGAAACCACCAACAAATAGAGTACAAACAGGCTCCAAAAACAGGAAAGAAATATTCCCACCCCACTAACCCTAACGAAATTCCACTAACTAATAGATTCCAAATTCTGGAAACCCAAGATCAGGATACATTTTTTCGGCAGGACCCAATCCAACACCATCGGAAATGGTTCCAACAGACAGGCGAATCACCAGGGAAAAGATCGAGACTATCGGAAGGAGAACTAGAGGAGGAAGAAGAGGAAGAACTACGGAGCAGAGAAAAAAGGGGGAGGAACTGAATATGGATGGCATTTTTAATTTAACAGGATCTCTTTTAAAAAAAGAACAGATGGGCATTTTAAATAAAGGTTTAAAATTTGCCCCCACATCAGATTTTAACGATTTTAACTTTTTTATAGATGTCAATAAATTTATCAGACATTTAAGTCTTAAATTTTTTTTTTTTAACAAACAACCAAACAGTATTATAGAAAAAGAATCAGAATTCGTACAAACAGAATTAAAACAAAAATCACATTTTTTCCCAAGGTTCATGATCTCAGATGAAATGAAAACTTTTGAAAAAATGCTAATTAGGGAAGGACAAAAGATTAAAAAATTGAATAAATTCCAAAATAATTTATCTCCAATAGAATTCAAAGCTATAAACAATATGAAAAAAGATAAAAATATAATCATTAAACCGGCCGATAAAGGGGGGGGGGGTTGTAGTATTGAAAACCGATGACTACGTACTAGAAGCAGAAAGGATCCTATTAGATGAAAAGACTTACAAAAAGATAAACACCAATCCAAGCATAGATATACAAAAGAAATTTGAAAGATATATTGAAAAAGGTGTCACGTTAGGAATTTTAACAGAAGACGAAAATAAATATTTATCTATTCCATATCCGAAAACTCCAGTTTTTTATTATCTACCAAAAGTCCATAAAAACAAAAAGAATCCCCCAGGAAGACCGATCATCTCGGGTATAGATTCTGTATCCTCAAGAGTATCAGAATATATTGATAAATTATTACAACCGATAGTCATAAGAAATCCATCATATCTTAAGGATACTATACATATGTTGCAAATTTTAAATGATACCCAATGGAACGACAACTATCTTTTAGTAACAAGCGATGTGAGTTCCTTATACAGTATCATACCCCACCAGTTGGGAATAGAGGCAGTGCAATATTTTTTAAATAAAGCAGATTTTAAAGATATACAGACAGATTTTATTCTAGAAGGCATCCTTTTAATCCTAACTAATAATTACTTCTGGTTCAAGGACTCATTCTTTCTACAAATCACAGGTACGGCGATGGGCACCAAGTTCGCTCCAAGTTACGCCAACTTGTTCATGGCGTATTGGGAAGAGAAAGTTGTCACACAAAATACCCAAGCTGCGAACTTGGTGTCCTATCGCCGTTACATCGACGACATTTTTTTCATATGGACAGAAGGAGAAGCACAACTGAACGATTTCTTAAAAGTTTTAAACAATAATGAGTGGGGGATTGTTTTAACATCGACGTACAGCAAGAGTCATATTAATTTTTTAGATCTGGAGATTTTCATCTCAGATTTAACTATACACACAAGGAATCATTTTAAAGACGTAGACGCCAATAGCTACATTGAAAAAAAGAGTTGCCACTACACCCCATGGTTATCCAACGCTCCAAAAAGTAAATTTCTTAGGATTAGAAGAAACTGCACGAAAGAGGAAGACTACATAATACAAGCAGAAAAAATCAAAAAGCAATTTACAGAGAAAGGCTATAGTGAAAGCGAATTAACGATATGTATGGAAGAAGTTAGAAAAATCAGAAGACAGGAACTTATCAAACCCAAAGGAAATACAAAAAAGAAAAATAATGCAGATAACGATAGCAAAGCAAAAATTCCCTTTATATGTAACCACAGTGGTAACAATGCCACAATAAGAAAAATTGTTAAAAAATATTGGCCAATCTTACAAGAAGACCCCATTTTAAAACAGATTCTACCTCCCAAGCCAATGATAGTATATAGAGGATGTAAAAATTTAAAACAAATGGTAGTCAAAAGTAGTTTTAAAGATAAAAACACAGAACACTTTTTAAATAAAAATAAAGGTTTTTACGGTTGTGGATCCTGCCTAGCCTGCAGGGGTACCAATCAGAGTAAAAGGCATATCACTTCCTTCAACTGCCAAAAAGATAAAAAATGTACAATTAAAAATTTATTAACATGCTTTTCAAAAAATGTTATTTATATCCTCATATGCCCGTGCGACCTGATGTATGTAGGCAGAACTATTAGATGCCTACACGTCAGAATTGCAGAACATGTAAGAAATATCAAAAAGGGTTTAGAAACGCACAGTGTATCGAATCATTTTAAGATACACCATAACAGTGATCCGAAAAACATGTTCTTTTGCGCCTTTAAATTAGTACAGAAAGATTGGAGGGGAGGAGACTTTAATAAAAAAATAGGGGAGGAAGAGATGCAATTTATTTATAATTTTAAGACACTTATCCCACACGGTCTTAATCAAGATTTTGAATTATGCCACTTTTTATAGTTCCCCCCCTTTTTAAATAAATCATCCATTAGTTGAAGACAGATCCCAATATGAACTTAATTATTTATTAAGACCATGTACAATATGATTTTTTCCTTTTCATAATAAGAGCACTGTCACTTTAAACATTAAGGCACTTATGGCTGAGTTTTTAATAAGAGTAATTGCACTTTGGCACTTTATTGAACAATGAAGAAACAAGGTTGAACACCCTTGTGTTAAAATCCTGCTTTAAATGACCCATTAACACAGTTTTCTCTTTCTCTTTTTTTCCCTTTCCCTGGTTCAACTGGAAGCTCTGTGCCAAACAGCCTTTTTGAGCCAGCCAAAAAATCGTATTTTTAAATATTTATCAGACGGTATTGAGCCATGCTTAGAATTATGCACTGTCATTTTAAAAACTTGGCCAATTCCCTTCTCCTTTTTTTTTTTTTCCCCTATTTAACCTGAAGCCCTGTGTTAAATAGCCCTTTGAGCCAGTTGTATTCCCAAATATCTATCAGAATGTATTGAGTTATGTCTAGAATTATGCACTATCACTTTAAGAATCTGGCCAATTGTCATTTTGAAAGATATGAGTCCTGTAATTTGCAAAGTCTGTTAGTAATACATTTATTTTTTGTGTTCTTAGTCATATAAACACTTATAATTGCCAATAGGATACAGTCAACATTTTAGAAATATGTAAAGTATTCTCATCACCGAAATCGTATTCTCTAATGTGAAATAAGACATATGTTCATTAAACACTGCCCACGTGACGGCACACATGACCGAAGTCAGGAAGTAAACAGAGATCAGCGAATGGAACGCAGGATGCGTTCCACCTACGAAAAGACTGCCCCACGTGATGAATCACATGCACAGAACCCGGAAGTAACCAACGATCGGAAGATGGAACGCAAGGTGCGTTCCACGCAGAAAAAGACCGCGAAACCAGCATTTAAAGACACAGAAGGACCCAGAGACTATTACACAGCCAACTGAGGAAGCCCAAGGGGCGAAACGCGTTTTGGCTATTAGCATTTTATTCTTAACTTGCCCATATATTTTATATGTACCAATAAATTATATTTTACTCCAAATTGAATCCCTTGCTGTTTGTGGTGGAGCAAGAAAGCATCCTTGGATATCCAGAACACCTGCAGAGGGATTTGGATCACCCCTAAAAAAGATCCTGAGGCCTTGATACCAGAGCCAGGTCCAATTGGCTCTAAGTTTGTGAGTGTTTTCATCTATTACTCAGCTACACCTGTTTATAGCCATCTGCACGATTGTGTGTACCCCTCTGTCTCCACAGAATTTCAAATTGAGAAGAGAGGACAGATATTGCTCCATCCATTTGTTCTTATTTTGTATTATACTAACGTGTTAATTTTGTTTCTCTTTTCAACATATCACTACTTAGACCTGCACCATTTAGTAGTTTCACTACGCCTGACGTTTCAGTATCAGGTATCAGTAAACTTACTCACTACGATTACGCTCCTTCTAAGGCCTCACTTTGCCTTTATATTGTGCACAAATAGATACACATTTATGGGATCCCAGGGGCTTGTCTCAAAGATTTGGACCAACGTTCAGGTCCCTCAGCTTACACAGGTGCTTATGCTACAGTTTCACTGTTACACACCTTTCCATACGATCTACATTTTTACACTTGGAATACCAGTGGCATGCATCATGCCTACTAGCATCTTTTTTACCCCTAGGTTCCTGGACAGGACCTATTCTTCACAGTATATATATATATATATATATATATATATATATATATATATATATATATATATATATATATATATATATATATATATATATATATATATATATTTTATATATATATATATATATATATTATATATATATATATATTTTATATATATTTTATATATATATATATATATATATATATGTATTTTTATATATATATATATATTGAAGTCGCCCTGAGCATTGTCTTAATATACAGGTCAAACACTCAAGGTCAGTATCTACATACGTTACATACTTCTGTCAAGAGACAAGCCCCCATCAGGTTAGAGAACTGGCTTTTAGGGTCAGGCGCTGGCCCCAGCTTTCCCAAATAATTCTGCGGTCCGCGAGGTCTCCACCCCCACCTCATACACGGAGGTTCAGCCCCACGACCAAATCATAGCTAGCCACCTCGCTTGCTCTTCTTTGGGCTACAGTTAGGGCTTCCCATGTTACGGCCACACGTTTTTGAATCTCTTACATTCACCGAGAGGCCAACATCATGCCACCTCGTTCTGGTGGCCACAAAACCCCCTCGGCCCAAATCATAGGTAGAGCCTCTCATCACCACTTGGCAATAGCAGGGCCTCACCTATCACTTGGTTCTAGGTAAATTCTTCGCCTCGGCACTAGCTAGCAGGCCAGTTCTCCTGAGGTCTCATCCCATCTCCACTATGCCCTACTTATCCATATCATTATTCCTTTCAGAATGTCTCAAGAATCGACCATTGATCCCCCATCAGATGATGTACCCAGCATGCCAGCCAGGCCTGGGTCTCCGGAGGAATCCCTCACTCCTTCTACTCCCAGATCCCTAAGATATTCGACCATTCCAAAAATATTAGCTGAGCTCAGGCTCAGGGGCATCCCCTTTCCAGCCACCGCTAGAAAGGCTGAACTTTACAAACTTCTGACAGCTCAGGCCAACGGCCCAAGGCCCGGCACAAGTTCACAAGGGCCTCCAGTTGGCTACTCTGATTCCACCCAGGACACTCTGGCTGCTATACTGGCCAATCTGCAAACCATAAACAGCAGGTTGCTGAAGGTGGAATCGGCCATAGCCACTCCAGGTGACTTTCCAGCCCCAGCAGTCCCTACTCCAGTAACCACGTCTGCTCAGACTGCCATACCCCTCATCTCCCACCTCCTCCCCCTCCCCTGCCAGCCACTACCACTCCCACTACCCATGCCTCACCAGCCCACTCTGTCCCGGCTTCCATCAAGAAAGATATTCTTGATGGAAAGAAAGTCAATTTAATGTCCCTCCTCATAGCCTCACAAGACATCCTAGAAAATAGAGCTTACAGCTATGGGGACATTTCTGTAGTCTTAAAAGCCAGAGAGACACATTTGAACAAAAAACTCACCATTCCACAGTTTGTTATCGCTTTTGGCACTTATCGAGATGTTATTTGCACGGTGTACCCACATAAGAGAGAAGAGCATGATATGTACATGCACAAGGTTGTTGATTTGGGCATCAAATACGGAGAGTCCTCATTTTATGATTACCACAAATCCGTTTCGGCCAAGGCAGCAACTTATCTGGCACCGATTGATTGGTGCCAGATAGATACCGAGTTGTTTTGCCGTCATTTTGCTGGTTTGAGGCCCCCATCTTGTGCCTCTTGTGGTTCCTCTTCACACTCCACCGACCTATGCCCAGGAGACGCAGACCCTTCCACTTCCACCTCCACACCCCACCACTCTTTCACCACACTCCAAAGGCAGGAAGGCGGCCAGAGTGACAAGCTGGGCAGACCCATCATATTCTTGGGTTCAGGCGCAGGTGTGCAATAACTTCAACACAGGTGTATGCAGCTACAGCACATGCCGGTTGTTGCACATCTGCTCCATCTGCTTCAGAGCCCACACCAAGACCATGTGCCCAACCCGTCTGACACCTAACATATAGTTGGTTCTACCCGCACTCTCCACCAACTGGGCAACAGAGAACTATCTGGCGTCAGGTCCCTCCCACAGGCTCTCACACAGGACTCACAACCTTCCACTCACGTTCCAATCACTCAACGTAAACCAGGGATTACCCGCATGTTACGGCATCACGTACAGTGGACCTCCGTTTGTCCACAAGCATATGTCAACACCAAGTCTAAACCATGTCTTATCCCAAGCGTACCTACCCCTTCACGGTGGGCTACTTACTTGCATTCCAAGTAATAAAAGTTTATTTGACCTTTCGTATCTCTTTTCTTTCCCTCCAGATCCAGCTTTAGGCTCTCTCATACCCGACATATAGTTATTGTTGTTTTTACCTACATTCTACTTTTACACTCTTTTACGCTCTCAATTTCAGGTCTCCAGCCAGGCTCCCCCTCCGGCCCACCTCCAACTATCTAGGACACCGCCGTTCCGCCGGCTAATCCTGCTTTAAACGAGCTATTGCTCCACGCACAAGCACTCACGCACCACAAACTACAAACTATCTCACAACACTACTATCTCTTACGCTAGGGCACTGACTATTTTTAACAAATTCACCGCCGAGTTTTGCTTACAAGGTGATCTTTCCATCAAAACCATGGTGGCTTTAGCCTTCTTTTGCCATTTACACCTAAAACTTTCACACAACACTATCAAACTCTACCTTACCGGAGTACAACACCACATCCTCACTACGTTCCCTAACCACGCTCCTTTTCTGTCTTCCTACCCCATCAAGAAAATCCTCAAAGGTATTTTTAAGGTCACAGTTCCTCCTAGCACTACTAGGTTACCAATAGACGATCCAATTTTCAGGCTCCTTAGCGATCTATTGGACAAATCCCCGTTTGACCATAGTACTAATTTGGTCATTAAATCCGCCATCTTTTTGGCTTTCTACAGTTTCCTGAGACCTAGAGAGTTCACCGTGATATGTCAAGGAGACACAGTCAATGTCTAAAACTTTCTCACTTAAAGAAAGTAGACGACCATTACATACTCTCATTACCTTCTACTAAAACCAATCACTCTGCCTATCCTACTATCATTCCCCTCTTCCTTACCGACAATCTGTGGTGCCCAGTACATATTCTGGATTTGCTCCTCTTATCTCACCACACTCACTCTCCAGACACTCCACTACTTCTACTCCAAGGACACCCACTCACCACAGCTAAATTTATTTCACACATCAGAACTCTACTATCAAGGTTGGGCTACAACGCAGCTTCCTTCTCTGGTCACTCATTTCGCATCGGCGCAGCATCATCGGCTTCAATGTCAGGGTACCTGAGGCCTCTACCTCTAAGGGAGGTAGAGACTTGGTGGTTTGCCCGTCCAGGCAAGCTGTTTCCTTCGTTCCTCGCGGTTCATCCAGTCACTTAAACACCGGCCGCGAGGAATCCACGTCCTTTTCTAGCGGGACGCTCAATACGTGACGTCATGACGCTATCACGAGCGACCTGTCACTCAAGTGTCCGATATCCAATCGGTACTTGTCAAAGGCGTGATTACCATCCAGAGCCAGGGTATTTAAGCTTACTTCTCACTTCAGCTCATTGCCCTGTCGTGGTTCTAGCTTGTCTAGTCACTCAGTGCTCTGGTATTCTAGTTTGCTCTATTGGTTTTGACTCGGCTCGTTGTACTACCCTGCTTATCTCTGTTATTCCTTGACCCGGCTTGTCTCTCGCTTATCTGTCTTCTCGTTCCCTCGACCTCGGCTTGTCTCTGACTATTCTCTATTACTCTCGGTACGTTAGTCCGGCCATTCTAAGGCCCGGTATACGTACCTTTCCACTCTTTGTACTCTGCGTGTTGGATCCCTGTCCCGATCCTGACATTACGACAGGGCCAATGGATCCTGCAGGTACAAACAGTCAGCTTGGTTCTTCTGATCCCAGGTTTGACGCCATGGAGCATAGGATGGATCAGATGGCTCTAGCACTACAGGCACTTTTGTCTCGTGCTAGTAACCCACCTGAGGAGACACGTACTCCTTCTATTTCTCCTGCAGTCTCAGGTCTAGAGGTAGCCACTGTAGGTGCTTCTTCCCGTATTACCCCACCAGTACGTTATGGCGGGTCACCGGAGAAGTGTCGTGGCTTTCTGAACCAGATTAGCATCCATTTCGAATTACAACCCCGATCTTATCCTACAGATAGAGCGAAGGTTGGATTTGTTATTACTTTACTCATTGAGAAAGCTCTGAGATGGGCCAATCCTTTATGGGAGAATGATAATCCACTAGTCTATAATTATAATGCCTTTGTAGCTGCGTTTAGAAGAACTTTTGACCCTCCTGGTAGAAAGGTCAATGCAGCTAGATTACTGTTGCGCCTTAGACAGGACAATCGAACACTTGTGGATTATGCACTAGAGTTCAGGTCCTTGGCGGCAGAAGTTAAGTGGAACGAACAGGCTTATATAGATGTGTTTCTGAATGGGTTATCAGATGTAATCCTTGACGAGGTCGCTACTAGAGAACTCCCTGAGAATTTGGAGGATTTAATTTCTTTTATATCTCGTATTGATGAACGCTTAAGAGAGAGGCAGAACACTCGAGATAGGACCCGTAGACCCTCCTTTAAACTAGCGCCTACCTTTCAAAATTCTGAGTTCGAGGACTTACGTATTCCTGAACCTATGCAGATAGGCAGTACTCATCTCACAGAGAGGGAGAGACAGTACAGGAGAAGGGAGGGTTTATGTATGTATTGTGGAATCAGAGGTCATTTACGCCTAAATTGTCCCAATCGTTCGGGAAACGCTCGCACCTAAGTTTCTCTAGAGGACAGGCCTTGGGTGTTTCTACTTTGTCCTCTATTCACAACTACAAAGAGCTCAGGCTTCTGTTACCCGTTTCTTTAAAGTGGGAGAAGGGAGTAGTTAAGACTATGGCACTAATCGATTCTGGAGCTGCTGAGAGCTTTATAGATCAGGGTTTTGCTGCCAAGCATGCTATTCCATCCCAGTTAAAAGAGACACCACTGGCTGTTGAGGCCATCGATGGTAGACCGTTACTTGAGCCTGTTATTTTCCATGAGACCATACCGATTAACTTAACTGTTGGCATCCTACATAGAGAGGACATATCCTTACTGCTCATTTCTTCTCCGTCTATTCCCATAGTCCTGGGGTACTCCTGGTTGAGGAGACATAACCCTATTATTAATTGGGAGTCAGGGGAGATAGTGTCGTGGGGACAGAATTGTCAAGAAAAATGCTTGCGGAAGGTCTCACCTCTCGGATTAACCAACACATCGGCTAACTCTGACAATCCTACAGAGACACAAATTCCGTCTCAGTATCTAGATTTAAAGGCAGTATTTGACAAAAAGAAAGCCGATACCTTACCCCCACACAGGTCCTTTGATTGCAAAATTAACCTACTCCCTGGTACCATGCCCCCCAGAGGTCATGTATACCCATTATCTACGAAAGAGAACTCAGTTCTAGAGGACTATATTCACGAAAATTTAGACAAGGGATTCATTAGGAGGTCCTCCTCCCCTGCCGGGGCTGGATTTTTTTTTGTTAAAAAGAAGGATGGTTCTTTGAGACCTTGTATTGATTATCGAGGCCTGAATAAGATAACCATTAAAAATGCCTACCCGATTCCCTTGATCACCGAACTCTTCGATCGTTTGAAGGGCTCTACAATTTTCACCAAGTTAGACCTCAGAGGGGCATATAACTTGGTGAGAATCCAGCAGGGACATGAGTGGATGACGGCATTCAATACTCGCTATGGCCACTATGAATATACGGTTATGCCTTTTGGGTTATGCAATGCACCAGCTGTATTCCAAGATCTGATAAATGAGGTTCTTAGGGAATTTCAGCAAGATTGCGTCATTGTATACCTAGATGATATACTTATACATTCTAGTGAGATTGAGACTCATCACAAGCAAGTCAGGAGGGTTTTGCACAAGCTTCTCCAGCATGGCTTGTACTGCAAGTTGGAGAAATGTAGCTTTGATCAAACCCAGGTAACCTTTCTCGGCTATGTGATCTCTGGGGAGGGATTTAAGATGGATCCGGATAAACTCCAGTCCATTCTAGAGTGGCCTTTACCCAAAGGTCTTAAAGCCGTACAGAGATTTATTGGTTTTTCTAATTATTATAGGCGCTTTATTAAGGGCTATTCTTCCATTATCGCACCTATCACTAATATGACCAAACAGGGGGCTGATACTAAGAATTGGACTACTGAAGCTCTTCTTGCGTTCAAAACTCTCAAGGAGCTTTTCGCTTCCGCTCCAATTTTAGTTCACCCTGACACTTCCCTGCCTTTTCTACTTGAGGTAGACGCATCAGAGACTGGTTTAGGTGCTGTCCTATCTCAAAGGTTGGGTGTTGATAAACCATTACATCCATGTGGATTTTTCTCTAAAAAATTGTCCGGTACTGAGAGCAGATATGACATTGGTGACAGAGAATTACTAGCGGTTATCAAGGCTTTGAAAGAGTGGAGACATTTATTGGAAGGTACTTTACATCCTGTTACCATTCTAACAGACCACAAAAATTTGTCTTATATCGGAGAGGCCAAGCGTTTGTCCTCCAGGCAGGCTCGTTGGTCGTTGTTTCTTACCCATTTCAATTACGTTCTGACTTACAGACCTGGCTCAAAGAATTCTAAAGCCGATACGCTATCTCGCCAATTTGAGCCTTCTGCTTCAGTTGAACCACTTTTGTCCTCCATTGTACCCAAATGCAATATTATTGCTAATACCAGTCTTAAAATTCATTCTCCGCTACTTGACCAGATCTTGAACTCACAACATCTAGCTCCCGGAGACACTCCTGAGGGAAGAAACTTTGTTCCTCCTGAACTTCAACTGGAGCTCTTACAATGTTTTCACGAAAGTAAAATAGCTGGTCATCCTGGTATTCGCAAGACATACTCTCTGATATCCAAGGATTTCTGGTGGCCTTCACTTCGAAAAGATATTGAGGAGTTCGTCGCAGCTTGTGAGACTTGTGCCAAGACTAAACTACCTCATGCATCTCCATGTGGCCTGTTACACCCCTTGGACATTCCTGAGAAACCTTGGTCCTGTTTGTCCATAGACTTTATCGTTGATTTACCTGCTTCCAAGAGACAGACTGTTATTCTCACGGTGGTGGATAGATTTACTAAGATGGCTCATTTCGTGCCATTGCCTAAACTTCCGACTTCTCCTGAATTGGCGGAGATTTTTGCGAGAGAGGTTTTTCGCCTACATGGGATTCCTTCGGAGATTGTTTCTGATAGAGGTTCTCAATTTGTCTCACGTTTCTGGAGATCCTTTTGTTCTCAAATGGGTATCAAATTGAACTTCTCCTCTGCCTATCACCCTCAGTCTAACGGAGCTGCTGAACGTACCAATCAAAAGATCGAACAGTATCTGCGTTGCTTTGTTTCCGAACACCAGGACGATTGGGTCGGTCTGATTCCTTGGGCGGAGTTCGCACACAATAACCTTGTTTGTGATTCAACTCGCTCTAGCCCTTTCTTCATGAACTATGGCTTTCATCCTTCGATTTTTCCTTCGGTTTCCTCTTCTCAGGGGATACCGTCGGTTGATGATCATGTCGCCAACCTGAAGAAATTATGGGATCAGACTCGGCAAATTCTGTTACATAGTTCTTCGTTGTTCAAGAAACACGCTGACAAGCATAGAAGAGCGGCTCCTGTTTTTGTTCCTGGGGATAGGGTATGGTTGAGTACTAAGAATATTCGCCTAAAAGTTCCATCTATGAAATTTGCTCCTCGCTACATAGGTCCTTACAGGGTTCTCACTCGTATCAATCCGGTTGCGTATCGCCTTGCTCTGCCACCTGCCTTACGCATTCCTAACTCTTTTCATGTCTCCTTGTTGAAACCTCTTATTTGCAACAAATTCTCCTCTAAGGTCTCCTCGCCTCGTCCTGTTCAGGTGGAGGGTCGGGAGGAGTACGAGGTCAGCTCCATCATTGATCCCAGAATTTCAAGGGGTAAATTGCAATATCTGGTCAACTGGAGGGGATATGGTCCTGAGGAGAGGAGTTGGGTACCTCAGGAGGACGTTCATGCTTCTCGCCTTCGCAGAGCATTTCACCTCCGCTTCCCATCTCGCCCCGGTTCCTTCCGCCCGGTGGGCGTATCTGAGAGGGGGGGTACTGTCAGGGTACCTGAGGCCTCTACCTCTAAGGGAGGTAGAGACTTGGTGGTTTGCCCGTCCAGGCAAGCTGTTTCCTTCGTTCCTCGCGGTTCATCCAGTCACTTAAACACCGGCCGCGAGGAATCCACGTCCTTTTCTAGCGGGACGCTCAATACGTGACGTCATGACGCTATCACGAGCGACCTGTCACTCAAGTGTCCGATATCCAATCGGTACTTGTCAAAGGCGTGATTACCATCCAGAGCCAGGGTATTTAAGCTTACTTCTCACTTCAGCTCATTGCCCTGTCGTGGTTCTAGCTTGTCTAGTCACTCAGTGCTCTGGTATTCTAGTTTGCTCTATTGGTTTTGACTCGGCTCGTTGTACTACCCTGCTTATCTCTGTTATTCCTTGACCCGGCTTGTCTCTCGCTTATCTGTCTTCTCGTTCCCTCGACCTCGGCTTGTCTCTGACTATTCTCTATTACTCTCGGTACGTTAGTCCGGCCATTCTAAGGCCCGGTATACGTACCTTTCCACTCTTTGTACTCTGCGTGTTGGATCCCTGTCCCGATCCTGACATTCAAGCACTAACACTCCGGTACACATCATTAAGAGACTAGGACGCGGGAAATCCTCCATATACAACACCTACATCCCTCGACTAGAAAGGGAGCTTAGGCAAGCCTTCAGAAATCTTGCTGTTTAAACTTGCAATAAAGTGTGTTTACTTCAAATTCCTTTTTGCCCTCATTTTACAGGCCTACACATATGTTTGTTTCGGCACACCTCAACTAACTTTGCTTCTCCTCTACATTCTATTACATATTAGAGATTCCGAACACAAGTTGGAAGGCCATTTGGCCTGAATTTGTGTCAGGAGTTATGACCCTATATAAACCCCACCCCCCTACTTACCTTTGCCGATCAAGTTGGTTTGTCCCCACCCACCTACACCCTCCTTTATACATTTCACTTTGTGCCCTCTTTTTACAGGTCTACACGTACGTTGGTTTCGGCACACCTCAACCAACTTTGCTTCTCTTCTACATTCCATTACATATTAGAGATTCCGAGCACAAATATATATATATATATATATATATATATATATATATATACCTATTTTTTTATTGTTCTCTCTCTGTTATATATATCACTGTTTATTTCTATACTGCTACTTGCTTATATTTAATTGTACATATTATCTCTGTGGCGCCACCTTTTTCTACTTCCTTATACCTATATACCGATGGGACCTGTGAGGGAGCCCTATCCTGTAGGTGTGCTGTCTTTATTTACGTTTTTAAATGCTGATCCTTCTGAACACTTTTTACTTAATTAATATATTTTATAAATTGTATTTAGAATAATTCACTTTTATATATTGTAAAGTAATTTTTAACAAACACTAGGGATGTTTTCTCCCCCCCAACCATGGCCATTAAGTTCACTCCCCCTGTAGAGGGCATTTGCCATCACTATTTTCCACAACCAAGATGGCCGCCAGGGATTATATATTACATTATTTATTTTTCAATTAAATATATTTTTTTGTTCCCTATTACATTGTGTTTCGAGGTCGGCAAATGCCGTTTTTTGCCTGCCTCGCAATAACAATACTGGGAACTACATTTCCCATCATACCTAGCGGCCGGTAAACATAGCCGCCGCATGTGACGCACGTCAAATAGCCAAAATTACTCAGAAAATGCTTGTTTTTAAAATTAAGTATGCTGCTATTGGTCCTAAAGTTAATACAAATCAATAAGTACCACTGTTTGCTTTTAGCCAATTTTAAACTACTTTTCCCCTATATAAACTCCTACTAGCCAGGCTGTGTATTTTTTATTCCATCGGAGAAAGCCTATATCGGTGAAACACATAATGGTTATTTTTAGTTGTGTTTTTTAGATCAATAAAAGTCTTTTGGTTACTTTGCTGTGCCAAATTTATTTTTATTGTATTCTTATGCACTTTTATTATTTTTACTTTTCCTTCCTTTTTATCATTCCTGCACTCAGAGAAATCCTAGGTGGGGATCATACCACCAACGCTTTACCAATAGAGCAGTGCTTCTGCTCTATGCTTGTGAGTATTATTTTATTTATATTTTACCTATATTTTTTTATCATATTGAGAGTACTATTGTTGCCTTTTCTATTCCGGCTGGAGCCTCGGATGACCAGACGGTGCTGATAGATGCACTTTCTTCATATATCCCATAAGCGGGGATTATACCGCTGTACACCCTTCACACTTTTAAATGTGAGTTCTCTACCTCCTTCTATATTTTTGCACTTATTTTTTGGACTTATTGCACTATTGGTTGCCTCTGTCTCTCTGTCTTTCATATAACGAACGAACATCCTGAGACATTCTGACGCACCTATCTCCACTGAAGAGTCTGCTTGTCCACATTTTATCAAGTTTCCCTTACTATCTATTGCTGTTCTAGTGAGATTTTTTGGACTATTTTATTTTACTATATCTTCTGCTGGCGCAGTCCTACTCCATCCTCTTGTATTGCTTTTCACAAGATCAGTAATGTAGTTAGCAGAGTTAAGCAGACTGTTCCAGGAGTCATCTTTCAGTAAAAGTAACATATCAGCTAGCATATATGGATCATGTGTTAGAGGAAAAAAAAAGAGAAATAATCCTTTTTAAGGAGTTACCCCAAATTGCAGAACCACCTACACAACAGTAGGTACTACAGCAGTAGAAGCCACTGTGAGAGGTCAGCATTTCAAAATGATGTAATGCCTAACCCTGTTACCTTTCCAGGTTCATACAGGAAAACAAATAATTGTGTTAAAAATTGTACTGTCCTAGTGGTCTCTTCACTTACAAGTGGAAGGGACATGTCTCTAACATCTGCTTCTATATTGCAGTAAGATCAAAATGATCTGCAGGCTATTGTGTCCTTAACAGTACCGAGTTTTCAGTATCCAGACCTGCTATGGTTAACTGAGAAGTTCACCACTAGTTTCAGCTTGACAATTGTATTTGTTCCTGAGAAGGAAGGGCCAGTAGGTAAGACTGAGCATACAGCAGTACAGGTAGAAACTAATGCTGTGACAGGTCATGTATGGAAGATGAGTGACATGTTGACACATTCTAAGTTACTATGCGAACTTGAAGAACATGAAGAAAGATATTACATGTCTGTAGAAACACAAGATTCATTACCCCAACCTTTCAAAGGGTTAATTCACAGGCGACTATCTTGTCTAATACCTATCTCCAGTAGGTAATGGATTTAGCAATGAATAAACCAAACCTAAAATATTTCCTTATGCTCTTTTGAAATACCCTTCATGTTATTGGCACCACATGGTTAAAGTTTAAAATAGGTAATAAGTCCTTTAGTTACCCGGTAATATTGGTAGATCTCCCCTATCACCGATTGGTTCTGGGTATATACTGAAGAGGCTTAACACAAATATTGATTGAGTGAATGGTATTGCATGGTCACAATAAGGTTCCTATAACCTATGAAAAGTCACTTGTTCAATCTGAGTGTAACTGCCACGTGATTGAATAAAGGCGTGACCCTATTGAAGTTCATTTTAGGAACAGTTAGTCACCTGACGTTGCTGTTCTGCAGGTGAACAAAGCTATAACGCGATTTCCCCTGTAGATGAGCATTCCATAAGAGTTGCTCTGGAGAGATTCCACTGCAAGGTGATGTTTTAACCATTTCTCTTCACAGGGTTTATGTTGAATCTGTTGATCTGGCAGGTAATGCTAAACGTCTTGCCAGAATTGAAAGGGTAAATAACAACTTAATAACTACTCAGATAAATAATTTAGGTAGGAGCATAAATGCTAAGCTAAACTTAAAGAGTGAAAACAGCTACATTAGCAGTAGTCTGCCAAATCAGATAGATAATCTTAAATGATCAGGTGTGCTTCCCCACATGAAAGGTGGATCCAGAACATGAACGGTGGGTCAGAAAGTCACAGTCAGGGCCGGACTGGGGATACAAAGCAGCCCTGGAAAAAAAAAATCTATGCCAGCCCCATAAGTCATTGCGCCATATATTGTCGCATGTAATATGTAAGGCTATGTCTTGCCACCCCAGATAATAGAGTTATGTTATATATATATATATATATATATATATATATATATATATATATATATATAGCTTTTTCTAATATAATATATTGGTCCTTTCAGAGTAAAACATTTAATTATACAGTAAGCATACTCACATGCAGACACAGACAATCTCACTGACACACACAAGCTCATTGATACACAGCCTCATAGACAAACAATTTCACTAATATACATAAGCTCATTGACATAAAAACCCAAGCTCACTCACTAGCAGGCACACACACACACACACACGCAAGCAAGCAAGCAAGCTCACTAGCAGGCGCACACACACACAGCTTAATGTAGTGTTTCTGGTGTCTATAGCCTGTCCCTGCAGGCTTTTGAATGTAAACACTGACTTTGCAGAGAAAAGGCAGTGTTTACATTGCTTCCTAGTGACACCTCTAGTGACAGACACTCAGACGGTCACTAGAGGCGCTTCCTGTGTCGGTGCGGATTGGCTGAGATCATCAAGCTTGATGATCTCAGTCATAGAGGCAGAGACCAGCACGACGTTGGAAAAAAAAAAAGGTGAGTAAAACATTATTTTTAAAAACACACACAGACACCACGACTGACACACACACACACACACACACACACACACCATGACAGACACACACACCATGATACAGACACACAGCATGACACAGACAGACACACACACACAGCATGACACAGACAGACACACAGCGTGACACAGACAGACACACCGCATGACACAGACAGACACACCGCATGACACAGACAGACACACAGCATGACACAGACAGACACACCGCATGACACAGACAGACACACTGCATGACACAGACAGACACACAGGATGACACAGACAGACACACCGCATGACACAGACAGACACACAGCATGACACAGACAGACACACAGCATGACACAGACAGAGACACAGCATGACACAGACAGACACACCGCATGACACAGACAGACACACAGCATGACACAGACAGACACACAGCATGACACAGACAGAGACACAGCATGACACAGACTCACACACAGCATGACACAGACAGAGACACAGCATGACACAGACTCACACACAGCATGACACAGACAGACACACAGCATGACACAGACAGACACACAGCATGACACAGACAGACACACACACAGCATGACACAGACACACACACACACAGCATGACACAGACACACACCATGACACAAACAGACACACACACACACAGCATGAGACACACACACAGCATGACAGACACACACACACAGCATGACAGACACACACACACAGCATGACAGACAGACACACACACACAGTGACAGACAGACACACACACACACAGCATGACAGACAGACACACACACACACACACAGCATGACAGACAGACACACACACACACAGCATGACACACGCACACACAGCATGACAGACACACACACACAGCATGACAGACACACACACAGCATGACAGACACACACACTGACATACATACTTTTTGGTACCTGTGGGTGGGCAGACTGCTGTGCTGGCGGCCGCAGGGAGAACTTGATTGGCGGCCGCAGGGGAAGCTCTTCTGGGCCGGCGGCCGGTGGGGGAGCAGGCTGTTCTGGGGGAGCAGGCTGTTCTGTCTCTGCTCCCCCTCCCTCGCGGGCTAGAAAGAGACCGGAGCCGGAATATGACGTCATATTCCGGCTCCGGTCTCATTAAGCTGCGCGCGAGGGAGGGGGAGCAGAGACAGAGCAGCCTGCTCCCCCAGAACAGCCTGCTCCCCCACCGGCCGCCGGCCCAGAAGAGCTTCCCCTGCGGCCGCCAATCAAGTTCTCCCTGCGGCCGCAGGTCACCCCGGCCCCAGGTGCCGACCGCCCACCGGGAAATTTCCCGGTATCCCGGTGGGCCAGTCCGGCCCTGGTCACAGTGTAATAGCAAAATGTTTACTATCCATTTCCATCAGAAATAAAAAGGCTAAACATCTTTTCCTTTTGATGGACAAACCTCGCTATCAGGTTTACATTAGCAATGATGTCATACATTGCTTTGCCATACACCTTGACCTGATTAATTCCAATTTGTGGACAAGGTTAAAAGGTAATCCTTGTGGATACCATGTATGTATGTAGTGGGGAATCGCGATGCAGCCTAGAACAAAATCGAACCCCATTCAACCCCCCAGTAACGACAGACCACTTAGTATGGATGCAACAGGCCACAGCATTTATTATCACAAACTAAATTACTGCATAACACATCCATAACTTTATTTATTAAATATCTTCTTTTTCTGTAACCAAAATGTTAGACATAAATAAGCATAAATTAACATATATACATATAACTCCACAAAAGTGTTATACAGTGACCCAACCGTCCTTGCCAATAAACATACAGTGGTTCCTAATCACCACTTCCTCTCACCTCCCCCCTCGTCATAAAAATCATATCTTTCCAATGCCCGTCATCAGCCGACCTTATCCACGCTCGATGGGCACGAGACCTCAGGCAACCTAATGTTAAACCTTTGAAGCAGGGGAGGTTGAGACCTTAAAAACTTGTTCATCTCATTCCATATACTTAAACGTAACCCCTCAAACTCAATTGGCAAGGACATACCCCCGCCACAACCCCGCTGTTTTACACCTAAAATCAGCGGGGGACCCCACCACAACCAGCCATGGCCTGTTCCACCACTTCTTGCAGCGCTAGGTTAACATAGGCCTAGTCCGACCTCCAGCAAGAGCAGCCATCCCCTCACAATAACTCGGCCATCCTAAGGCAAACTGGAATCCCCCAAGCCAAACCTAGAGACCCATCTCATTCGATTACCGACAGCAGCGCACCAGGGCACCCACATTGCTGAGCGCACTGCCAACAGGAAATGGCGATAGCCCCAGCCCAGCCCTTGAGAACATCCGGGAAGAAAACAGAACGCATAACATGTCCAGATTTTGTAAATTAAATTTTATTACATTTTCATTTTAAAACATGGGGTACAGAAAAAAGAAAAAAAAGGGGGGAATACATTCCACATTAAATACATAATACATGCAGTTTTTACAAAATTTTGTTACAAGTATCACTCAAGTCTGAAGCGTTATTAGTTACATATATTCTCTATGCTTAGAAATAGTTGAAATGCACTTAGAATTTCTCCTCTTATAGAACCTGCTGGTAATACATTTATAGCTCTTAGTGGATAGTGAAAGAAGAAAAGATAAGAAAAAAAAAAAGAGAAAAAAAAAAAAGGGGAAGGGGGGGGAAGGGAAGGGCCCTGCCCAGACCGGGTTATTGATGTCCGTGATTTAAAGCCGTGGAGTAAATGTTGATATGTAACTGCGCCATCTGTCAGCTACTTTTGGGCTTAATCTCCCTATTCTTGTTTGCTTCCACATCATAAGCTCATAATCTACTGTTGTAGACATCAAGGACCTGATTTCTTGTAGGGAAGGTAAATCTGGGGATTTCCAGTTCTTTGCTAGTAATATTGATACTGTAGATAAAATTAAAAAGATCAATTTCCTTTTATATTTAGCAATATTGTCTGGAAATACTTTAAGAAGTATTGTCTTTGGATTATGTTCTAGTTTACATTCTTTGGCTTCTTCAATCATTCTCTCCGTATCTTTCCATAAATTGTTTACTTTATCGCATGTCCACCATATATGCAGCATAGTGCCTTTATGTAGATTGCATCTCCAGCATATGTCCTCCGCCTCTGGATACATTGATCGGAGACGACTCGGTACCATATACCACCTATACAATATTTTCTGTGAAGTTTCAAAGTGTTGGGCACATGATGATAGGCTTTTATGTACTGTAAAGATGTTCTCCCATGCTTCTTGAGTTATAGACTCTTGAATGTCCCTTTGCCATTCTAACATAAATTTCCATGCTTTCGGTTCTTTTATCTTGGTGAGATAATCATAACATGTAGATATTGTTGTTTTTTTGTGGACATAAAGCTGCACATAATTGTTCAAATTTCATAACTGATGTACGTAGTGCTTCGTATCTTATGGATATTCTATTGTTTAAAAGAAGTGCTTTGATCTGTAGATATGTGAATATAAACTGTGAAGGGAGATTAAATTCTTTTTGAAGATCTGAAAAAGCTTTTAAGCCGCTTCTTTCGAAAAGATGAAAACATGCCCAGCCCTTGAGAACATCCGGGAAGAAAATAGAATGTGTAACATGTGCAGATTTAAGATCAATCCCAAATCCCAAACGATCACCGAACACAGGTCATTGCACCCAGATGGATGAAGAAAAAAAAAAACAAACCAAAAAAAACAGTACCCCCAGGAGGCAGGACAGCTGACCCAGGACGGGTAGGAGCCACACCCCTTCAAGCATTAGGTGCCAGAACACCGAACCTTCACACAAGGCGCAAGATCCAACCACTCGCTGCCCGCCTCCTGGCCCAAATGACATATGAGCATTACACCATCCCTATTTCGGGGGGGGGGGGCGTAACTGCGGAGAGAAATATATATCGGAGCCTGCAAGGTGAACCTAAGGAACCTACCACCCTGGCTCCTCGCATTTGAGCCTCTGAACCATTGGCGCTGGCTTGCCAAGCCTAACAGTGTCAGCAGCCACCCCTACCGGTGTGAATACCCCTTGAACTCCGCACCATCCCTACCCAGGAACTCGAGCCCCAAGTGAAACTGGGCAGGAGAGAAAACCCGTCATTGAGAACCAAACAAGGGGTGAGGAGGCTGAATAATCCAGGGGACGGAATAGCACTCACCTAAGGAAAACCGGACACATGTCGGAACCCGGCACCACCCCCAATCGGAACGGTATATTTCAGATTATCCTGGGTACCTAGCACAACATGCTAGGAGGCCAACTATTACCCTGTGCATTCCATCTACCTCTGGAGAATGCAGAAGGGCCAGGTTATGTCAACCCCGCAACGTCCAAGAAATGAACAGATGCTATTGATGAATCAGCCAACCGCAAACAACTCACCCTTCCCAAAGACAACCGTCGAGCGGCGAAACCTGAAGGGAGTCCATTCCGATGCCCACTCAACCCACAAAAACCACCCTCCCACCTGCAGATGACCGTAACATGAACGGGAAACCGAGCCCTGCAAATCGAAGAACTCACCAAGGAGGTCTACCCCCAGCCCACAACGCCCTTAAGGGACGGAACAAAACAGGTAGACAAGCAGTCTAATCCTGAAACCCCCCAAGGAATGCTCCTATCTGGCCGAATCACTCACACCTTACTGTAGCGGGCCCCCCTGCGGCCTCAGAGATCGACCCACGGACCAGCCTCATCAGACCACTCGACCAAGCGACCACATCTCCACTTCCCTATAATTAGGCACCGCAGAGCCCCCGCCCGAAGTACGTCCCACAGTGAACAAGATAGAACATTACATCGTGAACCCCCGGGAAACCCCACCTGACCAGACACCAGCAGACTCAACGGCGCCGAGCCAGGCGCCGTGACCAGAGTTCCACTGGGGTGGAGGACACCGTCACATGACAAACAGCCTGCACCACCCCAAGATCGCCACAAGGGAAGAACTACCCACCTGATCGTGAGTTGGGTACCCCCTGCCTACCATGTCACCAGAATGGGGAAGAGCTCCAAGACTGCCAGAGGCTGCAAGAGCCCTGATGCCATCTTACTGGGCAAGAGCCAGCACACCAGTGAGAGCCCAAAATGGCCCCAAACCTGCTGCAGGCGGAAGTCAGAGGAAGGGACCTACGGGGTCTGCTTGCACAAGCTACCGTTATGGAAGGCCAAGAAGGAACCCCATACCACCCCAAGGGCAACTTACCAGCTTACCCAGGATAGCCCACGGGTAGCACAGCTGAAACCCACAACACCCCCAAAACCACCAACACCTCCTGTCCGATGTCGTAAACCGCAGTCAGGGGCAACCGACATTCCCCCGCCCTGGAATCTAACCCACTATCCAGGAAACCACAGCCCATATCCTGACCCACGGTTCTGTCCTGGGCTACGGAAATCCAAAACGCCGAAACACCACCCCAATAAAAACGCCACAGCAGAGCGCGAACTTGCAACACTGACAGCCCCACACAGGAGTGACAGCGGGAGCAACCCTTGTGGAGGCACATAGTCACCTAACACAGACCGGCAGAAATACAGCCTGGAAAACAATAACCCGCCGGGCGCACCGGCAGCAGCCGGAAAGCCGATTCCACGGTTGCCGTAGTCAGCAAGGCCCCAGGGCCCTGCAGCCCTAACTACTCGGACCGCTGCGTCTTGCCACACCACCCCAAACTTAACCCCATGGAGGGAACGACAAATGAGTAAATAAGGAATCAGGCGAAATGGCCCCCGCTCCTCAATGGGCACCATATCCCAAGGGACTTAGGGGGCACACTAAAAGCGGTTGAGAGGTAAGCTCATCAAGCTTCTCGAAAGGCAGCTCCCGCACCGATGGAGGTCTCATATGGACAAAAGGTCTTGCGCAGAGAGCATCCATGACCCCCCCTGCAAACGGAGCCCTCGTGCTAGAACGGCACGAGGGGCCATAAAGGAAAACCAGAGGTCTAAGTCCATCCGGTCTCAGGCCAAGAAGGGTCGCACGCCAACCGGGAACGAAAGTGCAAGACGTACCTTCACCAACCCAGCTCACCCTAGGGACGGCAAGCATCCTAGAGGGTGTCCTGAAAGCAGAACAACGCGAGCACTTTCGGGGAGCACTCACCGACAATGCTATCCATAACATGCAATGCCCAGACACAATTCCCGCACGTCATGGGGTGTATCCAGGTACGGTACACCTAACTCTAATAACCCTTCCCCAATCTGCTCCCTAATAATTCGCGAGAAGCGCAAGCCAAGCAGGCCATACTAGCGCACATCAGCAGCGCCCAGAGCCACATGAAACACCCGCTTCCTGGGAGCCCCCAGCCACGCAGTCCTGGCGATGCCTCGGGCCCGGGCTCCCACACCTCAACCAGGCCTGAGGAGGAGTGGCAGGGTACCCCCTGGAAGAGGCAGGGTACCCCCTTTAGTGGCAGGGTACCCCATTTAGTGGCAGGGTACCCCCATTTTGATGTGGCAGGGTACCCCCCTTTGGATGTGGCAGGGTACCCCCTTAAAGTGGCAGGGTACCCCCACGCAGTCCTCTTGCCTTGAATGCCAGCCAGATCGGCCCCCAGGAGCAGGGGCCACAGGGAAGGCCCCCACAGGGACACAGGCCGCGGGGGGGGAACCCACGCCAGCAGCCATACCTGGGGTGAGGATAACACCTGGATCATGGAGTCGCTGGCCACCATCCACGCTGCAGCAGCTCTGAGGAAGCCAGTAAGCCTCAACCTCCATCCCTCAAGCTGTGTAAATCTGCAGGTCCAGGCAAACAGGAGCAGGAGGACAGGAAGCTGTTTGCTGGCCCGAACCCCAAGTGGCACTGAGGTAAGACCTCCCCCACACTAACTTACACAGAACATAATCCCACCCACACACTCTTTCCCAGCCAATCCCATGCATCTATCCCCACACTCCTACATGTGCCCTTGTCCGCTTAGCTGTGCTATCTCCCCAGGGCCTGGAAGAAGACGACGCACTGAAATTAAGACAAATGTTAACATACGTGGTAACTATCCAAGGTTCTGGTGACGTAACCATTCCACAAGGGACGAATAACTTTCTTTAACCCATACAGACTAAGAAGGGTCAAAAACTGAAAAATCCTAATGCCCTAATCTGTTTATCCAATAGGATGCAGCAGTTAGAGGTGACACCTGCACCAATGGTAAGTATTGATAAAAATACAATCCATGTTGTTGTCAACAATCTTGCCCCCCATAATGTTGCTGTACCCAAATGTACATTATTAGGTATGGCATTGGATGCTGTGTACTTTATATTTGGTTTCCAAAAAACAAATTACAGGCCTCATCCGTGATGAGTATTTAACTGAAGAAAAAATTGTCAATTAAAAGTTCCATTCCTCCCAAGAAGGATTATTCACCATTCTATCTGTCTACCCATTTAGTACTGGTAAAAGCGTGTGTGAAATCAAAGAATCATCTATCATCTTTGATCACCCCCTCGATGAGCAGGAATCATGAAAATATTATGACCAAAGAGAAAAAGTTGGACTGTATCAGTCCATGAGGAAGACCAATACAAATTGGTCTTCACATTTGAAAAACAGCAGTATTCTTAAACCCTATAGAAATTGTGAACAAAAAACGTGCTAAGTGCGCTTATGCTTTACCAGTGTTTTTGTATAACAGCCGCTTCACACTCTAAGGGGAGTCTCCCTCACCCCTTGTGATAATGGAATGGTGGAAAAATATAATATATGCCTTAGATCGGACACAAACCTCTCCCAGGACATATACTATAGTGGAGCGCTTCAGTGATTTTATTGTAAGTATTTTACTCACATACAATGTGTATATTAGACGATATCCAGATATAAAGGGAAAAAGAGAGAAAGTACATAGTATATTTCCGTTACATATGTATTACCACAACCATAAATAAGTGGGTTAAACTCACATTGATAAGAGCCTTATGGGAGGATAGGCTCAAATCACACACACTTCTGTGCCGTCTGATGGCACTTTACCCTTTTGTTGTATAAACGATAATCCTCAAAAGAGGTAAAAAATAGAGAACTCTCTGGTGAAGTATATCTCAGCAAGAATAAACTGGAACAAAAACTAAAATAGATTGCTCACTTTTTCTAGAGCCTAATATGCCGGGTGTTACTGTACCCTCAGCATGAAATGTACAAACCGCCGTTTAGTGAACGTTCCCCTTCGCAATGATGTAGACTGTACGCGTACTCACTACAATCATGCGAACCGTAAGTAAGGGAACCTTCCAAACTCCCAAACGGTCTCCATACGGTCACTTCCCTCCTCGAGTGCTAAGCTCACAAACCGGCAGCATCAGCCGAACGCCAATAGCTCCCAAGCGGCAAATAATCACAATAAGCAGTCTCTAGTCGCTGGTAATATAATCCCCCCAATAACGAGACCAAGCTCCGCATTGAGGGTAAAACACGAACTGGGTTTACTGTGGGCTACCCACCCGTATTAATGCAGGTCTCGCACTTGGTGGACACTCCTCTAGGGGACCACATGGGAGACTGAAATAGCAGAAGGACATATGGCATTTCAGGACATACAGTCACACAATATATCCCAGCATACATCACAGTTTCCTCCCCTCTGCTTGGGAGATAATTGGGAAGTAATTCAATTATCTCCCAAAGCAGAGGCAAATCGCCATTTTAAATATAAACCATAAAATACATAAAAATGCATAACTTTATAACTGCCGATTATTTCTCATTCGTGTAACTCATCCCCAGATAGCCTGGATCTGAGTGCATATTATTGCCGAATAGCACTCAGATCCCATACGCATAGTTCAATCACCATGGAGTCAAAGTCTGTTACAGTTCTTCGGTATGCGATTGACTCCATGGGACGGTTATCTGGGGTAAGTCCATTCGGGTCTTTAAATCTCACGAACGGCCGGTCTTCGTACACTTCTGGGGAGGGAGGTCGATGGCTTCAGCGGTGTTCGGTTGAAAAAGTGTCCGTTTTGAGTTCCATGAGTTTAGTACCGAACACCGCTGGTCTTTTGCATGGTTTTAATTGAGAAGTGTCTGTGGTTAGCCGCAACGTTCTAATTGGGATCAATAGGTTAACCAGCAGCACACTTCTCTTCTGGGTGGCCGTCCGTTCAGCAGTTTTGTTCATGAAAAAAAGTCAATTCCCTTAGATCCAGGCATAAGAAATAGGCGAGTTCGTGAAACAAGCAAACAGACGAATCCAGCAATTTTAGTCCATACAGATGGGTCTGTCACACCGGGCTCTAGGTATGATCACTTTCTTTGTGTGGAAGCAGTAGTCTAAGCAGCCAGAAGTGAACAAAAAAAGTGTATTTTAATCAATATAAACAAAATTTTAAATAAAGTATAAAATAACATAAAATACCAAATAGTAGAATATATAAAAAATGTCCACATAAGACTCCTTTTCCGAGACGCATTTCTCCCAGTTCCTTGGGCTTTCTCAATCGGTCCGTTGACTTTCCTGCTTCCTCCTTCGTATTATATATCCCTTATTCACATCCTCATTGGTCCATTTAAAATGTAATAATGTAATTATCCAATCTTTTAAAGTGTTCAATCATTATGTGCAAGGTGTATCCTAATGGTAGACGTAGATGCCAACTCCCTACCTGTCACTTCCGGTTCTCGTGTGTCCTTTTCCCATAAGGGTATTGGGACGTAATCGGTCCTTACCGGAAGTGACGTATCGGGTCGGGCTCCGCGTATGTAATTTTCCACTATTATTGATTTTTTTCTTGGGTTTATATCCCTATACTTCCTCGACGGAACGTGAATATGCATCAAAGCACTAAGTTTGATGCGATCATCATGGACTACATTTCTCAACTGACATCGGGCATACAAACATAAGGAGGATGACATAGAGCCTGACCCAATACGTCACTTCTGGTAAGGACTGATTACATACCTTCTCTTCAGCTATAAACAGAAGTGGATCACCACTTCGATAATACAGCTACAGGTAAGGGAAGGGTGTTGGAGGCTCTATATGTCAAATAACCCCTTCACAATTCCAGACTCATGCCTTCTATATATATATACTTGATAATTATATAGGATTCAAATTTAGTCTTTTTTAATTAAACATTTCAATATTTTTCTACAAGCTATGCATGTATGTTTAATCTACTTACTAGCTGTTAAAATACGCACAAATCTTTATATTCTAATATTAGTTACATTGTGCGTAATAAGGACCCATACACAGAAGAGATAACATAAAATAATGTTTGACTGTCTCACATAAGATATATGCCATCTTCACAACACTTGTAATCATGAATTATCTACACAAGTGTGGATATTTCTACAATTAGCTATTCATACTAGGGGTGAAAATTAGTACATCCGTGTCAGTTGAGTAAAAATATTGCTCGCTCGGTGCCTCTGGTAAAAACCTAAGAAGCATAGAATTCTGATATTATCAAAGATTTAAGCATGTCAAAAACGACCACTCTCTGATGAAATTTTCATCACCACTTTAAGTTAACGCCTTAAGAGATGGTGAATATTGAAAAATTGAAAAATTATTTGACAACAATCCCATCTATTCGCCAGATTTTAATTTTTAGCTACCAGGTCATCACTCATTATCATAGTGTACGCCCATCAAATTTCATTGGAAAATTCAACAGTAGATGAGATCAGAGAAGAGATATCAATTGTTTTAATAATAGCAAGCTGATTGCATTACATGTGTACTATTACCTGTACATTACTTGCTATGTATGCTGCCCCCTATTGGAAGATAGTTTCATAGTTTCTTAAGTTGACTGCTATCTTGTCACTCTAAGATAACTACTAGAAATTATTTTCATTGTTATTATAACCATAATATTGCCATATCCTACCTCATATTACTATTGCATTGTTCACTGTTGCTACGCATGTTTATTATTATTTGTCACAATAAATTTATATTTTTATAACGTGATTTAATTGTATGAAATATAAAATTCCCTAATAAGCAAATTCAAGGGGCTAAAATAATTAAAAGTATTGAGTCAATGTTTAGGTTTGATTAATGTAAGGGGAATTACAGTGCCATAATATATATATATATATTTTTGATAATATTTTAAAAATATAATTTTTTTATATTTTAATTAGCCCATACATTTTTTCCTAGGCTTGAGTGAGTCCTCTGTTCATTGAAACAGAGTCAAATTAAGCAGTTTGTATCAATTTGGGGTTTAAGGGTGGCATTCGAAATGAGAATCGTAGAGATGAATAGAGTTCCCCTCAATGCCACATTTGCCATTCAGCAACAAAGTCAGTCATGTCCAGAGGGCCAATGTGCATATGGAGTATTCGCTTGTATAGTACATCAATGGTGAAGCTAAGAGCGTAGACTAAAAAAAAAAAAAGGGTCAAATACAGTTGTGCTCAAAAGTTGCATACCCTGGCAGAAATTGCAAAAGTTTGGTATTGATTTTAAAAAATATTATCGATCATGCAAAAACAAAAAGTATTTTATTGAAGGAAAGTGATCATATGAAGCCATTTATTATCACATACCGGTAGTTCTTTGGCTCCTTTTTATATCAAAATGATAACAGAAATTTACATACCCTTGAATGTTTGGCCCTGTTATAGACACACACGGTGACACACACAGGTTAAAATGTGAATTAAAGGTTCATTTTCCACACCTGTGGCTTTTTTTTAATTGCAATTAGTGTTTGTGTATATATAGTCAAGGTGTTTTTTAGCTCTCATGTGGATGCATTATGGGGCTATGCAGCTATGGGGAGCAGAAAAAAACTGTCAAAAGACGTGCTTAACAAGGTTAATTAACTTTATAAAGATGACAACGGATATAAAAATATATCCAAAGCCTTGAAAATGCTAGTCAGTACTGTTTAATCACTTATTAAAAAGTGGGAAATCCATGGATCTCTTGATACCAAGCCAAGGTCATGTTGACCAAGAAATATTTTAACCACAACTGCCAGATGAATTGTTCAGGATACAAAGAAAAACCCACATGTAACCTCAGGAGAAATACAGGCTGCTCTAAAAAAAAACAGTGTGGTTGTTTCAAAAACCACAATACGACGATACTTGATCAAAAATGAGCTGCATGGCCGAGTTGCCGGAAAGAAGCCTTTACTGTGCCAATGCCAGTTACAATATACAACACCTTGACATGCCTCACAGCTTCTGGTTGTAATTTGGAGTGACAAGAATAAAAGAGAGCTTTATGGTCGCAACCATAAGCACTATGTTTGAAGAGGGGTCAACAAGGCCTATAGCTAAAGCATGGTGGTGGCTCACTGATGTTTTTATTTTTTTTATTTTTTTGGGGGGACTCTAAAGGCAAGGGGAATCTTGTGAAAATTGATGGCAAGATGAATGCAGAATGTTATCAGAAAATTCTGGCAGACAATTTGCATTCTTCTGCACGAAGTCTGCACATGGAACCCTCTTGGAATTTCCAGCATGATAATGACCTTAAACACAAGGCCAAGTTGACCCTCCACTGGTTACATCAGAAAAGGTGAAGGTTCTGGAGTGGCCATCACAGACTCCTGACCTTAATATCATGGAGCTACTCTGAGGAGATCTCAAACATACGTTTCATGCAAGACGACCAAAGACTTTACATGACCTGGAGGCATTGTGCCAAGATGAATGGGCAGCTATTCCTGCAAGAATAGCAGCTATTCCTGCAAGAATCAGGTGCCTCATAGACAATTTTTACAAAAAAGTGCACACTGTCATTGATGCTAAAGGGGGTAATGCATAGCATTAAGAACTAAGGGTATGCAGGCCTTTGAACAGGGGTCATTTTTTTTTTTTCTTTGTTGCCATGTCTTGTTTTATGATTGTGCCATTCTATTATAACCTACAGTTGAATATGAACCCCATAAGAAATAAAAGAAATGTGTTTTGCGTGCTCACTCTCATGTTTTCTTTAAAAATGGTACATATATTACCAATTCTACAGGGGTATGACTTTTGAGCACAACTGTATGAGCCTGTTGGTTTCTGTGATGGTGCTGGTTGTGGTTGTGGACAGTTCCTCATTAACTGCAGCTAGCATACTGTGTGTTGGCAGTTTTCTAGTGATCTTTGCTAATCTTGTCCAGTGGTCAAGGACTGCTAGCTTTTTTATAATCAGCTTTCTTATATCTGTTGTCATGCCATCTTGGGCAGAGATTCAGATTGGCAATTTTCTGCAAGTATGGGTGTGGGTATGGAAATGTATTTCTCCTTGTGACTCATTTATGAGGTTTTGTGCATTCCATCTGCATTAACACTTGTTTCCTTTTGACAATGTTCAAATATGTAACTATCTAGGTAGATTGTGTGAATAGCTAACTAGGTTGTGTAACTAACTAGAGTAGACGAAGGTCTCTTATTCATCCATATTTCCCATATATATTTCATGTAGCCCTGTCACAGGGTCTGCTGTTGTAGGATAAGTCAAGCACTTCATGTTTAGGTATGGTAGGTTCACTTGTCATTTGGGAATCTTGTTAATGCATGTGATGTCTGAGCCAGCAGGACTCTTTTAGTATATGTTGTATATTTATTGCCCTGGTTCCCTTGTTAATCAGGGCGGGTTCAGAGTTATGGAATTCAGAAGTTGCTCCATGTGGCAAAAATACTACTGGTAAGTCTAATGATAAAATAGATATCAAAAAAGCAAAATGTCCAGCTTACTTCAACATACAAAAAGCACTCAAGATCTATCAAGGTCTACACAGCAATTAGAGAAGGAAATTACTTAGACCATCTGGACACCAAATCCAGAAGTCTATAGTAAATGCTGGAATAGGAGAGATGGGATTGCCAAATTAAACAATAATATGAACGTAAGGATACGTTACGTTCATATTATTGTTTAATTTGGCAATCCCATCTCTCCTATTCCAGCATTTACTATAGACTTCTGGATTTGGTGTCCAGATGGTCTAAGTAATTTCCTTCTCTATTCTCTGCATAGGGGTTAAGCCCCAGGACACTTCTGGAGTGTCCAACTTAGGTGAATTTCTGCCAGTGTTGAGGAGTTCCATTAGTTGGACCCACCAACAAGGGTAGAGATCTATTTTGAGATACCAAACAGCAATTTAACAGCACATTGACCAAACAATAAGTCTCTTTCAAAAATAAAATAACTAACTATGCAGTAACATTTTCTTCTGCCTATTACACTGCTTATATATAAATGGCTTACCTTTCCATGTTTCCACTTTATTTCTTTTTCAATAATTAACTCCGGATCATCAGGATTAGATAAATTCAACTTTCCCACATTAACACATTCATAGCGATTAGTATTTTGATTATGTATTGAAAATGCCAGGTAATAGTTAAATTTCATTTCTCCTATGCTATTAAACCATTTGAACATATTCATATATTGGTGGAGCTTGAGGAGGAAAAAGGTTAAATATGTGAAAGATTAAAAGATTATAAAGAAAACACTAAAATGACTGATAAAATATATCACAAACTGGGGGCAGAGTCTGGCTGTGGAGCTGAGCGGACGTACTCTGTAAGAGCTCCTGGGCCTAATCAAGCTAATCTGGCCTTAAACACGGGCCACCCTACCTAATAGGACCCAAACCGACAGGACCCGACTCAGTAGGCACCGGTGTACCGGGAGATACCCTTCGTGACTTTCTCGGACACTGGACTCCCCGGACCGAGGCTTGCGGCCTACACCACGCCGAGCTGAAGAGAGACGGCCGTTCTCCCAGCTCTCGGAGCCGCTGCCTTCTCTCCCCCCCCCACCCAGGACCAGTGGGGGTTATCCCGGTCCATCACGGTGGAATCCTCGCTTAGCTCCAGACCCACAGGAGCACAAGCCGACAGTACAGGGCCACGGTGCCTACCTAAGATGGCGGTGGCCTACAGGGGGGCGGCACAAGAACTAACGCCGACTCACAACTATTAAGCAGTAACCTGCCGGCCCTCATAGATCAACGATTTGCGGACTTCTGGAGGAGATTGCAGGAGAAGCTGGTAGTCAGAGTCGGAACAGAAATGACACCACTGCGATCTACCTCCCTTCATGACACCAACACCTCCACGGCGCCAAAACCAGGCCTGATTAGGCCTTGGCGGAACCAGCATAGAAAGCAAGCACGGGGCAACCCTAGAGCCCCAGACAACCCTGCCTACCCCAAACATGATATGCCAGCCCACACCGACTCAAGACACGCAAATACCCTTCCACGAAAGGGCTTACCTCGGGGTCACCAGCCAAAGTCCGCAAATACACCAGCAGCAGAAGCTCCATCCGGGCGGCGAACCATACACTGCTCACTCATCAAGCTCAAAACAATGCAGAATCGCATACCCATGGCAAGCAAGAGGATGACAACAGGTACAAGACTTCACCACAGACACAGAGCACAACGGAAACTTGAGACCCGACATGCTCACTCACCCTGCCTGAGGTCCAAAGGACTACGACACCCAGCCCCAAGATGGATCCGAGCCCGACCAGCAAACCGGTCCCTTCTACCGTCACCTGGGCACAGAAACCCGCAACGCCTCGCTGTGATATGGAAATGCAGGATACCCAAGGCGGCAACCCGGGCAACCACTTCTATCAGGGACGTTTTACAGCCCAACAGCACTCTACTGGCTCTTTCCGAACTTGGGGATCGGCTGACTGGTGACTATGATAGGGACAGGCACACTGTATAATGTCTAGGCCTCTTCAATTTCAGACAGTTACCAACGAACCTAATTTAAAAGGTTTATGTGACCTGTTTTTATGTTTTTTCCTTTTATGCCATTATTTTTCTGCTCGCTATACTCTTACGTTCTAATGAACCTTAGCCATATGTGGAGAGCAACAGTGGAGAGGCGCTTTAACCGGTGTCACAATTGCACTAGTGAAAACCTAGACTGTTAGACATGTTAGATGATATAGATTGTGCAATTAACACACGTATAGTGTCTCATGCATGTTTAAACTGTTTTCCTCTGGAATGTGCTCACAGAAGATTCACACGGTCACTTACCCACACGCAGGAATTAGATACTAAGCAAGACGATAGAGACATACTGTTTTAAGCAGAGGCAAGTTTAGATAACCTGCATATTATAATCTACTAAACACGTGTGGCCTCCTGGGACCCCAGGCAGACGTACCTTCAGGCTTGCTACCTGCTATTTAGAGCTCCACCCCCTTTCTGCCGCCTCTGAGCCCTCTACCAGCCACCAACCTAAGACCTCCCTGGGCCCGTACTCAGGTTTTCCACTAGTTATGACTAGTCCTGAGGTGAGTGTATTACAAACCATTGAGATAGCTATACTAGAACCACTCAACTCACACAATCTACGCTATATCCTCAAATCACACGCTACATCATATGATCACTCTACATAATACTGCCCTGGGTAACTACAATGTCAACCACACACTCAGCTACGCCTCATGCAGTATGGTTTAGTTCGTCTATACACTGTAGCACTAAGCTTACCGTTAGCATTACCATGTCTCCGACCTCCCAAACCAAAATTATACTTTTTCTATCTTACTGTTACTAAGCAGGTCTTGAGATATATTTGTTCAAACTAGTCATAAATATAAAAATGTGCAAGCTTCATCATGTACCTCTATGTTACAATTGACTATAATGCGTTGGAGGATTGCTGTTGGGGTACCTCCACATGCGACTGTTATATAAACATGCACTGCAAAAATAAACAATAAAAAAAAAAATATATATATATATATATATATATATATATATCACAAACTAAAATGTAAACCTTTAATAAGAGCTTTACAATAAAAATGTATGAAATAACGATGCACCCTTAATTTTAATATTTTTGTGTAAAGGTTTTAAAATTATTTCCCTTATATATTCAGCAGCTTTTATCCAAATAGTCTGAAATGTCAAAAAGGAATAAGTGCTTCAATTAAATTTTATTGGCTAATAACAGTAGAAGATCAACTGCACGTTAGTATCAATGTTTTTATTGTATTTAATGCCAGCTGATATTCAAGGAGACAAACTCAAAAATGGGTTGGCTGACTGAAATAAAACCACCGATAAATGTGAATCAAAATCATATTTAAAGGCCAATACCAATATACGTATCATACTACACATATTTAAACATACACATTGCATTACTCTGCATCCATGACTAATGATATTCATAGATATTCATTGCTAAGACACCACAACATTACCTGCATGCAGCACACAAGCACATCATATAACCATCTTAGATGCTTGATGAGGAGCACCTAGCTAATGAAAGTGAGTAGTGTTTTTCATGATTTATGGTATAATGGATAGTGGAGGTATAATATATATTTGCCTAGGGAAGGCGGGAGGGCGATTGGTGTGCCCAATTCATCAGTGCATCAAGGAAGAATACTACCTGGTAGAGAGTCAGGCAATCAATTTAAGCCATAAGAGCTGTTCATCATACCATCAATGGAATAAAATACAGGTCCCTGGCCTTATCTTATAGCTAGGATAGGCTTTTGCCAATCCCACGCATGCTTAAACTCCCTCACTGTGTTAACCTCTACCACTTCAGCCGGAAGGCTATTTCATGTATCCACTACCCTCTCTGTGAAGTAATACTTACTGAAATAATTTAAATATAGTCTCCTCCTTTACTGTGTTGACTCCCTTTATGTATTTAAATGTTTCTAGCACACTCCTTAATTCCCTTAACCCCTAACACTAAATCATCACTCTCCTTACTTCTGCTCATTCTGCTTTCCTCAAAGTGCCAACTCATAGGAGCTGTGACGAAAGCAACTTCACCATTGGTTTTTGGAGAGAACTGCTTGCCAGCCTTTTACCCTGTGACTATGGCCCCTTTAATTTATTTTGGCTGAGAGGCCCTAATTGTGCCTATTAGGACTTAGCACAATGTTCTTCAAACTTTCGCAGTAGTTGAAGTGACACTTCGGATACAGCCGAAGTGTTGAAGTAGTTGAAGTGGCCAAGATTCGACATTTGAACACGTGTTGGCCATCTTGTCCTCATAGACCAAAAACCATGCATAGACTTCAGGGGGGACCTAGCCGCGAATGCCCTGGGCATGAAATCCTGTGTTCGCCTGGGCAAAAATATGACTTCCATACAAATTTTTAACCCCAGCTCTGATCTGGGTGATCTTTGATATGTTGTTTACCCCAATCAGAGCTAAGCTTTATGGGGATATGTTGTGTTTTTTTTTTTTTTTTTTTTTTTAAATTCTTTATTTTTGTTGTGCAAGTAGGTACATTGTTAGGTCAAGCGCCACAACAGCGCACACTTTGAGTACACGGAAAAACAGTGGCAGCAGTACATGCACATTTTTTTAAAATTTAAGTTTTAACAGTTCTATCTAATCCAAGAAGTATGCTGAACAATAAGTAGTACATAAGGTAGGTAATGGTAAAAAGTTAAGTCATGCCTGTAAAGGTTTTCTAGGTATAACAAAGAAAGAGTAACGTATATGGATAACATTGAGTATGAGCAGGTGCTTTGCTAGGGTGAGGCTACGTACATTATTCCGAACATGAACATTTTAAATAAAATAAGACTGGTTATAAACGGTGGTGGGCTCGTAGCTAGTAAAATATTTGTATTGGCTTTCGTGAAGTGTCTTTAGAAAAGAGTGGCTGATATATAGATTGTATGTTTTGCCGATACATTTGAAACGTGCCTGAGAACATGTGCCGAACTAAATGGTTTAACGATAACAATGTGTGCCTAGTCACCTGAGAGGTTTATCATGAGCATGGATTTCAAATATATACAACTGGTGACATAGGCTGCTTACGAATAAAAAATAGGCCTGGTTGTGCTTTCAGCGTAGAATGTAGTGTACTATAGCCAGCATGTTGTCAGACCTGGCAAGAACGCTGTCAGTACACCTCTGCACAGTGTCAGTGTGGAAGGTATACTGGTGTGTTGCTTGTGTAAATAAGGCAACATAGATTTAAGCATCGCTAGAAATAAGACTGCCTAAATATTATTTAACATTGAGTAACCTGCTGGATTACACATGCAATAAATGCAATAAATGACACCCAGTGAGATCGCTTAACTTATGTGTCACAAGCAGTGATACGTCAAACAGAGATAACATAACGTGGCATATAATTATACTGCGGGTAACATGTTGTGTCGACAGCAAAAACACAGAACTGGTACTAGCAAGGGCTTCGGGGCAGGCAATAAATCAGGGTAAACCATAGGAGAAAGTACATAACCGTTTCCAGGACTCTGGTACGAACGGGTAAGTCCAGTTAAAGTTCAGCCGACCCCTGATACCGGGAAACGCTGGCGCTCTGTCAGGCAGTTCTTCTGGGTCCTGAGCACACGTGGGGGTTCACGCTTTTCCCCAGTGGGTCGTGAGGGAGCTCTCCGCTGGTTTTGTCTCCCTGGGTGTTGTCTTGCTGCATCTTGGTTAGCGTTGCCGTGGGCTTTGCGGACGGTAGCGTGCAGGCTTGTACTGTGCCAGTCCTCGGTTTCTGGGACCACTGGGTGAGGTGTAGATCCGAGCTTGTCTCGTGACACGGGACGATGGATTGAGGCAGTCGATTGATCCGGCTCTGTTTCCCGCCGTCTTTGTGAGCTTTGGCGCCGCTTTGTTTTGGAGGTCGCTCTGTGTTTGCGTGGGGGGTACCATTGCAGGGTGCGTCGCTTGGCCGGGCGGATCCACGCCACCATCTCCCTCATTGCCATCCGATGGGGCTGCCTTCTGGCTTTGAGCGTTGCCCATAGGTAGGAGCATATCAATCTCAGAAAGTCCCCTGTGTGCGTGGGTGGTGTGATGCGTGGGTGCTTGGCCTTGGGCCGCCTCCGCGACGCCATCTTAGGTGGGTCCTGTAGTTTTCGTCTATTTGACAACTGAGTCGCTTGTGCGGGTGTGATTGTGGGGGTAGTCGCCCCCAGCGAGGACCGGGATGTCCCCCGCCGGTCCATAGGGGGGGGTAGCAGGGCTGGTTCCCGTTTTGGAGTGAGCTCCAGGCCGGGAGATCGGTCGTCGTCCACAGGCTGCAGGCTTTGCTCCTGTTTAGGCGCATGGTCGTGTGAGGCTTGTCCGTATTGTATCGGTGCCAGGGTGGTATCGTTATGGTCCCACTGCTGTTCCGTAACTGATCCCGGTCGCCGGTGGCCATAAATACTATTTTGTCGATTGGTAGCCTCATATTTTCGTCCTGGTCGCTGGAGCTCTTAGATTGTGCGTCTCGGGGATATGTTGTGTTTTAGGGGAACTTATGGTACTTTATATAAATGTGTGTTTTTTCTGCCTGTATAAAATTAGGTTATTGCATTAACTACCTTAATTATATCACAGGCAGAGGGGAGAGATTGTTTACTGTATGTGGGAGTGTCGTACTGTTAATGATTGATTTGATTGGTTTACGTCTGTTGTGTCCCTGTCCTTCATTAGGTCTAGTGAGTGTGCCTCTGCCCTGAAAAACTGTATAAAAATCCAATCTCTAACCATTAAACCTTCTGTTCCTGATTTACCCTCAATCTAGAGTATTGTCTCTTATTGGGGGAAACTGCTACAAGGGATTGCTATGCTCTTCATACTCCCTTGAATAATCACTAGCTCTTGTAAGAGTTGTTCCTGCTTCGCTCTCTGGAGGAAGAGAGGTTCACCCACTGGAACCTGGAGCCTTGTCGTAGGTCCAGGGTGTCCCTCGGTAAGCACTAGGAGCATCCGTCGGCGGAGGTACCCAACCGGGGTATAGTAAGTTCTGTTACAGGAGCAATGCTCTATCTTCTCCTCTTCTACTTTTCTCTCATCTCCCTCAGCATCAAAATATCTCCTTACACCAACTTCCCTCAACAACATAATTACATTAACATTAATCCCTCTCGGCTTCACTCCCCCTTCTCTCATCTCAAGCCCTGCACTCATTTCTCTTTTCTCTCTCTCCTGCTCTAACTCAATCTCATCCTAGACCCTGCTGATATAAAACCCATTCACATCTCCTGTCACTATCTCTCCTCCTACTTCTAGCAGCTGGTGACGTCTCTCCCAATCCAGGGCCCTTCACCTCGTCTTCTCACACTAAGACAACCAGAAACCACACAAACCTCATCCAGGTACCCTGCAGTTTATCCTCCTTTACCAACATTCAGTGTGCACTCTGGAATGTCCGTTAAATCTGTAGTAATATTAAATCAACAGCCATACACAACCTTGTCATCTCTAACTCACTCACAATACTGGCACTCACTGAGACCTGGCTGTCCCACTCTGATACCACTATTCCCACTTCTTTAAGTTTCGGTGGACTACAATTCTCCCAGACTCGACTGTAAAGGAGGCGGTGTAGGCATCCTTCTCTCCCCTCAATCCTATCCTTCCTGCCCTTTCCTTTACTTCCTTTGAAGTTTACACTGTCCACCTTTTTAAGCCCACTCCTTTAAGAATTGCCATCATCTATCGCCCGCCCCCCCGGTCATCCTAGGCTATTCATTGAACATTTTTCTTCCTGGCTACCCCACTTTCTCTCCTTTACCACTCCCTCCCTAATACTTAGGGACTTTAACATCCCAATCAACAACCTCAACTGCCCTGATGCCTCCCGTCTGCTCTCTGTAACCTCCTCCTTTGGACTCAAGCAGTTGTCTACTTCAGCAACTCATACAACCGGAAACACTCTTGACCTCATCTTCACCAATCTCTGTACCACCTCTAATTTATCCACTGTTTATTTTATCTGACCACAATCTGCTAGCATTTGACATCAGCATACCCCGTACCTAAATTTAACCACCCTCAACTCTCCAATCTTGCAGAAACCTCAACTGTCTTGATCACCAGCATTTCTTGATCTCCCTTTACCGATCTCAAATCTAACTTGCCCTTACTCTGCAACCTCACTCTACAACTCAACTCTTTCCTCTCAACTTGACATCAGGGCACCTCCTACAATTAAATGCAGCAAGTGCCCCCAATTACAACCCTGGAACACCAAGCTCACCTGTTACCTACAAAAATGTTCTAGTACTGCTGAACGCTGCTGGAGAAAGTCTCACTTTGCATCTGACTTCCTCCACTATAAATTTATGCTGCGCTCCTACAGCCTGGCTCTTTCTGCTGCAAAAGTGAATTACTTTAACACCCTCATAAGTACACTGTCTCATCAACCCAAACACCTATTTCACACTTTTAAAGCTCTTTTGATTTCACGCTCTTCTTCGCCATTTTACTCCCCCTCCTTCTACCACATTGTTCGCCACAAACTTTGCATCTCACTTCATTGAGATTTCTAATTTCTCTCCTTCTTCTACCATTATATCACCCAACCCCACTCCCTCCACCATTCTACACTCATTCACACCTGCTACAGCCGAAGAGGTTTCTGCTCTGCTCCTGTCCTCCCGCCCCACTACCTGTTCCCTCGATCCTATTTCCTCATATCTCATCTGCACTTTGTCTCCCTCTCTTGCTCTTCCTCTCACTAAAATTTTCAATCTCTCCCTTTCCTCTGGCACATTTCCCTCACCCTTTAAACATGCAACTGTAACCCCAATTCTGAAAAAAAAACAGCCTTGACCCCAACTCCCCATCCAACTACTGCCCTATCTCTCTACTGCCATTTGCCTCCAAGATCCTAGAGAGAGTTGTGAACACCAGACTGACTGACTTTCTCAAATCAAACTCTCTGCTTAACCCCCTTCAGTCTGGATTCTGCGCTGGTCATTCTGTCGAAACGGCTGTGACCAAAGTATCCAACGATTTAATTGCTGCTAAATCTTATAGCCATTACGCTATCCTAATTCTCCTTGATCTTTCCACTGCCTTTGACACTGTAGATCGTCAACAGCTAATTTTGGTCTACATGATACTGCTCTCTACTGGTGCTCCTCCTACCTCTCCCAGCGCTCTTTCAGTGTTTCTTTCTCTGACTCTGCCTCTTCCCCCCAACCACTCTCTATCGGTGTCCCCCAAGGTTCTGTCCTTGGTCCCCTACTGTTCTCTATCTATACTGCCTCCCTTGGTAAACTCATCAGCTCCTTCGGCTTCCACCTTCCATTATCATTTCTATGCAGATGAAACGCAAATCTACCTCTTCCTCTCCTGATCTATCTCCACCCATCTTGACTTGTGGCTCTGACTGCCTCTCTTTGATTTCCAACTGGATGGCTGCTCACTTCCTTAAATTCAACCTGTCCAAAACAGAACTTCTGGTCTTTCCTCCCTCAAGTGTTGCTACTCCCGTGTCTGTCTCCCTCCAAGTCAAAGGCTCTACCATCACCTCTACCTCACAGGCTCGCTGTCTGGGTGTTCTTTTTCACTCTAACCTCTTCTTCACCGCCCGTGTCCAATCGATCGCCAAATCCTGTCGCTTCCATCTCAATAACAAAGCGTGCATCCTCCCCTATTTAACTCCGGATGTGGCTAAGGTGTTGGTCCATGCGCTTGTTCTCTCTCGCCTTTACTATTGCAATACCCTTCTCAGTAGTCTTACATGTTCCCAGATTGCACCGCTGCAATCTATAATGAATGCAGCGGAAAGGCTCATTTTCCTGTCCGCTTGCACCTCCCATGCTTCCCCGCTCTGTCAGTCCCTGCATTGGTGCTTGCTTACAAGTCCTAAATAACTGCTCCAACCTCCCTAATACACAAGTATGCCCTGTCGAGGCCCCTACGCTCTGCCAAAGACCTACGTGTATCCTCTGTCTGTACTCCCACCTATAATGCTTGCCTCCAAGAGTTCTCCAGGGCTACACCTCTTCTGTGGAACTCCCTTCCCTTCTCCGTAAGACTTTAAGCCAGTCTCCACTCATTCAAGAGATCATTGAAAACTCACTTCTTCCAGAAAGCATATCAATTAAACTGTTAGCAGGTTTTTATCCCCTACCCCCATGACTCATCTCCTACAACTGTCAAAAATCAGTTACTAAGCCATCAGTGAATACTTTTCTAACAGCCTACTTTGCACCCCTACTTTTACCCTTTCTGTCACTATACCCCACACCCTCTAGAATGTAAGCTCATTGAGCAGGGCTCTCCACCTCTCTGTTCCTATATGTCCAGCTGTCTGGTTACAATTACATGTATGTTAGTCCACCTATTGTATAGCGCTACGGAATCTGATGGTGCTATATAAATAATAAAATAATAATAATAATAATCATATTTCCTGTAGCAGACTCCATTCCCTTATGTTTGGTTATCCATATCCCCTTGTTCATCTCCCGAATGACTGGTGTGTGGTCACTTGTTATGCCCTAGTGAACACCGACCTCCCCTGGTTCTTAACCACAAATTAACGACTTGACACCTTAGCTTGAGTGCTTTCCCTGGGTGGCTGCCATTCGTAAAAGCAAACGCACGCTGCCATTTTGTCTCAGAACGCAGGCAGCGGTACCTGGTCGTCGAACGCCGGAACTGTTATCGGCCTCGCGTCTCCTCGAACCCAGGCAAAGATGGTAGTGCTGCCTGTCCCACTTCCCGACCAACTAGACGAACGGTGTTCGAGATAGGATCAACCGAACAGGGGGAAGCATTGATTTCATAGCAGCCAGGGGGAGCATTTGTTCGCACAGGAATTATTTGGGGCTATTATATCGTGGCCGGTCGGTAAACATTTTGTTTGAACATAACTTTCATTTTACCAAACCGATCTGAGCTTTTGGATATGTTGTGCACTCATATCGGGGTTATTCGGGAATATGATTTTTGTGGGGTTCTTTTCATTTCATGTATTCTAAAATGTATGTAAGTTTCTGTATTTGAGAGATAATTGAGTTATCCTAAATTGAGCTGAATTATCTCTCAAACAGAAAGGCTCTTGTGAAATAAACCCTTGTGTTTTTGATTTGGATGCCAAAATGCTATGCTATGTGTAATACCTGGGAGTGCTGCGTGGCAGCCACCGAAGATCCCAGTCCCACTTGGGTGAACACTGCGCTTCTGGATACCTCATGCTGCAGTTCTCTCCACAAAACTGCAGACAACTCTGCACTATCTTCAAGATTGCCAAATTTCCAATGCAGCCTCACGTCACCTTTGAAATTACATGACCCTGTGGGTGTTACACTTTATACTCACCTTTTAGTGATGTCATATTTGTTGGATGTCTTGCACAGGCCACAACCCTTTATGTGTCCTGGTGCAGGGTGATGATGGTGTCCAATAAAATTCTTTCTAGGCCTATATAAGTTCCCCCCCTGCGGAATCATTGCCCTGTTGTGGTTCTTGTTAGCTTGCATTTAGTATTATTCTGCTTTTCCTGTTGCTGACCTAGTTTTGTATTTTGAAAAAAGGAGATAGGGTCGCACTCAATCACATCAATTTAAACACAGGGTGCTACTGGGCAAGGGTCAGCAAAAAACCCCCAAGAAATGTATGCATATAGAAAGAATCCCAGGCACTCACTGTGATTGTTCTTCAAGCAGGTTTATTGCAACGTTTCGACCTCAATGAGGTCTTTTTCAAGCTTGAAAAAGACCTCATTGAGGTCGAAACGTTGCAATAAACCTAGTTTTGTATTTTGACTATTCTGACTCTGTATCCCTTTGACCTTGGCATGTTTTCTCATTCTTGTGTACATTTTTTACTACAATTTCTCATAGAGATGAAATGAATCAATGAATCTCTATGAGGAAAGTTCAGTGTCTGCATGCAGAGGGAAGAGATACTGAATCACAGGATGCTGTGCACAGTGCTGCCCTGAAGATCTGAGTGGATGGAGGCATATTATGCCTCCATCAAATCCGAAGTCCCTCTGGTTCACTCTGAGTGACTGCAACTAGTGGTGTTCCTAGCTTTCAATGTAAACACTGTATTTTCTATGAAAATACAGTGTTTACATGAGAAAGGCTGCAGGGAGCTATAGTTCTCACCTGAACAACCTCATTAAGCTGAAGTTGTTCAGGTGACTATAGTGTCCCTTTAATTTCCCCCTTAGTACATCAATTAATTAATTTGTCCCCCTAGAATGACACGTCACTACTCAGCAGAGGAGGTGTATGCCATTCTGGCAGGCAGTGATAGTGACACTCTGCAAGACATTGACACTATCACTGCCTCTGACATTGAGCTTCGGAGTGAGACCTCACGTGATGGTGCCCCACCACCACTCACAAGAGAACGCTCAGAATGCCCCGTGCCAGACAGAGACTGGGTGCCTCCAAACATGATGGCCCCAGAAATAGTGCCATTCAATGTTACACCTGGCATCACTGTAACAGTGGATGACTGCGAGCCAATTAGAGTTTTTGAGCTTTTTATGTCAGACGATGTATTTGAGCTCATGGCTCAGCAAACAAATTTGTTTGCCATGCAGTATCTCTCTGCACATCCGGGGTCCCATCATAGTTGCAGGAATATGTGTAGACCAACGGATGTCACAGAGATAAAGCGGTTTTGGGCTTTAACCCAGTGATCGTTGTGGTGGAACCAACCTTGCCACTGGGCACTGGAGAAGCCTGGTTGCTTGCCTGCTCCTTCTGGACTTTGGCCCCATGTTAAACGCGGTTCTTTTCCCCTTTAGAAAGGCTTGTTCGTGCCTTTCTGCCTGGGCGTTCGGTAGATTGAATCTACCAAACCAACGCACGAATGGGGGGGACCACTTGGGCAAGGAGTATGCCAGTGATTTACTTCCCAGAGGCTGCGGTTAACTGCAGCTTAATTGGTGAATGCTGGGTGGCCACTGTTCGTATAACCAAACACATGGCAGCGACCATCTTAAACCCCCGAACGGCCAGCAGTGTTCAGCTCCAAATCTATGGAACTCAAAACGGACACTTATTTGCACGAGCACCGCTGAGCGGTCGGTGGACCTCCCTTCTCCTGCAATTTATACGAACACCGTCCGTTCGGTACTTTCCCTATGTGAGCAGTGTTACCCCAGATAGCTATGCCATGGAGCCCATTCGTGTAACGCAAGACTATGTGAAAGACTTTGGCTCCATGGCTATTGAACTGTATGTATGTGATCTGAGCGCCATTCGGTAATAATATGCGCTCAGATCTAAGCTATCTGGGGATATGTTAAATGTATATGTTTTATGTAGTAATTGTAACACTGTGTAATTTTATGTATTTTTACTAACATGTGGCTAATGGAGTTTTGCCTCTGTCCTTGGAGATAATTGTATTACTTCCCAATTATCTCCAGGACAGAGAGGAGGGATTATAATGCATTGAGGGAGTATTTAAATGTGTAAGCTTGTGTTTGGTCAATGTCCACTATGTATCCCAGTTTTCCATCTGGTCCCCTAGGGGAGTGTCCACCAGGTGGGAGACCTGCATAAAAGCTGGGCAGGTAGCCCCAGTAAATCAGATCACTGCTTGACCCTCAAAACAAAGTGTCGTCTCGTTCTTGGGGGGGATTGGATTGTATGCTGTTATAGTTCGACTGCCAGGAGTGTAAGCTGTTTGGATGTTTTTTCCTGTTCTGCTGTTTAGAGCATTCATATGGTTCCAGTTCGGGAGTTGGAGAATTTGTGTATTTCCAGTTCGGGAGTTAGAGAAATTGTGTGTTTCCTGTTCGGGAGATTGGTGCTTGCAGTAGCTGCCTGTGTATCTGGAAGGGAATATCGCCTAAACAGATTTTAACCCCTTGTGTGCTTAATGGTCTTTTACAATGGGTATAGTTAAAAAACACAGTATCAGGTCCTACTGGAGCAAGCAACGCATCCTTGCTACCCTTCTTTTCCCTGAGGTTATGCAGAGGGATCGCTACCTGCAACTGCTATGATTTCTTAATTTTAATGATAACTCACTGTGTCCCCCTAGAAACGATCCCACTGTTTAACAGGCTCTATAAAATTTGGCCCTTTATCCAACTCCTGTCAGACAAATTTTCTTAAAATTATGTCACCGATAAAGATATTTCAATTGACAAATTGACTGAAATTTAAAGGTTGACTGCTATTTAAGCAATATATTCCATCTAAGCGGTCCAGATATGGCGTTTGTTACAAACTGCCATTTGTAACTGTTATTTTATTTCCCTGTGTTATGGAGAAGCCTAATTGCCAGCCTTCTGCCCCATGACTATGGACCTAGTGTGTATGGCGATTTGACTGTATTTGTGGGATCTGAGCGCTGTTTGGATAGATTGAGCGCTCAGATCCAAGCCATCTGGGGATAGGTTGAATGTGGTGGTTCTGTTCAGTATGATAGGAGTTATGTATTTTTGTGTATTTTTGCTGTTGTTGTGAATGAAGATATTTTCTGTACCTGGAGATAGCTGGCTTACCACACCCAGTTAAACCAATTATCTCCAGGATAGAGGACTCTGTGGAACTGGTTTGGGCTGGAAAGCCATGCTTCAGTTGGCCACAAAGGATTTTGACCTAACTTTTAAACCACTGGAGGTTATCTAAGACCTTCTTATCATACCCTTTTTGTGTAAATTGTTTTTTTTTTTTTAAATTCTGCCTGATCTAAAAAGTCTTGTTGATTTGTACAGTTCCTGCGTAACCTTAGGAATTGTTCCCTGGGGATGTTCGACAACCACGGTTTGTGATGGCAGCTACTGACCTCAATATAACTATTAATATCGACTTGTTTAAAAAAAGTGCGAGTGGTTAAAATATTATTACAAACATAAATATTAAGATCTAAAAAGTCAATGCTTGTATAACTCACACTTTTAGTTAAACAAATTCCCCAATTTGATGACATTTTTATTATTTGGAAGGGGTCTTCTGATCTTTTTAACACTTTTCTTAATTCTCTTAACCAGAATGATTGGGGAATTTGTTTAACTAAAAGTGTGAGTGATACAAGCATTGACTTTTTAGATCTTAATATTTATGTTTGTAATAATATTTTAACCACTCGCCCTTTTTTTAAACAAGTCGATATTAATAGTTATATTGAGGTCAGTAGCTGCCATCACAAACCCTGGTTGTCGACAAAAGAGGTATGATAAGAAGGTCTTAGATACCCAGATCCAGCAAATAGCTGTATTGAATAGATCTCCCCTTTTGAAATACAAGAAGAGGATAAACTTGCCAATAGATAATAAGTGCTGGTTACAGATTTGTATTTGTATATATATATATATATATATATATATATATATATATATATATATATATATATATATATATATATATATATATACCTTTATTTTAAAATAATTTTGTTAATAAAACTTTTTATACATACCTGCCCTGGACTTTGGATTTTTGCTGCAATCTACCAGTCCTAAGTTCCTGAGGATGTATATATCTTACCACTGTTGAATGTCTCAAGGATGAGATGACAAGCGTTATAAGTTTAGAGCCAACTTTGAATGGGCTCTGAAAATTGTGAGTTTGAAGAAATATTCTCTTTTATAACACGATTTGTTTTTATACAGTTTACACTATGTGTATTTTATTTATCTGTATATAGGTGTTACAAATTATCTGTAGTGTGATTACCTGAGAATACTCTATGTATAAGGTAAAATTCATATATTCTTTTCTGTGTGCGCAAATCACCTTGTTTTCTGACTATTGTAGCGGATTGGTACCGGGCTGTCCCACGACATGTAAGAGAATAAGTGTATTTGGTCATATGGCTGGTTTAATGTGTATGTACATGTATAGAAAGCATGGTATCCGGGTATAATGACAGTTAAATGTATGTAAAGAATTGTATTCCTCTAGTTGTTCGGTAGAATCATTCAAATAAAACAAGGGAATGAAACTACCGAACAACCAGACCACCCAGGAATGAGTGTGCCTCCAATTACCGTTTGCAACAATGTTGCAAACAGGTAATTGGCAATCAGTGCAGTGTGGTCTTTGTCCTCTGGGTGGCCGCCATTCGGGAAACAAACACGTGGCGGCGGCCATCTTAAACTACCGAACAGCGGTGTTTTGCCGTCGAGTGTCTGGAACTAAAATCGGACACTTGACTAGGCAAACACCGCTGAGACCTCCATACTTCCAGAAATTCGTATGGAAACTACCGAATGACCCGCCGTTCGGTAGAAAGAGCCCCATAAACAAGGGAATTCATTCAAACCCTCTCCAGGCTCTATAACACAGGCAATTCGCCTGTTTTCATTCCCTTGTTTGTGACCGACCGCAGGGCCAAAATGCATGGAACTGTTTTCGGATACTTTACCCATGCGGTCGGTCAAATCTTTGGAACCCCATATCTCACGAACCATTCATCCGAATGGGCTAATTTTTAAGTATGTTGGTCCCCCAGAATAGAGCTATCTGGGGATGTTGGATTTGTGGATGTACCCCAAGTATTTAGGGTACATCCAAAACTCGGGGAAAACTGTGTACACAATAAGGGGATTATGATGCTAGAGGAGGGGAGGAGATCTGTGGGAGGTTACTACTTAGAGATTGGATAATGTCTTAAGTGTTAGAACCTCCTCCCTTGCATGGGAGAGGGCTTTATAAGGAACTGTGGAATAAAGCTTGTCAGTCTACTCCTGAAACTGTGTCACGTCCAGTTATTGGGATTGCGATGGGGATACTGCTGTATTACTTTACCTGCTGGAAACCTTGCCTATGGACTTAACATCACCTTGTTCCTGAGCCTCACTGGAATCTCTAGTGGAGAATAGCTGTGCAAGATCGGCTCTCCGCTACATTGGTTGGCAGCGCTGGGATCCAAACTCACAGAGGAACAAGCGTAAATGGAGTACGGATGGAGATTGATTTTTCTGCGCTAAAACGCTCCACGCTAAAGGACCTCCTAGAGGCAAGGGGTATACAAGCCAGCAATAAGAAGAAAGCAGTACTTGTTACAGAACTCATGGCAGAGTACAGAATGGAGGGCGATTCAGTTCCGGCACAGAGGGAGCCGGGAGGAACACCACAAGGATCGGAATTCCAGAGGCAGGTTCAGTTCAGGCTATCCTTTTATGGGGAAAACCCCCCAACAGAAATTGTTACCAGGACAATGGCCGAGGTACAAGAATTCATCCTAAGGACACAGGCACCAGAACAAAGCTCTGCAATTAATGTGCCACAGGAAGGTAAGCCTAAAATACCATACCAGGCTTTTAAAACATATGTGGAGGCAGAGGAAGATATAGACGCTTTCCTGCAAGACTTTGAAAGACTGTGTGCACTGCATAAAATTAACGCAGAGGACTGGGTACCTATTTTGGCCGGAAGGTTAACCGGGAGGGCAGCAGAGGCATATCGGACTGTACCTAATGACGAAATAAGGAATTACAGTAAAGTGAAAGAAATTATACTCGCCAGGTATGCTATAACACCCGAGGCATACCGGCGGAGGTTCCGGGATCTAAAGAAAACAGAGAAGGACTCGCACGCAGAGTGGGCATGCCGATTACAGGGGGCAGCGCTCGGGTGGGTGCAAGCTAGCAAGGCACGTTCTATGGAGGATGTAATACAAATGTTGCTGATGGAGCAGTTCTATGAGGGAGTAACCAATGAGGTCCAGGAATGGGTAAGGGACAGAAACCCTACTTCCCTTACCGAGGCGGCTAGGAAAGCGGATGACTACCTGGATGCACGCAGGTCACAAAAACCTGCAGCTCCAAAAGCAACCTTTAAAACATTCGGGGGAAACAACTACACCCCAGCTCCACCGAGACCGCTACCACCACCTCCACCTCCCGCTGCACAGCCCCGGTTCCGACAACCCACCGCTGGCCCCTGTCATCACTGCCAGAAGTGGGGACATTATAAAAGGGAATGCCCACAGCTACGGGACCGTTCCACCTGGATTCGTCCAGGCCCACCTCCACCCAGGGCGGCCGCAGCCCACCACTACCAGGACCTAGTCACCACCCCATATGGTTCCGCAGTCCCCATTACTACTGTGGAACAATGGGAGGTACTGCACGAGGCAGATCCGGTCCAGGCCAATGTGGATAATCTACGGCACCATCGACAGACGGTATATCTGAATGGTACAGCAGTCCGGGGATTACGAGATTCGGGAGCCACCATCACTTTGGTACAGAGCCACCTGATTTCAGATCAGGCAAAACTGAACAAAACTGTTGCCGTCCGGGTAGCTGGGGGAGCAGTGTACCGGCTACCTACAGCAAGGGTACATTTACATTGGGGAGCGGGGGCAGGGGAAGTGGAGGTGGGGTTGATGCCACATTTACCGGCGGAGGTTTTATTGGGGAACGATCTGGGGAGGCTCACTTCTGCTTTTGAGCCCCAGTCACCCACCACAGGAGAGGTCAACCCTGTAGTCACCCGACAACAGGCCCGCACCCAGGACCACAACACACTGCCGGAGGTCCAGGTAAGCAACCCTACCCCCCCTCTAGAATGTGTCCCCTGGGCTCCACCTAATGAATTTGTAGCTGAAGTCGCAACAGACCCCACGCTTCAGGTGTATAGGGACAAGGTTGGCACGGGTTCCCCCGGGGCGGAGGGAGAGAAGTTTATCTGGGATAAACAACTTTTATACAGGGAAACAACCAAACAGATTACGGGGTTAGACCCGATAGCGAGGAGACAATTAGTGGTACCACAGCGGTACCGGGCTGAATTACTCCGGATAGCGCATGATATTCCGCTATCCGGACATCTAGGGGTTAGTCGCACCAGGTACAGACTAACCCAGAGTTTCTTCTGGCCAGGGATTAGCCAGGAAGTACGCAGATATTGCACGACTTGCGATACCTGCCAGAGAGTGGGAAAAAGGGGGGATCGCAGGAAGGCTAAACTTCACCCCTTACCCATAATAGAGGAACCTTTTAGCCGAATAGCGGTGGATCTGATAGGCCCCCTCAATAAAGTTAGCCCGTCAGGAAAACGGTATATTTTAACGGTCGTAGATTATGCCACCAGGTATCCAGAAGCAGTGGCTCTGACCAACATCCACGCTGAGACGGTCGCGGATGCCCTCATGCGGATATTCTCCCGGATGGGATTACCCAGGGAGATTATCTCGGATCAGGGTACCCAGTTTACCGCAGAATTCACCCAACACCTCTGGAGGATCTGTGGCATTAAGCCTATTATCAGCGCCCCTTACCACCCCCAGACGAACGGGCTCTGCGAACGATTCAATGGTACCTTGAAGCAGATGCTCCGAACCTTCGCAGAGACCCACAAGGACTGGGAACGATTCCTGCCGCACCTCCTATTTGCATACCGGGAGGTGCCGCAGGAATCCACAGGGTTCTCCCCGTTTGAATTATTGTTTGGAAGGAGGGTCCGAGGCCCATTGGATCTTATTAGAGAGCATTGGGAGGGAGACCGGAGCACAGATGGCACTCCCATCCTACCATATGTGTTGGCCTTTCGGGACCGCCTAGAAGCGTTGACCAAGACGGTACGGGAAAACCTTCAGGAGGCCCAGACCCGCCAGCGTACATGGTATGATCGGGGAGCCAGGGACCGTAGCTTTCAGGTCGGGCAGAAGGTACTAATTTTAAAACCTGTCCGACATGATAAGTTACAGGCCGCCTGGCAGGGCCCATATAAGGTGGTGGAGCAAAGATGCGATACCACCTATATTATCGGCCCCTGCACAGGGACTGGGGGGCGACGCATGCTCCATGTGAACATGCTGAAGCCCTACCACGAGCGTACTGAGGAGGTAACCGCCATCTGTGCCCCTAACACGGAAGAGTTTGACAGCTTACCCCTCCCCGATTTGCTGGGGGATGGGCAGCTGTCCGGAGATTTAGGGGAGGTTACGCTGGGAGATCGGCTGAGCCCACAGGAGCGGATCGAGGTACAGCAACTATTGGAAGAGAAACGCGACACGTTCTCTAATGTACCTGGATAAACGCCTCTGGCAACTCACCGGGTCGAGACCCCAGGGCAACTACCCATGCGCCAGACGCCATACCGCATTCCAGAAGCGGTACGGGCAAACATGCGTAAGGAGATCGACGAAATGCTCCAACTGGGGGTGATTGAACCCTCAGACAGTCCTTGGGCATCTCCTGTAGTCCTCGTACCAAAGCGAGACGGTACGACCCGCTTCTGCGTGGACTATAGGAGATTGAACGAGAAGACTGTATCTGACGCCTATCCGATGCCCCGGATAGACAAGTTACTGGACAGAATGGCCAGGGGCCAATACCTCACCACTATTGACTTGTGTAAAGGGTATTGGCAAATCCCCCTGGCCCCAGACGCCATCCCGAAGTCGGCCTTTGTCACCCCATTTGGCTTGTACCAGTTTAAGGTCATGCCATTTGGGATGAAAAACGCCCCAGCCACCTTCCAAAGGATGGTGGATCGACTCCTAGATGGATTCCAGGACTATACATGTGCCTACCTGGACGATATTGCTATTTTTAGCAATACGTGGCAGGAACACTTAGCTCACATCGGAGCTGTACTAGATAGGATAAGGGAAGCAGGTCTGACCTTGAAGCCGGCCAAGTGTAATATCGGCATGGCTGAGGTACAATACCTGGGACATAGAGTAGGGTGCGGTAAACAAAAACCCGAACCCGCCAAAGTAGAGGCTGTAGCCCAGTGGCCCACCCCTAGGACTAAGACCCAGGTTTTAGCGTTTCTAGGGACAGCAGGGTATTACCGGAAGTTTGTTCCCAATTATAGCGCCCTGGCCAAACCCCTCACTGACCTGACCCGTAAGAACCTTCCCCGCCAAGTAAACTGGACCCCGGAGTGTGAGCAGGCATTCCAACAATTGAAAAATGCACTGATAAATGCCCCTGTCTTGGCAGCTCCCAATCCAACTAAACGTTTTCTTGTTCACACAGACGCTTCTATGTTTGGATTGGGGGCAGTACTGAGTCAAGTCGGGGCCGATGGCGGGGAACATCCAGTGGCTTACATCAGTCGCAAACTGTTACCTCGAGAAGTAAGCTACGCCGCCATCGAAAAGGAATGCCTGGCTGTGGTGTGGGCCCTAAAGAAGCTACAACCCTATTTATATGGACAGCCCTTTTCCTTGCTCACGGATCACAACCCGTTAGTCTGGCTGAACCGGGTGGCTGGAGACAACGCCAGGCTGCTGCGCTGGAGTTTGGCGCTACAGCCTTTTGACTTTAATATCCAGTACCGGCCGGGTAAGCAGAATGGAAATGCTGACGGGTTGTCAAGACAAACTGACTTAGAGAAATGATCCGTGAGCCCCCGGACATCCCCAAGCCGATCCGTGTTGGATCAGACTGTGTATGCCGGCTTGTGGGCAAGGGGGAGCAGTGTAGCGGATTGGTACCGGGCTGTCCCACGACATGTATGAGAATAAGTGTATTTGGTCATATGGCTGGTTTAATGTGTATGTACATGTATAGAAAGCATGGTATCCGGGTATAATGACAGTTAAATGTATGTAAAGAATTGTATTCCTCTAGTTGTTCGGTAGAATCATTCAAATAAAACAAGGGAATGAAACTACCGAACAACCAGACCACCCAGGAATGAGTGTGCCTCCAATTACCGTTTGCAACAATGTTGCAAACAGGTAATTGGCAATCAGTGCAGTGTGGTCTTTGTCCTCTGGGTGGCCGCCATTCGGGAAACAAACACGTGGCGGCGGCCATCTTAAACTACCGAACAGCGGTGTTTTGCCGTCGAGTGTCTGGAACTAAAATCGGACACTTGACTAGGCAAACACCGCTGAGACCTCCATACTTCCAGAAATTCGTATGGAAACTACCGAATGACCCGCCGTTCGGTAGAAAGAGCCCCATAAACAAGGGAATTCATTCAAACCCTCTCCAGGCTCTATAACACAGGCAATTCGCCTGTTTTCATTCCCTTGTTTGTGACCGACCGCAGGGCCAAAATGCATGGAACTGTTTTCGGATACTTTACCCATGCGGTCGGTCAAATCTTTGGAACCCCATATCTCACGAACCATTCATCCGAATGGGCTAATTTTTAAGTATGTTGGTCCCCCAGAATAGAGCTATCTGGGGATGTTGGATTTGTGGATGTACCCCAAGTATTTAGGGTACATCCAAAACTCGGGGAAAACTGTGTACACAATAAGGGGATTATGATGCTAGAGGAGGGGAGGAGATCTGTGGGAGGTTACTACTTAGAGATTGGATAATGTCTTAAGTGTTAGAACCTCCTCCCTTGCATGGGAGAGGGCTTTATAAGGAACTGTGGAATAAAGCTTGTCAGTCTACTCCTGAAACTGTGTGTCGTCCAGTTATTGGGATTGCGATGGGGATACTGCTGTATTACTTTACCTGCTGGAAACCTTGCCTATGGACTTAACATCACCTTGTTCCTGAGCCTCACTGGAATCTCTAGTGGAGAATAGCTGTGCAAGATCGGCTCTCCGCTACAACTATATTTCTGTTAAAATGGCTAGAACAAACATCTCAAATTATGCCATTTGTTATACTCTGGGTTCCCTACTTTTGAAGGTATGGTATGGTAATGGTATGCCATAACAGTGGAAATTTTATTATAAAGGCTGCCATACTCTCTGAAAAGCCACATTGGCCCAGGAAATCACTTTGCCAAACTTACAAGCTGAAAGGGCATCTAATATATTTTGCCCTGTGACTTATCGGAAAAAAAATCTGAAATAATGGTAAGTGGGGGTACTGTTATATTCATAAAACAATGTGTAATCAAAATACCAAGTCTCTATTGCACTAACTAATATCAGGATTATGACATTTCCAGTGAAAATGCAATTTATCTGATTAAAAAGACAAAAATAAAAGTAGAAATCGCTACACCCTTTACTTTTGCTTGGGAAGTCCCACAGGTGATGCTGACATGGATTGGCCAGGAAAACAGAAAATTGTTACAATACTTACCGTAATGTCTTTTCCTGGTCAATATCCATGTCAGCATCAACTGTGACGAGAGAAATCTCGCCACATTGCATTGGAGAAGCCTGGTTGCCCGCCTGCTGCCTTTGGACTATGGCCCCGGGAGATTGGGCCCTTTAAAAACAGTATTCGGCCATACCAGAGTGTATGTCACTAATTCTGTCCCTTTAAGTACAGTGGGGTCATTCGGTACTTGCCCTGTGTGAGCGGTGATACCCCAGATAGCTATGCCATGGAGCCCATTCATATAATGAAAGACTATGGGAAAGACTTTAGCCCCATGGCAATTGAACTGTATGTGTGTGGTCTGAGCACCATTCAATAATGTGCGCTCAGACCTAAGCTATCTGGGGATATGTTGCATGTATATGTTTTATGTAGTAATTGTAACATTGTGTAATTTTATGTCTTTTTGCAACCATGTGCTCAATGGAGTCTGCCTCTATCCCTGGATATAATTGGATTATTTTCCCATTGTCTCCCGGATAGAGGGCTCTGTAAAACCGGTCTGGGCCAGATAGCCATGTGCCAGCCAGGGCCCAAAATATATTTTACTAACTTCTGAACCCCTGGTCTGATTCATGCAATTTTTTGATATGTTGTTCCCCTGAATTGATTGTGAATATGTAATTTTTATGTGAATTGGATGTATGGTTTTAGAGTTATGAAAGTTGGGTAAAAAGTATGTTTTAACTGTATGTGTAATTGAGTTTCCTCTCAGGATAAGGGGAGGGAATATGTGGGATGTAACTGTGATGTGATTGGTTGTTTTATACCTCCCTGTGGGCGGTCCTGTATTTGAAAAGACGGTAATAAAAAACAGGCTGGGTGTGCCAGCACCTCAGACCACTGCTTGACCCTCAACATGGAGCCTTGTCTCGTTCTTGGGGGGATTCCCTGTATGCTGATAGAGACTGACTGCCAGGAGTGTAAGCCGCTTGGGAGCTTTTCCTGTTCGTCTGTTAGCAGCTATTCGTGAGGTTCCAGTTCGGGAGTTTGGAGTGCTACCTTATTCCCTTATATGCAGTTCGGGAGTTTGGTGCATTCACTTATATCCAATTCGTGAGTTTTGGTGTTTCTACAGTAGCTGTGCCTGTCTGTGAAAAGGGGATTATCGCCTAAACGGATTTTACCCCTTGTCTGCTGAAACGGTCCGTTACATCAACGAACCCTCCCTTTTTTCTGCACTGACTTGGTTATGAGACTGCTTATTCTGGAGAGGTGGATTTTTTATGTACCATCATTTAAAATTTTAGTTTCCTGTCCTATCAGCTGAGAGGGAGGAGTTAACCTAGAGGTGATGCTGACATGGATTGGCCAGATAATATATGTTTAAACATTGGTTAAATTATGCAATTATTGGTCGCCAAATTATTAATTATACATGTTGTTACGGTACCTCCTGTAATAAATGTCCAACCCACCGTTTAGTGGATATTCCCCGGTACAATACTGTAGTCGGTAGCGCATACAGTATAACCATGCGAACCACTTTGTTAGGGAATCCTCCAAACTCTCGAACGGTACCGATACGGCTTTCTACCTTCTTGAGCTTCCGTCACACGAACCGCCACTTACAGCCGAACGGCAATAGGTCCTAAGCGGCATATAACCCCCACAAGCAGTCTCTAGTCGCTGGTAATAAGATCCCCCCAATAACGAGACCAAGCTCCATTATGAGGGTAAAACATGAACTGCCTTTACTGTGGGCTACCTGCCCGTATTTATGCAGGTCTCCCACTTGGTGGACACTCCCCTAGGGGACCAAATGGAAGACTGAAATAAAAGAAGGACATGGGAACATTTCAGACATACATCCCCCCAATATTCCCAGCATGCATCACAGTTTCCTTTCTTCTGCTCGGGAGATAATTGGGACGTAATTCAATTATCTCCTCGAGCAGAGGCACATCGCCATTTTAACGTCAAGTTATAAAAGACATTCAAATCTATAACTTTACAACTGCCGAACATATTGTATTCGCATAACCCATCCCCAGATAGCCTGGATCTGAGTGCATATTATTGACGAATAGCGCTCAGATCCCATACGTATAGTTCAATCGCCATGGAGTCAAAGTCTGTTATAGTCCTTCGGTATGCGATTGACTCCATGGGACGGCTATCTGAGTTCAAGTCTATTCGTGCTGCTATAGTTCCCGAACGGCCGGCGTTCGTATATCCCGGTCGATGGAGAAGGGAAGGTTGATGGCCTCAGCGGTGTTCGGTCGATAAAGTGTCCGTTTTGAGTTCCATGGAATAACCGTTGAACACCGCTGGGCTTTCGCATAGTCAAAATGCCCGCCGCCTCGTGGTCGACATACGAACGATGACCACCCTGTCTTCGGTCTTAATTGAGAAGTGGCTGCGGTTAACCTCAACGTTCTAATTGGGATCAATAGGTTAACGAGCAGCACACTTCTCTCCTGGGTGGCCGTCCGTTCGGTAGTTGCGGTCGGCAAACAAATGCATTCCCTTAATCCAGACATACGAACGGGGAATACAGGCAAATGGCAAAACAGACGAACACAGTATGTTTAGTCCAGACGGATGGGTCTGTCACACATGTAAATGTTGGGTACAGTACCTAATTTCAGGTCAAGGGTGTCAGACCTAGGCCTTACACAGAGGAAGGTACATATTAGTTTTATTACGGCTTCGAAAAACATTAATAGCCTTCTGTGACGGAACACTGGCACTCCGACCGAGTACCTCCGCCAATCGATGCTCCTAGCGCTTGCCGAGGACTCCAACCGACACCATCAGCACTGCAGACCCCATTTCCAGCGATGCAGCTGCGCTGGGGTCTCGCTGTCTTTCACCCACCCTGGATCCAAGGCCAGGATCCAGCTTCCAGTGGGCAGCTCTCTCTTCTTCCAGAGAGAGTAGCAGGAACAAGAACAGCTCTTACAAGAGCTCAGTGATTATAGCAAGAGAGTATGACGAGCATAGCAATCCCTTGTAGCAGATTCCACCAATAAAAAACAGGACTCAGATTGAGGGTGAAGAAGAACTCAAGTTTTAATCAAACACTCTGCTTTTATGCCCATTTTGCAAACATAGTACGACCCACAGGGTTTTGTAAAACAACCAATAAAATACAATAAACACCCCCATCAATTACACACAAACACTCCCCTCTGCCTGTGATATAATTACTGAACACAATGGGTTAATGTAACTATCACAGGCAGGAAAAATATACTTTTTAAACATACACTGTAACTTTAAAGATATACATTCAATCTTCATAAAAAGTTACATATTAATAATCAGCATACTTTAATTACACACATATCCAAAATTCTGCCATTTCCTTCCAGGGGTTAAAAAGTTAGTCAGAAGTCCTTTATGACCGACCGCAAGCACATTTTCATGCCCAAAACAGTTCCATAGATTTGGGCTGTGCGGTCGGTCAATTTCACACTGAAAAAATGACTAAGTCTCATTCGAACGTGTGTTTCCATCGCCGAACGTGACTTAGTTTCTGCGGCTGAAAACTCAGTGTAGGAGAAGGCAAGGGTCAGCGGTGTTCGTGGAACTGTGTAGCCGATTTCAGTTCCATAAATTTGGCTACACACCCCACTGACCGTGTTTGGCTGAAAAAAGAAGGCAATTTACCTACAGCAGACTCCCAGCCTGGGAGGTAAATTGCCTGCACGGCACGGTTCCACTTCTGGGTGGTCCGCCTGTGTGGTACTTGGTTCAGTAAGCCTCATTTACTGAACCAAGTGGGAAAAGGACACAAACAGGGGACACAGTCTTAAAGGGGCATTGTTCCCAAAAGTCACAGTATGTCCCCAGATGGTTCTTAAAGGGCCAGAAGCAGCACAATAAAAATCCATTATGCCCAAATACTATATTTAAAGGGCCAAACCTCCCAGGGACCATAATCACATGGCAAGGGGCTGGAAAGTGGCAACGTTAGTTTCGCCACACCTTCTCATTGACAAAATTATTTATTTATCCAAGCCACTTAAAAAGGTCAGTCTAAGAACGATTGCTTATTCAAAAATCCGCGATTTAGAACTAAGGTATGTGTTAGAATCTTCATGACTTCCCGTTTTCAATGCTAGGAACTCCCCATAGTTGTTTCATTAATTAATCTGCTCACTCATTTAAGATGACCCAATAGGTACTACCTTCATAGGCTTCTTCACCTTCGGTTAGAGGTCCCGTGGGGCCAGCGACCACCCCCATCCCAACTCATAGATCAACCACAACTCTGGCACAGTTCAGTGTCACTACATATTGGGGCAAGATGGACGGACACTGAACTGTTCTGCAGGCATTTTGCAGTAGTCTAGATCCTTATTTGTGATATATGTGCAAATATGTGCACATACTGCTAACCTATGCCTGACCGATGTTAACCAGTCAGGCTCACCCAAACCTACCTAATAGACCCATACAGACAGACCTGAAAGACAAGCTGGGACAACTCGTTATCTTTCTATGGAAGGCCCAAGTATGCAATAATTTCAATGTCGGAGGTTGTGGGTTTAGTGCACGCAGATTACTCCACGTGTGTTCCTTATGTTTCAGGGCACATGCTAAAACCATGTGCCCCAACAAGATGTTCCCTAGACAATGACAATCAACAATAAAGGTTGACATTCTACATCATTACTTGGCTGACCACCCCTCTTGTCATCTCACTAAATTTCTACATTTTACTTCAGGGTTTCATACAAGTATAGTGCCCCTTCAAACTGGCACGGTAGAATGTCCTAGCCTACAGTCAGCTACAAACGATCCCACTACTTTACAGTTACTGTTGGATAAAGAATTTCCAACAGCTTCATGGTAGGCCCCTTCATGGAACCTCCTTTTGCATCCTGGAGGTCAAGTCCTCTTGGCATAGTAACCGGTAAATTCAATAATAAAGAGAGATTGATCATCTTCTCGGCACCACATGCCAGCACTAATCCCAGTCTAAATTAGTTAATTTTCTCAGGTGAAATCTCATTCCAGTACTCAAAGATTGATGATGCCATTAAAACCATTATTGATTATCCCGAGCATGGTCGAGTAAGACTGATATTTAAGATCTCCCAATGCAATCTTCTCTATGGCATCTGCATGGAATTATGTGAGAAACGGTTGTAATAGCCCACAAGGTAGTTGGGGAACCTTAGAAACCACACAAATAGCACATGCCTCCACATACTCCCTAAAGTCCTTTCTAAGAGATGGCCACCAAAATTACCTAGAGACAGCGGACACAGTTGACCAGCTGTCACATTATCATGAAACACTCTTAGTACCTCCTCTCTTTCTAGTAACGGAATAAACTATCTATCTTGAGGATTATCACTAAGTGCCTGAGTCTGAGCTGCCATTATAGCACAAAGAAGAGGAGAAGACAAGGAAAGGACCGTAGAGGCAATGATACATTCAGGTGGTATTAAGGCAGAGGTTTCTTTTTCTTGTTCCGCCTCTAGGTCAAATTGCCTAGATAGGGCACCCGCCTTAATGTTCTTAGGACCAGGTCTGTATGTGATGAGAAAGTTAAAGCATGACAAGAACAATGACCATCTAGCTTGTCTAGAAGACAGCCTTTTATCATTTCCAATGTATGCCAAGTTTTTGTGATCAGTTATGATCAGAAGAGGTTCCTTGGAACCCTCTAAAAGATGTTGCTATTCTTTCAGAGCCAGGATAATGGCTAACAATTCCCTGTTACCAACATCGTAGTTACATTCTGCTGGTCACAACTTTCTAGAAGAAAAGAAAAGAACCCACAAGGATGAAAAGGGGTATCCTGACCCTCCCTCTGAGAAAGGACAGCCCCGACCCCTGTCTCAGAGACGTCTACCTCTAGTATGAAGTGTTTGTTAGTGTCAAGGTGGGCCAATATGTAAGCAGAAGCAAATAATTTCTTAAGTAGCTCAAAAGCTTATTTAGCTGCTTTAGACTATATCTTACAGTCAACCCCCTTTTGCGTCATATTGGTGATGGGTGCTATAACAGTAGAGAAACCTTTGATGAATCTCCTATAGTAATTAGCAAACCCAATGAACCTTTGAATGGCTTTTAACCCATTAGGCAATGGCCAGTGTAGAACGGCTTCTAGTTTGTGAGGGTCCATCTGAAAACCAGAGGCCGAAATATTATATCCCAAAAACTGTACCTCTGTCTGGTCAATTATGCTTTTCTCAAGTTTGCAATAAAGTCAATTTTTAAGCAAAGTTTGCAATACCTGATTCACATGATTATGATGGGTCTGGAGATTGGGGGAGTAAATGAGAATATCATCCAGATAAACTAATACAAAATTATAAATGTAGTCTCTGAGAACATTTAATTACCGTATATACTCGAGTATAAGCCGACCCGAATATAAGCCGAGGCCCCTAATTTTACCCCAAAAAACTGGGAAAACGTATTGACTCGAGTATAAGACTAGGGTGGGAAATGCAGCGGCTACTGGTAAATTTCTAAATAAAATTAGATCCTAAAAAAATATATTAATTGAATATTTATTTACAGTGTGTGTATATGAGTGCAGCGTGTGTGTAGTAGTGCAGTGTGTGTAGTAGTGCAGTGTGTGTAGTAGTGCAGTGTGTGTATGAATGCAGTGTGTATGAATGCAGTGTGTATGAGTGCAGTGTGTATGAGTGCAGTGTGTATGAGTGCAGTGGGTATGAATGCAGTGTGTGTATGAATGCAGTGTGTATGAGTGCAGTGTGTATGAGTGCAGTGTGTATGAGTGCAGTATGTATGAGTGCAGTGTGTGTATGAGTGCAGTGTGTGTATGAGTGCAGTGTGTGTATGAGTGCAGTGTGTGTATGAGTGCAGTGTGTATGAGTGCAGTGTGTATGAATGCAGTGTGTGTATGAATGCAGTGTGTGTATGAATGCAGTGTGTGTGTGTGTGTGTGTGTGTTGAAGAGCCTTGGTGGGGGGTGGGCAATTTTTTTTTTTTTTTTTTAAATATATTTTAATTTTTATTTATTTATTATTTCTTATTATTTAATTTAATTAACTTTTTTATTTTATTATTATTCATTTTTTTTTCGTCCCCCCTCCCTGCTTGATTTATGGCAGGGAGGGGGGCTCCTTCCCTGGTGGTCCAGCATTGGCAGTTCAGTGGGGGGAGAAGGGGGCTGTCAGAGCTGTACTTACCTTTCCTGCAGCTCTTGTCAGCTCTCTTCTCCTCCTCTGCGCCGTCCGTGCAGCTCTTCTGTCAGCTCCCAGTGTAAATCAGTGTAAATCCTAGACTGTTCATTAAACACTTTTCTTCCTGGCTTCCCCACTTCATCTCATCTAGCACTCCTTCCCTTATACTTGGGGATTTCAATATCCTAATCAACAACCCCAACTGCACTGATGCATCTTGTCTGCTCTCTGTAACCTCCTCCTTTGGCCTTACACAATGGTCCAATTTAGCAACCCATACAACGCGAAACACTCTTGATCTTGCCTTCACCAACCTCTGTACTGCCTCTAATCTCTCCTATATTCCTTTTCCTCTATCTGACCACCATCTGCTCACTTTTGACATTGGCATACCTAAGACCCAATTGACACCACCGTCTGAACATCAATCTCACAGAAACCTCCAATGTCTTCACCTACAGCATTTCTCCACTAATCTCCAAACTCTTCTTTTACCTATCTCAAACCTCACCTGTCCTAGTTCTGCAACATCCTTCTACAATACCACCCTCTCATCTCAACTAGACATCATGGCACCTTTTACATTTAGATGCTGCAGGCACCCCCAACAACAACCTTGGCACACAAAGCTGACTCGATACCTCCAAACATGCTCCAGAACTGCTGAACGCTGTTGGAGAGAGTCTCACTGTGCGTCTGCCTTTCTCCACTATAAATGTATGCTGAGATCCTACAGCTTGGCTCTTTCCTCTGCAAAAGTAAATTACTTCAATACCCTCATAACCACACTCTCCCGTGAACCCAAACGACTATTTCACACATTTAACTCTCTTCTTCGCCCTATTGTTCCTCCTCCACTTACTAACTTGACTGCCTCAAACTTTGCAACTCACTTCACTGACAAGATCTCTACATGCAGGGAAGAGATCTCTCATCTTTCTTCTTCCCCTTACAATATTTCCCCTAATTTCATCTCTCTGCTGTTCTATGTTAATTTGCACCCACTACATTCCTGGTGCTCCTCCTACCTCTCTCAGTGCTCTTTCATTGTTTCTTTCTTTGGCTCTGCTTCTTCTCCCCAACTCATCTCTGTTGGTGTCCCTCGAGGTTCAGTCCTTGGTCTCCTACTGTTCTCCATCTATACTGCCTTCCTTGGTAAACTCATTAGCTCCAATATCATTTCTATGCAGATGATACGCAAATCTACCTGTCCTCTCCTGATCTCTCCCCGTCCCTCTTGACTAGTGTCTCTGACTGCCTCTCTGCTATTTTTAACTGGATGGCTGCCCACTTCCTTAAACTAAACTTGACCAAAACTGAAATTCTGGTCTTTCCTCCCTCAAGTGTTGTTACTCCTGTGTCTGTGTCCCTCCAAGTCAATGATGCTACCTTCAGCTCCACCACGTAGGCTCGCTGCCTAGGTGTTCTCTTTGACTCCGACCTCTCCTTCATGCCTCAAGTTCAGTCTATCGTCAAATCCTGTCGTTTCCATCTCAAAACCATTGCGCGCATCTGACCCTACTTAACGCCAGATGCGACTAAGGTGCTGGTCTATTCCACTGTCCTTTCTCGCATTGACTACTGTAATCCTCTTCTCAGTGATCTTATGTGCTCCCAACTTGCACCGTTACAGTCCATAATGAATGTGGTGGCGAGGCTCATCTTCCTGAATGCCCACACCTCCCACGCCTCACCCTTCTGTTAGTCCCTATAATGGCTTCCTGTAAGATATAGGGTTCAATTTAAAATTCTGGTTCTTGCTTTCAAATCTCTACATAATGCTGCTCCCACCTTGCTATCCTCCCTAATACACACTTTTGATAAAGCCTCTGGAGAGGCGAAACGCGTCAAGTGGTACACCCCCCTCTTTTGGACATTTGTATCTATATTTTTATGTGTTATATTTTACAATAAATAGTCTATTTTATTACATTTAGACATCTATCTTTTATTATTTTAATCTATTTACTTTGGATGTCCTGCTAACTACCTGGTGCCATCATATCCTTAGGTGGGGATAGTACCACCCATGCTGTGATAACTAGAGCAGGTCTTGCTCTACAAATTGTAAGTACATTACTTTATCCTACTATCCTGATTTTATAGTACTTACTACACTATCAGAGCGTTTTTCTCTTGTATTCCCATTGTGCATTTGGAGGACCAGTGCCATCTTTACCATCCTGTATCCTTAGACGGGGATTATACCGTCTGCTATACCGTATGTGAGTGTTTTTCTTACAGTTACCCAGCACAAATATTCACACTGTTATATACTGTATTGCACTATCATTTTTCTCTGTTTTATTACTCCGAGGTATTTTACCAACTTTCCCTCGCAGAGGTGTATGTACGTATGAAACTTGGGCGCAGTATACGCCATATTTAATATTTTCTATCCTCCCTAATACACAAGTATGTCCCGTCTAGGCCCTTACGAACTGCTGAAGACTTACGTCTATCTTCTGTCTGTACTCCCACCTCTGATGCTCGCCTTCAAGACTTCTCGAGAGCTGCACCGTTCCTGTGGAACGCGCTTGCCTTCTCCGTTAGATGCTCACCCAGTCTCCACTCCTTCAAAAAATCATTAAAAACCCACTTTTTCATAAAAGCGTATCAATTAAACTGTTAGTTGCAAAAGAGGAATCAGTCAGGAGTTATTGTTACTAGTCTAATACTATCCTTACCTGTTTGTGTCACTTTACCCCACTCCCTCTAGCATGTAAGCTCATTAAGCAGGGCCCTCAACCCCTCTGTTCCTATGTGTCCAACTTGTCTGGTTACAACTACATGTCTGTTCGTCCACCCATTGTAAAGTGCTGCGGAATTTGATGGTGCTATATAAATAATAACAATAATAATAATAACTAGAAAAGCTACAATTTCTGGGGAAATTGTGTGAAGAGTACTTGCCTCCACCAGTAGTCTACAACTGGAGTGGGCGGAGTAACTGTTATTATTTATTTATATAGCACATTTAATTGCAACATTGTTGCCCAAAGTGCTTCACAGTTACATTAAAACATACCACAACAAAAGAGGGGTCCTTGTGTGCACCTGTCACTAGACGCAGAAAAAGCGTTTGACAGGTTGCACTGGGACTTCCTCAAGGCAGTACTGAACAAATTCCAATTCCCGAATAAATTGCTCAATCTAATATCAGCACTATACTCCGTACCCTCAGCTAGAGTAACAAACGGCGGATTTGCGTCACAGCCATTCCAGATAACAAACGGCACGCGACAAGGCTGTCCGCTATCCCCAATTCTATATATCCTGGCGTTGGAACCGTTATTACAAGCAATAAGGGAAGATAAACAAATAACAGGTATCTCAAAAGGAGATGAGGAATATAAAATTACTGCATTCGCAGATGACATAATGCTATCACTAACCAACCCAATGGTGTCAATGCCAGCCTTCCACAAATTATTAGGAACTTATAGCGCATGTTCGTACTATAAATTGAACGTTACAAAGACCCAAGCCATGTGCTTCCACACTTCAGCTGACTTAGAAAAAAACCTTCAACACTCATTTCACTTTGAGTGGAGGCAAGACCACTTAACATTCCTTGGAATAAAGTTTCCGAAACTCACACAGAAAATATTTAAGGCCAACCATCTCCCTCTGTTCCACACGATTAAACACCAAATAATGAACTGGAAAAATAAATATGTATCATGGACAGGTAGAATAGCCGCAGTAAAAATGCTGATACTACCCAAACTGCAATACCTGTTTAGAACCATCCCCATGCCTCTTCCAGCCACTTATCTAAAAGAAATCCAAAGTGTCCTTGGCAAGTTCATCTGGGCCAATAAGCGACCTAGAGTGGCAGCATCCACGTTATATCAACCCCAACAGAAAGGAGGTATGGGTATCCCGAACATAGAGTATTATTACAGGGCGGCACTCATTACCCCCCTAGTGACAGCCTTTCGGTCCCATTCCTCACCTCCACAATGGGTACAAATAGAAGCGGCTCATACCGAGGGTTTTGAAATCGCCACTATAGCAGGGATAAACAAACGATTCAGGCGAAAATTCCCACATATGTGCCCTACGACATCTCTAACACTGAAAGAATGGGACAAATACATGAAAATTGCTAACCCAAATGATGGGATACTCCCATTCATGTTGCTCAGATCCTTTGAATTATTAATTCCACATATCAACATCAAAGGGTGGCATGACAAGGGGCTAAAATTCACCCATCAAATAATAAAAGAAGGGGACCCCACTCCCTATCCAAAACTAAGACAGGACTTCAATCTACCAAACAACGCGGAATTTGCATATAGACAAATAATCTCATGGATTTCAAAACATACAACGACCAAACATGCTTCACTACCAATTGACAAAATACGGGAGATAGAACTATTATGCCAAACCACGAAGACATCCGTGGGTATAATGTCCAGAATCTACCATAGTTATCAACCACATATAGAGTTGCGCAAATTGACCTTTATAAGGAAATGGGAGCAAGATATAGGTAGGCAGTTACCGGACGTAGAGTGGAAGAGGATCTTTACGGCCAATAGACAACTCTCTCTATGTACCGCTCACACGGAAATTTAAAAAAAAATGCTATATAGATGGCACATAGTTCCAGCCAAAATGAAGGTCATAGACCCTAAACATTCGGGGGCATGCTGGAGATGTGGGCATGCCGTGGGAGACGTTTGGCACATGTGGTGGAGCTGCCCAGATATCGCAAAACTCTGGGATTCCGCTAAAGCACTCATACAAAAGGTTGGGGGCATAAAGATCCCACTCTCACCAGAAATTTTCCTATTACAGCACTTCCCACTGGAAATATCCAAAACACATAGATATCTTATCTTCCATGTAACAGTAACCATTATTTCAGCTATCGCCAAGGCATGGCTTAAGAAGGAGGCACCTCTCATAGAAACCTGTATGGAACACCTAGACCTGACACGCATTTACGAATGCAAAACTAGGGCTTTTCAAACCCCCAAAAGATTCTGGGTGGAAGCGTGGGAATTATGGGATGACTACAAGACCCTCCAGGCCGGAGGCCAAAGCATGGGCAGTGAGAGACAAACCATGACACTCTAAATTTCGCCCAACAACAACAACAGAGACAAGGCTAAACCAATGGGAACAACAGACCCCCCCTTCCAAGTTTCCCCCCTCCTCCCCTCCTCGCCAACCCTTCCCAGCCTAACCATTTATCCTAAGTTACGACTATACAATATAAAATTGGTACAAACTGACAGTGGGAAAACAACAAACCTGACAGAGTTGAAACTCCCAATACTGACCATAAGAATGACATGAGGTACTATGGACCTGAAATATACCACAAGAATATGGGATATAAATATCACGAAATCTACTATCAGCTGTATATGTTCAGTCACAACTCTGTACAATGCTGAAAATGTAAATTGTATATACTGTCTTTGTACCATATAAACTGTAAAAAACAAAAAAACAAAAAAAAAAAACATACATTTATAAAAACATTAGCAAGTGTACAAAAGGCCCTGTCTATGACATCACTTGCTGCTGCAGCCTGGCACAGGTCAGAGTATTTTGGCGGTTGCCATCTTCAAACGGCCGTATTTTAAAAACTATACATCCTACAGCGAAGAGTTTTATATTGTGAGAATCACAAGACCCAGGCCTACGTTTTGATTCATAGTATGTCTCTGGAGTATTAAAAATAAGGCACAGTGGCAGTTTAGAAATTGCCCTTCAAATTTGGGCTGGCTATAGTGGAGTTTCAATGAATGTCAATGGACGGCGTGAGTTGCAAAGGAATGGTCATATTGTGAAAACTATCAGGACTATGGCTTAACCGTGGACATTTTTAGTGGCAGCAGGGATAGCTGAACATTTTGATATACGATTTGTGTAGGTGGGCCTGAAAATGAGGGAGTGGTGGCAGTTTAGAAATCATGTCCTGATTTTTCAGCTTTTGCCAGCTCCAACTCTAGTTTTGAACATTTTTACCATTCATTCCTATGGGACCAATTTTGCCACAAGAACGACGATATTCCGTGAACCATTCGGCGAAACGTTCCACAAAGTAATAGTAATCTGATCGGGAACAATCCGCATCTTTCGGTATATTACTGTCTATGTAGTGTAAAAACTGTGGGAGGAGTTTGGGTGGCAAATTTGGCTATAATAATAATAATAATAATAATATATATGTGAGATAACATTAAGTGGTCTTGCTATGCAAGAACACTTAATAATAATACAGCCGGAGCATTCCATAGGCCAAAGGGTGTGATAAGATACTCATAGTGATCACTTCTAGTATTAAATGCAGTTCTCCATTCATGTCCCTCTTTAATTCTTACCAAATTGTAAGCACTACTAATGTCGAGTTTGGTAAATATCTTAGCGCCTGGAGTCTGTCAAACAGTTCTGAGATAAGGGGAGTAGGTAAAGTAACAATGCCCACTCTTTTAGTAATGGGTAACATGCATCACCCAGTCAATATGAGGATTGTGCTTAACAAGCCATGGGAATCTTAATATAATAGGACAAGAAAGGGAAGCAATTATCTGAAATGTCATGATTTCTTTATGTAACACTCCTATAGTAATAGTAATAAGCAAAGTTTTGTGGGTAATTAGAGGTTGAGAGAGAGGTCTCCCATCAATGGTCTCGACGGCCAGGGGTGATGATCTCTCCTTGATGTATAGGAAGTGTTTACTGACAAATTGCATGTCAATAAAGTTTCCTGTAGCACCTGAGTCCATCAGGGCTTTGCATGAAAAACTCTCCTTGTTGCATAGAGCAGTAATATCAAGGAGAAATCTATTTTGGGTTGTACCAGAAAACATATCCATCACACCTTGTCAAGATACAAGAATAAATTGTTCAGGGCAAAGTAAAATATTATTATTGCTCTAATTCCCAGTGCTTTTTGACACCATTATGTGTAGAAGAGATACATATAGGTATACCTGGACTGAAAATATTTCCTACTCCAATATTGGAGATAGAAGTACAGGTTTTCCTATATAATGTAAAATAAAGAGGACAAACTCATAGTGCAACACTGTATTGAATAGTGAGTAGAATTGGAGAAGTCTCTGTGTGGTCCAACTCAAATTTATTAGAGCCTGTTGTATCAGAACTGGCTCAGGTAATAACGCTTTAAACAAAGTGTGCAGATCCAAATGGATAGGAGATTTGTTCCTCAAAGAAAGTTTCAAAGGAGATAACACCAGTCAGTAAAAACCATAACATTTATTTCCATAAAAAGTGTTAACATCTTACATTGAAGTTGCTGGAGTGTCATCCATCAAAAGATAAAACAGCACAACGTTTCAACGCTAATTCTGCGTCTTCCTCAGGTGCATGGGTGCTATAGTACACATTCTCTATTTTAAATGCCTTTTGGCACCTAAACTGGTGAAATAATGCCCCCCCCCCCTACTCTAATTAACCTATTACAGTCCCCCCAAGCTCTTGTTTAACTTGCTATCCATATCCTAATGTTGCATGACGTCACTTCTGGTTTCACTTCCGGTTTCTGGGTTTTTGCGTTCCAGTGGCCATGTTTTTGCGTTCCACTTTCGGTCATGCGTTCCAGCAGTGAGTTCCATGCGTTTCACTGCTGCTAATGCCAGTATTACAGTTTGTTCTTATGCCAGCATTGAATATAGCAAGTAATAGGGGAACTTAGTACTCAGATGTTATTACACATACTCATTTATGGGACAGGAATACAAATAAATACTCAATAAGAATATTTACATCAAATCCACATATTTTCCATTAACAATATATAGAACTATAAAAATGCATAAAAATACAAATACAAATGAAGGGAAGAGAGGGAAGAAAAGGGGAGATATTAAAAATGAGAGATATAAAAATGAGAGAAATTAAAAAAAATCAGAGATATTAAAAATGTTAAAAATAAACCATATCCATATCACATATTGCACTGTGTGTCCTATATAAATATATTGCACATATATACACAGGCATCTAAATAAAATTGTACACCTCAAAATCTATATTAAGACCATAAGGAGAAAAGGTTTCTAAATTAAAAATCCACTTCATCTCTATTTTATTTAAAATCTTAAAAAAATTAAAAAAATGTAAAAAACCTTGGGGGGGGGGGGGGGGGGGATTGTTTTAAGATCACTAAAACCTCTCAAGCATCATGTATCTGATGGAGATGGTGTTGGAGGGAAACTCAAAGGATGGAGCTATAAGTACACACATCCTCTATGCTAATCTCTCTCTAATTTATGCTTTCATCTTTCAAGTAAATCCATACACCCTAACAGCAGTTAAGTAGATGGAAGTAAATGGGCGGTGTAAAAGGGTGGGCCACTGACACGAATCACGTGACCAGAACTGCCAAAAGGGGCGAACATGCCTAAAAAGGGAAAGGCCAGCCTGGCATCAGTGGCCCTATGTATCACATTGTCAGTGTCCCCATTTCTCCCAGTGTCCCCATGCCTCAGTGTGTCTTGTGTCACTAGGATACTATGGGACATTGAGAGACATGGCAACACAGTGAGACATGGGGACAATGAGAGACCGAGGAACACTGAGACACTTGGGGACACTGGGAGACATGGGGGCACTGAGACAATTGGCGACACTGGGAGACATGTTGGTACTTGTGGACACAGACATGGGGACACTGGGAGACATAGAGACACTGAGACATTTGGGAACACTGGGAGAAATGGGGACACAGAAACACAGGGACACAACCATTGGGAGACATGGGGACACTGAGACATCTGGGGACACTAAGACACTAGGGACAATGAGAGACATGGGAACACAGGCACTGGGAGACTAGGGGACACTGGGAGAGACTTGGGACACTGGGAGACATGGGGGCACTTGTGGACATAGACATGGGGACACTGGGAGACATGGGGACACAGACATTTGGGGACACTGGGAGACATGGGGACACTAAAAGACATGGTGACACAGACACTGGGAGACATGGGGACACTGAGACACTAAAGACACTGGCTGGGAGACATGGGGGCACATACATTTGGGGACACTGGGAGACATGGGGACACTAGAGACACAGAGACATGGGGACACTGGGGGACTAGGAGACACTGGGAGACATGGGGACACTTGGAGCCATGGGGACACTGAGACACTAGCTGGGAGACATGAAAGACATGGAGACACTGTGCTCCTAGTGTCTCTGTGTCCCAATGTGTCTCCCAATGTCCTCTATGTCTCACAGCGTCGCCATGTGTCTCAGCGTCCCCATGTCTCACAGTGTCCCTTAGTGTCTCAGTGTTCCCATGTTTCCCAGTGTCCCCAAGTGTCTCAATGTCTCCAGGTGTCTCAGTGTCCCCTAGTGTCTCAGTGTTCCCATGTTTCCCAGTGTCCCCAAGTGTCTCAATGTCTCCAGGTCTCCTAGTGTCTCAGTGTCCCCATGTGTCCCCTAGTGTCTCAGTGTCCCCGTGTCTCCCTGCTGCCTTTCCCCTCATTCCTCACTTCCCTGAGCTGTAGGCTGTCTCTGCAGGCTGGGAGCTGCTGTCTGGACTTTCTGTGCTGTGTAGCTGCTCCCCCGCGGATCAGTGAGTAGAGAGAGGCAGGGAGGGATATGCTGTAACTTCCTATCCCTGCCTCTCTCCACACACAGTGACACCTACTGGCTGGTGCTGGTATTGCAGAGCAATCTCTGTTTATACTGAGAAAAATATTGTATTGCCAGAATTACTGCAATACCGGCACGACCAGGCAGCCTCAAATACCAGCTGTGCCGGTAAAATACCAGTCAGGTGGCAAACCTAAGAGTGTGTAAAAAAAAAAAAAAAAAAAATATATATATATATATATATATATATATATTTTTTTTTTTTTTAAATGGGCCTATTCCATGGGCCTGGGCCTGGGCCTGGAGCTACAGCTCCATCAGCCCCTATGTTAATCCAGTCCTGGTTGTACACCTCGGTAACCTGCTGACATACTAGAAGCAAAGAAGGCCCTTCTCTGTGAATTTGATGGATTGTGTGCACAGGTATGAGAGATTTTGCGCAAGCGCATGCTTCCTCGCATCACTTTGCACCACGCCAAGACCCCACGGCGCTGGGCTATTGATAGACGCCGCATGGTGAGGCCTTGTAGGACATCCCCCATAGGGTAAATCAGACAGGGGGCATCATAGACACCAACAGCAGTGTCTGGACCTCGGGGAGCGGCCTACTGGAGTGTGAGGGGGTCCGGGACCGGTGGGGGATCCTGTTCAGCCAAACTGGACTTAATTTTGGGTTAAAAAAATAGAGGTTGTTTTATACATGGGGGCATCTTATACAAGGAAACATGTTATATGGATAAAAATGGCAGGAATACTACCAACTTATAGGAGGAACCCACTGCAGGTGAACACACTCTATTAAAGGTGCAGACAGAGCAGGGTTAGAGGGGGAAAGATATGTGTGGCTGCTGTACAGAGAGACTGAGAGGATAGTGGCCAGGTCCAAACCGATCCCCACTAGACAGTTAGTGGTACCCCAGAGGTACCGACAGGAGCTGCTGCAGATAGCACATGACATCCCACTATCCGAGCATTTAGTGGTGAGCAGAACTAGATACCGGCTCTCCCAAAACTTCTTCTGGCCTGGGATTTCCCAAGATATAGCGCTAACATATTCCATAAGTGAGACAATTACAAAAAGTTACAGGGACAATAGGTTGAAGAGGGCCCTGCTCAAACAAGCTTATGCAGGTGGGGCATAAAACACTACAGGGCAGGAGGTAGCAGTCAGAGCTGGAAGAGAGAATAGAGTGCTGCCCTTTAGGAGAGAGCAAGAGATAGGTATGTGAGGAAGAGGTTACACAGGGCTTCCATAAGCTTTCCTAAAGAGATGGGTTTTGAGGCACTTTTTAAATGATTGAAGACTAGGGGAGAGCCTGATGGTGGTAGACAGGCTGTTAAAAAGGAAAGGAGCCACCCGCTATAAGTCCTGCAAGCGTGAGTTGGCTGTGTGTGTGCAAGCAGTGGACAGGAAAAGGTTATGGGCAGAACGGAAAAAACGAGAAGGGGCATACCTGCGGATCAGTGAAGAGATATAGGAGGGTCTAGAATTGTTCATGTCACATCCTGTTTCTGTATGTTGATTATTTCTGGTTATAGGTTCTGATATCCAGTACTCTTTTTACAATTCTAGTTTTTCTTGTTTTTTCTGGTTCTCTATTCTATGTCTGGCTTTCTTTGTGCTGGGTTTTATGGGTTTATTCATTTATTCCGTTTCTGGAATTCTCAGTCTCCTGGATTCCTTTAAATGTTTGTTTTTTGTTGCCAAACCTGTTTCTTTGCCATTTATCCTTTTTGTTTCAGTGTGTTCCTGCTAGCAGTGGTCTCATTCCTCTGCTCATTTCCTTGCAGGTAAGTACTGTGTGTTTTATTATTGTACTTTTAGTCATGCATTACTAGGCAGTTATGAATGTAGCAGAATGGACCTTGCTACAGTACGCTTATACCTGCTCCGGGTTGTCCGTGCCCATTTTCCCCCTCCCTGTTGTCCCCTATGTTTGGGACTTGCAGTCCATGTGTGGGACATGCTCCCCTCTCCTTGAAGCATACGTTTTTTCCTGTTTTGCCTGGCCGTTCGTTCAATTACATTCCCTAAGTTGTTCCCACGTTTCTGGTTGACAACTGAATAAACTACTGAATGGCAGACCACCCATAACACCATTCACACCTCCACAAACCGCAACTACAAGCGGTCGGCTGTGTGTTCGCTATTCATATGTGGTGGAGGCCATCTTGGAACACGGACAGAGACAACGGTGTTTGGTTGTCGAGTGTGTGTAACTAAAATTGGACACTCAATGGTGCGAAAACCGCTGGGACTTCCACCTTCGGTTATTTTCATGATAAATCATATGAATAGAGCGGCATTCATGGGGAGCAACCTCCCAAACCAGATATTCATGTGAATGGACACACAAACAGATTGCTATGTTATTTCCTATGTTTTTCGTACTCCCGAAAGAGACCGACCGCACAGCCTATGGAACTGTTTTGAGCAGGCGACTCTTGTGCGGTCGGTCTAAACTATAACCCGGTGGCATTTCAGCTAAGTTTGTGGTATCTGAGCATTTTTTGGATATATTGGGTGCTCACACCCAAGCTATCTGGGGATATAGTACTTGAGGGGGTACCTTGTGGGGAAATGCATATTTTGGGGTGTTAAACATTTTACATGTCCTGGACCTGAGAGGTAATGTAATTATCTTATGTATTTTGCCCTGTCTACTCTCAGGTCCAGTGGGGAATGCCCCAGGAATATGTACCTGGAAACCCCTTGCATGCAAATTCTCATAAAAGGCCAGCTGTGGCTCCATTAAAATGAGTTATACCCCCAGATCTGAGTGTCGTCCAGTTGCAGTGGCGGTGTTGGGAGAATCTTGGATTATTTTGCTGTTCCCTGGGGGTAATTTACTTGTTCCTGAGTACATCTTGGAGTAACCAGCGGAGAATTGTCCCTGCTAGGACTAGCTCTCCGCTACAAGGACCCACTGAAGTTGGAGTACTTTGGCACAGTTGTGGGCTGCATCATGGCCATTTATGTAGGTCTAAATCTCCAATGTTTATTGCATATATAGTACTTAGTTATTTCTCCTCTTGCTTTGCCTTGTATATCTTGACTTGTTTTACTTTGTCTTGCATTCCCAGTTCATGTACAGTCCTGTCCTGCCCTGCCCATGTCCTGTTCTTGTTTCCCTCATGTCTTGAGTACATGTTCTGCGTTCTGCTTTCTGTCCTGCTCTGGGTCTGGGTTCTTGTCTTGTCATCCTGTTATCTTGTTTGGTGACTGCTCTAGTCTTGCCTTGTTTCTAGTACTGCATACATATCTGCAGCAGAGCCTCCCTATCCAGATCCTGGGAGTTCTGCATAACAACTAGCACCTGGGATCCGCAAAAGCTGCATCAGGGCCCTGATATGTGGCTGCACAAACCCTGTGTATGGTTACCCTGCACCAGACCCTGATTGTCCTTTTCCACACTATGACTCCTACCATTATCAGCCATACTGGGCTCTGAGTGATTAAACAGTTTGGAGAAGGAGAACATGGTCAACAAGGTCAAAGGAGAGGTTAAGAAGAATTAGTATGGAGCAGTGCCCTTTGGATTTAGCTATGATTAGGTTGTTAGTGACTTTAATAAGAGCAGTCTCAAAAGAGTGGAGGGGGCGGAAGCCAGACTGTAGAGGGTTAAGGGGAGAGTTGGAATTGAGGAAACAAGCCAGACGGGTAAAGACAAGTCTTTCCAGAAGCTTTGAGGAAAAAGGGAGCAGGGATATTGGACGATAGTTAGAAGGGGAGAACGGGTCAAGATATGTTTTTTTTTTTTTTAAGATGGGTACTACCAGGGCCGGCCTTAGGCATTTTGACGCCCTGTGCGAAAAATCTTCACAGCGCCCCCCCCTCCCCCCCGTCATCCATGTATGCTGTAATGTTTGTGTTGTCTGTGTATGTGATAGTAGGTGTGATGACTGTGTGTGATATGTATGCTATGTGTGATATTTGTAATGGGTGTATTAACAGTGTGTGATATGCGTGTATTGGTTGTATGTGACACACACACACACACACACACACACACACACACAGAGTCAGACGGCCATACACACACACACAGGAAGACATCCACACACACAGGCAGACAGTCATACACACACACACAGACACACAAAGGCAGACAGTCTCACACACACACACACACAGACACACACAGGCAGACAGTCAGTCATACACACAGACACAGACAGTAATACACACAGACACACACAGAGGCAGACAGTAATACACACAGACACACACAGTCATACACACAGACACACACAGTCATACACACACAAACGCAGACAGTCATACACACAGACAAACACGCAGACAGTCATACACACAGAAAAACAAAGAGAAGAGTCTGCGCTCAATAACAGTAAAAGCTGCAACCCTAATTAGGGAATCCCACAAAACCCTAAAAACAAACTGGAAATGAAACAACGGGGGGGAAGGGCTGCGCTAAAAAGTAGTAAAATACAGTGTAAACCAGACCGGATGGTCACAATCTGATAATAATGGAAAACGTAAGTCTCTTACACCAGGTAAAGAAATTGTCTTATGGAAAAATATATATATCTTTGAGGAGAGTCTTTGCAGATAAAAAAAAGAGTATACAATGAAAAAGTAGTAGTAAAAATGGTAAAAATGAATAAAAAATTGATGAATAAAAAATAGTCTCACTGATATAGCTTGGTGGGATATCTGTACAGTCCTCAGGAGTTGATCCGTCCGGGGAGTAGGATGATCCGTATATGTGGAGACAAAATAGGAGACACGACAAACTGCCAATAGTGAAGAATTGCGGCTCCAAGGGTAAAATGAGAAAATAATATGATAATACACTCACATTTGTATGAGCTTTGGACCAGCTCTGGACTTATAGGCGTTGCAGCGGTATGATCCCCGCTACCAGGATATACTGGAGAAGACGTCTGGCGATCCAACCTTGGTACTCCGGAATGTATAGAAAACAACAATAGTGCTCTCAGTAGGTAGGGTATGTGAAGTAACAGTAAATGAAATATACTTACAAATATAGAGCAGGAAATACTGCTCTATTAATAGGGCGCTGGTGGAATAATCCCCACCTGGGATTTCTTTGGATCAGGATCCGAGTATGAGAGGTAAAAATAGTAGTGATAGAATAATATAATAATATTAAATAATAATATATATATAAAAAAATATAGAAAATATATATATATATATAAAAAGAAAGAAAAAAATAAAAAATAAAATAAATAAAATATAAAACTGCCAGGAATAATAAAATAGTATATCAAATAAAGTAGGAGTTGGTCCTATAAAGAAGGTAACCAAAATCACTTTAATATTAAAATACACAATTTAAAACCATTAACGCGTTTCACCTAAACAGGCTTTTTCAAAATGGTAATATGAAAAAGCCTGTTTAGGTGAAACGCGTTAATGGTTTTAAATTGTGTATTTTAATATTAAAGTGATTTTGGTTACCTTCTTTATAGGACCAACTCCTACTTTATTTGATATACTATTTTATTATTCCTGGCAGTTTTATATTTTATTTATTTTATTTTTTATTTTTTTCTTTCTTTTTATATATATATATATATATTTTCTATATTTTTTTATATATATATTATTATTTAATATTATTATATTATTCTATCACTACTATTTTTACCTCTCATACTCGGATCCTGATCCAAAGAAATCCCAGGTGGGGATTATTCCACCAGCGCCCTATTAATAGAGCAGTATTTCCTGCTCTATATTTGTAAGTATATTTCATTTACTGTTACTTCACATACCCTACCTACTGAGAGCACTATTGTTGTTTTCTATACATTCCGGAGTACCAAGGTTGGATCGCCAGACGTCTTCTCCAGTATATCCTGGTAGCGGGGATCATACCGCTGCAACGCCTATAAGTCCAGAGCTGGTCCAAAGCTCATACAAATGTGAGTGTATTATCATATTATTTTCTCATTTTACCCTTGGAGCCGCAATTCTTCACTATTGGCAGTTTGTCGTGTCTCCTATTTTGTCTCCACATATACGGATCATCCTACTCCCCGGACGGATCAACTCCTGAGGACTGTACAGATATCCCACCAAGCTATATCAGTGAGACTATTTTTTATTCATCAATTTTTTATTCATTTTTACCATTTTTACTACTACTTTTTCATTGTATACTCTTTTTTTATCTGCAAAGACTCTCCTCAAAGATATATATATTTTTCCATAAGACAATTTCTTTACCTGGTGTAAGAGACTTACGTTTTCCATTATTATCAGATTGTGACCATCCGGTCTGGTTTACACTGTATTTTACTACTTTTTAGCGCAGCCCTTCCCCCCCGTTGTTTCATTTCCAGTCATACACACAGACACACACAGGCAGACAGCCATACACACAGACACACAGAGGCAGACAGCCATACACACAGAGGCAGTCATACACACAATCACACACACAGAGGTAGACAGTCATACACACAGAGGCAGGCAGTCATACACACAGAGGCAGACAGTCATACACACAGACACACACACAGAGGCAGACAGTAATACACACAGACACACAGTGGCAGACAGTCACACACACACACACACACAGGCAGACAGTCATACACACACACACACACACACAGGCAGACAGTCATACACACACACACACACACACACACACACACACAGGCAGACAGTCTCACACACACAGACACACACACACACACACACACAGGCAGACAGTCTCACACACACAGACACACACACACACACACACACAGGCAGACAGTCTCACACACACAGACACACACACACAGGCAGACAGTCAGTCATACACACAGACACAGACAGTAATACACACAGACACACAGTGGCAGACAGTCACACACACACACACAGGCAGACAGTCACACACACACACACACACACACACAGGCAGACAGTCACACACACACACACACACACACACACACACAGGCAGACAGTCATACACACACACACACACACACACACACACAGGCAGACAGTCATACACACACACACACACAGGCAGACAGTCTCACACACACAGGCAGACAGTCTCACACACACAGGCAGACAGTCTCACACACACAGGCAGACAGTCTCACACACACAGACACACACAGGCAGACAGTCAGTCATACACACAGACACAGACAGTAATACACACAGACACACACAGAGGCAGACAGTCATACACACAGACACACACAGAGGCAGACAGTCATACACACACACACAGACACACACAGGCAGACAGTCATACACAGACACACACACACAGGCAGACAGTCATACACACAGACACACACAGGCAGACAGTCATACACACACAGACAGTAATAAACACAGGCAGAGAGTCACACTCACCTGACAATCCCACAGTTACCTGTGGAGTTCATCGTGGAGGCAGTGCAGCTCCTGGTGACTGTTTGGTGGGGAAGCAGGGACTCCTTCCTGCTTCCCCTGCAGCAGTTTTCCGGCGCTTTTAGCTCCGCCCCCGCCGCACGGTAAGCTCCGCCCCCGCTGCAAATTGCAAATTTAAAAAAAAAATGTTTTTTTTTTTTTAAATCCACGGCGCCCCCTGCTCCATGGCGCCCTGTGCGGCCGCACAGCTCGCATACCCCTAAGGCCGGCCCTGGGTACTACAGTAGCATGTTTAACGGCAGCAGGGACAACACCAGAAGAGAGAGAGCAGTCAAAGATATGTGTTAAGGAAGGCACAAGACAAGAGGAGAGAGATCTGATAAATGTTACATTTAAAATAAAATTTAACATAAAATAAAATTTAACATTTGTTAAATGGATTAGACAGTGGCTGAGTGACAGTCAAAGCACATAACGTCAATGGAGTATATTTGAAGCATGGTCCTGTTACCAGTGAGGTACCTCAGGTATCTGTATTTGGACCCATTCTCTTTAATATTAATATTAATATTCTCTTTAATATTTGTATTAGTGATATTGCAGAAGGTCTTGATGGTAAGGTATGTCGTTTTGCTGATATTACTTAGATATGTAAGAAGGTTGATGTTCCAGGAGGGATAAACCAAATGTTAAATGATTTAGGTAAGCTAGAAAAATGGTCACAGTTGTGGCAGCTGACATTTAATGTGGATAAGTGCAAAACATAAAAACCCAAGGGCAGAATATAACTTACATCTTGATTGTAAGGTAAACAAAATATTTTTGTGTGCTCAAATCACCTCAAATCACCTTAGCAGGAAATGTTAGAAGAATGCTTGGTTGTACAGAGAGAGGTAAGCAGTAGAAAGAGGGAAGTGCTCATGCCATCGTACAGAACACTGGTGAGACCTCACTTGGAGTATTGTACGCAGTACTGGAGACCGTATCTCCAGAAGGATATTGATACCTTAGAGAGAGTTCAGAGAAGGGCTACTAAACTGGTTCATGGATTGCAGGATAAAACTTACCAGGAAAGGTTATATAGTGTATATAGCTTGGAGGAAAGACGAGGCTGGGGGGATATGATAGAAATATTTAAATACATAAAGGGAATCAACACAGTAAAGGAGGAAACTATATTTAAAAGAAGAAAAACTACCACAACAAGAAGACATAGTCCTAAATTAGAGGGTCAAATGTTTAAAAATAATATGAGGAAGTATTACTTTACTGAGAGGGTAGTGGATGCATGGAATAGCTTTCCAGCTGAAGTGGTAAAGGTTTACACAGTGAATGAGTTTAAGCGTGCCTGGAATAGTCTGGAGGCTTTTGTTACGGTTGCCTCCAGGCTGGCTGGAAGTTGGATCGTAGTAAGGATGCTCTTAGCGCTCACTAAAGAACCATCAGCACTGTAGACACTATAACTACTGCAGACTCCATGAACTGTCGCTGCTGGGCTGGGATCTCGCCGTCTGCTCTCCACCCTGGACCTATGACCAGGCTCCAGGTTCCAGTGGGTGAACCTCTTCCTTAAGTATAGCGAAGCCGAATCAGGAACAAGAGCTCTTACAAGATCTCAGTAGCTAAGGGAGTATGTAGAGCATAGCAATCCCTGTAGTGATTATAGCTGTCTCCTACAAACACGAGTCGAGGCTGCAAGTTAGATGGTCAAGTAGTTCTCTTTAATTGGCACCAAAGGGCATTCTTTTATGCAGGTTTTACAGATACAGTACCACCCACAAGGTTTTGCAGAACAACCAATAACACACGTAATATACAATAACATCCTCCCCTCTGCCTGTGATATAATTACTGAACACAATGGGTTAATGTAATTATCACAGGCAGGAAAAATATACTTTTAATACATACACTGTAACTTTAAAACTACACATCCAATCTCCATAAAACTACATATTATTAATCAGCATACTTTAAACATAAACACTCTCAAAAATCATACAAATCCCTCCAGTAATTCAAAAGTTAGCCGGAAGTCCTTTCTGACCGACCGCAAGCACATTTTCATGCCCAAAACAGTTCCATAGATTTGGGCTGTGCGGTCAGTCTATTTCAGGCAGAAAAATGACTAAGTCCCATTCGAATGCATGAACGGCACCCAGCGGTCAACAATTTACCTACAGCAGGCTCCCAGCCTGGGAGGTAAATTGCCTGCACGCTTATACTTCTGGGTGGTCCTCCTGTGTGGTACTTGGTTTAGTAAGCCCCATTTACTGAACCAAGTGTAAAGAAGCCATTAATAAAGTACTTTAAGCAAGTCTGGGGACACAGGCTTAAAGGGGCAGTGTCCCAAACAAGTCTGGGGACACCGTCTTAAAGGGGCATTGTCCCAATTTTCCCTATGTCCCAAAAATGTGCTTAAAAGGCCAGCACCAGTCCCATAAAAGTCCATAAGACCCAATATGCTCACAGACTGTTCTTAAAGGGCCATACACACTAGGGCCGTAGCCATGAGGAAAGAGGCTGGCAATAAGGCTTCTCCAAAATACAGGGAAGCAGGGCAATTTGACACTTAAAGAGACAGTTACAAAAGGCATGTTGTAACAGCTATCCCACCTATAAGTTAAGGCCAGAGACTAATGAGAGTATTTAGAAAATTGGGCAGATAAGATGGACCAAATGGTCACATTCTATTGATCTATGTTTCTATGACCACCTAGGGATGTATGATTTGTTTATAATTCATATCTGCACTATAGTGTGTTCTTTTTTTTCCCCCTTTTATGTATTGGAGATAATCCCCTGTATATATAATTACATATGTGGTGTAAGATAAGGGGAGATGCTCTTCATGATATAATATAGGTTTAAGGGGAAACTCCAGTGCCAGGGAAACAATCAGTTTTCCCGGCACTGCAGGTTCCCTCTCCCTCCCACCCCCCAATCCCCGGTTGCAGCTTCCTCCTCCGCGCTGCTCCTCCTTCTGACTGCGTCGGCCGGTGGGCGAGACTGATCCCACCCACCGGCCGGGGAGACCTAATGCGCATGCGCGGCATGCGCATTAGCGCTCCCCATAGGAAAGCATTGAAAATGCATTTCAATGCTTTCCTATGGGGAAATGAGAGACGCTGGAGGTCCTCACACAGCGTGAGGACGTCAAGCGACTCTATAGCACAGGTTTCCTGTGCTAGGAACTCGGAAATGCCCTCTAGTGGCTGTCCAGTAGACAGCCACTAGAGGTGGAGTTAACCCTGCAAGGTAATTATTGCAGTTTATAAAAAAAACGCACTAATTATACTTGCAGGGTTAAGAGTATTGGAAGTTGGCACCCAGACCACTCCAATGGGCAGAAGTGGTCTGGGTGCCTGGAGTGTCCCTTTAAGTAAATTTTGTCACACCATTTAGACTGGGGCAATGAAAGAATAGTCCAAAATGCATTCTTGTTATATTATCTATATAATATAAAAAGTATGTCTACTAACTAGATACAACATACGTTAAATATTTACCTTGTGTTTGTATTTAAATTTGTCTGTATTCATTTTATGATTGACATGCATAATGTGCAAGGAATGAGTCATGAAATACACCGCATTAAACACATAATAAGGCTGTGGATCATGATTAACTTCTATTACTTCATTTAGACCTTCATTTCCTGTGCAATTCTTTAATCTTGCTCCGTAAATGAAGTCATATATGTGGCTCTTCTCATGGTTCAGAAGGTTACATTTCAGCGTAGTTATCAGTATGCCCTCTAGTAATGGATCATTTTTGTGATTCAGTAGGTTAGCATTATTCATATATGACTCCATCTCGGGAATGTAATTTATTATGGGAACAAATTGCAAACTGCCTTCGAATAACGGTATAAGTTCAACGAACAAAAAAGGGAACTGCCATGTCATTTTAAATAATAGAGTTATATTTTGCAAATGTGATAATGATTCAATCAACAAAAGAGCACAAAACCTATTGCATGATCCACATGCTATTAGAACCTGAGAGGTTGATTTTTCGATAATATCCATGCCTGTGAATATCCCTTTATCATCTTTATCAGGCATTGTTATAGTATACTCAATGCAGATCCCGTGACTGGTGAGCTCTTGGCTGAGCTCTCGGAGTTCCCTCTCTCCACTTTCATCGTCTGATGTGATTATTCCAACCCAGTTCCACCCAAAATATTTTAGCAGTTTTACAATAGCTGCATGATAAATCCTATCATCCAGGCCCGTCCGGAAGAAGTATGGATAAAGTGATCTGTCACTAAGCTGGTTGTTAGTCGTTCCATAGCTGATCTAGGTGCATTATGAATAAAATCATAACTAATTACATAAATGGAAAACTACAGAAACATAAAAGTAATGTTTTCTTTTTTCAACCAAATGAAATATTTTAAAAGTTAATGTCATATTATATTTGCATTATCAAATCATAACACATACAATACTCAAGAAAAGAAAATGTTCCCTTGACACTCCGATATAAAGGTGCAAATGTATTTCTATTTTTGAGAAGAAAGAGAAATGTCTTGTTGATGATACAGTATCTAGTCAATAATATGTGAATATCCTATATAAATCATAGATTTCATTGATTAGTTACACTCATAGAATCGAGCTAAGTTAAATTACACATACAGCTATATAATCTGCACCGAGAGACATTGGCAATGGATAAGCCATCATTGACTATCATAATATAATTCATATCATGTGAAAATCCCAATAAAACTATTATAGGGTTATTCACTAAAACACTATTGCTTCACCAATTATCCTGCTCCACTTAATAAAACCACTGCTTACATATATAATAGTGTCCTGGTAGCCGAATGAGTGATCAACTCACTGAAATTTGTTTGAAAAGAAGAAATACATACATCATCAGAACCATTTGTTTTGCTTTAAAACCAATTGCTTTATTCAACCAAATTAATCAAATATATATAAAATTTGTGTTCAGGGCACAAAGGCCGTATAGAGTGATAGAGAGAAATATAGGAATATTGTGATACAGAATGGAAAAAGTCGGTTGTGGTGTGCTGGAACCGACGATGCTGGAAGGCCTGTAAAATAAAGAGGGTGCGCTCTTTAGGTATAAAGAGAGGTAGATAGGAGTAAATAGAGGGAGTTAAGGGAGGGGACATGCAGATTGTTAGAACAGGAATGGTACAGAGGAAGGTGAGGCGTCCCTTTAAAAAGGAAAATAAGCCCCTCCCACAATTCCATGCAAAGCTGTAATAATTGTGTTCGGGGCACAAAGGCCGTATGGAGTGATAGAGAGAAATATAGGAATAGTGTAATACGCAATTGGAAAAAGTCGGTTGTGGTGTGGCAGAACCGACGATGCTGATAGGCCTGTAAAATAAAGAGGGCAAAAAGGAGAGATACGGTAAAATATTTAATGCAATCAACATACATACAAAAATATATATAAGGCTATTTTAATAAGGCTTGACAGAGTTCATATATTGGTTGTGAAATGTACCGTGAATATGCTGAGGACTTCCAGTGACCTAATATTTTAATGTGTACTGGTATAACACTGCTTGAAGCCATAGATGCTGCCCCTAAAGAGTGACCAGAATAATGGAAGGTTTAAGGCCTAGTCTTCTTGATTAATGTTCTGACATATCGCATGAATGAGAATTTTTTCTTTTTATGGTTTGTGTGATAATTAATAGACATGTGCAATTCGTTTCGGTCCGAATATAAATTCGGCCGAATTTCGGCAATTCGGACATTTGGATGCTTCCGAATGTCTGAATTGCCAAAGTGCAGAGTTTCCGAATTTCCAAAATGTCAAATTTCAGAAGTGCTGAACAGAACCAAATTCCGGAAGTCACGAATTTCAGAAGTTCCGAAGTGCTTCGGATTTATGAAACGTGGCAAAACAGGAGAGGGAGGTAAAATTAGGGGAATGACAGGAATCTAACCCTAACCCAACCTATCTCTAACACTACCTCTAACCCTACTACTAAACCTACCACTAACCTTAGTAGGGGTAGGGTTAGCAAGAAAATGAGTCGCAAGAGAATACTGAGAACAGGCAGCAGCTAAAATAGCCTGCCCTGCGGTGGGTCCCCGCTCAGTTCTCAAGCTGGTTTTTGCTCATCTTGTGCCATTACAGAGAGAACATCTCTGAAACATATCAGACTGGTCCCACCCATACGGGCAGTCCAGATCCAAAACGCCAGCAAGTTCCTTCTGCACGAGAGACACAGCAACCACAGACGATCGTTTCAGCCTTGTTAGACATCATCAGTGAGGCATAGCTGATATCTCCCTAGGCACCGTGAGCAAGTGGTCCACGTCTGGATTACCCTTTAAACCCTAAATAATTAGCGGTAGGGTTAGGGGTAAGATTGTGATTAGGGGTAGCATTAGGGGTAAGGTTAGAGGTAGAGTTAGGGTTAATGGTGTAGGGTTAGGGTTAGTGTTAGGTGTAGGGTTACAGAATTTTAAAATTTCCGAATTTAGGAAGTGCCAAACCGAACGGAAGAGCAGAATTGCTAATTCCCGAAGTCCCGAATTTCGGAAGTGCTGAACCAAACCAAATTTTTTGCCCATGCACATTCCTAATAATTAAGTTTAAGGTTGCAAAAAGCAAGCTCTAGGTATGAAGTCATAGCAAATGTGTCGGTAATATGATGTACTAATATTTAGCCAGAGATATGTAAACAAAGAGCTTAAATGAGCAAGTATCATAATTGAAGAAAAAAATGCTGAATGTATACGTAGAGTGGACCATGCATGGGTCAAGCATAAAGAGCCAAGTCTCTCTGCCCATGAATATAGTTGTATAAGCGAGAAAACATGTCGTTTTCGTGCGTACCCCAATATGAGTGATAAGGCCGGGTGGTACCTTGTTTGATTGAACTAACCTGTCATGATAAACATAGAGGCAATGAAGGGTCACTTACCTGTGACATGAAATAGTAATGAACAGAGAGACTTAGGTGACAGCATTCACTGGGTGACAACTAAGGGTCCAACTTGAAATACCTTATAACATTGAGGAGGAATACTGTGTACATTTAGAAGCTGGAATCTGCCATAAACATGAGCCATACGATGGCTAAGGTAAAACATAAGTGAAAAAAACAATATATACCTTGCAAACAATTGAAGATTATGGTGGCTTTAGTGTACTAATAATCTTGATTTTAGGAATGACAGGAGGGGAGAATTTTACAAAAACGCTCTTTACTAACTCCACAGCAGATAACCCATACACAAGAACCAATCAAATTGAAGTAGAGAGCATAACATTCAGAGTGACTTAAGCTCCTACTCTTACCAAAAGCGGCATCACAGACAAATAAAGTCCATAACAATAACAGGAAACATCTTGAATCAACCACCAAAAGGACGATAATCCAAAGAAACCAGGGCGGAGAATGAAAAAGGAGTCCAGGAATGAATTAAACTGAAAAGAGAAAGTTAAATAGGTTAGACACTAGTCCGAAGACGGTAAAAACAAAGAAGCAACCCTTAACTTAAATGACGATGTTAAAATATATACTAATATAAATACTTATAAATATATGCATCCCAAACTAAACCAAGAGATAAATACCAATATACACATTATCTACATGAAAACGTATAAACCGTAATAACATTAACAGGGAAATTGACAACGGAAAAAATAAAGTTACAGAAAAAGAAGGTTATAGTAAGAAAACATGTAACTAGGACAGAGGAAACAAAGGTCTATTAAGAAACCAGAAGGAAAAAACCTCATGTTGTCCCATAAGTAAAGGGGAGGGAACATGGGTGGGAAAATACTTGCTTCCTATAATTACCAAAATAAAGATTATTAGTACACTAAAGCTAGCATAATCTTCAAATTTACTACATCACAAGAGACTTCATATTTTGCACTTTCAATGCTAAGAAAGAAGAGAAAAGCTGCATTAGATCTGGGACGGAAATCGAAAGTCTGAAACGTGGTCTCACAAGACCAGCCTGCAGCTCGTAAGATATCCGACAGTGAGGCCCCGCCAAAAAAGCCGATGAGGCCACCGCACCCCGAACAGAATGTGCTCCAAATAAGCCATCCACACCCGCCAATCACAATATCCAGCGGATCCATCTGGCGAGTGTAGTAGTTGCCCGGAGGCAGAGGATCGCAATGTGGAAGAAACTTCCACATAACGACGTAAAGGCTAAAATGACACACAACTGAGGGTCAGGGATGAAAAAGGGACAGAAGACCAATGTCAAATCCAATTTAGTGTGATGGGAAACCCAAAAAGTGATCCCATCCAGGGAGACCAAGAAAAAGTGTTGACATCAAACGCCCATACATCCAAAACCCTATGGAAGGAGACAAGGCAAAGTAAAACCGTGAACTTGGCCAAAGGTTTGCATAGTGAGAGTCTGTTATTAGGAAGTCAATCCTGTAAAAATGTAGGACAACGTCAATGTCCCAAAACTGCGAATATCTAGGAACCAGAGGTCGTTGAAGGCGAATGCCCATCAGTAACCAACATACCAGTGGATCTTTACCCACCGGGACCCTCTGAGTCAGGACATGAGCCACCGAAATCATAGAACGCACAACATTAATCTGAGAAAAAGAGGGAAGATAGAAAGTTCAGAATGGATGATACAGGGGCAGTAAACAGATCAATGTTCCGTTCCATGCACCAAGCGAACCAGGAGGTCCAAGCAGAGAGGTAGCAGTTTCTCGTCCCTGGGGCCCAAGAATCCCAGAGGAGGTCTCTAGCAGCCTGTGATAGTTCACTGATCTTCCAGGTACCCCAGCAAGAGTCCAAGAGCAACGGGTGAGGTTTCCCCTACAGATCCATCAGTAGAGTCGGATAAAATGGTAGGAGGAGAGGGCAGGACAATGTCAGTAGGTCTGGGAACCACGGTTGACTCTACCATTGGGGAATGATGAGTAGCAGTGACACTGCTGGATTTGCAGGTAGTGGATGGTCCTTGCTATCATAGCAAATGGCGAAAAAACATAGGCTCCGTTGACTGGCCAAGTCTAGAGGAAGGTGTCCACCAACTTGCTCTCCAGATCTGGGAGCCAGCTTAAGAAGTCCAGAGTCTGGTTGTTGTTTCATGATGCAAACAGATCCAATTAGAATGGGCCTCTCAGGTCCGAGAGGGTGTTAAATATCTGGGGGTCCAGCAGTGAGTCACTGCCATCCCACCAATGGCAGGAGAACCAGTCTGTTGTGAGATTTGTCTTGCCTGGTAAGCATTCAACCCTGAGGGAGATGTTGCGAGTTAGACAGAAGTTGAAGATCTCCTTCATGATTTCTGACAAGAGATGGGATTGGGCTCTGCCCAGACGGTTGACATAGCGGACTGCCGATACAATGTCCATCCAGAGGAGAGTGCAACAGTTGGACTTCTCCCTCACTAGGTTGCAGATGGTGAAGGATCCTGCCAGTAGATTGAGGCAATTGATGTGCATGGAGAGTTTCTGGGTAGATACTCATTCACTCGTTGTGCCCCATCCCCAGAGGCTGGCGTCTGACTACAGAACAAAATTTGGTTTGTCACCAAAGATAGCCCGACCATTCCAGGCCTGCATGCTCTACAGCCACCATTGTAGTTCTTCTCATACCTTGTCTGTCACTGGTACTAGTTGGTTGTTAGTAGGGTTCTGACGAAAGAACAAGGCCTTGAGGCGTTGCATCGCCCTGTTGTATAGCAGACCAGGAAAATTGGCCTGGATGGATGCAGACAGGAGACCCACTATGTGAGCAAGCCTGTGAAAAGGGATGGATTATCAGTGAATGACCTTGCGTAGTTCCTTGTGGATTGCTGAGATATTTGATGCCGGCAGTCATAGGGTGCCTGACGTGGAGTCGATCTTGAAACACAGAAATTGGATTGTTTGGGAGGGAGTCACAGATTTTTTGATGGTTTACAATGAAAGCCAGTGATTCCAGTAGTTCTACAGTTTATTGTGTGTGTAGATTCAGTCTGGAGCTATTAGAACAGAATAGTAGTAGGTCGTCCAGGTAGACAATGCAACAAACCCCTCTTGCTTGAAGATAAGTAACCACAGGCATCAGAAGCTTGGTGAAACCTGATGGAGCTGAGCTGAGGCCGAAAGGGAGGCAAGGTTGGACGAGCCACATAAATTGGACGAACTGACGGCAGGAAGGGTGAATAGGAACAGAGAGGTATGCGTCTTTGAGATTCAACCACATGTGTCAGGGTACCTGAAGTCTCTACCTCGGAGGAGGTTAGATTTTCAGACAGCTGTCCTCTCAGGGGGGCTGACTCACCCGATCCTCACAGCTCTCCTGGCCGTTTACACGCCGGCCGCGATAGCTCCGCCTCCTTTTATGACGCGGCGCTCAGGAGCCGACGTCATGACGGCAATCACGTCCCGACCTGTCAATCTAATCCCGAACAACGAATCAGGACTCGTCAGGGGCGGAGTCATCAATTAAAGAGCCAAGGTATAAAATAGGGATGTGTGTAATGGTTCATTGCCCTGTCGTGGTTCTAGCTTGTCTGGTCACTCATTGCTCTTATTACTGTTTGTCTTTTTGGTTCTGACTCGGCTTGTATTTTCGTTCCTGCTTACCTCTCGTGTCCTTTGACCTCGGCTCGTCTCTCGCTTACCTGTTCTCTCGTTCCCTCGACCTCGGCTTGTCTCTGACCATTCTTTGCTTTCTCCTTACGTTAGTCCGGCCATTCTAAGGTCCGGTATACGTACCTAGCTCCTGTTTGTATTCTGCGTGTTGGATCCCTGTCCCGAACCTGACAACATGAACCAATCACCATCAAAAGATGGATGCCCTGAAATGACAGTATACCACGTTAAACTCCCAGAAGTTAATAATAGGGTGGAAATCCCAGATTTTCTTCTTTAGTAGGAACATGTTGCTGAAAAATCCTCCATGTTCCCAAACAAGTTGAGCCGCACCCTTGGTGTGGAGTTCCTGAAGTTCGGTGTCGATGAGCCGTGAATCGTCCGTGGAGCAGTTGATCGGGGTGGACCTTACGGGTGGGGGAAATTGACGAGATCAATGATATAACCCCGAACCGTCTTGGAGCACCCATGTGTCTGAGGAGATGTCTGTCCAATTCTGAAAAAAATAAAGAGACATGGACGGTGGTACGGAGACATGTAGTGGAATGATTTAGTTGGCTGCTTACCTGAGGAAAAGCGTCAACATGATCCACGTCCACTATCCAAGCCTCTAAAGTATAAGAAAGGCTGTCTGTAGCCCACTTCCAGGTAAAACGGTTGTGAAGAACACCTTTGTCGGCCAGCCCTGCCAAAAAAACAGTCATGGGGTTGCCCCGAAAGACCTTCTGCATTGAGGTGTGCGCCATAGTGAGCGAGATGAAGACATTAACATGTTTGTTAAGCTCCTTTAGGAAGACTTCACAGTACAGTTAAGCCTGTGCCTGGGGTCCTAGCTCTTTGGTGCCCAAGTCCATCAACGTTCCGTCTATGCAGAGTAGCTTTGCACCTCTCAGAGGAGAGGGCTACGTTTGTGTTTCTGATAAAGCAGAAACATCTCTGTGCCCATTCTTGTATGTTGTAATCTCATACCTTAATGGTGCTGGCATCAGATTGATCAGCTTTCATGAAGGGGTCGTCATCCAGGTATTAATACAAATTTACAAAAAGTACATATGACTCATGATAATATTAAACATATGCTTACTAATGCAAGGAGCCTATATAACAAGATGGGGGAACTAGAAGCAATAGCATATACTAAACAATATGATACAATAGGCATAACAGAAACATGGTGGTATTAGACACATGACTGGACAGTTAACTTAAAATTCTGATTTTTAAAAATACCCAGCCAAGCATAAAACTCCGAGCTCCATCAGCTGTTCCATGGCCATTTGAAACAGGTAGCCTACTGGAAGACTGACATTTCATTATATTTCTACATACCCTGTTAATTTTGTTGTATGTGTTTTTATATTTAGTGACTATTCTTTGGTTTTATTATTTTCAATGCATACATTTTCGTGACTTTGTAACTATAGCCTGTGCTAATCATGCAAAGTATTTTATCACCTTTGTCTTTGTCCATCATGTTACAAGTTAGTTTAACCAGCTCAGGCCCATATATCTCTCCTGTTCCTTGTTTAATGGATTTATTTTCCTATTTAAATACCTCTGTCTTATCTCTGTAATTCTCAATCTTAGCTTTTGTTTTTCCTTAAATGACCTTAAATCAAATGTCCATCTAATATACATCTCTTTCCCACAGTCTGATTTTTAAACATACCCAGTCCAGCATTAAAAACTGAGCTCCATCAGCTGTTCCATGGCCATTTGAAACAGTCTGATTTTTAAACATACCCAGTCCAGCATAGAACTCAGAGCTCCATCATCTGTTCCATGGCTATTTGAAACAGGTAGCCTTCTGGAAGACTGATTCCCCTCCCACCCCATGGTCATTTACTAATTTATAGATAGTCTCCCACACAACTTTCAATCTACTGAAATAACAGGTGCAAACACTGATCAGCACACCCTTCCAATCTCTTAACCCTATAGAACACATATCCTCTTTCACAACAAATAGATATATCACACACCAAAACTATATACTTCTATTTAATTTTTGTTTTTTGCGATTTCTGTTTCATTTTCAACTACACACCTCATACTACTAACATGAATCCAAATATAACCATACTGTTATTCTTAATAACCATTTTCTCTATCCAATTTTGTTCACACCACTACCAGCATAAGCACACACCTCAAACTGGAACACAAATTATCATACACTATGGCATGCTCTGTTCCTTTAACGTATCTGCTGAGTGCTGTTGGAGAGTTATAAAAAATAGCCCTTCTACTCCCATCTCACAAAATTATAAAGTATCCTATTCACTATATGGCCAAACAAAAATGATGTCCAAATTCCTACTCCTTATGTTACTTGCCCTTGCAAATGATGTGGAGTCTAACCCTGGTCCCCCAGCTAATTCTAGTCCTAATCTCCCCACTAAAAAAGGCCTCTCTTTTGTGCACTGCAACATCTGTAGTTTACTCCCTAAACTGGATGCACTGCAAGCCTGGTGTTCCCATTACAAACCAAAAATCATTGTGCTCTCAGAATCATGGCTAACAACTAAAATACCAGGCACTGCCATTGCAATACAGGGGTATTCATGTTTTAGAAATGACAGAGCAAAGAGAGGAGGAGGCATTGTTATTTATGTTGACAATTCCATAAAGTTTACCACCTTAGTCCTCCTGCCACCTTTGATTTCCTTTCTGGCACAATTCAGATCCCGTGCAGCAAATCAATCATTATTGCAGGAATCTACCACACACCTAGCTCCCCTGTGCACTCCCTTTCTGACGTAGCCCATCTCCTTAGTGAAACCATAGCTCAAAACCCAAAAAGTGAACTGTTGGTCTTTGGAGATTTTAATATTGATTGGCTGAATCCTAAAAAATCATAGTTCTTGCACGCTGTTTAAGACTTTGCAGCTAACTCAATTAATCTCCTCCCCAACTCGCATAAACTTTAAAAGCCATAACCATACCCTGCTAGATTGGATTCTCTCCACTTCTCCTGATAGAATCCAGGAGGCCGGTGTTCTCCCAAACTCTTTCAGTGATCACTGTTTAGTGTACTGCGTGCGCAAAATAAAGGCTATTAAATCCTCTCCCAAGGTTAAAATAACTATGTCCTTCAAAAAATTGAATCTTGAATCCTTTCTAAATGACATCAAGAACCTCCCATGGCACAGATTAAACATTACCCCAGATCTAGACTGTGCTGTTGAATTCTTTCAGTCTGAACTCCTACAAATTTGGAATTTGCATGCCCCGCTGCGTAAGGTGAGGGTAAAAGGAGCACATATGAACTGGATCACAGTTGACCTCATCCAAATGTACCAGTTTCGGGATTCTTTGTGGTCAAAGTTTAAGCGTACTGACTCTATGAATGATCACTGTGCATATAGACAATGGCAAAATATATGCACAAAACAGACAAAATTGGCCAAGGCCCAATATTTCTATGAAAAACTGAACAATAACATCTCAAACCCTAGAAACGTTTGGAAAGTCATAAGTAAACTACAAACTCCTCCAATCCACTGCCAACCCTCCACTGTCAAAGTGGGTAACCAAACCCTGAAACTTTCCTTAAATGTAGCAAATGCCGTTAACAATTATTTTGTTGGATGCTCTACTGCCCTGATTGCCAAGCTAATAAATGACACGTATCCTGAAACTACAAATGTGGATCAGGTCACACTAAATTTGCAAAGGCCCAATATAGATAAGTTTATTTTTAGACCTGTACCTGTTAGTGTCTGTGACGAAGTGCCCTTCGCTACTTGTGCCTGGAGAGGACTAATTACCAGCCTCTTGCCATATGACTATGGTCACTGGGAGATTTTGCCAGTTAGAAATACCATTTGGACTTATTGGTGTTTTAAAAGACTGTTCTGGCCCTTTAAATGGTACTGGCACAGTTCTGCAACTTCCAATAACTGTCATATTTTAAAACACTGTCTGTTTTTATGTCATTTTGTTTTCCTCTGAGGAGGAGTTATTTTGCTGCATGAGTGCTGATTTCATAAAGAGTTGCTGTTCAACCTTCATCATGTGTCGTCTGGTATTTGGTCCAGGGTGGAAAAGGCCCTAAGTGATCCCAGTCAAGCCTCGGCGTCTGGGTTTAGTCCTTGAAAGAACTGTTCTAATAACAGCAGTTGCAGCATGTCTTCCACGGTAGTGGCTCGAGCTGCTTGTATCCATCCCTTGGCAGCCCTGGTCAGACGGTGTGCCCACTCCGTGTGTGAATCTCGGACCTGTTTGCGCAATTCCCGAAACTGTTGACGGTACGCCTCTGGGGTGATGGCATACCTGGTCAGGATGGCCTGCTTTACTTTCTGGTAGTCTCTGCTATCCTCGTCTGTAGGTAGGCTTCTGCTGCCCGGCCCGCTAGCTTACCCACCAACAGGGGTACCTGGTCGGCGGCGTTGATCTCATGTAATTGGCATAACCTCTCAAAGTCATGCAAGTAGCCATCGATGTCTTCGGTCTCCACATAGTTTTAAAAGCATGGTACGGGATTTTAGGCTTCCCCGGTACTATGTGTGGTGTGGTTAGGGACCCCTCTCTGGACCTCCGGTCTGCCCGCTGCTTTTCCATTATCTGCCATAATCCTTTCCAAGGTTTCTATGGGAGGCGTACCTGGGAAAAAGGCCAGTCTGCTTTGGAGTTCTCTTCCAAACTCATTCTGTGTGCTGTCCATAAGAGGTGCTGCAGCAGCTGCCCGGTCCCCCTCCATGAGTTCAGCAATAAGGGTAGCTTTGGTTTTATTGCTGGCAATACTTCCCCTTGCTTCCAATAGTTCTTTTAGCGTGGCCCATTTCAAGTTGGTATAGTCTGTCCCCATTCACTATCCGTTCGGGTATATTCACATACCCTTTCCTTTCGGTTCCATATGAAATACCAAATTTCCCAAATGGCTGTAACTGCCGAACAACGGTCTGCTGTGAGGTTTGAATCCCGTCGCTTGCCACCAATTGTAACGGAGCTCCAGTACTCCAACCGAGTACCTCCGCCAAGTCTGCTTCCTTGTAGCTATCAGGGACCCTGAAACACTTCAGACCCAGATGCCGAGGCTTGACTGGGATCACTTAGGGCCTTTTCCACCCTGGACCAAATACCAGACGACACATGATGAAGGTTGAACAGCAACTCTTTATGAAATCAGCACTCATGCAGCAAAATAACTCCTCCTCAGAGGAAAACAAAATTACATTAAAAACAGACAGTGTTTTAAAATATGACAGTTATTGGAAGTTGCAGAACTGTGCCAGTACCATTTAAAGGGCCAGAACAGTCTTTTAAAACACCAATAAGTCCAAATGGTATTTCTAACTGGCAAAATCTCCCAGTGACCATAGTCATATGGCAAGAGGCTGGTAATTAGTCCTCTCCAGGCACAAGTAGCGAAGGGTACTTCGTCACAGTGTCATTAAAAAACATCTTAATAATATAAAAATGAAAAACCAGTCCAGAACTGATCAAATCCAAGCAATGCTGTTGAAGCTCAGTACGCCGGCAATTGCTAAACCCGTCGCAACTCTAATTAACGAATCCTTGGTGTCTGGATACATACCCAAACTTTGGAAGACTGCGAGAGTAGTGCATATCCATAAAAGTGGTGACACTACTTTGGTTTCTAACTATCGCCCAATATCATTGCCCCCGGTATTGTCAAAAATCTCAGAAAAATGTGTCCATACGCAACTATGTGAGTACTACCAACAATTAAACTATCTGACCCCTGATCAATCGGGCTTTCGCCAGAATCACTCCACTACAACTGCCCTCTTAATAGTTTGCAATGAAATCCAAACTGGCATGGAACAAGGAGCTCTAACTGGAGCTATTTGCTTTGATTTTGCTAAGGCCTTTGACACAGTAGACCACGACATTCTACTGAATAAACTCAAAAACTCAGGTATTGGTGATCGTTCACTAACCTGGTTTCAATCGTATGTATCGGATTGCTCGCAATATGTGTCCATTTCTGACAGCGACTCCCTCCCTCTGCCAGTCACGTGTGGTGTTCCCCAAGGTTCCATTCTCGTCCCCCTACTATTTACATTATTTATAAATGATCTGCCTAATGTCTGCAAATCCTCAAATGTACACATGTACGCAGATGACACAGTAATCTATGCGAGCAAATCCAATCTACCGCAACTTGAGGCTGTGCTCCAAGACCAGTTTACAGAGATAGAAAAGTGGATCGCAAAAAACAAACTCTTCCTGAACACTGACAAAACTGTCACAATGATCTTTGGAACAGTACCTAAATTACTCAAATTATCCAATTCCCACCTATCCATCAAAACAAATTCAAATGGTACACTGACCGCATTCCACTCTTTCAAATACTTGGGCATGATATTAGACCCCAATCTATCTTTTGGCCTGCACATAGAAAAGCTTGCATCTAAACTTTATCCCAAACTAGGTGCCCTGTACAGAAACAAATCTAAGCCCTACAGTAAAGGAACAGATTGTACAGCAAATGCTGATGCCAATCATTGATTATGGGGATGTAGTATATGCATCTCCCACAGTAATAAACTCAACACATTGTATAACTTGTTCTGCCGATTTGTGCTACAATGTAATTACAGGACTCACCATTGTGACATGCTAAAAGAACTAAACTGGCTGTCGGTGGAATCCAGACGCACACTTTATCTTTCCAGCCTTGTGTTTAAGAGCTTTTCTGGGAAACTCCCTACCTGAACAAAATGCTTTCCCCAGCTGTTCCCACTTCAAATAAGCTCCGATCCAGTACCAACACTTTACTTAGTCTACCACAATACAAAAATAAAGCAGCCCGATCCTCCTTCTCCTACAGAGCACCGCAATTGTTGAACGACCTCCCGCACAATTTAAAATGTTCCCTAAGCCTAAAGTCATTTAAGAGATCCCTCTCTACATACCTCAAAACAGAATGCACCTGTCATGGTTGATTATATATTTCCTACCTGTTCTATGTTAAATTTTGTATTTATTGTGTTTTAATATTGTTTTTGTATTTAATTGTACCCTCCTGAACAATGCAATGATTTGTGGACCCAGGACATACTTGAAAACGAGAGAAATCTCAATGTATCTTTCCTGGTAAAATATTTTATAAATAAATAATTAAATAAATAAATAAATAAATGTGTACATGTTATTTAGGAAGGATAGGAAAAACAAGAAGGGTGGTGGGGTATGTTTGTATGTCAACAATGAGTTAAAGTAAAATCTTAAGCATGTTGAGTAGTGATGTCGAGAACATTAAATTTTCGGTTCGCGAATGTCGAACGCGAACTTCCTCAAAACGTTCGCGAACTGGCGAACCGGGCGAACCGCCATAGACTTCAATGGGCAGGCAAATTTTAAAACCCACAGGGACTCTTTCTGGCCACAATAGTGATGGACATTTTTTTTCAAGGGGACTAACACCTGGACTGTGGCATGCCGGAGGGGGATCAATGGCAAAACTCCCATGGAAAATTTCACAGTTGATGCAGAGTCTGGTTTTAATCCATAAAGAGCATAAATCACCTAACATTCCTAAATCACAATGGATATGGATTGACACCTGACATATGACATATTGACACCTTGACATAAGGATTGACACCTGTCCTCAGAGACCCTGATACATACTGACACAGAGCAGAATAGGGACTGTTCCCCCTACATAGGGTCACTTGGCAGATATGGATTGACACCTATCCTAAGGATCCCTGATACACACTGACACAGAGCAGAATAGGGACTGTTCCCCCTACATAGAGTCACTTGGAAGATATGGATTGACACCTGTCCTCAGGGAACCTGATACACACTGACACAGAGCAGAATAGGGACTGTTCTCCCTACATAGGGTCACTTGGCAGATATGGATTGACACCGTCCACAAGGACAAGCTGCAGGCTTCCTGGCAGGGCCCATACAAGGTGGTAGAGCAGGTTTGTGATATCACCTTTGTGATCGGTCCGGTCACAGGCACGGGAGGCAAGCGCATGCTCCATGTAAACATGCTCAAGCCATACCACGAGTGCACGGAAGAGGTAACCGCGATCTGTGCACCTGCCACTGAAGATTATGATAATTTGCCACTCCCAGATCTCCTAGACCAAGAGGGCCAGATCGGAGACCTGGGAGAAGTACAGTTAGGAGAATGGTTAGACCCCCAGGAGCAAACCCAGGTCCAAAGACTAATCCAGGACAAGGGGGCCACGTTTTCCAACCTACCTGGGTACACTCCGTTAACCACTCACAAAGTTGAAACCCTAGACCAGACCCCCCTTCGCCAAACCGCCTATCGCATACCCGAAGCAGTTAAAGAAAATATGCGGAAAGAAATTGAGGAAATGCTGCAGTTAGGGGTGATAGAACACTCTGACAGCCCCTGGGCCTCCCCGGTAGTACTAGTACTGAAACGGGACGGCATGACCCCGTTTCTGTGTGGACTACCGGAGGCTAAATGCTAAAACAACCTCAGATGCCTACCCTATGCCCTGGATAGACGAGCTCCTAGACAAAATGGCCAGAGGCCAGTAGCTCACCACAACAGATCTGTGCACACATAGGAGCCATACTAGACCGGATTAGGAATGCCATATAGGAATGGCAGAAGTTCAATACTTAGGGCACAGAGTCAGGAGCGGGCTACAGAAACCAGAACCAGCTAAAATAGAGGCAGTCGCCAAGTGGCCAACCCCCCACACTAAAACCCAGGTCCTCGCATTCCTGGGCACCGCAGGGTACTACAGGAAATTCGTAGCTAAACACCCTAGCTAAACCTCTCATGGATCTAACATGTAGAAACCTCCCCAAGATAGTAGTATGGGCCCAAGAGTGTGAACAGGACTTCCAACAGCTCACAACGGCGCTCATTAAATCACCTGTACTTTCTGCTCCTGATCCAACTAAATGCTTTCTCGTCCATACAGACGCTTCTATGTTTGGATTTGGTGCCGTACTGAGCCAAGTCGGAGCAGATGGCGGCGAGCAACCCGGGGCTTATCTAAGCTGGAAACTTTTGCCCTGGGAAGTAGATACACTGCCATTGAAAAGGAGTGCCTGGCAGTGGTGTGGGCCCTCAAAAAGCTGCAACCTTACTTGTTGTGGGGTGATGCAACCCCTATTTGACTGTTTTCTTTTACCTTACTCATCTCACTCACACTAATTCCTGTGCTCCCCTTTCCTACTTGAGATCTCATAGTTTAGATAGATAAGAGGGATATATTATTATTTTTAAATGTGCTCAACATAAGAGAAGAAAAAGTGAGGGAATGTGCTGACATTCTGTCATTAAACTAAAATGGTGACCAGGGGTCATGTGACCAATTTCATGTAGATCTTTCTTACAGGGGGATAAGCTTTACCCTTTGATAGGGTAATTGGGTAATTCAATACCTTTCAGGAAAGAGATAACCACTCCCCCCCATCCTCATTCCTCTCTGTTCCTTCTTGGCTGTGCTGCAGAGCAGACGTGGGCAGACGCCATGTGCTAGCATGGTGAACCATGTTACACTCTGTTGCTTCCTTTTCTTCCTTGGTGGATGTGATGTCGAACTTGCAGCAGTGAGCCATTACTAGATGTGAAGGCCTAACCGTGAGTGAGATCAAACGTGTGGGAAAGGGGATTACTATATAGATAGATAGATTTAAAAGGGTTGTTGCTCCGTGGGTCTGGGCTGTGTGTTTGTGATACATTTATAGTATTGTGTTGTTGTCTTCTAAATAAATACCTTTTAATGTAGACGAACCTTGTTTTATATATATATATATATATATATATATATATATATTAATTTGGTGATACACCACACTTGTATGGACAACCGTTTACCTTACTCACAGATCACCACCCGTTGGTGTTGCTGGACAAGGTGTCAGGAGACAATGCCAGGCTGTTGTGCTGGAGTTTGGCGCTACAGCCTTTTGACTTTACAATTCACTATCGCCCTGGGAAGCAAAATGGCAATGCTGATGGGTTACCCATACAAACAGACCTTGAACAGTGATCTGTTAGTACTCTTCCGGACATCCCCAAGCCGATCCGTTGGGATCAGATGTATGCCGGCTTGGTTCTGGGGGAGCATTGTGGCAACCTAGCCACTTACAGAATGTCCTTGTATATATATTGCTATTACTGCATTGCTATTCCTATCTGTGGCCAAACCAGCCACTTAAAGTGTAACCCCCCCTGAAAGTAATATGATGTAAAGTGTATTCCTGTGTACTGCTTGGTATCTCCTAAGGCGGCAGATGGCTATCTGTAAACCAACACCCTCCTGCCTGGGACTAAGGGAAGTGTATGGTGTGGAATGCAGACCCCCCTAAGGAGGAGTGTGCTTAAAGGAAGCTGTGATAATAAAGAGTGTGAGTCAGCCTGGTGAGAGCCCAGTGTGTTTAAACCTCTAAGCTATGTGTCGTCTAGTTCTTGGGAGAAAAGGATTGTAACTATGCTACCTGCATTTTACCTACATTTTACCTGCTTCATCCTGTCTACCAGCGGAGATACCGTGGATAATACTACTACTCCGCTAAATCCTCCCTCAAATTTGGGGCACTGCACGTGCAATCTAATGTGCCACCAGATAGGAGTGGTGTGTTAAGTAGTACTATTCCTATCAGTTTAATCCCTGTTATGTGCCTTTTTTTGTTTTAAATATATTTATTGGTATCATGTCAAGTTTTCTTACTTCAAACAGAGTTTCATGAAAGCGAACAGTCGCCTGCGCAGAGGCTTAAGCATCAGTATAAAATTACAGTTGTAAATTATCGCCTGCGCAGAGGCGAATCAATCAGGTCATTTTTATCGTACATAAACTATGTCTAGGCTTTAATCTAACATTTAACCACAGTATTCTGAATTAACATTTCAACATACTTGTCTAGAAGAAAAACATTAGTTGTGTATTGCATACAACTGTATAGGGTGGTTCTAAATTGGCCCTTGTGAAGATGTAGTGGTACCTTAAGGAGTATGTAAAGGCTTGTGCCATGTAGGTGCGTTACCTAGGTGGATAGTGAAAGTGCTATGCTTTTAACATTTCGCATGGCTATCCCGTGGATGGTTATTTGTGACTCATGTAATTGTGTTGCACGTATTATCATCCGTGTCATGTCGTGGATGTGGTTTACGGCTGCATGTGCACATTGCAGTCGGTCGCCTGTGTGAAAGTGTGTTCCTCGTTGTATTACTCGAAGCAGTCAGTCGTCTGCGCGGGGGCGTTTCATACCCTGCAGCTAACATCGCGTTTAGTTGCCTGCGCAGATGCGTGTTTCTCAATACATCTATCATAGCGTTTTTTTTGCCTGCGCCGAGGTTCCTTTCACCTAGCTGCAATGATGACTTTTGGTGCCTGCGCAGAGGTTGTTTGGGTATGTCTATTGCATCCTTAATAGTGATCTTAGTTTGTGTGCTGTGTTTGGTTTGAGTTGTGTGTGGGTGTTGTTCGGTGAGTGAGGTGTGTATTCCTGGTATCTATAGTAGAGTCTGTCAGCGCCGCGCGTGCTTAACACGTTCTTAGGGCTGTGTGTGGTTCAGTGTTGTTCAGATGTGTGGTATATTTGCTTGGCGTGTTTCGGGCGTCTGGTTTGTTATCTCGTGTGCATCCCAACTTTCTGGTGGGTTCGGTTATGTGGCCCGTGCCTCCTGTGTTCTAGGCGGTAATGTGGGTTATGTGTGTTGCGTTGTTTCGTCTTGTTCTGTCTATTATTGGCCGCTGTAGCCCCTCGGTGTATTCTCAGGTATCTGTGTTGTGTGTGGCTGGTATGTCTTGCTTGTGCCTCCTCAGCATGTGGTTGGTCATTGTCGTATTATGTGTCTCCTTTCTCATCGCCTGGTTATGTGGCTATCTTTTGTGTCTGAGGTTGTTTTTCGAGTGTATGTGTGTGTGGCGGTGTCCCGAGAGGGTATGTGAGGGGGTTGCGGGTTGGTGGCCTGTTATCCAGTCCCCCGTTGCCGCCCCGTTTTGCTCAGCCCCCAGATCCCTCGGCTCCCCGCTCTGGCCTGCCGCTTTCTTGCTCGTTCCTCTCGGGGGTGTCTGCCGCAAGGCGGCTTTGGAAGGGGTCGGACGTGGTGTGGCGTAGCCAGTAGAACCAGCGTTGTGTGTATTGGTCTCTTTGTCGCGGGGTGACGGCTTTCACGTCTTCGAATGTTCGCGTCGCTTCCACTTCTGCTACCCATCGTTTCAGTGGGGGCGTAGCTGTTTGTTTCCAGTAGATGGGGATGGTTGCCTTGGCCGCGTTGAGCAGTCTGGGGATGATGGATCTGACGTATGCCGGTGTTGGCATGGTGGTTTTGTGTAGGAGGAAGGCAGCTGGGGTCTCTGGTATTAATTCATCCGTTACTTCGTGTATAGTCTTCCCAATCGTCTCCCAGTATGGACGGATCTTGGGGCACGACCACCAAATGTGCTTGAATGTGCCTACTGCCTCCTCGCATCTCCAGCAGGTGTCTGGCACCTCTGGGTTCCTTGCGTGGAGCATTGATGGTGTCAGGTACCACCGAGTGAGGATCTTGTAGGAATTTTCCTGTAGACGTGCTGAGCCCGGTGTCTTTTGTATCAAGGTGATGGCCGTGTCCCAGTCTGCCTCTGTCATGGGCTCGTCTAGGTCCTCCTCCCATTGTCTGATGCATGGGGGTGCCAGTAGGTATCTGCTCGTGATTAGGGTCTGGTATATCTGTGATATGGCTCGGGGTGGTTCTTGGTCTTGCAAACAGAGGTGTTCGAATGTGGTTGGTTCCCTCAGGAGGTATGGTTTCTGGGGGATGGATCGGGCGTATTGTGTCATTTGCGCTCTCTGGAGTGTGTGTGCGAAGGTATGTGGTTTGTCCGGGAATAGTTCATGTAGTGGTCGGATGTCGAAGGGGTTTCGGAGGATGTCTTTTATGCGGATGATTGGCTTGTGTCCTAGTGGGTGCGGAGTTGTGCCCATGTCTCCTGCCGGGAAGTCTGGGTTGCCTCTCAAGGGGAGGAGTGGGCCGGGGTCTGTCGTCAGGTACTGTTTCGTGCCCTGTTTGTGCCAGACTTGCATGGTGGCTGCCACAAATGGGTTGGTGATGTGCTTGTGTTTGTATGTGGCTTTTGGGATCCACGGTAGTGTCCTGAGATCGCAGTTGGTCGTGTCTGATTCTAGTTGGGTCCACTGTTTCGAGCCACTTGCTACCATCCAACTGATGATCCTCGTGAGGTGTGCCGCGTGGTGATATTTCTCGAAGTCCGGCAGTGCCAATCCCCCCCGTAGTTTGGGTACGATTAGTTGGGCATGTGCTATCCGGGGGGACCTGCCTTTTATGTGCCTTTTTTTTGGTTTGTTTTTTGAAGCCACAGTGCAGCACCAGAGGCCAGAAAAATTAGGCATGTACACATGCCTGAAAAATTAGGTATTGTTGCAGCAGCTGCTGTAGCAGCGGCCATGAAAAATGATGTTTGTTTCCCAGGCAGAAAGTGCCCTAAAACATTGCGGCTTGAACCCTAGTTAGTGGCGGATAAGTCACGCAAGTCAACCGGCATTCAGAGCTAAAATACAGCAGCGTGTGTACCATTTTTAGCCCAAGGCAGCTCATCTCATCAGGCCTTTTTTAGTCGAATGTATCGCCCACTGTCAGTCCCTTCGGGATCCATCCCTCATTCATCTTAATAAAGGTGAGGTAATCTAGACTTTTTTGACCTAGGCGACTTCTCTTCTCATGCAGGCCAGAAGTTCTATTGCAAATTGGGATAGCTCAGGCCACAGGTCAAGCCTGCACACCCAGTAGTGAAGGCGGTTCATCGATCCTCAGAGTGTCGATATCTGCAGTTAAGGCGAGGTAGTCTGCTACCTGACGGTCGGATCGTTCTCTGAGGGTGGATCCCGAAGGGCTGTGGCGATGCGTAGGACTTAAAAAGCTCTGCATGTCCTCCATCAACAACACTGTAAAGCGTCCTGTCCTTGCCGGCGTGGTCGTGAGAGGAGGAGGATGACTTTCACCTCTTCCCCTGTTCGATTCCCGTTGTGCTGTGAGATCACCCTTATACGCTGTGTAAAGCATACTTTTTAATATATTTTGCAAATGCTGCATCCTTTCCGACTTGTAATTTGGTAAAATTTCAGCGCACTTTCTGCTTATACCGGGGGTCTAGTAGCGTGGACACCCAGTACAGGTCGTTCTCCTTCAGACTTTTTATACGAGGGTCCCTCAACAGGCAAGACCCCATTTACACAAGGTTGGATGCCGAGCTACTCATTTCCCGTTCCTCCTCCTCAGTGATCTCAATGAAGGGATGTTCTTCCCCCCAGCCACGTACAACACCACGGGTACCAGATAGGTGACAACGAGCACCCTGGGATGCCTGTTGTGGTTGGTCTTCTTCCTCCTCCTCAAAGTCACATTCCTCCTCTGACCCTACAGGCATTGCGCATGAGCGTCCAGTAACGTGGCAAAAAAATTGCCAGCTCCCCAGAGGCTGTCCTAGCACCCCGGTCATACAAAGATTCATTAACGGCTTTTTCTTGTTGGAGCAGGCGGTCGAACATTAGAAGTGTTGAATTCCAACGTGTTGGGCTGTCGCAAATCAAGCGCCTCACTGGCATGTTGTTTCGCCGCTGGATATCTGCAAAGTGCGCCATGGCCGTGTAGGAACACCTGAAATGGCCACATACCTTCCTGGCCTGCTTCAGGACATCCTGTAAGCCTGTGTACTTATGCACAAAGTGTTGTACGATCAGATTACACACATGTGCCATGCACGGCACATATGTCAACTTGCCCAACTTCAATGCCGCCAACAAATTTGTTCCATTGTCACAAACCACTTTGCCGATCTCCAGTTGGTGCGGAGTCAGCCCCTTTTCAACCTGTGCATTCAGGACGGACAAGAGTGCTGGTCCGGTGTGACTCTCTGCTTTCAAGCAAGTCAAACCCAAGACGGCGTGACACTGCCGTATCCGGGATGTGGAATAGTACCTGGGGAGCTGGGGGGGTGCTGTTGATGCAGAGCAAGACGCAGCAGCAGAAGAGGACTCAGCCGAGGAGGTTATGGAAGAGGATGGAGTAGGAGGAGTAGAGGAGGTGGCAGCAGGCCTGCCTGCAAGTCGTGGCGGTATCACCAACTCCTCTGCAGAGCCACGCATTCCATGCTTGTCAGCCGTCAGCAGGTTTACCCAATGCGCAGTGTAGGTGATATACCTGCCCTGACCATGCTTTGTAGACCAGGTATCAGTGGTCAGATGGACCCGTGCCCCAACACTGTGTGCCAGACATGCCATTACTTCCTTTTGCACAATCGAGTACAGGTTGGGGATTGCCTTTTGTGAAAATAAATTTCATCCGGGTACCTTCCACTGCGGTGTCCCAATAGCTAAAATTTTTTCGAAAGCCTCAGACTCCACCAGCTTGTATGGTAAAAGCTGGCGGGCTAATTGTTCAGACAAGCCAGCTGTCAGATGCCAGGCAAGGGGGTGACTTTCTGACATTGGCTTCTCACGCTCAAACATGTCCTTGACAGACACCTAACTGTGGACAGATGAACGGGAACTGCTGAAGGCGAGAGACGGAGTGGCGGATGGTTGAGAGGGGGCAGGGAGGACAGCAGTGGTTGACGTGGCTGAAGATGATGGACCAGGATGAGGATGGCTTTGATTTTTTGTGCTGCTTGTACTCATGTGTTGATCCCATAGGCGTTTGTTATGTGCGATCATGTGCCTACGCAAAGCAGTTGTACCTAGGTGGGTGTTGGCCTTCCCACGACTCAGTTCCTTTTGGCACAGGTTGCAAATGGCATCGCTGTTGTCAGAGGCAGACACCCCAAACAAATTCCCCTCTGCTGAGCTCTGCAATGACGGCATTCTGGTGGTGGCACCAGCATGCGTTGATTGGCGTGCTGTCGGGCTGACCCCGGATGCCGATGCATGCTGTCTGACTGTGCCACTAGCTCCTTGCGACGACCTCCCCCTGCTTCCAACTCGTCTCCTCCTCCTCCTCCTCTCTGTCTCCCCATCTGAACTTTCGCCCTGTTCTTCTTCTTGACGAGCGGGCACCCACGTGACATCCAAGGATGCATCATCATCATCAACCGCTTCACTTGTATCTGACAACTCAGCAAAGGAAGCAGCAGCGGGTACAACATCATCATCATAATCACACCGTAAGTCCATGTGTGTAATGCTGCCTGACTGAGACATATCCCTGTTATCTACATCCTCTGGCAATAATGGTTGCGCATCACTCATTTCTTCAAACGGATGTGTAAATAACTCCTCTGACAGAAAAAGTGAAGTGGCTGTGGTGCTAGTGTTGGTGGTGGCGGCAGGTGGGTGAGTGGTAACTTGAGAGGTGAACGAAGCTAAGCTGGAGGAGGATTGTGCGTCAAGGTTCCGAGCGGAAGCTGTAGAAAATTTGGTGTCCTGTGTTAGCCAGTCAACTATGTCCTCAGAACTTTTCAAGTTCAGGGTACGTGGCCTCTATTGTGACACCAGATATGAGTGGCAATGTGCACTGGCAGAGGTTGGCAGAGTACACGCTGAAGGCCTGACACCCGCTTGAAGACATCTAACTTCTATTCAATCTATAACAGTGAAAAAAATATTTTGTTTTTAAATGCATGCTATTGTGACACCAGATATGAGTGGCATAGTGCACTGGCAGAGGTTGGCAGAGTACACGCTGAAGGTCTGACACCCGCTTGAAGGACACTGACTGCTATTAGATTACAGTCAGAAACTTTTTTTGTTTTTAAATGCAAGCTATTGTGACACCAGATTTGAGTGGCAAAGTGCACTGGCAGAGGTTGGCAGAGTACACGCTGAAGGCCTGACACCCGCTTAAAGGACACTGAATGCTATTAGATTACAGTCAAAATCTTTTTTTGTTTTTAAATGCAAGCTATTGTGACACCAGATATAAGTGGCAATGTGCACTGGCAGAGGTTGGCAGAGAACACGCTGAAGGCCTGTCACCCGCTTGAAGGACACTGAATGCTATTAGATTACAGTGAAAAACTGTTTTTGTTTTTAAATGCAAGCTATTGTTACACCAGATATGAGTGGCAAAGTGCACTGGCAGAGGTTGGCAGAGTACACGCTGAAGGCCTGACACCCGCTTGAAGGACACTGAATGCTATTAGATTACAGTGAAAAACTGTTTTTGTTTTTAAATGCAAGCTATTGTGACACCAGATATAAGTGGCAATGTGCAGTGGCAGAGGTTGGCAGAGTACACGCTGAAGGCCTGATACCCGCTTGAAGACAACTAACTGCTATTCAATCTATAACAGTGAAAAAAATATTGTCTTTTTAAATGCACGCTATTGTGACACCAGATATGAGTGGCAAAGTGCACTGGCAGAGGTTGGCAGAGTACACGCTGAAGGCCTGACACCCGCTTGAAGGACACTGAATGCTATTAGATTACAGTGAAAAACTGTTTTTGTTTTTAAATGCAAGCTATTGTTACACCAGATATGAGTGGCAAAGTGCACTGGCAGAGGTTGGCAGAGTACACGCTGAAGGCCTGACACCCGCTTGAAGGACACTGAATGCTATTAGATTACAGTGAAAAACTGTTTTGTTTTTAAATGCAAGCTATTGTTACACCAGATATGAGTGGCAAAGTGCACTGGCAGAGGTTGGCAGAGTACACGCTGAAGGCCTGACACCAGCTTGAAGACAACTAACTTCTATTCAATCTATAACAGTGAAAAAATATTTTGTTTTTAAATGCATGCTATTGTGACACCAGATATGAGTGGCAAAGTGCACTGGCAGAGGTTTGCAGAGTACACGCTGAAGGCCTGACACCCGCTTGAAGGACACTGAATGCTATTAGATTACAGTGAAAAAGTTTTTTGTTTTTAAATGCAAGCTATTGTGACACCAGATATGAGTGGCAATGTGCACTGGCAGAGTTTGGCAGAGTACACGCTGAAGGCCTGACACCCGCTTGAAGGACACTGACTGCTATTAGCTTACAGTCAAAAACTTTTTTTGTGTTTAAATGCAAGCCTTTGTGACACCAGATATGAGTGGCAATGTGCACTGGCAGAGGTTGGCAGAGTACACGCTGAAGGCCTGACACCCACTTGAAGGACACTGACTGCTATTAGATTACAGTCAAAAGGGGGGGCAGGTGGCATGTCACCATGGAAGGCAGCAAGAGGTTTGGGCAATGAGTCCGCTATGGCAGCACAGAGCCAGGACTGGAGATCTTCTGGGGCGTGAAAATCTTATTTATCAGCCATGACTGTGTCACTGCAATAGAAGTAAGGCACTGTCAGTGTGATGCCTGGGGGGGTGGGCAGCATATGGTCACCCAGCGTTCAATAGGGGGTCACCCAACAAGCACAAGCATATCATGCAGTAAAGGCCAGCAGGGGAGGGGGTCACCCTCAGTATGAATATAACAGGACATTGTAGGTCCAGCAGAGGAGTCAGCGGGAGGGGGGTCACCCAACCCAGAGGAGTGTCACAGACACAAAAGCAGGACCCAATAAAGGTCAATAGGCAGGGCAGTGCCCTATTAATATATTGGTATTGGGGGGGGGGGTCACCCCCTATATAACAGGACAGAGGCCTAACTCCATCTGGTGTCCAGGAGTCCAATAAACCTGTAATAAGAAACATCAATGGAAGGGTGCACAGCCAGCACACAGGGAAGGCAAGGGGGATAGAAACTGGAGGTCCAGGCTGCCCTTAAGAGCGGGAACACACACAGCTCCATAAAGATGGCCGTGTAGGCCAGAGCCAATGGAGGAAACGCAGGAATGTGGCAGGGATCCGCAAGAGATGATCATGGATAGGGAGAGGGGCAATGAGGGGTGCACGGAAGCCCAGGAGGGCGACACAGTCAGCGCAAGGGCTGGCAGTGGGTCCTCAGGGGAAAAAATTGCCTTCAAAATCCCAAGAGCCTAGATCCCAACCATAAAACCAAAGGGCACACACAAAGGAGACAGCCCCAACAGCTACACATGAAACAATACAAATACATGAAATAACAATTCAAGAATTAATACAATAACCCAGAGCAGACACACTCTCTGAGTTGGGAAGTGCTCACCTGGAGGCAGCAGCAAAGAAAGAGGAAGTGTGGGGGGGGGGGGGGGGGGGGGGGTCTGCCTGAGAGTTTTATTATACTGTTCTTTGTTTTGATTGGTTGTTTCTAAAAAGTTATGTTAACTATTTATTTGCTGCTGGAGGTTTAGTAAAGAAGGTAAAGCAAATATGAAGCCTCCTGTCTTGCCATAAAATTGCTGGGAAAAGTGCATTGTAAAATATAGACCTAAATAGTTGTATTGGGAAAATTCTCCAGGTCAGTTTAGTTGTTAATTTTGATTATTTAGTAATTCTAGTTTAAATTGACTTTGAATTTCTTGCAATTCTTAATTTAATCAATAACCCTGTGTCTGTGTCTTTCATAACGTTATATTATCATGCTGTGTCAAAGTAGTAGTATATGTGTGTGTCTAATGTTGATATGTGTAAATCCTTCAGTAGACACGTGCATTCTTTTTTTGTCCGAATACGATTTTGTCCGAAAATTCAGGTTTTTTCATATTCGTTTTGCATTACCTTTTCATTTACTAAGTTTAATAGACTCCGTACTGCAGGGGAATTAACCCCCACAGCACAGAGAAATAACAGTGTGCATGCATGGAAAAAAAAACCAAAGAAGGAGCCGACAGATCAATCAGCTACTTCCTTGTAATAAATATTAATTCAAACCCCCTCCCTCCTAACCTATGCGGGTAAAAAAAAGAAAGCAACCAATCAGAGAATTATGAGTCAAATTACACAGCATGGGAAAATTTCAAAGAACTTTCCCACACAGAGGACTCTGAATAGTTGGATTGCAAGCCAACCAATGAGAGTGATGTGACAGGTAAATGTCGAGACTTACCTGCCAGTCTCTTTAATTACCTGTCAGAGCACTCTGATTGGTTGGCTTAAATCAACCAATCACAGTGCTCTAAGCCTAATTTTAGGGCGGGGGAAGGCTTTATAAAAAGAAAGCAATCAATCCAAGAGTTATGCGTCAAATTACACAGCATGGGTGAAATTGAAAATAACTTCCCTGTAACGGAGCTCCCTGTACTCCGACCGAGTACCCTCCATTGATGGATGCTTCCTAGCTTGCGCCGAGGACCACGAGCACCGCACCGGACACCACAACCACTGCAAACTCCGCAAACGCCATAGCTTGACTGGAGTCTTTCTTCCACCCTGGATCAGCTTCTGTCCTCCAGGACTGTGTGGGAAAGACCTCTTCCTTCCATCCTGTATGAATCTCCAGCATCCAGGACCTCCAAGGAGAGCGTAACAGGAACAGCTCTTAAAAGAGCTAAGTGATTAAGGCTCAAGGGAGTATGCAGAGCATAGCAATCCCCAGTGTGAGTATAGCTGTCCCCTCCAATCACAAGAAAAAACTACATGTTGAGGGTCAAGAAGAACTGACTTAAACTTTATTTTACTTGGGACTGGCCCATATGGTCATTACATTAACATTGCTGTTAAAACTCAATAAAATTACAAACAGTCAAATCATAGCAGGCAACATACAGTGACTCATTATAACATAATTACATATTTATAAATGGGTGGGGAAGACCATAATTTACACAAAATGTCTCTCCTGCATGCATAATTAGCGATATGCAAATCTACCTGAATATGCAAATTAACCAGTCTTGCTATTCAGGTAGTGCATATTGCTGTTGCTACCAACAGAGGGCACTAGACAAGCTCCATAGCCAAATCCACCTAATTGGTAGCAAACCTCAGCAGTACAGGAGAGCAGGCAATACATTTCACAGTACACACTATAAATAATTGCATTACACCCAGTAAAAGTCTTATAAAGAAACCAAATCCTGGTTTAAGAGGGTACAATCTCCCAGGGGCCATAGTTGCAGACAAGAAGGCCTCTCCAGGACAAAGTGGCGAAGGGCACTTCATCACATTCCCCACTCTGTGTAAAATGACACAGTGCACTCTGATTGGTTGGATTTCAAACCAACTAATCAGAGTGCTGTTACAGGTAAATGTAGAGAATTACCTGTCAGGCTCTTCATTTACCTGTCAGAGCACTCTGATTGGTTGGCTTAAACTAACCAATCAGGGCCCTCTGAGCCTAATTGCAGGGTGGGGCAAGGCTTTATAAGCCTTTCCCCATCATGTGGAGCTCATTCTGTGCCATGTCCTCCATGGGTGAAGATGGGTTATTTTTTTACCGTCTGGATTTTTTTTTTTTTTTTACAGTTGCGTATTATGGATTTTTATTTACCCTTTTTGGGGGCTGAAGAAAGAAAAGAAAAGAAGACATCTGATAGTAAGTATGACATTTTATTTTACAGAGTAAGTTTATTGCCCCCTGTCTATTATTAGGGTGAGGGGAGTAGGTAGGGTATTTTTATCGGTGGGGGCACTAACTAGGGGCTTGGGGACCCCTAGTCACTTTATTATATGTGGTCCCCACCCACTGGTCCTGGGTGGGGACATAAGGCCCCCCCTATTATTTATTTATTTAGTGTCCCCACCTGCCGCTCATGGGTGGGGACCGGAGGGACATTAGATTCCCCTTTAATTTATTAGGGTCCCCACCCATTAGCCCACTCCACCCATTAGGAACATTGGGTCCCCTCCCCCATTATTTATTTATTTAGGGTCCACATCCGTCACTCATGGGTGGGGCCATGGGGGACATTCGGTCACCTCTTTCAATAATGAAGTTCAACAGCTGCCGCTAATGGGTGAGGACCTGGGGTGGACATTAGATTCGCCCATTATTTATTGAATTAGGGTCCTCACTCGCCGCTCATGGGTGGGGACCCCCCATTATTTATTTATTTAGGGTCCCCACCCGCCGCTCATAGGTGAGGACCAGGGGGGACATTAGCCCCCCCCCCCCTTTAAAGAATTAAGGTCCCCACCTGCTGCTCATGAGTGGGGACCTGGGGGGGACATTAGTTCCCCCCATTATTTATTTATTTAGGATTCCCACCCACCGCTCATGGGTCGGGACATCAGGTCCCCCCCCCCATTATTTATTTATTTAGGGTCCCCACCCGCCGCTCATAGGTGAGGACCAAGCTATGAAACATTAGCCCCCCCCCCCCTTTAAAGAATTAAGGTCCCCACCTGCTGCTCATGAGTGGGGACATCAGGTCCCCCCCCCCCTCATTATTTATTTAATTAGGGTTCTCACTCGCCGCTCATGGGTGAGGACCTGGGGGGACGACATTAGGTCCCCCCATTATTTATTTATTTAGGGTCCCCACCTGCCGCTCATGAGTGGGGAACTGGGGGGGACATTAGGTCCCCCCCATTATTTATTTATTTAGGACTTCCACTCTCCCCTCATGGGTGGGGATCAGGAGGGGAGAAAATTAATAGTCCCCACCCGCAAGTTACGGGTGGGTTCAAGGGGGGACATTTTAGTTATTTGTGGTCCCCACCATGGGGGGGCAGTGGGACTTGGGCCAGGTCCCCCGTTATTGCACTAGTGACTGGGCAGCAATAGCAATAGCTACCCAGTCACTAGTAGTTGCTGCTCGCTGTTTAGGCGACATGCCCCTACTCACTATCCTTTAAAACTGGATATAAATGTATCTTGTATAGAAGTTTAAAGCATACTGTAAGAGTATTGTAAAAAGTAGCTATTTAGATCTAAATAGCTACTTTTTCATATTGCAACATTGTTATTGTTTTTGCAATAACTTTTGGTTACACATACTCTTACCATAGCTCTCTATCACTTCTGTATAAGATACAGATTTTTACATCCAGTTTTAAATGACAGCGATCAGCCACTGGCTGCTCGCTGTTTAGGGAACATGCCCCTAATACACAGGAGGACCTGGCACAGGTAAGGGCATGTGGCAGAACTTAACCTGTGCCAGGTCCCGCCTCATTGCACTAGTGACTGGGCAGCAACAGCTGCCCAGACACTAGTACTTTTACATTTGTTTAGGTGATATGCCCCTACTCACGGCATGCCGCGAGTAAGGACATACGGGAGGATTTAACCACACTTTTATCACTATGTGGATCAGAGTGACTTCATACTGATTTATATTTAGTGTTAAATGACAGCGGGCAACCACTGTCTGCTTGCTGTTTATGCGACATGCCCCTACTCACAGCATGCCACGAGTAGGGGCATGCGTGAGGATTTAATCTCCCTTTTATTAATATGGGGGTCATAGTGACCCCCATAGGTTTTAATGCGGAGTGGGGGGAGGTGGGTGGGAATAGTTATTTATTAAAAGTTGGTAACGCGGCCAGCTCCCTCCTTGCTTTTTTTTGGGGGGGGGTGGGGTGCATGCGCAGCAGTGCTGTTTTTGTCCTAATGGATGAAAACAAATATTTTTTAACAAATTTCATTTGAAAACGAATGGTTTGCGGATGAAATTCAGGATTGACAAAATTACATTTTTATTTAGTTGGAAATCATTCATACGAAACGAAAATTTCACTGGTGCACATGTCTATCCTACAGTATAATTTATGTAGTGCCAGAGAGTATACAATGCAGATTTGCATGTAGCGTAAATGTGTAAATGCATTGTTCCATGAATGAGTAAAGCAGATGTTTGTAAAAGCAGGAATGCATTTGTATGGAATGTTCATGTGTGAATCTAAGGGTGTATGATCTGAAATGAACTGTTTTACCTATGCAATGCTTAGGGAATATTCCCCTACACATACAGAGCTATACATATATGCATTAACATTGCATACTGAGATGTGGATTTAATAAATGTGAAGGCTTGGCCTGCAGTTGTGGGAGGGGCATGTTAACCTACTTAAACCTCCTCCTCACCTTCCTCAGTCCCGTTCGTTTTTGGCGATTCGCATGTCGGGTCGTCATTCCTCTCCTTTCTTGTCCCTCGTGGCTTCCTTGTCCTGGCCTGCCATTTCCCTGCTGGTCGTTGGTCCGCGGTCCTCCTGGGCTCTGCTCTGGCGCTCCAAGCCTCGGGTCTCCATTTTTGCAAGTTTTCTTGGGTCTCTTGGGGGGGGAGGCGGCTCTGCTGCGGCGCTGCTTGCCTCCGCTGACGGCTCGGCTTGCCGCGCCTCTATTTCAGGCGTTCTTGGCTGTCAGCCCCCTCGCTGCCGGCAGCGCTGTCGCAAGTTTCGTATCTGCACTCACCAACGGTCGCACATCCATGTGGCCGCGCAAGTGTGTGTCGGGGGCAGTTCTGGGTAAGTTATAGCTTATGCATAGCTCGTCTATATATGAAGAGTCCTTAAATCAGATTTTAGGCTGGCAAAATATCTCTGGGCACTGCCGATATGGAGGTGATGAAATGTCGGTAGTGTTTTTTTTTTCTTTTTTCCATATACTGTTTTATCTCAGACGTAACTGCTCAACTCCCCTTTTCTCACTTAGGGCTTGAAGTTGCTGGAAGCAGTGTGTGCTAAAACAGTGTATGTGAATAATTACCTGCTTTCAACTATGCTATTCCCAGCACACTTGTGACAGATCCATCTGTATAGACTAGTATTGCTGGTTCGTCTGTTTGCCTTTATTTTCGCTGGATTTCCTGTCCGTATGCCCCTGTTCGTGTGATGCTGGAATACTGATTGAAACTACCGAACAGATGGCCACCCAGGAGAGGAGTGTGCTGCTGGTTAACCTCTTGGCCCCAATTAGAACATTTTGGTTAACCGCAGACACCTCTCCATTCCATTCGTATGGGTGGTCGTCGTTCGTATGCCGACCACAAGGCGGCGGCCATTTTGGGACACGAGGAAGATCAGCGGTGTTCGGTGCAAATCCTATGGAACTAAAAACGGACACTTTATCTACCGAACACCGCTGGAAGTTGCCGCCCGCCTTCTATTTCGTCAAGGCGTATGAACACCGGTCAGTTTGGGAGTTTCTAACATTCGTATGGACTTTAACCAGATAGCCGTCCCATGGAGTCATTCGTATACCGAAGGACTTGTGACAGACTTTGACTCCATGGCGATTGAACTAGGTACATCGGATCTGAGCACTATTCGGTAGAAATATGCACTCAGATCCAGGCTATCTGGGGATACGTTGCACAAACCATATTTATTTGGTATTTCTTCATTTATGTATTTTACTGTAATTTTCTTATTGTATTTTAAAATGGCGATTGTCTCTATCCTGGGAGATAATTAGGTTTCTTCCCAATTATCTCCGGGATAGAGAAGAAGGATTTATGGGTAAGATGGGAAGGGCTTATGTTGAAGCCACTGCGATTGGCTACTGTCCAATATGTTTTACAGTCTTCCACAAGGTCCCCTAGGGGAGTGTCCACCTTGTGGAGACCTGCATAAATACCGGGGATTATTTACTAAACGGCGGCTTCATCTATTTGGCGGTGAGTGTCGTAACAACACTCTCTTAATGCAAGAGCCAGAGTTTACCTTGGGAAGAGCAGACATGCTTGCAATTTATGCAGATATCTGTGCTGCTTCTTCTAATTGCATGTATGTTGCTTTTATGTGCATCTGGTGTGAGTCTTTATTGTCTTACTATCAGGCGGGCGAGTCTCTTTCGGTCTTAACAAGGCCAGGGAACAGGGATTAAAAGGGAGGGGGGGGGGGGGGGGGTTCTGAGACACTGGCTCTGCACGTTTATTATCCCATTATACACATCACTGCTCCCAGGCAGCACAGTTCCCTAGTAGAGCTTACCCTTACACCTACTAGACATGTAGTACACCTCCAGGGCCATTTAGCTGGGTGACTTTACATGTAGGTTTCTACGTGCAGTAAATTTTGGGGGCGCAGGGTGTACCTAGAACCTCGGACGGTACTGATCTAGGGTGCCTCTGAATGGCAACTTCCCCAATTGCTATATCGTTGGCCGTTGGCATAGGGCGAATCAATGACTGCACCTAACTTGGGTTGGTAGAGCCAGGTTACAGCACGGCCACATGCCATTTCATGTACGTTCCACTCTTCTTCATGTCCCTGAGGATAAGCTCTGTTAGATGGCGCGTGTCATTGTATTCTTTATTAAAAATAAAAAAAATGGACAGGGGTGTCTCGTTTCGAGTTTCCTTTCCTGCTGCGTCAATACACAGTCTTAAGCTACCTAGTTCCGGTTTTCGTGAGGTTGCGGTCCCGCCGCAGGGTTTGACCTGGGTTTTTCTTTCATTTTTCGTGGCTTGGCTGGACCACGTCTGCCCGCTATACCCGTGCTACTGTTACCAGGCACGATCTGGCCCTTATGAGCCCCGTGGGCTGTACACACACACATGCGCTTTCTTTTCCCCTGTTTTTCCCATGCGTGCTTCCATATCAGCCTGTACACCTGGACTCCAACAAGCTCACTCTGCCCTCCAGCTGCGGTTGCCCCTACGTTTCTTCCTCGTTCCCCGCCCCCTCTTCTTTTCTTTCACACAGTACGTCCCCTCTCTCACTCTTTGCCCTCCCCTCTTAGTTAGCTGTTCCTGGCTGTCAGGGTCCTAGGTGTCCACTAGCTGTAATTCCCCTGGCTTCTTTGCCTAGGTTAGTGGTCCCGCGAGGCCAACACCCATCCTCGCACTCGGAGGTACTCACAGTTAGTCACCTCGCACTGTGGCATAGAGAGGGCCTCACCTGTCACTCCCACTCTATCTTATGTTTAACTGTCACTGAGAGGTCGAAACCTCGCCACAACGTTCAGTGGCCACGCTATCCCCTCACGCCAATGCATAGATAGAGCCTCTCACGCCGCTTGGCATCTAGCAGAGCCTCACCTGTCACCAAACCTAGTTTAATTGTTTCGCCTTTTTGGCTTAGCTAGTATGCCAGCGCTCACCCACACACACACTCGCACTGGGTCTCGTGACCCCCATGGGGTTTACACCACCACAGTTTCTGTTACCTACTGCCGAGCTTGCTCCTTTCAGCCTGTCCGCCAGGACTCTGTCGTGCTTACTCTGATTTCGGTTACGGTCGGCACTGCGTTTCTTTCCTCATTCACTCTCACGGTTTTGATACTCATTTCAGCACATCCGTCCTCTCTCACACTGCCTTCCCTCCCCTCTTAGTTAGCTGTGGCTGGCTGTCAGGGTCCTAGATGTCCACTAGTTTGTAATTTCCCCCTGGCTTCTTCGCCTTAGGTTAGTGGTCCCGCGAGGCCAACACCCATCCTCATACTGGTAGGTACTACGCCCCCTCGGGCCAAATCATAGTTAGTCGCCTCGCATCGTGGCATAGGGAGGGCCTCACCTGTCACTCCCATTCTATCTTATGCTACAAGTCACCGAGAGGCCAACACCCCGCCACAACGTTCAGTGGCCATGTTCTCCCCTCGCGCCAACTCATAGATAGAGCCTCTCACGCCGCTTGGCATCTAGCATGGCCTCACCTGTCACCAAACCTAGTTTTTTATTGTTTCGCCTTTTGGCATTAGCTAGTATGCCAGCACGCAAACATACACTCTTTCACGCTCACGGGCATGTTTGGGTCGCTTATGCGCGGTTTCTTCGTCTCTTTTTCTAACAGGTCTCCGCTGCTAGGCGTGGTATTTTTTACACCCGGGCTCTCTGGCTGGGTCTGGTTCTCATCACCCTGTGGAGTTTCGGCTACGCCTACCTTCTTTTCAGGTCCTGGGCGCTTCCTCGCTTCGCTGCAGTTCTCATGAGTCGGCTTATTCCCCCCCCACGGCAGCCTTCCGGTCAGCTGTTCTCTCAGTGTCTGTCCACCTACTCGGGTGACGCTGCTGTCGACTATAGGTCAGTGTTGGGTGGCAGTTTGGGGTAACTGTTATCTGCCGCTTTGGCTTTGTTCCGAATCGATCTTCCCGCACCTCTTTCGTACGATCAGTTCTGTGCCTCCTTTTTGCTTTCTAACGTGGCCCTGCCTACGGCCTCTCCCGCACCTGTTACCATTCCCAGCATTTCTGGGCTTGTTCGCGGGCTGCCAGCCTTGTAAGCTCATGGTTGCCATCTTTCACGTCTGGCTCTCGTCTTTCTAGCACTCGCAGTGCATGTGTTCGGACCTTCTTCCCCTTCGAGGCTCCTGTCTCACATATAATATTTACTGTCTCTGTTGATATGTTGTCTGCAATTGACTTTCGCTTCTTTTGCCACCTCTTACTTGCATCATCTATACCTATCCAGTCTACAACTTCACATGTTGTACAGGTTTCTAGTCACACACAGTTTCATGTCATCATACCAGTTTATTACCCTACTCAAGGGTTCAGGTTCTGTGAATTTTCAATCTCCAGATTTCCCATCAACATCCAAGTTATTTCAATCACTATCAGACCTATTTAATACTTGTCATCACGACCGGGCATCAACTTTCAATGTAGGGCGATATCTGCTTGATCCAAGGATAAATCGGACTGCCATTCTGGGGTCAAGAAGGAATTTTTCCCTAGCTTGTTGCAAATTGGAAAGCGCATCAAATTGTTTTTTTGCCTTCTTTTGGATCAACCGTTTAATCACAGATGTGAGGTAGGCCAGAATTGGGAGACGCTAGTCTTTTTCAGCTAGGTAACTATGTAGTCTAGTTGTCAAGCCGCTATACAGTTTCACGTGGTCCCACATATTTCCCACAGTCACCACTTCATCTTGCAGCATTGTCTCAGGAAATCTTACCTATTCATGCAGTCTATTGATTACCTTCTCTACCTCACACTTAGTCTACGCTAGATGGCCTACATGTTTTATATTCCTTCCTTCTACTTGCACAATTTTAGAGTGCCGTTCAAAGCGCCAGGCACCTAATTACTAGCTCAGCTGTTACCATACAGCTAGGCTATTTAAGGTTGTTGATTGCTTTTAAACAGGTATCCTTTTTGCCCTCTTTTATTACAGGCCTACCACGACGTCCGTTCCGGCACACCACAACCAACTTATTCCCCCCCTTTTTTTTATTTCTTTTACAGCTTTATTTGCCCCTCACACAACATATATTTTCCTGTATCTACAAATACCTGGACAGGTCTTCGTCGATGGTTTGTGGTGGGAGGGGGGCAAAGGGAATAGAGGTGAAGCGCTAATTAAAGGCCCATAGGTGTTATAAGTACATCTGGAGATACCTTGCCTAACTCACCTGCAGTACCAGAGAAAAGGGGACTTGTTATAGATACAGGTAAATAAAGGGTTAACTCACATTCTTTAAACATACTATGTATGAGAGCCTGACACTAGTTTTCACTATCCTTCCCCTGGAAAACATAACATTTTCTCTAAGCACCTGAATATTTTAATTGGGTTCCTAAATCAAAGACTGTCATGTACATCACTTATTGCCTTAGTTAAGTCTTTCCACGTCTGCAGGGGTTAAAGGCAAGAATTTTCTCTCTTGGCTGCAATCGGTACTCCCTTGTCTCTTTCTCAGGGCAAGCTGACACAGAGAAACTGACCTCCGCATAGTTTAGAGAAGACGTGCAAGACATGTGCAGTAGATTGCCTGTAACACGTAATGGTATCTGAATAATTATACTGTTTGCACTGAATGACTATGATTGGTTGTTTTTGTCTTCTGTTGGATACACCCCTATGAAAAAGGTGTGTTTTATAAAATATAATGCACACACATTAAAAAGCTACTTCTTTCTTAGCCCCTTAGTGTGAATGCAGGAGTGTATTTTTATGTGTGCAGAGTTTAAGCATGTGTATAAGGGATGCATCTAAAATCTGTGTCAGAGTGTGTGTTTGTGTAAATGAGAGGTGTATTTGAAACCTGTGTCAGTGTGTGTGTGTGAGAACGAAAGGTGTAAAGTGCCTTGCAATGGTATTCACCCCCTTTGACTTTTTACCTATTTTGTTACATTACAGCCTTAAGTTCAATGTTTTATTGATCTGAATTTTATGTGATGGATAAGAACACAATAGTCTAAGTTGGTGAAGTGAAATGAGAAAAATATGTACATAAAACTATTTTTTAGAAATAGAAAACAGAACATTGTCATGTGTGTATGTATTCACACCCTTTGTTATGAAGCCCATTAAAAGCTCTAGTGCAAATCAAAACATAAATTTTTCATGGCAGGAAACAAAGCTGGAGCCACATTGGCAGCACAGCTTAAACAAAAAATGAACGCCTCCAGGATTGCCTACCTCAAAGGGAGCGATGGTCAGAAAATCATTGACCCTCGGAAAATTGTGAAATATTACCACTCATTGTACAACCTTAAAGAGGACCGGACTACCTACGTTCCTGACACTGATGACATAGATAGATTCCTCTTCGGCCTTCACCTGCCCTCCTTATCACAGACCGCAATACACTCCCTAAAACAGCCTATTACGCTAGACGACATCACACAAGCGATAACAAACCTTCCCTCCAACAAGGCCCCAGGACCGGACGGCCTTTCCAACAAGTATTACAAGACATTCATGCAAATCCTTTCTCCCCACTTACTCGCTCTATACCACCAATGTGCAAATAAGGGAGCCCTACCGAACGAAGTGCTTCTAGCACACATCTCCACACTACCCAAACCTGGGAAGCCGCCCACAGTATGCAAGAATTTCAGGCCCATATCGTTACTAAATGGGGATGCCAAGCTATACGCTAAGATACTGAGCAATAGGTTAGCTCCGCTCCTTAGCCAGCTAGTGCATAATGATCAGTCGGGATTTGTCCGGGGCCGCCAGGGCTCGGATAACACCCGTAAGATTCTCACAATTCTGTCCGCCATGGAGGGACACGCGACCCAGGGCCTTCTCCTAGCACTAGATGCGGAGAAGGCCTTCGATCGCCTCAACTGGTCATACATGTCACAGGTATTGGCGATATATGGCTTCCCAGCCGAAACCATCAAGGGAATAGGTGCCCTTTACAGTAGCCCAGCAGCCAAAGTATCGAATGGAGGGTTAAACTCAGAAAAATTCACAATCACAAATGGGACCCGCCAGGGATGCCCCTTATCCCCCCTGCTATATATTCTGTCACTAGAACCATTAGCACTGAAAATACGCACAAATCCGCAGATTAAGGGCACCACAATCCAAGACAAGGAATATAAGTTGTCGCTATTCACGGATGACATTCTTGTTTCATTAAGCAGTCCAGAACAATCCCTCCCACACCTTATGCAAACTCTCGATGACTTTGGTCAGGTTTCTCACTATAAACTCAATCAAGACAAGACCCAAGCCCTACCAATACGCACACCACGGGAGGCGCTACAACGCATGAAAACCCAGTACCAATTTGACTGGAGATCCAACTCCCTCACGTACCTGGGGGTGAAAATAGGGGCGTCTATTGATGCAATAATAAAACACAACTACCTAACATTACCGCAACAATGTAAATCAGAACTATCAAAATGGTCACATACCCACCTGTCCTGGCTAGGGAAAATCAATGAGTATAAAATGTCAATCCTGCCCAAACTACTGTACATCTTCCGAATGCTGCCACTTAAAATCTCAGTCTCCATACTAAAAACGCTTCAAACAACATGCAACTCGTTTATCTGGGGCAATAAGAAACCCAGGGTCCCCAGCATGACACTATACGCACACATCACTAAAGGTGGTACGGGCCTCCCGAATCTCACCAACTACTACAAAGCTACAGCACTAGCGACAGGCATACACTTACACTCCCCGGCGGGGGAATAACAGTGGGTAGACATGGAAAGGACACAAATACTGGAACATAACTTAATTGATATAATGTGGACTCCCAAACACCTTAGACCCTCTAATCTTCGCTTGCTCCCCACCAGGACATATACGATAACTACGTGGGATAAATTCATGGAAACCCTAAATTGCAAAACCGTTTTCCATGCCCATGCTCCCCTGACAGCCCTAAAGGCCACGACCCCAGATCTACCAATGGGAAATTGGATCTCAGCAGGGGTCACACACGTCCGCCAACTCATAGACAACAAAAAAGTCATACCATACTCAGACTTGCAAACCAAGTGGAAATTACCGAACAGGGAAATGTACACCTACCTAAGACTAAAAGGAATAACAATGTCACACGTACAATTGCAACATACAGGGTCCTCAGACACACTTATCCCAGCGTCCGCCATTCTACACAGATGTTTGACTACACCGAGTAAACCGAAAGCTATATCCCTATGCTACGGAATGTGGGCCAATACACAAAAACACCAAACCCAACTATGCAAAACGAGATCGGAAGAAGATTGCTCCGTCAGACTTTCAGATGCTGACTGGCTACAGGCCCTTAATAACCTATCCAAACTAACAAAATGTTACACACATATAGAGGCACATAGAAAACTAGCCTATAGATGGTACATGACCCCACAAAAACTTCACAAATCATATCCCACAGTCTCTCCTTTATGTTGGAGATGCTCACGGGAAATAGGGACAATGTTACACATATGGTGGTCCTGCCCGAAGATCCAACCATTATGGACAGAGGTCCGAAACACACTCCGCAAATTAGCCATACCGACCTTACCAGAAAACCAACAAACATATCTATTACTCTTACTCCCTACCAAGCTCACTAGAGCGCAAAAACAAGTGAGTGTCCTTGTCATTATGGCCGCCAGAAACCTGTTAGCCACTAACTGGAAATCACAAAATTGCCCATCCAAATCCCAACTCTGGGACAAACTACAACAATACTATATTTATGAAAGCATGACTATGACAGATAGCGCAGTTGCGCAACGTTTTCGAGATACATGGAAACCGTGGGTAGACCTACAAGGGTAAACAGAGACCGTTCGAAACAAACACGTTATCGACCGAAAGTCAACTCTCCTCCAAGTGTTAAAAGTTGTACCTCCAGGGCCCCTGACCGTAACCTACAATATATCTATGTGAACCCCTGAATAACCGGTTGGGACTAAACCTGACATGCCCCACACGAACGACTGACAAGCCCCAACACAACATGGAACGACCGCATACATCACGTACTGAAATGTGAAATTGTTGATTATGCATTGTGAAGCTTCATTTTTGCAGTGTGACCTCTTCTGTAACCCCCCCCCCATAAACATGTACCGTATGTTAATAACGTTGTGCAAAATTTTTTGAACCCTATCCCCTTCTCTTCTGTACCCTATAACTTGAAATTCAATAAAAATTGTGAATTGGAAAAAAAAAGCTCTGGTGCAACCAATTACCTTCAGAAGTCACATAATTAGTGAAATGATGTCCACCTGTGTGCAATCTAAGTGTCACATGATCTGTCATTACATATACACACCTTTTTTGACAGGTCCCAGAGGCTGCAACACCTAAGCAAGAGGCACCACTAACCAAACACTGCCCTGCCATGAAGACCAAGGAACTCTCTAAACAAGTAAGGGACAATGTTGTTGAGAAGTACAAGTCAGGGATAGGTTCTAAAAAAAAATATCCAAATATTTGATGATCCCCAGGAGCATCATCAAATCTATCATAACCAAATGGAAGAATATGTCACAACAGCAAACCTGCCAAGAGACAGCCGCCCACCAAAACTCACGGACCGGGCAAGGAGGGCATTGATCAGAGAGGCAGCACAGAGACCTAAGGTAACCCTGGAGGAGCTGCAGAGTTCCACAGCAGAGACTGGAGTATCTGTACAAAAGACGATAATAAGCCGTATGCTCCACAGATCTGGGCTTTATGGCAGAGTGGCCAGAAGAAAGCCATTACTTTCAGCAAAAAACAAATTGGCACGTTTTGAGTTTGCGAAAAGGCATGTGGGAAACTCCCAAAATGTATGGAGGAAGGCGCTCTGGTCTGATGAGACTAAAATGTAACTTTTCGGCCATCACAGAAAAGGCAACCCAACACATCACCCAAAGAACACCATCCCCACAGTGAAACATGGTGGTGGCATGGTGGTGGCAGCATCATGCTGTGGGGATGTTTTTCAGCAGCTGGTGCTAAATACAGAGATATTCTTGAGCAAAACCTGCACCACTCTGTGCGAGATTTGACTGAGGCACCTTCCAGCATGACAATGACTCCAAAATACGCACTGAAATAGGCGTGCGCACGCTGTGTGCCGGGTGTGCCTAGGCACACCCTAATCCCCGCGGCACGCGCTATGTGCCTCCCTCCGTGGGCCGGTAAGGGAGATCAAAGATCTCCCTCATCAGCTCACAGACAGTGAGGGAGGCAGGAGAGGACCCGGGAGCTCTTGCCAGCAGCACCGCCGGGTTCCTCTCCCGCGGCAACGCTCAGATCCCGCGAGAGTGAACTCTAGCCCCCTGTGGGGCTAGAGTTCACTCTCCACTGGACCACTAGGGATGGCAGCAGCAACAAGGATCCCCCTCCCTACATAAGGTAAGAAGGGAGGGGGGATATCAACTAAACGATGCCCCCACCCCACACATTACACACAAACAGCACACACACACATACATCACCCTTACACATACAGAGCACACACACAGCACCCTTACACACACACAGCACCCTTAGCCTAGGCACACCCTAATCCCCGCGGCACGCGCTATGTGCCTCCCTCCGTGGGCCGGTAAGGGAGATCAAAGATCTCCCTCATCAGCTCACAGACAGTGAGGGAGGCAGGAGAGGACCCGGGAGCTCTTGCCAGCAGCACCGCCGGGTTCATCTCCCGCGGCAACGCTCAGATCCTGCGAGAGTGAACTCTAGCCCCCTGTGGCACACACACACACATCACCCTTACACATACAGAGCACACACACAGCACCCTTACACACACAGCACCCTTAGACACACACAGCGCCTTCACACACACAGTGTGCCCACACACACAGCGCCTTCACACACACACAGCACCTACACACAGCATCCTCACACACACAAACAGCAGTATGTGTGTGTGTATATATACGGGGGCGTGTGTGTTTCTGCTTTAGGGTGCACACCCTTATACAATAGGTTGCGCACGCCTATGTACACTGCTTAAGCAGCATTTGAGTCCTTTAAGGTGAAACATGTAAATATGTTTTGAATGGTCTAGTCAAAGCCCAGACCTCAATCCAATAGAAAAAAAAGAAGATTCCTGTTCACAAGTGAAAACGATCCAACTTGAAGGAGCTGGAGCAGTTTTGCAAGGAGGAATGGGCAAAAATACCAGTGGTAAGTTGTGTCAAGCTCATAGAGACTTATCCAAAGCAACTTGGAGCTATGATTGCCGCAAAGGGGGGCTCTACAAAGTATTGACTTTAGGGGGGTGAATAGTTATGCACATTGACTTTTTCTGTTATTTTGTCCTAATTGTTGTTTGCTTCACAATAAAATTAAAAAAAAAAAATATTCAAAGTTGTGGGCATGTAAATTAAATGATGCAAATCCTCAAACAATCCATGTTAATTCCAGGCTGTGAGGGAACAAAACACGAAAAGTGCCAAGGAAGGGGGAGGGGGTGGAGGGGGGTGTGAATACTTGTGCAAGGCACTGTATTTGAAACCTGTGTCAGTGTGTATGTGTAAATGAGAAGTGTATTTGAAAACGGTGTCTGTGTGTGTGTGAATGAGAGGTGTATTTGAGACCTGTGTCTGTGTGTGTGTGAATGAGAGGTGTATTTGAGACCGGTGTCTGTGTGTGTGAATGAGAGGTGTATTTGAGACCTGTGTCTGTGTGTGTGAATGAGAGGTGTATTTGAGACCTGTGTCTGTGTGTGTGAATGATGAATGAGAGGTGTATTTGAGACCTGTGTCTGTGTGTGTGAATGAGAGGTGTATTTGAGACCTGTGTCTGTGTGTGTGAATGAGAGGTGTATTTGAGACCTGTGTCTGTGTGTGTGAATGAGAGGTGTATTTGAGACCTGTGTCTGTGTGTGTGAATGAGAGGTGTATTTGAGACCTGTGTCTGTGTGTGTGAATGAGAGGTGTATTTGAGACCTGTGTCAGAGTGTATGAGTAAGTGGTGAATTTGAAATCTCTACAAAAACACAGCACCCTGTGTCTAATCCTTTAATCACACATGTTTCTCTCTCCTTTTCTCCCCAGCCTGCTTACATGCACCAGTTTCAGGTTTTTTTTCCTCAAGCAGCACCTGGGGGATGGGAGGGAACTGCTGTGCCAGGCTCCAGTTTTCACTATCCACCCGTGATCCGTGGGAGAGGAGAGGAGAGCAGGGGTGTGATGTCACTTCCTGCCCCCTACCATCCTCACACGGAGCACAGTGTACTGATCACAGGGATATAGATGAGAAAAAAATTCTACATATGCACCAGATCTTTCTCTGTTATGCCATGGGAACAATCAAGTATTATGTTGCAGCAGTTCTTGCTCAAATTGTCACTCCTCATAATATGTGTAATTATAAACTAGAAAATTCTATAAGTGGAACCCATTCAATAATAAAACTAATATGGATACCCCATTACGTCCAACCCACTAACATCGACCCACTATCTACAACTAAACACTCTTTACACTACTACACAACAGATCTTTCATTACTCTCATGGGTAAATGCCGGGATTACAAGAATTGCTCGACTGCTTGACAACATGTGCAGACTTGTGTTCACTACAACATACCAAATAAATAAATATTTACGTATCTGAGAGTCAAACACATACTGTCCAAACACAGCACAGAACACATTGTTTATAGGAAACCTAGCGACTTTGGTACGTTGTGTTTGGGGAAGGGGAGGGTTCTTAAACCAATGGCAGTGTGCTACAGGGTTTTAATGGACACCATTCATGTATTGATGGCTGCTGAAATGTAGTGTAGCTGGGCAGTAGAAGAATACCATCAATTTCTATGGTATTAGAGAGGCTGAGTAATTCAAATATGTACGAAGAAATGTTCCACAGAATGGCAGACACCAATTATGTTTTCGTCCATATCTCATGGGCAAAGTGGCATATAGTAAATATCTCCTTCGGGGAATTATCAACTCCAGTTAGATTCCCTACTAAATAATGTCTTTCTTGTTGGTTCAATAACACGATATACTCCAAAGGTAAACTCTGGCATATGTACACTTTACATGTATGTGTATTACAATTTGTGTGTATTGCTGTGTTCTTTGTTTAGTTTTTGTTTTCAAGTTTTTATCATTTTCTAGTGCTGGAACATGTGGACTCTAGTCATGGCATGTGGAAGTGCTTTTTACTTATGAAACATGTTTTCTAAACCTCCCCAAGTAAACCCATGTTTGTGGATTAATTTTTCATTGTTATGTGCACATATATGCATACATTGTGAACGTCGTTTGAAAATCCAATAAAAAAGTATTCAATGCAAAAAAAAAAAGAATTTATATACTTACATTTTTGTAGGTTGCTTTTGCTCTCGTTGGCTATCACTTTCACATGTTATAGTTTAGCTAATCTAATCGCCGTTTTGCATTTATTATTGGCTTTCTTATATCTTATATATCTTGCCTCTGGTTTATCTGATTTAACTGCTTTGAAATGTTCTTTCCTTATTTATTTATTTTTGCTTGCCATCCCATAGGCCAAGGCTGACAGAGGAGATAAAAAGATCTCCCATGCTGACCTATACAGGGTCAGTACAAGCCTCGCTTTATCTATACATGGCTAGTGTGGAGATTAGCACAATGAGATGGGACCGGGGAGGCTCTAACATGCACCTCTGCTGGGTGCAGAGTATTCCTCCTGTAAGCTCCACAGTTTGGAGCATTTTAACGCTCTGACACATGTATGTACGTAGCGGGGAATGTGGTGCGACTAAGCGTAAGGAGACTAACCCAATTCTCCCCCCAATAATGACAAACAACGAATATTGGATGAAACAGGCCACAGCATTTATTAAACTTACAACTGTAGGATTCATCCGAACTTTATTCTTTTTCTTTAATTCAAATATAAATAAACATATAAATATATACATATACATACCATAATTAACATATAAATTACACTTATTGCCCTACAGCCTCCAACTTAAATAACCGTCCTTGCCAACGAACTTAACCAGGTGCCTATGCACCAAAACTTTACCCACTGGTGTCTCGCCTCCCCCCTCGTCCAAACCAAAAATTCCCATCATCTTAAATGCTCTACCACCAGCCGGCTTTTTGCTCGGTGGGCACGTCCTATTCGGTAACTTAAAAGTTTACCTTACAGAGCAGGGGAGGTTGAGACCCACCATGTCCATCTCCTGACATTCCATCTGGTCCCCAACCCTGTTGGCAAGGACACGCTCCCCGCCACAAACCCCGCTGTTTTAAACCTAAAATCAGCGGGGAGCCCCACCAAAACCAACCAGGCCTGTTCCACCACTTCCTGCATGACATGACGAAAAAAAAAAAAGGTCTAGCCCGACCTTCACCACCCAGAAACACAGTAGCTGCCACATGCGCGAAAACACCCTGTGGCAAACCAAAATCCCCTTACCTTCAACACCTCGAAAGGCCCTCCAATTTTGCTTCATACGGCAGCGTACCATGCACTGATAATGGGCCCGCTGCCAAAAGATACGGGAAATTACCTTATTTTTTTTATTTTTTTTTTATTTATTTATTTTTTTTCCATATTATTATTATTTATTATAATTTTTTTTTTTACTGCTGTTGTTATAACATACGACAAGTCCTGCATAACACATCCAGAACTTATTATAATAATCTCTATAACCATAATCTCTCTTCTTTTCTGAAACCAAAACGTTAAACATAAATAACCATAACTTAACATATATAACTTTACACACAGGGTCATACAGTGAACCCAACACCACGCATCACGAAACAACTAAAACACGCACCAATAACCTTTTAGGGGCAGACGCCAAACACCACCTTGGTATCGTCCCAAGCTCAATTCCCGCCAGGTGGATAACCCGAACATTAGGGACAGGTGGGACAGCTGAACCTGCTCCGGGAGGAGCCGAACACATTTCACCAGGAAAAGGACATCCAGATATTATCTGTTTCCCAAGTGCACCCTGGGAATTGTTACTCATACCCAAGGAAGCGGTACTTAATTATCTACCTCAAAGGAATGAATGGATGAGCCACCGCCGCTGAGAATTTAACCCGAACCCCCCCAAGGATTGAACAAATTCCACAAAACCAGCATTACTTCACCGAGACATCTCACCATACCCCCTCCCGGTTCTTTGCGCCACGAGTGTGACATACCCATCCTAAAAGCCTCCAAGGCAGCGCTAAACCGAAAGGAATGCCACAAGATTCCTTGCCGACAATCCCCAGAACCATCAGATTTGAGCGAAAGGCCCCAAAAATTGGGAAGGGGAAAGAAAAAATCCCATCCGCATAACCCAAAAGAGGGCCCGTGCATACTGGGCGCAGCTCACAGTTCTCTACAAAGGAAAAGTGCAACAGCCGAACCGCCATACCCTTCCCGAAAAACATCCAACCTGGATTGTCAAATACTTATAGTGATATGACCCGCAGGGCGCCGAATGGTGGCAAACAATACCCCACCACCGCATGGCCTACTAGGAATCACCAATACCCCAACAGGCACGGCCCCCAGGAGCATAACGTCCAGGTGGCCGTGGAAACTGATCCACGGACCCATCCTGTCACTCTGCCAGACTGAGCGACCATGAGTCCACCGGCAAGGCGTCCCCTCCAGATCCGCCTGTGAGGCGATTGCCCCTTAAGCAAGTGAACCACTGGAGGGAAGGAGGCTGTGAGCCGAGTAATGGCTTGAACAACCCCTAAATTGTCACATTGAAACACTACCCTTAGATCCTTAAAATGTGACCGCCAGACCTCCCCACCACCAAAATGGGGAAACGCTCCAAAAAGGCCACATTCTTTGTGAGCCCAGAATGGCCCCAAACCCCCACCGCGCCAGCCGCGTCCATAAATAGGTGGAGGTTGGAAAACCTCGGGCCTTTGCCAGGAGGACCGGCCATTATATGCAGCTAAGAAGGAGTCCCAAACCGACAAAATCTCCCGCAGCGGCCGACTGAGTCGAATGAAATGGTGAGGCCCGGAGAACCCAGCTGTCGCAGCAGCCAGACGCCGGTTAAAGACCCGCCCCACGGGCATGATCCGACAGGCAAAATTCAGCTCACCCAGGTGCGACTGCAGGCAGTGCAGCTGAATCTCGTGCCGCCCAATGGCCAAGGCCCCCTCGCGTCGCCAGCCTTGAATCACATTCAAAGGCAAGCGGCAGTCCCCCGCCAAAGGGTCAATCTCAATGCCCAGAAAGCTGAGACAAGTGACCGGGCCCACCGTCTCGCTGTGTGCCAACGGGATCCCAAACTAATGGAACACCTCACCCAGAACCCGTCGCAGCAGCGCACAGGCTGTCGAATTGGCGGGACCCACACAAATGAAATCAGCGAGGTAGTGTAGCAAGGAGTCTATCCCAGTCTCCTCCCTCACCACCCAGTCCAAGAACATGCTGAAGCATGCAAAGTAACAACAGAATATGGAACTACCCACAGGGAGGCACATATCCATGTAATACATGCCTACAAAACACAGCCCAGAAGATGGTGACATTCCGGGTGCACAGACAGTAGACGGAAGGCCGAATCCACATCAGCCAGGGTCCTGAACATGTCAACTGCCACGTCAAAGGATGCATAAGATACCCGGCAGAGTTCCCAAGAGATGTCGTCAATTACCAAACCCCCCCCCCCCCGACCCGGGGGTACGATAAATGGCGAATCAGACGGTATGTGTCCAAAACCCATGCTCAACCCATCCAGTAGGATGCCAGCCGCCCGACGATTCCTATAAACTGGTGAGCCAAGGGCGTATCGCGCTCATGACCCCTAGCGCCATCGCCCTCTGACCCCAAATCCCCTATCTCGCCAACTTTACCCCGCTTGAAGCAGTGGGAGGCGGGATGGGCTCCCCCACAAGTGGAACATTCGTGCTGGAAACGGTAAGATGCCCCCCATTTGCAGTGACTGTCGTGGAATTTCAACAACAGCCCGGCCTCTGATTCGCGGCCGGTGAGGAGGAGGACCCTCCCCATCACCCCCCTGAGAAAGGACGAGAACCCACCCTGCTGTGTGGCCGGGCAGGTCACAGTGGAGAGCAAGAGGCCAATGTCAATCTGTTCCCACGAAATTGAGGTGCGCACCGCCAACCGTTGACGGAACTGCTAGTTATATTTCCACCACCCCAGACCGCCATAGGTACGACAAGCGGTCCAAATGGTATCTAGGTAGCAAAATAATGCGGAGCACTTCTGCGGAGCCCTTTCCCCAATTACACTGGCCAGGATTGCAAACGCGCAAATCCAAATCGCGCAAGTTTTAGGGATCTTTCGGTACTGGTATGTCTCCTTGTCTTTTTTTTTTTTTTTTTTTTTTATTCCTACCCGTCCTTTTCCATGAAAGGAGGAGCCTCCTCCATGGGAAGGAGGGAAAAATCTCAACAAAGTCTCCCCTCCAAAGTTTTTCACGAGTCTCCTGTTGAAGGTGCAAGCCCAAGGGCCCTGACCAATACATAGGCGGACTCACACGAAATGGCAGCAACACCTGGGGGGTCACATAATGCTAGGGACCCCCCAGCAACAGCAGGTGCTGTGGCACCCGACGCCGTAGCAGGTGTGCCAGCATGCCTACCCACTCCGGGAGAGGGTAACCCCGTGACCCTAGAAACAATCAAAAACCCCTGTGGCTGCAGCGCCTGGGACCACAGGGGGGGGGGGGGACCCTACCTGCTTACGCACCCTGCTCCCTTTATTTATTTATTGATTTTTTTTTTACATTTCTTTCATTTATTTATTTATATATATATATTTTTTATAATTTATTTATTCTTTTTAATTTATTTATTTATTGATTTTTTGGCCGATCAAGAAAAAACCCCAAGCCCTGACAGAAACCCCCAGCGAGGAACCCCCGGACTGAAAAGAAGAAACATTAGTGAACTCACCAGCCGATGCCCGAGGAACCTCCCGCGGCAAAGGAAAATGAAGATGATCCAGACAGGACAGAGTTAATTTCATTTTCAGCACTGCTCAGCCTTGCAGCAGCACCAGGCGCCATCTGCTGGACGGTTCCAGGAACTGCAGCCAGATCCTGTGTGAAGAGCCGTGGAGAGGAGCTCACACCCCGCAGAGGAGTGCAGCCGAGGTGAGTACCCAGAGGGGGACATAGGGACCAGGAATAGGGACAGAAGGGACAGGGGGAGACAGAGAGAGCCAGGAGAGGGCTTAGAGAGAGGAGGGACACCCAGCACAGCAGGAACAGGGGAGGAGGAGGGAGGGAGACAGAGAGAGAGCCAGGAGGGGGAGCAGGGAGAGGAGGGACACCCAGCACAGCAGGAACAGGGGAGGAGGAGGGAGGGAGACAGAGAGAGAGCCAGGAGGGGGAGCAGGGAGAGGAGGGACACCCAGCACAGCAGGAACAGGGGAGGAGGAGGGAGGGAGACAGAGAGAGCCAGGAGGGGGAGCAGGGAGAGGAGGGACACCCAGCACAGCAGGAACAGGGGAGTAGGAGGGAGGGAGACAGAGAGAGCCAGGAGGGGAAGCAGGGAGAGGAGGGACACCCAGCACAGCAGGAACAGGGGAGTAGGAGGGAGGGAGACAGAGAGAGCCAGGAGGGGAAGCAGGGAGAGGAGGGACACCCAGCACAGCAGGAACAGGGGAGGAGGAGGGAGGGAGAGACAGAGAGAGCCAGGAGGGGAAGCAGGGAGAGGAGGGACACCCAGCACAGCAGGAACAGGGGAGGAGGAGGGAGGGAGAGACAGAGAGAGCCAGGAGGGGAAGCAGGGAGAGGAGGGACACCCAGCACAGCAGGAACAGGGGGGAGGAGGGAGGGAGAGACAGAGAGAGCCAGGAGGGGAAGCAGGGAGAGGAGGGACACCCAGCACAGCAGGAACAGGGGAGTAGGAGGGAGGGAGACAGAGAGAGCCAGGAGGGGAAGCAGGGAGAGGAGGGACACCCAGCACAGCAGGAACAGGGGAGGAGGAGAGAGGGAGAGACAGAGAGAGCCAGGAGGGGAAGCAGGGAGAGGAGGGACACCCAGCACAGCAGGAACAGGGGAGGAGGAGGGAGGGAGAGACAGAGAGAGCCAGGAGGGGAAGCAGGGAGAGGAGGGACACCCAGCATAGCAGGAACAGGGGGGAGGAGGGAGGGAGAGACAGAGAGAGCCAGGAGGGGAAGCAGGGAGAAGAGGGACACCCAGCACAGCAGGAACAGGGGAGGAGGAGGGAGGGAGAGACAGAGAGAGCCAGGAGGGGAAGCAGGGAGAGGAGGGACACCCAGCACAGCAGGAACAGGGGGGAGGAGGGAGGGAGACAGACAGAGAGAGCACAGAGAGAAGAGAGGGACACAGACCAGCAGCAACAGGGGGGAGGAGGAGGTAAACACCAAGGCAGGGGGGGACTCCAGAGGGAGAGAGGACAAGGGATGGCACCACAGGGAGGGGGAATTGTGGACAGAACCCGGGGAGAAGAGGGGGAACCCCCCGGCCGACCCTCATCCCCAGAGGAGCCATCAGAGCTCGGGGAGGACCCCCCTCCACCCCCCAGTGGCAGCACAGCCGTGCCCCATGTGGCCCTGAGGGGCCCACTCACCACCACCGGCCTGGCTCTGGATCTGCCGTGCGCCGACCACGTGGGGGCTGGGAAGGCCTCCCAGACCTCCCAGGATCCTCAGCAGGTCTTCTGGCCCCCCTGGCCCGCTGTCCAAGGCCGGGGGGCGGCAGCTGATGCAGGCCACGTGTCAGACGGAGCAGATGGAGCTGACACCCGGCCTGGTAGTGCCTGGGGCCTGGGCTCCAGCTCCCATACCGGGCCCGAAGGGGGGGGGGGATCAGGGCTGTAGCCGCGTGGGAGGCCCCAGGAGAGGTCTGACCGTGGGGGGTGATCCCACACCGGCGGCCACAGGTTGGAGGGGAGCACATGGCTCCTGAAGGTGCCTGCCACCATCCAGGGCAGCAGCAGCTCTGAGGGCAGCAGGAGTGAATCCACAGCCATCCCTCAAGCAGGAAAAGCATGCAGGCCCAGGACAAACAGGGGCAGAGGCAGGGGAGGGGTTTGCTGGCCAGAATCCCAAAAGGCACTGAGGTAAGATGATCCCTGCCCCACTATAAAACCATAACCACTCCCCTAAACACATATAGCCAATTACTAGCACCATCCCCACACTCATACATGTGCCCTTGTCCGTTTAGCTGTGCTGACTCCCCAGGGCCTGAACACTGCTGGAGATCACGAAAAGAGTGATCTCGGCCTGCACCAGGCAAAGCTGCAGGTCTACAGACACCAAAAATCACCGGACCATCAGGGCTTTTAACCTTGTCAAAGGTAAAAAGAACTGAGGGGGGAATAAAACTTATTTTTAGTTTTATAATTATTTTTATTTTATTTTTAAGTGATTTATAGATATTGTATTTATTTCTTTATTAATCAATCCCCTCACCCCAAACACATATAATACAGGCTTCACACATCCACTCACACTACACCTCTCACAAACACTGGGTCCTCTATGCACACGTTAGATCAACATATTCTCCAGATCTGCACAATATGTAAATAGGACAACCTTTAAATTCTAACAAAACACACAACATATAGGGACAGAGAGCCCTGCCTAAAATCCTGGTGTGTTGTATACTCCAAAATATACAACATTTTAAAATATATATATACATTTATTAAAGGCATTTATAAAGGGGCAACATATTCTGCAGTACTGCACAATTCAGAAAAACACAACACAAAATAATCAGACCAATATAACAGGTAGAGGACACTGCCCATGAGCTTACAATCTAAAGGTAAAATGGGGAGAGCAGAGGAATTTGGAGTTGATGGAATTTGGAGAGAATTAAAGGGATTCTATAGTGCCAGGAAAACAAAGCTCCCTCGCACCCCCCCTCCAGCGGCGCTGAAGGTGTTAAAACTAGGGATTGACCGATTATCGGTTTTACCGATATTATCGGCCGATATTCGGTATTTTCGGCAATATAGATACCGATATTACCTCCTCGGACCGACGGGCCATTATGAGCCCAAGTGCACCACTTTTAGAACTTTTCACCAGATGTTTAACGTATAACCACCTTATGTCATATTGTGTGATCTGTATTACAGAAATATGTTCTACTTAATTACCTTCCCAGCAGCTCCTCCTGGGTAACCATGGCAACGCTCCATGCAGCACTAAGGGCCGCGAGAGTTACGCTGGGGAAGCTGCTGGGAAGGTAAGTAAGAGCTTCCTGTGCCCCCCCACCCGCAGTACTTAACAAGCCACTGGTAAGAAGGAGGCAGGGGGACAAAACAAACAAACAAAAAAAACATTTAAATATGAAAAAAAATGCCCCCCATTTTACACAAATTACATCACTACACAAACACACACACACACTGCATTATATACATACACTACACAAACACACACACTGCATTATATATACACACACTACACAAACACACACACTGCATTATATATACACACACTACACAAACACACACACTGCATTATATATACACACACTACACAAACACACACACAGCATTATATATACACACACTACACAAACACACACAATCTGCACTATACACACACACACACACACACTATACAAACACACACACGGCATTATATACACACACACTACACAAACAAACACTGCAATATATACACACACTACACACACACACACACTGCATTATATACACATACACACACTACACAAACTGAATTATATACACACACTACACAAACACACTGCATTCTATACACACTACACACACTGCATTATATACACACTACACAGACACACACACTGCATTATATACACACACAATGCATTCACTTTACCCACACTACACACACACACTGCATTCACTATACACACTACACAAACACACACTGCATTCAGTATACACACTACACAAACACACTCTGCATTCACCATACACACTACACAAACACAAACTCTGCATTCACTATACACACACTACACAAACACACTATGCGTTCACTATATATACACACTACACAAACACTCACTGCTTTCACTATACACACTACACAAACACACTCTGCATTATTATTATTATTATTATTATTATTATTGCAATTTATATACACACACTACACAAATACACACTGCATCCACTACACACACACTACACAAACACACTCTGCATTCACTATACACACACTACACAAACACACTCTGCATTCACTATATATACACACTACACAAACACTCACTGCATTCACTATACACACTACACAAACACACACACTGCATTCACTATATATACACACTTCACAAACACTCACTGCATTCACTATACCCACTACACAAACACACTCTGCATTGATTATATACACACACACTACACAAATACACACTGCATCCACTACACACACACACTACACAAACACACACAGCTCCCCTGTCTAAACACACTTCATCCACTACATGTGGCAAGTATATTTTGTGCATTTACCTTTAGAATTAGTTTATTTTTTTCAAATTGGTAAATGTACAGAATATCGGCAAGTTATCAGCTATTGGCCTGAAAGTTCACAGCTTATCGGTATCGGCTCTAAAAAATCAATATCGGTCGATCCCTAGTTAAAACCCCTTCTGTCACTTACCTGAATCCAGCGCTGATGTCCCTCAGTGCTGGTTCAGGCTCCGCTCATGCTCCTCACCCACCGACATCAGCCGGTGGGGAAACCTAATGCACATGCGCGGCAATGGCCACTTTCACATTAGGATTTCCCCATAGGAATGCATTAATATATGCTTTCCTATGGGAAACAATCTGACACTGGAGGCCCTCATGCAGAGCGTGAGGATGTCTTGCGTCAGATACTAGACCAAAGGTCAGTTTTGATGCAGAAAGCCCTGTAGTGGCTGTCTGGTAGATATCCACTGTGGGCAGACGTAGAGCTCCAATGCAAACTTTGCAGCTCTCTGGCACTGCAATGTTTTACATTGCAGCACTAAGTGCAATAGGGACACAGCACCCAGACCACTTCGATGTGCTGAAGGGTGCCTATAGTGTCCCTTTATTAATTTAAATGCAGTAACAGACAATATGTGATGGGGAATGAGGAAGTGATTGACTGTGAGTTCAAACAGCTGGAAGATCATGCTATATAGATAGAAGCAACTATGGTGGGTGGGTAGAATAGAGTAGTAATGAAATAGCTTTGTTTACGATGGATGTGAAATTTGGTCTTACAGATAGGGATACACAGTTATTTGAAGGAATTTACAGCTAGGACTGGCAAGCAGGGGGTAGCAGAGGACTGGGGGAGTGTTAGAGCAGAGTAGACATTTGTTGTATACTCAAACATACCCAGAGTATGTTATTAGAGTACCTTCCAAATGACAGGAGGTGTCTTAAAGTTACAGTGTGGAAATGGATGGATGTGATTGTGATATTGCAGTAATGATATATAGCATATCACACAATATATGACATTATGGGGGTTATGTATAAACCTCTATAGCAAGATTCAAAATGTTGAGCAATCACCATAGAAACCAATGGCATGTCCAAATGCACCCCTTTTAGAACTTTTCACCAGATGTTTAACATATACCACCTTATGTCATATTGTGTGATATGTATTACAGAAATATGTTCTAAATGTGTCATAGGTAATACATTTACAGATTATTTATGCACCTCACGGTCTATCTGGGGACAACAGTTCTCTGTAGGTGTGCTGAGCTGCTGCCTGGACTGGTGCTGTGTCTGTTAGTCACTGGTAATGTAAGTGTAGAGATAAGTCAGAGAGCCTTAATCTGATTTTCATGATACATCTGTCACTAGACCTTGAAGGGGGAGCAATACAAGTGGTTGAAGCCCAATGGGCACACATTGGTTATGTGGAGGTATGGGCTAAGTGCCTGTCAGCCTAAAGCAGTGTTAAATGGAGGCTACCAAGGATCACAAAAAATGTAATACATCTCTTTGGCCCCCATCTAAATTGTACATGATATTGAAGCACAAGGGAGCACTGTGCATCTGGCGCTGTGACTGTCTACATTGTATATCACTCACACTCCCTCACTGTTTCCATCCAGCCAGCTGGAAATATAGAAAACATGAGTGAGCATGATAGATAGGCTGTACAGATAGTTACTGATACAGCACAAGATGCACAGTGCTCCTTCACTCCATAGGGTGCTGGCCTGCTACTTGTAAAACTTTGCCACTGTGCCAGCAGCCTAAATGTGGCCTATCATGACGGCTTCTGCACTGGCCCTCCAATGCCTTCTCAATTATCTAAGATTTTGGACATTCCAAGGGAAATATTAAATCATAAATGTTATTTTTTTATTTATATTTATGTTGTTTGGACAATTTGTCACCCAGCCAGCCCCTCGGGCCACTGGGAAATTTCCTGGCAGTTTACACTGGACCACCATCTAAGCATAATACCAAAAATCCAAACACAAAGGGTGCCAAACATCAGTGAATACATTCGAAATTCTGTGGCAGAACCACTGCCTATTTGTGTGTTTTCCCATGGTGTTATGTGTTTCCCTGTGTTTCAGCACAGAAACCTTGAGATTGATCGGAGAATGTACCATTGTGAGGTCATCTGAGGATGGTGGTGACACTTTGGGGCACTGGTTATCTTGGCTGGCTTTTCAGTGCCTGGGAGACAAAAGGATGATCTCTTTTCCTGCGCCTTGGCTCCCAGTCACAGAGGCTCATGGGATGAAGACCCCCTGTTGTCCTGTGCGGGAGACACCTCGTCTGAGTGGCAGGCTTTCCATATTTGGGAGACAAAGGAAGAGCGATCCCCCCATTCCGGCGCTTGGGCTCCCAGGGAGAGAGGATCCTGCGATACAACCCCTGTTTGTGTGTGTTGAAGACCCCTTGCATGGGGCTATGCATAAAAGCATGTGTGCCTCAATACAATTATGTTGTACTCCCAGAGCTGTGTCTTGTCCAGTTACTGGGGGGGGAGGGGGGAATGGGTCTCTTATTATTCTAAGTGGTTCCTGAGTGGCTGAAAGTATTAGGGGAGGTAACCGGTCAGGTTACCCGGGGTCCGCTACAAATACATACCAAAGAAATGTATAATTAGAGTTCTTCTAGAAACCCAAAAATGTACTGTACTGTTTATATATACCACTGGCAAAAAATTAAATGTATGGCATGTTCCTGAGGATAGGTACACAGATACAAAGGAAAGAAAAGAAAAAGAAAATCATGGCTCAATACTGTGACAGATTGGACCCTGCCATGGGTCCTTGAAGGAGGGGGATACTTGCTAGCCTCTTAACCTGTGACTATGGTCCCAGTGTTAAACCGTGGTTGAAAACACTATTTGTGCCTGTTGGGACTTATAACAGGAACAATTCAAACTTTCAAAGCAGCACTTCGAACTCCCGAAGTCATTTGAAGTACCATTTGAACACGGGGTGGTGGCCATTTTTTTCGCATGGACCAAAAGCGCGAATAGACTTCAGGGGGACTTAGCCGCGAATGCCCTGGAACTATTTTCGGCATGAAAACTTTGCAGTTACCGGTCATTTCCCCAGCGACACTTAGCTGCCATTCTACTGAAATATTTTTGGCTATGGGATCATGCCTCCAGTAGGTCAATTAAATGACTTCCAAAGAATTCCTGAACCCCTGAAGTGATCTGGGTGATTTTTGGATATTTTGTTCACCCAGATCAGGGTTTTTTCTGCCTAGAGATAATTGAATTGATACAGTATCTGACTCAATTATCTCCCAGGCAGAGGAGGGATTGCATTTTTGTTATGGGAGTGTTGTACATTTAATCACTGTTCTTATTGCTCTGTGTCTTTGTGTTGGAGTCCCCAACAAGGTCGATGTGGGAATAACTCTTGCATGGGGATTGTCATAAAATTCCAGTGTGGCACCATTAAAATGCAGTCCTGCTTTAACCTCAACATAGAGCCTTGCCTCGTGTTTGTAGGGACCTGCTATACAAGCTATATCACTAGCTCTTATAAAAGAGCTTCACAGCTATACTCTCTTGGAGGAGAGGTTCACCCACTGGAAGATGGATCCTGGTCTTGGGTCCAGGGTGGGTGGAGGATGGCAAGACCCCAAACAAGCTGTGGCGGTTCGTGGGGTCCACTGTGCTTATGGTGTCTGGTGGAGTGCTTGGAGCACACAGTCGGGGTAGCAGGCGGTCCATCACAAATATGTTTATTGATAAAAACAGTACAATATAATACATTGAAACACACAAAAAAGTATGCACATATAGAACAATATGAGCAAAGAACACCTTGCCACAATAGTCACAAAGTATGCAGTTCCCTCAGTCAACAATCCAAGGGGCTGTTAATCAATTAGTGTGCAAAGATCTTTAACCGTTTATGGACCACTGACATACTAGCTACGTTCGACAAAAAAAAGGTCCTTAAGGACGGCGGACATACCTAGTACTTCTGCAGCAAATATGAGTGCTGGAAGTGTTTGTGAATGCTTCCAGCTGCTCTTAGGGTAATACAGTTATGCGTTGATGTCCCCAGGAGCGATCACTTCCAGGGTTGCCCCATGTGGCACCCAGCAGTATAGCAGAGCATCGTAAGCCATCGGGCAGGCTTCTGATGCTCTGCCTGTGTGCTGAGTGCCTCAAGGGGTCAGAGTCAGTGAAGACTTAAGGGAGGGAGTCAGTGAAGACTTAAGGGGTTAACTAAGACAAAGATTTATGTAACAAACGCTGGTATAGCAGATACTTGTTAATGAACACTTATTGGGGTCTTTTTTGGAAATAACCCTTAACGTTCTCAGTACATGTATTCTTAAATTGCTATGTGTGTCAACAAAAAAATAAATCAGCAATTATTATTATTATTATTTAAATTTGGCATAGACCTGGAACATACCACAGGAAGAGGTAGGAAGAATGAGTGCTGATCAGAACAACAATGTCAATCTTGCAAGACCTGCGAACAAATGTCATCTAAATAACTCAGAATTCCTGCCAAATGTGGTCCTAATGCACACCGAATGTGGACTGAATTCGGACCGAATTTGGACTGAATACAAACATATTTGCACTGAATTTGCCCTAACAGCCCCGAATGAAGAAAAATGCCTGGAAGATAGCCAAAGGGGCAACACAATCTCAACAAAAGGCCTGAGGGGAACAAGGGAAAAAATGGAAACAATGACAAATACCCTGCTAAAGAATATAAAGTTTCCCAAAAGTGGTCTGGGTACACTGAAAGCCAGGCAAAAAAAAACAAACAAAAAAAAAACAATATAGCACAGATGCACAAAAGAACAGTAAAATATAATACTTCAATCAAAGGCAACATTAGAGGTACTTATTTGTCTGTGGACAGAAAGAGAAAGGTTTCAGGGGGGTTCCTTTTGAGACCTGGATAGGAATTGGCTGGGGTCACTGTATGTACTGTTTTTATATTCTATTTATTATTTGCTGCTATTGGTGTACATTAAAGGAAAAGTAGAGCAATATGGGCCTCCGTGGCTAGCCCTAAAATTAAGTTTTGGATTTCCTTGGCGTTTAACATTTGGATGAGAACTTAAATAATTTAATAACTGAAATAATTTCATAATTTACATAACATGTTTTGGCAATTAAAACACATATATATGCATAAGATTTAACCATATGCTTTTACACAGGGTTCCCAGAATCCAATTCCTATAAAGATATGATATAACTTACGTGAGTGTATCCATACAAATTTAGAATTTGTGCCATTGGCATGGTTGTAACTGACCGTAGATCTCCAATAAATCCTGCTAGTTTGTCCTGTTTCCAGCAGGAATAATTTGGAACATTCCTCTTCTTCCCAGACAATATTGTGAAGATATTTTGTATAGATCTTTCAGCTATTCCACAAGAGTCAAACACATAGTAACCCAGAGTGATATTGGGTAAAATCATTGGGTGGTTGTTAAACCCATCAACAGCAAAAATAAATGCCAGTAGCTTTCGATATTCTGCAGGTTGAGGACTGTAGGATTAAATCATATTGTACTGTTTCAATTAACTAATTTGTAACCTATTAAAATGTAATCAAAGTTTATACCATGTCAAATAAAAATCACTAGTAGTATGACCCTTCTGATGGATAACATGTGACCATCAACCTAAAAAACTAAATTTCTTTGTGACACCTTAGTTGGATGGAGGTGTATTATTTTATAGCATCTAGAACAGTTTATAAAAAAGAGAAAAAGAAAACTAACTAATTTAACTTAAGGATATAGAATACTTAGAAGTAATCAGCTTGATTGAAAAAGTCCACTAGGTAACAGGGAATATTCGGGGCTATTCTTTAAAGTCCAATTAAGGGCAAAATCATCCAGCTGCATATCTGGCCATTCGGGCTGCAAAATCTATTTAACAATTACTGGATTTTGTTATTCAGACCCTGAATGGGTTTAAATTTGGTCTGGATTTTCTGCTTGACTAAACATGGAACTGAATGCGTGAAATCCAGACTCAAATCAGAAAAAATCCAAAAATTTTCCTGCTAGGACCGCTTAACGGGCATTGTGCAAATAGTTAAAAACCCTCTACAGTGTGAGTTAGTTGGTTGACTTGCTAGCTAACTGCCACATTAAAAAAGTTAATCATTTAAATAAATACATTTCATGTTCAGGTTAATAAAACCCCCATATTACTATAACATATGCACCAACTGCTGTGTGGCAAGTGAGGGTGTCTAAAACTGGCAACTGGGAAACCTGCTGCCACATAACTAAAAATGAACATTCCCATGGGTTGGGATATGTGATATAACAGGGGGGATGTAGCCCTCTGTCAAATGACCTGTCGGCATTGGGTGGGAGACATTTAAATAAATAATGAAGGGTTGAAGACTCACTGTTCACCTACTACTCCACATATGGTCAGTGGGTGGGGGCTATTTAATGAAAGATAAGGGGGCATCCTACTGCCCCACTCTGCCAACTCCTATGTTCAGCGGGTGAAGTTCTCCCCAGAACCCACCCTTTGGTATCAAGAGGGTCGTCCTAATATTACTAAAGGGGGAGGACCAAATGTACCTGACAAAGAAATACACGTTTATGAGCGTTTAAAGACATTTTTCTGGCCCGGTATGCTGTAGCACCCAAAGAATACAGAAGAAAATTTGGGGGGTTAAGAAAGGGTAACAGAGACTCTTTCACCAAATGGTCTTTTCGGAACAATAGCCCAAACCATAACAGAGGAAACTGGGAATGCACACCACTTCAGCCAGTTTGGGCTGTAACACATTGTTATTAGGAAGACTTTCGTCTGACACCAAGTTGAATCTTACACAAAGTAAATCCCATCCAAGCGGCAGGCGACATCGTCAGTGAGTAACCGCAGATGAGCAAGAAGCAAGGGGACTCATGGACACTGCTGCAACCTTAACGCTAGTGCAACCGCACAAGGTCAACCCTCAGGCTCGGACCAGCCCAACATGGGGAACTGAAAATACAGGACATTTTTCCCACCATGCATTGCTGTGCGAGAGGGATACTCTCATAAGAATATCCTGTTAAGTGGATTATCTCTCTGTACAGCAGAACCAGTCTTTTTACTTAAAAATATATAACTTGCACGTTATTCGTGCTATTTGACCGAATGACATATAGGTAGATAGCTGGGATCTGAGCGCATACTTTGGGAACTTACTGCTTAGATCCCAGCACAATTAGCCGAATGCCACACAAAATACACTTTAACATGAACTTATCAGAAAAGACACGTATGTACAGTTTGAGAGAAAGTACAGAAAGACCGGTGTTCCCGAAGTCCAGCGGTGTGGTCTGGAAGTCCAGCGGTGTTCGTGCCATCGAGTAGCCGACCAAACACCGCTGGGCTAAAAGTGAATCCAAGATGGCCGCCGCCGCGTGGTCGGTATCCGAACGGCGGCCACCCTGCAAATCAATTAACTGAGGAACGATACATTGTTGCAATCTGTTAATGGGAGCCACACAACCTCCTGTGTGTGGTCTCCCATTCAGTACTTTGTTCGTTTCACGATCAGTGTTGCAAGTCACTGGTTGTGAAACTACCATATGAATGATATCACCTTTTTAAGCGAACCACATAAAACAACATAGATTAAACAGCCTTTCTAGGACAACCATTAGGTAAGGCAGTTAAATAAAATACAAACACAACAGATAACAGAGTGTAGCAGAAGGGCCTCTGGAAGCAGGACAGGCAAGTCAGGGCAGGCCTCTCTAGAAACAGGATAGGAAAGGCAGGCCTCTATGGAGACAGGGCAGGCAAGGCACCTCTTGTTCAGTAGCCGGGGAGAAAGTCTGAAGGGTAGAAAAGGCATGATCTATGTGTGGTTGAGAAAGAGAAAGGCAAGGTGGGGAGAATTCTTTCCTTAGCTGTTCAATCTTGTCGGTAAAGTAGCATGCAAAGCTATCGGCTGTAAGGTTAGTTTGGGGGGTGGCCACAGCAGGGTGAAGAAGAAAGTTAAAGATGTCAAAGAGATGCCTGGGATTGCGGGAGTATGAACTAATGAGAGAGGGAGAGTATGACTGTGTAACATATTCATCCTCACCTTGCGGTCGGCAGCCATGCATCTGCATGGATGACACTTGCGGCATGTTAATGGATGTCGGCCGCTGCGGATCCAAGGCTAATTATACCGCCACGCTCGCCCACATAATTATCGACATCGGCACGCACGTATCGTCGCGCACGCACTGCGCACGCACGTTTTGGGGTCAAATAGCGATCACGGCCAATCAGAAAGGTGAAGCAAGTATAAAAGCCTAGAATTACCTTTCCTCATTGCCCTGTCGTGGTTTCCCTAGTGGTTGTCCAAGATTGTTGTGTCCCTTTCTGTGTTCCCTGACATCGGCTATACCTGACTATTCATTGGTACATTAGTCCGGCCATTCTAAGGTCCAGTATACATTACCTATTGGTCTCCTGTGTTACACAGTTCTACGTGCTGGATCATACTGTAATCATGGCCATAGATTCTGTAGAATTGTGTGAGCACATAGCTGCTTGTGAAAGGAAACTAGAGGAGAATGATCACCGCACGGATCAATTTGCCCAGGCCTTCAGTACGCTTCTTACCCTAACAGGGCATTTGCAATCTGCGGCCTCTCCTAGTGTCTCACCTCCACCTTATGTACCTCCACCTATAGTACACAAGGCACACACACACACTATCTCTCTATCTCCTCCTCTGCATTTTGATGATAATATTCAAGAATGCCGGGGATTCATTAACCAAATAGAGTATCATTTTGAGACCTCACCGGGGTCTTTTCCCACTGATAGAGCTAAAATTGGTTACCTGATGAACCAACTAAAAGGTAAAGCTTTAGCTTGGGCCAATCCGTTATGGGAGAGTAATAGGAGTGTGGCACACAATTACCAGGAATTCCTTATGGAATTTAAACTTGGGTTTGAACCATTAGGCAGGGAGGAAGACGCCTCCACTGCTCTGATGCACATCAGATAAGGGAACCGGTCTATCTCGGAGTATGCCATATAATTCTGTACCTTGGCTTCCGAGGTAGACTGGACTAACAGTTGGCTAATCTCTGCATTTAAAAAGGGACTATCTGAAAATATGCTAGATGAGATTGCCCCAAGATCTACCCAAGAAACTTAACACGTTTATTACATTTGTTATGCAAATTGACAATAGACTAAGAACCAGAGAAGCTACTAGAAATAAGACCAGACGTATGACTATGCCTTTAGCACCCCGTTTCTTCAATCCTCTTGTTCCTGAGCTTCCTATACAGTCCAAACCTGAACCCATGCAGTTGGGAGTCACTAGACTGTGGAAGGCCGAGAGACAATATAGGAGTAAAGAGGGTCTATGTCTATACTGAGGTAGTAAATGACATATGAGAAACAATTTTCCCATTCGTCCAGAAAACTATCGCACCTAAGTGCATTAAGGGGACAGGTCTTAGGTGTGACGGAGACGTCCTCTGAAAATAATAAATATTGATTTCTCCTTGATATTTCGATTTTCCTTGACAAAAATAACTTTTCATGCAAAGCCCTGATGGACTCAGGGGCTGCTAGAAATTTCATTGATGTCCAATTTGTTAAGGGTAATGCTATACCTGTCAAGGAGAGACTATCACCTCTATCTGTAGAGGCTATAGATGGGAGACCACTCTCACAACCATTAATTACCCACCAAACTTTACCCATTAGTATGTCCATTGGAGCCTTGCATAAGGAAGCTATAACGTTTCAGGTTATTACATCCCCTTCCTGTCGTATCATATTAGGCTTTCCTTGGCTTAGTAAGCATAACCCTCATATTGATTGGGCTAATGGGGAAATATTGGAATGGGGTAAGGATTGTGAGGGAAGGTGTATAGCACATATCACCAAGAGAGTGGCTACTATCAAATTACCTGATATTACTCCCAAAACTCCTGAAGTTCCCATACAATACCAAGATATTAAGGAAGTATTTAGCAAGACTCAGTCCAATGTATTGCCTCCCCACAGATCATATGACTGTTCCATAAATTTACCACCGTTTATGCTCTATCTCCACAGGAAAGTAGAATAATGGAGGAATATATTAAGGACTCACTGAGTAAAGGCCATATACGCAAATCAAACTTGGACTTGGACTTCCACACTGTGTTTTTTCTTGGACTTCTGTTCTGGACATATTGTGTTTTTATGTGCTACATTTATTTGTAGCAATACTGATCAAGATATTATTGTTTTCGTTTGTTTAATAAATAATGTTTTGTATATTTTGTATTTGATACATTTATGGTTATAATTCATTTATTCATATTATCCCAGAATTACTACCAGATCTATATCAGCTTTACGCTACGGCTGCTGTTTTGGTGTAGAGTATTTAAGTGGTTATGGTTTACCATTTGGATCGCTCACATACCATTGTTTTTGATTATCCTAATGATTAAGTCGCTCCCATGTATGTGATGCAGCCCTCTCCTGTTGAACAGATATAATAATCATCAATTTTTTTCCCATTTTCAGTCACCTTTTTTTTTACATTCATATACGCAAATCATCCTCGCTTGCTGGTGCAGGGTTTATTTTTGTGTCAAAAAAGGATGGTGAGTTACGCCCTTGTATCGATTACAGTGCATTGAACAAAATCACCATTAAGAACGCCTACCCCATTCCTCTTATTGCTGAGTTGTTTGACATAAGATATTTACTAAGCTTGATCTTAGAAGCGCTTACAATTTAGTAAGAATCAAGGAAAACCATGAATGGAAGACTGCATCTAATACCAGAAGTGGACACTATGAGTATCTGGTGATGGCATTCGGGTTGTGCAACGCTCCAGCGGTTTTCCAAGATTTTATTAATGACATACTCAGGGATTACATTTACTTGTTTGTCTTGGTTTATCTGGATGACATCCTTATTTATTCCCCTGACCTCCAAACTCACCACGGTCATGTCAGACAAGTTTTGCAAACCTTATTGAAAAATCACCTTTATTGTAAATTGGAGAAATGCATCTTTGATCATTTAGAAGTACAGTTTTTGGGATATAATATTTCTGTCTCGGGGTTTCAGATGGATCCTAAAAAACTGGAATCAGTTCTACAGTGGCCTTTACCCATGGGGTTAAAAGCCATTCAAAGGTTCATTGGTTTTGCCAATTATTACAGAAGGTTTATATAGCCCCCATCACCAATATGACACGCAAAGGGGCTAACAGTTCGATATGGTCTAAAGAGGCTATAGAAGCTTTTGAAGTTCTCAAACAAAGATTTGCCTCTGCAGACATATTAATACATCCAGACACCAGTAAACCTTTCATACTGGAGATTGATGCCTCAGAGACGGGGCGTAGGGGCTTTTCTCTCCTAGAGGGAGAGCCAGAATACTTCTTTGCATCCTTGTGGCTACTTCTCTAAAAATGTTGTCCCCTACTGAGTGCAATTATGATACTGGCAATAGAGAATTGTTGCCCATTATTCTTGCTCTCAAGGAGTGGTGACATCTTTTGGAAGGTTCCAAGGACCCCCTTTTGATCATTACTGTCCACAAAAACCTGGCTTACATCGGTGATGCTAAACGGTTGACAGGCTAGGTGGTCACTATTCCTTTCTCACTTTAATTTTCTTATAACTTATAGACCTGTTTCTAAAAATGTCAAGTCCGACGCCTTATCCAGATAATTTGATACTGAGTCTATACAAGAACTAGAAATATCCCATATCATACCCCCAGAATGTATCATTGCTTCTACTATCCTTTCATTGTCCTCTCCGCTGCTTGGCTCCATCATGGAGGCTCAGTCTCAGGTGCCCTGCGGTAAACCTCAGGACAGATTGTTCATTCCATTGGGCAAAAGAGTTAATATCATGAAAGTGTTTCACGACAATGTGACTGCTGGTCACCCAGGTATTAATAAATCCACTTCTGCGATCATGAGATCATTTTGGGGGGATTCTCTCAGAAAGGATGTTAAGGAGTATGTGCAGTCTTGTTCTGTTTGTGCGGTTTCTAAGGTTCCTCATAAACTCCCTTGTGGCTTGTTGCAACCTCTTCCTGTTCCTGAGGTCCCATGATCCCACTTGTCCATGGATTTTATTGTTGAACTTCCTAGTTCTAATGGTTATATGACTATCTTCATGGTTGTTCACTGTTTTTCTAAGATGGCTCATTTTGTTCCGCTCAATAAATTGCTGTCATCACAAGACCTGGTACTGATCTTTATACATTATAAACGGCGGGTGCCAACCCTGTTTACCAAGTGGGTGAGAGGGTTTGGTTATCTTCGCGCAACATCAGACTTAAAGTCCCCAGCATAAATTTGCTCCTAGGTTCCTTGGGCCTTTTCGTGTCCTTCGGAGGCTCAATCCTGATTCGTACTCTCTAGCCCTTGCGGCCACCTTTAGGTTCCTAACACCTTTCATGTCTCTTTTCTCAAATATCTTATTTGCAACAAATATACTATCCCAAGTGTTCCCCCTCCTCCCTTGGTTGTTTCTGGACAGGAGGAGTATGAGGTCTCTTCCATAATTGATTCCAGGTTTTCTAGGGGCACTTTACAGTACTTGGTAGATTGGAAAGTTTATGGTCCGGTCGACCATTCTTGGATTCCAGCCTCTGATATACATGCTGGCCGCAAGATTCGCTATTTTCATGCTTTCATTCCTCTTAAGCCTGATCCTGCCCACCCGGTGGGCGGTCTTCAGGTGGGGGGTAATGTAACATATTCATCCTCACCTTTTGGTTGGCGGCCATGCATCTGCACAGATGACACATGCGGCATGTTAATGGATGCGGATCCAAGGCTAAGTATACCCCCAGGCTCGCCCACGTAACTGACGACGTTGACGTGCACGTTTTGGGGTCAAAGAACGATCATGGCCAATCAGAAAGGTAAAGCAGGTATAAAAGCCTAGAATTACCTTTCCTTATTGCCCTGTTGTGGTTTCCCTAGTGGTTGCCCGAGAGTGCGTTCCGTATTCTGATTATTCTGGTTATTTGACTTTGGCATTCATATTGACTTCCCTGTTTTCTCGTACCCCTGACTCCTGGCTTTTCCTTATTGTTGTGTCTCTTTCTGTGTCCCCTGACCTCGGCTGTTCCTGACTATTCTTTGGTATGTTAGTCCGGCCATTCTAAGGTCCGGTATACATTACCTATTGGTCTCCTGTGTTACACAGTTCTACGTGCTGGGTCATACTGTAATCCTGAAAGACTGTTTGGTGAGGGCAAGGGCTGTGCAGTATGAACATAATATAAATCTATAATGGAGACTTACACACAGACATACATACTAAAACACACTGACATACATAGAGACACACACTGACATACATACAGTCACACAGACATACTGACATTTATACAGACACACACATACATACTGACATACATACAGACACACACATGCATGTTGACCTATATACAGACCCACACATACATGTTGACCTATATACAGACCCACACATACATACATGCAAACACACACATAAATACTGACATATATACAGACACACACAGAAAAACAATTTTTCTGCCCTGCACCCAGGCTGAAATGTTCTAAATTGCCAGGTGCCAGTCAGGGCTCAAGCGTATCCAGATAGCAACAAACATTAGCTGCACTCACGGTCTGTGATAAAATCTTCAATTCTTTATTGGATTCATATTAAAATTGAATCAACGTTTCAGTCCTTCTCATGGACTTTCCTCAGGATCAAACATAAAATTCTAGTATGCCAGATAACAAATATATACATACAGAATTACTAACAGAAGTGAAAAAAGGTGAATATTAGCTTACCCCAGGTGTTGTGTGTTGCCTTCGGTGTTCTCCCAAAGCCCAGGTGCATGCGTGTGGTGACTCTGCCCCCTCGAGTGATGTAATGCCGTGCCGGCGTGATGACGGTCGGCTCGTCTCCACGGCAAAGTTATAAACAAACGAACTGTGCTCGTGGAAACTGCCGATGATACAACAGTGAATTAAGAGTACTGTACAAATCCAGTTCATACAGTTGCAAGAAAAAGTATGTGAACCCTTTGGAATAATATGGATTTCTACACAAATTGGTCATAAAATGTGATCTGATCATCATCTAAGTAACAACAATAGACAATCATAGTCTGCTTAAACTAATAACACACAAACAATGAAATGTTGCCATGTTTTTATTGAACACACCATGTAAACATTCACAGTGCAGGTGGAAAAAGTATGTAAACCCTTAGACTAATGACATCTCCAAGAGCTAATTGGAGTGAGATGTCAGCCAACTGCAGTCCAATCAATGAGATGAAATTGGAGGTGTTGGTTACAGCTGCCCTGCCCTATAAAAAACACACGCCAGTTCTGGGTTTGCTTTTCACAAGAAGCATTGCCTGATGTGAATGATGCCTCGCACAAAAGAGCGCTCAGAAGACCTACGATTAAGAATTGTTGACTTGCATAAAGCTGGAAAGGGTTATAAAGTATCTCCAAAAGCCTTGCTGTTCATCAGTCCATGGTAAGACAAATTGTCTATAAATGGAGAAAGTTCAGCACTGCTGCTACTCTATCTAGGAGTGGCCGTCCTGTAAAGATGACTGCAAGAGCACAGCGCAGACTGCTCAATGAGGTGAAGAAGAATCCTAGAGTGTCAGCTAAAGACTTACAAAAGTCACTGGCAAATGCTAACATCCCTGTTAGCGAATCTACAATATGTAAAACACTAAACAAGAATGGATTTCATGGGAGGATACCACAGAGGAAGCCACTGCTGTCCAAACAAAGCATTGCTGCACGTTTACAGTTTGCACAAGAGCACCTGGTTCCACAGCAGTACTGTCAAAATATTCTGTGGACAGATGAAACCAAAGTTGAGTTGTTTGGAAGAAACACACAACACTATGTGTGGCAAAAAAGAGGCACAGCACACCAACATCAAAACCTGATCCCAACTGTGAAGTATAGTGGTGGGGGCATCATGGTTTGGGGCTGCTTTGCTGTGTCAGGGCCTGGACGGATTGCGATCATCGAAGGAAAAATGAATTCCCAAGTTTATCAAGACATTTTGCAGGAGAACTTAAGGCCATCTGTCTACCAGCTGAAGCTCAACAGAAAATGGATGTTGAAACAGGACAATGATCCAAAGCATAGAAGTAAATCAACAACAGAATGTCTTAAACAGAAGAAAATACGCCTTCTGAAGTGGCCCAGTCAGAGTCCTGACCTCAACCTGATTGAGATGCTCTGGCATGACCTCAAGAAAGCGATTCACACCAGACATCCTAAGAATATTGCTGAACTGAAACAGTTCTGTAAAGAGGAATGGTCAAGAATTACTCCTGACCGTTGTGCACGTCTACGTCTAATCTGCAACTACAGGAAACGTTTGGTTGAAGTTATTGCTGCCAAAGGAGGTTCAACCAGTTATTAAATCCAAGGGTTCACATACTTTTTCCACCTGCACTGTGAATGTTTACATTGTGTGTTCAATAAAAACATGGTAACATTTCATTCTTTGTGTGTTATTACGTGAACACAAATCTGTACAGTGAAAATGTTTTGTGTGGATACAGTGTATCAAATTGTTATTATAAATCCAGCTGCTATCACACTGAATGTGTAATTCTCCCCAAACACACAAATCCGTGAAATACAAAGTTTAAAACAGTGGAGCGCTTATGTGATAACCCAGTATTATATTGTGCAAAAAGTAATATTCAAGCACTTAACTGGGATTTTTTCCGTGATATATTAGTGTCTTCTGTGCCTTTAAAATATAAAATTGCATATAGTGTAATATTGTTATTTATACAAGCACAGGAAAAAAGAAAAAATGGAAAAACTCACATATTCCAGAGCTAATATAACCTAGCTCTGGTATGGATTGTTTTTAGGTCCGTTCCTGGGCGACCTCCCCCTCTTTATTTCGGTACTGGCGTAGATCCAATGTTACCTCTCAAATAGAAATAGTATATAGTGAAGGTCCACCAGACTTGGATTACAATTCTTATCTAAGTGAAAATATACTCACAAATGTAGAGCCTGTAACCTGGCTCAGTAAATCAGCTTAGTGTAGTTTGGGACTACACTCCCATCTGTATAGATACCGGAGACTTTGAATTCGGTAAAAAAGTATTATTTTATTTTTCCAAGATAGAAATAAAATTAAGTATAAAAAATACAATACCAAATCTATTAAAAAAGTCTATTCAAATAGTCTATTTGAATAGACTTTTTTAATAGATTTGGTATTGTATTTTTTATACTTAATTTTATTTCTATCTTGGAAAAATAAAATAATACTTTTTTACCGAATTCAAAGTCTCCGGTATCTATACAGATGGGAGTGTAGTCCCAAACTACACTAAGCTGATTTACTGAGCCAGGTTACAGGCTCTACATTTGTGAGTATATTTTCACTTAGATAAGAATTGTAATCCAAGTCTGGTGGACCTTCACTATATACTATTTCTATTTGAGAGGTAACATTGGATCTACGCCAGTACCGAAATAAAGAGGGGGAGGTCGCCCAGGAACGGACCTAAAAACAATCCATACCAGAGCTAGGTTATATTAGCTCTGGAATATGTGAGTTTTTCCATTTTTTCTTTTTTCCTGTGCTTGTATAAATAACAATATTACACTATATGCAATTTTATATTTTAAAGGCACAGAAGACACTAATATATCACGGAAAAAATCCCAGTTAAGTGCTTGAATATTACTTTTTGCACAATATAATACTGGGTTATCACATAAGCGCTCCACTGTTTTAAACTTTGTATTTGTGTGTTATTAGTTTAAGCAGACTATGATTGTCTATGGTTGTGACTTAGATGATGATCAGATCAAATTTTATGACCAATTTGTGCAGAAATCCAAATCATTCCAAAGGGTTCACATACTTTTTCTTGCAACTGTATACTAATATTAAGTGAGAGAATAAAATAGAAGGATGAATAAAGTGTTTACGTCTTGTAACAGTACTATCATTGGATCACTGTACAAAAGTGAATATTGCCGATATTTAAAGTAACTATTACGGATGTTTAAAGTGACACTGCTATTAAGGTCAAGTTCATTGAGTGCCCATAGTACCAATCATGAACATGCATAAAACGAGTGTAAAGTGCATATGATATAAAGTTCCAAGATGTGCTTATGTTAGTAATTATGTATGTATATATTTGTTATCTGACATACTAGAATTTTATGTTTGATCCTGAGGAAAGTCCACAAGGAGGACTGAAGCATTGATCCAATTTTAATATGAATCCAATAAAGAATTGAAGATTTTATCACAGACCGTGAGTGCAGCTATTGTTTGTTGCTATGTACAGACACACTCGTACATACTGACATACATACATACAGACAGACAGACACATTAAAAACCAAAGAAAGAAAGTTACCTGTGCTCTTCCCAAATCCCTATGCATATTTAAATAAATGGAGGTTATTTAGTAACTTCAATTAGATGGAAGCCCACCTGCAACGTCAAGGCAAACTGTGACAGACCCATCTGTATAGACTAAGATTGCTGGTTCGTCTGTTTGCCCCCTTTTCGTCTATTTGCCTGTCCGTATACCCCTGTTTGTTTTTTTCCTATAAGAACCGATTAAAACTACCAAACGGACGGCCACCCGGGAGAGAAGAGTGCTGCTGGTTAACCTCTAGGCCCCAATTAGAACGTTGTGGTTAACCGCAGACACCTCTCCATTCTACCCGTATTCAGGGTGGTCGTCGTTCGTATGCCGACCACGAGGCGGCGGCCATTTTACACCATGCAAAAGACCAGCGGTGTTCGGCGCAGATTCTATGGAACTAAATAATGGACACTCTTTCTGCCGAACACTGCTGAAATCACCGACCGCCCTTCTCAGTCGACAAGGCATGCGACCACTGGCCGTTCAGGAGTTTGGATTACACTAATGGACTTAACCCAGATAGCCTTCCCATGGAGTCAATCGCATACCGAAAGACTGTAAGAGACTTTGACTCCATGGCGATTGAACTGTACGAATGGGATCTGAGCGCTATTCGCTAAGAATATGCACTCAGATCCAGGCTATCTGGGGATACATTGCACGAATGTAATATGTTCGGTAGTTGTAAACTTATTTAATTTTACATGGTTTTTGTGTCTAATTTAAAATGGCGTTTTGCCTCTGTCTTGGAGATAATTGAATTACTTCCCGATTATCTCTAGGGCAGAGGGGAGGACACCGGGATGCATTGTGGGAATATGTTGTGCCTGTATGTCTAAAAGTGCCCTATGTCTGTCTGTCACAGTCTCCCATTTGGTCCCCTAGGGGAGTGTCCACCAAGTGGGAGACCTGCATAAATACGGGCGGGTAGCCCACAGTAAAGCCAGTTCTTATTTTACGCCAAAACTCAGTTGGAGTGGTAGCTAGGTAGCAAATATACATGCACCAACACTGTAATAGTGTATTTCAAGAAAAAACAATGGTTACTGGTTGTGCATGCAGTATAACGGCAAGGCACGCCAAAACTCAGTTGGAGTGAAATTCAATGATGCAAAAAATGTATAATAGATAATATACTGATAAGGGTCTGGTGGCCAGATAACAAACATGTGCCAACCCTGTAACCTATGTAGGAAAAAATTATATTTGCTGATAAGGTGTGCAGTATGTATATCGGCAGGTCTACATCAAATCACAGTTAAGATGAAGTTCAAAGTCTATAATAGTAGATGCTAGATCTATGAAGTAAGTGCAAGTATAATAAAAATATATATATATATATAATTGCTACATTTACTAGAAAAAAAGAAATATAAAACGCATGAAAAAACACAGAGGACCTGTTCAAAAGTTTTCAGGATACCTCTGGTACAAATCACTTGCAACTAAACAAAGTTGCAGTACAGACTAAGTATAATAACTGTTATTTGGTAACAACGTGGAATGTTACCGAGGAATACACGTAAATAGTGGAGCCTAAATAGCTCAAAATAGACCACAGAGTCTGTTATAAAGAATAGAGACAGAGAGAGGGGGTAATCATAACGATAGAATGTATACTTAGGGTGGATAATAATCCCCAGTTTCCTAAGTCTAACCCCACAAGAGTGTGGTTACATCGATCAAAAGACTGCACAGTGAGCTAGAACACTGAATCTCCGATAGTCCCCCAATAGCCCCCTTCAGTGTACTAGCTCACTGTGCAGTCTTTTGATCGATATAACCGCACTCTCACAAGAATCCCGTGCACCACTTCTGCTATGACCGGAGCAGACTTCTTGTGGGGTTAGACTTAGGAAACTGGGGATTATTATCCACCCGAAGTATACATTCTATCGTTCTGATTACCCCCTCTCTCTGTCTCTATTCTTTATAACAGACTCTGTGGTCTATTTTGAGCTATTTAGGCTCCACTATTTACGTGTATTCCTCGGTAACATTCCACGTTGTTACCAAATAACAGTTATTATACTTAGTCTGTACTGCAACTTTGTTTAGTTGCAAGTGATTTGTACCAGAGGTATCCTGAAAACTTTTGAACAGGTCCTCTGTGTTTTTTCATGCGTTTTATGTTTCTTTTTTTCTAGTAAATGTAGCAATTATATGTATGTATATATATATTTTTTATTATACTTACTGCACTTACTTCATAGATCTAGCATCTACTATTATAGACTTTGAACTTCATCTTAACTGTGATTTGATGTAGACCTGCCAATATACATACTGCACACCTTATCAGCAAATATCGTTTTTTCCTACATAGGTTACAGGGTTGGCACATGTTTGTTATCTGGCCACCAGACCCTTATCAGTATATTATCTATTATACATTTTTTGCATCATTGAATTTCACTCCAACTGAGTTTTGGCGTGCCTTGCCGTTATACTGCATGCACAACCAGTAACCATTGTTTTTTCTTGAAATACACTATTACAGTGTTGGTGCATGTATATTTGCTACCTAGCCATCAGATCTATATCAGTACATTTAGTACCTTGTTTCTCTTTCTTGGTTTGTCTTAGATACGTTATATTGTAATGGCTAATTGGCCATCAGTCCTATACTAGCACATCTAGTACTTTTATTTTCTCCCTTTGTTTGTTTTATATTTTTTTGTTTTATATTTGTATACTATTAAAAGTTATATTTTAATCTTATCCAACTCTATTAAGGGCACTCTAAGCTTTTCTCCTCTTTCCTGTTACTACCTTGGTAGTTTATTGTGGGTTGTCCCCATTTTTTGAGTGTTTCTCCCTTAGCTTCCACCTTCTTTCTCAGTTTTTATTTTACCCTCAATGCAGAGCTTGGTCTCGATATTGGAGGGGAGATTTACTACACGGTTGGTGACTGATTACTGGAAACGTAAGCCGCTTGGATGTTATATTTGATCGGCTGTTAGCCGCGATTCGTGGATTTATTATTCGTGAGTTTGGGATCCGTACGGGTCCTGGTCGGGAGATTGGTGCATTCCCCTGGTTGCAGTTCGTACGGTTGGAGTATACGAATGGAGTTTGCATTATTGCGAAAGGGGAAGCTTAACTAAACAGCGGTTTTACTCCTTTATGCCAGAGGGGTCATAACACAAACCTCTTAGGTAGGTCCTACACTGACTATTCACCTTGCTTCATTGAGTTTAGGCAAAAAAAATTTGGAATGAGACAGGGAGGGGTATTTTTCTAAACCTCTACATACTTATTACCCCTTAATACGGATCACATGGGAAGGGAGGCAGTATTGTAACATAGCTGTGTAATACATAAGTGAATACAAATACACAAAAACTAGTCCACATACATACTGATATATATATATACAGACACACATACATACTGAGATACATACAGACACACATACATACTGAGATACATACAGACACACATACATACTGATATACATATATATATATATATATAGCTATATATATATATATATATATATATATATATATATATATATAGACGCACATACATACTGAGATACATAAAGACACACATACATACTGATATACATACAGACACACATACATACGGAGATACATTCAGTCACACTTACACATACTGAGATACATACAGACACACATACATACTGAGATACATTCAGTCACACTTATACATACTGATATACATACAGACACAAATACATATTGAGATACATACAGACACACATACATACTGATATATATACAGACTGTAGCGGAGCTGCAATAATAAAATCCACGATCTCCGCTGGTACAGTAGGTAATCCACAGTCAAGCGCTGAAAAGTAAGGCAATATCCCAAATCCCCCAGTAACCGGACGAAACACAGTTCTGGGAGTCAACTGAGGTCTTTATTCGCAGCTTCCAGTATTTATGCAAGTCCCCATGCAAGGGGTTTCCCTACTGACATAGCAGGGGTAATACAGTAGGGGACTACATGGGGTTTTAACATTTGGAGTATTTCTCCCATCAGGCACTGCTGCACGAGAGGGACACTCCCACTGAAATACACCGTTAAGTGGATTATCCCTCCGTGCAGCAGAACCGGCAATTCACATGAAAATCTATAACTTCAATAATATTCACTTTATTTGCACAAACGGACGTTCGGTAGATAGCTGGGGTCTGAGTACACATTTCGTGAGAGTATCGCTCAGATCCCAGCTAAAACAACCGAACGCCGCATGAAATACACTTTATTACTAAAATCGTCTGAAAGTACCGAACACCGATGGGGAACCACAATAGGGAAAGACCGGAGCTCCCGAACGGCCTGGAAGTACAGCGGTGTTCGTGCCGTCGCGTAGCCATTTTCAGTTCCAGGCACTCGACGACAAAACACCGCTGGGGAGACAAAGGATCCAAGATGGCCGACCGCCACGTGGTTGGTAGTCGAACGACGGCCACCCAGGAAAGCACTTAATTACCGATTCCAACAATGTTGCAATCTGTTAATTGGTGCCACACGACCCTCAGTGTGTGGGCTTGGGTTCGGCACTTAATTTGTTTCACGAACAGCCGGTAAAGTTGCTGTTCATGAAACAACCATTTAAATGCTAGCGGCTTTCGGCTGCCAGCATACGAATGCTATAGGAATACAGGTAATCATACGGTTCAATACAGAAAGCAAATTACATTTAAACACAATATGGCAGCAGTGTGTAGGATAACCTTTAGAGACACAGTTTTATAGTCTGAAGTGGCTAGGTTTTGCCACACAGACACACATACATACTGAGATACATACAGACACACATACATACTGATATACATACAGACACACATACATACTGAGATACATAAAGACACACATACATACTGTTACGGTTGCCTCCAGGCTGGCTGGAAGTTGGACCGTAGAAAAGGATGCTCCTAGCGCTCACCAAAGGACCATCAGCACCGTAGACACCATAACTACTGCGTAGCCACCATAAGTACTGCAGACTCCACAAACCACAGCTGCTGGGCTGGTATCTCGCCGTTTGCTCTGCGCCCTGGACCTATGACCAGGGCCGGTGCAAAGAATTTTGGGTACATAGGCGAAGATGCATTTTTCCGCCCCCCCCCAAAAAAACATCTTCACCTGTGCCTCTTAACCTCCCTTTTGTGTTTCTTATCCCGTCTTTAAATATCTGTGTGTCTCCTATCTCTCCTCTTTGTATGACTCTTACATCCTCCCACATTTTGTGTGTCTTACTCCTCCCAGACCCTATGTGTGACTCCTTTTCTCCCAGCCCCTTTGTGTCTTTTACTCTTCCCAGCTCCTTTGTGTGTGTCTCTTTCCTTCTCAAGCCCTGCTGTGTGTTTTTCACATCCAGCCCCTCTCCCCGTCCCTTAATGCTTCCCTCCCTTCTCTGACCCTTACTGTTCCTATCCCCTCTCTCCTCCTTTCCCTGTCCCTTAGTGTTCCTCTCCCCTCCCCCCTCTGTTCCCTGTCGCTTAGTGTTCCTCTCCCCCCTCCCTCCTTTTCCTGTACCTCAGGGTATCTCTCCCCTCCTCTCGCTGTCCCTTGGTGCGCCACCCACCCCGATAGTGGTCCCCTCCCCTTCCTGGTGTGCCTCCTACCTTTCTTGTAGCGTGGCTGAGCGGAGCGAATCCCGGTACAGTGAGCGTTTCCTGTCAGTCCTGCCAGGAACAGGAAACAGAAGTTCCTGTACCACGGTACACTCCGCTTGGCCACGCTACAGTCAGGGGTGTATAAACACTGACAGTCACACACACTCAATGACAAACACAGACGTATCTGACAGCCAGACTCACTTATCTGACACACTCATTCATTGACAGACACTCACACGCACACTGACAGACACACAAATACTGACAGACTCATTGACAAACACACACACACTCACATGCCCACACAGATACACATACTCACATGCACACAGACACACACACACCGACAGACACACACTCACTCACACACACTGACACACACACACACACACACACACAAACTCACAGACACACACAAACTCACAGACACACATACTCACATGCACACACACACACTGACAGACACACATACTTACACACAAACTCAGACACACATACTCACATGCACACACTCACTCACACACACACTGACAGACACACAAACTCACAGACACACATACTCACATGCACACACACACACTGACAGACACACATACTTACACACAAACTCAGACACACATACTCACATGCACACACTCACTCACACACACACTGACAGACACACAAACTCACAGACACACATACTCACATGCACACACACACTGACAGACACACATGCACACACACACTGACAGACACACATGCACACACACTGACAGACACACATACTCACATGCACACACTCACTCACACACACACTGACAGACACACAAACTCACAGACACACATACTCACACACAAACTCACAGACACACATACACACTGACAGACACACACAAACTCACAGACACACATACACACTGACAGACACACACAAACTCACAGACACACAAACTCACAGACACACATACTCACAGACACACATACTCTCACACACACACACTGACAGACACACTCACATACACACACACACACTCACAGTAATAAATAATTTAAATTTAATTAAAATTTCCCACCCAGCCTCCCTACCTGGAGAGCTGGCGTGGGTCTCTCATTGGTGGTCCAGGGGGGCTGCTGGGAGGCGTCCGGCTGAACTGAATTGCGAGGTGGTGAGGGAGCTCTGATCTCTCTGACCAGCTCCCTCGCAGGCTGTTTTCTGATGCCGCGGGAGCCGGAATATGACATCATATTCCGGCTCCCACGGCATTAGCAAAAGGCGCGCGAGGGAGCCGGTCAGAGAGATCAGAGCTCCCTCGCCACCTCGCAATTCAGTTCAGCCTGATGCCGCGCCGGGGATCCAGGAGGTGACCTGGCAGGAGGGAGCACTTCCCTCCTGCCGGTCACTGGAATTTTGCGCCCCCAGAGCCGGTGCGCCCTAAGGCGGCCGCCTGTGCCGCCTTATGGACGCGCCGGCCCTGCCTATGACTTGGCTCCAGGTTCCAGTAGGTGAACCTCTTCCTTCTGTAGAGCGAAGCAGGATCAGGAACAAGAGCTCTTACAAGAGCTCAGTAGGTAAGGGAGTATGAAGAGCATAGCAATCCCTGTAGTGATTATAGCTGCCCCCTACAAACATGAGTCAAGGCTGCAAGTTAAGTTAGAGGGTCAAGTAATTATGTTTATTGGCACCAAAATAACCTTCTTTTATGCAGGTTTCCCTTAGATAGGACCAGCCACAGGGTTTTACAAAACAACCAATCATACATGTACATTACCGAAAACACTCCCAGCAATTACACACAAAATCCTCCCCTCTGCCTGTGATATAATTATGTTACACAATGGGTTAGCATAATTATCACAGACAGTAAAAATACAGTTTTTACACATACACTGTAACTTTAAAACCATACATCCAATCTCCATGAAAATTACAGATTATTATTCAGTACAATTTAACATAAAAAAATCACACAAATCCATGCAGTGGATAAAAAGTTAAACGGAAGTCCTTTATGACCGACCGCAAGCACATTTTCCTGCCCAAAACAGTTCCATAGATTTGGGCTGTGCGGTCGGTCAATTTCATGCAGAAAAACGACTAAGTCCCATTTGAACGTGCGTTCGAATCTTCGAACGGTACTTAGTCTCTGCAGCTGAAAGTTCAGTGAAGGAGAAAGTAAGGGTCAGCGGTGTTCGCGGAAATGTGTAGCCGATTTTAGTTCCATGGATTTGGCTACACATACCGCTGACCGCATTGAATGAACAAAATTGGCCGCCGCCACATGTTCGTTTGCACGAACAGCGGCCACCCAGCGCTTCCACTTCTGGGTGGTCCGCCTGTGTAATACTTGGTTCAGTAAGCCCCATTTACTGAACCAAGTGGGAGAAAGCCAGGAACACAGTGTATTAAAGGTTTGGGGACACTGTCTTAAAGGGGCATTGTTCAACAAAGTCACAATATGTCCCCAGACGGTTCTTAAAGGGCCATACACACCCAATAAAAGTCCATAAGTTTTCAGGGGCACAATCTCCCAGGGGCTAAGTCATGAGGAAGGAGGCTGGCAAAATAGGCTTCTCCACAACCCAGGGAAGCAGGGCAATTTGTCATTTAAAGGGCCAGTTACAAATGGCAGTTTGTAACACATACAAACACACATACATACATACTGAGATACATACAGACACACTTATATATACTGACACACACATGCAGCTAATTTTTTAGCCACAGTCCTGTTTCTTACCTTTTGGGTGCAGGAGGGTGGTTGTGGCTGATAGGAGTCAGCAGGTTCTCCACTCCTCACTGTCTCCTCACTGCCTCCTCTCTCCCCTGCGGGGTTACTAGCAGCAGTTCAACCGCTACAGATGGAGAATGTGGGGGCCGGTTGGCTGGGCCCCCCAGTCCCACCGTTCCCATGAAAACAGTCATGGTTGTCAGCCCCTGATGGCGATCCTGGGTGGTTTAACTGAGTTAAATGCCCCCTTTATGTACTTATTATTCTTCTCTTCTGCATGTCTGGCCTGTGTGCCTTGGTGACCTTCCCTGCACTGCTAATGCAGTAGGTCCTGCTGATTTAACTTGTCCCTCCTCATGATTGCCTGGCCCTTTAGGCTCTAGATCTCTCCTCTATTGCTCGGTCTTCCTAAAGACAGGTTCACACTCTCCTAGATCCTGGTTTAGAACTCCTATCCACAATAAGATCTGTCCTGGCCCTGCTCTCTCTGCCATTCTACAACTATTAGCCTACCTGCAACTCATCCCTTAATCCCTCAAATTCAGTCACTTCAGTCACCATTTTAACACTCACTCAGACACACTGCTGCAATAAACTATGAATGGTTTATATACTAACACTGTATATAGATAAATGTAAAATATGTTCTTTCAGTGACACTCTCCTCCAATCGCCTAATAGCACTGCAAACACCGGCTCCTATCTCCTCTGCCCACTTACCAAAACCCTCCACTCCTGAACCTTTCCATTACAGAATGTGTGAACACAGTTATGATGCCATTAGCTGGGTTTTAGAACTCTTTCTCAGTTGCCCGTTATATTCAGCATATGCAATGGTGCAATTTTAATAAAAGCTCACATTGGTGGAATAGCTGATTCCCTTTTATGATGCACACTCACACTGATTAACACCAGCAAATGTCATAATATTGTGAGTTAGAAGGCATTATGCCATTATGTCAATTCAAAGTTTCTTTTAACCACAAGTCTCTATTAAATCACACAGAGTAATTTAAATAAATACATGTATAAATCATTTTATCCCTTGCACTGGTTTACTGAAACACTAGTATATCAGACTGATTGTGTTTTATTGTCATTTTTCAAAGCTTAAAGTCCGGTATTTTTGGAAAAGGAATTCAATAAACATATATTACGTTAAGTTAGTTCACAAAAAAGTGATTATATTGGAGAAAATGTTTTGGAGTTCTAATTATAAAAAAAAATGAATATTTTCAAAACAAAGAGTTTGGAGTCGGAGATACATTCTGTTCAAATATAATTCTGAGTACGGTGAATAGACTCCTTTATTGTAATAGAGAAAATACAAAGCAGGGTAACAGATAAGATTCAGGAAATTCTGTTTACAGAAATAATGTATATATATATATATATATATATATATATATACTTACTGCATACACATTTTATATACAGGAAAGGAATTCCTGTTGTTATCTCCATATCCAATTCTTAAAGCCATATTCACTGTAAAGAGTCCTCCAATGATGATGTCCCCTTCTTTATAATATTCATATTCAATTAAATAATCTAACGTCCTTATAAAGCATGGATGGTTTGGTTTCTGGATGTTAAATGCTCTAACAATAATGTACAGAATGATCAGACAGAAAATCACTGGACGTTGCTCCATCAGAGTTATTCTTTCCTTCTCGGTCCTCGGAAGCTGTGCTCGCTCTCTGTCTATCTGCGTTCAGGGCTCTCTCTCTAACAAACCATTGAGCTGTCACCTTATATAATAATCCATAGTCTATATACATACATTCAGATTTACACAAGAGAATATAATTCCCAAGAACCATAGAAATAAATGTACACTTCACAGATGAACGTTGATATTCACTTTCTTTAGTTTTTTAGTTATTTAAAACAATTTACATTTGAAAATTATATTCTCAGCAACAGGCTCCCAAGATAAATTTTAGAAGACATTAACAGTTTAACTGCCCAAAACAGATATAATAATTTTTAAAGGTTATATGATGAGGTGATCATTTAGGGGAATTCACTGGTCAAAAATTCCCAATTCAAAATGAAGGTGCAATGTTGGGAAGTTCCACATTAGATTGCCAGATTTGATCCCACAGACGTCAATAGAAAACAATACAGGAGGCGCAGTTATGGGAAGTATAAATAATAAAGAAGGCCCAGGACAACTCATTATTTGTAGATCTGTTTGGAGTTAAATATATTTAATTCAAAACGGAAAGATGCCCATAGAATAACATTGTATCAACAGAAATATTTTTATTATACAATCCAATAAAATCCACTCACACCAGTGGCGGATCCAGAGCCTAATCTCGGGAGGGGCACTTGTAGATTATGTTACAGACCGTTTCAGCAGACAAGGTGAATGCACCAAACTCCCGAACTGCATACAAGGGAATACACCAAACTCACGAACTGCATACAAGGGAATAAGGTAGCACTACAAACTCCCTAACTGGAACCTCACGAATAGCTGCTAGCAGACGAACAGGAAAAGCTCCCAAGCGGCTTACACTCCTGGCAATCAGTCTCTAACAGCATACAGTGAATCCCCCCAATAACGAAACAAGGCTCCGTGTTGAGGGTCAAGCAGTGGTCTCAACTGTAATGGCCACACACTTGCTTTTATGCAAGTCCCCATGCAAGAGGACATCCCACAGGGTGGGACACAGTACAACCAATCATTTACAGGAGAACCGTAAAACACACCCAGCACAAACATACAATCCCTCCCCTCTGACCTGGAGATAATTGGGAAGGAATCCAATTATCTCCAAGGACAGAGGCAAAACTCCATTACACACATGGCAGACAAAGGACAATAAAAGACATAAAAATACATACTGTTACATTTAGTAAATAAAACATATACATTCCACATATCCCCAGATAGCTTAGATCTGAGAGCACATTATCACTGAATGGCCCTCAGATCACATACATACAGTTCAATCGCCATGGAGCCAAAGTCTTTCATACAGTCATTCAGTATACGGCTGGGCTCCATGGCATAGCTATCTGGGGTAGCATGGCTTTAACAGTCCGCAGAAAGGCATAAATAAACCTTTCTTCAGGTAAAACAAAAGTTTAAAATGCAGGACCATAGTCTAAAGGGAGCAGGCGGGCAACCAGGCTTATCCAATGCAATGTGGCGAGATTGCTCTCGTCACAGATTATTTAAAGAAATAATCCAGGCACAAAAACCACTACAGCTCAGTGTAGTAGTTATGGTGCCAGTAGTGCCAGGATCCCATCCCAGAGTAAGTAGTCAAACTGTTTAAGAACAGTTTGACAACTTACCTGGGGTCTGCTGGGATATAGGGCATTGGAGCATTGGTATGTGTGAGGGGTGAAGTGTGTGTGAAAGTTGCAGTGTGTGTGTGTGTGAGCAGTTAAGTGCGTGAGGGCGGCAGTGTATGTCAGGGTTGCAGTGTGTGTGTTAGGGGGCAGTGTGTGTGAGAGAATTTCAGTGTGTGTGTGTGAGGCACTGTATGTGTGTGTGGGGCAGTGTGTGTATGGGGGGGCACTGTATGTGTGTTTGAGGCAGTGTGTGTATGGGGGCACTGTATGTGTATGTGGGGACATGTGTGTATGGGTGTCAGTGTGTGTATGGGGGGCACTGTATATATGGGGGGTTGTGTGTGGGGGGCAATGTGTGTATGGGGGGCAGCAGTGTGTGGGGCACTGTATGTGTCTGTGGGGCAATGTGTGTATGGGGGGCGTGTGTGTGGGGCAATGTGTGTTGTGTATGTGTGTGGGGAAGCAGTGTGTATGGGTGTGCAGTGTGGCAGTGTGTGTGTGGCAGTGTGTATGGGTGGCAGTGTTTGTGGGGCAGTGTGTGTATGGGGGCAGTGTTTGTGGGGCAGTGTGTATATGAGGGCAGTGTTTGTGGGGCAGTGAGTGTATGGGGCAGTGTTTGTGGGGCAGTGTGTGTATGGGGGCAGTGTGTGTATGGGGCCAGTGTGTGTATGGGGCCAGTGTGTGTATGGGGGGCAGTGTGTGTATGGGGGCAGTGTGTGTATGGGGGGCAGTGTTTGTATGGGGCAGTGTTTGTATGGGTGTGTGTGTGTATGGGGGCAGTGTTTGTGGGGCAGTGTTTGTAATGGGGGGGATGTGTGTATGGGGGGCAGTGTTTGTATGGGGGACAGTGTGTGCATGGGGCAGTGTTAGTGGGGCAGTGTTTGTATGGGGGCAGTGTGTGTGTATGGGGGGCAGTGTGTGTATGGGAGGCAGTGTGTGTATGGGAGGGGGAAGGAGGATAGGAAGGCTTTATAATAATTTTTTTTATTTTATAAAAATGTGTACATTTATGTCCCCCCTCCCTTCTTACCTTTACTGGGATGAGGGGGGACATTTCTCCATCCCTGGTGGTCCAGTGGGAATCCCTGGTGGTCCAGTGGTGAGAGTGAACTCTAGCCCGCAGCTCCAGGGCTAGAGTTCACTCTTGCGAGATCTGGAGCATTGCCGTGGTAACCGTGGCAATGCTCTGTACTCATGAGAGTAGGAACCGGAGGAGCTGCAGGCTGAGCTCCCGGGTCCTCTCTCTTACTCTCTGCTGGCTGCCAGCACAGTGCCTGTGGACCGGGGAGGGAGATCCTTAGGGCGCACCAGAACAGGGAGTGAAATATCTGGGTGTTGGTGTTTTTGACAGGTGGGTCCCAGGAAGCAGTAGTGAGCAAAAAGTGAGGTACCAAAAAGAGATAAGATGATCTCATAGTCAGTGTAAGCCAAGGTCGGAGACAGGCAGCACAGGTTCAAAAACAGTATAACAGACAGATAGGCCAAGGGTCAGATGAAGACAAGATTCACAGAAGGGTATGCGCCAAAGAGCACAGTATAACTGAGCACTGAGGTAAGTGAATATTAGGATTATATAGGGGAGAGGTATCCACCTCTCACATACTATTGGTTGAAAAGTGATTAGTGTAGCGGTACTTACCCTTTCCAGGTGCCGGCCGGGGCTCTGCTGCTGCACGAGCCGCGCGCGGCTCATCCGACGGCTGGAACTGGAAGGCGGGCAGTGACCGCGAGAAGCAGTCACGTGTCCCGTCTGACTCTAAGAGCGTGCCGCGAGTCTCGGGCGCTCTCTTAAAGGGACAGTGGGAGCCTAAATTAGAAAAGGCCTCCCATTGGTCCCTGTCATGCCACACTCCCTATACAATTACCTTTTGGGGGCGTGGATATGACAGGGACCAATCAAAATAGATGTTTAGTTATATATACTTACCTCTTTCCCTTAGTTCCTTGCCCTATCATGGTTTCTGTTACAGTTCCCTTTAGCGCTTGTTGTGTTCAGTTGTGTTCCTTCGTATTTGACCTTGGCTTTGTATTCTGACTTCGTTTACTCTTTATTCTTATCTGTTCTGTTTGCCGGCTTGCTGTTTTCTGTGTACCAGACCCCGGCTAGTCTTAGTTTTCGCTGTCTCTTTGTGCCCTTGACCTCGGATCGTTCCTGACTCTGTACTTCTCCTATATACGTCGAGGCCGGCCACTCTAAGGTCCGGTAGACGTATCTCCCCTCTGTGTTGTCTTCTGTTTAGCTGGATCCTGCGTGTTGGGGTATATTCTCATTACAATTAGTCCCTTTAAAACATTTCAGGTGTTCTGTCTCTTTAAGAGACGGGTGCATGCCTAGAGAATGTGGAGTTTACACGTGGGTTTGGCTGGAGCTTCCCGCAGGTCGCGGCGTACAGCGTCAATGTTACACAGGGATGCTGGCCATCTGTCCCTGTGGCTGAACACACCAGAGTTATTGGCATGCATTGAGAGGGAACTGCCGCAGCGAGGGACCCCCAGTTAAAGCGTGGTCATGACAGAACACCCCTTCTATGATGCTGACTCTGGAGGCATAAGGGTGATCAGGATTTTAAGAGTGGAAGATTCATATAAGTCATATAAGCATGGATGTTTTATGCAAGTTCCCAAGACATTTCTTCAGGACCATAACTCTTCCAGTAAATGAGGTATTCTAGATTTCTTTTGCGTCTACGAGAATCTAGAATCTCCTGAACTTCATATTCAGGTTCTCCATCAACTATTATGGGATCATAGGGTGGTGTATCTCTGTTGGGAAAAGGATTTTCTTTGGCAGGTATGATGAGAGAAACATGGAATGAAGGATGTATCCGATACTGATGTGGTAGATCTAGTCGTACAATGACAGGAGGGACAAGTTTGGAAAAACAAAATGGGCCAATGAACTTGGGTCTAAATTTCTTAGTAGGACAGGATAACTTCAAGTATCTTGTAGATAACCAGACCAGTTGGCCCACTCGGTAAGTCGGTGAAGTATGTCTTGAGTACAGCATATTTTTTGTAGGTTTCTTGACTCTCTTGTAGTGTCAATTGGGCTTGTAGAAAACCCTGAGGTAGTGACACCTGGAACAGGCATTAGTGAGGGACTTCCTGGAAGGGTATTTGGATGGAAACCATAATTTAACATGAAATGGGATTATTTGGTGGGATCATGTTGTTTTGAGTTATAGGCTGTCAGCTGTAGATAGCAACTCTTTCAAATCGGATTGTAAATGAGTACAGTAACAATGGAGATATGTTTCCAGGGTTTGGTTTGTTCTCTCGGTCTGTCTGTTGGTTTGGGGATGGAAGGCAGTGGATAGATCTATGGATATTTTGCGTGATTGACAGAATGCTTTCCAGAAGTTGGATGTGAATTAAGTTCCTCTATCTGAGAGGATGGATACGGGAATTCCATGTAGTTTAAAGATGTTGTCGACAAAAAAGATGGCAGTCCATTTGGCTGCAGGGAGTCACTTGACTGTAACAAAATGTGCTATTTTGGTCAGACAGTCTACAACAACCATGATGGTATTGTATCCTTGTGAAGTAGGTAGGTCTACGATGAAGTCAACTGTAAGATGACTCCAAGGTCTGGATGGGACAGGTAATGGTAGTAATAATCCAGCAATTTTGGAAGTGTTTGTTTTAGCATGGGCACAAGTGATACAGGAACTGACATAGTCCTTGACATCTTGTTGAAGAGAAGGTCACCAGAATTGCTCTTGTAGATGTTAAACATGAGACCAAAAAAGTGATATTCCTGTAATTATGTTGTTTCTAATTTAGTTTTATCTGTTTCAGATAAGTATAAGTTCAAGAGTACATCCTTGAGAGTGCATCGACTTTTTGATTTTTTGATCCTGGCCGATAGGTGACATGAAAGGAAAAATGAGTAAAAAAACAGTGCCCACATTGCTTGTCGAGAATTGATACAATCAGTATATACAATTATAGGATATTCAACCCCTTCCAATAGGTGTCACCATTCTGTGAATGCTTTCTTGATAGCTCATAACTCCTTGTCTCCAACTTCATAATTGGATTCCGCATCTCTTTATTTGTGGAAATAGAAGGCTATAGGATGTAATAATCCTGTTTTAACATCTCTGTGATAGCACTGCTCCTGTGGCAGAGTCAGATGCATCAACTTCCAGAAAGAAGGGTTTCTCAGGGTCTGGTAAATTAATCATGGGTGTCATGGTAAATAATTGTTTCAGATTATCAAATCCCTTTTGAGCAAGGAATGCCCAATTCCATTCCACCTTTCTTGGTAAGGTGTATTAGGGGATGGATTACTTTTGAAAAGTTGTGGATAAACTTCCGATAAAAGTTAGCAAATCCTATAAATTGCTGTAAACGGCTTCTTATTCTTGGGTGTGGGCTATTTTCTAGCATCCTGTGATGGACCGCCTGGCACCCCGACTGAGTGCCTCCACCAATCGATGCTTCCTAGCTGATGCTGAGGACCATAAGCACTACACCGGACACTACAAGCACGGTAGCCCCTTAGCCACTGCAGCTTGGCTGGGGTCTCGACAGTTCCTTCCCACCCTGGACCAACCTCTTAGATCCAGCTCCCAGTGGGAAGGCCTCTCATCCAAGAGAGTATAGCTGTGAAGCTCTTATACGAGCTAGTGGTTATAGCAGTATGGATTGTTCCCTACAATCACGAGGCGAGGCTGCGTGTTGAAGGTGAAGAGAAAAGATTTTAATGGTGCAACAATTGGCCTTATATGACAATCCCCATGCAAGGGATATACCCGCATTGACAATGTGGGATAAAGTCACAAACCAATCACAATCATGTTTAAATGCATGACACTCCCAAAATAGTTCCAGAGTGTACTTCGGGGATTTGAAGTGAAATATAAAATACTGAACGTATAGTTTCAGGAGTAGCCTCAGTCTATGTCTCTGATTCAAGAGCTTATTCCTACCAAAAGGCGTTCAACTCCCGTTCAAATAACCGAACATCCGTGGAAGGTTGGTGTTTATCGGTGTTCGCGCTGCAGAGTGTCCAATTTTAGTTCCATACACTCTACGACCAAACACTGCTCATTGTGCTCATGGCCTCCACCACGTGTTCAAAGACTACTTCAAACCGCTTCAAGAGGATGGAAGTTCGAAGTGTTACTGTTACCATTCCAAAATGCACAAACAGTGGTTTTAACCAAGGTTGATCACAGGGGCCACAGTCACCAGGCAGGAGGCTGGCAAACAGGTCCCTCCTAGAACCAGTGGCTTACTTTCACCACAGATTAATTTCCACTTTACCTTCCATAAGTTCAGGTATAAGAGGTGGTGGATATTTGTTTTTATAGTGATATCATTGAGTTCTTTGTAATCCACACAAGGCCTTAAGAGACCATATTTTCCCCACAAAGAATATACTAGCCCCTGCAGAAGTAGTAGAAGGAAGGATAAATCATTTTTTAGGTTTTCTTGTATATATTCCTTTCATTCCTTCTTGAATAAGGGGTATATTCTTCCAAAAGTAATAGGTGCTTCTGGCAGCAAGTCGATTGGGCAATCAAATATCCAATGGGGTGGTAATATATCTGCTCCTTTTCTATCAAACACATCTTGATATTCCTTAGAAGCTTCAGGGAGGAATACCTCTTGCTCCTTTTTCATTTTCATCGCTAATATGGAATGGATAAAACCCTTTTTGGTAGTTGTGACAGAACCATCTGTCTATGGATTACTTTTATTTTCCCTCCATTCGTCTGTTTGTTCGGCTATTTCCATAAGGTCCCCCTGTTATTCCCTTGTTTCTACCAAGCAAACTACCGAAAGACCGACCACCCAGCAGGGAAGTGTGCTGCTTGTTGACCTCTTGGCCCCATCAGAACGTTGAGGTTAACCGCAGACACTTCCTAATTATCAAGCGCAGACCGGGTGGTTGTCGTTCGTATGCCGAACACGAATGATCAGAGGTGTTCGTCGATGACTTCATGGAACTAAAAACGGATAATATTTATCCTGAACACCGCTGAAGCTGCTGACCTCCCTTCTTCTGACTTCCAACATACGAACGCCGGTCCGTTTTGCACTTTCTCCACGAATGGACTTACCCCAGATAGCCATCCCATGGAGCCCCTTTGTATACCGAAAGACAATGTGAAAGATTTTGGCTCCATGGCGGTTGAACTGGGGGTATAGGATTAATTGCATATAATCCATTCGGTAGTTTTCCTATTATGTATTTTTTTGTCTTTTTATTATACCATGTAAAATGACATTTTGCCTCTATCCTGGGAGATAATTGGATTACTTTCCAATTATCCCCAGGATAGAGAGATGGGTCTACCTGGTGTAAAGGGGAGTGTTTATAGCCAAAGTGTGCTCATTGGCTACTGTATCACTTTTGTCCCAGTCTTTCATCTGGTCCCCTCAGGGAGTGTCCACCAGATGGGAGACCTGCATAAATACCGGGCAGGTAGCCCACATTAAAACCAGATTCCTGTTTTACCCTCAATACGGAGCCTTGTCTTGTACTTGGGGGGAATTGCTACTGTGGATTATTCTCCTGTTCTAGGAGAGAAGGATTTTGTATGTTTCCAGTTCGGTGGGTTCGAGTGTTCGTGAGTTGCTGCTCCCTTTGAAAGGTGAATCTCCTGAACAGTATTAACCATTACTACACCGGGTTATACCATAACAGTAGTGTTTAAACAGTACTGAGAGCAATGAGATGAAGAGAAAGATACCGTAGCAGTAGACCAGGAAATAGTAGGATCATGTTGTCGTAGCCAAGGAATACCCAAAATAACAGGTAACAATGGAGAAGGAACCAAATCAAAAGTCAGAGTCAGAATGTTTCTCTATTTACACAAATATTGTTTAGTTTGTTTGGTAAGTGAACCAGATTGCAAAAAGGACACATCCACAAGTTGTATTTGCAATGGAGTGCTTTTATTGTGTACGGGAATGAAAAATGAATTTGTAAGATCAACATCTAAGAAACAGTCACTGGCCCCGGGGTTAATCAGAGCTTGACATGCATAGCTGTTTTCATTCCACTGCAAGGAAAGGGAGACAGATAAGGGGGGAGTATCGGTGACCCAAGCGGAAGTTGTAGTAGTAAGGCTGATTCGCTTACCCATGTTTTTTTCAGGACAGGCTCATACTGTATGATGAGGACGCCCACAGTAGAGACACAGGTTTTCTCTTATTCTTTGTAGTTCAGCTGGGTGTAACTTTCCTTGTACAAAGTCTACTTGCATAGGTTCTTCTGTTGAGGCTGAAGTGACCATAGTTGAAGAAGTAAATGAATAGTCTGAGGAGGTGTTTTAGAACCTGGAACATAACTCACTGCTTTTTCTCATCTCCGTTCTCTGAGACATCGGCCTAATTGGATAGCCTGTTGTATAAAGGCATCCACACCAAAATGAACAAAGTCCTCTTTTAATGATTTAGACAAACCTAGGTGAAATGGATTGATCAGCCCATCCTCATTCCAGTGTTTGTCTGTGACATATCGCTTTAATTCTCTTACGTAGTCCTCCACAGGTCTGCAATCTTGACATAGTTCTCTAATTGCAGTTTTGAAGAGTAACTTGTCTCCGCGTCCATGTGTCACAGGGATGCCGGCCATCTGTCCCTGCAGCCTAGCACTCTGGAGTCATTGGCATGCATTGAGAGGGAAACACTGCAGCTGCGGACAGAGGTGCGGCGGGGGACCCCCGGGTATGCATGGTCAAGACACTCATGTAGAAGTACATGTTTGCAGAGAGCCCCATATGAACCAAGCTAATCCGAGCCAATTAAACCACAGAAAAACATAACATGGGCAATAAAAAGAAATCTGTCGCCTCTCAAGATCCCCAGACTCACAACAACTGAAGAAAAAATAAAATAAAATCGGTCGATCTGGGCAAATATTTCAGAGATATTCACCATCTTTGCAGTGATTCACCTCTGTGAAGCACGACAGCTTTGGAACCATCTTTGGCGGCAAAGATACGGACTTACATACCTTACTCCAGAATCTGCCATCCAGAACAGACATGGCATCGCTGATGAAAGCACCTTCGTCACTGAGATTTGGAGAGGCCTGCTTGCCAGCTTCTTGCCCTGTAACTATGGTCCATGGGATATATTGCCCTTTAACCCCTTAAGGACACATGACATGTGTGACATGTCATAATTCCCTTTTATTCCAGAAGATTGGTCCTTAAGGGGTTAAAAACACTATTTGGCCATATTGGATTTTAAAGGCACTGTTTCTGCCCCTTGGACCTTTAACTGGAACAGATTCAAACATGTGTATGTTGGTGTATCATTTAGTCAGTTACACGTAGCTAAGATAGAATCAACAGTGTACTGAGCAAGTGCAGGAATGCAGAAACTGAAAACACTTCCCCTCCTCCATTGTTCTGGGTGAGCCATGTGGTCTAACAGGTAAGGGAAGTTAGGCTTTGTTCAGCTGATTGGGTAAAGAGTATATGTGGGTAGAGTTAACTATAGGAGGAGCTATATGTCTATATTATGCATTTACACAGTCAGTTCTGGGCTCAGACTTTGCTGTTTTTTGGTGACATTAGTCCCTCTGAGCCCCGGTCGGTGAATCGAATAAAGAATCTCTTCCTTCATGAAGAAACCTGTGTCCACTTCTCTGTGCTTGGCTTCCGTCAGTTTCTCCGGTATCAATGCAGTCCTGATATATCCCACTACAATCCCTGACTTTGTTCTATTGTGAGGGGGCACAAAGTGCCCCTCTAGATAGATTATCCCCAGGGAGCTGTCTACAAAAGTGAGCATATTATGTGCATTTTTTTTCAGTTTTTCGTGACGCAGAGAAAACAAGAAATACACACCTTTGCAATTAATGTTGTCTGTGAATTTTGCTCTGGAGACTGGAGGAGGAGATGGCATTCTGAAGGCCGTACAGGGGTCACTGTATAAAGGACAGAGAGGAAGTCACAAAAGCTACTTTGGTACTATACCTGTGGTTGAGGATTATCAGATCCAACTAGATTTCAATGCTGCTACCGCAATACCTCAGACCTTTACAGTTTTTAACAACACTGAAGTAGTGCAATTTTTGTAAACATTCCACTGTAGGGATTCAGTTTCTGTCCACAAATTTGTTTTCTGTAACAATTCCCAAATCCTTCTCATGTGTGGTTATCTGTCAGGATCGTATCCTGACAACTATTATTTATCTTCATTTATTTATGTTCCTTTAAAAGAAGTTCCAGCTCTCCACCACTAGTGGCCTCACTGGTCACCTCAGGGCCTTTACATTGAATTTGGTGATTTACCTGAATCACTTCATATCCTGGCTCCTGTGAACCTGCTTCAGACTTACCTTTAAGCCTGCTTCATACCAACCTGCTCAACCCTTACCTATACTTCAAACCAGTCTGCCTATGTAACCAACCTGCCTCTGTAACCAGCCTGCCTCTGTTACTAGCCTGCCTCTGTTACCAGCCTGCCTATGTAACCAGCCTGCCTCTGATACCAACCTGCCTTTGTTACAACCCTACCTGGTAATTACAGACATTCTTTATTATTTGCTAGTAACCTGTTCTGTGGAAAGTATCCTGTTTTGTGGCATATTACGTAAATTCTGTTTTACCTCAAGTTTCATAATGTCTAAAATCACTAATAAAGTACCTGAAGTTAACCCTGGCATAAGTCTCTTATCTGACCTGCTCAAGATCAAGACAGAATGTAAAGGCCTTAAACCGGAGACTACAGGGTTAACTGATGTTTTGAAGATCCTAGCCGAGTGTTTATTGGAATTATGTAAAGCCATAACAAGTGTGGTTCATTCAAGTTCCTTCCAATCTTCCTGAAAGATTGGCTCAGCAAAAAAGAATCCGACAGGAGGACAAAATGGACGTAGGAGAGTAAAATGGAGGTCCCCAAGTATTAAAATCTGGCGCCAGGAAGGAAAGACTATAAATAAAAATAAAGAGTGTCTTCCCTTGGGACCCTCCGTAGGGCACCCTCCTACGAAACGCGTTAGACAAGCACAGCAATCCACCAGGACTGAGTTCCAGTACGCAGAGCGCTTACCAGGAGAGAACAGCATTCGCACAGGACCTTTTGTGTATTTGCCGAGTGGAGCCGTTTACAGAGCACGTCCCCTGAAGTGAGATCCTTATCGGGACGCACACCGAAAAGCCCGCCGTCCTTACCGGCAGCAGGATTTCTGAAGCTCATCGGCCAAAGTCAATCCACATCAATCCCAGCCAAATCCAAGGGTTTCTGCACTTTTCTGAACCTCATTAGACTGGTAACCACTGCATGAACTGTTCCTGCATTATATTATTATATATTTTTATATTTTTATAATTTTACCAATAAACTGTTTTTTGTTATTAACATCCAGTTTGTACCATTGCTTTCTATATCTAGTGTTAAATTTTTTATAACTTTTTATAACATTTTAGCATCCAGTTCCACATACTGTATTGCTACTATAATTTGAACCTTATCTTTGATATATACAAAGTATATTATTTGGAGCAGATATCAACTACCCTATTCTATATTAGGGATAGAGATATCTGCACTGCACATATCATCGGCTGCGTTATCCACTATTTACCCATCTATTTTCATTTTTTATCCTATTTTTATTTCATTTTTATCTCTTTCTTTATCTTTTTTCTTCTTATTCTTTTCATCTCTCTTTCTCCCTTTTTTTCCGTGATTTTTTGGACTCTTTTCTTTTTTGTTCTCTTTATTTTATTTTATTTTATTGTGTTTTATTTCGTTTAGTTTTAAAGGCACAGCACACATTTTTCACACCTTAAAGGCACAGTACACATTTATATACTTGCCATCTTTTACCATTTGCCATACTCAGCCAGTATCATAGGTTAGCTCCTGATTCCTGCATACTATAGCAGAGTGTTCTATTTTTACCACGCATATTATGTGAGTTTTAAAGGCACAGTACACATTTCTCATACCTTAAAGGCACAGTACGCATTTATATACTTGCAATCTTTTACCGTTTACCATACTCAGCCAGTATCATAGGTTAGCTCCTGGTTTCTGCATACTGTAGCAGAGTGTTCCATTTTTGTATAGGTTTCAGTGAATCCCTATTTTTCCAGTTTTTGAGCGACCTACTGCTAGTCGGACTCCCTCTCCCCTGGGCATTACATTAGGTATACCAGCACTGTCTATTTACAATTCTTTATTATTTGCAAGTAACCTGTTCTGTGGCAAGTATCCTGTTTTGTGGCATATTACGTAAATTCTTTCGTTTTACCTCAAGTTTCATAATATGTCTAAAATCACTAATAAAGTGCCTGAAGTCAACTCTGGCATACGTCTCCTATCTGACCTGCTAAAGATCATTACATTATTTCTAATTCACTACCATTTAGGGTGTAAGTTGCTTGTGCATTCTTGACCCCGAAGTGCATAACTTTGCATTTCTCTGCGTTAAATTTTATCTGCCATTTTATTGCTCATTCCCCGAATCTATCCCAATCCCTCTGCAGTAAAGCAATATCCAGCTCACATTTTATTACTTTAAAAAGTTTTGTGTAATCTGCAAACACTGATACATGCCTTTTAATGCCTATTTCAAGATCATTTATAAATATGTTAAATAGAAGCGGTCCCAAAACAGAACCCAGAGGGACACCACATACAACTTTTGCCCAGCCTGAAAATTTACCATTAATGTCAACTCGTTGTACTCTATCCTTAAGCCAATGTTCTACCCAAGAACAAGAATAATCATCTAGACCAATTTCCTTTTGAAGACTAACCTATTGTGAGGAACCGTATTACATGCCTTGGCAAAATCCAAGTGCAACACCCTGATCTATACTTCTACTTACTTCTTCGTAGAATGCAATTAGGTTAGTTTGACATGACCTATGTTTCATAAAACCATGCTGATTATTGCTCATAACAAATTCCTTCCCAATGAATTCCTGAATATTATCCCTTAATAGCCCTTCAAATATTTTCCCAGTCACAGAAGTTAAGCTCACATATCGATAATTTCCAGGCCAGGATTTTTAACCCTTTTTAAATATAGGAACGACATCTGCCTTCCTCCAATCCTCCGGTACAATATCTGAAACAAAAGAATCTTGAAAAATTAAATACAGAGGTTCGGTGGCCTGGACGCCGGACGAGATGGCGGCGTGAAACGAGGGCTCCCTTCAGGCTCACAGCTAAAACCCGCTAAACAAGCACTAATCAACGGAAAAATGGGGAAAAACACCAAGCAACAGCAGGCTGCCTCAACCACCGGCACACCGAGGAACTCTCAACCGGCAGGTATGCGCCAATACCTTACTGCCCCGGCCGACCACACCGCACAGGCCTCCAGCGGCGCAGAAGCCTCGGGCCTACCACGCCCGTCCTCACCGCAGGGCGAACACTCACAACAGGTACAGCCCGGAATTAATCCACCCCAGGCCCAGTTCCAGCCAGACTGGGTAGCACTAATTAGCAGCTTACCCACTAAAGCCGACTTAAAAGAGGCCAACACGGCACTACATAACTCCTTAAAGGGTGAACTTCAAGCCCTAAGAGAGGACATACAGGGAATCCATCACAAGCTAAACAAACTGGAGGCAGAGTGTGACCAAGTAGTGGCGGCGCAAAACACAGCCGCAGACATCATACAGAAGCAAGCAGCCCAAATCCGCCAAATGGCCCTCCACGTTGAAGACCTGGATAACAGAGGGAGGCGGCAAAACATAAGAATTAGGGGCCTACCAGAAGATCTAGACCAAACTGCCCCAATACGCGACACCCTAACTGAAATATTTAACTCCCTCCTGCAGAGGCCAACCGAGACGCCCATCATCTTTGTCAGGGCCCACAGAGCCCTCCGACCTAGGGGACCTCCAGATTCCCCCCCTAGGGATGTTATCTGCTGCCTACAACACTTTCAAGAAAAGGAAGACATCCTGAGAAGCGCTAGGGACAAGAAACAAGTCTCACATAATGGCCACGACATACAGCTATACCCTGATTTATCGCCGGCAACATTGGCGTACAGGCGGGCCATGCGCCCACTCACACACGTGCTACAGGCCAACCGGATCAGATACCGCTGGAACTTCCCAACAGGACTTCAAATCGCCACACCGACTGGCCCTCTCACGGCGAGGAAAGAAGAAGATCTAGGGGACCTCATGAAGGAACTACAACTACCCCCACTACACATGACTTGGCCGGACCCACTGGCCTTCTATAACCTTGCTCCTGAGACACACCGCCAGGCACAGCAACCTCCCAGAACCCGGAGGACGAGGCAACAGGCTACTCGTCCCTCGGGAGCCAACGCATAAGAAGACAACCGCAACCCTCCACCTCCGGAACCCACGGGAGACCGACCGCAACCAAGCTCACAGTCGCCCACCCCCACTTCGAGAGACTAAAGATACACCGCACGTCTGAAACGCAAGTATACAGCCCAATGGGCGATAGACACTCAGAACTTACAGGGCCACAGGGAACTAGAGACACAGGCGGACATGTTCTGCCCGCAGAGTATAAAGGACAATGCGATACCAGGACATTGCTCCGGACTCCAGATTCCACCACTTAGCTGAATAGTCAGGGACAACAGGGTCCAACTGGGGAGGGCCACTATTGGGAAGAGAACAAGCTCGCAAACTTATCCAACCTTAGATGGCATAACACAGGGCAGCCCCGTATCCCGGCTGGGCCCCACCGCCGGAGCTTGCCCGACCTGTGACGAACCTCGGGGAGCAGGCGGGGGGCTCCGCTGGTGGGGCACACCTGGGAGGGGAGGAACAAACGACCAAACTCTGTAGAGCAGACGATGAGTAGACGGGTGATACGGAAGACCCAGAAGGGGGGATTGCAAGAATATCTGCTTTATGAATGTGGGAAGGGGACGGGGCCAACAAAGGGCATGCACCCTGGTGATTATCCTCTTAGCATAGCCAAACCACCCGTACTGCTTCCCTACTAAAACCGCCCTGGGTCTCAGACACCCATAATTCGGTCCCAACCTTCCACACGCATAGACCCAGTCGGGGGTGCCACTCACGACACGGGATAGAGAGGCCCAGAACCTCGAGCACTACCTGACCCAGACGTCCTTGTTATGTTCAATCACCGGGTGGGGGAATTGTGTGGGTTTTGGGGGAGGGGGGGGGGCGAAATGTACACGATCTAATGAAGTTTACAAACTGTTTAGAACTGTTTAGACCTGTTTTCACCTGTTGTGCTATGTAACCTGTTATACCACTGCTATATTAATGCGACCTTATTACAAATGACAGACCAGCCACACGCTGACTTAAGGCACTCAACGACACGCACCCAAACAGGCCTTAAGGCCACTACACCCCGAGGCGGGGACAACAGAAACGCACATATCAAACGAACAAAGACGAGCCACATAGGGAAGCCACGTGACCCGACGCGCCACAGGGACACCGACTCGACACACCGGACGCCCAACCGACGCCCTACAGGGAGGCGCCAACCAGGTAACGAACCGCCCACTGACACCTCTGGAGGTGCGGTGGAGTGAGGCTCACCGACGCCTATACCTCATCGTCATTAGGTAGTGACGAGACTCCCGGAGGCACTTCCACACCTCCACCACTCACCCTTCCACCCGGACCCCCATACCACCTCCATCCCCACCCTAACGCCCACTCCTCTGACCGTACCCTCCCCGACACACCCGAGACTCGACGTGCCTACCCGACAGATAGAGACCTCGGACGGAGACACCCCCCTTAAACCCGTCCGGACACGAACCGACCACACGACATGACGCTGACTCCCGACCAACTACGTGTCCTCACAATAAATGCTAAAGGACTGAACAAACCGGAAAAGAGGACGGGAGCCCTACGAGACTTCCACAGACACAGGGCCTCAATAGTCATGATTCAGGAAACCCACTTCAAAAAAGGGGCAAGACCCAAACTAACAAACCATCACTATAGCCAAGGGTATTACAGCGACTACCATGGTGGTAAGGCCAGGGGGACAGCGATACTCCTTCACAAAAGGCTGCCGTTCCAGGAGGGGGGATGCATGACCGACGACGAAGGTCGATACCTATTCCTCAAAGGGACAATTGCGGGACACCAATACACGTTCGCAAGCATCTATGCACCAAACAAACAACAAGCGCGCTTTCTCAAACAGACACTACGCAAGCTCCAACACTTCACGGCAGGGACTCTCATTCTAGGGGGGGACTTTAATATTGCGCTAGACCCGGCATGGGACACTTCATCGGGCGTTTCCCATGTCCCCACACAACACCTACAACACATCAAATCCCTTCTCCGTAGCCAGCGCCTAGTTGACTGTTGGAGAGCCCACCACCCAGATGAAAGGAACTTCACTTTCTACTCCCAACCACATAACTCCTACTCTCGGATAGACCATGTCTATACCACGCACCACGACCTTCCCCTGGTGACTACAGTCACAATCGGTGGGGCCACCTGGTCGGACCACGCCCCAGTATTACTGACCCTGACATCACCACTTTACCGTCCCACAAACCCGAAATGGAGACTCAATGAGTACCTCCTAGCTAACCAGGAGATTTCGGGCTTCATAGGCGAGAAAATAAAAGAATACCTCACACTCAACACGGCCGAACAGACCTCCCCGACAATCCGTTGGGAAGCGCACAAAAGCGTGATAAGGGGACACTACATACAACAGGGGGCACTACTGAAGAAACGGACCGAGGCACGGTTAAACGACCTACTGTCCAACATCCACAAGGTTGACGAACAAAACAAACTAACACCTGACAACACACACCAATCACGACTTCTTCAACTAAGGAGAGAGCTCGCCACCCTACTACACACCAAACACCACAGAGAAGCAATAAGACATAAGGCCCTCTTTGCACAACAGGGAAACAAAAGCGGCAAGCTCCTAGCTGCGATGCTAAAAAAACAGAGACAACACACTTACATTGACAAGATTCGAGACAAACAAGGGAAATTACACCATCTCCCGAAAGACATACAAAACACCATCCGCACATATTACTCGGACCTGTACACGCTGCCACAACCACATACTCAAAAGGCGAAAGCCCGCCTGCACGAAGCGATCAGGAAATACCTAGCTGAACACCCACTGCCGACCTTGGACCCAGACATAGCAGACATGATAGACGTGCCTATCACGATAGAGGAATTAGCGATGGCAATTAAGCAAACTAAGACAGGTAAAAGCCCAGGGCCGGATGGCCTACCGACCAAATACTACAAGACCTACGCTGAAGACTTATACCAACCAATGGTAGAAGCCTTTAATGCAGTCAGGGAGGGACACAATATCCCTAAACAAGCCCTAGCGGCGCATATCTCCATAATCCCCAAAGACGGTAAAGACAGGGAACAATGTAGTAACTATAGGCCCATATCGCTCATCAATTGCGACATCAAGCTACTGGCCAAGATCCTGGCCACACGGCTCACAAAACATGTCCCATCGCTGGTCCACCCGGACCAGGTGGGGTTTGTGGCGGGACGTGAGGCCCGCGACAATACCATCAGAGCGCTTACCCTCATGCACGGTAGTACAGGTAAGAGGGAAGGCCTTCTTCTCCTGTCAACTGACGCAGAGAAGGCCTTCGATAGGGTCTGTTGGGTGTATCTCTTCGAAGTGCTGGCCCAAGCAGGACTAGGACCCCACCTGAGAAGGTGGATAGAGGAACTTTACCGGGAACCGACAGCCCAGGTAATAGTTAATGGAGCACCCACGGAGACCTTCACCATACACAACGGCACGAGACAGGGTTGCCCCCTCTCCCCACTCTTATTTGTTCTAGCACTAGAACCGTTCCTCTCACACATTAGACACAACACAGACATCACCGGAGTGGAAACAGGGCAAGTGCACCACAAGGTCGCCGCGTACGCGGACGACATGCTCTTTGTGGTGACCAAACCCGAGATCTCCCTTCCAAACCTGCAGAAAGAACTAAGGGAATTCGGGAACATATCAAATCTAAAAATCAACCACGGGAAATCATTCATTCTCAACGTCAGTTTAAATGCTACACAAACAGAGCCCCTACGAAACAGCTTCCCATACCAATGGGCCAAACACAAAATTAGGTACTTAGGGATATGGCTGACAAGACATAGTGAGGACTTGTACAAAGAAAATTTCACGACCACACTACAATCATTCCAAAGAGACATGCGAGAATGGTCCTTCCCACACATCTCCTGGCTGGGAAGAGTCTTGTCCTGAAAATGAACTTCCTCCCACGTCTCCTCTACCTCCTCCAGGCCATCCCCATAGCGATCCAAAAGACATTCTTCGGGTCCCTTAGATCGGAGATGACCAAATACGTATGGAACGGGGGTAGACCTAGATTGAAATTCACCACACTAACTCGCCCCAAAAACAGGGGGGGAATAGCCCTCCCAGACTTCTACCAATACTACGTCGCGGCGCACCTACTGCGGATCGTGGAGTGGTCAAAGGATACCGTCGGGAAGCTCTGGAAAACAGTAGAGGAGGCAGAAGTGGGCAGACCGCTCTCCGGACTACCCTGGGGCCGGGAGGCAGCGGATGGGAAAGACATGTCCATATACACATGGCACACTTTGAAAGTATGGAGGAGAGCCTCCAAGACCGGCAACATGTCGCCATTCCCCTCCCCCCTTCTGCCCCTTACATATAATCCCGACTTCCTCCCGGGACTAGACCCGAAAGCACTTCGCAACATTCTTCCGGACGAGACCCCTCGCCTACGCCACATCCTCCAAGCAGGTGAATGTAAACCACTGACAGCCCTACTAGGGGAGACACCTATGACATTCATGCACAGGTTCAGACACACCCAGCTGACTAACTTTATCCGAACGCTACCGCAAGGCCCGGCGCTTACTAGGGGCCTGACCACAATAGAAGCGGTCAGCGCAAGCCCAGATCCACTCCCGCATGGAATATCCTACCTATACTCCATGCTACAACTAGAAACCCCATCCGACACACCACTTTACATGGGTAAATGGGAGACGGCCCTACGCACCACACTCACGGATAAGGAATGGGAGTCCATCTGCTACCTAACACACCACTGCTCAACACACAGTAAAACTCAAGAGACAGCATACAAATTATTAACACAATGGTACAAAACACCACACCTCCTACACCAAATTGACCCAACACACTCTGACCGATGCTGGAGATGCGAAAAAGAGGTGGGAACCATTAAACACATATGGTGGGACTGTGAGAAAATCAAAACATACTGGGAGGGAATACACAAGGTCCTGGAGAAGTTCTCGGATGCGCCCCCCCCCCTGGAACCGGCTGCGATGCTCCTACACCATACAACTGTCCCACACTCCAAATACAAAAAATCTATAACCGTTAGAATACTCAACACAGCCAAACAGGTGCTCCCCCAATTCTGGAAGCAAACTACAACACCCCCGCTACTGACATGGTTTAGCCAAATGGAAGACCTTAGGAAAATTGAGGAACTGACGATGACGGCCAACCAGACCCATAAGACCTACCTAGACACTTGGACACACTGGATCCTTGAGACAGCAAAAGAAGGATTCCAACAGACCATCAGAACTAACGCCAACTGAGACACAGCCAGACTAGACCAACCCACAACAAACACGACTGAGGACGACGGACGAAGGACGCACCCGACCCCCCTCTTCTACCCGACATACCTTCAACCCACCCCCCTCCCACCTCCCCCCCCCCTGTTGACCTAGCTACACTCCTGCCTCAGCCCCCAGGAACGCACCAACACAAGGGAAAACGACAGACCCTAAACAAGAGCTTACCCAGCCACCGTAGACCCCCCGCCAACACTACATACAACCCTGAAATCTAAGGAACCAAACAAGTTTCGGACTTACCAACTCACTCAACCCCTCGGGGGGACAGACATAGCATAGGAGGGTCCAACCACAGTAAGGGAATAAGGAAAACAAGGAGGGGAAGGAGCTAACTCACACACCTACTGAAGAAAGTTACCCACAAACTACGCTCCAACAGCTATGGTGGCGCTCACTCTACCTGACTCCCAAACACAACCAAACCACACAGACACTGGGGGAGACACCAGCTAACACACACTTGACTACTTATCCAACCAGAAACGTGACTGAATTGACATTAGTGATTTGCGAAACCTACAACAATGCGGGCCTGCGTGCCCAAACTGTTAATGTTGATTTAAATTGTATATAACTCATTATGGAGACCTGCGAGTCTCACAGCTCCAAACGTCTTGATTGAAAAAACAAAAAACAAAAAGAAAAGAAATAATGAACATAAAATCTACAAAAAAGAGGCTAACACCGTACAGAGATTATATGTATTGCATGGTATTACCCCCGTATTGTTTGAAAACCTTATTGTCTCCCTTTCTACATTCTGTACCCACATGACTTTATGCCTCAATAAAAAAGAGATTTACAAAAAAAAAATACAGAGGTTCACTTATTTCCCCACTTAACTCATTTAGTACTCGTGGTTGAATAGCGTCAAGCCCCGAAGCTTTATTTAGCTCCCCTGCTTCCTCGCCCCACTGTTATCCAGTTACGTGTCCGCTCACCAACTGTCTTATCTCCTCCCACTTCACTACCTGCACCCACTAAACTCAGACTCCTCTCAAGATTGTCAATCTCCCTCAGTGTTGCAATTTTCCTCTCCAGATCTCCAATCTGAGCTTCCAGAAAAGCCACTGGCTCACACCCACAACAGAGGTATGGACCCTGGACAGATTCATCCAGGCATGCATACATGCAGCAGGATGTGCACTGAGTAAAACTCGCAATCTTGCAAGCACTCATCCCCAGTTACCAAGTTACCAAAGACACAAGTGAGCAAAACAATATTTACTCTCTTGGTTTAAACTTATTTTTAGTTGGAACTCCTGTTATTTTAACTCCTACAAAAGAGACTACTTTAAATAGCCTACTTCCAAGCAAGCTCAGTAGTGAGTTTATATTGGCAATACAAATCTGTCTTCTTCTCTTTCTCCACCTCTCACTAAAATTCTCAATCTCTCTCTCTCCTCTGGTATATTTCCATCGCCCTTCAAACATGCAACTGTAACCCCAATTCTAAAGAAGCCGAATCTTGACCCTAACTCCCCATCCAACTATCGTCCTATCTCGCTACTGCATTTTGCATTCAAGATCCTTGAAAGAATTGTGTATGCGAGATTGACAGACTTCCTCGAGTCCAACTCTCTGCTACACCTGCTTCAGTCTGGTTTACGCGCTAAGCACTCTGTGGAAACGGCACTGACCAAAGTATCCAATGACCTACTCGCTGCAAAATCTCGTGGTCACTACTCTATCCTAATTCTCCTTGACCTGTCTGCGGCTTTTGACACTGTTGATCATCAACAGCTTCTTCTCATCCTCCGCAATATCGGTCTACAAGATATTGCTCTCTCCTGATGCTCCTCCTACCTCTCCCAGCGCTCTTTCAGTGTTTCTTTCTCTGGCTCTGCTTCTTCTCCCCAACTCCTCTCTTTTGGTGTCCCCCAAGGTTCAGTCCTTGGTCCCCTACTGTTCTCCATCTATACTGCCTCCCTTGGTAATCTCCTTTGTCTTCCAATATCATTTCTATGCAAATGACACGCAAATCTACCTGTCCTCTCCTGATCTCTCCCCGTCCCTCTTGATTAGTGTCTCTGACTGCCTCTCTACTGTTTCTAACTGGATGGCTGCCCACTTCCTAAAACTAAATTTGACCAAAACTGAAATTCTGGTCTTTCCTCCCTCAAGTGTTGTTACTCCTGTGTCTGTCTCCCTCCAAGTCAATGGTGCTACCATCGGCTCCACCATGCAGGCTCGCTGCCTAGGTGTTCTCTTTGACTCCGAACTCTCCTTCAAGCCTCATGTTCAATCTATCACCAAATCCTGTCATTTCCATCTCAAAAACATTGCGCACATCCGCCCCTACTTAACGCCAGATGCGACTAAAGTGTTTGTCCATTCCACTGTCCTTTCTCGCCTTGACTACTGTAATCCGCTTCTCAGTGGTCTTACGTGCTCCCAACTTGCGCCGTTACAGTCCATAATGAATGCAGCAGCGAGGCTCATCTTCCTGTCCGCCCGCACCTCCCATGCCTCACCCTTCTGTCAGTCCCTACATTGGCTTCCTATAAAATATAGAGCTCAATTTAAAATTCTGGTTCTTGCTTTCAAATCTCTACATAATGCTACTCCCACCTATCTATCCTCCCTTATACACAAGTATGTCCCGTCTAGGCCCTTATGATCTGCTGAAGACTTACGTCTATCTTCTGTCTGTACTCCCACCTCTGATGCTCACCTTCAAGATTTCTCGAGGGCTGCACCGTTCCTGTGGAACTTACTTCCCTCCACCGTTAGATGCACACCCAGTCTCCACTACTTCAAAAAAATCGTTAAAAACCCACTTCTTCATAAAAGCATAGCAATTAAACTGTTAATAGCTCCCAACTGATTCCTCTTCTGCAACTGTCACTAGTCTAATACTATCCTTACCTTTTTGTGTCATTTTACCCCACTCCCTCTAGCATGTAAGCTCATTGAGCAGGGCCTTCATTCCCTCTGTTCCTGTGTGTCCAACACCTCTGGTTACAACTACATGTCTGTTCGTACACCCATTGTAAAGCGCTGCGGAATTTGACAGTGCCCTATAAATATCATAATAATATTAATAATAATAATAAATCACACAGGTGGAAATTAACCCTTTAAGGACACAACTTCTGAAATAAAAAGAAATCATGACAAAATATTTCTGCCATGTGTCCTTAGGGGGTTAAGGGACACTCCCCCTAATTAGCTCAGCAGCAGCAGCACCCACAAGGGGGAGAATATAAACAAGAGGGAAAAAAAGAGGAAAAACATTAAAAAAAATAAAGCAAGAAGAAAAATATAAATTAAAAAGGGACAAAGTTTTAAATAAAACAAGCAAAGATATATATATATATATGAAAAAGGGAAACGTTTTTAAATTAACCCCTTAAGGACTGAGCCAAATGTACATGTTGTGATCAAAACAAAACGTAAACAAAAACTTGAATTTGCGCTATATGTCTGTTCAGGCATAACTCGCCTCTTTCATATTATGTGCACCCACACTTATTATATATCATTTTATTCAGGGGAAACAGGGCTTTCATTTAACATCAAATATTTAGGTATTAAACATAATTTAATATGAATAAAATATAAAAAGAATGGGAGAAAATACGTATTTTTTAAAAAGCATTTTAGTTCTATGTGACATAAGTGTGAATGTCATAATACTTTTTGCTTTTACTACAATAAAATACACATATTTGTATTCAGCAATGTCTCACATGTAAAACAGTACTCCCTATGTACAGGTTTAATGGTGTTTGGGAAGTTACAGGGTTAACTATAGTGCTAGCACATTAAATTCCCTGGACTTTGGGCCTGCGTTGGCCTGGGACTTTTGGCCTGGGTTGTCAGGTCCCACAAATTGTAATTAATAAAATGACCTAATTATGTAAAATTATTACATAAATATATATGTAGAACTATTATATATATATATATAATTGTTTTAAATTATTTTAATATATATATAGGTATATATATATATATATAGTGATATATACATATATACTTATGTATATATATATATATATATATATATATATATATATATATTATTTTGTTCTACATGTATTTTTATATCAATATAAAAAAATATATCAAAAAAGTCCGGCAAGAACTGAAACGTCGACACCACCACCTGCTCCCTAGATCCAATTCCCTTGCATCTCATCTGTACTCTGAATCATTCAGCATTTCTTTTCCTGAGCTAAACTATAATTTAAGTTTGAATCCGAATTTAATTTAAGTTTGAATCCTTCATTTGACGTTCTGTTTTCAAGGGGGGGGGGGTACTCCTGCTCTTTATGCTATATGGGAGTCTCGGCATGTTTTGCCTTATGGATACATAGTGTTACCAGCTACCGGTGCAACATTGTAGCACATGAGCTACTCTCCAGTACTCCTATATATATTTCTCCTTCCTTTCATGATATAGGAACGATCAGTGACTAGTTTTGACTCTGGATTTGAACCTTAGGTGGTTATTAAGGACAACAAATAGATTCTTTTCATTTGGTGTTATTGTCCATTACCACAGCAATATAGGCACCACTCCTTATCATCATTTTTATTTATTTTTATTTATTTATTCTTTTGTTGTCACTGTTATCACCTACACACATTTTTTCTATTAGTATTTGCGTCGTTTTAATTTTACTTTATTAAAGGTTAAGTTTTAGCATTACAGCAAGGTAGGGGTATCCAGTCCTGGTCGATCTGGACAGAGATTAGGAGTTCCCTATTTCTCTCCAGTTCCTCCTCCTTTGTATTTTTCTCTATTTTCGTATGTAAGGGTTACCCCCTTGTTTTGGACTCCCCTGGACACACTTATAGTCCGGTTGCCGTAGGCAACTGACTTTCTGTCTTTTTTTCTTTAAGTTTTTCTATTAGGTTTCAATACCTCTAAAGTGTGTCAATTTCCTTACCCCAGTGTAACTCACCAACATGGCCAGTTTTTTTAATCAATTAAAGGACCCAAATCAATGGTGTATAGATGCTGAAAAAGTATTTTCAGATAAAGAGTGTACATTCTTATCAACCGATATGAGTATTGAATCCAAATTTAAACATTTATCTAACATATGTAAGCAACAAATTAGGATTGGGTGGGAACTATCATCTCTACAGAATTATCTTAATAAAACTATGATACCAAGGGGTCTCAGGGTGCAAATTATGCCAAACATTGACATGGACGATGCCACCCTTCTCAAAGAATGGGAAGAGGCAGCGAATATTTGCTCTCGAACCTTCATGGATATCATCTGCAGGTTTGAGAGTAAAAGACTCACCATTGTCAACGAAAAAGTGATTGAGGCAGTGGAAGCCACTCAAAAATTTAAGGAAGACCCTAACTTTAACACTCAAGAAGGGAACCTTCAACAAAATTTGAATAAATATAGGGACTCCATTAAAAAGAGGAAACATTGAAAATTCCTTAGAGACCACCATGATTATAAAAATGAGCGAGTCTATAGAAAATTCAAAAAGAGTGTTCGAGTAGATTCAGATCAGAACACCACGTCTGAATACGAAACATCGGACACAGACAATGATGATAGCAGTACCCCTTCCACATCTCAGGTCACCGAACAATCAAAAGGCATTCTTAAAAAGGGGGTGACTTTTTTAGGGCACAACCCCCGAGAGGGGGAATTACCACTACAATACAGACAAACAAGACAAACAAGGTACAGGGGGAGGGCAAGGAAAAGATACTAAGTACCAATATTAAGGTTCTCAATCTCTCTGACACTACACTGACTGAATTACAATCCCAAGTCTTGATGAAGGGTCTGTCATTTGTTCCAGTACCACCTTTTAACAAATTTGATTGGATTAAAGACATCCATTTGTTTGGCAGAAGACTGGCCCTACATAAGTTTTTTTACACTATGAATGAAAAAAGAGCAAAGGAACTTGGTTTTAATGTCAGGGAATACCAATGCCTTAATGACTTAGTGTCCCTCCTAGAGGACAATGATGTTACCTCTCCTAAACCCTATACTGACTTAGGCCCGAAGAGCAAATGTCGACCTGTTCATAGAATCCGTATGCAATATGATACAAAAACTTAAAGTCGACTCCCTAGAACCCCGACCTAACAGTAACCTCTCAAAGGAGGAATGGCGAGCCCTCCGTGGCCTGCGTGACAACGAGGACATCATTATAAAACCGGCAGATAAGGGTGGAAATATTGTGGTCCTGAATAGAGCACATTACATCCAGTTAGCAACCAACATACTCAAGGATGAAACAACATACCGTACTCTGAAATCTGACCCTTCCACTAAATTTCTATCTGACCTCAAGGTTATTCTGGATTCAGCATTTGACGAGTGCATCTTGGGTAGAGATGAACACGCCTATATCTACAATAAAAATCCAGTGGTCTCTACATTCTACTGTCTACCCAAGGTGCACAAAAAATCCATTCAATTAACAGCTAGACCTATCGTGTCAGGGGTTAATAATCTAACGAATAGAGCCAGTCTATATATAGACACAATACTTAGACCCTACGTCGAAAAACTACCTTCATATCTGAGAGATACAAAGGACACTTTAACCCCTTAAGGACACATGACATGTGTGACATGTCATGATTCCCTTTTATTCCAGAGGTTTGGTCCTTAAGGGGTTAAAATGTCTAGCTTCTCTCAATTTACCAAGCAATGCACTTTTGTGTAGTCTCGACGTAGAGGCTCTATATTCTTCAATCCCCCACACTAAAGGTTTAAAACATACCGAGAGCTTCCTTGCTACACGTGGCCCGCAACATGAATGCCACACACGATTCGTGATTAACCTCCTGAGATTTGTTTTGACCCACAATTTCTTTCTCTTTGATGGTCAGTTCTACCACCAGGTGCAGGGCACTGCTATGGGTACGTCTTGTGCCCCATCTTATGCCAACCTGCACCTGGGGTGGTGGGAGAAAAATGTGGTGTTCTCAGACGTTAATGAGAAATTTACTAGGTTTATTTTCCTGTGGAAGAGATTTATCGATGATGTCCTCGTTGTATGGACAGGCACGGAGGACTCTTTCAGATCTTTTGTGGAAAAACTGAATACCAATGATCTGAACCTAAGATTTACGTTTGAGATCGGTGGTCTCACACTTAACTTTTTAGATTGCACCTTCAGCATCTCTAAAGACTCGGAGATTGCCACCACCCTTTATAGGAAGCCCACCTCAACAAATACGATGTTGAGGTGGGACAGTTACCATCCGACACCCCTCAAAAAAGGGATTCCGGTCGGACAATATCTCCGCTTAAGGAGAAATTGTTCAACAGAGGAAGAATTTATCAGCCAAGCAAAACTTCTCAGATCGAGATTCAAAGAGAGGGGATACCCAAATCGTTGCCTCAAAAGGGCCTTTCAGAGGGCTTTACTGAGCAACAGAGAAGATCTTTTAAAAGATAAGGCAGTATCCTCCTACCAGGAACCCATTCGTTGCATAGCAACGTTTGACTCCGGATGGGACCAATCCAAACGGATTTTGGGTCGATTCTGGCCATTGATTTCTCAGGATCCCCAACTGAAGGGAGCAGTGACACCATTTGTCTCTCTTACGGCACGACGAGGTAAAAATGTAAAAGATGTTTTGGTGTCCAGTCATTTTTCCTCTAGATGTGCCACTACCAATTGGCTTTCAGTGAAAGGTACCTATAAATGTGGCAAGTGTGTAGCTTGCCAATTTATGATGAAGGATTCAAAAATACTTCCAAATCTGATTGACAACTCAGTATGTCAAGTAAAGCACTTTTTTAACTGTAATACGAAAGGCATCATATACCTATTGACCTGTATTTGTGGACTTAGGTATATTGGGAAAACCATACGCCCCTTTAAGAGGCGCGTTATGGAACATATACACTCAGTTAGAAACCTCAAAGACACCCCTGTTGCTAGACACATCAGGAATAATCATCAAGGTGATACAAGAGGGGTGAAATTTGCTGGTGTTGAAAAAGTGCTTTTGGGCCGGAGAGGTGGCGACCTAGATCGTACCCTCCTCAGAAGAGAATCCTTTTGGATCTATAGATTCAATACACTGGCCCCCAATGGTTTGAATGAGGGGTTTACATTTACTCCCTTCATCGAAAGATGAGTTACACTGAGAGCATTATTTTACACCATCAGTAATGCATCTCGCCTTAGTTTGTATATAGCTTAATTATTATTTTCTGTAAATATCTTTGTAAATACTTTTGTTACAATTTAAATAACACTGATTACAAAAACCTGTCCCTTTAAGAAGATCATATGACTGAAAAAAACAACAAAAAACTTCATGAAACTATTCCTGAGAGAAGTGAATTTATTATGGACTTTATACAGCAATATGTATTTATTTATCATTTTCTGTACATAATTTTTGTTCATTTATTTTGATTTTTTCATTTAGTCATATATGACCTGGCCTTTCTTGTGTTAGTACCATCACCCTAGAATGTCCATTAACACTATCATTACTCTTTATCATCCAACATGTGTAAATCAGGGTTTTGACGGTTTTCTAATTCAATGTTAAGGTGATAAGACACTTTAGACTAATTAGCATGCCCTGTCAATCATTCAGTGACGAACCCAGAGGGGGCGGTACAGATTTGAACGCCGTTTTTCGGCGCGATCGAGTCCGCCGGTCCATCACACATAAAAGAGCTGCCAAGGGGACAGTCAGATGCTTTACCTCTGACGAAGGCGCACTTCAAAGCGCTGAAACGTACGTTAGGTAGTTGAGTCAGGAGTGGTTCCAGGTTTCGTTATCTTTAGTCAGCCTAGTTAATTTGCCCCGATCCTGGGTTCATTTTAGTCTTCGGAGGTTGTTGCTGGGAGGGAATTAGAATTATTCAGCATTTCTTTTCCTGAGCTGCACTATAATTTAAGTTTGAATCCGAATTTATTTTAAGTTGGAATCCTTCATTTGACGTTCTGCTTTCAGGGGGGGGGGGGGTACTCCTGCTCTTTATGTTATATGGGAGTCTCGGCATGTTTTGCCTTATGGATACATAGTGTTACCAGCTACCTGTGCAACATTGTAGCACATGAGCTACTCTCCAGTACTCCTATACATATTTCTCCTTCCTCTCATGATATAGGAACGATCAGTGAATAGTTTTGAAGGTTGTTGCTGGGAGGGAATTAGAATCATTCAGCATTTCTTTTCCTGAGCTAAACTATAATTTAAGTTTGAATCCGAATTTAATTTAAGTTTGAATCCTTCATTTGACGTTCTGTTTTCAAGGGGGGGTACTCCTGCTCTTTATGCTATATGGGAGTCTCGGCATGTTTTGCCTTATGGATACATAGTGTTACCAGCTACCGGTGCAACATTGTAGCACATGAGCTACTCTCCAGTACTCCTATATATATTTCTCCTTCCTTTCATGATATAGGAACGATCAATGACTAGTTTTGACTCTGGATTTGAACCTTAGGTGGTTATTAAGGACAACAAATAGATTCTTTTCATTTGGTGTTATTGTCCATTACCACAGCAATATAGGCACCACTCCTTATCATCATTTTTATTTATTTTTATTTATTTATTCTTTTGTTGTCACTGTTATCACCTACACACATTTTTTCTATTAGTATTTGCATCGTTTTAATTTTACTTTATTAAAGGTTAAGTTTTAGCATTACAGCAAGGTAGGGGTGTCCAGTCCTGGTCGATCTGGACAGAGATTAGGAGTTCCCTATTTCTCTCCAGTTCCTCCTCGTTTGTATTTTTCTCATCTGTACTCTGTCCTCTTCTCTTTCTCCACCTCTCACTAAAATTCTCAATCTCTCTCTCTCCTCTGGTATATTTCCATCGCCCTTCAAACATGCAACTGTAACCCAATTCTAAAGAAGCCCAATCTTGACCCTAACTCCCCATCCAACTATTGTCCTATCTCGCTACTGCCTTTTGTATCCAAGATCCTTGAAAGAATTGTGTATGCGAGATTGACAGACTTCCTCGAGTCCAACTCTCTGCTACACCCGCTTCAGTCTGGTTTCCGCGCTAAGCACTCTGTGGAAACGGCACTGACCAAAGGATCCAATTATCTACTTGCTGCAAAATCTCGTGGTCACTACTCTATCCTAATTCTCCTTGACCTGTCTGAGGCTTTTGACACTGTTGATCATCAGCAGCTTCTTCTCATCCTCCACAATATCGGTCTACAAGATATTGCTCTCTCCTGGTGCTCCTCCTACCTCTCCCAGCTCTCTTTCAGTGTTTCTTTCTCTGGCTCTGCTTCTTCTCCCCAACTCCTCTCTGTTGGTGTCCCCCAAGGTTCGGTCCTTGGTCCCCTACTGTTCTCCATCTATACTGCCTCCCTTGGTAAACTCATTAGTTCCTTTGGCTAACAATATCAATTCTATGCAGATGACACGCAAATCTACCTGTCCTCTCCTGATCTCTCCCCATCCCTCTTGACTAGTGTCTCTTACTAGAGATGTCCCAAAAAGTTCGCCGGCGAATAGTTCCCGGCGAACATAGCTTATTGTCATTGAGAAAACTTTGACCCTGTACCTCACAGTCCGCAGACACATTCCAGCCAATCAGCAGCAGACCCTCCCTCCCAGTCCCTCCCACCTCCTGGACAGCATCCATTTTAGATTCATTCAGAAGCTGCATTCTTAGTGAGAGGAGGGACTGTGTACCTGCTGCTGATTTAATAGGGAAATCAATAGCTAGGCTAGTGTATTCAGTGTCCACTACAGTCCTGAAGGACTCATCTGATCTATGATGTAAGGACAGCACCCCAAAAAGCCCTTTTTAGGGCTAGAACATCAGTCTGCTTTTTTTTTTTTTTCCGGTGTAATCTAATTGCAGTTGCCTGCCTGCCAGCGTGTGTGTCAGGCTCACAGCATATACTATATACTATGCCCACTTGCCCAGTGCCACCACTCATATCTGGTGTCACAATAGCTTGCATTTAAAAAAAACAACAACTTTTTTGACTGTAATATAATAGCAGTCAGTTTCCTTCACACGTGTGCGTTTCAGGGCCTGCCAGGGCACAGTGTCACACCAGTGCAACTCATATCTGGTGTAACAGTAGTGTACATAAAAAAAAAAAAAAAGAAATTTGACTGTGAAATAATAGCAGTCAGTTTCCTTCACACGTGTGCGTTTCAGGGCCTGCCAGGGCACAGTGTCACACCAGTGCAACTAATATCTGGTGTAACAGTAGTGTACATTTAAAAAAAAAATATACAATTTTGACTGTAATAGATTGTATAGCAGTTAGTTGTCTGCAAGCGTGTGTGTCAGGCCTACAGCGTCTACTCTGCCAACTTCTGCCAGTGCACAGTGCCACTCATATCTGTGGTCACAGTAGCTTGCACGCATAGTACCACTAATCGAAAAAAAAATGACAGGCAGAGGCAGGCCACCCCACATGGGCCATCGTGGTCGTGGTGATGTGATTCCCTTTGGCCCTAGAATAATGCCCAGTGTAACGTACCCTGAACTCGAAAAGTTCTGAGGACATAGTTGACTGGCTAACACAGGACACCCAATCTTCTGCAGCTTCCGCTCGGAACCTTGATGCACCATCCTCCTCCAGCTTAGCTTCGGGCACCTCTCAAGTTACCACTCGCCCTCCTGCCGCCACCACCAACACTAGCACCACAGCCGCTTCACTTGATCTGTCATAGGAGTTATTTAAACATCAGTTGGAAGAAATGAGTGATGCTCAACCATTATTGCCAGAGGATGTAGATAACAGGGATATGTCTCAGTCAGGCAGCATTACACACATGGACGTACGGTGTGATGATGATGATGATGTTGTACCCGCTGCTGCTTCCTTTGCTGAGTTGTCAGATACAAGTGAAGCGGTTGATGATGACGATAAGTCCGTGGATGTCACGTGGGTGCCCGCTAGAAGAGAAGAAGAACAGGGGGAAAGTTCAGATGGGGAGACAGAGAGGAGGAGGAGACAAGTTGGAAGCAGGGGGAGGTCGTCACAAGGAGCTAGTGACACAGTCAGACAGCATGCATCGGCACCCAGGGTCAGCCAGACAGCACGCCAATCGACGCATGCTGTTGCCACCACCAGAATGCCGTCGTTGCAGAGCTCAGCAGTGTGGCATTTTTTTTGTGTGTCTGCCTCTGACAACAGCGATGCCATTTGCAAACTGTGCCAAAAGAAACTAAGTCGTGGGAAGTCCAACACCCACCTAGGTACAACTGCTTTGCGAAGGCACATGATCGCACATCACAAACGCCTATGGGATCAACACATGAGTACAAGCAGCACACAAACTCAAAGCCGCCATCCTCCTCCTGGTCCAGCATCTTCAGCCACATCAACCACTGCTGTCCTCCTTGCCCCCTCTCAACCATCTGCCACTCCGTCTCTCGCCTTGAGCAGTTCCTGCTCATCTGCCCAGTCAGGTGTCTGTCAAGGACATGTTTGAGCGTAAGAAGCCAATGTCACAAAGTCACCCCCTTGCCCGGCATCTGACAGCTGGCTTGTCTGAACTCTTAGCCCGCCAGCTTTTACCATACAAGCTGGTGGAGTCTGAGGCGTTCCAAAAATTTGTAACTATTGGGACACCGCAGTGGTACCCGGCCGAAATTTCTTTGCACAAAAGGAAATCCCCAACCTGTACTCGATTGTGAAAAAGGAAGTAATGGCATGTCTGGCACACAGTGTTGGGGCAAGGGTCCATCTGACCACTGATACCTGGTATGCAAAGCATGGTCAGGGCAGGTATATCATCTACTCTGCGCATTGGGTAAACCTGCTGACGGCTGCCAAGCATGGAATGCGTGGCTCTGCAGAGGAGTTGGTGACACCGCCACAACTTGCAGGCAGGCCTGCTGCCACCTCCTCTACTCCTCCTACTCCATCCTCTTCCATAACCTCCTCGGCTGAGTCCTCTTCCGCTGCTGAGTCTTGCTCCACATCAAAGGCACCCCCCACCCCCCCCAGCTTTTCAAGTACTATTCCACATCCCGGATACGGCAGTGTCACGCCGTCTTGGGGTTGACTTGCCTGAAAACAGTCACACCGAACAGTCACACCGGACCACTACTCCTGTCCGCCCTGAATGCACAGCTGGATCAGTGGCTGACTCTGCACCAACTGGAGATCGGCAAAGTGTTTTTTGACAACGGAAGAAATTTGTTGGCGGCATTGAATTTGGACAAGTTGACACATGTGCCGTGCATGGCACATGTGTGTAATCTGATCGGACAACGCTTTGTACATAAGTACCCAGGCTTACAGGACATCCTGAAGCAGGCCAGGAAGGTGTGTGGCCATTTCAGGTGTTCCTACACGGCCATGGCACACTTTTCAGATATCCAGCGGCGAAACTACATGCCAGTGAGGCGCTTGATTTGCGACAGCCCGACATGTTGGAATTCAACACTCTTAATGTTCGACCGCCTGCTCCAACAAGAAAAAGCCGTTAACGACTATTTGTATGACCGGGGTGCTAGGACAGCCTCTGCGAAACTTGGAAATTTTTTACCACGTTACTGGACGCTCATGCGCAATGCCTCTAGGCTCATGCGTCCTTTTGAGGAGGTGACAAACCTAGTCAGTCACACCGAAGGCACCATCAGCTACATCATACCATTTGTTTTCTTCCTGGAGCGTGCCCTGCGAAGAGTGCTGGATCAGGCCGTAGATGAGTGTGAAGAGGAAGAGCAAGAGTTGTGGTCACCATCACCACCAGAAACAGCCTTATCAGCATCGCTTGCTGGACCTGCGGCAACGCTGGAAGAGGATTGTGAGGAAGTGGAGTCAGAGGAGGAATGTGGCTTTGAGGAGGAGGAGGAAGACCAACCACAACAGGCATCCCAGGGTGCTCGTTGTCACCTATCTGGTACCCGTGGTGTTGTACATGGCTGGGGGGGAAGAACATACCTTCACAGAGATCACTGAGGACGAGGAACGGGACATGAGTAGCTCGGCATCCAACCTTGTGCAAATGGGGTCTTTCATGCTGTCGTGCCTGTTGAGGGACCCTCGTATAAAAAGGCTGAAGGAGAACTACCTGTACTGGGTGTCCACGCTACTAGACCCCCGGTATAAGCAGAAAGTGCCTTTAATGTTACCGAATAACCGCAAGTCGGAAAGGATGCAGCAGTTCCAAAATCAATTAAAAAGTATGCTTTACACAGCGTATAAGGGTGATGTCACAGCACAACGGGAATCTAACAGGGGAAGATGACATCAGTGAATTCAAGGAACGGGACATGGCTAGCTTGGTATCCAACCTTGTGCAAATGAGGAGTTTGCGGTTGTGCAAATGGACTGTTTGTGGTTGTTTGCGGTGCGTTAAACTGGGAGTTTGGTCTGTCACTGTGAAGCGGGCGTAACCCTTACACTACCTGATCGATACAACATCATACCTGATGTTTTAAAGCACGTTATTTCAAACAATTTAGGAATGTTAGGTGATGTATGCCCTTTATGAATTAAAACCAGACTCTGCATCAACTATGTAATTTTCCATGGGAGTTTTGCCATGGATCCCTCTCCGGCATGCCACAGTCCAGGTGTTAGTCCCCTTGAAACAACTTTTCCATCAGTATTGTGGCCAGAAAGAGTCCCTGTGGGTTTTAAAATTTGCCTGCCTATTGAAGTCTATGGCGGTTCGCCCGGTTCGCCAGTTCGCGAACATTTGCGGAAATTCGCGTTTGCCGTTCGCGAACGGAAAATTTTATGTTCGCGACATCTCTATCAATGAGTTTGCAAAGGATCATAATGAACTTGCTGATCAGGTATAAAATATGGAGCAGCAAATTATCACTCTGGAATCAAAGCTTGCTGTCTGTGAAGACAGGTCACGAAAAAACTATTTGCGTATTTCTGAGTCAGTTACATCACAGGAGTTACCTGATTATGTGCATAATTTTCTTCATGCATATGTTCCAGAAATCACCCTAGAGATGCTCCTTTTGGATAGGGTACACTGAGTAGCTTAGCCCAAATACTTACCAGATAACATCTCGTGCAATGTTGTTATGCGTGCCCATTACTATCATGTTAAGGAATCAGTGCTGACAGCTGCCCGTATCCAAAAGACTAAACCTGAAGGATGAAACATGGTTCAGATTTTTACTGACCTGTCAGCTGCAACATTAAAAAGTAGAGTTGAGTGGACACCTGGATGTTTGGGTTCGGCCGAACTTTGAAAAAGTCCGGGTTCGGGATCTATCTTGACCCCGAACCCCATTGAAGGGTGTGTGTAACTTTTGGGCACAAAAATGCCTCTAAAAAAGTCCTGGAAAGGGCTAGAGGGCTGCAAAAGGAAGTAAAATGGGGGTAAGAGTAGGACAAGTGCCCTGCAAACAAATGTGGATAGGGAAATCACTTAAAATAACATAAAATACCTACAAATTTTAAATACAGCTGAGCCATAAAATAGCAATAGATGGAATCTTTGATTTTAGCTTTGGAAGAACATAAATCAAAATCTAAAGCATGGCTGTCAGGAGGATCACCAGAATTATCCATTTGAGAGAGGGTTGGAGTTCAGTGTATTCTCTTTCATTGTTCAAACTGAGCTCAACCTTCAAAAAATCGTTTAAAAACTCACTTCTTCATAAAAGCATATTAATTAAACTGTTAATAGCTCCTGACTGATTCCTCTTCTGCAACTGTCACTAGTCTAATACTATGCTTACCTTTTGTGTCATTTTACCCCACTCCCTCTAGCATGTAAGCTCATTAAACAGGGTCATCAACCCCTCTGTTCCTGTGCAGGGCCGGTGCTTGGATTTTTAGGTACATAGGCGAAGATGCATTTTTCCGCCCCCCCCCCAAAAAAAACATCTTCACCTATGTGCCTCTTAACCAGCCCCTCTCCCCTCCCCGACCAATAGTGGTCCCTTCCCTGCCCCTTAGTGTTCTTCTCCCCTCCCCCTCTTGTCCCTGTCTCTTGGTGTTTCTCTCCCATTCCCTCCCTGTCCCTTGGTGCACCCCACACCCCGTTAGTGGTTACACTCCCCTTCCTGGTGTGCCTTCTACCTCTATTGTTGCATTGCCTAACGGAGCAGATCCCCTAAAGGAGCTTCAGTTTTCTGTACCCGGCCGAACTGACAGGGAGTGCTCTCTCTGTGAGCACCTCCTGTCAGTCTGGCCAGGTACAGGAAACAGAAGCTCCTGTACCGCGCTCCGCTCCGCTACACTCTGTACACACTGACAGTCACACACTCAATGACAAACACACAGACGTCACTGACAGACACAGACTCATTGACACTCATTGAAAGACACACGGATAGTCACACACATACTCAATGTCAAACATACTCTCACTGATTTGACAGACACACACTCATACACTGACAAACACACTCATCATACACTGACAGACACACTCCTAAACTCACTCGCACACGCTGTCACTCATAGACGCACACGCTGTCACTCACAGACGCACACGCTGTCACTCACAGACGCACACGCTGTCACTCACAGACGCACACGCTGTCACTCACAGACGCACACGCTGTCACTCACAGACACAGACACTCACTCTGTCACTCACAGACACACACGCTGTCACTCACAGACACACACGCTGTCACTCACAGACACAGACACTCACAGACACACACACTGTCACTCACAGACACACACACTGTCACTCACAGACACACACACTGTCACTCACAGACACACACAGACACTCACAGACACTCACAGACACACACAGACACACAAATACACACACTGTCACTCACAGACACAGACACTCACAGACACACACACAGACACTCACAGACACACACACTGTCACTCACAGACACACACACTGTCACTCACAGACACACACACTGTCACTCACAGACACACAAATACACTCACAGACACACAAATACACTCACAGACACACACACTCACAGACACACGCTGTCACTCACAGACACACACACAGACACTCACAGACACACACACTGTCACTCACAGACACTCACAGACACACACACTGTCAATCACAGACACACACACAGACACTCACAGACACTCATCACATACATTCACTAATTATTTTAATAAATATACATTTTCCACCCAGCCTCCTTACCTGGAGAGCTGGTGTGGATGATGCATCCTTCCCTGGGGTCCTGCTGAGCGGCGTGCGGCTGTGCGGAGATCAGACGCGGCGAGGGAGCTCTAATCTCACCGCTCTGCTCCCTTGCACGCTGTCTGCTGATACCGCGGGAGCCGGAATATGACGTCATATTTCGGCTCCCGCGGTAATCAGCAGACAGCGCGCGAGGGAGCAGAGCAGTGAGATTAGAGCTCCCTCGCCGCGTCTGATCTCCGCACAGCACAGCCGCGCCGGGGGCCGAGATGGTGGCTGGCAGGAGGGAGAGCTTCCCTCCTGCCGGTCACTGAAATTTTGCGCCCCCAGAGCCCGTGCGCCCTAAGGCGGCCGCCTGTGCCGCCTTATGGACGCGCCGGCCCTGTTCCTGTGTGTCCAACTTGTCTGGTTACAACTACATGTCTGTTCGTCCACCCATTGTAAAGCTATGTGGAATTTGATGGCACTATATAAATATCATAATAATAATAATAATAATAATAATATTAATAGTAATAATAACAATAACTCCTGATGACAAGCCCGGAGACAAGCCCTTTACAAGCCTCTGCTATTGTGTGAATAGTTTATACCACGTGACCCATAGGTTGAGGAGGCGGTGACCGTGTAGGTGGAAGCGGTGGTGGAGGCGGAGGAGGAGGAGGCAGCCAACACTGGTTTTTTTTTGTTTTTTTATTGGGGTAGCCCCCAAAATATTGTAACATATAAAAAAAGAAAAATGGGGTGCATTTATAGGAGTCCAATAATGCCATCAGGATTTTAAAACTGTCCATCTCCACCAGACGGAATTACAGCATTTCAAAGGCCACGAATTTTGAAATGCAGGCATTCAGGGCCAGGGATCGCAGGTGGCTACGGGGGTACTTTCTCTTTCTCTCCGGTGTTTGGGAGATGGACAGCTGAACGCTTCCATGGTACAGAGTGGAGATGCTGGACAATTGTATACCTGGCCTATGCTGGTGCAGGAACCCACCCTCCGAGCCACTTGTGAATGACTGGCCTGATAACCATGGAAATGACCCCTCTTCCTCCTCCTCTTCCTCCTGTGCCACATCCTCTTCCATCATCGCCCGAAGCGTTTTTTCAAGGAGACATAGAAGCGGGATAGTAGGCTGAGAACGGAGTCATCGGCACTGGCCATGTTGGTGGAGTACTCGAAACAGCGCAACATGGCACACAGGTCTCGCATGGAGGCCTACTCATTGGTGGTGAAGTGGTGCTGTTCCGCAGAGCGACTGACCCGTGATTGCTGATTGCTGACTGACCCGTGACTGACCCGTGAAACTCCACTATCGCTCGCACAGTCTCTCCAGCATGTGCCAGGTGGAGTTCCACCTTGTGGGCACGTCGCATATGAGGCGGTGAGCAGGAAGGCCGAAGTTTCACTGCAGCGCAGACAGGCGAGCTGCAGCAGGGTGAGAACGCCGAAAGCGCGCACAGACGGCACGCACTTTCTGCAGCAGCTCTGATATATATGGGTAGTTTTTCAGGAATTTCTGCACCGCCAAATTCAGTACATGCACCAGGCAAGGGATGTGTGTCAAACCGGCTGGGCCCAGAGCTGCTACGAGATTTTGTCCATTATCGCACACCACCAGGACGGGCTTAAGGCTCAGTTGCAACAACCACTCATCGGTCTGTTGTTCCATGCCCGTCTACAGTTTTAAAACAGCCCGCTGTTGTTTCCCCCTGGCTGTGCTGAAGTTGGTGGTGAAGGTGTTACGCTGACTGGATGAGGAAGTAGTAGAGGAGGAGGAAGCGGAGTAGGAGGAGGAGGCAACAGGAGGCAAAGTAGTGTACCCAAATAGAGATTGTCAAACGTTGTATTCAGGAACTCTGTCCCATCCGGTTACTGGGGAAATGGGTCTGACCTATTCTAATCAAAGGGGATAACCATTGGTTACCCAGGTCCCGCTTCAATTGGTGGCAAGCGGCGGGATCCCATGTCCCTGCCAACAGACCCATGGATTACAGTGCTCTAAAGTGACCTACACTGCAGGACTTGTGTGGAGCCAGAGGAATAACACCTGGTGGGTGTAACAAGGCTGAATTGACTGCTGCGCTCATGGAGGACAACCAGGCATGCAGTGAGGCAATGAACCCCAGCCAGGGGCCGGAGATGAGAAGGAAGTGCGCAAGGAGGTGGACCGGCACCTGGCATATTACCGAGAGTCACCCTCAGAGGAGATTGTCAGCAGGACCTTTTTGAAGTTGCAAGCCTATGCCCTTGCCAATAGACAGAGGGCGACCTCCATGAACCCAGATGAGGGAAGAATGGAGCAGAGGGCGCTGGGAAGCACAACCACCCTGGCCTACAAGCTACCATACAATGCCTTCAAAGAGTTCAAGGACGCAGAAGAAGGCATCAATTACTTTTTACAAGACTTTGAGCGCCAGTACTAACTCCAAGATGTGGACCCCAGCGACTGGGTCACCATCCTGGCCAGCAAACTAGTGGGGAAGGCAGCGGATATTTACCAGGCTGTACCAGAAGAGCAGATCAGAGACTATCACTTTATTACACAAATCCTCTTGGCCCGGTATGCAGCCACCCCTGAGCAATACCGCCGAAAGTTTAGGGAGACCTGGAAAGGGGAGAAGGACTCCCATGCGGAGTGGGCATGCCGCATCACAAGGGCCACCCAGTTATTTTCAATTACTTTTGACCTTCAAGAAAGAGAAAAACTGATGTTTAGAGAATAACCCTGTTTTATGTGATTATGACTATGATAAGGAATGGACAAGGTTATTGAAGGGGACATGGGTAAGGGAGAATATCCATAATATTTAACAACTTTTCAAACGTTTATCTACAAAAATTCTTATAGGCTTCAACAGTGACTTCTGTAGATACATCATTTCATTTTTGATTTTTTTTTTAAGAGATTGAACCAGATAAATGAAATAAAGGCTTTTGTTTGAAATTTTGCAAGAATACTGAAATAATCACTTTTAACCCATTTATATATTTTTAATATGGATGAATAAATTGAACCTATACATTGTGTACATTCACATAATACACATTTTACACCGTTTTAATTTCATAGGGAATTCAAAATTGTTCTATACATTATATTTTGTACAAAGTTTTCATTCCTTGTTTACACTGAACATTTTGCTTTTAAAAGAAAGGGTTGTCAGTGAATGGGTTAATTTTGTAGACCACTTCACATAGGATCAGTGATTGTAGACTATTTTATATTACATGAATCATTACCATTAATACACAATTAATAATTAAAGGCATTCTGCATATTGTAATATTTATTTTTTAATAATGTATTTCAAATCGTATTTTATTTCCTAATGTCAGTGAGAATCAATATGTCTGCAGCATTGTCAGTTCTAAGTTTCTTTCTTTGCTGAAGTGTAACAGTCTGTCTCCTGTGTATAACATTGAGTCATACAGTTTATTCTGTCTCAGTGGATTCAGACAGAAATCATTCTGTTAGATTCTAGTTCTGTTCATCCTCCCGTCCCTCCTCCGGCACCTGTCCCACGGTTACACATGTACATCTATCAATAACCACGGCTCTCAGGGAAGCCGTAATTACAGAGCACGGACCATGAGATCATTGGAATAATGCTCACAGAGAAATCACATGCAGAAAATAACCATGTACGTTCCTATAGCGGAGAAAAGATCAAAGCTCCACCGCTTTCCCTCAGGGAATGGAGACTGAACTTTGCTGTTAACCGTCTGTTCATCACGGCCAACGTGAAGCTCTTTACACTGAATGAAAACTGTTCATGTTACACTGTGTTTAGCATCTAATCACTATCCTTTCACATTTCATGAATTAGAAGGGACTTTCTAAAATGTAATAAACCACACCATAACAGACTGATTTATAACAATCTGTGGAATAAAATACGAATTTAAATAGTCTTGATGTAATAAAGCACTTTATGGGTCCACGAGTTAAGAGTACATTTTATTTTTTTGGTTTAATATATCATGGGATAATAGTGCAAATTAAAGAGTTGTACCAACCATATACAGAATTTTAATAAAACACAGGTTTTACGTGAAGTAGATCTAGCTGACATGGATCCCCACCCCCGATAAAAAAAATATAAAAAATAAATAAAAAAATAACCTGCACCCCAAACTTCTCTAATGACATCAATCCCCCTCACGGCAGGTCATGGAACATCCTGGAGGATGGGCTGAGGAAAAGACTTGCCACCATTTGTTGCTTCCCGCTAGCATATTATATGTGCTGATAACAGATGCCCAATAATTACAGAATTAACATCACCCAGCCTGATCTCTTATCCAAGGTTGGCTAATGAAGCGGCCAGAGATGGAGTTACACTTCCTAAATATGTGCAAAACTTCATACTGACTCCAAGCACCATGACCACTTCAAAACAGTAAAGCAGTCTTGGTGCTTTGAATAGCCATTTAATGTAATTTTAGAGCTTGTCTTAATTATTATGAAGTAGTTGTATTGTGTGTATGCCTAATATGATCAGTTTCCTGTTAGCAGTCTGGCCCTTACATTTGGCTTATGGTCTGTTCACGGTTTGGATGGGAAGACATTGGAAATGGCCGCTTGCTCTAGCTGTAGGTCAATTATTGCAGAGGTCAAAGCTTTTCAGCACATGGCACCTAAACAAAATATCCTCAAAGGGACAATGTATATTCTAAATGTGCCTTATATTATTGAAGTGGTTGTAGTGCCTGGAATCCCCTGGTGCCATCCTTTTCTTTAGTGATAAAATATTGAGAGCCACCTACAACTGTGTTATCCTTTTTATGTGATTCTCGGTTTTATTATACATGTATATTACATTTTTAGCAATTTACATCACAATCCAGTCCAGACACAATCAGGGTACTCACTGCAGTGAAGAAGAGATGTAGAAACATTGGGGGTTATGTACAAAAATAGTCTGTTCTGAAAATTGGTGCAAACATGGAAAGAACGAGACATCACATATGAAATGTGCCTGATGGTTCCATTGGTTTCCATTGTGACTGCCCAACACTTCGTATGTTGGAGCACTTTTCAGAACTGACACTTTTTTATGAATAACCACCATTGTTTTATCTTTCCTCTTCTCTGTATGCTCTCATTATGTTGACTGGCCATGGAAAGGACACAGGTTATAATAACTAGCAGGGAGTTAAGATGGCGGCTATTGGTTATAAGATGAAAATATGTTAGGACACGGGTTTCATGGAGAATAAACTGAGGGAAAGTTTGGGCAGAATAGAGGGGGAGGGCAAAGTCACCATTGGGCATCTTTCGACAGCATGCTATGAGGACTGATGACAGACAGCTTTGGCCCACAGAATTAACATTAGCCAGCAGTGAAGTGCATTCTCTCTAAATTTACAGCTTTTCTTACTGAATCAGTTAAGTAGTTATGGTGCTTGGAGTAATCATTTTGGAAGGTACTACAAATCATTGTGGTATGGTAGACTGAAGTCCAAAATGCTAAACATATTGCAGAGCTCTATTAGTCATTTCACAGTTTAGATTTCAAATTCAAAATGACTTTTTCTCAATTTGGAGTTTATGCAAAAAAAAAAAAAATCGCTAAATATAGGCTGCACTAGTTATTAATTACAATTCACAGTTTATTGAATAAAATGTAAGTGAATATAAGAGATTTAATTATATTTATGTTATTTCTTATTGACTTGTTCTTAATTCTGTTTATTTTGCTTAAGAGAGAGCGATAGAGAGAGCGATAGAGAGAGCGATAGAGAGAGAGCGAGAGAGAGAGAGAGAGAGAGAGAGAGAGAGAGAGAGATTCCTTAAAGGAACATATGGAAAATTTTAATTTAAATTAACACCACATGCACCATAAGCACTACAGATCACTGAAGAGTTTAAGAAACTTCCTGGTGTCCCCACATTGTTAGTCAAACTGGTTTTGAATGATTTAGCTCAGAAGAGCTAAGGGTTCCTGCTTAGGAAATGCTGGCTCTTAGAAGTAGAGGCATGTGGCTTTGCCCAGGAGATCACAGGTAATAAGTTAACCTGTGTAAAATTCCAATATTAAATTGAGGCTTTAAAGAGAGAAAGTTGGGGTTTGCTTTCAAATATCAAAAGTATGCTGGAACTGACTTTTTTCCCCCTCAAAAAAAGACAAGTGAAAATTGCGTAAGTATCCAACACAAATCTACAGAGCTATAGTAATAGGCATGCCGGAGAGGGATCCATGGCAAAACTCCCATGGAAAATTACATAGTTGATGCAGAGTCTGGTTTTAATCCATAAAGGGCATAAATCACCTAACATTCCTAAATTGTTTGGAATAACGTGATTTAAAACATCAGGTATGATGTTGTATCGATCAGGTAGTGTAAGGGTTACGCCCGCTTCACAGTGACAGACCAAACTCCCCGTTTAACGCACCGCAAACAACCCCAAACAGTCCATTTGCACAACCGCAAACTCCCCATTTGCACAAGGTTGGATACCAAGCTAGCCATGTCCCGTTCATTGTCCTCACTGATGTCATTGAAGGTCTCTTCCTCCACCCAGCCACGTACAACACCAAGGGTCCCCTGTATTTTTTTTTTTTAATGTACACTACTGTTCCACCAGATAATGTATAATAAACACAGGGTACTGGCAATGGTATGGATAATGTATAATAAACACAGGTTACTGTCTATGGGAGGATAATGTATAATAAACACAGGTTACTGGCTATGGGAGGGATAATGTATAATAAACACAGGTTACTGGCTATGGAGGATAATGTATAATAAACAAAAAAAATAAAAATAATACAAAAAAAAAGAATGCAGCTTCAGAATTAATCTAAATTGTATACTATCTAGGAGGTGGGAGGGTCTGGGAGGGAGGGTCTGCTGCTGATTGGCTGGAATGTGTCTGCTGACTGTGAGGTACAGGGTCAAAGTTTACTCAATGATGATGTATAGGGGCGGACTGAACATCGCATATGTTCGCCGTCCGTGGCGAACACGAACATGCGATGTTTGCCGAGAACTATTCGCCAGCGAACCGTTCGGGACATCACTAATCATTTACCTTCCTTGCCCCCAGCCATGAATCCACAACCTGTAATCCCAGACATGATTCCACACCCATTACCCCAAGCCATCCATCCACAACCATAATCCCAGCCATACACTCACAACCATTTGCCCTAACCATCCACATTCTTTACATTCATCCATATATCCACAGCCATTATCCCAGCCAAAGATCCATAAACAATTACCCTAGTCATACACATCCATTACACCAAGCCAGCTGTAGCAGAGTAGAGGTATAATCCACGATATCTCCGCTGGTAGTCGTAGTCAGCATGCAAAATACAAGTAGCATGATAAGTACAATCCCTTTTTCCCAAAAACTGGACGACACACAGGGCAGCAAAGAAACAGGAAACACCACTGTATGTTGGTAGATAAGTGTCTACATGCACTATTAGGTAGTGGTTCTAATTATCTAATGGTGGGTGTGTGTCGGCTAGGTCAATTATGTTTGGATTCTTATGGTGCTTTGAAGTTGTGTCTTACTTCTGAATCACAAATAAGGACCAGTATTTAGCTAAGTTAAGGGTTACTGCAGTACCCAGAGAAAATCAAAATACAAACTTTTCCTATTGTGCTGCTGACACCTCCCTCTGCAGCTCCAAGCAGTAATCCATAAAAATAGAAAAAAATGAGGGCAACGCAAACAATTGCAAATGTGCACACCAAGTGCTATAAAAATATTTATTTTCAAGGACATAAGGTACAAACGTTTTGGGTTATCCCCTTTATCAATACATGTCCTTAGAAAAACAGAGAGCACTCACCATTAAATACATGATCCAAATAGACAGGGCAGACCCTAATTCCCAATACCTCCATATTTGAGTAAAGCAGCCCCTCCCAACAACCCTCTGCCATTTTGGATACTGGATCACATGACACTCTGTCCGGTTGCAACGAGATAAAAAAAAAAAACTAGTAGCAAACAGACTGAGTAACCTAGGTACAGAGGCCTCTAAGTGTCAAAAAACATATACCACAAAGCTGAAATCTCTTAAAGGGACACTCCAGGCACCCAGACCACTTCTGCCCATTGGAGTGGTCTGGCAGCCAACTCCCACCCCCTTAACCCTGCAACTGTAAATATTGCAGTTTTCATAAACTACAATATTTACTTTGCAGGGTTAACTCCTCCTCTAGTGACTGTCCACTAGACAGCCACTAGAGGGCACTTCCGGGTTTTTAGCACAGACTGTGCTACAGTGTCGCTGGACGTCCTCACGCTATGTGAGGACCTCCAGCATCGCTAAAATCCCTATAGGGAAGCATTGAAAGCATTTTTCAATGCTTTCCTATGGGGAGGTTGTCAGGATATTTATATCGACAGACATTTTGTGCTAAGATAGAAATTAAAAGTGTATATTGCCAGAGTCACTCAGAACAGAGCGGACTCCATTTTGGATTTCAGGCAAGACAGACACAACATTTCTTTCCTTTCTGTAACTAGCCTGAGCTAAGGAATGCATTATGTAATCAAGCCAAGTGATAAGCAATGAAGCAGGGGGATGGAATGCTCTGTTTAAATGTTAATGGAATAGAAATAATTTTAAACACAGACACTAGTGACAGAGAAGACTAAGTAATTAATTTTACTTTATACATTTTACAAGGTCCCATTGTAAGTAAGGGGTGAAATTGAGTTTAGAACTGTAAATTTTAGAAATTACAACAGGAATTGTCGAAGCTGGATAGGAAAGTTTAATTAGGCAATTGTGCCCTCTATTGACCAAAAACTAGATAATACTAGATAACGTTGACACACCTACAGTTTCCTATTGTCCTTATTAACTAATGACGTACAGAGAATCTTTCTCTTTAAAAAGTTAGGACAAAGGGAAGAGAGAGGTTAGTTGGGGCTTTCAGATTTGGACATTCAGAGAGATCCAGAACAGATATTCAGGACACTCTGGGACTAACACTCAACTCTCAAACTCTCTTGGACACAACTCAAGAAGCACTCCTTGACACTTAGAATTTTACTATTACTTTCTGACCAATATCACTTTTCTCTATTACTTACACACCTCCATACAACCAATCATACTCGCATTCAAGTTCCTGGGACTACCTACTCATCTGATGAGAACATCTACTTAACTGGTAATTATGCTGGTTTCATTTAATTAATCTAAATTAATTAAAATCTATTAATAGCAGGATACATGCATGGATAATTCACGGTCAGATTTCAATATTTAGAAATCTTAGTTAACTAAAGTATATATAGTTATAAACATTCCATTCTGCAGGTGGAGTTAAGAATAATTATATATTAATGTGATATTATCACGTGCTAGCATACCGCTGGTTTTATCCAGGTGTGTTGATTTGCTCTGAAAATGAGATAAGATATATTTTTAGGCAAATTAAAATTCGGCTTATAGAATCTGTAGATTTGACTCTTTTGGATGGTTCCAGGAAATGATTAATGAGCTGGTTTGAATGTTATTTTAATTGAAAATTACACGAGAATTGGATATTATATGCCTAGAAGGATCTAAAAGGGTTACTCAGTTGATCTAACTGTTAGCCAAGGTTTTATGGCTTTTCACTGGAAGTTAAGCTTTCTGTGTCTGTGAAGTACTCTCATAAATCTTGTAAGTCTTGACAGTTGATGCTGTAGCTTTGTACTGTGTATAGCCATTGTATTGCATACTTATGTTATACTAAACATTCACTGATTGTTATCATGCATGCTGCCTAATATTACGATTATTTTATTTGTCACAATAAATTATATCTATTTTTATACCAAATTGTGATTTTATTTGTATGGAATACATTTCACTTACATGATAATGATCTCTAAGATTTAAGAGAATTGAAATAGTGGGCAATTCTCAACTGTATAATATTATCATCCCATAAGTATCCCCACAAGGTCGAATACATGTGCATTAGGTCTCACCCCACCGGCGGCCGCGCATGCGCAATCGGTCTCCCCTGCCGGATGACATCGGCGGGGGAGGAGTGTGGGCGGACCCTGGACCAGCGCCGAGGGACATCAGCGCTGGACTCCGGTAAGTCACGTAAGGGGTTTAAACCCCTTCAGCAACCTGGGATGGGGGGTGGGGAGCCTGCAGTGCCAGGAAAACGGTTTGTTTAATGGCAGAAATAACTCTATATTCGGGAACACTGCTGTGAGCAGAGAGCTAATAAATCATCTAAAAAAATACAATGGAAAAATTATTTACAAAATGAATAAACATAAATATAAAGTACCAAAAATGGTCTAAGCTGCAGTGCTGCTAGCAGAGGTAATTATAAGGAGCCTTACGCAACCAGACACACCATAGAAGAACACCCAGATGAGAGATTCTATTCCACAAGTCTAACACATACATCAAACCAAGTGTTAAAGTGTAACTATAAATACAAAATATATGCAAAAATCTACAGGGTCCCTTAAACCCCTGCAAATAGGAAGGGATAAGAAGGAGGACTTAGAGGTTCCATCCATAAGGAGAGGAATATCTGGCAGGAATAAAGATAATGATTAATCCAAAACCAATATCTATAAGCACACAGAAACACCTTCCAGTGGGTATCGTATGGAGAATCTAGAGAAACCAGTGTCACTCAAGCTTCTCATTAAGACCATGAGGTGACACTGTGTCCAGTAGATGCATCCAGCGAACTGCCTTCTGCAACAATCTCCTTTCTCAGTCTACTAGGCCCTAGTAACTAGGGGGTAGTTCAACCCTCTCAAGAATCTGGTGCTGGAGCTGTGATACATTGTGTCTCATCTCCCGAAAGTGACGTGCGACCGGAGCATCTGCATTACGAATGGAGGTTTTGTGTTGAGAGACACGATCTTTAAAAGCACAAATGTTTTTTCCCCTTATAGCCCAAGTCGCACGCACACTTCATGAGATAGACCACAAAGTCAGTAAAAAAAAACTCCAGTTTAATCTGCTGTCCTGTGTTAGGAGTAATGGGAGTTTGAGCGTAGGACTAGTTTCTTTGTATTTGTATTCACTTTTGTATCACACATCTAGGTTATGCTGCCCATCCCATGTGTTCCCTATTAAGGGTTAATAAGCATGTAGGGATGTATATAAAAATACCCCATTCCTGTCTCATTAGAGATATTTTTGCCAGAAGCTCAAGGAAGCAAGGTGAATGGTTAGAGTTAGGACCCACCTAAGAGGTCTGCCTTGACGTGGTCATTCCCTCTCATGGCCATTGGAGGTAACTAAAAACCTAAATTTGTTTAAAAGTACATAGGGATGTGGAAAGAGCGCAGGTAACTTTTTTTCTTTGGTTTTTACTATATGTATTTTGACTGATGTGTACTTTGGTCATTGCTGCCGCCCAGGAGTAATGGGAGTTTGAGCGCAGGACTAGTTTCTTTGTATTTGTAATCTGCTGTCCTGTCTGGGGATGTGTACAGAATTCACCCTTTATGATTCCGCTACAGTGATTACTGCAGAGACAGGAGTAAGTACCAAAGACTGGTTTAGATAAGAAACATTGTTTGTTTGGGGTTAAGCTATCAGCCTTTACCACAAAATCTCTTATGGTACTGCCTCTCTTGTAGGCAAATAGTGGTAGCTCTTTAAATAGATGCCCTAACTGTCCAGTTGTAGAATGTGCCAGTTTTTATATTTAATGTCATGTATTTGAAGGGAAAAAAAAGTAGAATGGGTACTAACAAAAGCTATTCTGTCAGTTTTGCAACAGCTCGTAGTGTAGAACAATCATAACCCTTCTCATTGAATTTCTTGGACATTTGAGATAGACGAGTATCAACCAATCTGTCATGGTTCTGATCAGGTCAGACAGGAGACTTATGCCTTGGTTTACTTCAAGAAGTTTATTTGAATTTTCAGGCATGGTTCAGACAAAACAATATGAACAACAAGATAAACAGAAAAGGAATAATAAAGACAAAAGGGGAAAACTATTTCAGGTGAGTAAGAAAATAGACGTTTAGGCAATATGCCCCAAAACAGGAATACAGGAAATAGGAAAACAATTAGTTAAACTATACAGGAAAATAAAGGATAAAGTAAAACAGGATAAAGCAACAATTGAGGTGATCAGCCTCTTTGGTTGGAAAACAGAATGCGCATTCAGCCGATGACGACCGAAGGAGGAGGAGAGTCCCCAGTCCCGAGGGAGCCCGGTGCTGGAGAAAGGTGAGTGTTTAACCCCCTTCCTCTCCCTTCAGCTCGGCGGGAGTGTGACCCTGAGGGTGGGGGCACCCTCAGGGCACTGGAAAACAAGTTTGTTTTCCTGGCACTATAGTGGTCCTTTAAGGGAGGTCCCTAGAATAACAAAAACAAAAGAAGTGTTACTTTTTCATATATGAACTACGGTAACCCTAAAATGAAGACACCTAAGGTAATTTTACCTTTTAAATGTTAACACAGAGAGAGGAGCGATTTGGAGACAGACGCTCCATTTTATAATGACAGAGAGGCTGGCATGATGACATGTCCAGGAGGGTATGTTATTAATGATATTTGCAAGCAGATAGTTTAATCTTATAATTATATTGTAATGGATGTTATGTCTATATTTATATTTTTATTTAATAAAATATCTAAAAGACAAAACTCCATTGCTTCCAAGACAATCCTTATTTTATATTGTACATATTATATATATTGTATATTCAATTATTTATATATTTTAAATAGAGGATCTCTTACACGGACTATATAACATTATGGCGAAGATATCTGTATGGTTAGCCCTGCTAAGTTCTATGCTTTAAGACGTTATAGTGGTTCAAGGCTGCTCTGGAACAAGACGGGAAATTAACTTTTAATTACCATTTTAACCTGTGTGTGTCACGTAGGAGCCAAACAAATATGTGATAAAAATGGCCTCATTTGATCACTATCCTTCAATAAAAGACACGATCAGTCATATTTTTCAAATCAAAGCCAACATTTCACAATTTCTGCCAGGGTATGCAAACGGTTGAGAACAACTGTACTTATTAACCCTGTAGTAGTGGGAGTCTGAGCGTAAGACTTATTTTTGTGTATTTGCTTTTGTTTCACACAGCCAGGTTACAATGCTGCCGCCCAACCCATGTGTTCCCTATTAAGGGTTGCTAATTATGTAGGGGTTTAGAAAAATACAGTTTGCATCTAATGGCCATTAGAGTGATACTAAAAACGTCCAGTTATTTTAATATTCCAGTTATTTAAATATAAGAACAGTGACTGAGTCACACCACACAAAAACAAAAGTTTTAGACTTAAGAAAAACAGACTTTTCTAAAATTAGAATATGTGTAAAGGAGTCATTATCAGACTGGAGCAATTTAAATGGAGTCCAAGAGAAATTAGATTATTTAAAAGATGCACTGCTGAATGCAATAGAAAATTGTATTAGGCTTGTCAGTAAAAGAAAAAAAAAATAAGAAACCACTGTGGTACTCCGCAGATGTGGCCAAAATGGTAAAATACAAAAGGTTTGGGGGAGCCATGGTTACTGTTGGGTGGAATGGCGGTTTGAACGCCTAATCTGGCCCATGGGCTCCACAGGCTGAATAACGCTGAGTTACAAGTTGTGACGCTCCTAGAACTTTTCAGGATTTATGGTTGAAGGTTGTTGTGGCCTCTAAAGTAGCAGAGAAAGGTGTTTGCAATTTATTAGCAATTTTTGGAAGACAATCGGGAATAAGATAATTAACAGTTCTCCTAGTAGAAAGCATTCACTCTAACCATGTATCAGGATCCTATCCTGACAACAAGTATTTTTTTCTCCGTTGATACTGTTTCTTTAAAAACCAAGTTCCTGCACAGATTATGTTTTACCATTAGTGGCCTCCCTTGCCTCTAGTTCTGGAAATTCACATTATCTTTCTCACCTGCCTGGACTATTTGGGTTCCTACAAAAGGTAACACCCAACTCACCTCATCGCCTTCGCATTGAAGTTCTTGATCTGCCTAAAACCACTTCATATCCTGGCTCCTGTGAACTTATCTTATTTGCTTCAGATCATGCACAAGATCATGACACCACTGTCACGTATACATCCTCTCCATATGCTCTGCACAACAATAATCACCTTTCCAGGAATAGGAAAAATGCAGCTTGGTGGTCCTATACCATAAGGTCAGGGTTTTGCAACATGCCGGTGGACACCGGCCACTGCGGATCCACAGTAGTTGTCAGGGTATTTATATCGGCAGACATTTTGTGCAATGACAGAAATTAAAATGTATATTGTCAGTCATTCTGAACAGAGCAGACTCCATTTTGTTATTTTCAAGTTAACAAAAGACACAAAATTTCTATCCTTTCTGTTACACTAACCTTAGCTTGAACCTAAAGGAATGCTTTGTATATACAAACCCAGTGATACAATGAAAGCAGGGGGATGAATATAAGACTGTCTAGGTGCTAATGGAATAGAATAAATTCTAAACCCAGACATAGGTGACAGAGAAGATTAAATAATTAAATTTTACTTTCTATATCTAACAACGTCCCATTGTAGTGGAAGTTGAAATAAAGTTCAATAACTGTCATATTAGAAATTACAGCAGAATTTGGAGACATATAGTCTGAAGAAAGCCCAAAGAAATTGTTTGAAATGACAAGTGAAGATAAAATATAGTAACCATAAAGATAACGAAAATTATGTCAAAATAGCCACCAGGAAAAGTTAACTCTTTCCTGGATAGGTATGTTTAGTGGGACAAGACTGCCATCTAGAGTCCAAATACTAAAATGGTTATCTAGAAAGGAACCACACCCACAGTGTTCCCATTGGGTTATTAGCCAGTGACGAACAGAGAATCTGTCCCTTTAAAAGTTAAGACAAAGGGAAGAGAGGGGGATTCAAAGAAATTCAATCAAGAATCAAGGATCGGCATTCAAAGGCAATCAAAGGAAGTGAGCAGTCGGGGGCAATGCAGAGAGGCATATGACACTCAGAAACTCTTACACTCCATGCAGAGAAAGAGACCCATGACAAACAAGTTCCTGAGACTACCTACCAATCTGACGAAATATCTACTTACTGGTAATTATACTGGCTTCATTAATTAATTTAAATTGATTAAAATTTTCTAGTAGCATGATATATGACTCGATAAATCACGTTCAGATTTCGGTATTTAGAAATCTTAGTTAATAAGAAATACATTATTAAACTTTTTACTCTGCAGGTAAAAACGATAATTTTGTATTTATGTGACATATCACGTTAGCATATCGTGATATTTATCCAGCTGTATTGATTTGCTATAAAATAAGATTAAATATCTGTTTAGGCAAATTAATAAAAATATCAGCTTATAGAAAAGGTAGATTCTCATTGGATGGATCTAGGAAATGGCTAATGAACTGGTAATATGTTATTTTATTTCAAATTACATAAGAATAGATCTTAAATGCCTAGAAGAGGTCTAGCCAGCATTGAAAGGGTTATTTTGTCAGCTAAAGCTTTTACGACTTAATTCTCTTCTCTCCGTGAAACTTTTTCTTTGTCTGTGAAAGACAATCGTAAATCTGTCTTGACAGCTATGTAGTAGATTCTATACTGTATTAACCAGTGGAAGTTTATATTACCAAATTGTATTGCATATTCATATTATACTGAATATTCATTGATTATTGTCATGCATGTTACTCATTATTATTATTTAAATTGTTAAAAATAAAAATGTATCTATTTTTATAAACAATTTGTGATTTTATTTATATGGTATACATTTCACTTATACGATACGATCTTTGGGATCTGAGAATTAAAATAGTGGGTAATTCTCTCTGTTTACTATTATTATCCCATAAATATCCCCACATAGTAGTGACGTCAACTTGCGGGTGACATCACAGAGGATGCGTGTGCACGTTTTGGGGTCAAAGGCCGGATACGGCCAATCTGATACACAAGAGGGATATTTAAACTCACTCATTTCTTCTAATCATTGCCCTGTCATGGTTTCCCTTTGCTGGTTACCCGAGAGTGTGTTCCTGTTAGTGTTTATTTGGTTATTGACTTTGGCTTTATTCTGACTTCCCTGAATTCTGGTATCCCTGACTATTGGCTATTCCTTGCAACTGTGTTTCTTTCTGTGTTCCTGACCTCGGCTAGTATTTTGACTATTCTCTGTTACGTTAAGTCCGGCCATTCTAAGGCCATTCTAAGGTGTAATAGTATTCTGCATGCTGGATCAGCTGTAATCCTGACAACCATGCCTCAAAGCAGGAGTAAAAGAGGAGATGCCAAGGCAGATAAACTTATTTTTTGGGCTCTAAACAAGCATTGTCAGCAACATATGCTGATGTTGAAGCTGGTGGTGGAGATGCGGAGGATGGATCTGAGGGCAGCAACTTGCTGTCTGAGTGCACCGTTAATACAGAGCAACTTTCAAAGAGTTACCTCAGGGAAGCTTTAAAGGATCTTACATCTGATTTAATAAAATCCTGGCAGAGCAGTGTGGGTACACTCAGGAAAGACATACAAGAATTGAGAGCCTGGACTTCGCATGTAGAGATAAAACTCAATGAGTTTGCAAAGGATCATAATGAACTTGCTGATCAGGTATAAAATATGGAGCAGCAAATTATCACTCTGGAATCAAAGCTGGCTGACTGTGAAGACCGATCACGAAGAAACAATTTGCGTGTTTCTGAGTCAGTTACATCACAGGAGTTACCTGATTATGTGCATAATTTGCTTCATGCATATGTTACAGAATTTGCCCTAGAGATGCTCCTTTTGGATAGGGTGCACTGAGTAGCTTAGCCCAAACACTTACCAGATACAATCTCGCGCGATGTTGTTATGCATGCCCATTACTATCATGTTAAGGAGTCAGTGCTGAGAGCTGCCCGGATCCAAAAGACTAAACCTGAAGGATTTAACACGGTTCAGATTTTTACTGACCTGTCAGCTGCAACATTAAAAAGGCAAAGGTCTTTTCCCACTGTGATTGACCTTATGAAAGCACATAATATTGAGTATCGTTGGACTTACCCTACAAAGTTAATAGCTGTTTGTGCAGATGGGAAAAAGGTTCTTCAAACTCCTGAGGAAGCTTTATCAACTCTTTAAAAATTGGGTATTTCCATAGACTCTGCTTCTCCTGCTTCAGTTTCTGCACGTGAGTCCAGAACTAAATTGCCACAATCAAAAAACTAGTGAACTTAGATTTACCTCTATAATAGCTGCAACCTTATCCCTTCAGTTGTAAGCACCATACATTTTGCAAAGGTTACTAATTTGTTGCTGGACTGCTTTTTTGGCTTATTGTTTATACCATACTGTTTATAAGTTACAGCATATTAGCTATATTTTTATTTCTTTGCTTTCCACTGCCCTGGATCTTTTGTTTTAAGCTAAATTTACTTTAATTGCTGTATTTTGTATCTGAACATTATTATAATATAAAAGCATAACAATATTGCATATGTGACATGGCTTATGTCAAAGTCCAGCATACTTTAAGCACAGTTAAGCAGCATAATAACCATAACGGGTTATCTCAAAGAGTAGTCTCTACCCTTGTCAATGGGCCCAACTAATGGAACCCTTCTCCACAGGTAGAAATACACCTAGATGGACACTCCAGAGGTGTCCTGGGGCTTAACCCCTATTCGGGAAATAGAAAGGAAAAATTACTTAAACCGTCTGGATAGAGTACCCAGGTGTCAAAAGTAAGTACTGGAATTTAGAAAAATGGGTTCTTACAAGTTATTTGATAATATAAACGTAAAAAGTCATATAGCAAGCATAACCAAATTGGTGGTCAAAGACCCGAATTGGGTAGAAAATCTAGCCTTAATGGCACACCTCTAGGTATCCTGGTAAGTGGAGTACTTACAAATCAGTCTCTAAATAGCTACAGATAATAGACTTTAATCATGGTAGGTCAATTCTGATAGCTACAGACGATAAATAGACTTAGCTTAAAATTGCTAAGTATAGTATTGACTAGGACAGAGGTAGGCAACCTACGGCACTAGTGCCGTGCACGGCACTCGAGGTGTCTTTGCACGGCACTCAAGGCTGCTAGAGCCAAACAGGCTCTGTCCTATCAGGAGTCCCAGTAAAACTTCAAATATCTGCTAATATGAAAAGATGGTGAAGGACAATCCTCAATTTAAGCATTGCAGCACATAGAGGAAATGATCTCAGATCACTTCCTCCAAGCACTTGTGAATGGGAATCCACAACGTAGTAGAGCAGCCTGCAGCTGCTGTTGCAGCTCCTGTCTTTGACCTGTACCAGGCCAGCCTGGTCCCCACTGGAACCCAGGGAAGCCAACCATACTGCTAGATATACACAGATATTGTGGATCAAACCAAGTGTTTATCTGAGTATCTGCTCCTTTCCAAATTGTTAAAATAAATGCGTGCACGTTTTGAAGTAAATTACACTGAGACACAGGTATCAGGTTAATAAAAAACTTCGGAATCTTTACTCAGGGGGCGGCAAGCCACTTATAAAGGCAAAAATAAATCATATGCAAAAATGTAGATAACAGAGAGAAAACATCTCTAATTGGTTAGGTGTTAAGTGTCTTATCTAATGCACATCCTACGAGGCGTGATGTCACCATCATCCCGGGATTTTACTCCGGATATAGGCACCATCTTGTTACACGAGGTAGTTAGTCGGTGGGAGCGGGTGCTCTAGCAGCCATTTTGAGTAGATATTGAATACAGGTATACACAGTAAATAGACATTTTTACTATCACTAATTTACATTCATAACACAGAAATTAAGAATAACCCTCCCCTTATACAAATAATACGAACAGCCCACACACAAACATACATACAAACTGCACAAACGTAACCCGCTAACAATCCTCATAGATGCACACAAACCCCACATGCAGCCTTTCACATGCAATACCCCAAACAGCCCACACACACTACCAAACACACAATGGGACATATCCATCCACACACAATTCCACAAGCAGCCCTCATACACAGCCCACATTCATATGTATCATACACAATACCATAAACTACTAATGAACATATACAGTATAATAGCTCATATACGCACAAATACAATGATGCAAAGCAACTGCAGTAAAAATAACACAAGCAGAATATGGCAGCATACAGACCTAAATTTTTAAAAATAGGACCGGCACGCTACGGGACATCACAATCCTATATCGGCACAGTGCTGCTAAAAGGTTGCCTACCCCTGGACTAGGATCACTGGTCCTTAAACTGGGAGTAGTCTTAGTTAGAGTGCTCTGCAGGCCACATATGACATTGATAGAAGTATCAAAATAAAGCCAAAAGATATTTAAAGTAGTATAACAGACTATTCACGAGAAAAGCCTACAATCATCTCCATATCAAAGGGTTTGATAACCGTAATGAGATCAAAAAGATACTTAAGACTCACAGTATATCTTACCCAGTATATCTTACCCATATAAGTGTAGGTCATGTAGTATAGCTACCTACTCCCATAAATCATGGCCAGTGTAAAGAGGTGAAAAAATAGAAAGTTAAAATTATAGTGAACTAATGTGCAGAACCATACTTAGATTGTTGGTTACCTGCACATAGTGACAGTGCCCTAGTGAGAAAATACGTGAAAGAAGGATGGAACCCGACGCGCGTTTCGGGGCTTTCAGTGATGCACCTTCATCAGGGGAGGGAGACTGACCTCTGGTCTCCATTTAAATGTGTGCTGGTAGCTGCTGATAACTGTTGAACCAATCGGAAGCAGGCATGATGACATAATTTGGGCGCCAAGATATCGAGCGTTCATATGCTAATGAGCCCTTCAAATTTCTAAAAGAAAAAAAGAGAGTGGTGGTAATATGGCGCTTTGATGTGCTGCTAAACCCACAGTGAAATCAACCACACAATTTCACAAACAAGTAGAAAACAGGAAAGTAGAAAATAAAGTGGATAGCGCACTAAAAGTCCAGGAATGTGTATTATAGTACTTATACACAAATTTAAAATCAGAAAAGTATATACTGAAACATACTATACAGAAGATCTTTGTCCAGTTGTCCCTGAAACAATACAGCTCACATAGGGCAATATAGTACTGGTAAGTATCTTAATTTTCAAATGTGTGTATATAAATAGTAGAAAATCCTACTCACATTTTAATGAGCCTGCATTCAAACTGGCTCAAGTATATAAGCATGAGTAGGATATGTAGATTAGAATTATTCAATTGATATATTCCTCTCCAGTATTTATAAATATTGAGGAGCAAAAATAGATGTTAGAAAAAAGTATAACATTTATTATAAAAACAAATATTCAAATCTTACATTTAAGAAGCATATAATCAGCATAAGTCAGCACAACGCGTTTCGGCTAGATGCCTTCATCAGGTGCATACAATAAACATATTTCACTTGCCCCCTCTTTTAAACCCCAAGTTTGCGGCAAAAAAGTGTTAAGCTCCACCCCCATACATTGCGTCACGTCACTTCCGGTGGCTGGGACTTCCGGTTTCGGATGTTCCATCTTTGTTTTTTCTCTATGTTCTTGTTACACCCGGAAGTGTTTCGCTTGATTGGGGTGGTCCCTCTTTCATGTTATTCTTTCAATCAATGTTCATTTGTCATAATGCCGGAAATATTCCGGCTGCCATTTTTGAAATGAAAAATGAAAAATGAAATGAAAAATGAAAAATACACATCAAATGTCAATATTATGAATATAGGGCACATATAAATCACAATATTATTTATAACCAAGTATACACATGTACATACCACACACAAAAGGATTGCTTATGCCCTCCACCAAAATAGAAAGACTAAAAACGTAATTAATCCCTTAGTGGGATTCTCAATAAGGAGGGAATCTCTTTCAGTTAGGAGTGCCCTCTGGTACGCTGTCTTGAGGCATCTATTGGAATACCCTTTCTTTTTAAATTGCAACCTCAATGTTTGAGCTTTCGATTTAAACTCTTCTAATGTGGAGCAATTTCTTTTAACTCGAAGGTACTGACCCATGGGTATCCCTCTCTTCAGAGAGGTAGGATGATAGCTCTCCCAATTCAACAAATTGTTAGCAGCTGTGGGTTTTCTAAAAAGGGTGGTGGACAGACAGTTATCCAATGTAATTTCTAACGTGACATCAAGGAAGAGTAGTTTTTGTCCGCCTATTTCATGAGTTAGTCTGAGATTGATGTTGTTAATATTTAGAGCTTCAACAAACCTGTTAAATAATTCAGACAATCCAGTCCATGCAATCAGCACGTCATCAATGTAACGTTTCCACAATTTAATGTAATTGTGGTACTTGGAAAACTCTGCGCTGAAAACGGTGTTGTGTTCCCAACATCCCAGGTGGAGGTTCGCATATGAGGGGGCACAAGTTGTCCCCATAGCGGTCCCTCTCACCTGGTGATAGTAGGTTCCCTCAAACAAAAAATTATTATGTGTGAGGATAAACCGTAGAAGTTGCAACACAAAATCATTATGGTTGTTGAATGACATATCTCTAGTTTGGAGAAACCATTGAACATTTTTAATGCCTATGTTGTGGGGGATGGAACTGTATAGTCCTTCTACATCTAGACTACATAGTTTAGCATCAGGAGGTAGTGTCATGTCTTTCAAGACATTCAGGGTCTGTTTTGTGTCTCTAAGGTAGGAAGGGAGGGTCTTGACAATATCCCGTAAGATGTATTCTACATAAACACTGCAGTTTTGTGAAAGATTATTCCTGCCTGAGACTACCGGTCTCCCAGATAGTATTGCCTGCTGTTTATGGATCTTGGGCAGGGAATAAAAGGTTGCTATAGTTGGTTTTTTATTCCACATGAATTTAAATTCATCCGTCGTTATTAGATTTTTTTGGAAAGCTAGGTCTAAAATGTTTTTCAATTCAAGTAGATACTTGTTTGTTGGGTCGGAGGTTAGAACTTCATAGGTGTTCACATCATCTATGATTCTATGTACCATTTGCACATAGTTTGTCCTGTCCATTACAACCAGATTTCCCCCTTTATCGATGGCTTGATGGTAATGGACTCGTTCTTTTTTAGGATGTTGAGTGCCTTCCTTTCCTGAAAGCTCAGATTGTTCAGATTCTTTGTGGATTGCATATCATCCCCCATAGTCTCTAATTCTTTGCAAGTTAGTTCTACAAAAAGATCTATATATTTGAACTCTGGAATATAGGGAGTAAATTTGCTTTTAGGTTTCAAATTTGTGAAAGGAGCCGTCTTTGTAACCACTGGATCATTACTGTTGAGTAGGTCAACTAGGTTGTCCAGCAGATTCATATCTTGAATTTCCAGACCTAGTCTACCTGCTCGTTTAGTCTTTTGAATACAGTGAAATTTATGAAGGGCTAGTTTTCTAGCAAATAGATGAATGTCCTTTGTCCAGCAAAATCTATCAAATGTAGGTGTGGGGACAAAGGACAATCCTCTTTTTAGTATCTGGGTTTCAAGAGTAGTGAGCTGGTGAGAACACAAATTAATGATCAGGCTTTCCTTAGTTAGCATGCTTTCCTCTGTTTGTATCTCTCTGTTGACCTGCTTCTTGTGTTCCTTTGGGGTTTCTCTTCTAAATTTCCCCTTGCTAAAAAATTAATTCCCCTTTTCAAAATACTTTTGGGATTTGGGTCAGTAGAGGTGGAAGGACCCTTTAAGGTTGGTTCTGTTTCAGAGCCACTGGTGTCGTATTCCGACGTAGAAAATGGATCAAAGTCAACTCTTCTATTACGCTTAAATTTTTGGTAAATGTTGTCTGTCTGAAAGTCTTTAGAATCTCTCATGAATTTTGAGTGTTTGCGTGTTTTAATAGAGGTTTGGAATCTGTCAAGTTGTTTTTTTAGTTTCAAGTTGTTCAAAGTTAGTTTCTTTTTTAAAAATTTGAATTTTATCTATTTCCTCATCGACTTCTTTAATAATTTTTTCTAGTCTCAGTTTTTCACACCTGCGTAAGATGTCCATAAATTTACGGAAACAAATGCCTGCTGCTTCCTCCCACTCCTTAATGAACTCGGCTTCCTCAATGTGGGGTCGAGGAATGTCTGGACTATGAGTCCCCTTGGAATTAGCTCTTTATTGAGATATTTTTCAAGTGAGGCAACTTCCCACCCTGCTCTTATTTGTTGTTTAAATAAATATGTTAAGTGGTTGAAGGTTAAATGTATATTAGTATGTGTAATATTCTCTGTTAGGTGTCCTTCTGAAAAGACAGAATAGATATCTGTATACCATGCTTCTCTACTTGCTTTGTCAGATAAGAATCCAGCCATATCTTAAGCAACGCTATAGGTGTATAGGTATTGAAACCGTATTAGTAATATCTCAAAGAGTAGTCTCTACCCTTGTCGGTGGGCCCAACTAATGGAACCCTTCTCCACAGGAAGAAATACACCTAGATGGACACTCCAGAGGAGTCCTGGGGCTTAACCCCTATTCAGGAAATATAAAGGAAAAAATACTTAGACCGTCTGGATAGAGTACCCAGGTTTCAAAAGTAAGTACTGGAATTTAGAAAAATGGGATCTTCCAAGTTATTTGATAATGGCTGTATATGTGCACTTTGTGGCCATATCAGCTAATTAGTTTAGCTGCAGTGTAGAAACTTAGTAACAATATACAAATACTAGTAAACCACAGTTTAGTCATTAGCCACACGCATTCCGGCATAATGTCATTCCCTTACATCGGAGACACAGTCAAAACTTTACTGTCCAGTATGTGATTATCGGCAAGGTACTTTTGTTTGACATCATCTTTATATAGATGTAACATAATGGGACAAAACTAATGAATTCGTCACATTCTTGATACCTGATTTAACTATTTAAATTCTAGAGATGACGTTTCTGACATAGATTTAACTGCCGCGGTTAGATGGCAACCTATTAAGCTCAGAAAATAGACTCTTTTATTTCCGATTCTTTAGTTATACAATTGGTCAATCAGTGTATTCGGCATAATATGGATTTCATGGTACAGATACTTGACGGAATTGGACCGACAATCTGAGTTCCAAACATTGCCGGCTATGTTTTCTAGCCGCAGTAATGTTACAACTTCACAGCATTACTGAAGAGATTGGCATATAATCCATACAAAGTTACATTACATCAACTAGCTACATAGTACTCAATATTCAGTTATGATAAATGACTTGGAGATCGTTATGCCACTTCAGCGACGTAATATATTTATTGCCCTTTAGGAGAACATCGGCATATGTTTGTTATATGTCACCATTCACAATATGTATATCCCCTAAGGTCAATAGTAATCCACTTGTCACTGACATTTTCGACACTGTAACAGTTAATAGATGAAGCCGCTGACGTCAGACGGCAAGTTCAATGATTAGCCAAATTTGAAGGGCTCATTAGCATATGAACGCTCAATATCTTGGCGCCCAAATGATGTCATCATGCCTGCTTCCAATTGGTTCAACAGTTATCAGCAGCTACCAGCACATATTTAAATGGAGACCAGAGGTCACTCTCCCTCTAGCCCGTGACGAAGGTGCATCACTGAAAGCACCGAAACGCGCGTCGGGTTCCATCTTCTTTCATTTATTTTCTCACTAGGGCACTGTCACTATGTGCAGGTAACCAACAATCTAAGTATGGTTCTGCACATTAGTTCACTATAATTTTCACTTTCTATTTTTTCACCTCTTTACACTGGCCATGATTTATGGGACTAGGTAGCTATACTACATGACCTACACCTATATGCCTGCAAGCTTTTATCATCTCTTTGTTTCATATAATATGGGTAAGATATACTGTGAGTCTTAAGTATCTTTTTGATCTCATTACAGTTATCTAACCCTTTGATATGGAGATGATTGTAGGCTTTTCTCGTGAATAGTCTGATATACTACTTTAAATATCTTTTGGCTTCATTTTGATACTTCTATAAATGTCATATGTGGCCTGTAGAGCACTAAGACTACTCCCAGTTTAAGGACCAGTGATCCTAGTCAATACTATACTTAGCAATTTTAAGCTAAGTCTATTTATCGTCTGTAGCTATCAGAATTGACCTACCATGATTAAAGTCTATTATCTGTAGCTATTTAGAGACTGGTTTGTAAGTACTCCACTTACCAGGATATCTAGAGGTGTGCCATTAAGGCTAGATTTTCTACCCAATTCGGGTGTTTGACCACCAATTTGGTTATGCTTGCTATATGACTTTTTAAGTTTATATTATCAAATAACTTGGAAGATCCCATTTTTTCTAAATTCCAGTACTTACTTTTGACACCTGGGTACTCTATCCAGACGTTCTAAGTAATTTTTCCTTTCTACTTACAGGTTATCCTGTTTCTAGGAGGAGTTAAGCAGGAGGGGAATTTCTTGATCGGGTAAACTTGCCCTCAGGAATTGTGGAAGATCGGTGGAAAGAAAGCAAGTGATTGTAGTTTTTTAAAGGGACAATATAGTCACCTGAACAACTTTAGCTTAATGAAGCAGTTTTGGTGTATAGAACATGTCCCTGCAGCCTCACTGCTCAATACTCTGCCATTTAGGAGTTAAATCCCTTTGTTTATGAACCCTAGTCACACCTCCCTGCATGCGACTTGCACAGCCTTCCATAAACACTTCCTGTAAAGAGAGCCCTATTTAGGCTTTCTTTATTGCAAGTTCTGTTTAATTAAGATTTTCTTATCCCCTGCTATGTTAATAGCTTGCTAGACCCTGCAAGAGCCTCCTGTATGTGATTAAAGTTCAATTTAGAGATTGAGATACAATTATTTAAGGTAAATTACATCTGTTTGAAAGTGAAACCAGTTGTTTTCATGCAGGCTTTGTCAACCAGTTTTTTTCATGCCAGGGGAGGTGTGGCTAGGGCTGCATAAACAGAAACAAAGTGATTTAACTCCTAAATGACAGTGAATTGAGCAGTGAAATTGCAGGGGAATGATCTATACACTAAAACTGCTTTATTTAGCTAAAGTAATTTAGGTGACTATAGTGTTCCTTTAAGCTCTTTATGGTAGTTGGGTAATAACATTGACATTGAATTAATAGAGTATTTGATATGTTATTTGAATATGATAAGCTAGAACCCCCTCTCCCTTTTTAACAGAACTTTCTAATAGGTGTAAGCAGATTACTCTGTTTAGTTGTAAAATGATCAAAATAAGCTCTGCAGTTCTGAGGTAGATATATAATTTTCATTAGACAAATCTTATTTTTAAGGTTTAAACAAGATTGGTAATCAAGTAATATTAAAGGACTTAACTAAATTTGCAACTCACCACTTCAGCTGTCTGGGGAGATTGTTCTCACTGACCAGCAGTTAGTGGCAACATAATAGAAATCACGGTGGTTACATGATTTCATTGAGTTTTGATTTAAGGATGTTACATTCTAGCACATCATTATTTTTTTCAAGTGTAAGGCCTTGTAAAGCCTATGAAGAACCGCATTGGGGCTAGTGCATCACCTTGATATAAAATTGATATGCTATCTTTAAAGAAAGTCTCCAACACAATGCCGCACACATTGATATTGTGATGTTTGGCTTTATACAAGGTCATCAAGACACTTAGAGCATTCATCCATAGGCAAGTGAAGAAGAAAATTCAGATTAGAACATTGCCTTATAATGTTGTTGCATGTGTACAGTTAGTTCAAATATACACCTGCATTCACCCGCTAGTGCTATTAACAAGTTGAACTACAAATTCACACATTGACTTTCTATGCAAATACACTCTGGTAGTACACAAAAATACATTTCTGCAATCTCACATTACACACAAATAGAATTGTGCATTTGCAAATGCTCACACAATACACAAATACATTCCTTTGGCAATATACACATTTAAAAATCCATTTATCCATATACCTTGAAACTATATCCACACATACAAATACACCCAGGAGTTTATGCATATTTGAACAATTGTGAGTTATACAGCAAAAATGGATATATATATATATATATATATATATATATATATATATATTTTTTTTTTTTTTTTCAATGTTCAACGGGAATTATGGCTTTTTATTTTGCCTTTTTGGGGGCTGAAAAAAGGTTTATGAAAAAGAAGACATCTAATGGTAAGTATAATTTTTTTATTTACAGGTATTTAGTTTTTTTTTGTTCCCCTCATTATTTTTAGAGTGAGGGGGTAGGTAGGCTTCAATATTAATGGGGAGAGGTGACTAGGGGACCCCTACTCAATTGTGTGGGGGTATTTTTTACATTTAGCCCCCACTCATCGCCAATGGGTGGGCGTTGGGGGGGGCAATAGCTCACCCCTCTATTGTTACTTTTGGCCCAAACCCTACCTTCAAGAGTGGGGGCAGGGGGGACAATAGGTCCCACCCCCTTTTGTTACTTGTGGCCCCCACCCACCATTGATGGGTGACTCGTGTTCTGTCCCATTAGGCTTGATTACTGGTGCTAATTATACTTGTACATGTGCCTTTTTTAGTCACACATGTACAAGTATAATTAGCACCAATATTTATTTTTTGTATGTTATTGTATTATTGTTTTGGTATATCTAATAAACGATTTGTAAGCAGATTTTACTTGCTGGTGTATTCGTGTGCATCCTTATATTTTTTAATAAATATATATATATATATATATATATATATATATATATATATATATATATATATATATATATATATATATATATATGTGTGTTTTGGGGGCATTTGAGGGAATGCCTTATGAGGATTTGCACTTAAGGATATGAATAGTGATTGTAGTGTTTTTACCTCCGTATGACACTCCAATAGATAAATCACATTTTTGCTATTGCAGGTTATTACATCTTTGATGTTGTATAGTCTTCTAGTATTGTTGGATTTAAATGTAGTTTTTAACCTCTCTGTTGGGCTAGTTTTCCTACAGGCTAGGCAACAATTACATTTGTAGAAACCTTTGCTATCTGTCATAAAGGTTTCAATTTTCTTTGGACTTGAGCGGAATCCCTTGGACTTGAGCGGAAAGGATTCTTGGTCCCCTTCTGTTCTCTCTTTATACTGCCTCTCTTGGCAAACTCATTAACTCCTTTGGATTCCGCTACCATCTGTATGCCGACGACACCCAGATATATCTCTACTCCCCTGATCTCTCCCCCATGGTCACTGCTTGCAAGAAAATGCAAGATTAATGAGGCTATGCTGACACTGAGTAACTAAACATATTTAACATATTAATGGAATATGCTATGCAATTTATATGATCAGGATTAGTCTTGTGGGTGTTGGTCAGTACAATTATCTTAACGGTAGTAATGATAGGGGTATGCACTGTGAGTGCTTGTAGTGAGTTAATGTAGAACAGAGTAGCTGAGTGCCTGTGAGACAGATTTAACAGCTTAACAGTTGTGCTATAGGTTGTACGCATAGTGTTATGGCGAGTTGGTGAAGACAAAGATTATCAAACAGACAATAAAAATAACAATATGCTCCATGGCTCAGATAGGGTAGAGTGCCATGACCATTAGGTACTATCAGGATTGCAAGGGTAGTTAACTGAAAAGGCAATGTAGCGCAAACAGTCCAGGCAAGGGTTGATACATATCAGTCAGTGAAATAAAAGCATGGCAGTAACTGAAATGCACAGGTAGTACATAGTTGGAAGTTCACCCTATCCCCTGTCTTGGCACCTGACCTACTTGGTTTGTCGCAGTCTCAATGGCCCAGAACTTGTCGTTCCGTCTACCCCAGGCTTGAGTTGGGATCCGGTTCCTGCCAGTCCGGCCGTGTGCGGCTCCTCTACCGGTGTCCCGGTGCAGTGCCAGCTAGGTCTTGAAGCTTCTTCCTCCGAAAGGTGCGAGGTGTGCGCCGGGGAGCTCCCCCTTGCGATTCTCTGCCCGGGATTGGGGCACTGAGTGTTGGTCACCTTGGGGCTCCGGTAAGTGCCAGGGGCTTGATTGTGTCGCCTCTGCTGGTGTAAGTTGCGTGGTGTGGAGATTACATGCTTAGTGAGTCGATGGGTATTAGGAGGTGAGCCTTGAGATGAGCCATCACCCTGCTCCCTCTCCTCGCGTTGCTTGTGCCTGTCAGTGAGTTTGAGACAAAAATTGGACAAGATTTCGTCCAGGCGCCTCCTAGATGTCTCCAGGCTGACATCACATGACATGGCGCATCTGCTATTTTAGGACAGCTGATTGGAAGGCCTCAGAGTGCAGGGGCTTTTGCAGGATCACGCAGGCCCTTTAGTTTGATGAGCCGACAAGCATGTGCCGGGATGTCCCTCACCCGAAGCCCAAACACCTTTCCTCATCCTGGCAGGATGATCGTCAGGGAGATCGTCTGTTTCTCCCCAGCTGCCCCCATGGGTAGATCTCAGAGATGTGCTGGGGTAAAACCACCATTCTATCGGTTAGATGCCTCAGAATGTGTCGCAGATTGTCTCCAACAGGAATTGTCAAGTTTGCTCGGGTGTTGAGTTGATTTATTTGCTTGTTACTATAGTTTTGCAGAGAGCTCACTTTAAGTGTGACCGTTTAGCATGGTGGTCAGGCCCCGCCCCTCGCTTCTTCAAAGGTTTTAGGCCAGAAAATGTATTGAACATTTGAGCTGTAAATTTATAGTGATTTCCAAAACCACAAGTCAAAACAAGTAAATCTCACATATCTTTTCAAAGAAATACAAATGTTTACTAATAAATCAAGCTGTATATATATTGCAAAGAGGCTGAATGACAACCTATCTACCTTCCAAACACTAAAGGAAGCTTCAAAAATATTATTCCTGCAGTCAGATAGAAGAAGGGGTAAATTAGATCAGTCCTATTTCTAACATGGCATTACAGTAATTGCTGTTATAACACTCTTTTAATCCTTATTTTGTTTAGAAACATATGACTTAACTGTACTTACTGTAATACACGACATAACTGTACTTATTTGGAGCATTATGCTCAAATGCAGAATTTATTTTTACATTTTTGGTCCTTACAAGTTTTTTTATCTATTTTTGTCACACCTGCTGTATTTTTATTGTCATACAGTCATACTAATACTTTAGCCCCTCTGCAAAATATTGCAAAATAAGCGTTAATGAACATTGTCCAAATCCTGTAAAACCCCCAATAATTTTATAAGGAATTCATAATTGAATTAAAAATAAACATTGTTGTGCATAATTCTATAATTGTATCTTACATGTTTGACTGAACAGTAATGTATGAATACAATTGTTATTTTATCAAATGTTTATGTGCTAGCTATTCACGCTATGCTTCAAATAAATGTTATGATAATATTTTTGAAGACAAAATATGCATGGTAGTGAAGCAGTTCAAACGGATTTTTATCTTATCTTATGATTTGATTAGATGCATTTTAGTATTAATTTCAGGTTTTACAAGAATTATAAAACTTTTAGGAAAATATATACAGCCTAACACCCCAGCACTAGAAGTTAATATGGCAAAGATCTCTACAGACACCATGTCTTTCCCTTTTGTGCTCAGATAGACCGGGATCATTGTAATCCACACACTACAGAACACCAGCATGCTAAAAGTGATGTTCTTGGCCTCATTAAAACTGTCTGGCAATGTCCTGGCAAAATAAGCAATAATAAAACTAACCGCTGCCAGAACCCCCATATAACCCAGAACAGAGTAGAACGCAATAACTGAGCCTTCATTACACTGAATGATGATCCTTCCAGGGTAAGAATGCATGTCCAGTTCATGAAAAGGAGGGAAAATGCACAACCAAAGAACATTAATCAGAACCTGAACAGATGAACAGATCAGAACTATGATATTAGACACTTTGACCCCAACCCACATTCTCCATGAGGTGCCTGGTTTAGTAGCATTGAAAGCGATGTAAACCATGATAGTTTTGCCCAGTACAGAAGATACAGCTACTGAGAAGATGATCCCAAAAGAGGTTTGACGCAGCATGCAGGTTATATCTACAGGACGACCGAGGAACAGAAACACACCGAGGAAGCTCAGCATGAGAGAGACCAGGAGGATGAAGCTGAGATTCCGGTTATTTGCTCTGACAATGGGAGTCTCCCAGAATAAAACAAATATTCCCAAAATAAATACAGTTATAAGTGAAAATAAAACAGAGATTAAAGAGAAAACTGTAGTCATAATATTGTTTTCATATGATAGAAAGTCATAAGTTTTGGGAATGCACTTTGTTTTTCTCTCATCTGGCCATTCATTGTCAGGACATTTATGGCAGTTATCACTGTCTGTAATAGAAGAAAGACATATAAAATTAATAATCAGTAATATAAGTGTTGATGTAGAGTCAGACATGTAGCCACTAAATCAGCTTTATCATATGAGGAACATTTGACCAGTCAGGTTACTTGGAATAGGAAATGGTTATGTGAAGGAAATAAATAATGTTGGAAGCAAATTAAAAGAACAACCAAGGACCATAACAACTGCAGTGAGCTGTAGTGCATTTGGTGCAATGAGTGTCCTGGCAACTCTATTATATAAGGTCAAACCATTTTTCCTCAACAGTTTGTCTTTGTTCTTGAGGTTCACTGGATGCTGCTCCCTGCATGCACTACTTCCAACTAAAAAGTGGAATCTCTGGGTCTGCACTAAGCCAAGTGGTGCAAGGCTTACCTTTCTGGCAGAGAACAATAGTTGATACAAAATAATTATTATATACACCCCTGGAATGAGGAAGTATATAATGGAGTAGGGGGTTATGGAGTACACCCAGATATGAACAATACAACCTGTGTGTCCACAATCTGATATAGTATAAATCTACAAATAAAAAGGACAATATATGGTTAAGTGCATAGGGATAAAATAAACAGCTCCATGATGTAGAGAACTTACAAAATTTAAGGAATAATGTGCTTGTATTATAAATAATGATCCACAGACCTCAAAAAAGCAGAAGGTACAAAATAGTGATGACTGTTCTAAAAGATACATCCAGATTCTAATAGATTTTCAGAAAAGATCTCTAAAATGTATAGGAGAAGAAATCAACATATTAGAAAATGAAATCATCATACATAAGGACACAAAAGTGGTAGAAACAAAATATAAAATCCTTAAAGAAAAAAATTACTATTACAGATGACAAAATATCTACCACTAAATCTTCCAAATTTAAAAGGGACCAGGAGGATTAGAAATCTGGAAAAATTTGAAATTGGTCCAGAAATATATATATGGTCATTCTAATTTTGTTCCAAAACGAGTGGAGCCTTATAGAAAAAACACTAGACACAATCAGCCCAGAGATCAAGAACGTAAACTTCCAGCATATCAGAAACATATAGGAAAATCTTTCCTTTCGAGAGAATTACATTTTTCATATACGTCCCCAGCACCACACAAAGATTCAGTTCCTTTTTTAGACAAGGTGCCAGACCAAAGAAATAATAAGACACATTACCACCTTCCCACATGAAACAGATACCAAGCTTTAGGATCACCAAAGAAAAAGAGACCACATATAGAACTGGAGGAGGAGGAAGATCAATTGTCCATAAGGCCATCACACACAGATTCAATCAGATAAATGCCCGGAAGGCATCTTCAATATCTCCAGTATAGATTTAGATATACAGGAGCTATCATTATTAAGGAAGGGCCTCAAATTTGCCCCCACGGTCGGCATTAAACCATTTGACTTATTTTTGGATAACCAAAAGTTTTTTTAAAAAACTCACAGTTAAATGTTTTTTTGAGATTATTAAGATTTGTGTTTTCTCCCCAAAATTCATAAGTGTTTAACTTCTTCCCCTGATTGTCCTATCATTAGTGGGATCAATTCCTTGACATGTAATATTTCAGAATACATAGATCCTTTTAAAAAACCGTATGTCCCCCTTTGTCCCTCATATATCAAAGATCCGAAGCATATTCTCCAAACCCTACAGACCTTTATATGGAAGTCATCTTATTTGTTGGCCAGTATTGACGTAACTTCCTTATACTCCAATATACCGCATATTAAGGGACTGAAGGTTATTATAGATGTATTAATTCATCACAATCAGTAATTTTTTTGGTTTTATGTATTGAGTTTGTTTTAACCAAGAACTTCTTTTGATTTGATTCTTGTTTTTTTCTCCAGCTATGCGGTGTCGCCTTGGGGACGAGGGTCCCCCCAAGCTTTGCCAACTTGTATGTGTCCCATTGGGAATCCTTACACATTGGATTGGGACCTTGCCTTGCGGGGAGTATTGTCCTATGGCGACGCTACATAGATGATGTGCTTATTATTTGGGAGGGTGACCTTGCAAGTCTTACGGATTTTATAAATACAATCAATCAGAACGATTATAATTTAAAATTTTCTTCTATGATTCACCAAGATTAAATAGATTTTCTGGACCTGACTCTATATATAGAGAAGGGCTTACTTAAAACTAAGACTTTAAAAAACAAAACAAAACTAACTGTAATACTGCAATAAAAAATAATAGCCTTCATCACCCTTATGGTTAAGTAATATTCCGAAGGGACAAATAACCCAAAGGAATTGTTCCAATATACTGTTGTTTGAGGAACAATCTCAAATCATAAAGAATAGATATGCAGAGAAGGGATATAATAAGAAAGAGATGGATTTAGAGGAACAAAACATAAAAAACAAAGACCCGTCTGAATTTATGACAGACAAATGTAAAAATAATTCTAAACATGATAATTTTGAATTTGCTTTTACCACGAAATATAATACTCATTCAAAAAATATTGAAAATATTTTAAGAAAACATTGGGCAATTTTAAACAAGATTAAACTCTTGGAAAAATTATTTCTTATAAACCGTTGGTAATATACAAAAGAGCAGATAATTTAAAAACACAACTCGCTCCCAGTCTTCTATATAATAAAAAGAAAAAAATTACATTTCTTACAGTCTACAAAAACTCCTGTTTTTCACAAATGTGGAACATGTTCTACATGCACCCATTTGGAGAAAAAAGATTACAGGTTTTACAGGTACATACATAATAAAACATATCAAATTAAAATATTTCTACATTGTTCTTCCACATATGCTATATATTTGCTACAATGCGGCTGTGGGGCCCAATATGTAGGAAGGACTACCCGAACATTACATATCAGATTTCAGGAACATTTTACCAATATAAGGAATAAAAAATTAGATCATAGTGTACCTAGACATTGTAAAACATGTACTTCTTTTAATTTGGCAGTTTTTTGTGCTTTTGGCATTGATAAAATAGATACTCACTGGAGGGGAGGTAACAGAATGCAAGAACTGGTGAAAAGAGAAGCAGAATGGATATATAATCCCAAAACATTAAAAATAGGCCTGAATTACAGTTTTCTATACAGGCTCAAGAAAATGTGAGTAGGATGCAACTATCATACTAATATTTCAGTCACAGAGTGGTCATTATACAGACTATATTGCCCTATGTGAGTTTTTTGTCTTGTAGAAATTCCTCTGGATACAGTTTATTTAAAAGTGTGTGTGTGTATATATATATATATATATATATATATATATATATATATATACACTTCTATTACTACTTTTTTGAACACTGTGCACATATTTGTTGTCACTATTTTCATTCCTCTTCATGCCTAAACATTGTCAACGCTTCTGTCAGAGGTAAGGTGAAATAATGTTAGATCTTTTTTAGGTCCTTCGAATGGATAACCGGTGTTAGAACTTCTGTATAATGCACTGCGTGGCAGCTTCTTTTAATAAAGTTATACCACTGTTGTTTAACACTCCTTCCACCATGTTACCTTCGGGCTGTTTCTATCCCATAACTATTATTGCTAATTGATTGCTTCTTGCAATAGTTCGGTCATACAGCGCTCAATTTTTAGAACTTTATTATTGGATTACTTCAGTTGGATCTCAGAAGAAAATTAATATTCACACTATGTGAATAATTTGAGCACTTTAATATAGTATTTGTAGCATTTTTGCATTACTTGTCTTTATTTTTCACTTGTACGTTTTGTGGAAAAATCTCTTACATGTTTTATTTATGTTTTAGCACTAATTTGTCATCTTGCATTTTAGATGTAAAGTGATATACACTTGTTAGCATAATACTTTACTGGCAAAATTAATTAGTTACTACTCAGTTTCTCAGCCTGACTGTCATGATCTTGTTCAGGTCAGATAGGAGGCTTTGGCCAGAGTTAACAAAATAGGTTGTGACAAGACCAATCTCGCCACATTGCATTGGAGGAGCCTGGTTGCCCGCCTGCTGCCTTTGGACTATGGACCAGACTTTATGTGAATGTGTTAACCCTGATAGCTATGCCATGGAGCCCATTCGTGTAGTTAAAGACTTCGGCTCCATGGCAATTGAACTGTGTGAATAGGATCTGAGCGCTATTCGGTAGTTTTGTGCGCTCAGATCCCAGCTATCTGGGGATATTTGAAATGTCTGTGTGTTAAAGGTGACTTTATGTATTTTAAAGTGTTTTACTGTCTTTGTGTCCCCATGTGCATAATGGAGTCTGGTCTCTGTCCTGGGAGGTAATTGGATTACTTCTCCATTATCTCCATGATAGAAAACTCTGAAACCGGTCTGGGCCAGATAGTCATGTGCCAGCCAGGCCCCAGAAGATACTTTTACTAACTTTTGAACCCCTGGTCTGATTCATTGCCTTTTTAATATGTTGTTCCCCTGAATGGATTGATTGTGAATATGCAATTTTTATGTGAATGTATGGTTTTAGAGTTATGACAGTTGGGTAAAAAGTATGTTTTAACTGTATGTGTAATTGAGTTTCCTCTCAGGATAAGGAGAGGGAATATGTGGGATGTAACTGTGAAGTGATTGGTTGTTTTATACCTCCCTGTGGGCGTTCCTGTATTTGAAAAGACTGTAATAAAAACAAGGCTGGGTGTGCCAGCACCTCAGACCACTGCTTGACCCTCAACACAGAGCCTTGTCTCGTTCTTGGGGGGATTCACTGTATGCTGATAGAGACTGATTGCCAGGAGTGTAAGCCGCTTGGGAGCTTTTCCTGTTCGTCTGCTAGCAGCTATTCGTGAGGTTCCAGTTCGGGAGTTTGGAGTGCTACCTTATTCCCTTGTATGCAGTTCGGGAGTTTGGTGCAGTCACTTATATCCAATACGTGAGTTTTGGTGATTCTACAGTAGCTGTGCCTGTCTTTGAAAAGGGGATTATCGGCAAACGGATTTTAACCCCTTGTCTGCTGAAACAGTCCATTACATAGGTTTTATTGGTAGGTTTTTACATAACAGCAGGTTAACTTATAGAATTAAATAACAGGGAGAAGGGAAGCTAGATAAATAAATGTTAAGGCAATATACCCTATAAAGATAATAAACAGGTGTGCAAATAATAAGAAAGCTAGAGATAACAGTATAGGTAGAATAGTAAGACATAAAGAACAATAAGGTTTCACGGTAGGAAAATAACACCTTGTAAATATAAGTAAGCAGCAATGTCCAGACAGGGGTTAAGCAGGATTGCTATGGAGCAGGGTTGGTAGTAAACCAGGTTGGCAGGATAAAGCAGAGTTGCAGGCAATCCAGGTTGGTATGGAGCAGGGTTGGTAGTAAACCAGGCAAATCACAGGTTGCTTATCAGGAGCCAGGATCTGAAGTCTTTTCGGTATGAACATCAACTTCAATGTAAAGGCCACTGGTATTCTTGGGTGTGACCTTTTGTAGGATATGAAATTAGTCCTAGGCAGGTAAGGACTGAGGTGACTAGTGGCTAGGGAGGCCACTAGTGGTGGAGAGATGGAACTTGATTTAAAGGGAATCTCCAGTGCCAGAAAAACAATCAGTTTTCCTGGCACCGGAGGGTCCCTCTCCCTCCCACCCCTCAATACCCGGTTACTGAAGGGGTAAAAACCCCTTCAGTGACTTACCTGAGGCAGCGGCGATGTCCCTCGCCGCTGTCTCCGCCTCCGCGACGCTCCTCCTATCCATTGCGTCGGCCGGTGGGTGAGACTGATCTCGCCCACCTGCCGAGGGGACCTAATGCCGTGCATGCGCATTACGTCTCCCCATAGGAAAGCATTTAAAAATCATTTCAATGCTTTCCTATGGGTTTTTGAGCGACGCTGGAGGTCCTCACACAGCGACGCTCCAGCGACGCTCTAGCACAGGTTCCCTGTGCTAGAAACCAGGAAGTTCCCTCTAGTGGCTGTCTAATAGACAGCCACTAGAGGTGGAGTTAACCCTGCAAGGTAATTATTTCAGTTTATAAAAAACTGCAATAATTACACTTGCAGGGTTAAGAGTAGTGGGAGTTGGCACCCAGACCACTCCAATGAGCAGAAGTGGTCTGGGTGCCTAGAGTGTCCCTTTAAAGGAACAGAAATAAATTAACATAGAACTCATCTGTCAGGATAAGATCCTGACACTGACTTGGACTATACCTCTCCCAATCTTCATGCCCTAACCCTGATTACTAACATGAGATTTTATTTTTCTCATTGTGTGTTTGTTGATTTGTTTGGTTATTTTAACTTCTCCTATGCACAGTATGATTTTGTTAGAATAACCAAACTAATTACTGAACGACCGACCACCCTGTATGTGGAGTGTGCTGCTCGTTAACCTCCCAGGAGCTGTGGCTAATCACAGCTTAATTTTTTTTCCAAGTTGACATTTATTTTATTCTCTTGTTGTCATGTTTGATTTGCGGCGCCTGCTCGCCAGGGTACAGAAAATAATGTGGAAATTTGTGCAGGAACATTTGTTTACATCATAGGGATTTTACATACAGAAATATAATTTTCATCTTCAACATTGTTACATTCCATGCTCTGCTTAACTGTCTCAGGACTCTCCCCCACCCTCTAATAACCATTTCGCCTTGGTCCGCTTAGGCTTCCTGTGCCTTTCTTTTGAAGAAGGTGTAGTGGTACTAGGAGTGTCACTGCGTTTTGTAGTGGTTGTTCTCTCTCGGCTGCTGTAGTTTGCCCTATCTTTAGCTATGTGCTCTCCCTGTCATTTGCATTTCCAGTTTGCTCTTGGGGGTTTAGGTTGTGTGACCTGGCCTCCTGTGTCTTATATTTTTTCCATCTCTCTACTGCTAGTGCGGTGTGTTTTTGAGGGTTCAGATGTTTAAAAGCCATGCATTCATAGTCCCAGTTAAGTGAGATTTGTGTAATGAGGGTCTCTCTCGTGGGTGTTGTGTCAGATTTCCATGCTCTGGCTATGAGCATCACCGCTGCTATCAGCAGTTGGAAAAGCAGTTTTCCCTCCATCTTGTCTAGTGTCCTAGGTACCATGAATAACACACATTGTTCTAAGTTTAGTGGCCACCTCCTACCCAACAGTTTTTCCGCTATGCCCTCCACCTCTCCCCAGAATGGTTGTAGCCTGATGCATTTCCACCAGATATGGGTCATCGTGCCTCCCTGTGCTCCGCACCTCCAACATACGTTTGGCAAGCTTGGGTATAACTTTGATAGCCTTTCGGGCACCATGTACCACCTATACTGGAGTTTTCTAATTGTTTCTAGATGTGTGGTGCACATCGTGGTGTGGATCGTGAATGCCCTCTCCCATTGTGGCTGTGGTATGGTGTACCCTAGTTATTTATGCCATGCCTCTTTAAATAGCATTGTGTTCTTTTTCTCATCTTGTTGTAACGCATTGTATAGTGCCGATAGGGTTTGCTTGGCCGGTTTGGGTGACAAGCATATTTGCTCTATGTTGTGTGCTCGTTGCTGTGTTGGGTTCTGTTCCTTGACCCCACCCAGGAATGATTTAACTTGTAGGTATGGGAATATAGCTTTGTTGGGGAGGTTGTATAGCCTTTGGAGCTCCGGGAAGGGCCGTATCTTCCCATCCGTGTATAAGTGTAGAATTTTGGTGCACCCTCTCTCCTGCCAGGGCTTGTAGTTAATTGTAAGAATTCCCATAGCCACTGCAGATATTGGGGCTTGTGGTGAGATATCTCCCCCGTCTTTATCTCTGAGTTTTACCTCGTCCCAGATGTTCAGGGTTAGTGAGGTGGTCGGGAGGGGGTCTATAAGCGTCAGGCGCAGGTTGTGTGGGAGCCAAAAGAGGTTGTATAGATCCTGCCATCCTACCCAGTGTGCCTCTGTGTCCATTGAGGGGTCTCCCCTTGTGCTGAGGACACCTTAACCGCTGTTAGTTGTGCTGCTCTATAGTATGTGTGGATATTTGGCATTCCCAGCCCCCCCTCTCTGACCGAACGTTGTAGAGTTGCGGCTGCCACCCTGTGTTTTTTCTTTGCCCAAATGAAGCGTGTGAATAGACTTTGTATTGCTGTTAGGTAGTTTTTCGGTAGTTTGATGGGAAGTGTTCGAAGCAAGTATTGTAATTTCGGCAGCAGCATCATTTTTATTGCTGCCATTTTTCCCACCCAGGATAGATATTTATCTTTCCAGCTATCTAGTGTTTTTGCTAGCTCCTTTTTGAGTTTTGCGTAGTTGTTGTCTAGAAGCTTGTGTAGGTTTGTTGGGATGTTTATACCTAGGAAAGTAATGTGGTCGGTCCTACAGTCGAATTTGAACGCCATTCTAAGTCTGTCTAGGGTATCAGTCTGTATTCCTATCCCCATCGCTTGTGTCTTAGTGATGTTAAGTTTGTAGTATGAATGTCATCCGTATTCTGAAATAGTCTCCACTAGGTTGGGCAGGGATATATGTGGCTGCGTAAGAGTGAGTAGTATATAGTCTGCAAATAAGTTAGCTTTATATTCCCTGTCTCCTATTTTCACCCCGTGTATAGAGGTGTGTCGTTGTATTTCCACTGCCAGTGGCTCCAAGGCCAATACATACAGTAGGTGGGTAGTGGGCACCCCTGCAGCAAACCATTAGATATTCTGAATGGGTCTGACACGAACCCCGCATTTACCACTCTAGCTGTGGGCTTGTTATATAGGGCCCTGATCACTGAGAGGAAGCCCCCCGGCATCCCAAACTTTGTTAGGACCGCCATAAGGAAATCCCATCCCAGTCGGTCGAAGGCCTTTTCTGCATCTAGGGCTACCACCACACTCCCCACCTTCATGCGCTTGGCGCTGTATATGGTGTCTAGTACTTTTCTGGTGTTGTCTCCCCCTTGCCTGCCTTTTACAAATCCCACTTGATCGTTATGAATGATGTGTGGGATTATATTGCTGAGTCTTTGGGCATATATTTTGGCATAGAGCTTTGCATCAGTGTTTAACAGGGAGATGGGGCGGAAATTTTGAGGGCAGGTGGGTGGTTTTCCCCGTTTCGGGAGGGTTATAATGTGTGCCAACAGTGTTTCTTGTGGCAATTGTCCGTTTGTCGTGGCTTCGTTGTATGCGTTAGTTAGATAAGGTGTAAGGATGGCGCTAAAAGTTTTGTAATAACAGTTGGCGAAGCCATCGGGGCCAGGGGCTTTGCCTGTTGGCAGCCTCTGTATTGCCTCTGACACTTCTTGTTCGGTAATGGGGGAGGATAGGACTTGTTGTTGTTGAGATGTGAGTGTGGGAAGTGGGATCTTGCTCAGATAGTCGTTGATGGCTGGTGGTTGTGGTTGATGAGTTTGCTTGTCATCTGCCAGATTGTACAGGGACGTGTAGTACTCAGCAAAGACATTACTTATATCTTTAGGTGCCGTGATCTTGTGCCCCTTGTCTGATTGGAGGTATGCTATCTTTTGTTTGGTTTGTATTGTTTTGAGGCGTTGGGCAACTAGTTTGCTTGCTTTGTTGCCCTGAGAATATTGGGTCGCTTTGAGTTTGTGTAGGTGTTGGCCTGTGCGGTCTAATGCTTGGGCATGGATGTCGCGTGTGATCTGTAGAATGCGATCTTTTAAGTCTTGTGAAGGGGTTTTTTGGTTTAATGTCGTGAGATCTGCTAGCTCTGTGTGCCATTTTCTCTTTTGGGCTTCAGACTGTCTCTTGAGGTGTGCAGCCCTTTGTATCAATAGGCCCCTTGCTACCGATTTATGGGCCTGCCATATTGTGTTGTGAGAGGTTTCCGCTATTGTGTTTTCCCTAAAGTACTGTTGTATTTCTTGCTCTAGTGTCGTCTGGAAATGGAGGTCTGCTAGGAGGGATCCATTAAGTCTCCATGGGCTTCTGTGTGAGGAGTCATATAGGTCCGCTAGGGTCACCATCATCGGTGCATGGTCGGACCAGGTGATCTGTTTAATGTCACACTCCTGAACTTGGTCTAAATGTTGTCCTGTAATTAGAATTCTGTCAATCCTAGAATATGTATTATGTATCAAGGAGAAGTATGTATATCCTCTCTCCCCTACGTGTGTCGCTCTCCAAATGTCGTAATAGTGGTGGGAATGTAGTAGTTGCTGTATTGCCTTGCCTTGCCATTTAAGTGGTCGTATTCTGGGTGCATCTGGTGACACTGTGGTGTCTATCATGGGATCTATAACGTGGTTAAGGTCCCCACAAACCACGCTAATCCCTTTTTGTTGTGGTATTTGTGTGTGGAGCACTTTGTGTATAAAGTTCCTTTGTTCTGTGTTTGGGGCGTAAATGCTCGTGATTGTGTATGTGATTTCGTTGAATGTGCCCACTACCACTACATATCTTACCTCCTCATCTATCTCCACATGTTGAAGGTCAAAGGCCATTTCTCTACTAATGAGGATGGATGTCCCTTTGGACTTGCTTGAGTGTGTGGCATGAAATTGGTGTGGGAAAGCTTGTTGAAACAGTGGGGAATGTGCATTGGTTTTAAAGTGGGTTTCCTGTAAGCAAACTACATCTGGCTTGATTTGTTTCAGGTCATGGTGAAGTAGGCTACGTTTTGAGGGGCTGTTGAGGCCTCTGGTGTTGTGAGTGTAGATTTTCCTGGGGGTTTGTGTTCGGTATTCTGTTTTTTCTGTGTTTTAGTGTCTTCTGTGCGGGGGGCTACCACCCTACCCAGCTGTTTCGAACCGGGTGGACCCTCCTTTTCTGGATGTTCCCTGCTTTGTGTTCCCATATTGTGGGTTGTTCCCGTATGCGAGTCAGCTTGTTTAGGATCAGTGCAATGTAGCTGTATGATATGACAAACAAGAGGTTGAAACAGTAAAACATAAACTATAAAAACTAACGAAACAAAACATAGTGCCACATGTTTGGCTTGGCTCCTGCTTGAGGTACCCTGGGGGAAGAAGCTGTAAGCTTCCATGCCTGTATGGAGCATGAGTATGGCCTACTTGTCACTATTTGTACATTATTACCCATGATAGTGAAGAGAGCGGCAGTGTTTTAGGGGCGATGTGGGGCTGTGTTGCTCACCCTTATACCTTAGGGTATCCTCCCTGTCAACCTGTAATCGATAGAATTAGTCTATCATCCCCCTTTTCTCCTTTATAGAGTCACAAATGTCTTTCAGTAGTGATATTGCTTATCGTGGATATAGGTAGGATAAGGTAATGTAGCATGAATTGTAAAGTCTCACAGTCTTTGTGCGGTACTTGCCACTCTCTGTTGGTGTCTCTTATTTGTTTCTTGTCACTTTTCACCACGCTGGCGTAGGTCTACTCCGTTCCGGTAGCGGTGTTGCAGTCTGTGAGGATGTTAGACCCCACTCATGGAGTGCTTTGAGGCCTGCCTCCGGTGTTCCCATGACTGTGATCTTGCCTTCATGTGAGACCAGGAGCTTGACCGGAAAGCCCCATCGATATGGTTTCTTGTGCTGTCGGAGTATTTCTGTGATAGGAGCAAAGGTCTTCCTTTTTTTCAGGGTGGCTGCTGAGATGTCGACATAGATTGCAGTTCCGTGGTATGGCGCCGGGAGTGTCGGGTGCTGCCTGCTGGTTGCATGATTACCTCTTTGACATGGAAGTAATGCAGCCGCACCAACATATCTCTCGGCGCCTCCGTTGTTATGAAGCTGGGTTTCGGGACCCTGTGATAGCGGTCTTGAGGTAGGTCTGGCGCAAGTAGCTTAAATAGGCCCTGCAGGTGCGCGTGTAGATCTGTCGGCCCCACCGCTTCCAATATGCCTCTAATCCTGAGGTTGTTGCGGCTGGACCTGTCTTCCAAGTCCGCAATTTTATTTTCAAATGTGAGCATGTGTTCGTGCATTTCCTCCACGTCTGCACGCAGGGCATTATAGGCCTCCACCTGGTTCGCCATGTTGTCCTCTAGCGTTGAAGTTCTGGTGCCCAGGTCTTGGATGTCAGATTTGATGTCTTTCAGGGCAGACTCCAGTGTGTATTGTATTTTGTCGTGCATGGCATCTAGCATGCGCTGCAGTATCTCCTGGGTCACCGGTAGCTCTGTTGGCAGGCAGTCCCGCAATGCGCCGGAGTCTTCGTCAGCGCCATCTTGCATTTATTCCTGCATGGCCATGTGCTTAGTTTGGGTGTTTCGGACATTGAAGAAGTTGTTTTTGTCTCCTTTGTCAGTCTGGCGCTTGCCCTTTTGTTGGGACATCGTTGTGGCTTGGTTAAGCTCGGTTGTGGGTGTCCGTATCGCTCAGTTTAGGCCTCTGTAGCACGGAGCTACTCCCAAGGAAATCCTCTTGGACCAAGGGACCCAGTTCACGGCTGTTTTAACGCAGCAGCTGTGGAAAGTCTGTAACATTAAGCCTATATTGAGCTCACCCTACCACCCACAGACTAACGGTCTCTGTGAGGGCTTTAATGGGATGCTCAAGCAAATGCTGCGAACCTTTACTGACGCTTGCTGGCACAGACTGGGAGATATTCCTGCCTCACCTGCTATTAGCGATTCCGAGAGGTGCCACAGGAATCCACAGGGTTTTCCCACTTTTAGTTGCTGTATGGGAGAAGGGCACGAGGTCCCCTTGATCTCATCAGGGAGCATGTAGCAATTGTCTGTGATGGTAAGGGAGAATCTCCAGGCGGCCCCGGGAAGACAGAAGGTCTGGTATGATCGGGGTGCCCGACAGCGTACTTTCCAGGTAGGGCAAAAAGTTATGGTACTTAAGCCTGTGAGATCAGACAAACTCCAGGCAGCTTGGCAGGGCCCTTATAAGGTGATAGAGCAGCTCTGTGACACTACGTACATAGTTGCCTGCTGTGCAGATGAAAGGATCTGTAACATTCACTAGGGAACCCTAACACGCAGACAGGACAGAGTAGAGAGAATTGCAATACCGATCCTTAGAATGGTCGGATTATGCAAAAAGGGATAGTCAAAACACAAGCCGAGGTCAAGGGAAACAGAGAGATGGAATAACGAGAGACAAAACCAAATATCAGTAACCAGGAAATCCAAATAACAAGTGCAATGCTTAATGGTAAACCAAAGACCACAACAGGGTACTGAGAAAAGGGAGCTTATATACACACAGGGTGTGTCTGATTGACTAACCTCCAATTAGTGTTACCCACAACTGGTGGGAGGAGTTTCTTCCCTCCCTTGTGGTCTCTGAGGTCATCACTGTGTGCCGGGTCACATGACTGGGTGCAGCACACATATAAAGAATCTGCTCTGGAGCGTGCAGTGTCAGACACACTGACAGTCTGGAGACAGGGACCAGATGACGCCGCTCGCTGTGATGGGGTAATCAAGGTCGTTGCGAATGGCTCAGGGGCAGCGGACCTGTCAGGTTCCAATGGTCCTTTCATGTAAACATGCTGAAGGAGTATCAGGAAAGGCAGGAAGAGATAGCTGCCGTATGTGCCCCTGCTACAGACGACCCCAGCAGCCTTCCCCTACCTGATCTCCTAGAGCAAGAGCCCCAAACTGACCTCACTAGCTTAGTGAAATTGGGAGAACGGTTAACCCCAGCTAGAGACAGAACAGGCCAAACAATTGCTGGCAGAAAAACACTTAATGTTTTCCCAGGAACCAGGGTACACCACACTAGCAGTACACAAGGTAGAAACCCCCGCGCAAACACCTCTTAGACAATCTCCTTATCATATCCCTGAAGCAGTCTGGGAAGGAATGCAGAAGAAGAAATAAATAGGAGATGATTCACTTAGGGGTTATAGAACCCTCCGACAGTCCATGGGCCTCACCTGTAGTCCTTGTACACAAGAAGGACGGCACCACCATTTTTACCCCAGGTAGACAAACTGCTAGATCGCATAGCCAGGGGACGTTATTTAACCACCATAGACCTTTGTAAAGGCTATTGGCAGATGCCCCTGGCCGAGGCAGCTGGGGCATTTGTCACCACGTTTGGCCTGTACCAGTTCAGAGTCATGCCATTCAGGATGATGAATGCCCCAGCTACGTTTCAACGTATGGTGGATAGACTCCTCAATGGCTTCCAGGATTTTGCTTGTGCATACCTGGATGACATTGCGATCTACAGTGAGTCTTGGGAAGAACATTTGGTTCATGTTGGGGTAGTTCTGGATAAGATTCGGGCCGCTGGGCTGACTCTCAAACCAGACAAGTGCCATCTTGGTATGGCCGAAGTACAATACGGGTAGGGTGTGGGAAGCAAACACCAGAGCCAGCCAAGATTGAGGCGGTAGCCAACTGGCCCACACCGCGTACCAAGACCCAGGTATTGGCCTTTCTAGGGATGGCAGGGTACTATCGACACCATATCCCTGACTACAGCACAATTGCTAAGCCCCTGACTGACCTGACCAAGAAGAATTTACCTAGGCAGGTCCTGTGGTCTCCAGCCTGTGAAGCCTCTTTTCAGTCCATAAAGCAAGCGCTAATTAATGCCCCTATCTTGGCTGCCCCAGTTCCTAACAAACGTTTTATTGTACACACAGTTGCTTCCATGTTAGGACTGGGGGCAGTATTGAGTCAAGTCAGAGAGGATGGAGGAGAGCACCCAGTTGCATATCTCAGCAGAAAGTTACTGCCCAGAGTTATGCGGCAGAGGAAAAAGAATGCCTGGCACTGGTTTGGATGCTAAAGAAGTTAACCCCCTATTTGTATGGACAAGAGTTCACCCTCATAACTGACCACAACCCTTTGGTCTGGCTTAACTGGTTCACATGGGACAATGGCAGGTTATTACGGTGGAGCCTAGCCATGCAACCATACAACTTTACAATCCACTATCGGCAAAGTAAGCAGAACGGCAATGCCGACAGGTTGTTTCACGATGACTACTTAGTTCTGGACATCCCCAAGTTGATCCGAGAAGGATCAAATCGGGTCTGCCTATCTGTCCCTGGATTTTATATTTCTCATTATGTGTTCATTGATTTGTTCAGTGAACTAATTACCAAACGACGGATCACCCCACAAGTGGAGTGTTCTGCTCGTTAACCTCCCAGGAGCTGTGGTTAACCGCAGCTTAATTGACAAATGGCTGAGTGGTCGTCTTTCGTATGAACGAATACGTGGCGGCGGCCATCTTAAACTGATGAATGGCCAGCTGTGTTTTGTCGTCAAGCACATGGAACTGTTTTCGGACACTCACTCGCACTTCCAGACTTCCAGCAATTAGTTCATTTTTCATACAAATGCAACGGCGTTCGGTACATTGAAGCACAAGAAGAAGAGACACTGGAGAATCAGATACACAGACAGTCCTTTCGTTATTTTAATGTTTTTCCCTACACCTGAAATAGACTGGCCGACCCAGCTGAACTTATGGAACTATTCTGAGCAGTAGCCTCCTGGGCGGCTGGGCAGAAATGTGACCTCCAACTAACTTTTAAACCCCTGAACTGATCTGGGTGATTTTTTAGTATGTTGTTCACACAGATCAGGGCTTTCAGGAAATGTATATTTTATGGGGTCTCTTATGTTTTGGGGGTATTTCTAAAAATGTGTACAAACTTGTATATTTTGTTTGGAGATAATTGAGTTGATACAGTAATTAACTCAATTATCTCCCAAAGAGAGGGGAGGGATTGTGCACTGTGACAAACTGCCATTTGCCACTGGGCATTGTAGGAAACTTATGGCTAGCCTCCTGCCCTACGACTTTGGCCCCAGGACATATTACACGTTAAAAACTATATCTGGGCTTAATGAATTTTCATTATGCTGTCTATGGCTCTTTAAATGGGCTGTACAGAGACTATGGACACATAGAAGATGTTTAAATGCCTTGTTGGAATTCGGTAGTAAAACCGTTCGTATGGTTCAGTACGAATTACGTGTGTAAAATATAGGTGGCCGCCATTTCGGGACTTTACACGTGTTCGCGGCCATCTTGCGCACGAACAGCGGTGCTTGCCTGTAACCGCATGGAACTAAAAACGGATACGCAAACAGGCGAACAACGCTGAGTCCTCCAGACCTCCATAAATTCGTACTGTAACTACCGAACGTCCCACCGTTCGGTAGTTATACTCAATCGTCTATGGGGATTTCAGCGAACACCGAGATTCGAATGGATGCAAGATTTTCGTGTCTTTTCACCGTGCGAACGGAGACCGACCGCAAGGCCAAAACTCATGGAACTATTTTGGGCTAGTTGGTCTGTGCGGTCGGACAAAACTTTGGAATTTTGTATCTCCCGAACCATTTGTCCGAATTGACTGATTTTCGGATATGTTACTCCCCTGAACAAGGGCTATCCAGCGATGCTGGATTTAAAGATGTACCCCCTGTTTTTAGGGTACATCCAGAACTTGACTAAAAATGTGTGCCGTATAATTATGTTATGTGTTTATCTGAGGGGAGGAGACGTGGGGGTGGTACCATGTATGTGATTGGTTCATTTCAACCTCCCCCTGGGAGTGTCCTGTGTGTACCTTTTTGTAATAAAAAGCAGGCTGGGTGTTCCAGTCCTCAGTTCTTCTTGACCCTTCAAAACGTAGCCTCGTCTCGTTATTGGAGGGAATTGCTGTATCACACTGGGGATTGCTATGCTCTGCATATTCCCCTGAGCTTAATCACTTAGCTCTTTTAAGAGCTTGTTCCGGATACGCTCTCCTGGAGGAGAGGTCTTCCCCACACGGTCCTGAATGCTGGAGGTTCATTCCAGGGTGGAAGGAAGACGGCGCGGCTCCAGTTAAGCTACGGCGGTTGTGGAGTGTGCGGTGGTTGTGGTGTCGTCTGCAGTGCTTGGAGTCCTCTGAGAGCGCTAGGAGAATCCATCAACAGAGGGTACTCGGTCGGAGTACACAGAGCTCCGTTACATGCACACTGTACGGGAGTGAATGAATGTAAAACTCTGCTTTTATTGGCTTGTTGATCCCGTGTCCCTGTGCCCCACAAGGTCCACCTGGGTAGTAACCTTGTGGGGAAAACTGTATAAAAGGCCAGTATGACTCATTAAACCTTCAGTTCCTAATTTACCCTTCAACACAGAACCTCGTCTCATGCTTGTAGGGAAAAGCTATACCTGCTGCAATCCCTGCTTCTGGGATTGCTCTTTGGAGTAAGAGCTGTTCCTACTCTACTCTACAGCCTCTCTGTCGCAACAGGGGAGAAAGCGGCAAAAAAAACTCACTCTATTGGGGTGCCGCTACATGAGGTATCTGTACTTCTTCTTTAATCTTGCCCCACCACTAGTCTCCTTGATCCCTTTTCTTCTAACATTATCAGATTACTCACACCTTGACTTGTGCCGTTCTTAACCCCTTAAGGACACATGACATGTGTTGTGACATGTCATGATTCCCTTTTAGTCCAGAAGTTTGGTCCTTAAGGGGTTAAAGAATATCTTCAACTGCTCTTTATTCTGGCATCATCCCTGCTCCTCTTAAGCATGCTGCTGTTGTTCCCATCCTAAAAGAGCCATACCTTGACTCATCTTCCCCATCCAACTGCCGTTCTATATATCTACTACCTTCCTCTCAAACCTTCTGGAACAACTTCTCTGTAACTGTTTGACATGCTTTCTCAACTTCAATTCCTTTCTCGTCTCATTTCAATCTAGCTCCCACCCCCTTTATTTTATGGAGATAGCTCTGACTAAAGTAACTAAGGATCTTATTGCTGCTAAATCAAAAGGCCAATACTCCATGCTAATTGATCTAAATCTCTCTTTTGCATTTGAAACGGATGATTACACTTTCCTTCTCCAAACCTCTACACATCCTTTGCCTTCATGACACTGTACTTTTATGGTTCTCATACTATCTCTCCCAACACTTTTTCAATGTCCCCTATTCTGAGAACACCTCTTGCCCCATCCTGTTGAAGTACAAGTGACTCTGGTCGAGTTCTGTTCTCTCTTTATACTGCTTCTCTTGGCAAATGTACTAATTGTTTCAGATTCCACTACCACCTGTATGCCAATATACCTCTCCAGAAATACCTCTCCTCCCATGATCTATTGCCCACTGTTCTAGAATGTGTCACTATTGTGACGCATCAACTTTTTTCTGTCTCTGATTTGATTTCCTCCCAGTTCCTAAAACTCAATGTTTGTAAAACTGAGCGTATTATCTTCCCTCCTCATAATACTAATCTCCTGCTGTCACTCTCCCTGCAAGTTGATGGCACATGCATCAGACAAATTATCTGCCTTGGTGTTATTTATGATTGTGGCCTCAGATCTAGTTTGTTTCCAAAAAATGCAATTTCCACCCTAAAAACATTGCCCATATTCGCTCATTTCTTACACAAAACGCTACTAAGGAGCTTATTCTTTTGTAATTTATCTCATTGAATACTCTGATTCTTCCCTAGTTAGTCTCTTCAAAAGCTTTACTGACTCTTTACACTCCATAATGTATCCTGCAGCAAAGTTTATTTTTCTCTCCATTCGCTCCATTCGCTCCTTTCAACAATTGTTACATTGATTCCCTGTGCCCTATAGGATTGAATTCAAAATATTACCTCTTACCTACAAAGCTATCTACAACACTACCTTCTGCTACATTGCTTCACTAATTCATAGGTATACCCCTTGCCAGCTGCTCCACACTGCCAATGACCTTCTCCTGTGTGTTACCCGTACTGATAACTTGAACATGGAACAGTCTGTCTCACCCCATTAGGCTCTCCCACAATCATAGATAACACCAATGCATGTGCCATCAACTTACTCTTCAATCCAGTAAGAAGTCCATAAAATCCCACCTCAGCAGAATAGCCTGTAGACTTCAGGGGGAAACTGTTATTAGTCTCTTAACTTAATTAGTACACCAATTTCTTCTTCACTCTCATCTTCCAATTCTTTTCCACCCTATCACTTGGTTACTATCTTTCATGCTCTCCTCCCTATTGCGTTTTATATCCCACCTGAACCACCTCCAGATTGTAAGCTCAGGGTCCTCATCAACCAGTTGTTACTGTGAAAAATTGTAAGATTTTGTCTCATTTGTTGTCCCCCTAATAATATTGTAAAGTACTGTTGAATCTGTGGGCACTATTTAAATAATAATAATAATAATAAGGAACAACTTGTCACCTTTTGGCTGATGGTATGTTTTAAAATAGTAAATCGAAATAGATTAAATATGTCTTCCAGCCACTTGGTGATGTGATCTATTTATAAAGGAATTTAATTCCTTTTATATGAAATGTACATTCCCAGTTTACAATATATATTCGCTGTGACAAAACTCGCTGTTTTGCCTGCACAGGAGATGTCCTCCTCCTAAACTCACTAACAGGTTCCTGAACTACATTTATGTTTTTCCCTGCATTCGGTAGATAAATCTACCAAACACCGACCACCCCCTGGTTCATTAACTACAATAAACATTACCCGGTGGTGATTCGGCTGTATTCGTGGAATCTGAGCGCTATTTGGACAACTTCAGCGCACAAATCCAGGTTATCCGGGGATATAACGTTTGTGGGGATTTTGATGCCTCGTTCGTGAGGTGCGAACGTTCTAAATAAACATTCTAAATAGGGTATTGAGGTGGCCCCGTTTGGGAGATGAAAATAACCTGTTTGTATGAGCTCTCCCAAACAGGGAGCAGGTAAAACATACAAAAATTCACAAATACATGGGGAAATACACACAATCACATAAACACAATTCACGGACGGGCAGCGGTCCCACCACACATGCTATAACTCTACAATAGGAAAAGAAAATTGCACAATGTAAAATATATTCCTTAAAATTGTATGTTTATAGTTTTGCCTATCACTAAGTGAGTTATAACCATGGTGATACCATTGTCAGATGTAGCAAAGGTGCTTCTAGGAGAAAAAATTTCCCCAGGCCATAATTTTTGAGTAGCTTGTCCCAAGAATAGAGGATCAGTGTTGTGGTAGGGAATTGGGTAGGCATTGCCAGTATGTAAGGTGTTAGTGTCTAGATATTCTATTAAGGAAAGACCCTTTACGCATTGCTTCTCCATGTCCACTCATCCCAACATGCCATTTTGATCACTGGAGGAGGGTCAGATGGAGTCTTTCTTTTTTGTTTACCCAAATAAATTGTGTGACCACATTCTGCAACAACTTGCAATAGGATGGAGGAATGGAGATGGGGAGTAGTCGAAAAACAAAAGATGCATGGCAATATCATAATTTGTATTGTGTTAATTCTCCCCTTCAACGACAAGGGTACTGCTTTGCATTTAATATGTTTAGATGTGCACCTCTGTAGGAGTGGGGCCTAATTATGTTCAATAGGGGTTGATGTAGTTCTAGTGAGATTGATTCCCAAGTAAGTAACATTGAATGTGCACCATTCAAAGTGGAAGTTGGATTTGAGATATATCAAATCTATGGTATTCAGATTAATATGCATAGCTTGAGATTTCAAGTGATTTAACTTATAACATGCGACTGAGCCATATCAAGTCAGGACTGAGAGGATAGCTGGTGGGGATCAACTGGTGTTCCTCAAGGTGGGGATGATGCTATCTGTGAATAATGAGAGTCTGTGTTGCCTATTGTGAGGCCACTAGCATTGGGGTGTGTATGGTCCAGGCCAGAGGAGAGCATGAATGAGAGGTGACCCAACCCCTCTGAGGAAAGCATACAAGTGTCAACCAGACGGAGAGATGTGGTTGCCCCAAAAATGCACAACAGGAGATTTGAACCTGGGTACTTTGCGGTCCTGGGCCTGCTATCTATCTTTGAGCCACAGCAGTTCCTAAAACTGTACATTTGGGGGCTGCTAATTTGAGCCCCATATTCAAGTTCAACTACATGTTGACATGTTGGTGCACCCCACATGGGACTTGAACCCACAATCTTGCTTAGGAGGCCAGTGCCTTATCCATTAGACCACTGGGGCATAATAAAGTTTATGTTTAGAATGTAAATCCATTTCACATGGCAAGTGAGAAATTATTTTACTAGTCTTGCTATATTTATAGTTACTTAAGTTAGTATCCTTGGTAATAGAATGTTTATTTAACATTATTTAACTCTTCAAAAAAGGTAATTCATTTACCACCACTAAACATTGAAGAGGGATATTTACTAAAGTATCATCCTCAGAAGGATGAAGAGCTGAATCAACCCTGCCGGGTTTCAAACCTGTGACCCAAGGGTTTAACAGATTTTACAGATGATGCATTAGCCCACTGAGGTTTCTATTGGAGTATATACACACAAAGCCATCAGTCAGCACCTGCGTAGTTGGGCAGTAGTACATTGCCATTGTGCCCCTTGCCATACACCCCGAGTGAAGACTGTCTAAAGAATTTCTCCATGTCAAGCATAATGCGAGGGCCTCCGGTTTTGGTGTTATTCAAATTAACATAAGATTAATTCATTTTCTGGTGATAACTGAGCCTTGACGGCCACGCACAAACCCAGACTGGTCATTTGTTATCAGTTTAGGTAGCAGTGTGAAAAGTCTGTTAGCTCCCAGTTTGCAGACAAAGAGGGATAAATGTCGGAAGTTAGTGTACTGTGTGGGTGGCTTGCTTGTATGGCTTATATGGCTTCACACAGGGATTGTCAGGATTCCAAGTTGATCCAGCATGCATAACTGTGTCACACCTAGAACTAAGGATAATGCATAACCAGACCTTAGAATGGCCGGACTTAACATATCCAAGAATAGTCAAAATACTTGCCGAGGTCAGGAACACAGAATCAGACACAACGAAGAGGGAAAGTCAAAAATCAAGGATACCAGATATCAGGGAAGTCAAATATCAGTAAATCAAGATCAGGAACGCAGGATGAAACCACGATAAGGCAATGAGCAAAAGGAGAATTGGGTTTAAATACCCCTCCTCTGGATTTGATTGGCCCCAAAAGCAATTAACAGCTTTCCATGTGCATGATTGCTGCTCGGCACAACTTTTCCTGTCAGGACGATAAATGCCATTAACCACATTTTTATGTGTGGATGAATACGTGGCAGGGATCCTACGAACTCACTCAGTTACCATTCAGGGGGGATCCCTGAGATTGGAGGGGACACACTCTTGGGGACAATGGTGGTTTGGTGGGCCTGTGAGCCCAGGAGGCGGGAACCTTTCCAGCTCTGGGAAGTGGAAAATCCTATATATAGGTGTCGGGAACTGGGGACAAAGGGACTGGAGTTCCTGTCCCATGCACAGGCCGCCTGGGAGGGGGAAGACCCTGGCAGGGGACATTGTCTTCATGTGTGTTCCAACTCCTTGCCTGTGGCCAATACATTTGTTGTTGTACCCCTGGAACTGTGTGCTATCCAGTTACTGGGGAAAATGGGTCTCACTACAACAGCCTATCCCACGCGTGCTTAAACTACTTCACTGTGTTAACCGCTACCAACTTAGCTGGAATGATATTCCATGCATCAACTACCTTCTCAGTAAAGTACTTCCTGATATAAAATACTTCCTAATATACTTCCTTCCTGATATAAAATACTTCCTATATCAGGAAGTAAAATACTTCCTGATATAATTTTTAAACCTTTGCCCCTCTAATTTAAGTCTTATGTCCTCTTCACCTGCACTTCCCCTTTTTTTTGTACACAAACTCCATTGGTAAAGCCCATGTATCCCTGCCAAGCACCTCCGGGGCAGAGAGGGCCACAGTGTATTAAACTTAACCCCTTAAGGACACATGACATGTGTGGCATGTCATGATTCCATTTTATTCCAGAAGTTTGGTCCTTAAGGGGTTAAAGCAGTTAAGCAGTAATCAGGGCTCATTGTAATGGTATATTAACATCGTGCAGTGAGGGAAAAAAGTATTTGATCCTCTGCTTATTTTGAACATTTACCCAATGACAAAGAAATGATCAGTCTATAATTTTAATGGTAGGTGTATTTTAACAGTGAAAGACAGAATAACAACAGCAACAAAAAACAAATCCAGAAAAATGCATGTCAAAAAAGTTATAAATTGATTTGCATGTCAATGAGTGAAATAAGTATTTGACCCCTTTGACTTAGTACTTGGTGGCTAAACCCTTGTTGGCAACACCAGGTTTGCACACCTCTCATTAGGGATTTGCAGATCCTCTCCAAGTCATTAAGGTTTCGAGGCTGACGTTTGGCAACGCGAACCTTCAACTGCGTAAACAGATTTTCTATGGCATTAAGGTCTGGAGACTGGCTATTCCAATCCAGGACCTTAATGTGCTTCTTCTTGAGCCACTCCTTTGTTGCTTTGGCTGTGTGATTTGGGTCATTGTCATGCTGGAATACCCATCCATGACCCATTTGCAATGCCCTGGCTGAAGGAAGGAGGTCCAATATTTGACGGTACATGGCCCCGTCCATTGTCCATTTGATGCAGTGCAGTTGTCCTGTCCACTTAGCAGAAAAACACCCACAAAGCTTAATGTTTTCATCTTTATGTTTGACGGTGGGGATGGTGTTCTTGGGGTCATAGGCAGCATACCTCCTCCTCCAAACACGGCGAGTTGAGTTGATGCCAAAGAGCTTGATTTTGGTCTCATCTGACCACTTTCACCCAGTACTCCTCTTAATTTTTTAGATGTTCATTGGCAAATGTCTGACTGGCCTGTACATGTGCATTCTTGAGCAGGGGTGGTCCTTGCGGGCGTTGCAGGATTTCAGTCCTTCATGGCATAGTGTGTTACCAGTTGTTGACTATGGTCCCAGCTGCCTTAACAATATCCTCCCATGTAGTTCTGGAAAGATTTCTCACTGTTATCATGATTATTGAAACTCCACAAGGTGAGATCTTGCATGGAGCACCAGACCAAGGGAGACTGACAGTTATTATTATTATTTTTTTTTTTTAAATAAGGCTTTATTTGAAGTATGCAGGTACGTACAACAGTGCCTGTATTGCCACAACAGCATCAGCAGGCTCAATGTTTATGGTCATATCAAAACAGTATTATGGCATATTGGGTAGGCATATAGTTTTTCAGCACAATAAGTGACAAGTCAAGACATACGTGCTAGTGTATTAATTAGAGGTCTGAATTATTAAACCATTGGCATAAAAACTTGAGCTCGAGCAGGAAAGGAAACTCAGGAGGGGCAAAACTCCCTGTGTAAGACAATGAGTGGGAGGGTGTTCCGGTTTGTTTTATGGTAGCAATATATGTTAACACATAGGGGTCCAAGTGTCATCGGTTCCGTTTCTGCTTCTCGATAAGGCCGTCTTTGATTGTCAGTTGCGTCTAGTTAGTGTGGGGCAGGTATGGTGTGGTGTGGGTAGGGTTCTGTCGTTCAGTTGGGGTCAAGTTAGGTGGCCGAGCAGTTGTGCGTAAAGGTCAGCCACTGTGACCAGCATGCTGTGTATAGAGAGTATGAATGTGTCAGTGATAGATGGATTTCTTCCGTTAGTCTAATCGGCTCTACCTTGTGAATCCATTCCTTATTGTCGTGTGAGTTTGTTTTTTCCAATATATCGGAATAAGCATGTTGGCTGCTGTTATTAGGTGATTGACCAGTATTTTCTGGGGTTTGGCCATCGGTAGTGGATATATGAGGAATAGGGATATTTTGGGTGATAGGGGGAGTTGAGTCTCCGTCATCCCCGTGACCAGAGTCATAATCCTCTGCCAGTATGTTTGAATGACTGGGCATTGCCACCAAATATGCCCTGGTGTGCCTCCTGGCTGGTGGCATCTCCAGCAGGAGTCTGGAAGGTTAGGGAATAGGCGATTTAAGTGTGCTGGAGTGTAGTGCCTTCTAGCGATCCTTTTGTAATTGTGTTCGTGCGTAGAGTTGCTAATTGAGGAGTGGAATATGTTTGAGAAGATACATTTGCATTCTGAGTCTGAGAAGGAAATGTCAAGTTCCCTCTCCAATTTGGATAGGAAGGAGGGCTTGGGGTTACATGTATCGTTTTGGATTAGAGTATAGAGTGTTGATATATGTTTTGACTTCAGGTCTATGCTTTTACAGTGGCTCTCAAATGTCTCTAGTTGCATTGCGGAGGAGTAGTGTGGTTGATAGAAAGTGTATGAGCTGACTGACGTTGAAGAGTAGTAGAGGCAAGGGTGTCGTATTGGAAATGAACTCCTCTGGTGGTTTGATCCCCTGGGAGTTGAGTAGGGTTCCCAGCTTGAGGTAGCTGGATGTGTGTATATTTTTGAATGTAGATGCGTTCATGCCACATCGGAATAGTGGATTGTGGGCCAGCTGGTATAGAGGGGAGGGGTGGGGTAAGATGCTTGGCAGTGATTTAATTTGATGCCATGTGCGCAGTGTCGGGACAATGGTTGGGTGGAGGTTATGGGAGGTGTTGAGAAGGGTCTTACCCTTGTTATGCCAAGGTATGGTGTGTATGGGTACTGTGAAGCATAGAGATGTGAGTTGCACCCAGTGTTTTTGATTGTTAGGTATCGTCCATTCGTAGATCCGCGAGAGAACTTTGGCTTCATGGTAATTCTTGATATTGGGTAGGCCTAGGCCTCCATGAAGTTTATGTGTTGTCAGTAATTTGTATGATAGTCGGGGATGTTTATGGGTGGTGAAAAATTATTTGGGTAGAACAATAGGGAGAGTTTGTAGTAAATAAAGGATTTTGGGAAGGGTGTTCATCTTTAGGATGTGTATGTGTCTGAGACAGCCGATGATTAGCTTATTCCACTTGGTGAGGTCTTTTGTGAGGGGCGGGGGGAGTTTAGATAGGTCTAGATAGGTTTGAACCCCCAGGTTGGTCACCGCCTCATCTGTCCAACGGAACTGGAATCCTCCCCACAAGAAATTTTCATCTCTTGATCCACCTCGAGTGGGAGTATTTCACTGTTTGTTAAATTTACTTTAAAGTTGGATACGGTTGCGTATCTATCGATGTCCCGTATTAGGGCTGGTAGGGAGACTGTGGGGTTCGTTATTGAGAATAGGAGATCATCTGCAAATGCTGCCACCTTGAACTCCCTATTATTTGCTTGTATCCCCTGGATATCCGAGTTATCTTGGATGCCCTGCAGGAAGGGCTCCATCACAAGCACAAAGAGGAGAGGGGAGAGGGGGTGTTACAGTTTCCTCCAGGCTGGCTGGAAGTTGGACCGTAGTAAAGATGCTCCTAGCGCTCACCAAAGGACCATCAGCACCGTAGACACCATAAACACTGCAGACACTGCAGACTCCACGAACCACCGCTGCTGGGCTGGTATCTCGCCATCTGCTATCCACCCTGGACCTATGACCAGGCTCGAGGTCCCAGTAGGTGAACCTCTTCCTTCTGTAGAGCAAAGCAGGATCAGGAACAAGAGCTCTTACAAGAACACAGTAGCTAAGGGAGTAGGCAGGGCATAGCAATCCCTGTAGTGATTTTAGCTGTCTCCTACAAACACGGGTCGAGGCTGCGAGTTAGAGGGTCAAGTAGTTCTCTTTAATTGGCACCCAAGGGTCTTCTTTTATGCAGGTTTTACACATACAGTACCGCCCACAGGGTTTTGCAGAACAACCAATAAAACACGTACATTACAGTAAAACACTCCAATTCATTCCCACAAAAATCCTCCCCTCTGCCTGTGATATAATTACTGTACACAATGGGTTAATGTAATTATCACAGGCAGGAAAAATATACTTTTTACACATATACTGTAACTTTAAAAATATACAACCCATCTCCATAAAAATTACATATTCGAACTCAGCACACTTTAAACATAAACACTCTCAGAAATCATACAAATCCCTCCAGTAATTAAAAAGTTAGTCGGAAGTCCTTTCTGACCGACCGCAAGCACATTTTCCTGCCCAAAACAGTTCCATAGATTCGGGCTGTGCGGTCAGCCAATTTCACACTGAAAAATGTCTAAGTCCCTTTCGAATGCACGAATGGGGCCGTTCGTGCATTTAGCTTAGTATAGCAGTGAGTTCAAATAGTTCAAATATCCGAACTTAGTTTCTGTTGCTGAAAAAGTGGAGGAGAAGGTAAGGGTCAGCGGTGTTCATTGAAATGTGCAGCCGATTTCAGTTCCATGAATTTGGCTGCACACACCGCTGACCGCGTTCGAATGAACAAAGATGGCTGCCACCACGTGTTCATTTGTATGAACGGCGACCACCCAGTGGTCGGCAATTTACCTACAGCAACCTCCCAGCCTGGGAGGTAAATTGCCTGCAAGCTTCCACTTCTGGGTGGTCCGCCTGTGTGGTGATTGTTTGTGCCCTTCTCCTACTTAGTTCAGTAAATGGGGCTTAATGAACCAAAGTATTTTAGGGGTCTGGGGACACAGTCTTAAAGGGGTATTGTTCCCAAAAGTTACAATATGTCCCCAGATGGTTCTTAAAGGGCCATACACACCAGGTCCATAGTCATGGGGCCGAAGGCTGGCAATGAGGCTTCTCCATAATACAGGGAAACAGGGCAATTTGTTGCATAAAATAAAAGTTACAAAAGGCATTTTATAACACAGGGCACCCCTGTCTCGTGCCATTTCTGATATTGAAGGGCTGTGAGAGTTGTCCATTAACACAGACTTTTGCGGTAGGGTTGGAATAGAGCGCTTTCATCCACCTAAGCCAAGGGTGGCCAAATCCCATGCACTCCAGGGTTGTCAAGAGAAAGGGCCAGTCCACCCTGTCAAAGGCCTTCTCCGCATCTATAGAGATTAGTAGGCTCTGTGTATCGGATAGCCCTGAGAGGTGGATGAGGTTTAGAATTGTCATGGTGTTATTTTTAGCTTCGCGTGTTGTGACAAAGCCCGCCTGGTTAGGATGGACTAGCCCCTGTAAAAGTGGACGTAGGCGATTGGCCATGATCTTGGTGAAAATGTTTAGATCCACATTAAATAGGGAGATTGGTCTGTAGCTCCCACAGCTCAGGGGATCTTTGCCCGGTTTGGGGACCAGCGTGATGTGCACTTCTAAGGCAGTCTGGGAGTTTAGCAGATTGTGTGAGGGAGTTGTATGCCGCTGTGAAGGGCTGGGAGAGCATGCTTATGAAAGATTTGTAGTATGGGACTGTGAAGCCATCCGGGCCCGGGCTCTTCCTCATTGGAAGGTGTTGTACAATGCCTTCAAACTCCTTGGCCGATATAGGTTTGTCTAATGCTTGCTGGATGTTTGCGGGGAGTGTTTGCGCTAGACGAGAAATGAGAAAGTGTTTGATCGGGGGTGTTTGTCTTAGATTGTACAGTTTGGAATCGAAATTCTGAAAGGCATTTAAGATGTCAGGCAGTTTATGGGTCGTGTCCCCTGATTCTGTTTTGATTTTTGATATAAATGTGGTTTGTCTAGTGTCCTGCAGCATTTTTGCTAGTAAGCGGCCATGTTTGCCACTATTAGCGTAATAATTGTGTTTGGATAGGGAGAGTTTACGTTTAATGTGTATGTTGAGGAGTTGCTATAGCGATGATCTATATTGTGTCAGTCGTTTATAAGTGTCGAAGGTATTGGACCTTTTGATTTCCTCTTCTAATGAGCGAATGGAGTTAGTGAGGGAGCTCCTTAGAGTTTGGAGGACAAGACTATAATAAGCCCCCTGATTACTAGTTTGTGCGCTTCCCAGGTAGTTGTCGGTGCAACTTCTGGTGAGGTATTTTCTGTGAAGTAATGTTGAAGGGCATCTGATACTTTGGAGATCAGAGTCAGATTATTCAGCATTTGATTGTTAAACTTCCAATGGAAGGAGTGTGATGGGAGAGAGGGGATTTGAATGGTAAGAGACAGGGGCGCATGGTCCGACCATGTGATGGGGCCATAGTGGCAACTCTTTATTAAGTGCAAGAATCTGTGTTGGAGAAAGAGCGTGTCTATACTTGAGTATGTTTTTGTGGCAGTTGAGTAGTATGAGTAGTCTTTGGAGTGTGTGTTTGACACCCACCAAGCATCGAATAATTGTGCTCGGTCTAATAGGTGATTGAATTGCCGACGTGTGGGTATTTGATATGGGTTGGACTCTGAGGTTGTATCCATGTGAGAGTCGAGGGAGACATTGTGGTTCCTGCCCATGATCAAGATACCCTCTTGGAATGAGTCTATGGTTCTGAGGTATTTCCTAAAGGACCTACACTGGATCCTGTTGGGTAGGTATAGGTTGGCTAGGGTCACCATGTTGTGACCTATGTGACCTTTTACCATAACTATTCTCCCTGAGTCATCTGTGTAGCGGTCCTTGAGTACCAATGGGACCTGAGAGGAGATTAGACTGTCTACCCCTCTATTTTTGGCTTCTGTGTAGTTGTTAAAAAACCCCAGTGGGTATCTGGCATTTTTAAGAGAGTGCGCAGTGCCCTTTTTGAAGTGGGTCTCCTGATCCCTTTCGGGTAGACCCTTGATCCTAAGATTGTTACGGCGTCCACGGTTGTCCACATCATCAACTGAGCGATAGAATGTCGAGCTGGTGGAGGTGTGCGTGTTCATGGCAGCTTGTAGTTGCTGTACTTGTACACTGAGCAAGTTGCGATCATCTTTAAGAGAGGTGACCCTGTCTCCCACCTTGTGGACATCTGTCCCAATAGTATCTAGGCACGTCTTGAAGGAGGCCTCCATCTTGCTCAGCAAGTTTGCTATGTCGTCCTTAGTGGGTAGATTTCGTATGAGATCCTTAAGCTCCATGTACTCTGGGTTTATGGATCTTGCTGATCCCTCTGGGCTTGAGGGTGCTGAGCCCTCTGGGGTCGAGGGTGCCGAGCCCTCTGGGGTCAAGGGTGCCGAGCCCTCTTGAGGTGATTCAGGCGCCATGGCCGTTGGCTCCGCGCTGACTGACAGTTATTTTGTGTTTCTTCCATTTGCAAATAATAGCACCAACTGTTGTCAGCTTCTCACCAAACTGCTTGGTGATAGTCTTGTAGCCCATTCCAGCCTTGTGTACATCTACAATCTTGTCCCTCACATCCTTGGACAGGTCTTTGGTCTTGGCCATGGTGGAGAGTGTGACAAAACCCCTATTTTGCCTTCCCCAGAATCATTCTCCAACTCTGTTCAGACATTTAGTTTATATTTCATTCCCCATTTCATTCATAGGAACTAAGTACCGAACACCGACCACCCCCTGGCTCATTAAGTTCAAACAAACCACAGGAATTCAGTGCTCTCTTTGTGTGGCCGAACACCACGTGGTAGAGAAAATGGTGGCCATCTTGTCGCACGAAAGCAGGCAGCGGGACTTGGTCGTCGAGTGCCTGGAACTCTGAGGCGGCCACTCGACAGCCCGAACACCGGTGAAAACGTGCTTCTAGTTGCGGCAAGCCAGGAGAGCACTGTTCAACAGATTGTTCAACTCTCAAACAAACCCCATACTATGAGCCTGGAAATATTTCTGGTTAGACATCGCCAGGTCAATTCTTTTCTCCAGTGGTGATTCGACTATGTTCGTGCAATCTGTGCGCTTTTAGAATATGTTGTGCGCTCAGATCCAAGCTATCTGGGGATGTGTAGACTATGGGGGTTCGGTTACACAAAATATTACTTTTGTATTTTAAAGTGTTTTTTTTGTGTGAAATAATAAAAGAGTAAATATGTTCTGTACTGTTTAGACCAGCCACTTAACTCAATTATCTCCCAGATTCAGAGGAGGGGTTGTATTGTTTGTATTGGTAGTGTCACACTTTGTAACCTTGCTATTATTGGTTATTCTGTTTGTGTCCCTGTCCCCAACAAGGTCCATGTGGGCATACACCTTGCTTGGGGACTTGCATAAAAGGCCAGCGGTGACTTCCATTAAACAGAATGCTTTACCCCTTCATGATGTCTTGGCTTATGTTTGGGGGATTGGATGTCAGGAGATTCTACACGATATACACAGCCTGAGTATAGGGTATCTGTTACACTGGTGGCAAGCGGCGGGATCTTTATCCCGAATGGATATCTCGAACTAAAAAGAAGAAGTGAATGGCCCACAGATACGAATAGCTTAAGCGGATGACGCTGAAGGAACTGTTGGAAGCTCGAGGCATAGTGGCAAGCAACAAACCGAAAGCCACGATAATAGCTGAACTAATGGACAGCGTTCCTGATCTTGATTTTTTGGTATTTGACTTTGGCTTTGTTCTGACTTTCCTGATTTCTGGTATCCTTGACTTTTGGCTTTTTCTCAGTGCTGTGAAAAATCCCCTGACCTCGGCAAGTATTCTGACTTTTCTTGGATACATTAAGTCCGACCATTCTAGGGTCCGGTTAGACGTTATCCTTAGTCCTAGGTGTGATACAATTCTGCGTGCGGGATCAATTAGTAATACTGACATTACGACATGGCCATAGATCCTGCAGAATTGTGTCAGCACATAGCTACTTGCGAAAGAAAGATAGAGGAGAATGATAATAGTGCTTTGGTTTGGAGGGGTGATTGTTGTGGACTAGCAATAGATCACTTTCCAAGACTTCTGGGTGCAAGGTCTGGAAGAGCGACCTGACATAGGCAGACAATTCAGCAGGGCTGATATCCTCCGCAATACCCCTTATCTGGATTTTGTTTCTTCATTGAAACATAGAAACATAGAATGTGACGGCAGATAAGAACCATTCTGCCCATCTAGTCTGCTGAATGGTTCATCTAGTCTGCCTTCTGTCACGGTCCTCTTGACCCACCACCTTCTCCTCCAGAAATGGCATGTTCTGTGGCCAGTGAAAAGTGTAGCACAGATACGGATGTGATATCACTAATTTCAGAGCTTGTGACTGCGGTAACAGGGCTGTTTGTGCCATCTTTGGCCTAACTCACAGTTGGAGAGATGGACAATATTCTATGGCCCGGTGCTTTCAGCTTACATTTCTTTTCCTGATTTTGAAGCCATCTCAATGCAGGAGGTGCAGGGAAGGATCATACGCTGGGTTTGTGGCAAAAAAAAAACACTGCAAGACACGCTGTAAGTGCTATGATGCACATGAGCTATTGTTCCACATGTCTGCTCACATCCAGGCTCAGACCATGCCTGCAAGATCTCTATAGTTTTAAAGGAGAGACCTCCCAGACCTGACCATTTCTCTTCCTCCATATGTGAACGTGGGACAGGAACCTCTGTTTCCTGTACCCGGCTGCCGGCGGAATGACAGGAAATGCTCACTCAGTGAGGGCTTCCTGTCATTCCGCCGGCGGCCGGGTACAGGAAACAGAGGTTCCTGTCCCGCGTTCCACACTGCCCGGCCACGCTACATGGGCAGAGGGGAGGGTAAGGACCACTTTGGGAGGGAGGGAGGCGGGGGTTGGGGGAAAGGACCACTTTGGGGGGGGATTGTAAGGACCACTTTGGGGGGGGGGGTAAGGACCACTTTGGGAGGGGGGGTAAGGACCACTTTGGGGGGGGGTAAGGACCACTTTGGGAGGTGGGGGTAAGGACCACCATGGGAGGGAGGGGGGGGTAAGGACCACTATGGGAGGGAGGGGGGGTAAGGACCATCATGGGAGGGAGGGGGGTAAGGACCACCATGGGAGGGAGGGAGGGGGGTAAGGACCACTATGGGAGGGAGGGGGGGTAAGGACCACTATGGGAGGGAGGGGGGGGGGTAAGGACCCCTAGCGGAGGGAGGGGGGGTAAGGACCCCTAGGGGAGGGAGGGGGATAAGGACCACTAGGGGAGGGAGGGGGGATAAGGACCACTCGGGGAGGGAGGGGGTAAGGACCACCATGGGAGGGAGGGGGGTAAGGACCAGTATGGGAAGGAGGGGCGGTAAGGACCACTATGGGAGGGAGGGGGGGTAAGGACCACCATGGGAGGGAGGGGGGTAAGGACCACCATGGGAGGGAGGGGGGTAAGGACCACTATGGGAGGGAGGGGGGGTAAGGACCACCATGGGAGGGAGGGGGGTAAGGACCACCATGGGAGGGAGGGGGGGTAAGGACCACCATGGGAGGGAGGGGGGGTAAGGACCACCATGGGAGGGAGGGGGGGTAAGGACCACCATGGGAGGGAGGGGGGTAATGACCACCATGGGAGGGAGGGAGGGGGGTAAGGACCACTATGGGAGGGAGGGGGGGTAAGGAACACTATGGGAGGGAGGGGGGGGTAAGGACCCCTAGGGGAAGGAGGGGGTAAGGACCCCTTGGGGAGGGAGGGGGGATAAGGACCCCTAGGGGAGGGAGGGGGGATAAGGACCACTAGGGGAGGGAGGGGGATAAGGACCACTAGGGGAGGGAGGGGGATAAGGACCACTAGGGGAGGGAGGGGGATGAGGACCACTAGGGGAGGGAGGGGGGATAAGGACCACTAGGGGAGGGAGGGGGGATAAGGACCACTAGGGGAGGGAGGGAGGGGGGATAAGGACCACTAGGGGAGGGGAGGGTAAGGACCACTAGGGGAGGGGAGGGGGGAGTAAGGACCACTAGGGGAGGGGAGGGGGGGAGCAAGGACCACTAGGGGAGGGGAGGGTAAGGACCACTTGGGGAGGCGTGAGTCAGGACCACTGGGGGAGGGGGGCGAAGAAACACAGGGGGAACGGGGGTGGGGAGGTAAGGACCACTGAGGGAGGAGGAGGGTAGGTCCACTAAGGGGGGGAAGGACCATCAAAGGGGTGTAAGGAGGGAGGACTACTAAGGAGAGGGGAGGAGGGTAAGGACCACTAAGGGGGTGGGGGAGTAGGGGAAGGTCTACTAAGGGGTTTGGGAGAGGGAGGACCACTAAGGGGGGAGGGGGAGTGGGAAGACCACCAAGGGGGGACTGCAGGGGGACAGGGGGCCAAGGGAGAGCACTAAGTGACAGAAGGGGGGAACACGGAGGGACAGAAGGGAGGGGGAAATCAATAATTGACCGGAGGGGAGAGCACTATGAATTTAAAAAAAATAAATAAAGAGCTGTTCCCCTCTCAGTCCCTATCCTACCCCACAAACCCTCTCTTTTACACTACACACATACACAATGCATCCCCCCCACACACACACAGAAACATACAATGCATTCCTACTCACACACAATGCATCCCTTACGTTCTCTTACATAATTAATGCCCCCCTTACAGACACACACTGCATTCAATTACATACACAGAAACAAACCTTACACACACACACACACACACACAGAAACATACAATGCATTCCTTACACGCAAACACACACTACATCCCCTATAAACACTACATCCCTTACACAAATTGCACACATAAAACATCCCCAACTCATCAATGGGCCATGTAGGTGGATTTATGGGTGGGCATTGTAGGCGTATGCCCCCTGGGGGCCCAGACCTTGAGCTGTGTAAGGGGCCCTAAAAAATGGAGCTGCTTCCTGTTCGTTAATTGTTGTGAGCACTGTTAAAAAACAGTCTCCAGAGAGCCTCTTCTACACCAGACCTGTGGAGCCAGACTGAGCCCATCATCAGCCTCTTGTCCTCACCTGGTGGTAAGTAGGCAATCCAATATATTATTAGTGGCACTAATTTCTAATTTACCTCACATTAAATGGATACTATAGTCACCAGAAGCACTACAGCATAATGTAGTGGTTCTGGTGTCTATAGCCTGTGCCTGTAGGCTTTTTAATGTAAACACACTGTCTTTTCAGATAAAAGACCCTTTCTGAAGACTGGCGTTGGCCCATATGGCAGAGCATATGGGCGGGGCATTGTGATGTCACATGGTGGGCAGGACATATGGGGGGGGCGGCAAATTTTTTTTTGCCTAGGGCGGCAAAACTCCTTGCACCGGCCCTGATTACACTGCAACAGAATTTAAAATGGAACAAGGTTCTCCAATTCCTCTTTTCTGAAAACCTTGAGCAGAATGTGACACTAATAGAAGAAGAACTTTTGTATATTTCAGGTAAAGAAAGCTTAATATATAAGCTGAATATATGTGCAAAAGACAATGGTGCATAACATATAATTAAGATACTGTATTTCTACCTGTTACATTAGACATTTCCCCCTCTGAACATGGGACACATTCATAGCAGCATTTGTGATAGTTTACACCAGTGGCTTTTCTGTATCCATGAGGACAAAAGTCTTTGCACCGAGCGTTTGGCATCTGGAGAAAGAAATAGTATATTGTATATAGTATTACAAATCTGTGTACTTCAGATGATTATGGAGCTAGTAAAAATACTCACAACTAGATATGCCTCCTTGTACAGAGGCCAGTAGAATTAAGACAAATGGCCAGTCTAGCATTTTAGCTGATTTTGGTTGGGGTTGGAAGAATGTACCAGGGAGACTGAACTTAGGGCAGATTTAAATACCTGATAAAGGGTTGAGTGGGTCTTTAGAGAAGAATGATTTCTGTCATTGTATTTTTTTTAATAAAATGTTTTCTGTCGTATTTTTTTAATAAAATGTTGAGACTACTAAAACTCAATATCATTGGTGGAAATAATGAGACATAGGTATTAAATAGTAGTTTGGCTTTGTGAGATATAGTGATGAGCAAAATGGTATAAATTTGTTTCGCAAGTTCAAGGTAGAGCTATAGGAGAAAAGCATGAACTGAAAGTTTTATATAGTGCAAGGCTAAGTGACATGTGATTGGTACTCAGTGCTTTACTGGGAATAAAAAAGGCACCCTGGAATATGGCTAATTTATTCATACTTACCGTCATTTTCTTTTCCTGGCTAATATTTAATTAACAGGACAGAAAACCAATTAAACAAACAATTAACTCAATTCCCAAGTCAAGTAACAAGATGGAAAAAAAAAAAAAAGAAAAAGGGAGAGGGAAAGGAACCAAATGCTGCCATGAATATTAGCCAGGAAAAGAAAATTACGATAAGTATGAATACATTTGCCCTTTTCATGGCTAATTATGACAGCATTTAACTAATGACGAATCCCTAAGCAGCAAAGAAGTTCATAGGGAAGGATCTCATGATACAAACGTTTATTAAATATAATTTTTTAAATTCTTTATTTATAGCCACCTGTATTGAATAAAGGTCACAACATGTAGTTACACAGTTAATAAACAAGGAAAAAATTAAAAAGTAAACAAAGAAGCAGTCTGCCTTTTTGTAAATATCAAATAATTTAGGAGCATAACCTAGTTTGGGTGGGAAGACTAATCAGCATGAGGACAACCTCATATAGCTGAAACATACGCTCATAAGTTATGCACTACATAAGCATTGGAAGGGAACTCAAAAAGACAAAGTAATAAAAATATAATAGAGGGAAGAATAAACAGGGAATGGGATCATGGGTATAGATGTTTCTGATTGAAGTATAAAGTGCCAGAGAAAATTGCTGATGACGTGTGCAAAGTTAGATTTTCAGGAGGACCCCTTTCATAATTGCAGGGAATATACTAGACATTTTGATCCCTAGGGAAACCGAGCTATGGGAGATATCAATTTTAGCTGCATGATAATATATAATATATATGGGCTGAAACGTCATTTTAAGATTATTCAATAAAGTACCATTTTACTTCAAGACCGTGAGTGCTAGTCCATATTTACATTTTGTATATTTTTGGTTGTGGCTATTTTTTGCACCCGGCAACTACATATTGCAGAATACTGCTGGATATATCTGAGTGCAAGGACTGGACAGTTATATATATATTTATATAAAACTGTCCAGTCCTTGCAGAGTCATGAGAGTCATGAGATTTTAAAAGTTAACTCAGCAATGGAATGGCTAAAGGTCTAAGTTAGCACAAAACCACATGTGCTTGTCAATCAAAATGTAATATATACATTCACCTAACCTTGGAGATAACTATAGACAGTGCTAAGTAAAGCGTTTGATGATACAATCATTACATCACGGCAAGGCATAGGATGAAAACGTTTGGGGGAGAAGAGAAGGTTATATTGGGAGAAGAAAAGGTACATAACGGACAGACGGACAGCTGAACAGTGTCATTCATTCAATCAACTCATACTCACACTCACGGCACAGACAGACACACTCTAAGGCCACTCTACACATAATTTCTGTTGGTAAGATTATTTACTTATTTCTCTTTCTGTAACATCCATTCAATACGCATATATTTTATATTTATTTTTGTCATTGTTTCATTATTATACAATATTTATGCTGTGTCTTTTGTGTCTTCGGACACTGAATTTTTTTAGGGGTAGTCAAGTTATCATCTGAAATAATTAATTTAAAGAGTTTCTAAAGATATATTTGCAACAGGATCGCTGTAATTGTCATCGGGAACCAGTTTGTCATACCTGAAAAGAGCCATAGTGACCAATATTGAAGGGTCAAGGAAACCAACACCCCAATCACCCTACAAGTGGATAGAGCTATTCTGGCTGCTAATTTGTTTTCTGTCCTTGTGTGTGTGTACCTAAGGGTTTGGAAAGAAGTTTTGCCCTTGCAGTTGAACGGTAGGATTTATCGAAAAAGGTAATTAGCATGGAGGTGACCTCATCCCAGATAGGCTGGATTTTTGGGCATGTCCACCAGCAGTGGATAAAGGATCCCACTTCTGTGCAACCCTTAGTTAATTAGTTGGTAGAATTCTAAAGAATTTTGAATAGTCGTGAGTGCATCAAGTACCAGCTAAAGAGCATCTTATAAACCTGCTTTTTACTCCCATATACTAGTTACATGAGAGAAAATACATATGCCTGAGTACATCATGGGTTGCAATAAGCATGTTTTAACAGGTAATGAAAAGACAATCTGGTCGTCAGAGGAATGATGATTCAAAGAGCTTCACAACTGAAATGCACACGCCAAGCACAATGGATAAATTAGCACAATCAACTATATGAATTTAACAAACAGAACCTATCTGACCCATCTGAGCCACTACAAACCAAAATACAAGACTTACTGAAAAAAATCAAAACACACTAGCTACAACAAGTGAGCTATAATCTGTGGAAATTAAAGGCAAACAATACACACAAGGTAATAAAGCAAGCAAATTATTGGTGGCTTATTAATTTATTTAGCAAAGATAAAGCTAAACTCCAGTATATAATCAATCAGGATAATGAGAGGGTAATCTCCCCTGTTGAAATAAGCAATGCCTTCGCAACATACTATGAAGGGTTATAAAACTTAGAACATACAGGCCAAGTGGCTAAGGTATCAACGAAGGACATACAGGTCTCCAGTCTCACAGAAGCCAAAAGGGCATCCCTTCAATCCCCAGTCTCCATAGAGGTAATTGAAAAAGCTATCAAATTATTACCAAAAAATAAAGCCCCGGGTTCTCAGTTCTTGAACATGTATTTTTAAAGATTCCTCCACATACTAGCCCCACACTTAATGGCCCTCTTTAATTCCGCTATGGAAAAAGAAACATTACCCAAAGAATTACTATCGACACACGCAATCACTCTCCCCAAACCCGGCAAGCCGCCAACTCACTGCTCAAACTTCCAACCAATATCACTAGAAAGACACTAACACCTTTGGATGAAAAAGATTATGGCATTTTTAATTTGTCCCAAAAAATCTTAACCTCCAACCAAATTTCAGTTTTGAGCAAGGGCCTCAAATTTGCACCCACCAATCCTTTTAAACCTTTTCAGGCTTTTTTGGATATTAACAAGTTTGTAAGAAAAGCCACACGTAAAAGATTTTTTACCAGTACATCCAACACATCCAATATTCCCAACATCCCTACTAACACCCCAAACATATTTTCTAGCCCAGTTAATAACAATGAACCCCCAACAGTTAACACCCTCTTAAAAAAAAGCTCTATTTTTTAGTATTTTTTTTTCATCCATCCAGTTTTAAATCAGGACCCATAGAGGTATTTGAAAAAACTAGTTCTCCTAGATTTAGATAAAATTAAACAAAAATAATACACAAAATCTAAATATCAAACCCATAACTTGACATATCAAGAACAATTAGCACTTAAAGAGTTACAGAGAGATGACAATATCATCATCACGACAAAGGCGGTGGTCTAGTGGTTCTCTCCAAAACTATGTATATTGATGAAGCACTTAGACAACTAATTGACTCTAAAGTATATAATAAACTATCCTCAGACCCTACCCACACAATAAAAAACACTCTATCACAATTTTTAACTAATGGCCTAGAATCAAACATACTCAATAAAAAAAGAATTTAAATATCTTAAAGGACCACTATAGTGCCAGGAAAACATACTTGTTTTCCTGGCACTATAGGGTCTCTAGGTCCCCCCCCACCCTCTGGGCCCCCCTCCCGCTGAGCTCTAAGGGGTGGAAGGGGTTACATCAAGAGCAGCACGCACATTCAGCCAGTTCATAGGAAAGCATTCTCAATGCTTTCCTATGGATGCTGGTGTCTTCTCACTGTGAAAATCAATGAGACAGCCACTAGAGGCTGGATTAACCCATAGGTTACAGCAAAAAGGGTAAACCTAGATGGACCTGGCACCCAGACCACTTCATTAAGCTGAGTTACTATAGTGGTCCTTTAATGTGTGCCTATAGTGGTCCTTTAATGTAACTCACACCAAGATTCAGGTAATCTATATTCTACCCAAAATACATAAAGATGAAAAAAATCCCCCAGGAAAACCCATATTCTCTGGGATAAACTCCATATTGCACATTGATTTCAATTGGCAACCCGATTATATTTTACTCACCTGCGATGTGCAATCCCTATACACTATAATCTTGCATGATAACGGTTGTGATGCAGTTTTTAAAAGACTAAAAGCAGATAACATTATCCCAGACAAGCAAATTCATTTCATTTTAGAGGGTATTACTTTAATCTTAACAAATAACTATTTGGGGTTTCTAAACTCTTTTTATATACAAAAGCAGGGCACAGCTATGGGAACCAGGTTTGCCTCCAGTTTTGCTAATCTTTTTATGGATGACTGGAAGTCAGAGGCCATTTGGGGCGATCACCCTGGAGGGCGAACCTGGTTACCTATTTCAGATATATTGACAACCTGTTTTTTATTTGGAAAGGCCCTGAATTTTCTCTTAAGTTATTTTTAAATCACCTTAACAACAATTATAATTGTATCAATTTATCCTCAGAATATAGCACCATATCTATTAACTTTTTAGACATACACACTTTTATTCCTGATAATATTATTAACACCAAAATATTTGTATTAAATGTTTGCATGAACACAGTCATTAAAAAAATACAGCTGTCATCATCAACCCTGGTTAAAAGGAGTTCCTAAAAGTCAGTTTCTACATTTACGTAGAAACTGCTCCTGTATGGCTGACTATGAGGAACAATCAAAAAACCTCAGAGAAAAATGTGTTAACAAAAACTACTCATTAGCAAACTTTAATAAAACATTGGAGATAGTAAAACAAAAAAGTAGAAAGGACCTCCTAGAATACATAGTCAAAAATAACCAAGACCCCCCTTTTATGCCAGTCATTTTTAATTATAACAATAAAAGTAATACTATTAAGAAAATCAACAAACACTGGCACATTCTGAAGCAGGGCGACATATGTAATTTTTAGAGGAGCGCCTAATTTTATAATTATTCTCACCAAAAATTATACTAAAGACCCTGCTGCTACCAATTCATCCTTCCTACCCAAATCAAAAGGTTTTTTTTTTTTTTTTAGTGTAATAGGTGTATTGTATGTAGAGCATCAGATCCACACATCAAATCCAAAACAACACATTTTACTTCCAATAATACTAATATTACTTATCCTATCAAAGACCTCATATGCTAAAATACTAAGAATGTTATATATCTATTGGAGTGTCCCTGTGGCCTCCAATATATAGGGATGACTTCAAGATGCCTCAAAATTAGATTGGCAGAACATCGCTAAGCTTCAAAACATTTTGTCCAACATGACAAAAACCCAAAATATCTTAAATGCATTGGCATTCAAAAATGCAAGATTCCATTGAGGGGTGGTGATTTTAGTAAATTTATTGGAAAAAAAATTAAATGTCCTGGGTATTCCTTTTAAAAACCCTTACCCCTGAAGGACTAAATGCTGATTTTGATCTTTTTAATTTTCTGTAATTTTCTGTGTTCTTCATATCCATTTTCTTCCCATTATCTATATTATTTGTTATACTTTCAGCAACTTTACTGTGGCAATTGCAATTTACTGTGACCATTTATATTTATTTTATTTTACTTTATTATTTTTATATTTTTATATTGTATATTATCATGTTTTAAAATGTATGCTACAAAACCCTGGTATGAGTAACCATATTTGCTTTTTGTCACATATCTGTTTTATTTATTTATATATAAAACAGATATGTGACAAAAAGCAAATATGGTTACTCATACCAGGGTTTTGTAGCATACATTTTAAAACATGATAATATACGATATAAAAATATAAAAAAAATAAAGTAAAGTAAAACAATAAAGTACATAAGGAATAAACCACAAAACATATATATATGATTTATTCCTTATGTACTTTATTGTTTTACCCTACCAGTTTACTAGTCCCTTTTGTTTATTATTAGGTTATCAACTGTTATTTATTATACTCTCTCCCTACCACTAACTCTTTTTCTATTAGATTTATTTAGTTTCCCCTTCTCCCTTTCCCCTTCCAATATGGCTGCTCCCCTCCTTCCACTCTCTTTTTATTGCCATCCCTAATATGGCGCACACCAGTTTTATTGCCCTCCCTAACATGGCTGATACATGTTCTACAATAAAGTTATGAAAAAAAAAGGTCATGTGACCATTACATCATTTTGGCGCCAAACTTAAGTAACTTGAAGCCTATATAAAGCCAGTGTTGTCAGGTACATGTTTTTATCCACTTGAGAAAGCCCTAAGGGGAGAAACGCGTTGTGGAAATTTTAACTAACTGTATTTTAATAAAGGTATTTTGGCCTCTTTCTTTTTTGTGAGTTAGCCATTTTATCTTGTTTACCATTTTTTATTATTTTACTACCTGGCATTTGAGTTTTACTTGTTCCAGAGAGATACTACTCTACCAAAGCATCCTTGGGGATTGTACCACTTACAACCTATCATTAAGTAGTGTGTCTGCCCAATGAAATGTGAGTAATACCAAATGTGAGTAACCATTTGGTATTTTTATACACTCTCCTGGTTTTATCACAGTGAGCACTATTGTTGTTTTTTATGTTACATATGGTCCCCATCTGACGAGATATCTACTAACAACACTCCCTCACGTATCCCATAAGTGGAGATTATACCACTGTACACTGTTTATACTAGAGCTAGTTTTTAGCTCTCAAAAACGTGAGTAGGACCATATAGACCTTTTTTATTGGCTGCTTACTATTTGAGTTTTATTGCACTAGTAGATTTTATTTTATTTCCCACGAACCCCTTGATCCCACTACTCCATAGACGTCTCTACCTCAGATACAACTGTGATTGTTCTCTCATCCCAAGGTTTTACTGGACTCTTTTTGGACTGTTATTTTTATATGTTGGAAGGCCATTTGGCCTGAACTTGTGGGAGGAATTATGACCCTATATAAACCCCACCCCCCTACTTACCTTTGCCGGTCAAGTTGGTTTGTCTCCATAGTTACCTGCACTTCCGGTTCGTTGTTCCCGCCAGCCCTGCCTCGTACAAACAGTTTGTCTTTAGCAGCTCCTGCCGCCGATCTCCGGGCTCGTCCACCTGCTGCCCTGCTGTTACCTGGCTATCTGGCTTCCGGTCATGGGACCGGCATGCTCACGTAAGCATCAACGTGGGAAATAGCGTTCGGCTATTTCGCACATTTGGGCCTACAGACGCGGGGAAAGGCTCCCTATATTACTTACCCGTTCGTGTATTTTCGTTGTTCATGTACTTCTGCGTTCGTGGGGCTACTAGCCGAACGCAGAGTACACAAGCTTTAGTTTTTCTTTCGTTAAAAATGTATTACTGACCGCTTATATTCACCTACGTTCGCCTGTTTCTTACATACGTTCGTTTAGTCGAAACACGTTAAAACAGCTCTTTACAAGCTTTCTGTTTCTTCTAATCTATCACAAGCAGTCCTGTTATGTCCCTCTTGCACGTTCGTTAGCCGAACGCATGAGGTTTAAACGTTTAACTTTGTTAATTTAAGTATGTTCCCCTAATTATTTCTTTTTGAAACATGTGTACCTGGTTCTCCCTACGTTTTCCTTAAATCTGAGCGGCTCTTTTCACCGCCCATTGTTACATTTAATTATGCATAAATTCCCAGAGGTATTCTCTTAAAGAAACAGTTGACTCTTAAATATATCCAGCTCCATGCTCAATTTGTTCATTGGCTCTTATTTTCTTAAATCTCTGTATGTATTATAAACGCTATACTCAGGTTCCTTATTCTTGTACTACTCTTCTTCAAAAAAACTCCAGGAGGTGGTTCCAGTATACCGTTTCACGGTATCAGGTAAAAAAGGTTAACATTTTTACGTTTCTCCAGAGGCCTTATTAAGCCTCGATGGCCTTTTTTACAAATCACCTACCAAAGTGGGGTCAAAACTTCAAACATACCAGGTCTAAAGATGCCTCACCCTCCATGTTACTATTATACTAACGTTACACAAAACAAATATAGGTGGTATGCACAGGTAGTGATAAAAGTGAATTGCTCTAAAACACCCGTGTAGGATCCCCTATCCCAACACTTGTAAAATACATACAAAATAAGAACAAATGGATGGAGCAATATCTGTCCTCTCTTCTCAACTTGAAATTCTGTGGAGACAGAGGGGTACACACAATCGTGCAGATGGCTATAAACAGGTGTAGCTGAGTAATAGATGAAAACACTCACAAACTTAGAGCCAATTGGACCTGGCTCTGGTATCAAGGCCTCAGGATCTTTTTTAGGGGTGATCCAAATCCCTCTGCAGGTGTTCTGGATATCCAAGGATGCTTTCTTGCTCCACCACAAACAGCAAGGGATTCAATTTGGAGTAAAATATAATTTATTGGTACATATAAAATATATGGGCAAGTTAAGAATAAAATGCTAATAGCCAAAACGCGTTTCGCCCCTTGGGCTTCCTCAGTTGGCTGTGTAATAGTCTCTGGGTCCTTCTGTGTCTTTAAATGCTGGTTTCGCTGTCTTTTTCTGCGTGGAACGCACCTTGCGTTCCATCTTCCGATCGTTGGTTACTTCCGGGTTCTGTGCATGTGATTCATCACGTGGGGCAGTCTTTTCGTAGGTGGAACGCATCCTGCGTTCCATTCGCCGATCTCTGTTTACTTCCTGACTTCGGTCATGTGTGCCGTCACGTGGGCAGTGTTTAATGAACATGATGTCTTATTTCACATTAGAGAATACGATTTCGGTGATGAGAATACTTTACATATTTCTAAAATGTTGACTGTATCCTATTGGCAATTATAAGTGTTTTATATGACTAAGAACACAAAAAATAAATGTATTACTAACAGACTTTGCAAATTACAGGACTCATATCTTTCAAAATGACAATTGGCCAGATTCTTAAAGTGATAGTGCATAATTCTAGACATAACTCAATACATTCTGATAGATATTTGGGAATGCAATTTTTAACTGGCTCAAAGGGCTATTTAACACAGGGCTTCAGGTTAAATAGGGGAAAAAAAAAAAAAAAAAAAGGAGAAGGAGAAGGGAATTGGCCAAGTTTTTAAAATGACAGTGCATAATTCTAAGCATGGCTCAATACCTTCTGATAAATATTTAAAAATACGATTTTTTGGCTGGCTCAAAAAGGCTGTTTGGCACAGAGCTTCCAGTTGAACCAGGGAAAGGGAAAAAAAGAGAGAGAGAAAACTGTGTTAATGGGTCATTTAAAGCAGGATTTTAACACAAGGGTGAATAGACATTTCAACCTTGTTTCTTCATTGTTCAATAAAGTGCCAAAGTGCAATTACTCTTATTAAAAACTCAGCCATAAGTGCCTTAATGTTTAAAGTGACAGTGCTCTTATTATGAAAAGGAAAAAATCATATTGTACATGGTCTTAATAAATAATTAAGTTCATATTCGGATCTGTCTTCAACTAATGGATGATTTATTTAAAAAGGGGGGGAACTATAAAAAGTGGCATAATTCAAAATCTTGATTAAGACCGTGTGGGATAAGTGTCTTAAAATTATAAATAAATTGCATCTCTTCCTCCCCTATTTTTTTATTAAAGTCTCCTCCCCTCCAATCTTTCTGTACTAATTTAAAGGCGCAAAAGAACATGTTTTTCGGATCACTGTTATGGTGTATCTTAAAATTATTCGATACACTGTGCGTTTCTAAACCCTTTTTGATATTTCTTACATGTTCTGCAATTCTGACGTGTAGGCATCTAATAGTTCTGCCTACATACATCAGGTCGCACGGGCATATGAGGATATAAATAACATTTTTTGAAAAGCATGTTAATAAATTTTTAATTGTAAATTTTTTATCTTTTTGGTAGTTGAAGGAAGTGATATGCCTTTTACTCTGATTGGTACCCCTGCAGGCTAGGCAGGATCCACAACCGTAAAAACCTTTATTTTTATTTAAAGAGTGTTCTGTGTTTTTATCTTTAAAACTACTTTTGACTACCATTTGTTTTAAATTTTTACATCCTCTATATACTATCATTGGCTTGGGAGGTAGAATCTGTTTTAAAATGGGGTCTTCTTGTAAGATTGGCCAATATTTTTTAACAATTTTTCTTATTGTGGCATTGTTACCACTGTGGTTACATATAAAGGGAATTTTTGCTTTGCTATCGTTATCTGCATTATTTTTCTTTTTTGTATTTCCTTTGGGTTTGATAAGTTCCTGTCTTCTGATTTTTCTAACTTCTTCCATACATATCGTTAATTCGCTTTCACTATTTATTCACTCATTTAGTGCTATGGGATACATAGTATCTAGACGAGAAGAACATCTGCAAAATATTGATAATGATATTAAAAAATGGAAAGACAAGTTAAGTAATACCACGAGCCCAGAAATTTTTAACGTAACAATTAAAGAAATAACTAAAAAAGTTGAAAAAGTAGAAAAAGATGTCATAGAGATTAAGAAAAAGAAATATCTAAGGGACATAAACGACTACAAAACCGGGAATGTAAGAAATAATCATAAAGAGAACAGACCCCAGAAACCACCCTTTAAACAGACTAACTACAATAAGGAAAGACAGAGACAGAACTTTTATGAACCACGACAAAACTTTAGGAAAAAAGATTTTAATACACAAATAATCAACAACAGGAATAGGGACTTTAGAGAAGAGAGACCTAGAGACCCTAGAACGGAGAGACCAATAAGGAACAACCAGCATGACCATAGAACATACAGTGAAGTAGTAAGAAACCCAAGGAGAAACCACCAACAAATAGAGTACAAACAGGCTCCAAAAACAGGAAAGAAATATTCCCACCCCACTAACCCTAACGAAATTCCACTAACTAATAGATTCCAAATTCTGGAAACCCAAGATCAGGATACATTTTTTCGGCAGGACCTAATCCAACACCATCGGAAATGGTTCCAACAGACAGGCGAATCACCAGGGAAAAGATCGAGACTATCGGAAGGAGAACTAGAGGAGGAAGAAGAGGAAGAACTACGGAGCAGAGAAAAAAGGGGGAGGAACTGAATATGGATGGCATTTTTAATTTAACAGGATCTCTTTTAAAAAAAGAACAGATAGGCATTTTAAATAAAGGTTTAAAATTTGCCCCCACATCAGATTTTAACGATTTTAACTTTTTTATAGATGTCAATAAATTTATCAGACATTTAAGTCTTAAAAAATTTTTTTTTAACAAACAACCAAACAGTATTATAGAAAAAGAATCAGAATTCGTACAAACAGAATTAAAACAAAAATCACATTTTTTCCCAAGGTTCATGATCTCAGATGAAATGAAAACTTTTGAAAAAATGCTAATTAGGGAAGGACAAAAGATTAAAAAATTGAATAAATTCCAAAATAATTTATCTCCAATAGAATTCAAAGCTATAAACAATATGAAAAAAGATAAAAATATAATCATTAAACCGGCCGATAAAGGGGGGGGGGGGGTTGTAGTATTGAAAACCGATGACTACGTACTAGAAGCAGAAAGGATCCTATTAGATGAAAAGACTTACAAAAAGATAAACACCAATCCAAGCATAGATATACAAAAGAAATTTGAAAGATATATTGAAAAAGGTGTCACGTTAGGAATTTTAACAGAAGACGAAAATAAATATTTATCTATTCCATATCCGAAAACTCCAGTTTTTTATTATCTACCAAAAGTCCATAAAAACAAAAAGAATCCCCCAGGAAGACCGATCATCTCGGGTATAGATTCTGTATCCTCAAGAGTATCAGAATATATTGATAAATTATTACAACCGATAGTCATAAGAAATCCATCATATCTTAAGGATACTATACATATGTTGCAAATTTTAAATGATACCCAATGGAACGACAACTATCTTTTAGTAACAAGCGATGTGAGTTCCTTATACAGTATCATACCCCACCAGTTGGGAATAGAGGCAGTGCAATATTTTTTAAATAAAGCAGATTTTAAAGATATACAGACAGATTTTATTCTAGAAGGCATCCTTTTAATCCTAACTAATAATTACTTCTGGTTCAAGGACTCATTCTTTCTACAAATCACAGGTACGGCGATGGGCACCAAGTTCGCTCCAAGTTACGCCAACTTGTTCATGGCGTATTGGGAAGAGAAAGTTGTCACACAAAATACCCAAGCTGCGAACTTGGTGTCCTATCGCCGTTACATCGACGACATTTTTTTCATATGGACAGAAGGAGAAGCACAACTGAACGATTTCTTAAAAGTTTTAAACAATAATGAGTGGGGGATTGTTTTAACATCGACGTACAGCAAGAGTCATATTAATTTTTTAGATCTGGAGATTTTCATCTCAGATTTAACTATACACACAAGGAATCATTTTAAAGACGTAGACGCCAATAGCTACATTGAAAAAAAGAGTTGCCACTACACCCCATGGTTATCCAACGCTCCAAAAAGTAAATTTCTTAGGATTAGAAGAAACTGCACGAAAGAGGAAGACTACATAATACAAGCAGAAAAAATCAAAAAGCAATTTACAGAGAAAGGCTATAGTGAAAGCGAATTAACGATATGTATGGAAGAAGTTAGAAAAATCAGAAGACAGGAACTTATCAAACCCAAAGGAAATACAAAAAAGAAAAATAATGCAGATAACGATAGCAAAGCAAAAATTCCCTTTATATGTAACCACAGTGGTAACAATGCCACAATAAGAAAAATTGTTAAAAAATATTGGCCAATCTTACAAGAAGACCCCATTTTAAAACAGATTCTACCTCCCAAGCCAATGATAGTATATAGAGGATGTAAAAATTTAAAACAAATGGTAGTCAAAAGTAGTTTTAAAGATAAAAACACAGAACACTTTTTAAATAAAAATAAAGGTTTTTACGGTTGTGGATCCTGCCTAGCCTGCAGGGGTACCAATCAGAGTAAAAGGCATATCACTTCCTTCAACTACCAAAAAGATAAAAAATGTACAATTAAAAATTTATTAACATGCTTTTCAAAAAATGTTATTTATATCCTCATATGCCCGTGCGACCTGATGTATGTAGGCAGAACTATTAGATGCCTACACGTCAGAATTGCAGAACATGTAAGAAATATCAAAAAGGGTTTAGAAACGCACAGTGTATCGAATCATTTTAAGATACACCATAACAGTGATCCGAAAAACATGTTCTTTTGCGCCTTTAAATTAGTACAGAAAGATTGGAGGGGAGGAGACTTTAATAAAAAAATAGGGGAGGAAGAGATGCAATTTATTTATAATTTTAAGACACTTATCCCACACGGTCTTAATCAAGATTTTGAATTATGCCACTTTTTATAGTTCCCCCCCTTTTTAAATAAATCATCCATTAGTTGAAGACAGATCCGAATATGAACTTAATTATTTATTAAGACCATGTACAATATGATTTTTTCCTTTTCATAATAAGAGCACTGTCACTTTAAACATTAAGGCACTTATGGCTGAGTTTTTAATAAAAGTAATTGCACTTTGGCACTTTATTGAACAATGAAGAAACAAGGTTGAACACCCTTGTGTTAAAATCCTGCTTTAAATGACCCATTAACACAGTTTTCTCTTTCTCTTTTTTTCCCTTTCCCTGGTTCAACTGGAAGCTCTGTGCCAAACAGCCTTTTTGAGCCAGCCAAAAAATCGTATTTTTAAATATTTATCAGACGGTATTGAGCCATGCTTAGAATTATGCACTGTCATTTTAAAAACTTGGCCAATTCCCTTCTCCTTTTTTTTTTTCCCCCTATTTAACCTGAAGCCCTGTGTTAAATATCCCTTTGAGCCAGTTGTATTCCCAAATATCTATCAGAATGTATTGAGTTATGTCTAGAATTATGCACTATCACTTTAAGAATCTGGCCAATTGTCATTTTGAAAGATATGAGTCCTGTAATTTGCAAAGTCTGTTAGTAATACATTTATTTTTTGTGTTCTTAGTCATATAAACACTTATAATTGCCAATAGGATACAGTCAACATTTTAGAAATATGTAAAGTATTCTCATCACCGAAATCGTATTCTCTAATGTGAAATAAGACATCATGTTCATTAAACACTGCCCACGTGACGGCACACATGACCGAAGTCAGGAAGTAAACAGAGATCAGCGAATGGAACGCAGGATGCGTTCCACCTACGAAAAGACTGCTCCACGTGATGAATCACATGCACAGAACCCGGAAATAACCAACGATCGCAAGGTGCGTTCCACGCAGAAAAAGACCGCGAAACCAGCATTTAAAGACACAGAAGGACCCAGAGACTATTACACAGCCAACTGAGGAAGCCCAAGGGGCGAAACGCGTTTTGGCTATTAGCATTTTATTCTTAACTTGCCCATATATTTTATATGTACCAATAAATTATATTTTACTCCAAATTGAATCCCTTGCTGTTTGTGGTGGAGCAAGAAAGCATCCTTGGATATCCAGAACACCTGCAGAGGGATTTGGATCACCCCTAAAAAAGATCCTGAGGCCTTGATACCAGAGCCAGGTCCAATTGGCTCTAAGTTTGTGAGTGTTTTCATCTATTACTCAGCTACACCTGTTTATAGCCATCTGCACGATTGTGTGTACCCCTCTGTCTCCACAGAATTTCAAATTGAGAAGAGAGGACAGATATTGCTCCATCCATTTGTTCTTATTTTGTATTATACTAACGTGTTAATTTTGTTTCTCTTTTCAACATATCACTACTTAGACCTGCACCATTTAGTAGTTTCACTACGCCTGACGTTTCAGTATCAGGTATCAGTAAACTTACTCACTACGATTACGCTCCTTCTAAGGCCTCACTTTACCTTTATATTGTGCACAAATAGATACACATTTATGGGATCCCAGGGGCTTGTCTCAAAGATTTGGACCAACGTTCAGGTCCCTCAGCTTACACAGGTGCTTATGCTACAGTTTCACTGTTACACACCTTTCCATACGATCTACATTTTTACACTTGGAATACCAGTGGCATGCATCATGCCTACTAGCATCTTTTTTACCCCTAGGTTCCTGGACAGGACCTATTCTTCACAGTATATATATATATATATATATATATATTTCACTTCACGTTTTCTGTGCACGGACATAGATGTACTTGTGCAGATTCTGGGGAGATGGGCTCAGCTCTTGTTGTATATACATGTCTGTGGACTGATATAGCCTTTGTTTCCTCCGGTTTTCCCTTTACCGGGTGTATGTTTGTATTTTCTGAACGTAGTTCCCTAGCAACTACGCTATCTGTTTGATACGTAACACGTAACACGTCACACGCACGACGACACGTGGTGGTTCTCACTTCCGGGTTTTCAGTCTATCGGCTGTCCGATCATCTTACTGGTAAGCTCATTACACGATTATGTATAAATTGTTAATAACTTTCATTTGTCACTGTGATCTTGATAAAGACCCAGCAGGGTCGAAACGTTGATTGTTTTGTATAACACAGAGATGTATTCCTTGGAATGCAGTAAATAACTTTGCACTATTACGAAGACCTAGTGTGCTCCCTTCATTGCTTTTTTCTCTCTCTCTCTCTCTCTCTATATATATATATATATATATATATATATATATATATATATATATATATATATATATATATATTTTATATATATATATATATATATATTTTATATATATATATATATATATATATATTTTATATATATATATATATATATATATTGAAGTCGCCCTGAGCATTGTCTTAATATACAGGTCAAACACTCAAGGTCAGTATCTACATACGTTACATACTTCTGTCAAGAGACAAGCCCCCATCAGGTTAGAGAACTGGCTTTTAGGGTCAGGCGCTGGCCCTAGCTTTCCCAAATAATTCTGCGGTCCGCGAGGTCTCCACCCCCACCTCATACACGGAGGTTCAGCCCCACGACCAAATCATAGCTAGCCACCTCGCTTGCTCTTCTTTGGGCTACAGTTAGGGCTTCCCATGTTACGGCCACATGTTTTTGAATCTCTTACATTCACCGAGAGGCCAACATCATGCTACCTCGTTCTGGTGGCCACAAAACCCCCTCGGCCCAAATCATAGGTAGAGCCTCTCATCACCACTTGGCAATAGCAGGGCCTCACCTATCACTTGGTTCTAGGTAAATTCTTCGCCTCGGCACTAGCTAGCAGGCCAGTTCTCCTGAGGTCTCATCCCATCTCCACTATGCCCTACTTATCCATATCATTATTCCTTTCAGAATGTCTCAAGAATCGACCATTGATCCCCCATCAGATGATGTACCCAGCATGCCAGCCAGGCCTGGGTCTCCGGAGGAATCCCTCACTCCTTCTACTCCCAGATCCCTAAGATATTCGACCATTCCAAAAATATTAGCTGAGCTCAGGCTCAGGGGCATCCCCTTTCCAGCCACCGCTAGAAAGGCTGAACTTTACAAACTTCTGACAGCTCAGGCCAACGGCCCAAGGCCCGGCACAAGTTCACAAGGGCCTCCAGTTGGCTACTCTGATTCCACCCAGGACACTCTGGCTGCTATACTGGCCAATCTGCAAACCATAAACAGCAGGTTGCTGAAGGTGGAATCGGCCATAGCCACTCCAGGTGACTTTCCAGCCCCAGCAGTCCCTACTCCAGTAACCACGTCTGCTCAGACTGCCATACCCCTCATCTCCCACCTCCTCCCCCTCCCCTGCCAGCCACTACCACTCCCACTACCCATGCCTCACCAGCCCACTCTGTCCCGGCTTCCATCAAGAAAGATATTCTTGATGGAAAGAAAGTCAATTTAATGTCCCTCCTCATAGCCTCACAAGACATCCTAGAAAATAGAGCTTACAGCTATGGGGACATTTCTGTAGTCTTAAAAGCCAGAGAGACACATTTGAACAAAAAACTCACCATTCCACAGTTTGTTATCGCTTTTGGCACTTATCGAGATGTTATTTGCACGGTGTACCCACATAAGAGAGAAGAGCATGATATGTACATGCACAAGGTTGTTGATTTGGGCATCAAATACGGAGAGTCCTCATTTTATGATTACCACAAATCCGTTTCGGCCAAGGCAGCAACTTATCTGGCACCGATTGATTGGTGCCAGATAGATACCGAGTTGTTTTGCCGTCATTTTGCTGGTTTGAGGCCCCCATCTTGTGCCTCTTGTGGTTCCTCTTCACACTCCACCGACCTATGCCCAGGAGACGCAGACCCTTCCACTTCCACCTCCACACCCCACCACTCCTTCACCACACTCCAAAGGCAGGAAGGCCGCCAGAGTGACAAGCTGGGCAGACCCATCATATTCTTGGGTTCAGGCGCAGGTGTGCAATAACTTCAACACAGGTGTATGCAGCTACAGCACATGCCGGTTGTTGCACATCTGCTCCATCTGCTTCAGAGCCCACACCAAGACCATGTGCCCAACCCGTCTGACACCTAACATATAGTTGGTTCTACCCGCACTCTCCACCAACTGGGCAACAGAGAACTATCTGGCGTCAGGTCCCTCCCACAGGCTCTCACACAGGACTCACAACCTTCCACTCACGTTCCAATCACTCAACGTAAACCAGGGATTACCCGCATGTTACGGCATCACGTACAGTGGACCTCCGTTTGTCCACAAGCATATGTCAACACCAAGTCTAAACCATGTCTTATCCCAAGCGTACCTACCCCTTCACGGTGGGCTACTTACTTGCATTCCAAGTAATAAAAGTTTATTTGACCTTTCGTATCTCTTTTCTTTCCCTCCAGATCCAGCTTTAGGCTCTCTCATACCCGACATATAGTTATTGTTGTTTTTACCTACATTCTACTTTTACACTCTTTTACGCTCTCAATTTCAGGTCTCCAGCCAGGCTCCCCCTCCGGCCCACCTCCAACTATCTAGGACACCGCCGTTCCGCCGGCTAATCCTGCTTTAAACGAGCTATTGCTCCACGCACAAGCACTCACGCACCACAAACTACAAACTATCTCACAACACTACTATCTCTTACGCTAGGGCACTGACTATTTTTAACAAATTCACCGCCGAGTTTTGCTTACAAGGTGATCTTTCCATCAAAACCATGGTGGCTTTAGCCTTCTTTTGCCATTTACACCTAAAACTTTCACACAACACTATCAAACTCTACCTTACCGGAGTACAACACCACATCCTCACTACGTTCCCTAACCACGCTCCTTTTCTGTCTTCCTACCCCATCAAGAAAATCCTCAAAGGTATTTTTAAGGTCACAGTTCCTCCTAGCACTACTAGGTTACCAATAGACGATCCAATTTTCAGGCTCCTTAGCGATCTATTGGACAAATCCCCGTTTGACCATAGTACTAATTTGGTCATTAAATCCGCCATCTTTTTGGCTTTCTACAGTTTCCTGAGACCTAGAGAGTTCACCGTGATATGTCAAGGAGACACAGTCAATGTCTAAAACTTTCTCACTTAAAGAAAGTAGACGACCATTACATACTCTCATTACCTTCTACTAAAACCAATCACTCTGCCTATCCTACTATCATTCCCCTCTTCCTTACCGACAATCTGTGGTGCCCAGTACATATTCTGGATTTGCTCCTCTTATCTCACCACACTCACTCTCCAGACACTCCACTACTTCTACTCCAAGGACACCCACTCACCACAGCTAAATTTATTTCACACATCAGAACTCTACTATCAAGGTTGGGCTACAACGCAGCTTCCTTCTCTGGTCACTCATTTCGCATCGGCGCAGCATCATCGGCTTCAAGCACTAACACTCCGGTACACATCATTAAGAGACTAGGACGCGGGAAATCCTCCATATACAACACCTACATCCCTCGACTAGAAAGGGAGCTTAGGCAAGCCTTCAGAAATCTTGCTGTTTAAACTTGCAATAAAGTGTGTTTACTTCAAATTCCTTTTTGCCCTCATTTTACAGGCCTACACATATGTTTGTTTCGGCACACCTCAACTAACTTTGCTTCTCCTCTACATTCTATTACATATTAGAGATTCCGAACACAAGTTGGAAGGCCATTTGGCCTGAATTTGTGTCAGGAGTTATGACCCTATATAAACCCCACCCCCCTACTTACCTTTGCCGATCAAGTTGGTTTGTCCCCACCCACCTACACCCTCCTTTATACATTTCACTTTGTGCCCTCTTTTTACAGGTCTACACGTACGTTGGTTTCGGCACATCTCAACCAACTTTGCTTCTCTTCTACATTCCATTACATATTAGAGATTCCGAGCACAATATATATATATATATATATATATATATATATATATATATATATATATATACCTATTTTTTTATTGTTCTCTCTCTGTTATATATATCACTGTTTATTTCTATACTGCTACTTGCTTATATTTAATTGTACATATTATCTCTGTGGCGCCACCTTTTTCTACTTCCTTATACCTATATACCGATGGGACCTGTGAGGGAGCCCTATCCTGTAGGTGTGCTGTCTTTATTTACGTTTTTAAATGCTGATCCTTCTGAACACTTTTTACTTAATTAATATATTTTATAAATTGTATTTAGAATAATTCACTTTTATATATTGTAAAGTAATTTTTAACAAACACTAGGGATGTTTTCTCCCCCCCAACCATGGCCATTAAGTTCACTCCCCCTGTAGAGGGCATTTGCCATCACTATTTTCCACAACCAAGATGGCCGCCAGGGATTATATATTACATTATTTATTTTTCAATTAAATATATTTTTTTGTTCCCTATTACATTGTGTTTCGAGGTCGGCAAATGCCGTTTTTTGCCTGCCTCGCAATAACAATACTGGGAACTACATTTCCCATCATACCTAGCGGCCGGTAAACATAGCCGCCGCATGTGACGCACGTCAAATAGCCAAAATTACTCAGAAAATGCTTGTTTTTAAAATTAAGTATGCTGCTATTGGTCCTAAAGTTAATACAAATCAATAAGTACCACTGTTTGCTTTTAGCCAATTTTAAACTACTTTTCCCCTATATAAACTCCTACTAGCCAGGCTGTGTATTTTTTATTCCATCGGAGAAAGCCTATATCGGTGAAACACATAATGGTTATTTTTAGTTGTGTTTTTTAGATCAATAAAAGTCTTTTGGTTACTTTGCTGTGCCAAATTTATTTTTATTGTATTCTTATGCACTTTTATTATTTTTACTTTTCCTTCCTTTTTATCATTCCTGCACTCAGAGAAATCCTAGGTGGGGATCATACCACCAACGCTTTACCAATAGAGCAGTGCTTCTGCTCTATGCTTGTGAGTATTATTTTATTTATATTTTACCTATATTTTTTTTATCATATTGAGAGTACTATTGTTGCCTTTTCTATTCCGGCTGGAGCCTCGGATGACCAGACGGTGCTGATAGATGCACTTTCTTCATATATCCCATAAGCGGGGATTATACCGCTGTACACCCTTCACACTTTTAAATGTGAGTTCTCTACCTCCTTCTATATTTTTGCACTTATTTTTTGGACTTATTGCACTATTGGTTGCCTCTGTCTCTCTGTCTTTCATATAACGAACGAACATCCTGAGACATTCTGACGCACCTATCTCCACTGAAGAGTCTGCTTGTCCACATTTTATCAAGTTTCCCTTACTATCTATTGCTGTTCTAGTGAGATTTTTTGGACTATTTTATTTTATTCTATCTTCTGCTGGCGCAGTCCTACTCCATCCTCTTGTATTGCTTTTCACAAGATCAGTAATGTAGTTAGCAGAGTTAAGCAGACTGTTCCAGGAGTCATCTTTCAGTAAAAGTAACATATCAGCTAGCATATATGGATCATGTGTTAGAGGAAAAAAAAAGAGAAATAATCCTTTTTAAGGAGTTACCCCAAATTGCAGAACCACCTGCACAACAGTAGGTACTACAGCAGTAGAAGCCACTGTGAGAGGTCAGCATTTCAAAATGATGTAATGCCTAACCCTGTTACCTTTCCAGGTTCATACAGGAAAACAAATAATTGTGTTAAAAATTGTACTGTCCTAGTGGTCTCTTCACTTACAAGTGGAAGGGACATGTCTCTAACATCTGCTTCTATATTGCAGTAAGATCAAAATGATCTGCAGGCTATTGTGTCCTTAACAGTACCGAGTTTTCAGTATCCAGACCTGCTATGGTTAACTGAGAAGTTCACCACTAGTTTCAGCTTGACAATTGTATTTGTTCCTGAGAAGGAAGGGCCAGTAGGTAAGACTGAGCATACAGCAGTACAGGTAGAAACTAATGCTGTGACAGGTCATGTATGGAAGATGAGTGACATGTTGACACATTCTAAGTTACTATGTGAACTTGAAGAACATGAAGAAAGATATTACATGTCTGTAGAAACACAAGATTCATTACCCCAACCTTTCAAAGGGTTAATTCACAGGCGACTATCTTGTCCAATACCTATCTCCAGTAGGTAATGGATTTAGCAATGAATAAACCAAACCTAAAATATTTCCTTATGCTCTTTTGAAATACCCTTCATGTTATTGGCACCACATGGTTAAAGTTTAAAATAGGTAATAAGTCCTTTAGTTACCCGGTAATATTGGTAGATCTCCCCTATCACCGATTGGTTCTGGGTATTTACTGAAGAGGCTTAACACAAATATTGATTGAGTGAATGGTATTGCATGGTCACAATAAGGTTCCTATAACCTATGAAAAGTCACTTGTTCAATCTGAGTGTAACTGCCACGTGATTGAAGAAAGGCGTGACCCTATTGAAGTTCATTTTAGTCACCTGACGTTGCTGTTCTGCAGGTGAAAAAAGCTATAACGCTATTTCCCCTGTAGATGAGCATTCCATAAGAGTTGCTCTGGAGAGATTCCACTGCAAGGTGATGTTTTAACCATTTCTCTTCACAGGGTTTATGTTGAATCTGTTGATCTGGCAGGTAATGCTAAACTTCTTGCCAGAATTGAAAGGGTAAATAACAACTTAATAACTACTCAGATAAATAATTTAGGTAGGAGCATAAATGCTAAGCTAAACTTAGAGAGTGAAAACAGCTACATTAGCAGTAGTCTGCCAAATCAGATAGATAATCTTAAATGATCAGGTATGCTTCCCCACATGAAAGGTGGATCCAGAACATGAACGGTGAGTCAGAAAGTCACAGTGTAATAGCAAAATGTTTACTATCCATTTCCATCAGAAATAAAACGGCTAAACATCTTTTCCTTTTGATGGACAAACCTCGCTATCAGGTGTACATTAGCAATGATGTCATACATTACTTTGCCATACACCTTGACCTGATTAATTCCAATTTGTGGACAAGGTTAAAAGGTAATCCTTGTGGATACCATGTATGTACGTAGTGGGGAATCGCGATGCAGCCTAGAACAAAATCTAACCCCATTCAACCCCCCAATAACGACAGACCACTTAGTATGGAAACAGGTCACAGCATTTATAATCACAAACTTATTGATAAACACACCTCAAACTCAATTGGCAAGGACATACCCCCGCCACAACCCCGCTGTTTTACTCCTAAAATCAGCGGGGGACCCCACCACAACCAGCCATGGCCTGTTCCACCACTTCTTGCAGTGCTAGGTTAGTCCGACCTCCAGCAAGCGCAGCCATCCCCTCGAGATAACTAGGCCATCCTAAGGCAAACTGGAATCCCCCAAGCCAAACCTAGAGACCCATCTCATTCGATTACCGACAGCAGCGCACCAGGGCACCCACATTGCTGAGCGCACTGCCAACAGGAAATGGCGATAGTCCCAGCCCAGCCCTTGAGAACATCCGGGAAGAAAACAGAACGTGTAACATGTCCAGATTTAAGATCAATCCCAAATCCCAAACGATCACCGAACCCAGGTCATTCCACCCAGATGGATGACGAAAAAATAAAAATAAAAAACAGTACCCCCAGGAGGCGGGACAGCTGACCCAGGACGGGTAGGAGCCACGCCCCTTCAAGCATTAGGTGCCAGAACACCGAACCTTTGCTCAAGAAGGCGCAAGATCCAACCACTCACCACCCGCCTCCTGGCCCAAATGACATCAAGAAGGCGCAAGATCCAACCACTCACCGCCCGCCTCCTGGCCCAAATGACATATGAGCATCACACCATCCCTATTCCGTGGGGGGGACAGTAACTGCAGAGAGAAATATATTCTGGAGCCGGCGAGGTGAACCTAAGGAACCTCGCATTGGAGCCTTTGAACCATTGGCGCTGGCTTGCCAAGCCTAACAGTGTCAGCAGCCGCCCCTACTGGTGTGAATGCCCCTTGAACTCTGCACCATCCCTACCCAGGAACTCGAGCCCCAAGTGGAACACTCCAACGAAACTGGGCAGGAGAGAAAACCCGTCATTGAGAACCAAACAAGGGGTGAGGAGGCTGAATAATCCAGGGGACGGAATAGCACTCACCTAAGGAAAACCGGACAAATGTCGGAACCCGGCACCACCCCCAATCGGAACGGTATATTTCAGATTATCCTGGGTACCTAGCACAACATGCTAGGAGGCCAACTATTACCCTGTGCATTCCATCTACCTCTGGAGAATGCGGAAGGGCCAGGTTATGTCAACCCCGCAACGTCCAAGAAATGAACAGATGCTATTGATGAATCAGCCAACCGCAAACAACTCACCCTTCCCAAAGACAACCGCCGTCGGACACAAACCTCTCCCAGGACATATACTATAGTGGAGTGCTTCAGTGATTTTATTGTAAGTATTTTACTCACATACAATGTGTATATTAGACGATATCCAGATATAAAGGGAAAAAGAGAGAAAGTACATAGTATAATTCCGTTACATATGTATTACCACAACCATAAATAAGTGGGTTAAACTCACATTGATAAGAGCCTTATGGGAGGATAGGCTCAAATCACACACACTTCTGTGCCGTCTGATGGCACTTAACCCTTTTGTTGTATAAACGATAATCCTCAAAAGAGGTTAAAAATAGAGAACTCTCTGGTGAAGTATATCTCAGCAAGAATAAACTGCAACGAAAGCAAAAATGGTTTGCTCACTTTTTCTAGAGCCTAATATGCTGGGCTCTAGGTATGATCACTTTGGTGTCTGTATAGGGGACACCCACCCTTCTCTGTGTGGAAGCAGTAGTCTAAGCAGCCAGAAGTGAACTAAAAAAGTGTATTTTATTCAATATAAACAAAATAATAAATATTATAAAATAACATAAAATACCAAATAGTAGAATATATAAAAATGTCCACATAAGACTCCTTTTCCGAGACGCGTTTCTCCCAGTTCCTTGGGCTTTCTCAATCGGTCCGTTGACTTTCCAGCTTCCTCCTTCGTATTATATATCCCTTATTCACATCCTCATTGGTCCATTTTGTCAGGCTCACTTGAATAATATGTACAGATTTGGAACACAACTGCAGATATCTGAAGGTTCTTTAATGAATTAATTTGAGGTTGAAGCAAATAATAATACTGTTACTGTAGCTTTAAATATCAGCGTAGTTAAACAGAGCAAGCAGAAGCAGGTTGCAATTGAAGCAAGTATTAGTACTGATACTGTAGCTTTAAATATCAGCGTGGTTAGACAAGGCAAGTAGAAACTGGTTGCAATTGAAGCAAGTAATATGACTGATACTGTAGCTTTAAATATCAGCGTAGTTAGACAAAGCAAGTAGAAGCAGGTTGCAATTTGAAGAAACAATTAGTTAGTCCATAGAAAATGACTGGCTTCCTGGGAGTAACAGTCAGACAAGTTGCAGGAAGGATTGTTAGTTGTAGCAATAGGAAGTGGAACAGACTTGCATGTAGGCAGACTCTGAATTAGAACTGAAGATTCTACTTAGCTTGGATGGGAACAGTTCCAGCTTGTTTCTATCTTTTCGCTAAGCTGGGAAAGTCCTTGAGTGAAGAGGGGTGCTCCGTGATACAATCCGAGGTCGTGGTGAGGAGAGAGGGAGTCAGCGATATCCAGTCCGGGTCTGGTACACGTGAAATAGAATGAAGAGATTTCAGCCGGGTATGATGTTGCGGTCGTGACCTTTTACAATAATCCAACAAATTGAATCTGGCGCGGTCTCCCTAAGTAGCGCGGGGGAACCGCGTCAGAGAGAGGGGGCGTGGCAGAGCTCCGTCTACCCGGAAGTGTCAAGTTCTCGGTAACGCTGATAAGTAGGATATGACAGTATCCTCCCTTCATGGAGCAACCTCTGGGTGCTATCGACATGGTTTGGAAGGGTAACGTTTGTGGAAGGCGGCAACTAATCTGTCCGCATCAACAGTAGAGGAGTCTTCCCAAGTATCCTCATCAATTCCGTATCCTTTCCATCTAATCAATTACTGAAGGGAACCACGATGGATTCTAGAATCCAGAATCTTCTGGATTTCGTATTCTTCTTCACCTTGTACCAAAACAGGATCAGGAGAAGTAATTACATCTCTATGGAAAGGGTTGGAGAGATGGGGTTTTAGTAAGGAAACGTGGAAAACTGGGTGAAGTTTTAGAGTTGGAGGAAGCTTCAATTTAACAACGTTACTGTTAATGATTGTTAGTATGCGAAAAGGACCAAGAAAGAGGGAACTTAGCTTCCTCGAGGGACGGTTGGTGGCTATGTTTTTGGAGGAAAGCCATACAAGATCGCCTATTTTGTAATTAGGAGGAGGTTGTCTTTTGGTATCGAAGAACTTCTTTTGGTTATGCAATGCGGATTTCAGATTTTCACTTAATTTGAGGAATAAGGAAGACATAAAAGAGTTTCGATCAGAAACGGCAGGGTTGGATGATAGAATGATGTGGTTAGGAAACGAAGAGGGATGGAACCCATAATTTGAGAAGAAGGGCGTCATTTTGCTGCTGGTGTAAATGGAGTTGTTATAAGCAAATTCGGCCATAGGCAACCATGTGATCCAATCATCTTGTAGGTCTGAACAATACCAACGTAGATATTGCTCTACGCATTGATTAACCCTTTCTGTTTGCCCATTGGTTTGGGGATGATATGCGGAGGACAGTTTCCGTTGGATTTGTAGAGAAGAACATGTTTCTTTCCAGAACTTGGATGTAAATTGAGTTCCTCTATCTGAAATAACTTCATCAGGAAGTCCATGAAGTTTAACGATGTTATCAATAAATGTTTTAGAAAGCTCGGATGATGAGGGACATTTTAGTGAAGCGGTCCACTACTACGAGAATAGTGGTATAATGTTGAGATGGAGGAAGTTCTACGATAAAGTCCATAGAGATGGATTGCCAAAGCCTTTCTGGGATTGGTAGGTTTAATAATTGACCAAATGGTTGATGATGTTCAGGCTTGGACCTCTGGCAGGTTGAACAAGTTTTAACATAGGATTCAATGGTTCTGTCCTGGCGAGGTCACCAATAAAGTCTTGTAGATAATTCTAGAGTCTTTTTTATACCAGGATGACCAGCCAAAGGAGAGTCGTGAATCATTTTGAGCAATTTATCCCTAAATAAGGGAGGAATATAAATCCTGTTTTTGAAATAAAAAAAAAAATAATAATAATAATAATAAATGCCGTTTTGCTTTGTTAGTTTAGTTGACTTGGGAAGATCAAGATCTTCTTTTAGATTTTTTATGTCATCAATCAGGGATGATATGACCCCAATGCTTTTATAAGGAAGAGTTCCTTGCTCAGGAAGGTTCTGTATGTCAGGGTCTTGAGTGATTCTGGAAAGGGCATCAGATTTTTTGTTTCTGGATCCTGGTCTAAAAACAATTTGAAAATTAAAACGAGAAAAGAAAAGATTCCATCTTACTTGTCTGGCTGAGAGTGTCTTGTTGGTGTAGAGATACTCAAGATTTTTGTAGTCTGTATAAACCACTATAGGATTTTTTGTTCCTTCAAGAAGATGTCGCCAAGTTTCAAAAGCTGCTTTTATACTGAGTAATTCCTTTTCACCGATAGGGTAGTTTTTCTCTGTGGGAGACATAGAGCGTGAAAAGAAGGCGACTGGATGGAGGGGATCTTGAGGTGATTTGTGTTGCAAAAGGACTGCTCCGATAGCTGTCTCTGAGGCATCGGTTTCCAGCACATAAAGAGATGTAGGGTTAGGCAGTTGAAGAATAGGAGCAGTTGTAAATTTTTCTTTTAGTTTGTTGAAGGCTGATTGAGCTTTTTCATTCCAAACAAATGGACGTTTATTGCTGTTGAGGAAATTCAATGGATGGACTATGTCGGAATAGTTTTTAATGAATTTTCTATAGAAGTTGGCAAACCCAAGAAAGCGTTGTAAGTACTTCACATTAGCAGGAATATGACATTTAAGAATACAATCTATTTTGGAACTATCCATTCCTATGGAATGAGGGGAAATGACATAGCCCAAAAAGGTAATTTCATTCACTTCAAAAATACTTTTTTCTGGTTTAGCGTATAATTCCCAGATTTTACTAGTAACATGACGTAAAGTCATGATTTTATTAAAGACACGGAGGCGAGTATTATGCATAACTCTTTCTTTATTTCCTCAGCAGCAAAGATAGAGGAATATAAATATTATCAAAAATGAAAGAAAAAACTGTACAGGCACAACAGGCAGCCAATCACATAATAGAGGAAGTAGCTATATAAGTCCTGTGTCTCCCACAATCCCCCTCTTTCTTGCGAAAACCGAAGACCAGGTAAGATGAACGATGTCCCACTTGATCCAAACAGGAAACGGGAAACAATGCGATAACTTCAAGCTAAAAAAGATAGAAAAATATGGTAATTTCCAAACTCAAAACTGTAGACTTACCAAACATAACCGTGAGGAGTCATACATAAAAAACTGGATTCTGAAATAGAAAATATATAAAAATTAGAAACCAGCATAAAACGTTCAAAATCATCCAAAACATGATAAAAATACATGATATAAATACATGATCCAAATACAGACCTAATTGAAAACATACCTGAATAGTATCGAAGCATCTCCTATCCCAAATCCACACCGGGAGGGTGGGAGGGAATAATACTCGCCTCCGTGTCTTTAATAAAATCATGACTTTACGTCATGTTACTAGTAAAATCTGGGAATTTTATTAAAGACACGGAGGCTCATATTATGCAAGTTTAAAGCTGTGCTATCACCTGAGATGCGATGTGTTCAATTGGTCTGAAATAGAAGTCCCTGAAGGTCGATTCTCGGGACCAGTCCGCTGCGCTCATGATGTCCTCCAGACGGCAACCAATTGTAGATGCCTTCGAGGCCATAGCACCCCGTACAGAATGAGGTGTAAAGATAGATGTGTCTATACCTGCTAGGGATAAAAGCCAACGAATCCAACGCGCTAGCGTTGGTGTCGAAACCGGCCGATGAGGAGCCTTAAAGGAAATGAATAGGGGATGTCGGTCAGACGAACGCAACGTTTGTGTAGCATCCAGATAGGCCTTCAAACAATCCACCGGACAGAGTGCCGGACATACCGAGAATCTAGGATACACAAAGGATTTGGATGCCGACTTAGTCCTCCTAGATATGTTGAAAGTAACGCCTTCAGGAGTAAACACAAAGGCACCCCAGTCAAGAGCCCTGACATCGGAGACCCTCTTACAAGAGATCAGGCAAAGCAGCATAACTATCTTGGAAGATAGCTGCTTGAGGGTCAAGTCATGGTTAGGGTACCACGCCGACAGGAACTGCAACATTATGTTGACGTCCCAAAAGGCCGAAAAACGCGACCTAGGTGGACGGACGAGGCGAATACCCTTGAGAAGGCGGCATACAAAAGGATGTTTGCCGACGGGTAAACCTTCCAAACCGCCGTGACCGGCAGATATGGCCGAGCGTAAAAACATTGATAGTTCTGTACGCCTTGCCCGAGTCGAACAGGGCTGTGAGAAACTCCAGGATCAAATGGAGAGGGGCAGATACGGGATCCATTGCCCGTTCCATGCACCAACCAGACCAAGACTTCCATGCAGCCCGGTAAGCTGATCGCGTGCCCGGAGCCCAGGCGTTATCGAGGAGCAAGAGAGTTGTCTGTGGAACGTCAGGGACAACCCAGCGTCCCCTGAAAGGAACCACGCTACCAGGGGCAACTGGTGCCGTAATACCAACTCGTGCGAGTTCCCATCCGGATCCAGAAGGAGGTCCCGAAAGTTTGGTAATAGACGTGGGAAGTCTATGGACAACTCCATCAGTCGAGGGACCCACGGACGGGATCTCCACAGAGGGGTGATCAGAGCCAGACAGCAGTCGTGACGAACCAGTTTCGAGATTGTGCGAGCAATCATGTTGAATGGAGGAAAGGCATACAGGCGGCCCGGCGGCCATTCCTGAAGAAAGGCATCCGTCGCCACAGCCGCCGGGTCCGGTCTCCAACTGTAGAACTTCGGCAATTGAGTGTTCAGGCGAGAGGCGAATAGGTCCATCTCGAATCGCCCCCACAACCCGGTTAAGCTTTGGAAGACCGAGGCGTGCAAGCGCCAGTCTCCCGAGTCTCTTAAATGTCTGGAGTTCCAATCCGCACCCGAATTGTCCAGACCCGGGATATGTTCCGCCGTCACCGAAACGTTGTTGAAAAGGCAGAACTGCCAAAAATCCTTCGCCAAGAGAGCCAACATCCTGGACTTGGTGCCGCCCAGGTGATTTATGTACCGGACCGCCGATACGTTGTCTAACTTGAGGAGAACGCAACAGTTCGCCCTTCCAGGGGTAAGGCTGCGAATCGCAAAGGCTCCTGCCAGAAGTTCTAGGCAGTTGATGTGCAACGACTTCTCTGTGTCGGACCATCTGCCTCCTGTGGAAACGTCGCCACAACGAGCACCCCAGCCGTGCAAGCTGGCATCTGATTATATGATCACGTCCGGAATGGAACCGAAAATCGCCCTTCCGTTCCAGGCTTCCATGTGTGCTAGCCACCATACCAGCTCGCATGTAAAACGCCAACGCCGTCCGTGCCAGGTGAAGCGTAAGTAATCCCTGGACTCTACTGCTATTGGAACCGTGAAGTGCGCGTCCTTCAGGTCCAACTTGGCTATCCAATCCGACTGTCTCAGAAGGTCTCTGAGACAATGTATGCCTTCCATCTGAAAATGCTGGTAGCGTAGGAAGGCGTTGAGAGGGAAAAGATTTATCACTGGGCGTACTCCGCCCCCTTTCTTGGGCACTAGGAAGAGATTGCTCGTAAAGCCTGGAGTGGCAAACGGCAATTCTTCGATGGCGTCTTTCGAGAACATCTCTTCGACTTCTGTGGAGATCATCGCGTCCTGCTCCTGTGGGAGAGACAATTCCCTGGGGGCAGAAATTTGAACAGGCAGGGAGACAAACTCCAGTTGATAACCCTTTACGCATTGCAGAACCCAAGCATCTGAGGTTATATTTGCCCACCTTAGATAGAATAAGGCCAGCCTCCCCGCCACCCGAACCTGATCGAGAGGGGAAGAAAGGGTACTCACCATAAGGGCGTCTGCCCGAAGACCCACCACGGGGGTATCTGGAGCCCCACGATCTCCCTCTTGCCGGAAAGAAGGGAGGCGTTTTCGGATCTTGGAACCCTCGGGAGGGGAAAAAGGAACCTCTGGTGGCACGGAATGAGCCTCGGAAACCACGGCCGGGTGCACGGTTCCTGCTACGCCCGGCACCTCCGAAAACCTTGGCGCGAATACGCGCTTCATATTTGCCTGCGCCTTGTCGATTGGCGTAAATGTTTTGACATAAGATCCCATGTCCTTCACGAAGGATGTGCCGAACAACATCCCCTCATCGGCTGAATCAGGTTCAGCTACGGTTATAGCGGCCAGTTTAGGGTCTATTTTTAAGAGAATTGCCTTGCGTCTCTCGGAAGACATGGCCGTGTTAGCATTCCCTATAAGGCAGATAGCCCGCTGGACCCACCCGATGGCCACATCGACATCCAAAACAGAGTCACCAGTACGAGCGGCGTCAAGAAGCTCGTACAGCTTTGACAGGGGGCCCAGCGTATCTAGGATCTTGTCTTGGCACCCTTTTAGGGAGTGATCAAGAGCCTTCTTAGGTTTCCACCGAGACTTATTTAAAAATTGGGCAATTTGAGGGTCAACGTCTGGGGTCTTACAGGCAGCGCCAGGGAGGGAAGGTCGTGGGCATTCGGCGCGCAATTTATTGCGGCCTTCCTTGGACAGAGGCGTGCGTATTCGTTTAGCCACATATTGGGCGATATGGTCCGGAGGGACCCATTCAGCAGACCGCCGGTGACGTAGGTCTTCCGGGTCATACAGGGGGTTACCCTGTGGGTCTAAAAGCCCTTTATTATCATCCCCAGCGGGGCCTGGCACTTTCCCTCGGGGTTTGCAGAGGACCCAGAAGGGGTTACACCCGTAGGGGGTTGATCCTCGCCTGACTCGCCCTCAACATAGGAGTCATACTCCATAATATCGGAATCATCTTCCACACTCCGGTCGGTATCCGACCCATTATCCAGGGCTCTAGCCCGTTTCCACAATCTAGCCTTTTTAGCCCGGCCAGGGGCTCTTGTGCGCGTGGGATGCGCGCTATCTGCGACCGCCAGAGGCGTGTCAGTCATGGCAGGCAAAGCCTGCATCGAGGAGTGGGAGCTGATATGTTGAGATTTTGCCTTCGCCTTACGGGCACCCGGCACAGTTTGGGCAGGGGAAGGGGACCCCACACCCAGGGGGGTAGGGGTAGCCATGGAAGGCAAAAACACAGAGTGAAGTGACTGGGTAAAGGATGATGAAACAGCCCCCAGAGCGGAGGCAATAGCCTTTTGAAGGGAGGAAGCCATAGTGGCCTCTAATAAGGCCTGGAACTCCTGAGAGGCCATAGCATAATGAGGCACTTAGAGAAAAAACGGGCACTAATATAAGCCTAAAAGAAAAATACCAGAAATGGGTTGATTAACCCAGCAGAACAGCATACAAGCTATAACCTGATCGTTGGTGTAGCAGGGGAACCCGGAGAAAAACAGGGACCGACCGCACGGCAGAACAGGGTGATGCGAGTGACCGCCCAAAATGGCCGCCGCAGTCAGAGTGCGCTCGCGGACCGGCTCCCAGAGGGGGAAGGGGCGCGTGCACCTACACACGCGGGCAGCCCGCGAGAGGGGAACGAGCACACTCAGCCGCGGTCGCAGGGGAAGGACCGTCGCGGCAGAGTAATAGCGCTGAGAAGCGAGTAGAGTAAACAGGGACGGGAGGGAGGGGAAATTGTATGAAATATAAAATTCCCTAATAAGCAAATTCAAGGGGCTAAAATAATTAAAAGTATTGAGTCAATTTTTTGGTTTGATTAATGTAAGGGGAATTACGGTGCCATAATATATATATATTTTTGATAATATTTTAAAAATAGAATTTTTTATATTTTAATTAGCCCATAATTTTTTCCCCTCAATGCCACATTTGCCATTCAGCAACAAAGTCAGTCATGTCCAGAGGGCCAATGTGCATATGGAGTATTCGCTTGTATAGTACATCAATGGTGAAGCTAAGAGCGTAGACTAAAAAAAAAGGGGTCAAATACAGTTGTGCTCAAAAGTTGCATACCCTGGCAGAAATTGCAAAAGTTTGGTATTGATTTTAAAAAATATTATCGATCATGCAAAAGCAAAAAGTATTTTATTGAAGGATAGTGATCATATGAAGCCATTTATTATCACATACCGGTAGTTATTTGGCTCCTTTTTATATCATAATGATAACAGAAATTTACATACCCTTGAATGTTTGGCCCTGTTACAGACACACACGGTGACACACACAGGTTAAAATGTGAATTAAAGGTTCATTTTCCACACCTGTGGCTTTTTTTAATTGCAATTAGTGTTTGTGTATAAATAGTCAAGGAGTTTTTAGCTCTCATGTGGATGCATTATGGGGCTATGCAGCTATGGGAGCAGAAAAAAACTGTCAAAATACATGCTTAACAAGGTTAATTAACTTTATAAAGATGAAAATGGATATAAAAATATATCCAAAGCCTTGAAAATGCTAGTCAGTACTCTTTAATCACTTATTAAGAAGTGGGAAATCCATGGATCTCTTGATACCAAGCCAAGGTCATGTTGACCAAGAAAGATTTTAGCCACAACTGCCAGATGAATTGTTCAGGATACAAAGAAAAACCCACATGTAACCTCAGGAGAAATACAGGCTGCTCTTAAAAAAACAGTGTGGTTGTTTCAAAAACCACAATACGACGATACTTGAACAAAAATGAGCTGCATGGCCGAGTTGCCAGAAAGAAGCCTTTACTGTGCCAATGCCACAAAAAAAGCCCAGTTACAATATTTCGGAAAACACCTTGACATGCCTCACAGCTTCTGGTTGTAATTTGGAGTGACAAGAATAAAAGAGAGCTTTATGGTCGCAACCATAAGCACTATGTTTGAAGAGGGGTCAACAAGGCCTATAGCTAAAGCATGGTGGTGGCTCACTGATGTTTTTTTATTTGTTTTTTGGGGGGGACTCTAGAGGCATGGGAAATCTTGTGAAAATTGATGGCAAGATGAATGCAGAATGTTATCAGAAAATTCTGGCAGACAATTTGCATTCTTCTGCACAAAATCTGCACATGGGACCCTCTTGGAATTTCCAGCATGATAATGACCTTAAACACAAGGCCAAGTTGACCCTCCACTGGTAACATCAGAAAAGGTGAATGTTCTGGAGTGGCCATCACAGACTCCTGACCTTAATATCATGGAGCTACTCTGGGGAGATCTCAAACATACGTTTCATGCAAGACGACCAAATACTTTACATGACCTGGAGGCATTGTGCCAAGATGAATGGGCATCTATACCACCTGCAAGAATCAGGTGCCTCATAGACAATTTTTACAAAAAAGTGCACACTGTCATTGATGCTAAAGGGGGTAATAGCATTAAGAATGCAGACCTTTGAACGGGGGTCTTTTATTTTATTTTTCTTTGTTGCCATGTTTTGTTTTATGATTGTGCCATTCTATTATAACCTACAGTTGAATATGAACCCCATAAGAAATAAAATAAATGTGTTTTGCGTGCTTACTCTCATGTTTTCTTTAAAAATGGTACATATATTACCAATTCTACAGGGGTATGACTTTTGAGCACAACTGTATGAGCCTGTTGGTTTCTGTGATGGTGCTGGTTGTGGTTGTGGACAGTTCCTCATTAACTGCAGCTAGCATACTGTCTGTTGGCAGTTTACTAGTGATCTTTGCTAATCTTGTCCAGTGGTCAAGGACTGCTAGCTTTTTTATAATCATCTTTCTTATATCTGTTGTCATGCCATCTTGGGCAGAGATTCAGATTGGCAATTTTCTGCAAGTATGGGTGTGGGTATGGAAATTTATTTCTCCTTGTGACTCATTTATGAGGTTTTGTGCATTCCATCTGCATTCACACTTGTTTCCTCTTGACAATGTTCAAATATGTAACTATCTAGGTAGATTGTGTGAATAGCTAACTAGGTTGTGTAACTAACTAGAGTAGACGAAGGTCTCTTATTCATCCATATTTCCCATATATATTTCATGTAGCCCCTGTCACAGGGTCTGCTGTTGTAGGATAAGTCAAGCACTTCATGTTTAGGTATGGTAGGTTCACTTGTCATTTGGGAATCTTGTTAATGCATGTGATGTCTGAGCCAGCAGGACTCTTTTAGTATATGTTGTATATTTATTGCCCTGGTTCCCTTGTTAATCAGGGCGAGTTCAGAGTTATGGAATTCAGAAGTTGCTCCATTTGGCAAAATACTACTGGTAAGTCTAATGATAAAATAGATATCAAAAAAGCAAAATGTCCAGCTCACTTCAACATACAAAAAGCACTCAAGATCTATCAAGGTTCACACAGCAATTTAACAGCACATTGACCAAACAATAAGTCTCTTTCAAAAATAAAATAACTAACTATGCAGTAACATTTTCTTCTGCCTATTACACGGCTTATATATAAATGACTTACCTTTCCATGTTTCCACTTTATTTCTTTTTCAATAATTAACTCCGGATCATCAGAATGAGATAAATTCAACTTTCCCACAATAACACATTCATAGCGATTAGTATTTTGATTATGTATTGAAAATGTCAGGTAATAGTTATATGTCATTCCTCCTATGCTATTAAACCATTTGAACATATTCATATATTGGTGGAGCTTGTGGAGGAAAAAGGTTAAATATGTGAAAGATTAAAAGATTATAAAGACTAAAGACTACAGACTTAAACACTAAAATGACTGATAAAATATATCACAAACTGGAGGCGGAGTCTGGCTGTGGAGCTGAGCGGACGTACTCTGTAAGAGCTCCTGGGCCTAATCAAGCTAATCTGGACTTAAACACGGGCCACCCTACCTAATAGGACCCAAACCGACAGGACCCGACTCAGTAGGCACCAGTGTACCGGGAGATACCCTTCGTGACTTTCTCGGACACTGGACTCCCCGAACCGAGGCTTGCGGCCTACACCACGCCGAGCTGAGGAGAGACGGCCGTTCTCCCAGCTCTCGGAGCCGCTGCCTTCTCCCCCCCGCAGGACCGGTGGGGGTTATCCTGGTCCATCACGGTGGAATCCTCGCTTAGCTCCAGACCCACAGGAGCACAAGCCGACAGTACAGGGCCACGGTGCCTACCTAAGATGGCGGCGGCCTACAGGGGGCGGCACAAGAACGCCACGCCGACCCACAACTATTAAGCAACAACCTGCCGGCCCGCATAGATCAACTATTTGCGGATTTCTGGAGGAGATTGCAGGAGAAGCTGGTAGTCGGAGTCGGAACAGAAACGACACCACTGCGATCTACCTCCCTTCATGACAGCAACACCTCCACGGCGCCGAAACCAGGCCTGATTAGGCCTTGGCGGAATCAGCATAGAAAGCAAGCACGGGGCAACCCTAGAGCCCCAGACAACCCTGCCTACCCCAAACATGGTATGCCAGTCCACACCGACTCAAGACACGCAAATACCCGTCCACGAAAGGGCTTACCTCGGGGTCACCAGCTAAAGTCCGCAAATACACCAGCGGCAGAAGCTCCATCCGGGCGGCGAACCATACACTGCTCACTCATCAAGCTCAAAACAACGCAGAATCGCATTCCCACGGCGAGCAAGAGGATGACAACAGGTACAAGACTTCACTACAGACACAGAGAACAACGGAAACTTGAGACCCGACATGCTCACTCACCCTGCCTGAGGTCCAAAGGACTATGACACCCAGCCCCAAGACGGATCCGAGCCCGACCAGAAAACCGGTCCCTTCTACCAATACCTGGGCACAGAAACCCGCACCGCCTCTCTGTGATATGGAAATGCAGGATACCCAAGGCGGGCAACGGCAAAATGAGATGACAGCCCGGGCAACCACTTCTATCAGGGACGTTTTACAGCCCAACAGCACTCTACTGGCTCTTTCCGAACTTGGGAATCAGCTGACTGGTGACTATGATAGGGACAGGCATGCTGTATAATGTCTAGGCCTCTTCAATTTCAGACAGTTACCCACAAACCTAATTTAAAACGGACCCTCTTTTATGTGACCTGTTTTTATGTTTTTTCTTATTATGCCATTATTTTTCTGCTCGCTATACTCTTGCGTTCTAATGACCCTTAGCCATATGTGGAGAGCAGCAGTGGAGAGGCGCTTTAACCGGTGTCACAACTGCACTAGTGAAAACCTAGACTGTTAGACATGTTAGATGATATAGATTGTGCAATTAAACACGTATAGTGTCTCATGCATGTTTAAACTGCTTTCCTCTGGAATGTGCTCACTGAAGCTTCACACGGTCACTTACCCACACGCAGGAATTAGATACTAAGCAAGACGATAGAGACATACTGTTTTAAGCAGAGGCAAGTTTAGATAACCTGCATATTATAATCTACTAAACACGTTCGGCCTCCTGGGACCCCAGGCAGACGTACCTTCAGGCTTGCTACCTGCTATTTAGAGCTCCACCCCCTTTCTGCCGCCTCTGAGCCCTCTACCAGCCACCAACCTAAGACCTCCCTGGGCCCATACTCAGGTTTTCCACTAGTTAGGACTAGTCCTGAGGTGAGTGTATTACAAACCATTGAGACAGCTTTACTAGAACCACTCAACTCACACAATCTACGCTATATCCTCAAATCACACGCTACATCATATGATCACTCTACATAATACAGCCCTGGGTAACTACAATGTCAACCACACACTCAGCTATGCCTCATGCAGTATGGTTTAGTTTGTCTATACACTGTAGCACTAAGCTTACCGTTAGCATTACCATGTCTCCGACCTCCCAAACCAAAGTTATACTTGTTCTATCTTACTGTTACTAAGCAGGTCTTGAGATATATTTGTTCAAACTAGTCATAAATATAAAAATGTGCAAGCTTCATCATGTACCTCTATGTTACAATTGACTATAATGCGTTGGAGGATTGCTGTTGGGGTACCTCCACATGCGACTGTTATATAAACATGCACTGCAAAAATAAAGAATAAAAAAAATATATATATATATCACAAACTAAAATGTAAACCTTTAATAAGAGCTTTACAATAAAAAATTATGAAATAACGATGCACCCTTAATTTTTATATTTTTGTGTAAAGGTTTTAAAATTATTTCCCTTACATTTTCAGCAGCTTTTATCCAAATAGTCTGAAATGTCAAAAGGAATAAGTGCTTCAATTAAATTGTATTGGCTAATAACAGTAGAAGATCAACTGCACGTTAGTATCAATGTTTTTATTGTATTTAATGCCAGCTGATATTCAGGGAGACAAACTCAAAAATGGGTTGGCAGACTGAAATAAAACCACTGATAAATGTGAATCAAAATCATATTTAAAGGCCAACACCAATATACGTAACATACTACACATATTTAAACATACACATTGCATTACTCTGCATCGATGACTAATGAGATTCATAGATATTCATTGCTAAGACACCACAACATTACCTGCATGCAGCACACAAGCACATCATATAACCATCTTAGATGCTTGATGAGGAGCACCTAGCTAATGAAAGTGAGTAGTGTTTTTCATGATTTATGGTATAATGGATAGTGAAGGTATAATATATATTTGCCTAGGGAAGGCGGGAGGGCGATTGGTGTGCCCAATTCATCAGTGCATCAAGGAAGAATACCACCTGGTAGAGAGTCAGGCAATCCATTTAAGCCATAAGAGCTGTTCATCATACCATCAATGGAATAAAATACAGGTCCCTGGCCTTATCTTATAGCTAGGATAGGCTTTTGCCAATCCCACGCATGCTTAAACTCCCTCACTGTGTTAACATCTACCACTTCAGTTGGAAGGCTATTTCATGTATCCACTACCCTCTCTGTAAAGTAATACTTACTGAAGTAATTTAAATATAGTCTCCTCCGTTACTGTGTTGATTCCCTTTATGTATTTAAATGTTTCTAGCACACTCCTTCATTCCCTTAACCCCTAACACTAAATCATCACTCTCCTTACTTCTGCTCATTCTGCTTTCCTCAAAGTGCCAACTCATAGGAGCTGTGACAAAAGCAACTTCACCACTGGTTTTTGGAGAGGACTGCTTGCCAGACTTTTACCCTGTGACTATGGCCCCTTTTAATTTATTTTGGCTGAGAGGCCCTAATTGTGCCTATTGGGACTTAGCACAATGTTCTTCAAACTTTTGCAGTAGTTGAAATGACACTTCGGATACAGCCGAAGTGTTGAAGTAGTTGAAGTGGCCACCATTCGACATTAGAACATGTGGTGGCCATCTTGTCCTCATGGACCAAAAACCACGCATAGACTTCAGGGGGGACCTAGCCGCGAATGCCCTGGGCATGAAATCCTGTGTTCGCCTGGGCAAAAATATGACTTCCATACAAATTTTTAACCCCAGCTCTGATCTGGCTGATCTTTGATATGTTGTTCACCCCGATCAGAGCTAAGCTTTATGGGGATATGTTGCGTTTTAGGGGAACTTATGGTACTTTATATAAATGTTTTTTTTTTTTTCTGCCTGTAGATAATTAGGTTATTGCATTAACTACCTTAATTATATCACAGGCAGAGGGGAGAGATTGTTTACTGTATGTGGGAGTGTCGTACTGTTAATGATTGATTTGATTGGTTTACGTCTGTTGTGTCCCTGTCCTTCATTAGGTATAGTGAGTGTGCCTCTGCCCTGAAAAACTGTATAAAAATCCAATCTCTGCCATTAAACCTTCTGTTTCTGATTTACCCTCAATCTAGAGTCTTGTCTCTTATTGGGGGAAACTGCTACAAGGGATTGCCATGCTCTTCATACTCCCTTGAATAATCACTAGCTCTTGTAAGAGTTGTTCCTGCTTCACTCTCTGGAGGAAGAGAGGTTCACCCACTGGAACCTGGAGCCTTGTCGTAGGTCCAGGGTGTCCCTCGGTAAGCACTAGGAGCATCCGTCGGCGGAGGTACCCAACCGGGGTATAGTAAGCTCTGTTACAGGAGCAATGCTCTATCTTCTCCTCTTCTACTTTTCTCTCATCTCCCTCAGCATCAAAATATCTCCTCACACCAACTTCCCTCAACAACATAATTACATTAACATTAATCCCTCTTGGCTTCACTCCCCCTTCTCTCATCTCAAGCCCTGCACTCATTTCTCTTTTCTCTCTCTCCTGCTCTAACTCAATCTCATCCTAGACCCTGCTCATATAAAACCCATTCACACCTCCTGTCACTATCTCTCCTCCTACTTCTAGCAGCTGGTGACGTCTCACCCAATCCAGGGCCCTTCACCTAGTCTTCTCACACTAAGACAACCAGAAACCACACAAACCTCATCCACGTACCCTGCAGTTTATCCTCCTTTACCAACATTCAGTGTGCACTCTGGAATGCCCGTTCAATCTGTAGTAATATTAAATCAACAGCCATACACAACCTTGTCATCTCTAACTCACTCACAATACTGGCACTCAATGAGACCTGGCTGTCCCACTCTGATACCACTATTCCCACTTCTTTAAGTTTCGGTGGACTACAATTCTCCCAGACTCGACTGTAAAGGAGGCGGTGTAGGCATCCTTCTCTCCCCTCAATCCTATCCTTCCTGCCCTTTCCTTTACTTCCTTTGAAGTTTACACTGTCCACCTTTTTAAGCCCACTCCTTTAAGAATTGCCATCATCTATCGCCCGCCCCCCCGGTCATCCTAGCCTATTCATTGAATATTTTTCTTCCTGGCTACCCCACTTTCTCTCCTTTACCACTCCCTCCCTAATACTTAGGGACTTTAACATCCCAATCAACAACCTCAACTGCCCTGATGCCTCCTGTCTAACCTCCTCCTTTGGACTCAAGCAGTTGTCTACTTCAGCAACTCATACAACCGGAAAAACTCTTGACCTCATCTTCACCAATCTCTGTATCACCTCTAACTTATCCACTGTTTATTTTATCTGACCACAATCTGCTAGCATTTGACATCAGCATACCCCGTACCTAAATTTAACCACCCCCAACTCTCCAATCTTGCAGAAACTTCAACTGTCTTGATCTCCAGCATTTCTTGATCTCCCTTTACCGATCTCAAATCTAACTTGCCCTTACTCTGCAACCTCACCCTACAACTCAACTCTTTCCTCTCAACTTGACATCATGGCACCTCCTACAATTAAATGCAGCAAGTGCCCCCAATTACAACCCTGGAACACCAAGCTGACCTGTTACCTACAAAAATGTTCTAGTACTGCTGAACGCTGCTGGTAAAAGTCTCACTTTGCATCTGACTTCCTCCACTATAAATGTATGCTGCGCTCCTACAGCCTGGCTCTTTCCGCTGCAAAAGTAAATTACTTTAACACCCTCATAAGTACACTGTCTCATCAACCCAAACACCTATTTCACACTTTTAAAGCTCTTTTGATTTAACGCTCTTCTTCGCCCTTTTACTCCCCCTCTTTCTACCACATTGTTCCCCACAAACTTTGCATCTCACTTCATTGAGATCTCTAATTTCTCTCCTTCTTCTACCAATATATCACCCAACCCCACTCCCTCCACCATTCTACACTCATTCACACCTGCTACAGCCGAAGAGGTTTCTGCTCTGCTCCTGTCCTCCCGCCCCACCACCTGTTCCCTCGATCCTATTTCCTCATATCTCATCTGCACTTTGTCTCCCTCTCTTGCTCTTCCTCTCACTAAAATTTTCAATCTCTCCCTTTCCTCTGGCACATTTCCCCCACCCTTTAAACATGCAACTGTAACCCCAATTCTGCAAAAAAACAGCCTTGACCCCAACTCCCCATCCAACTACTGCCCTATCTCTCTACTGCCATTTGCCTCCAAGATCCTAGAGAGAGTTGTGAACACCAGACTGACTGACTTTCTCAAATCAAACTCTCTGCTTAACCCCCTTCAGTCTGGATTCCGCGCTGGTCATTCTGTCGAAACGGCTGTGACCAAAGTATCCAACGATTTAATTGCTGCAAAATCTTGTGGCCATTACGCTATCCTAATTCTCCTTGATCTTTCCACTGCCTTTGACACTGTAGATCATCAACAGCTAATTTTGGTCTACATGATACTGCTCTCTACTGGTGCTCCTCCTACCTCTCCCAGCGCTCTTTCAGTGTTTATTTCTCTGACTCTGCCTCTTCCCCCCAACCACTCTCTATCGGTGTCCCCCAAAGTTCTGTCCTTGGTCTCTATCTATACTGCCTCCCTTGGTAAACTCATCAGCTCCTTTGGCTTCTGTCTTCCGTTATCATTTCTATGCATATGACACGCAAATCTACCTCTTCCTCTCCTGATCTATCTCCGCCCATCTTGACTTGTGGCTCTGACTGCCTCTCTTTGATTTCCAACTGGATGGCTGCTCACTTCCTTAAACTCAACCTGTCCAAAACAGAACTTCTGGTCTTTCCTCCCTCAAGTGTTGCTACTCCTGTGTCTGTCTCCCTCCAAGTCAAAGGCGCTACCATCACCTCTACCTCACAGGCTCGCTGTCTGGGTGTTCTTTTTGACTCTAACCTCTTCTTCACCCCCCGTGTCCAATCAATCGCCAAATCCTGTCGCTTCCATCTCAATAACATATTTAACTCCGGATGCGGCTAAGGTGTTGGTCCATGCTCTTGTTCTCTCTCGCCTTTACTATTGCAATACCCTTCTCAGTAGTCTTACATGTTCCCAGATTGCACCGCTGCAATCTATAATGTATGCAGCGGAAAGGCTCATTTTCCTGTCCGCTTGCACCTCCCATGCTTCCCCGCTCTGTCAGTCCCTGCATTGGCTTCCAGTTAGATATAGGGCTCAATTTAAAATTCTGGTGCTTGCTTACAAGTCCTAAATAATGCTGCTCCAACCTCCCTAATACACAAGTATTCCCTGTCGAGGCCCCTACGCTCTGCCAAAGACCTATGTGTATCCTCTGTCTGTACTCCCACCTATAATGCTTGCCTCCAAGATTTCTCCAGGGCTACACCTCTTCTGTGGAACTCCCTTCCCTTCTCATTCAAGGAATCATTGAAAACTCACTTCTTCCAGAAAGCATATCAATTAAACTGTTAGCAGGTTTTTATCCCCCACCCCCATGACTCATCTCCTACAACTGTCAAAAATTAGTTACTAAGCGCTCAGTGAATACTTTTCTAACAGCCTACTTTGCACCCCTACTTTTACCCTTTCTGTCACTATACCCCACACTCTATAGAATGTAAGCTCATTCAGCAGGGCTCTCCACCTCTCTGTTCCTATATGTCCAGCTGATATAGTAATCTTTTCAGCAAACAAATAAGTTTGAATGACTATCTGTTCCTGACCAAATTAGAGATGATTAAATTGCGTATACGCAGAAGTAAATTCACACTGACACGAGGTTCAGGTTAAATGAAAGAACTTCAGAAAATGTAATGGCATCTGTTAAAAAGTGGGTGCGCAGACCCTTATAAAGGCAAAATTACATCATTGAAGAAAATCAAGATATCAACAAGAAAACATTATCAATTGGCTTAGGTGTAAAGTGGTTAGTTAAATGCCCTCCCCACTGGGTGTTACATCTCATGTCATAGCTGACGTCATGATCTTCTCCTCCAGATTTCAGCACCATCTTGCTAGCACGAGGAGCTCACTCGATGGGAGGGGGGCTTTGGCAGCTATTCATTTTGAGTAACTGGCACGTTAGTCTCTCAAGGTTAGTTCTCAAGGCCTTTTTAGCAATTACACATTTTATTAAGACTATCTGCTACAATGTTTCACTTAACAGGATCCTAGCATTTCCTGCTGACACACTATTTCTATGAACAAAGCATTCTTGTAAGATTTAAACTATGAGGCCTATGAAAGGAATATAAGAGTATAGTTTTAAAGGGGCCCAGTAAGGGTATAGTTTATAAGGGGCCTAATAATTCTACAACATTCCCCCCTTAAAATGTTAATTACTAAAAAGATAAACTTTATTTGTTAGTATCAGAAGATTTGTTAGCCCAAAGACACATAAACCCCATGACCGCTAACTTGGTGTTAATGCAAAGTGCAAGTCTATCCCTTATCTGACCCTAACAGGCTGCAGCTCATCCGTCAGTACGGCTCTTGAACACTTCACTCCATGGGTATCCCGCGGTGGCTTGTCCACCACTTCTCCACACGGTAGACTAACCCATACAGACGGAAGCTGTCCCTTAGCTGTCCCTTCCTAGAATTTCTGCACTTCATCATCATAAGGGAGAGTTTGTAGCGGAATACAGGGCGAGGTGAGATCTTGATCACCAATTTCCAGATGAGTAAAGGTTGGTGTCGTTTGGTCTACAGTCTTCTGTAGGAACTTTCTGAGGCATGGGAGGACACAACAAACGAGAAGAGCAAGAATAAAAAGAAAAATTAGTAGAGCCATACCAATATGAACTAAAGCTTTCTGCCAACCAGTCATCCAACCAAACCATTTTTCCCAGGGATCTGTCACCCCAGAATTCCTTTTCAACTCTTCTGAGAGTTTATTTAATTTTTCTATGGCCAGGGTGACCTTACCATTAGGGCCTGTGTTTTCTGGAATGTAAGTGCAACAAGTCATGGTGTTGGGTAGTATTTTACATACACCCCCCTTTTCGGCTAGAATCATGTCTAAGGCCAGTCTGTTCTGGAAGGTCATCTGGGATGTGGCTTGTAGTTGTTCGGCTAAACCCTGGAGGGCATCCCTGGTGTAATTAACAAAGCGCTGTTGGTTGTAATAGACATAATTTATCCAGTTAAGGTTTTTATTGGCAGTGACTATAGTGAACAGTGATTCAAAACCCACGGCAACTTCATCTCTAGCTTTAAATTCATTAGGTAACCCCTTAGGAACCCCAATGGTATCTATGTAAATGTGTGGGTCGAAGCTGCCTTTTACTGGGGTTTCACGCTTGACTCTGGTTGATGTTTGTGGAGATTCATGAATGTCAGGATGATTATCAGAAATAATGTGAATGGGCATGATGACTTTAACTAGGGTACACTCTCCCCACCACTCAGACTCCAGTCTAGACCTTAACTGTAAATCCCCACATAACCAGTAATTATCTCCTAGTGACCTGGTATGGTTTTGTAACAGGCGCATAGGAACAGTTCTGTAGGTGGCACAATAACCTTTGGAAAAGTTACCCATGAATTTACCAATCCCATCATACATGGTGTAACAAGTGTAATTACCGTTATAGATTGTGATTCCATCTGGGGGTTTGACACTTCCTACTAGGAGAGGGTACTCTGCTGTCCATGCTTTGCAGAGGGACCTGTTGAAATCATAGCGGTAGACAAAAAGACTCAAGAAGCAATCTTCTATTTCTAAAGGGAGAGTTAGGGGAACGGTGCCAAGATGAGGTCGGGCACCACCACATACATAACATGCGGTTCTATTATGCTTGTTGGCATTATATCTCATCCACTCTAACCACAAATTAATGTCATTAAATCCAGTTTCAGCGGCCATGGTATCTTCAAAAGTGGGGTTAGCAATGGCCATCATGTCCCTAAAGGACTGGATATGTGGTTTCAGCGGATTTGGGACCATATGTACAGCCCCTTGCCACTCTGGAGAGTGACACATGTCCTTGAGGTAGAAATGACCTAGTTTGTTATAGGAACCCCTTCTCCAATACATTCCCATTACATATTGATCAGCATCCTCTGGGCCAGGATGTTCAATATTCAACATCAATTTCATAGGTGTACCTCCTCCAGGCTTTCTTAAAGTCATTCTTTGGAGGAGGGATCTACCATGGTCATCTATCTTTGATAAGGCACTTTTTGGTTTGTAACCCCAGGCAGGCCCGGCATTCCATCCCGCCGCCCCCCCAATGGTTACAGTTGTGCCCCCACTGTTTGTCAACTACACAAACATAGGGGTCTTTTGCTTGTGGTATATCTTTATAAATGGCTTGGATCTGTGATTTAGGAAATGGGCAATCTACAACATCACAGTAATCAAAAGTAAAGGTGGCTACGCGGGTACGTGATGAATTATACCAGAAGGTGTACCCACTAGCATCTTTAGTAATGGCCACTTGCTGGGCTTTAAGAAGGCCAATCAAGGGGATTAGGTACCAGAAGTACATGGTTGCGACGAATCAGCTTTCTCTGGAGCAGGTGTCTTTTAGCAATGGGAGGCGTGAATCCAATGGGGCCTACCAGCCAGCTTGACAGAGATAATGGTGATCAGGAGAACCTGGAATAGTCCCTCAAATCTTGGTTCCAGAGTGTGTTTTCGCACAAATTTCTTGACTAGGACCCAATCACCTGGAAGCAGACTGTGGTTGCCTGTGTCAGAATCAGGATCTGGAATTGAAGAGAAAACTTGGGCATGGATTTTGTTTCTTGTGACTTTAACATTCTAGTTTTCAAGGTACCATTCATACGCTCCACCTTACCACTACTCTGTGGGTGGTAAGGGGTATGAAAAGCAAGAGTCACTCCTAGAGCAGTCCAAATATTCTTTGGTAACTGATGCTGTGAAGGCCGGACCTTGGTCACTTTCAATAACTTCCGGCAATCCAAATCTACACACAATTTCTGTAAGTAGACGTCGTGCTGTTGTTTTGGCGGTAATGTTAACCACTGGGTAGGCTTCTGGCCAGCCTGAGAACATGTCCACTATTACTAGTGCATATTCATAATTGCCACTCTTTGGCATCTGGATATGGTCTATCTGGATTCTTTGGAATGGATACATAGGTTTAGCCAGGTGTTTCAAGGGGACTTTAGCTGTCTTCCCAGGATTACATTTAGCACAGATGACACACGCCTTGCAGTAATTATTGATTAGCGTGGTAATTCCAGGAGCTTCATAGTACTTCTGTACAAGGGCATTCATCGGATCTTTTGATAAGTGTGCAGGACCATGTGCCCATTGAACAACTGCTGGGTATAAACTCTTAGGGAGAGAGAATCTGAGGTTGTTGTAATACACTCCATCCTTTAGAACAGCCCCTTTCAGTTTCCATTTTTTTATTTCTTCGGGGGCTACTGTAGCCTGTTGTTCTCGTAAGATCTTTAGATCGGTTGGAAGAGTCTGCAAAGTGAATATTGGAGTTTCTTCATTTCCGGACACTCTTCTTTCCACTTCCTGTGGTTCTCTTGCAGCTTGCTTTGCAGCTTGATCAGCTAGATGGTTGCCCTTTGCTTCATCCGAGTCCAACTTCCCATGTGCTTTTATCTTCAAAACAGCCACTTCTTCTGGAAGTAGGAGGGCGTCCATCAGTACCTTGATTGCAAAACTGTGCTTAACTGGTGTACCGGCAGTGGTAAGAAATCCTCTTGTTTTCCAAATCAATCCGAAGTCATGAGCCACGCCCAGTGCATATCTTGAATCTGTGTAGATATTGGCACGTTTTCCTTCAGAGATCTTGCATGCTGAAGTTAGAGCTTGTAATTCAGCTTCTTGTGCAGACTTTGTTGATGGTAGGGATGATGACTCAATAATTTCATCTGTTGTGGTGACGGCATATCCTGTATGATATTTTCCTTCTTCATCAGCATACCTGGAGCCGTCCACAAACAGGGTGATGTCAGGATCTGTTAGTGGATCCTCATGCACGGTTGGTAGGTGTGTTGTTTCCATTTTCATCTGTTCGAAGCAGTCATGGGGGGTTTCTGGATCATAGTCGTGATGTATGACCAGGTCTTCAAATTCTTCTTCCAGAAGGTAACGTGGCCATGCTCTTATATGTTCATGTTCAGTTGATGCATACCTGGCAACACCTATCTCTTGAAGTTGTGAAGCATCCATGGTGGCCCATAATTTTGCCATAGGCCCAAGATCACCCCATGACTTAGTCTTTGACTTGGTTACAGGGACATGTGGAATAGCTGTGTCCCAATGATGGTACATGTGACAGACCCATCCGTCTGGACTAAACCTACTGGGTTCGTCTGATTTGCCCAGTGCTTATGGTCCCTGAGAGATAATGTGAAGGGTTGGTACTTTTTGTAAATGACACTTCGGACACAGTCGAAGCTGTCGAAGTACCGAAGTTACCGAAGCTATCGAAGTGCCGAAGTTACCGAAGTCGTCGAGGTGGCCGGCATCGGACAAAGGACCACGTGGCGGCGGCCATTTTAACTTCGAACACGCCGACCCGTACTATCGACGGCACTTCGACACTTCGACTAAAGTCGAAGTACCGACCCCACTTCGAACGGGACTTAGCCATTTTTATGCCAGAAAGTGACCGACCGCACAGCCCGAATCCAGGGAACTATTTTGGGCAAGAAAAGGTGCTTGCGGTCGGTCATAAAAGGACTTCCGGGTAACTTTTTATTTACTGAAGGGATTGGTGTGATTTTTGAGAGTGTTTATGTTTAAAGTATGCTGAATCTGAATATGTGCTTTTTATGTGAATATGATGTATGGTTTTAAAGTTATGAAAGTTGTATAAAAGTATATTTCAAACTGTATGTATAATGGGATTATGTGTCACACCAAGGGGAGGGGATGTGTGGGATGTAACATCGATGCCATTGGTTATTTTATGCCTCCCCCTGGGTGTGGCCTGTGTGTGTGAAATGGAAATAAAAGGCAGGCTGGATGATCCAGTCCTCAGTTCATGTTTTACCCTCATAATGGAGCTTGGTCTCGTTATTGGGGGAACCGGGATTACAAGTGACTAAGGACTGCTTATGGAGATTGTATGCTGCTTAGGTCCTATTGCTGTTCGGCTGTAAGGGGCGATACGTATGATTGGAGCTCGGAAGACGGTACCGTAACAGTACAGATGTTCAAGTCTATGTGGCATTTGGATCAAAGCCATGCTGTTACCTTCAGTATCGTAGTAGAAATCTTGTAAGGTGAATGTTACCTCAACCAATTGGAAAAGTTCATCTTCATAATGAGGGTCAGGGTTGATGGTTGGTTTGTACCACATGGTGCAGAAGGCATATTCGGGCCCGTAACAGGGAGGTAAATTGGGGAGCAGTTTTGTAAGGGTGTGTGTAAGGAGTAGGACATATCCTTCATCCATGATGAATCCATAATAGCTACCCCCCTCAGGGAGTGGCAGAAGAGTTGCCGGAGCAACTTTTCTTCAAAATATGATGTCAGGTAGAGGCAGAGTTGTCTGTGGGCGAAAATGTCTGTGGGCGGAAATGTCTTAGAGAAGTAAGGTGCTTTGGCTGGATACAATAGAGAATAGAATTAAAATCATGAGGAGCAAGAATTATTAGGACCGGCACTAGAGGTGCCACACCACTGGGGGCTGCCATATTGGATGTGGGCATGACTTGAGCAGGTTGAGGCAGGGTAGGCGTGATCGGGGTAGGGGGTGTGGCAATGGAAGGTACATGGGAAGTGGTTGAATAGGGCGGAGTTGCGGGGTAAGGGTAGGAGAAGGGCGGAGGAGATGGGTAGGGATTAAGAAGGGAGGAAGCATATAAAGAATATAGATATGGTGGTGGGGAGATGGAGGAATGAGCGAGGACACAGAGATGAGGGAGGAGGAGGAGAAGGAGGAGTAGGAGGAGAAGAAGGTGGAGTAGGAAGGACAGGAGATAAGGGAGGAGGAGAAGAAGGAGCAGTAGGAGGGGAGACAGACGAAGGGGAGGGATAAGTGGAAGGAGTAAGTGGAGGTGGGCAGGTAAGGGAGCAGACAGGTGATGTAGCAGTGGAGGTGGGCAGGGTGGTGGATGGGCGGAAGGGAGGAAGAGCGGACGGGAGAAATGGATTGGAGGGGGAGGGTGGTAAAGGAGAGGATGAGGGTGAGGATATCTATAGGACTGATGGGGGGGGGGAAATAAGGAACCATCAGCATTCAATACCAGGTAGACATGAGGAGGCAGGTAAGATTCTCTTCCGCTATGGAGGCTGCAAATAGCCCATTTACAACAACTATAAACTGACCCTATGCTTTCCCTATAGAAAAATAATAAAAGGCTAACATGCACATCTGTCTGAACAGGCCTCTAACGCTATCCCTGACTCTCTCCTTTTTCCCCTATTCATTTTTATATATAGCATAGCTCAAAATATAATTCCTACATACATCACAAATATACATTATCACAATTTTATGTCTTGCAAAAGGGATAAACTTATTTTACTCTTCGCTGATAATGTATTAAAAACATACAAAATAGACAAATAACATTGTTTTCTGCGAGATAAATAAAAAAAAATAATGGAGATTTTTGTTAAGCTTTATAAATAGCTATACGTTAATCTACCTTTTTTCGTTTCCAGTTTCTGGCTGTTAATGTACTTGCTGCTAGTAACAGCCCTGGAATCAATACATTATAATGGCCAAAGTCTTGACTCATATGTATATGCAATAATAAAATATCTGGGCTTACATCAAAATTTATGTTAATCAGTCTTTAATCTTGGAGGCTATCATTATCCAATAAAGACAGATTGGAGCACACTCCCATTCTTCATTGTGTATGCTAGTACTTAAATCCTTATTCCATTTGTAAATAGTTAGGCTTATAATGTATTCTGGCTTCTTTTCAATTAGATCAAAACTTTTTTAGACCAAACCTTTAACTGTATTACCATTTATTCAAGAAATCTTTGTTTATTAGAAATTTATTTTAGTAAATATTCTTTAAGATAACACTTTTCCAGCATAACATGATGCAAAATAAACTCACGGAATTCAACCAATTTCCCTTATCATCCACCAGCCATTAATCACTTAACACGTCCAAATATTCCTCTATTCTTGTAGCAGATTCATTTTCCTAACCTCCGTAATCATATACACCCGTCTTTACTTTGCACCGCGAAAGAAAATACAGCGCCTCGTGAGCGAGTCTCCCCCACAATCCTCACTGCCTTATCACAAAACACAATATATATATATAAAGCGCTACGGAATCTGTTGGCGTCATATAAATGGCAACAACAATAACAATATACAAACCCTAGAAACCTCTTATACGACACATCACTCCTTAACCATCCTATCAACTTCTATGTAAATAACAAAATACACAATTAGAATGTCTGTAGCTTCAGCGGTTACTTCTCTGACATTCAAAGCTGAATAATTTCACTGAACACAGGCATGTCACTCCCCCCACCTAAACCTCCATACGGAGACCAGAAAGCAAGAGAGGGAGGAGGGAGAGAGGGAGGAGGGAGAGAGGGAGGGGGGAGAGAGGGAGGAGGGAGAGGGGGAGGGGGGAGAGAGGGAGGGGGAGAAACTGCAGGCATGAGAATTAACCATGTCACTGCTGAACGGTAACAAAACAGAAGGACAATTACATTACAATTATTGCGAGCAAAGAGACACAATATTACCACACACATCTAGGGTACCCATACTATAGCAACAATTGAACAAAATCCACAGAATAGCAGAAAGTAATATGGCCTTGTACATATTAGAACGATGCGCATATGAACAGTAAAACACAGCAAATAACTCCTGACCCAGTCAGGTCAATACATCAATAATTTCAGCCTTTCTCTAGGCTGTCACCTAATACAAAAACCCCAACCCTCTATCAGGGTGGTATCCGGCTCCTAGATCGGCCAACAAACAATACAAAAACCCCACAGCATTTAAGATTGGGGTAGGGACCAGGGATGGTGACCGTGGTCAGCTACATTTCGGGCATTACTGACGGGATGTTGGGCGTGGTCACCTCCTGGACATAATAATGTAATAATAGGGCGCTGGCTGGGAGAACTTCCCAGTAACACAATTATTATAATAAACATACAATCTTAAACCTTTGTGATCAACCTCTTGCTGAATAGCCTTCACTACTCGGTACCAGGCTACCGCTGTACGCTACCGCTGTACGGATCAAATCATGGTCTAACAGCTTGCTTTTCTTTTCTGTCAGTAACTTACACCAGCTCTCTGGCTGCAACCTACCGCACGGAGGTACGGCAATTCCACACACTTTAGCAATTTTATCAACCTTTTTAACCATCTCTTCTCCTTCTCTATCTTCTACCAAATCACATGCTAACCAACCCTTATTGGGTTTATTTAATTTCTGTCCCATACCCTCTATATAAGGCGTCCCAGATATAGAGAAAGATAAATGGAAAGAGAATGTCTACAGTGCTCGACTGCTACGTAAGAATAAATCCTACGTACGTCTTCCCAAAATGTAGACTAGTCACTGGTTCCGCCTACCCGAGGTAGCCGCGGATTTGTCAGGATCGGGACAGGGATCCAACACGCAGAATACAAACAGGAGTTAGGTACGTATACCGGACCTTAGAATGGCCGGACTAACGTAAGGAGAAAGCAAAGAATGGTCAGAGACAAGCTGAGGTCGAGGGAACGAGAGAACAGGTAAGCGAGAGACGAGCCGAGGTCAAAGGACACGAGAGGTAAGCAGGAACGAAAATACAAGCCGAGTCAGAACCAAAAAGACAAACAGTAATAAGAGCACTGAGAGACCAGACAAGCTAGAACCACGACAGGGCAATGAACCATTACACACATCCCTATTTTATACCTTGGCTCTTTAATTGAGGACTCCGCCCCTGATGAGTCCTGATTCGCTGTTCGGGATTAGATTGACAGGTCGGGACGTGATTGGCGTCATGACGTCGGCTCCTGAGCACCGCGTCATAAAAGGAGGCGGAGCTATCGCGGCCGGCGTGTAAACGGCCAGGAGAGCTGTGAGGATCGGGTGAGTCAACCCCCCTGAGAGGACGGCCGTCTGAAAGTCTAACCTCCTCCGAGGTAGAGACTTCAGGTACCCTGACAGGATTGGAGCGAGGCGAGAAGTGTGTGACCAATCACTTCTCTCAATAAAGAGAAATAGGAGGGGAAAGTGTAAATGATACAGAGAGTAAGATGAAAGTAAACACAGGAATCTGCGTGACAGACAATGAAGACAATATTCAAGCGTAAATACAGTACATGCATCACAGTTCAAATAAGTTCAACAATTCAAATAAGGTCCACAGTAATCCCTTTCCTTTACTCATGTGGACGAAGCCACCTCCCTCAATCTCGTAGTGTCCCCGCTCGGGGAATGACTGCAGATTAGCCACACTACCTGACAGCAACAGAACACAGCAAACACCGGCCCGAGTTCCGTATGCCTCCCTCGTTATAGTGGTTCGAACCCGTAACCACCTCTACCCTCACTCCCGTAGTGTCCCTGTTGCGGAACCATCCGCAAGTCACACTACCACGTGGTGATGGAGACAGCAATGCCTGCCCGAATCCAATCCCACCAACACAAAACGGAACACTTCCAGCGTCAGCGCTCGAGGCTGAAGTGTTCCACCCCTCTGCAAGCAGAGTAACGTGGTGTCCAATGAGGCTAGCTTGTCAAAGCGACACTTATGGGGAATCCCCAGGAAGCAGTGAGTCTACACCCCTCCACAGATTCCCACCCCTCTTTTTCCTTACTGCCGTAGCTACTCGGCACCTAAAAGAGTAAAATAGGCAAACAGAGGATCCCCAGGAAAACTTCCACAGATCCACCCCCCTCTTTCCTTACAGCCACAGCCACGTGGCTCCTAAAAGGGGTAAACAGGCAATCACTCAACCCGGGCACATAAGCTAAAGACAAAACAATTCAAACACACCCAGGTAACAGATAGTCAACAGGTAAGGTACAGGGGTCTCTGGGCAAGATATTACTTGACTTTGATGTCCTCTCGGCAGCCAATCTCAGTCGCTGGGGCAGGTCAATCACAGGGGGCTAGAACATACCGGCCAGGTGCTGCAGCAAACTCTACCGTGTATTCAGAGGTGATCAATCTCCTTCCTTCCCCCAGGATTCATCCACCCCGCGTCTTCTTGGATGGCTGCCCTAGCAGGGCATAACCCAGAGCCTCACGTTGATGCGCCAACTGATATAGTAATCTTTTCAGCAAACAAATAAGTTTGAATGACTATCTGTTCCTGACCAAATTAGAGATGATTAAATTGCGTATACGCAGAAGTAAATTCACACTGACACGAGGTTCAGGTTAAATGAAAGAACTTCAGAAAATGTAATGGCATCTGTTAAAAAGTGGGTGCACAGACCATTATAAAGGCAAAATTACATCATTGAAGAAAATCAAGATATCAACAAGAAAACATTATCAATTGGCTTAGGTGTAAAGTGGTTAGTTAAATGCCCTCCCCACTGGGTGTTACATCTCATGTCATAGCTGACGTCATGATCTTCTCCTCCAGGTTTCAGCACCATCTTGCTAGCACGAGGAGCTCACTCGATGGGAGGGGGGCTTTGGCAGCTATTCATTTTGAGTAACTGGCACGTTAGTCTCTCAAGGTTAGTTCTCAAGGCCTTTTTAGCAATTACACATTTTATTAAGACTATCTGCTACAATGTTTCACTTAACAGGATCCTAGCATTTCCTGCTGACACACTATTTCCATGAACAAAGCATTCTTGTAAGATTTAAACTATGAGGCCTATGAAAAGAATATAAGAGTATAGTTTTAAAGGGGCCCAGTAAGGGTATAGTTTAGAAGGGGCCTAATAATTCTACAACACAGCTGTCTGGTTACAATTGCATGTCTGTTAGTCCACCTATTGTATAGCACTACGGAATCTGATGGTGCTATATAAATAATATAATAATAATAATAATAATCATATTTCCTGTAGCAGACTCCATTCCCTTATGTTTGGTTATCCATACTCCCTTGTTCATCTCCCGAATGACTGGTGTGTGGTCACTTGTTATGCCCTAATGGACACCGACCTCCCCTGGCAACCACAAATTAACGACTTGACACCTTAGCTTGAGTGCTTTCCCTGGGTGGCTGCCATTCGTATAAGCAAACGCACGCTGCCATTTTGTCTCAGAACGCAGGCAGCGGTACCTGGTCATCGAACGCCTGGAACTGTTATTGGCCTTGCGTCTCCTCGAACCCAGGCAAAGATGGTAGTGCTGCCTGTCCCATTTCCCGACCAACTAGACGAACCGCGTTTGGGAGATAGGATCTACCGAACAGGGGAAGCATTGATTTCATAGCAGCCAGGGGGAGTGTTCGTTGTTGTTTGCACAGGAACCCCCGAAAGCCGACTTTCCATCCCGCCCAATTCTCTGGATTTATTTTGGGCTATTATATCGTGGCCGATCGGTAAAAATTTTGTTCGAACATAACTTTCATTTTACCAAACCGATCTGAGCGCTTTTTGGATATGTTGTGCACTCATATCGAGGTTATTCGGGAATATGATTTTTGTGGGGTTCTTATATTCATTTCATGTATTCTAAAATGTATGTAAGTTTCTGTATTTGAGAGATAATTGAGTTATCCTAAATTGAGCTGAATTATCTCTCAAACAGAAAGGCTCTTGTGAAATAAACCCTTGTGTTTTTGATTTGGATGCTAAAATGCTATGCTATGTGTAATACCTGGGAGTGCTGCGCGGCAGCCACCGAAGATCCCAGTCCCACTTGGGTGAACACTGCGCTTCTGGATACCTCATGCTGCAGTTCTCTCCACAGAACTGCAGACGGCTCTGCACTATCTGCAAGATTGCCAAATTTCCATTGCAACCTCATGTCACCTTTGAAATTACATGACCCTGTGGGTGTTACACTTTATACTCACCTTTTAGTGATGTCATATTTGTTGGATGTCTTGCACAGGTCACAACCCTTTATGTGTCCTGGTGCAGGGTGATGATGGTGTCCAATAACATTCTTTCTAGGCCTATATAAGTTCCCCCCTGTGGAATCATTGCCCTGTTGTGGTTCTTGTTAGCCTGCATTTATTATTATTCTGCTTTTCCTGTTGCTGACCTAGTTTTGGATTTTGACTATTCTGACTCTGTATCCCTTTGACCTTGGCATGTTTTCTCATTCTTGTGTACCTTTTTTACTACAATTTCTCATAGAGATGAAATGAATCAATGAATCTCTATGAGGGAAGTTCAGTGTCTGCATGCAGAGGGAAGAGATACTGAATCACAGGATGCTGTGCACAGTGCTGCCCTGTGCTCTGCTGACAGAAGATCTGAGTGGATGGAGGCATATTATGCCTCCATCAACTCCGAAGTCCCTCTGGTTACCTCTGAGTGACTGCAACTGGAGGTGTTCCTAACTTTCAATGTAAACACTGTATTTTCTCAGAGAATACAGTGTTTACATGAGAAAGGCTGCAGGGAGCTATAGTTCTCACCTGAACAACCTCATTAAGCTGAAGTTGTTCAGGTGACTATAGTGTCCCTTTAATTTCCCCCTTAGTATATCAATTAATTTATTTGTCCCCCTAGAATGACACGTCACTACTCAGCAGAGGAGACGTATGCCATTCTGGCAGGCAGTGATAGTGACACTCTGCAAGACATTGACACTATCACTGCCTCTGACATTGAGCTTCGGAGTGAGACCTCAAGTGATGGTGCCCCACCACCACTCACAAGAGAACACTCAGAATGCCCCATGCCAGACAGCAGGCCGGCCTAAATTCTTTTAAGACCGGCCGCTGCAGGGCCGGCCCTTTAAATGCTGCAGCCGCCTGAGTGCTCTGTTAAGAGCCTCAGGCGTCTGCAGCACAGCTTCTCCCCTCCCCTCCCCTGTAGCGTGGCCGAGCTGCTCTCCAGTCCGCGGTGCCCGGCCGGAGTGATAGGAAGGTGCACACTCAGTGTGCACTTCCAGTCAGTTCGGCCGGTTACAGGAAACAGAAACTCCTGTTCCGCGCGGAGTTTCTGTTTCCTGTAACTGGCCGGACTGACAGGAAGTGCACACTGAGTGTGCACCTTCCTATCACTCCGGCCGGGCACCGCTGACCGGAGAGCAGCTCGGCCACGCTACAGGGGAGGGGAGATTAAGAAGGAGAACACGGGGGGGAGGGAGTAAGAAGGAGAACGGGGGGAGAGTAAGAAGGAGAACGGGGGGGAGAGTAAGAAGGAGAACGGGGGGGAGAGTAAGAAGGAGGACATGGGGGAGAGAATAAGAAGGAGAACACAAGGGGGAGTAAGAAGGAGAACGGGGGGGAGAGTAAGAAGGAGAACACAGGGAGGGGGTGGGGGGAGAGAGTAAGAAGGAGAACGGGGGGAGAGATTAAGAAGGAGAACACAGGGAGGGGGTGGGGGGAGAGAGTAAGAAGGAGAACGGGGGGAGAGATTAAGAAGGAGAACACGGGGGTGGGGATGGGGGGAGAGAGTAAGAAGGAGAACACAGGGAGGGGGAGAGAGAGTAAGGAGAACACAGGGGGAGGGGGAGATAGATTAAGAAGGAGAATACAGGGAGGGAGGGGGGAGAGAGAGTAAGGAGAACACAGGGAGGGGGGGAGAGTAAGAAGGAGAACACAGCTATGGGGGAGAGAGAGTAAGAAGGATGACACAGGGAGGGGATGAGAGTAAGGAGAACACAGGGAGGAGGGGGGAGAGAGTAAGAAGGAGAACACAGGGAGGGAGGGGGGGAGAGAGTAAGGAGAACACAGGGAGTGGGGAGAGAGTAAGAAGGAGAACACAGGGAGGGGGAGAGAGTAAGGAGGGGGAGAGAGAGTAAGAAGGAGAACACAGGGGGGGAGAGTAAGAAGAATAATACAGGGAGGGGGAGACAGAGTACGGAGAACACAGGGGGGAGAGGAGAACGCGGGGGAGGCAAACACAGGGGGGAGAGGAAAACACAGGGGGTAGAGGAAAACACAGGGGGAGCGGAAAACATGGGGGGAGAGGAAAACACGGGGGGAAGAGTAAGGAGAACACAGGTAGGGGGAGACCAAGGAGGAGGGGGGAGAAGGGGAAATGAGGAGAACACAGGGAGGGTAGGAGAAGGGGAAATTAGGAGAACACAGGGATGGGGGAGAGAGAGAGTATGGAGAACACAGGGAGGAGGGAGAGAGTAAGAAGGAGAACCCAGGGGGCTGGGAGAGAGTAAGAAGGAGAACACAGGGAGGGGGGGAGAGAGAGTAAGGAGAACACAGGGAGGGGGAGAGAGTAAGAAGGAGAACACAGGGGGAGAGTAAGAAGGAGAACACAGGGAGGGGGAGAGAGAGTATGGAGAACACAGGGGGGAGAGAGTAAGAAGGAGAACACAGGGAGGGGAAGAGAGAGTACGGAGAACATAGGGGGGAGAGAGTAAGGAGAACACAGGGAGCGGGAGAATAAGGAGAACACATGGAAGAGGGGGGAGAAGGGGAAAAGAGGAGAACACAGGGAGGAGGGGGGGAATGAGGAGAACACACGAAGGTGGAGAGAAGGGGAAATGAGGAGAACACAGGGAGGGGGGAGAAGGGGAAATGAGGAGAACACAGGGAGGGGGGAGGTGAGGAGAACACACGGAGGGGTGGGGGGAGTGATAAGAAACCCTGAGTAAGAAGGAGAACACGGGGGGGAGAGTAAGAAGGAGAACACAGGGAGGGGGAGAGATAGTACGGAGAACACGGGGGGGAGAGAGTAAGGAGAACACAGGGAGCGGGAGAATAAGGAGAACACATGGAAGAGGGGGGAGAAGGGGAAAAAAGGAGAACACAGGGAGGAGGGGTGAGGAGGGGGAATGAGGAGAACACAGGGAGGTGGGGAGAAGGGGAAATGAGGAGAACACAGGGAGGGGGGAGAAGGGGAAATGAGGAGAACACAGGGAGGGGGGAGGTGAGGAGAACACACGAAGGGGTGGGGGGAGTGATAAGAAACCGCTGAGGGGCAGGGGAGAGCTCTAAGGGACAGAAGGGAGAGCTCTATAGGACAGGGAGCTCTTTCACACTACGCACACACACACACACACACACACAATGCATCCCTATACATACACAGAAACACACAATGCATCCCTACACACACAGAAACGTACAATGCATCCATTACACACAAAGACAATGCATCCTTTGCACACATACACAGAAACACACAATGCAAACCCTTACACACACATGCAAACACACACACTGCTTCTCTTACATATACACAGAAACACAATGCATTTCTTACACACACTTAGAGACACACACTCTGCATCCCTTATGCATACAAACACAGATTCACACAATGCATCCTTTACACACAACCAGAAACACACAATACATCCCTTATACACAAACACGCACTGCTTCCACAACAAACAAATACACTGCATCACCTACACAAACTGGTATCCCTATACACTACATACCATAAGCACACACATTAGATCCTCTAAAATAACACATAACACATCCCCTACACACTCCACTCCCTGTGAGCGAACTCATGGGTGGAACATGTAGGTGGGCCTTATGGGCATACTCACCATCAGGCCCTGGGGCCCAGACCTTGTGCTGCGTAAGGGGCCCAAAAAAAATTGAGCTGCTCCCCATTCTACTAGAACTTTGAATTTTGTGACCACATTTACAAACAGCCTCCAGAGATCCTGTTCTACACCAGACCAGTGGAGCCAAACTGCAGGGCATCATAATCCCCATCTGGTTGTAAGTAGGCAATCTAGTATATTATTAGTGACACTAATCTATAATTTACCTCACATTAAATGGACACTATAGTCCCCAGAACCACTTCAGCTTAATGAAGTGGTTCTGGTGTCTATAGCCGGTCCCTGCAGGCTTTTTAATGTAAACACACACTGTGTGCAGCACTGGCATTAGTTCATATGGCAGATCATATACAGTGGAACCTCGGTTAACGAATGCCTCGGTAAACGAAAAATTCGGTTTACGTATAAAAATTCATTTAAAAAAATGCCTCGGTTTACGTATTTTTTCACAATACGAAACAAGTGTCCCAGTTTATAGCTCCGCCCCCTGCATACTGAAGTGTGGGTAGGACATGAGTGTGTATTGTGGACAGGGCCGGCGCTACCATTAAGGCGAATAAGGCATTCGCCTGGGGCGCCGGCCTCTGGGGGGCGCCCACCGGGAGGTTTTCTGGTGGGCTGCCCTGCTGCTGCTGTCTGGGGATGCTGTGCTGGGCGAGCGGCTTCTTAGCCACCCCCCAGCGCAGCCATTCAACTGCTTGCCTGCTCGGGAGAGGGGTATGCTGTAAACCCAGCAGAGCTCGTTGCTTCCTGCAGGCAGGGGAAGCGGGACATGACTTAATATCCCAGCTGCCCCCTGCCTGTGAACACCGGAAGCACTCTGAGGGGAACAGGAAGTAGCCTGTGCTCACAGTGCACGGCTCTCCTGCTCCCCCACCAGGAACAGCACCAGCTACCTGCAGGATGGACCCCTCTGCTCCATTCACAGCACTTATGAATGATCCATCTGAAGGTAAGTGGAACTGATTATGAGTATGAGTGTATGATGGTAAATTGGTCTGTGTGTATTGAATTGCTGTGTTTGTGGGTGTAAATACATTGTGACTATATGTAAAGTGGTATGAGTTTGTGCTTGAGTGACAGTGTGTGTGTGTGTGTGTGTGTGTGTGTGATACTGTGTGTGATAGTGACTGTGTAAATGACACTGTGCATGTCAGTGAGAATGTGTGAGTGACACTGTATGTCAGTCAGTGTGTGTGTGTGTGTAAGTGAAGCTGTGTGTATGTCAGTGACAGTGTGTATGTCAGTGAATGTGTAAGTGACACTGTATGTCAGTGAGAGTGTGTGTTAGTGAAAGTGTGTAAGCAACACTGTGTATGTCAGTGAGAGTGTGTGTTAGTGAGAATGTGTATGTGACATTGCATGTCAGTGAAAGTGTTAGTGAAAATGTGTATGTATGTCAGAGTGACCATGTAATTAGATACTTATATATTAAATTATATTTAAAATATATATTAATAGAATTCTATATTAAACCGAAAAAATGTTTGTAGTAACATAAATTAAATCTCAATATTATTAAAAATTAAACAGCACCAAATACATTGAAAAAGAGTGTGTGGATATATTTATTAGGCAGTATGTGTCTATTGATGTATGCATTAGGCAGTACATGTGTACTGATCTATGCATTCGGCAGTATGAGTGTATGAATGTATTTATTAGGCGGTGTGTGTGTGTGAGGATTTATGAAATGTGCATATGGTTGATTGTATGTATTAGGCAGTGTGCTTATATGGATGCATATACTGGATGAGTGTTTCTATGCAGTGTGTTCATTGCAATTCAGAATTTAGTGAATAAACATGTGATAGAATGTAGTTGCCTTTATGAGGGGGCGGCAAAATGGATGGCTGCCTAGGGCGGCAAGAATCCTTGCACCGGCCCTGAGTGTGGAGGTGTTGGAGAGGTTTTGGAGCCATTTGCAGCAAGTTGTGGAGCCTTGTGGAGCCTTTTGGAGCCATGTTCAGCAAGTTGTGGAAGCTTTTGAAGCCACTTGCAGCAAGTTGTGGAGCCTTTTGGAGCCATTTGCAGCAAGTTGTGGAGCCTTTTGGAGCCATTTGCAGCAAGTTGTGGAGCCTTTTGGAGCCATTTGCAGCAAGTTGTGGAGCCTTTTGGAGCCATTTGCAGCAAGTTGTGGAGCCTTTTGGAGCCATTTGCAGCAAATTGTGGAGCCTTTTGGAGCACTTTGCAGCAAGTTTTGGAGCCTTTTGGAGCCATTTGCAGCAGGTTTTGGAGCCTTTTTGGTGCATCTCAAGAAGTGGAAAGGTAGGGAGCTGAGCTTAGTTGTTTGCATGCCTTTTACTGTGTGTTGATGTGTGATGTTTTAAAACATAAAGTTGGATGTTTGAAATGTTATTGTTTGATTAATCATGTCCCTGTACAGTATTTATGCCTTTAACCCCTTAAGGACCAAACTTCTGGAATAAAAGGGAATCTTGACATGTCACACATGTCATGTGTCCTTAAGGGGTTAAAGTGCACTTTATAAAGAGTTTTGAACAGATGAAATACTTTATTTGACTTTTTTCTCACCTCCGGAACGAATTAATTGGTTTTCAATGCATTCCTATGGGAAACAGTGTTTCGGTTTACGAATTTTTCGCAATACGAAACATCCCGGAGAACGCATTAAATTCGTAAACCGAGGTCCCACTGTAGTTTATTGGTGTTTACTCTGATGTCTGTATTAATATTGAGGGATGTCTAAGTAGTAACATCAGTGTGTGTCAGCAGGGCCAGCCGTTGGGGTGTGCACGCTGTGCGGTCACGCAGGGCGCCATGATAACAGAGGCGACCGGCGGCCAACACAGCTCACAAGTTGGGGACACCAGCATATTCAATTTAAACGATTCGCTGGTGGTCCACTGGTGCGCACCAGCAGTAGGTGCAGTCAGATCATATCCTCTCCATCGTGGTTCCGGCGCTCAGTTAGTGAGTCAGAGCACAGGCTCAGAGATTCTCAGCCTGCGCTCTGACAACATTGAAAGTCAGAGCCGTGAAGGAGCGGGTATTAGCATAACATCAATATCCGTTATAACACCAGGAAAAGGTGGGCATGGATGGTGAACTGATTTGGTGGTGCAATGGGCCACTTGACTGGTTTTGCCCCCCAGGCCTAAGGCTGCCAGCCCTCCCCTGCCAGACAGAGACTGGGTGCCTCCAAACATGATGGCCCCAGAAATAGCGCCATTCAATGTTACACCTGGCATCACTGTAACAGTGGATGACTGAGAGCCAATTAGTTTTTTTGAGCTTTTTATGTCAGACGATGTATTTGAGCTCATGGCTCAGCAAACAAATTTGTTTGCCATGCAGTATCTCTCTGCACATCCGGGGTCCCATCATAGTTGCAGGAATATGTGTAGACCAACGGATGTCACAGAGATAAAGCGGTTTTGGGCTTTAACCCTAGTGATCTTTGTGGCGGAACCAGCCTTGCCACTGGGCACTGGAGAAGCCTGGTTCTTTTCCCCTTTAGTAAGGCTTGTTTGTGCCTTTCTTTCTGGGCGTTCGGTAGATTGAATCTACAAAACCAACGAATGGGGGGACCAGCTGGGCAAGGAGTGTGCCAGTGATTTACTTGCCAGAGGCTGCGGTTAACCGCTGGGTGGCCGCTGTTCGTATAACCAAACTAGTGGCAGCGGCCATCTTAAAGCCCCGAACGGCCAGCAGTGCTCAGCTCCAAATCTATGGAACTCAAAACGGACACTTATTTGCACGAGCACCGCTGAGCGGTCGGTGGACCTCCCTTCTCCTGCAATTCATACGAACACCGTCCGTTCGGTACTTTCCCTATGTGAGCAGTGTTACCCCAGATAGCTATGCCATGGAGCCCATTCGTGTAACGAAAGACTACGTGAAAGACTTTGGCTCCAAGGCTATTGAACTGTGTGTATGTGATCTGAGCGCCATTAGGTAATAATGTGCGCTCAGATCTAAGCTATCTGGGGATATGTTAAATGTATATGTTTTATGTAGTAATTGTAACACTGTGTAATTTTATGTCTTTTTACTAACATGTGGCTAATGGAGTTTTGCCTCTGTCCTTGGAGATAATTGTATTACTTCCCAATTATCTCCAGGACAGAGAGGAGGGATTATAATGCATTGAGGGTGTATTTAAATGTGTATGCTTGTGATTGGTCAATGTCCACTATGTATCCCAGTTTTCCATCTGGTCCCCTACGGGAGTGTCCACCAGGTGGGAGACCTGCATAAAAGCTGGGCAGGTAGCCCCAGTAAATCAGATCACTGCTTGACCCTCAAAACGAATTGTTGTGTCACGTTCACATAGAGTTTGATGGAACTCAACTGCAGATTTCTGATTAATTAGATGTGAATGTGTGAGGTTGAAGAAATAGATGACAGTTCACCAGGGAGTTAACTGATACTGTGTCTTTAATATATTTGATTGAAGAAACATAGGTACTGTATCTTTAAATGGTTCAGGATTGCTGAGTGGATTCTTAGACTAACTTATACAATTGAATTGCAGCAATAGAATGAAGGAGGATAATGCAGATTAACTTGCAGAGATTTGATTCAGCTTAATTGATAGAAATATCTCATATGGAGGTAGAAGGTTAATGCATAGGAATTACTCCTATAACGATAGGAGAATGTGTGAGCAGGCTGAAGTTTGAGAGCTCAGTAGTCAGGGGAAAGTTCGTATAACACAGTGAGGTAACTTAGCTTCCAGAGGATTTGAAGTTGGTCCCAGAGTGCTCTCCGGGGAGGTTCCGTGGAGAGAGGTCGAGAGGAGTCAAGTGCTAGCCGTGGTCGAGGAAGGAGAAGGAGGTTAGTCGATTACGAGTCCGGTTCGGTACACAGGTAAGTTTGTAGAGAAGAGTTGCAGCCGGTTTAATTCCGCGGTACGCTGTTTATTAATCCAGCGTCTGTTGCCTGGCGCGGTCGCATTATGTAGCGCAATGAGACCGCGTCAGAGAGGGGGTGTGGCTACAGTCCGTAAATCCGGAAGAGACAGGAATTACAGGTAACTGCCATGACAGTATCCCCCCTGTAAGGAGCACCCACCGGGTGCTATCCACGTGGTTTGGATGGATAACGTTTGTGGAATGCTGTACGCAGCCTATCAGCATGAATCACAGAGGAATCCTCCCATGAATCTTCATCAACTCCATAACCCTTCCATCTAATGAGGTACTGTAGAGAGCCACGATGGATCCTTAAATCAAGAATTTTTTGGACCTCGTATTCCTCAGTACCATGTACCAAGATAGGATCAGGAGAAGTGATTACATTTCTTCGAAAAGGATCAGGATGATAGGGCTTGAGCAAGGACACATGAAAGACGGGGTGAAGCTTAAAAGTAGGTGGAAGCTTCAATTTCACAACATTAGAGTTTATGATAGACAATATTTGAAAAGGACCAAGAAACAGGGAACTCAACTTCTTCGAGGGACGGTTGGTGGAGATGTTTTTTGAGGAGAGCCAGACAAAATCGCCAACTTTATAGGTAGGGGAAGGTTGTCTCTTAGCATCAAAAAACTTCTTCTGGTTAGAAGATGCCACTTCAAGGTTTTCATGCAACTGTCGAAATAAGGAGGACATATGAGAGATTTGATCCGAGACAGTGGGGTTAGATGAAGGAATAATTTGAGAAGGAAATGAGGAGGGATGAAATCCATAATTGGAGAAGAAGGGAGTCATTTTGCTACTTGTATGCACTGAGTTGTTATAAGCAAATTCGGCCATAGGTAACCACGTCATCCAATCATCCTGCAGGTGGGAACAATAGCAACGTAGATATTGTTCCAGGCATTGGTTAACTCTTTCAGTTTGTCCGTTGGTTTGAGGATGATAAGCGGAAGATAGTTTACGTTGGATACGAAGAGAAGTACATAATGCATTCCAGAATTTGGAGGTAAACTGGGTTCCGCGGTCCAATATGATTTCATCTGGGAGTCCATGAAGTTTTACAATGTTATCGAGAAATGTTTTTGAAAGTTCTGATGATGAAGGTAATTTCTTCAAAGGAATGAAATGGGACATTTTTGTGAATCGGTCCACTACTACTAAAATGGTAGAATGATGTTGAGAAGGGGGGAGTTCCACCAGGAAGTCCATAGAGATGGATTGCCAAGGTCTCTCTGGAACTGGTAGGTTCATTAACTGACCAAAGGGTTGATGATGGTCAGATTTGGATCTTTGACAGGTTGAACAATTTTTCACGTAGGATTCGATGGTGCTGTCCTGGCGCGGCCACCAATAGTATCTTTTGGATAATTCGAGGGTCTTTTTTATACCTGGATGACCTGCCAGAGGAGAGTCATGAATGAATTCAAGTATTTTATTCCTAAATGGGGAGGAATATAAATTCTATCATGAAAATAATAGAGACCGTCCTTCAATTATAATTTAGTTGATTTAGGAAGGTCAAGAGCATCTGGATGAAGACCTTTTATGTCATCTATAAGGGATGTGACAATTCCGATGACTGTATGTGGGTTTTCTAATTCAGGTTCTTGATGAATTCTGGAGAGGGCATCCGCCTTTTTGTTCATTGCCCCAGGTCTAAAAACGATTTGAAAATTAAACCGGGTGAAGAAGAGGTTCCATCTTACTTGACTCGCAGATATTTGTTGGAGTGAAGATATTCAAGGTTTTTATGGTCAGTATAAACTATTATAGGAGTTTGTGTTCCTTCTAGAAGATGTCGCCAGGTTTCTAAAGCTGATTTAACGCTTAATAATTCTTTTTCTCCTATAGGGTAGTTCTTTTCAGCCGGAGACATGGAACGGGAAAAAAAGGCAACAGGATGAAGAGGATCTTGAGGAGTTTTGTGTTGGGAGAGGACAGCTTCGAGAGCAGTTTCTGAGGCATCTGTTTCAAGGACATATAGACATGTGGGATCAGGGAGTTGAAGGATAGGAGCAGTTGTAAACCTTCTTTTCAATTAATCGAAAGCCTTTTGGGCCTTTTCATTCCAATTGAAAGCATGTTTTTTGCTGTTAAGTGAATTAAGGGAATGAGTCACATCAGAGTATTTTTTAATGAATTTCCTGTAGAAGTTAGCAAAGCCCAAGAACCGTTGTAATTCTTTTACGTTAGAAGGAATGGGCCAGTTGAGGATACAACTGATTTTTGAGCTATCCATTCCAATTGAATGAGGAGTGATAACGTAACCTAAGAAGGTTATTTCATTGACGTTAAAGAGACATTTTTCTGGTTTAGCGTATAATTTATGAGTTCTAAGTCTGGATAACACCCATCTCACCTGTTTTTTGTGTTCCTCAGGTGTATTAGAATATATAAGAATGTCATCTAAGTAAATGATAACACAGACGTCCAGAAGATCCCTGAAGATGTCATTTATGAAATGTTGAAAGGTGGCAGGGGCATTGCAGAGGCCAAAAGGCATCACAAGATACTCGTAGAGACCATATCTAGTTCTGAAGGCAGTTTTCCATTCATCGTTAGCTTTGATTCTAACAAGATTGTATGCCCCACAGAGGTCAAGCTTAGTATAGATAGTGGCTGTTTTTAACCTTTCAATCAGCTCGTTTATCAGGGGAAGAGGATAGCGATTTTTGACTGTTATCTTATTTAAAGCTCTGTAATCTATGATGGGACGGATGGTCTGGTCCTTATTCCTCACAAAAACATACTGGAGGCAGCAGGTGAGCTGGAAGGTCTAACGAACCCTTTACGGAGGTTTTCCTCCAAGTATTCCTTGAGGATTTTTAATTCAGATTCAGAGAGAGGGTATATGTGCCCAAAAGGTACGGGGGCACCAGGTATGAGGTCGATAGGGCAGTCGTAGGGACGATGAGGTGGAAGTGTCTCAGCTTCCTTTTTACTGAATACATCAGAGAACTCTGAATAGCAAGAAGGTATAGATGGTTGTTCGATAGTTTGGAGGAGTGGAATATGTTGTAAGCATGTTTCCTTACAGAACACGGAGTTAAAAGCGAGAGAAAAGGGAGACCAGGTAATTTGAGGGTTGTGGTCCCTTAGCCAATTGATTCCTAGGATGACCGGATAAAGGGGAGAAGAGATAACATCGAATATGAGGTATTCGATATGAGAGTTAAGTGAAGTTGTTCGTACAGGAATAGTTTCTTTTGTGATAGGACCCGAGGCTATGAGGGAGCCATCAATTACTCAGACAGAGACAGAAGTGCTTTTACGGACACAAGGAATTTTGTTTTTGATTACAAAGGATGAATCGATGAACACTCCATTAGCCCCAGAGTCAATGATGGCTTCAGTCGTTATTCTTTCTTTGTCCCACTGTAATATGAGAGAAATGGAGAAAATTGAGTGGTTGTTTTAGGAGGGAGTGCACTCAGTATAGAAGTGGTATGAGCATGCTTACCACTCCGTGGTCTTTTCAATAGAGGGCAGTCCGAGATTAAGTGGTCTTGTGAGGCACAGTACATACAAAGGTTAAGTAGTCGTCTTCTAGTTTTTTCTTCTAGTGTGAGAGGACTTCTTATAGTGCCAATTTCCATAGGTTCGTTAGGCGATGAAGGTTTTTCAGCTGGTTTTGGAGGAGCAGCTGGTTTCCTAATTGATGAACCTGAGAGAGCTCTTTCGGCCTTTCTTTCCCTAAGCCGTCTGTCAATACTGATAGATAGTTGAATAAGAGGGTTTAATGTAGCAGGGAGTTCAGTTCGAGAAAGTTCATCTTTTACTCCTTCGGATAATCCAATTCGAAATTGGTTGCGCAGGGTTATATCGTTCCATTGAGTTTCTATTGCCCATCTCTTAAACTCAGCTATGTAATCCTCGACAGGTCTATGTTTTTGCTGGGGGGTTCGGATGGTTAGATCAGCTGTAGACTGTTTATTAGGATCTTCGTAGAGGAGAGACATAGCTTCAAAGAACTCGTCCAATGAGTCTAAGATGGGATCATCATTTTCCAAGAAGGAGTGGGCCCAGGCCATAGGTTCACCTCTTAGGAAGGAGATAACTGAACAAACCTTAGATCTTTCAGTGGGATAAGATCGAGGTTTTAGAGCAATCAATAGTTTGCAGGAATTTAGGAACTCCCTGTATTTTGATCTATCTCCAGAAAACTTCTCCGGATTACAGACAGCAGGGTCACTGGCTGAGTGCATAACGGTATGAGGAGTGTGGGTTTGTAAGTCTCTGACATAAGTAAGAATCCGTTCATTTGTAACCTGGAGATCTTGCATGCCTTGAGCAAGTGTATCGACTCTTTGATTCAGCATCGTCAATTTTGAATCGAAATCTGCTGGATCCATTACAAAGGCTGGATTAATCTGTCACGTTCACATAGAGTTTGATGGAACTCAACTGCAGACTTCTGATTAATTAGATGTGAATGTGAGAGGTTGAAGAAATAAAGAGATGACAGTTCACCAGGGAGTTAACTGATACTGTGTCTTTAATATATTTGATTGAAGAAACATAGGTACTGTATCTTTAAATGGTTCAGGATTGCTGAGTGGATTCTTAGACTAACTTATACAATTGAATTGCAGCAATAGAATGAAGGAGGATAATGCAGATTAACTTGCAGAGATTTGATTCAGCTTAATTGATAGAAATATCTCATATGGAGGTAGAAGGTTAATGCATAGGAATTACTCCTATAACGATAGGAGAATGTGTGAGCAGGCTGAAGTTTGAGAGCTCAGTAGTCAGGGGAAAGTTCGTATAACACAGTGAGGTAACTTAGCTTCCAGAGGATTTGAAGTTGGTCCCGGAGTGCCCTCCGGGGAGGTTCCGTGGAGAGAGGTCGAGAGGAGTCAAGTGCTAGCCGTGGTCGAGGAAGGAGAAGGAGGTTAGTCGATTACGAGTCCGGTTCGGTACACAGGTAAGTTTGTAGAGAAGAGTTGCAGCCGGTTTAATTCCGCGGTACGCTGTTCATTAATCCAGCGTCTGTTGCCTGGCGCGGTCGCATTATGTAGCGCAATGAGACCGCGTCAGAGAGGGGGTGTGGCTACAGTCCGTAAATCCGGAAGAGACAGGAATTACAGGTAACGCCCATGACATGTTGTCTCGTTCTTGGGGAGATTGGATTGTATGCTGTTACAGTTCGACTGCCAGGAGTGTAAGCTGTTCGGATGTTTTTTCCTGTTCTGCTGTTTAGAGCATTCATATGGTTCCGGTTCGGGAGTTGGAGAATTTGTGTGTTTCCAGTTCGGGAGTTAGAGAAATTGTGTGTTTCCTGTTCGGGAGATTGGTGCTTGCAGTAGCTGCCTGTGTATCTGGAAGGGAATATCGCCTAAACGGGATTTTAACCCCTTGTGTGCTTAATGGTCCGTTACAATGGGTATAGTTAAAAAACACAGTATCAGGTCCTACTGGAGCAAGCAACGCATCCTTGCTACCCTTCTTTTCCCTGAGGTTATGCAGAGGGATCGCTACCTGCAACTGCTATGATTTCTTCATTTTAATGATAACTCACTGTGTCCCCCTAGAAACGACCCACTGTTTAACAGGCTCTATAAAATTTGGCCCTTTATCCAACTCCTGTCAGACACATTTTCTGAAAATTATGTCACCGATAAAGATATTTCAATTGACAAATTGACTGAAATTTAAAGGTTGACTGCTATTTAAGCAATATATTCCATCTAAGCGGTACAGATATGGCGTTTGTTACAAACTGCCATTTGTAACTGTTATTTTATTTGACAAATTGACCTGCTTCCCTGTGTTATGGAGAAGCCTACTTGCCAGCCTTCTGCCCCATGACTATGGACCTAGTGTGTATGGCGATTTGACTGTATTTGTGGGATCTGAGCGCTGTTTCGATATATTGAGCGCTCAGATCCAAGCCATCTGGGGATAGGTTGAATGTGGGGGTTTTGTTCAGTATGTTAGGAGTTATGTATTTTTGTGTATTTTTGCTGTTGTGAATGAAGATATTTTCTGTACCTGGAGATAGCTGGCTTACCACACCCAGTTAAACCAATTATCTCCAGGATAGAGGACTCTGTGGAACTGGTTTGGGCTGGAAAGCCATGCTTCAGTTGGCCACAAAGGATTTTGACCTAACTTTTAAACCACTGGAGGTTATCTAAGACCTTCTTATCATACCCTTTTTGTGTAAATTGTTTTTTTTTTTAAATTCTGCCTGATCTAAAAAATCTTGTTGATTTGTACAGTTCCTGCGTAACCTTAGGAATTGTTCCCTGGGGAAGTTCGATAACCAGGGTTTGTTATGGCAGCTACTGACCTCAATATAACTATTAATATCGACTTGTTTAATAAAAGTGCGAGTGGTTAAAATATTATTACAAACATAAATATTAAGATCTAAAAAGTCAATGCTTGTATCACTCACACTTTTAGTTAAACAAATTCCCCAATTCGCCGACATTTTTATTATTTGGAAGGGGTCTTCTGATCTTTTTAACACTTTTTTTAATTCTCTTAACCAGAATGATTGGGGAATTTGTTTAACTAAAAGTGTGAGTGATACAAGCATTGACTTTTTAGATCTTAATATTTATGTTTGTAATAATATTTTAACCACTCGCCCTTTTTTTTAAACAAGTTGATATTAATAGTTATATTGAGATCAGTAGCTGCCATCACAAACCCTGGTTGTCGACAACAAGGGTATGATAAGAAGGTCTTAGATACCCAGATCCAGCAAATAGCTGTATTGAATAGATCTCCCCTTTTGAAATACAAGAAGAGGATAAACTTGCCAATAGATAATAAGTGCTGGTTACAGATTTTTATTTGTATATATATATATATACCTTTATTTTAAAATAATTTTGTTAATAAAACTTTTTATACATACCTGCCCATTACTTTGGATTTTTGCTGCAATCTACCAGTCCTAAGTTCCTGAGGATGTATATATCTTAACACTGTTGAATGTCTCAAGGATGAGATGACAAGCGCTATAAGTTTAGAGCTAACTTTGAATGGGCTCTGAGAATTGTGAGTTTGAAGAAATATTCTCTTTTATAACACAATTTGTTTTTATACAGTTTACACTATGTGTATTTTATTTATCTGTATATAGGTGTTACAAATTATCTGTAGTGTGATTCAGTGGCGTACACATGACCCATGGGGCCCCGGTGCGAAAATTGATCCGTGCCCCCCCCCCCCTCGCGCTTACTCTGCGCGGGCCGGGGCAGCAACACATGGCGGCGGCACCTGGTCGCAGGGGTTGCAGGGCTGCGACTGCGGTATGTACGCCAGTGCATGCAGATGCACACACACTTAAAGGACCACTACAGACACCCAGATCACATCAGCTCAATGAAGTGGTCTGGGTGTCAGGTCCCTCTAGTTTTAACCCTGCAGCTGAAAGCATAGCAGTTTCAGAGAAACTGTTATGTTTCACTGAGGGTTAATCCAGCCTCTAGTGGCTGTCTCACTGACAGCCGCTAGAGGCGCTTCCGCCATTTTAAGACACTGAACGTCCATAGGAAAGCATTAAGTAACGTCCCATTCGAACGTGCGTTCCCATCGCCGAACGTGACTTAGTCTCTGCGGCTGAAAACTCAGTGTAGGAGAAAGCAAGGGTCAGTGGAACTGTGTAGCCGATTTCAGTTCCATGAATTTGGCTACACACACCGCTGACTGCGTTCGGCTGAAAAAAGAAGGCAATTTACCTACAGCAGACTCCCAGCCTGGGAGGTAAATTGCCTGCACGGCACGCTTCCACTTCTGGGTGGTCCGCCTGTGTGGTATTTGGTTCAGTAAGCCCCATTTACTGAACCAAGTGGGAAAAGGACACAAACAGGGGAAACAGTCTTAAAGGGGCATTGTTCCCAAAAGTCACAGTATGTCCCCAGATGGTTCTTAAAGGGCCATAAGCAGCACAATAAAAATCCATTATGCCCAAATACTATATTTAAAGGGCCAAACCTCCCAGGGACCATAATCACATGGCAAGGGGCTGGAAAGTAGTCCTCTCCAGGCAAAAGTGGCAACATTAGTTCCGCCACACCTTCTCATTGACAAAATTATTTATTTATCCAAGCCACTTAAAAAGGTCAGTCTAAGAACGATTGCTTATTCAAAAATCCTAGATTTAGAACTAAGGTATGTGTTAGAATCTTCATGACTTCCCGTTTTCAATGCTAGGAACTCCCCATAGTTGTTTCATTAATGAATCTGCTCACTCATTTAAGATGACCCAATAGGTACTACCTTCATAGGCTTCTTCGCCTTCGGTTAGAGGTCCCGCGGGGCCAACGACCACCCCCATCCCAACTCATAGATCAACCACAACTCTGGCACAGTTCAGTGTCACTACATATTGGGGCAAGATGGACGGACACTGAACTGTTCTGCAGGCATTTTGCAGTACTCTAGATCCTTATTTGTGCTATATGTGCACATATGTGCACATACTGCTAACCTATGCCTGACCGATGTTAACCAGTCAGGCTCACCAAAACCTACCTAATAGACCCATACAGACAGACCTGAAAGACAAGCTGGGACAACTCGTTATCTTTCTTTGGAAGGCCCAAGTATGCAATAATTTCGATGCCGGAGGTTGTGGGTTTAGTGCACGCAGATTACTCCACTTGTGTTCCTTATGTTTCAGGGCACATGCTAAAACCATGTGCCCCAACAAGATGTTCCCTAGACAATGACAATCAACAATAAAGGTTGACATTCTACATCATTACTTGGCTGACCACCCCTCTTGTCATCTCACTAAATTTCTACATTTTACTTCAGGGTTTCATACAAGTATAGTGCCCCTTCAAACTGGCACGGTAGAATGTCCTAGCCTACAGTCAGCTACAAACGATCCAACTACTTTACAGTTACTGTTGGATAAATAATTTCCAACAGCTTCATGGTAGGCCCCTTCCTGGAACCTCCTTTGGCATCCTGGAGGTCAAGTCCTCTTGGCATAGTAACTGGTAAATTCAATAATAAAGAGAGATTGATCATCAACTTCTCGGCACCACACGCCAGCACTAATCCCAGTCTAAATTAGTTAATTTTCTCAGGTGAAATCTCATTCCAGTACTCAAAGATTGATGATGCCATTAAAACCATTATTGATTATCCCGAGCATGGTCGAGTAAGACTGATATTTAAGATCTCCCAATGCAATCTTCTCTATGGCATCTGCATGGAGTTATGTGAGAAGCGGTTGTAATAGCCCACAAGGTAGTTTATGGGGAACCTTAGAAACCACACAAATAGCACATGCCTCCACATACTCCCTAAAGTCCTTTCTAAGAGATGGCCACCAAAATTACCTAGAGACAGCGGACACAGTTTTATTAATACCTGGATGACCAGCTGTCACATTATCATGAAACACTCTTAGTACCTCCTCTCTTTCTAGTAACGGAATAAACTATCTATCTTGAGGATTATCACTAAGTGCCTGAGTCTGAGCTGCCATTATAGCACAAAGAAGAGGAGAAGACAAGAAAAGGACCGTAGAGGCAATGATACATTCAGGTGGTATTAAGGGAGAGGTTTTTTGTTCTTGTTCCGCCTCTAGGTCAAATTACCTAGATAGGGCGCCCGCCTTAACGTTCTTAGGACCAGGTCTGTATGTGATGAGAAAGTTAAAGCATGACAAGAACAATGAGTAACTCATGGAGTAACACTTCTGGGTTCGGCACTCAGCTGTGAGGAGCTGGACTCCGCCCCCCTCTGACACAGCTCTGACAGTATTTAGGGATACTGGGCCAGAGGGAGGGTGCTTGGTGATTGATTGTTTGAGCTAACGTGTGAGCTGCCTCTGTGGGCTCCACAGGCTCAGCAACTGGGAGCTACTTCCACCAGACCTACCTCTCCACAAGTTCAGAAAAGCCATTCCAGCCTTTGAGCAAATGCAAAGATTGCTGCATGCCATAAAGGATTACTGGAGAACGGATACTTTGCTACATTACAAGTGGACCATATCTCTGAACTATTGGAGGACTACCCATATTAACCTTAAGTATATCTTTCAGCTATTTGTCTGCAATATCATTTATTAATGAACTAATGCTTGCTTACTCAAATCTACATTGCTACAAGTTACTAATCTCATGAAGGACAACTCCCATCATGCTTATTCACTATGAACTGTTTCTTGCTTTGCAATTACATTCAGTGCTTCAAGTTTCTAATCTCATGAAGGACAACTCCCATCATGCTTATTCACTATGAACTGTTTCTTGCTTTGCAATTACATTCAGTGCTTCAAGTTTCTAATCTCATGAAGGACAACTCCCATCATGCTTATTCACTATGAACTGTTCTTGCTTTGCAAATATCATTTGCTACTTGATTATTGTTCCTATTGAAGATTATTCTCATGAACTAATGTTACTTAATGCATGTCTGAAGAAATACTTAATACTGAACTTTGTGTTATTGATTACTTGCACTTCTTCTTATTGGATTATGGCCTAAATGCAATTCATTTAAGTTTAACACTTATTAAAACTTTGGTTGAATCAAGTTACCAGTGATTCTCTCTTTTCTTAAAGCTACAGTATTGATACTTAAGGATTCTCCATTTCTTCACTATTGTAATTAGGGAGTTTACAAGCTGCAGTTGCGTTCCAACCCAAATCACCCCTAGTAGCATAACAAGAAGACAGCCTTTTATCATTTCCAATGTATGCCAAGTTTTTGTGATCAGTTATGATCAGAAGGGGTTCCTTGGAACCCTCTAAAAGATGTTGCCATTCTTTCAGAGCCAGGATAATGGCTAACAATTCCCTGTTACCAACATCATAGTTACATTCTGCTGGTCACAACTTTCTAGAAAAGAACCCACAAGGATGAAAAGGGGTATCCTGACCCTCCCTTTGAGAAAGGACAGCCCCGACCCCTGTCTCAGAGACGTCTACCTCTAGTATGAAAGGTTTGTTAGTGTCAAGGTGGGCCAATATGTAAGCAGAAGCAAATAATTTCTTAAGTAGCTCAAAAGCGTATTTAGCTTCTTTAGACTATATCTTACAGTCAACCCCCTTTTGCGTCATATTGGTGATGGGTGCTATAACAGTAGAGAAACCTTTGATGAATCTCCTATAGTAATTAGCAAACCCAATGAACCTTTGAATGGCTTTTAACCCATTAGGCAATGGCCAGTGTAGAACGGCTTCTAGTTTGTGAGGGTCCATCTGAAAACCAGAGGCCGAAATATTATATCCCAAAAACTGTACCTCTGTCTGGTCAATTATGCTTTTATCAAGTTTGCAATAAAGTCCATTTTTAAGCAAAGTTTGCAATACCTGATTCACATGATTATGATGGGTCTGGAGATTGGGGGAGTAAATGAGAATATCATCCAGATAAACTAATACAAAATTATAAATGTAGTCTCTGAGAACATTGAATTAAATCCTGAAAAACGGTTATCCTAGACTGTTCATTAAACACTTTTCTTCCTGGCTTCCCCACTTCGTCTCATCTAGCACTCCTTCCCTTATACTTGGGGATTTCAATATCCTAATCAACAACCCCAACTGCACTGATGTCTCTCGTCTGCTCTCTGTAACCTCCTCCTTTGGCCTTACACAATGGTCCAATTTAGCAACCCATACAGCGCGAAACACTCTTGATCTTGCCTTCACCAACCTCTGTACTGCCTCTAATCTCTCCAATATTAATTTTCCTCTATCTGACCACCATCTGCTCACTTTTGACATTGGCATACCTAAGACCCAATTGACACCACCGTCTGAATATCAATCTCACAGAAACCTCCAATGTCTTCACCTACAGCATTTCTCCACTAATCTCCAAACTCTTCTTTTACCTATCTCAAACCTCACCTGTCCTAGTTCTGAAACATCCTTCTACAATACCACCCTCTCCTCTCAACTAGACATCATGGCACCTTTTACATTTAGATGCTGCAGGTGCCCCCAACAACAACCTTGGCACACAAAGCTGACTCGATACCTCCAAACATGCTCCAGAACTGCTGTATGCTGTTGGAGAGAGTCTCACTGTGCATCTGACCTTCTCCAGTATAAATGTATGCTGAGATCCTACAGCTTGGCTCTTTCCTCTGCAAAAGTAAATTACTTCAATACCCTCATAACCACACTCTCCCGCGAACCCAAACAACTATTTCACACATTTAACTCTCTTCTTCGCCCTATTGTTCCTCCTCCACTTACTAACTTGACTTTGCAACTCACTTCACTGACAAGATCTCTACATATAGGGAAGAGATCTCTCATCTTTCTTCTTCCCCTTACAATATTTCCCCTAATTTCATCTCTCTTCTGTTCTATGTTCATTTGCACCCACTACATTCCTGGTGCTCCTCCTACCTCTCTCAGTGCTCTTTCAGTGTTTCTTTCTTTGGCTCTGCTTCTTCTCCCCAACTCCTCTCTGTTGGTGTCCCCCGAGGTTCAGTCCTTGGTCCCCCACTGTTCTCCATCTATACTGCCTTCCTTGGTAAACTCATTAGCTCCAATATCCTTTCTATGCAGATGATACGCAAATCTACCTGTCCTCTCCTGATCTCTCCCCGTCCCTCTTGACTAGTGTCTCTGACTGCCTCTCTGCTATTTTTAACTGGATGGCTGCCCACTTCCTTAAACTAAACTTGACCAAAACTGAAATTCTGGTCTTTCCTCCCTCAAGTGTTGTTACTCCTGTGTCTGTGTCCCTCCAAGTCAATGATGCTACCTTCAGCTCCACCACGCAGGCTCGCTGCCTAGGTGTTCTCTTTGACTCTGACCTCTCCTTCAAGCCTCAAGTTCAGTCTATCGCCAAAACCTGTCGTTTCCATCTCAAAAACATTGCGCGCATCTGACCCTACTTAACGCCAGATGCGACTAAGGTGCTGGTCTATTCCACTGTCCTTTCTCGCCTTGACTACTGTAATCCTCTTCTCAGTGGTCTTATGTGCTCCCAACTTGCACCGTTACAGTCCATAATGAATGTGGTGGCGAGGCTCATCTTCCTGTATGCCCGCACCTCCCACACCTCACCCCTCTGTTAGTCCCTACATTGGCTTCCTGTAAGATATAGGGTTCAATTTAAAATTCTGGTTCTTGCTTTCAAATATCTACATAATGCTGCACCCACCTTGCTATCCTCCCTAATACACAAGTATGTCCCGTCTAGGCCCTTACGAACTGCTGAAGAATTACGTCTATCTTCTGTCCTGTGGAACGCGCTTGCCTTCTCCGTTAGATGCTCACCCAGTCTCCACTCCTTCAAAAAATCATTAAAAACCCACTTTTTCATAAAAGCGTATCAATTAAACTGTTAGTTGCAAAAGAGGAATCAGTCAGGAGTTATTGTCACTAGTCTAATACTATCCTTACCTGTTTGTGTCACTTTACCCCACTCCCTCTAGCATGTAAGCTCATTGAGCAGGGCCCTCAACCCCTCTGTTCCTATGCGTCCAACTTGTCTGGTTACAACTACATGTCTGTTCGTCCACCCATTGTAAAGTGCTGCAGAATTTGATGGCGCTATATAAATAATAACATAATAATAATAATAATAATAATAACTAGAAAAGCTACAATTTCTGGGGAAATTGTGTGAAATGTTCTTGCCTCCACCAGTAGTCTACAGCTGGAGTGGGCGGAGTAACTGTTATTATTTATTTATATAGCACATTTAGTTGCAAATTTGTTGCCCAAAGTGCTTCACAGTTACATTAAAACATACATTTATAAAAACATTAGCAGGTGTACAAAAGGCCCTGTCTATGACATCACTTGCTGCTGCAGCCTGGCACAGGTCAGAGTATTTTGGCGGTTGCCATCTTCAAACGGTCGTATTTTAAAAACTATAAATCCTACAGCGAAGAGCTTTATATTGTGAGAATCACAAGACCCAGACCTATATTTTGATGCATAGTAACTCTGAAGTATTAAAAATGAAGGCACAGTTGCAGTTTAGAAATTGCCCTTCAAATTTCAAAGAAATGGTCATATTGTGAAAACTATCAGGACTATGGCTTAGCCGTGGACATTTTTAGTGGCAGCAGGGATAGCTGAACATTTTGATATAATATTTGTGTAGGTGGGCTTGAAAATGAGGGAGTGGTGGCAGTTTAGAAATCATGTCCTGATTTTTCAGCTTTTGCCAGCTCCCACTCTAGTTTTGAACATTTTGCCATTCATTCCTATGGGACCAATTTCGCCACAAGAACGACGATATTCCGTGAACCATTCGGCGAAACGTTCCACAAAGTAATAGCAATCTGATCGGGAACAATCCGCATCTTTCGGTATATTACTGTCTATGTAGTGTAAAAACTGTGGGAGGAATTAGGGTGGCAAATTTGGCTATAATAATAATAATAATAATATATATGTGAGATAACATTAACCCCTTCAGGACCGGCCTGTTTTTGCGATGTTTGTACGTTAAGGACCAGAGCAGTTTTAACACTTTTGTGGTGTTTGTGTTTAGCTGTAATTTTCCGCTCTCTCATTTACGGTTCCCATACAAGTTATATATTGTTTTTTTCAGGACAAAAGGGGCTTTCTTTACATACCATTATTTGTATTATGTCCAATATTGTATTTAAAAAAAATAATAAAATATGGTGAAAAATTTAAAAAAAAAACATGTTTTTGGACTTTTACTTGAAAAATCTTTTACTTATCTACAAAAGCTAATGAAAAAAACTGCTAAATAGATTCAAAATTTTGTCCTGAGTTTAAAAACACCCAGTGTTTACATGCTTTATTGCTTTTTTTTGCAAGTTATAGGCCTATAAATACAAGTAGGAAATTGCTGTTTCAATATATATATATTTTAAATGTATCAATAGTGACCTTGTAACACCGTTATCTGTCATAAATCCCTGAAACACACCTAACATGTACATATTTTTTTAAAGTAGACAACCCAGGGTATTCAAAATTGGGTATGTCCAGTTTTTTTTAGTAGCCACCTAGTCACAAACACTGGCCAAAGTTAGCATTTATATTTGTTTGTGTGTTAAAAATGCAAGAAACGCTAACTTTGGCCGGTGTTTGTGACTAAGTGGCTACTAAAAAAGGCTGAACATACCCCATTTGCAATACCTTGGGTTGTCTTCTTTTGCAAATGGTATGCCATCATGGGGCTAATTCTCATTCCTTGGCTACCATACGCTCTCAAAGGCAACCTAACCAATCCGACAAATTTCAATTAAAAAAAAAGTAAAATCAAGCCTTATATTTGACCCTGTAACTTTCACAAACACTATAAAACCTCTACATGTGGGGTACTGTTATACTCAGGAGACTTCGCTGAACACAAATATTAGTGTATCAGAACAGTAAAATGTATCACAGCAATAATATCCTCAGTGAAAGTGCTGTTTGTGTGTGAAAAATGCAAAAAACTTCACTTTCACTGACAATATCATCGCTGTGATATGTTTTACTGTTTTGAAACACTAATATTTGTGTTCAGCGAAGTCTCCCGAGTAAAACAGTACCCCCATGTACAGGGTTTAGGGTGTCATAGAAAGTTACAGGGTTAAACACAGTGCTAGCAAATTAAATTATCTGGACTTTCGGCCTGGGTTGGCAGGCAGGTCCCTCAAATTGCAATCATTAAAATTACTTAATTAGGTAAAAATATTACATAAATACCCATGTAGAATTTTAATATATATACATATTTATATATTTGACGTCTACGTGTATATTTATGAAATTATTTATGTAATTATGTATATGGACATGTGTATATTTCGTATTGTTTTTATTTATTTATTTATACATATATATATGTATCATTACATTCTAAGTATATTTTGATATAAATATATATATATATATATATCAAAATACTGTTAGAATAAAATTGCATATATAAATATTTTTTTATAATTATTAAAAATTATTTTTATTTTTTGTTATTTATTTTTATTAACATATTATTTGTATTTTATAATAATATATATATACCATATATATAGCAATTATATATATATTGTATATATTCGTGTGTAATTTAAATATAAGTGTATTTTTATATTAATATACGTATATATAAATATAAAAATACACTTAATATGACATTATATATATGATACATATACATATATTATATATAGATATAATACATGTATATATATCATATATATATACACACATATTATTATTATTTTTTTTACACTGATTTTACACTTTTTTTTTTTAACTTTATTTTTTTGATTTTTCACTTGCAGGGAGACTGCCTGTCAGCACAGACAGTCCCCCTGCAGGCAGATACACAGACACCTATTGCGGTCATGTGATCGAGTGATCACATGGCCGCAGGGTCCTGATCTGCCGAGGGGGGACTGCCCGGGCAGACAGGCAACCCCCCTGGACCGGGTGGAGCACTGATCGCCGCCGTGGGACCGACGGCGATCAGGTAAGTAGCCCCAGACCGTTATGACGGTTCAGGACCGTCAGCGGTCCAAACGCATGTTTTACCGCTGACGGTCCTGAACCGTCAGCGGTCCTGAAAGGGTTAAGTGGTCTTGCTATGCAAGAACACTTAATAATAATACGGCTGGAGCATTCCATAGGCCAAAGGGTGTGACAAGATACTCATAGTGACCACTTCTAGTATTAAATGCAGTTCTCCATTCATGTCCCTCTTTAATTCTTACCAAATTGTAAGCACTACTAATGTCGAGTTTGGTAAATATCTTAGCGCCTTGGAGTCTGTCAAACAGCTCTGAGATAAGGGGAGTAGGTAAAGTAACAATGCCCACTCTTTTAGTAATGGGTAACATGCATCACCCAGTCAGTATGAGGATTGTGCTTAACAAGCCATGGGAATCCTTATATAATAGGACAAGATGGGGAAGCAATGATCTGAAATGTCATGATTTCTTTATGTAACACTCCTATAGTAATAGTAATAAGCAAAGTTTTGTGGGTAATTAGAGGTTGAGAGAGAGGTTTCCCATCAATGGTCTCGACGGCCAGGGGTGATGATCTCTCCTTGATGTATAGGAAGTGTTTACTGACAAATTGCATGTCAATAAAGTTTCCTGTAGCACCTGAGTCCATCAGGGCTTTGCATGAAAAACTCTCCTTGTTGCATAGAGCAGTAATATCAAGGAGAAATCTATTTTGGGTTGTACCAGAAAACATATCCATCACACCTTGTCAAGATACAAGAATAAATTGTTCAGCGCAAAGTGAAATATTATTATTGCTCTAATTCCCAGAGCTTTTTGTAAACCATTATGTGTAGAAGAGATACATATAGGTATATCTGGACTGAAAATATTTCCTACTCCAATATTGGAGATAGAAGTACAGGTTTTCCTATATAATGTAAAATAAAGAGGGAAAACTCATAGTGCAACACTGTATTGAATAGTGAGTAGAATTGGAGAAGTCTCTGTGTGGTCCAACTCACATTTATTAGAGCCTGTTGTATCAGAACTGGCTCAGGTAATATCGCTTTAACCCCTTAAGGACACATGACATGTGTGACATGTCATGATTCCCTTTTATTCCAGAAGTTTGGTCCTTAAGGGGTTAAACAAAGTGTGCAGATCCAAATGGATAGGAGATTTGTTCCTCAAAGAAAGTTTCAAAGGAGATAACACCAGTCAGTAAAAACCATAACATTTATTTCCATAAAAAGTGTTAACATCTTACATTGAAGTTGCTGGAGTGTCATCCATCAAAAGATAAAACAGCACAACGTTTCAACGCTAATTCTGCGTCTTCCTCAGGTGCATGGGTGCTATAGTACACATTCTCTATTTTAAATGCCTTTTGGCACCTAAACTGGTGAAATAATGCCCCCCCCCCCCCCTACTCTAATTAACCTATTACAGTCCCCCCAAGCTCTTGTTTAACTTGCTATCCATATCCTAATGTTGCATGACGTCACTTCCGGTTTCACTTCCGGTTTCTGGGTTTTTGCGTTCCAGTGGCCATGTTTTTGCGTTCCACTTTCGGTCATGCGTTCCAGCAGTGAGTTCCATGCGTTTCACTGCTGCTAGTGCCAGTATTACAGTTTGTTCTTATGCCAGCATTGAATATAGCAAGTAATAGGGGAACTTAGTACTCAGATGTTATTACACACTCATTTATGGGACAGGAATACAAATAAATACTCAATAAGAATATTTACATCAAATCCACATATTTTCCATTAACATTATATAGAACTATAAAAATGCATAAAAATACAAATACAAATGAAGGGAAGAGAGGGAAGAAAAGGGGAGATATTAAAAATGAGAGATATAAAAATGAGAGAAATAAAAAAAAATCAGAGATATTAAAAATGTTAAAAATAAACCATATCATATTACATATTGCACTGTGTGTCCTATATAAATATATTGCACATATATACACAGGAATCTAAATAAAATTGTACACCTCAAAATCTATATTGAGACCATAAGAAGAAAGGGTTTCTAAATTAAAAATCCACTTCATCTCTATTTTATTTAAAATCTTAAAAAAATTAAAAAAAACCTTGGAGAGGGGGGATTGTTTTAAGATCACTAAAACCTCTCAAGCATCGTGTATCTGATGGAGATGGTGTTGGAGGGAAACTCAAAGGATGGAGCTATAAGTACACACATCCTCTATGCTAATCTCTCTCTAATTTATGCTTTCATCTTTCAAGTAAATCCATACACCCTAACAGCAGTTAAGTAGATGGAAGTAAATGGGCGGGGTAAAAGGTTGGGCCACTGGCACGACCAGGGCCGGACTGGCCCACCGGGATACCGGGAAATTTCCCGGTGGGCCGTCGGCACCTGGGGCCGGGGAGACATGTGGGTGTCCTGCGGCCGCATGGAGAGCTTGGATGGCGGCCGCAGGGGAAGCTCTTCTTGCGGCCGCAGGGGAAGCTCTTCTGGCAGCCGCTGGGGGAGCAGGCTGTTCTGTCTCTGCTCCCCCTCCCTCGCGCGCTTGCAAGAGACCGGGGCCGGAATATGACGTCATATTCCGGCGCCGGTCTCATTAAGCTGCACGCGAGGGAGGGGGAGCAGAGACAGAACAGCCTGCTCCCCCAGAAGAGCCTGCTCCCTCAGCGGCCGCCAGAAGAGCTTCCCCTGCGGCTGCAAGAAGAGCTTCCCCTGCGGCCGCAAGAAGAGCTTCAGGAAGGCTGGCTGGGCTGGAAGGTGAGCACGGGGGGGCGGGGGGGGGGACGACAAAGGGGTCACAGGAAGGGGAGAGGGGCCAAAAGAGGCTGGCTGGGCTGGAAGGTGAGCACAGGAGGGGGGGAGGGCAAAGGGCACAGGAGGGGAGGGGGCTAAGAGGTCACAGGAAGGGGAGAGGGGCCAAAAGAGGCTGGCTGGGCTGGAAGGTGAGCACAGGAGGGGGGGCAAAGGGCACAGGTGGGGAGGGGGCTAAGAGGTCACAGGAAGGGGAGAGGGGCCAAAAGAGGCTGGCTGGGCTGGAAGGTGAGCACAGGAGGGGGGGGGGGGCAAAGGGCACAGGAGGAGAGGGGGCTAAGAGGTCACAGGAAGGGGAGAGGGGCCAAAAGAGGCTGGCTGGGCTGGAAGGTGAGTACAGGAGGGGGGGGCAAAGGGCACAGGAGGGGAGGGGGCTAAGAGGTCACAGGAAGGGGAGAGGGGCCAAAAGAGGCTGGCTGGGCTGGAAGGTGAGCACAGGAGGGGGGGGGCAAAGGGCACAGGAGGGGAGGGGGCTAAGAGGTCACAGGAAGGGGAGAGGGGCCAAAAGAGGCTGGCTGGGCTGGAAGGTGAGCACAGGAGGGGGGGGGGGACAAAGGGCACAGGAGGGGAGGGGGCTAAGAGGTCACAGGAAGGGGAGAGGGGCCAAAGATGAGCACAAAATGGGCTAAAGAGGGTACAAGTCGGAAGGGAGGTGGCTAAAGAGGGCACGGGAGGGGGCTAAAGAGGGCACAGGAAGGGAGGGTGCTACATAAGGGCACAGGAGGGGAAGGGGCTAAAAAGCACACTGGAGGACAGTGGGCAAAAGAGGGCACAGAAGGGGAGGGGCACCTATCAGTCTGCCCACCCACTCACACAGGTAGCAACTAGTATGTATGTCAGTGGGAGTGTGTCTGTCGGTGTCATGCTGTGTGTGTGTCTGTCTGTGTCATGCTGTGTGTGTGTCTGTGTCATGCTGTGTGTGTGTGTGTCATGCTGTGTGTGTGTGTGTCTGTCTGTGTCATGGTGTGTGTGTCTGTGTCGTGTGTTTGTCTCTGTGTCACTGTGTGTCTGTATCATGGTGTGTGTGTCTGTCTGTGTCATGGTGTGTGTATGCCTGTCATGGTGTGTGTGTGTGTCAGTCGTAGTGTCTGTGTGTGTTTGTAAAAATAGTGTTTTACTCACCTTTTTTTTTTCCAACGTCATGCTGGTCTCTGCCTCTATGACTGAGATCATCAAGCTTGATGATCTCAGCCAATCCGCACTGACACAGGAAGCGCCTTTAGTGACCGTCTGAGTGTCTGTCACTAGAGGTGTCACTAGGAAGCAATGTAAACACTGCCTTTTCTCTGAAAAGTCAGTGTTTACATTCAAAAGCCTGCAGGGACAGGCTATAGACACCAGAACCACTACATTAAGCTGTGTGTGTGTGCGTCTGCTAGTGAGTGAGCTTGCTTGCATGTGTGTGTGTGTCTGCTAGTGAGTGAGCTTGTGTTTTTATGTCAATGAGCTTATGTATATTAGTGAAATTGTTTGTCTATGAGGCTGTGTATCAATGAGCTTGTGTGTGTCAGTGAGATTGTCTGTGTCTGCATGTGAGTATGCTTACGGTATAATTAAATGTTTTACTCTGAAAGGACCAATATATTATATTAGAAAAAGCAGTATATATATATATATATATAATTACTCAATCATCTGGGGTGGCAAGACATATTACATGCGACAATATATGGCGCAATGACTTATGGGGCTGGCATAGATTTTTTTTCCCAGGGCTGCTTTGTATCCCCAGTCCGGCCCTGGGCACGACTCACGTGACCAGAACTGCCAAAAGTGGCGAACATGCCTAAAAAGGGAAAGGCCAGCCTGGCATCAGTGGCCCTATGTATCACAGTGTCAGTGTCCCCATGTCGCCCAGTCCTCTAGTCTCCCAATGTCTCAGTATCCCCATTTCTCCCAGTGTCCCCATGCCTCGGTGTGTCTTGTGTCACTAGGATACTAGGGGACATTGAGAGACATGGCAACACAGTGAGACATGGGGACAATGAGAGACCCAGGAACACTGAGGCACTTGGGGACACTGGGAGACATGGGGGCACTGAGACACTTGGCGACACTGGGAGACATGTTGGTACTTGTGGACACAGACATGGGGACACTGGGAGACATAGGGACACAGACATTTGTGAACACTGGGAGAAATGGGGACACAGAAACACAGGGACACAGACATGGGGACACTTGGAGACACTTGGGACACTGGGAGACATGGGGGCACTTGTGGACGTAGACATGGGGACACTGGGAGACATGGGGACACAGACATTTGGGGACACTGGGAGACATGGGGACACTAAACAACATGGTGACACAGACACTGGGAGACATGGGGACACTGAGACACTAAAGACACTGGCTGGGAGACATGGGGACACATACATTTGGGGACACTAGAGACACAGAGACATGGGGACACTGGGAGACATGGGGACACTGGGACACTAAAGACACTGGCTGGGAGACATGGGGACACAGACATTTGGGGACACTGGGAGACATGGGGACACTAGAGACACAGAGACATGGGGACACTGGGGGACTAGGGGACACTGGGAGAAATGGGGACACTGGGAGCCATGGGGACACTGAGACCCTAGCTGGGAGACATGAAAGACATGAAGATACTGTGCTCCTAGTGTCTCTGTGTCCCAATGTGTCTCCCAATGTCCTCTATGTCTCACAGTGTCCCCATGTGTCGCAGCGTCCCCATGTCTCACAGTGTCCCCTAGTGTCTCAGTGTTCCCATGTTTCCCAGTGTCCCAAGTGTCTCAATGTCTCCAGGTCTGCTAGTGTCTCAGTGTCCCCATGCGTCCCCTAGTGTCTCAGTGTCCCCGTGTCTCCTTGCTGCCTTTCCCCTCATTCCTCACTTCCCTGAGCTGTAGGCTGTCTTTGCAGGCTGGGAGCTGCTGTCTGGAATTTATGTGCTGTGTAGCTGCTCCCCCGCGGATCAGTGAGTAGAGAGAGGCAGCGAGGGATATGCTGTAACTTCCTATCCCTGCCTCTCTCCACACACAGTGACACCTACTGGCTGGTGCTGGTATTGCAGAGTAATCTCTGTTTATACTGAGAAAAATATTGTATTGCCAGAATTACTGCAATACCGGCACGGCCAGGCAGCCTCAAATACCAGCTGTGCCGGTAAAATACCAGTCAGGTGCTCACACCCAAGCTATCTGGGGATATAGTACTTGAGAGGGTACCTTGTGGGGAAATGCATATTTTGGGGTGTTAAACATTTTACATGTCCTGGACCTGAGAGGTAATGTAATTATCTTATGTATTTTGCCCTGTCTACTCTCAGGTCCAGTGGGGAATGCCCCAGGAATATGTACCTGGAAATCCCTTGCATGCGGATTCTCATAAAAGGCCAGCTGTGGCTCCATTAAAATGAGTTATACTCCCAGATCTGAGTGTCGTCCAGTTGCAGTGGCGGTGTTGGGAGAATCTTGGATTATTTTGCTGTTCCCTGGGGGTGATTTACTTGTTCCTGAGTACATCTTGGAGTAACCAGCGGAGAATTGTCCCTGCTAGGACTAGCTCTCCGCTACAAGGACCCACCGAAGTTGGAGTACTTTGGCACAGTTGTGGGCTGCATACATCATGGCCATTTATGTATGTCTAAATCTCCAATGTTTATTGCATATATAGTACTTAGTTATTTCTCCTCTTGTTTTGCCTTGTATATCTTGACTTGTTTTACTTTGTCTTGCATTCCCAGTTCATGTACAGTCCTGTCCTGCCCTGTCCATGTCCTGTTCTTGTTTCCCTCCTGTCTTGAGTACATGTTCTGTGTTCTGCTTTCTATCCTGCTCCTGGTCTGGGTTCTTGTCTTGTCATCCTGTTATCTTGTTTGGTGACTGTTCTAGTCTTGCCTTGTTTCTAGTACTGCATACATATCTGCAGCAGAGCCTCCCTACCAGATCCTGGGAGTTCTGCATAACAACTAGCACCTGGTATCCGCAAAAGCTGCATCAGGGCCCTGATATGTGGCTGCACAAACCTTGTGTATGGTTACCCTGCACCAGACCCTGATTGTCCTTTTCCACACTATGACTCCTACCATTATCAGCCATACTGGGCTCTGAGTGATTAAAAAGTTTGGAGAAGGAGAACATGGTCAACAAGGTCAAAGGAAGCAGAGAGGTCAAGAAGAATTAGTATGGAGCAGTGCCCTTTGGATTTAGCTATGATTAGGTTGTTAGTGACTTTAACCCCTTAAGGACACATGACGTGTGCGACATGTCATGATTCCCTTTTATTCCAGAAGTTTGGTCCTTAAGGGGTTAATAAGAGCAGTCTCAAAAGAGTGGAGGGGGCGGAAGCCAGACTGTAGAGGGTTAAGGGGAGAGTTGGAATTGAGGAAACAAGCCAGATGGGTAAAGACAAGTCTTTCCAGAAGCTTTGAGGAAAAAGGGAGCAGGGATATTGGACCATAGTTAGAAGGGGAGGACGGGTCAAGATATGTTGTTTTTTTTTTCTTAAGATGGGTACTACAGTAGCATGTTTAACGGCAGCAGGGACAACACCAGAAGAGAGAGAGAGAGCAGTCGAAGATATGTGTTAAGGAAGGCACAAGACAAGAGGAGAGAAATCTGACAAATGTTAAATTTAAAATAAAATGTAACATAAAATAAAATAACATTTTACATTTGTTAAGACAGTGGCTGAGTGACAGACAAAGCACGTTATAGTCAATGGAGTATATTTGAAGCATGGTCCTGTTACCAGTGGGGTACCTCAGATATCTGTATTTGGACCCATTCTCCTTAATATTTTTATTAGTGATATTGCAGAAGGTCTTGATTGTAAGGTATGTCGTTTTGCTGATATTACTTAGATATGTAAGAAGGTTGATGTTCCAGGAGGGATAAGCCAAATGTTAAATGATTTAGGTAAGCTAGAAAAATAGTCACAGTTGTGGCAGCTGACATTTGATGTGGATAAGTGCAAGACATAAAAACCCAAGGGCAGAATATACCTTACATATTGATTGTAAGGTAAACAAAATATTTTTGTGTGCTCAAGTCACCTTAGCAGGAAATGTTAGAAGAATGCTTGTTTGTACAGGGAGAGGTAAGCAGTAGAAAGAGGGAAGTGCTCATGCCATTGTGCAGAACACTGGTGAGACCTCACTTTGAGACCGTATCTCCAGAAGGATATTGATACCTTAGAGAGAGTTCAGAGAAGGGCTACTAAACTGGTTCATGGATTGCAGGATAAAACTTACCAGGAAAGGTTATATAGTGTATATAGCTTGGAGGAAAGACGAGGCTGGGAAGATATGATAGAAACATTTAAATACATAAAGGGAATAAACACAGTAAAGGAGGAGACTATATTTAAAAGAAGAAAAACTACCACAACAATAAGACATAGTCCTAAATTAGAGGGTTAAATGTTTAAAAATAATATGAGGAAGTATTACTTTACTGAGAGGGTAGTGGATGCATGGAATAGCTTTCCAGCTGAAGTGGTAGAGGTTTACACAGTGAAGGAGTTTAAGCGTGATTGGAATAGTCTGGAGGCTTTTGTTACGGTTGCCTCCAGGCTGGCTGGAAGTTGGATCGTAGAAAGGATGCTCCTAGCACTCACTAAAGAACCATCAGTTCTTATCTGCCGTCACATTCTATTGTTCTATGTTTCTATGACCACCTAGGGATGTATTATTTGTTTATAATTAATATCTGCACTATAGTGTGTTCTTTCCCCCCCCCCTTTTATGTATTAGAGATAATCCCCTGTATATATAATTACATATGTGGTGTAAGATAAAGGGAGATGCTCTTCATGATATAATATTGTGGTGGAATCTCGGTAAAAATAAATTTAGTAGGCCGAGATTACCACGTGGCATGTGTACGTGCATATGCTGACGTATCGATCAGTTGGTTGCACGAGGCAAGATACGATCAGTAGTGTACGGAGCATGTGCAAGAATACAGGATGTAGTATTCCCCTCCTCCATTGTGCTGGACAGGCCATGCGGTCAAGCAGGAAGTTAATTCTTATTTGTATTGATTGGTCAAGAGAATGTGCGGGTGGAGCTTAATATGGGAGGAGTTATGTGCCTATATAAGGAGCCTGCACTATTGTCCGGGGCTCAGAACTTGCTGTATTTTGGTGACGTTAGTCCCTCTGAGTCCCGATCGGTGATCCAATAAAGAATCTCTTCCTTCCTGAAGAAACCTGTGTCCATCTCTCTGTGCTTCGCTTCCGTCAGTTTCTCCGGTATCAATATAGGTTTAAAGGGAAACTCCAGTGCCAGGAAAACAATCCGTTTTCCTGGCACTGCAGGTTCCCTCTCCCTCCCACCCCCCAATCCCCGGTTGCTGAAGGGGTGAAAACCCCTTCAGTAACTTACCTGAGGCAGCGATGAAGTCCCTCGTTGCTGCTTCCTGCTCCGCGCTGCTCCTCCTTCTGACTGCGTCGGCTGGTGGGCAAGACTGATCCTGCCCTTTGGCCGGGGAGACCTAATGCGCATGCGCGGCAATGCCGCGCATGCGCATTAGGGCTCCCCCTAGGAAAGCAGCAATGCTGGAGGTCCTCACACAGCGTGAGGATGTCCAGCGACGCTATAGCACAGGTTTCCTGTGCTAGGAACTCGGAAATGCCCTCTAGTGGCTGTCCAGTAGACAGCCACTAGAAGTGGAGTTAACCCTGCAAGGTAATTATTGCAGTTTATAAAAATACAGCAATAATTATACTTGCAGGGTTAAGAGTAGTGGAAGTTGGCACCCAGACCACTCCAATGGGCAGAAGTGGTCTGGGTGCCTGGAGTGTCCCTTTAAGTAAATTTTGTCACACCATTTAGACTGGGGCAATGAAAGAATAGTCCAAAATGCATTCTTGTTATATTATCTATATAATATAAAAAGTATGTCTACTAACTAGATACAACATACATTAAATATTTACCTTGTGTTTGTATTTAAATTTTTCTGTATTCATTTTATGATTGACATGCATATTGTGCAAGGATTGAGTCATGAAATACACCGCATTAAACACATAATAAGGCTGTGGATCATGATTAACTTCTATTATTTCATTTAGACCTTCATTTCCTGTGCAATTCTTTAATCTTGCTTCGTAAATCAAGTCATATATGTAGCTCTTCTCATGGTTCAGAAGGTTACATTTCAGCGTAGATATCAGTATGCCCTCTAGTAATGGATCATTTTTGTGATTCAGTAGGTTAGCATTATTCATATATGACTCCATCTCGGGAATGTAATTTACTATGGGAACAAATTGCAAACTGCCTTCAAATAACGGTATAAGTTCAACGAACAAAAAAGGGAACTGCCATGTCATTTTAAATAATAGAGTTATATTTTGCAAATGTGATAATGATTCAACCAACAAAATAGCACAAAACTTATTGCATGATCCACATGCTATTAGAACCTGAGAGGTTGATTTTTCAATAATATCCATGCCTGTGAATATCCCTTTATCATCTTTATCAGGCATTGTTATAGTATACTCAATGCAGATCCCGTGACTGGTGAGCTCTTGGCTGAGCTCTCGGAGTTCCCTCTCTCCACTTTCATCATCTGATGTGATTATTCCAACCCAGTTCCACCCAAAATATTTTAGCAGTTTTACAATAGCTGCATGATAAATCCTATCATCCAGGCCCGTCCGGAAGAAGTATGGATAAAGTGATCTGTCACTAAGCTGGTTGTCAGTCGTTCCATAGCTGATCTAGGTGCATTATGAATAAAATCATAACTAATTACATAAATGGAAAACTACAGAAACATAAAAGTAATGTTTTCTTTTTTCAACCAAATGAAATATTTTAAAAGTTAATGTCATGTAATATTTGCATTATCAAATCATAACACATACAATACTCAAGAAAAGAAAATGTTCCCTTGACACTCCGATATAAAGGTGCATATGTATTTCTATTTTTGAGAAGAAAGAGAAATGTCTTGTTAAAGATACAGTATCTAGTCAAAAATATGTGAATACCCTATATAAATCATAGATTTCATTGATTAGTTACACTCATAGAATCGAGCTATGCTAAATTACACATACAGCTATATAATCTGCACCGAGAGACATTGGCAATGGATAAGCCATCATTGACTATCATAATATAATTCATATCATGTGAAAATCCCAATAAAACTATTATAGGGTTATTCACTAAAACACTATTGCTTCACCAATTATCCTGCTCCACTTAATAAAACCACTGCTTACATATATAATAGTGTCCTGGTAGCCGAATTAGTGATCAACTCACTGAAATTTGTTTGAAAAGAACAAATACATACATCATCATCTGAACCATTTGTTTTGCTTTAAAACCAATTGCTTTAGTCAACCAAATATATATAAAATTTGTGTTCAGGGCACAAAGGCCATATAGAGTGATAGAGAGAAATATAGGAATATTGTGATACAGAATGGAAAAAGTCGGTTGTGGTGTGCTGGAACCGACGATGCTGGAAGGCCTGTAAAATAAAGAGGGTGCGCTCTTTAGGTATAAAGAGAGGTAGATAGGAGTAAATAGAGGGAGTTAAGGGAGGGGACACGCAGATTGTTAGAACAGGAATGGTACAGAGGAAGGTGAGGCGTCCCTTTAAAAAAGGAAAATAAGCCCCTCCCACAATTCCATGCAAAGCTGTAATAATTGTGTTCGGGGCACAAAGGCCGTATAGAGTGATAGAGAGAAATATAGGAATAGTGTAATACGCAATTGGAAAAAGTCGGTTGTGGTGTGGCAGAACCGACGATGCTGATAGGCCTGTAAAATAAAGAGGGCAAAAAGGAGAGATACGGTAAAATATTTAATGCAATCAACATACATACAAAAATATATATAAGGCTATTTTAATAAGGCTTGACAGAGTTCATATATTGGTTGTGAAATGTACCGTGAATATGCTGAGGACTTCCAGTGACCTAATATTTTAATGTGTACTGGTATAACACTGCTTGAAGCCATAGATGCTGCCCCTAAAGAGTGACCAGAATAATGGAAGGTTTAAGGCCTAGTCTTCTTGATTAATGTTCTGACATATCGCATGAATGAGAATTTTTTCTTTTTATGGTTTGTGTGATAATTAATAGACGTGTGCAATTCGTTTCGGTCCGAATATAAATTCGGCAATTCGGACATTTGGATGTTTCCGAATGTCTGAATTGCCAAAGTGCAGAGTTTCCGAATTTCCAAAATGTCAAATTTCAGAAGTGCCGAACAGAACCAACTTCCGGAAGTCACGAATTTCAGAAGTTCCGAAGTGCTTCGGATTTATGAAACGTGGCAAAACAGGAGAGGGAGGTAAAATTAGGGGAATGACAGGAATCTAACCCTAACCCAACCTATCTCTAACACTACCTCTAACCCTACTACTAAACCTACCACTAACCTTAGTAGGGGTAGGGTTAGCAAGAAAATGAGTCGCAAGAGAATACTGAGAACAGGCAGCAGCTAAAATAGCCTGCCCTGCGGTGGGTCCCCGCTCAGTTCTCAAGCTGGTTTTTGCTCATCTTGTGCCATTACAGAGAGAACATCTCTGAAACATATCAGACTGGTCCCACCCATACGGGCAGTCCAGATCCAAAATGCCAGCAAGTTCCTTCTGCACGAGAGACACAGCAACCCCAGACGATCGTTTCAGCCTTGTTAGGCATCATCAGTGAGGCATAGCTGATATCTCCCTAGGCACCGTGAGCAAGGGGTCCACGTCTGGATTACCCTTTAAACCCTAAATAATTAGCGGTAGGGTTAGGGGTAAGATTGTGATTAGGGGTAACATTAGGGGTAAGGTTAGAGGTAGAGTTAGGGTTAATGGTGTAGGGTTAGGTGTAGGTGTAGGTGTAGGTGTAGGGTTACGGAATTGTAAAATTTCCGAATTTAGGAAGTGCCAAACCGAACTGAAGAGCAGAATTGCTAATTCCCGAAGTCCCGAATTTCGGAAGTGCTGAACCAAACCAAATTTTTTGCCCATGCACATTCCTAATAATTAAGTTTAAGGTTGCAAAAAGCAAGCTCTAGGTATGAAGTCATAGCAAATGTGTCAGTAATATGATGTACTAGTATTTAGTCAGAGATATGTAAACAAAGAGCTTAAATGAGCAAGTATCATAATTGAAGAAAAAAATGCTGAATGTATACGTAGAGTGGGCCATGCATGGGTCAAGCATAAAGAGCCAAGTCTCTCTGCCCATTAATATAGTTGTATAAGCGAGAAAACATGTAGTTTTCGTGCGTACCCCAATATGAGTGATAAGGCCGGGTGGTACCTTGTTTGATTGAACTAACCTGTCATGATAAACATAGAGGCAATGAAGGGTCACTTACCTGTGACATGAAATAGTAATGAACAGAGAGACTCAGGTGACAGCATTCACTGGGTGACAACTAAGGGTCCAACTTGAAATACCTTATAACATTGAGGAGGAATACTGTGTACATTGAGAAGCTGGAATCTGCCATAAACATGAGCCATACGATGGCTAAGGGAAAACATATAAGTGGAAAAAACAATATATACCTTGCAAACAATTGAAGATTATGGTGGCTTTAGTGTACTAATAATCTTGATTTTAGGAATGACAGGAGGGGAGAATTTTACAAAAACTCTCTTTACTAACTCCACAGCAGATAACCCATACACAAGAACCAATCAAATTGAAGTAGAGAGCATAACATTCAGAGTGACTTAAGCTCCTACTCTTACCAAAAGCGGCATCACAGACAAATAAAGTCCATAACAATAACAGGAAACATCTTGAATCAACCACCAAAAGAACGATAATCCAAAGAAACCAGGGCTGAGAATGAAAAAGGAGTCCAGGAATGAATTAAACTGAAAAGAGAAAGTTAAATAGGTTAGACACTAGTCCGAAGACGGTAAAAACAAAGAAGCAACCCTTAACTTAAATGACGATGTTAAAATATATACTAATATAAATACTTATAAATATATGCATCCCAAACTAAACCAAGAGATAAATACCAATATACACATTATCTACATGAAAACGTATAAACCGTAATAACATTAACAGGGAAATTGACAACGGAAAAAATAAAGTTACAGAAAAAGAAGGTTATAGTAAGAAATAGAAAGTCTGAAACGTGGTCTCACAAGACCAGCCTGCAGCTCGTAAGATATCCGACAGTGAGGCCCCGCCAAAAAAGCCGATGAGGCCGCCGCACCCCGAACAGAATGTGCTCCAAATAAGCCATCCACACCCGCCAATCACAATATCCAGCGGATCCATCTGGCGAGTGTAGTAGTTGCCCGGAGGCAGAAGATCGCAATGTGGAAGAAACTTCCACATAACGACGTAAAGGCTAAAATGACACACAACTGAGGGTCAGGGATGAAAAAGGGACAGAAGACCAATGTCAAATCCAATTTAGTGTGATGGGAAACCCAAAAAGTGATCCCATCCAGGGAGACCAAGAAAAAGTGTTGACATCAAACGCCCATACATCCAAAACCCTATGGAAGGAGACAAGGCAAAGTAAAACCGTGAACTTGGCCAAAGGTTTGCATAGTGAGAGTCTGTTATTAGGAAGTCAATCCTGTAAAAATGTAGGACAACGTCAATGTCCCAAAACTGCGAATATCTAGGAACCAGAGGTCCTTGAAGGCGAATGCCCATCAGTAACCAACATACCAGCGGATCTTTACCCACCGGGACCCTCTGAGTCAGGACATGAGCCACCGAAATCATAGAACGCACAACATTAATCTGAGAAAAAGAGGGAAGATAGAAAGTTGAGAATGGATGATACAGGGGCAGTAAACAGATCAATGTTCCGTTCCATGCACCAAGCGAACCAGGAGGTCCAAGCAGAGAGGTAGCAGTTTCTCATCCCTGGGGGCCCAAGAATCCCAGAGGAGGTCTCTAGCAGCCTGTGATAGTTCACTGATCTTCCAGGTACCCCAGCAAGAGTCCAAGAGCAACGGGTGAGGTTTCCCCTACAGATCCATCAGTAGAGTCGGATAAAATGGTAGGAGGAGAGGGCAGGACAATGTCAGTAGGTCTGGGAACCACGGTTGACTCTACCATTGGGGAATGATGAGTAGCAGTGACACTGCTGGATTTGCAGGTAGTGGATGGTCCTTGCTATCATAGCAAAGGGCGAAAAAGCATAGGCTCCGTTGACTGGCCAAGTCTAGAGGAAGGTGTCCACCACCTTGCTCTCCAGATCTGGGAGCCAGCTTAAGAAGTCCAGAGTCTGGTTGTTGTTTCATGATGCAAACAGATCCAATTAGAATGGGCCTCTCAGGTCCGAGAGGGTGTTAAATATCTCGCGGTCCAGCAGTGAGTCACTGCCATCCCGCCAATGGCAGGAGAACCAGTCTGTTGTGAGATTTGTCTTGCCTGGTAAGCATTCAACCCTGAGGGAGATGTTGCGAGTTAGACAGAAGTTGAAGATCTCCTTCATGATTTCTGACAAGAGATGGGATTGGGCTCTGCCCAGACGGTTGACATAGCGGACTGCCGATACAATGTCCATCCAGAGGAGAGTGCAACAGTTGGACTTCTCCCTCACTAGGTTGCAGATGGTGAAGGATCCTGCCAGTAGATTGAGGCAATTGATGTGCATGGAGAGTTTCTGGGATGTCCAAACGCTTGTGTAGATACTCATTCACTTGTTGTGCCCCATCCCCAGAGGCTGGCGTCTGACTACAGAACAAAATTTGGTTTGTCACCAAAGATAGCCCGACCATTCCAGGCCTGCATGCTCTACAGCCACCATTGTAGTTCTTCTCATACCTTGTCTGTCACTGGTACTAGTTGGTTGTTAGTAGGGTTCTGACGAAAGAACAAGGCCTTGAGGCGTTGCATCGCCCTGTAGTATAGCAGACCAGGAAAATTGGCCTGGATGGATGCAGACAGGAGACCCACTATGTGAGCAAGCCTGTGAAAAGGGATGGATTATCAGTGAATGACCTTGCGTAGTTCCTTGTGGATTGCTGAGATATTTGATGCCGGCAGTCATAGGGTGCCTGACGTGGAGTCGATCTTGAAACACAGAAATTGGATTGTTTGGGAGGGAGTCATCACAGATTTTTTGATGGTTTACAATGAAAGCCAGTGATTCCAGTAGTTCTACAGTTTATTGTGTGTGTAGATTCAGTCTGGAGCTATTAGAACAGAATAGTAGTAGGTCGTCCAGGTAGACAATGCAACAAACCCCTCTTGCTTGAAGATAAGTAACCACAGGCATCAGAAGCTTGGTGAAACCTGATGGAGCTGAGCTGAGGCCGAAAGGGAGGCAAGGTTGGTCGAGCCACATAAATTGGACGAACTGACGGCAGGAAGGGTGAATAGGAACAGAGAGGTATGCGTCTTTGAGATTCAACCACATGTGTCAGGGTACCTGAAGTCTCTACCTCGGAGGAGGTTAGACTTTCAGACGGCCGTCCTCTCAGGGGGGCTGACTCACCCGATCCTCACAGCTCTCCTGGCCGTTTACACGCCAGCCGCGATAGCTCCGCCTCCTTTTATGACGCGGCGCTCAGGAGCCGACGTCATGACGGCAATCACGTCCCGACCTGTCAATCTAATCCCGAACAACGAATCAGGGCTCGTCATCAATTAAAGAGCCAAGGTATAAAATAGGGATGTGTGTAATGGTTCATTGCCCTGTCGTGGTTCTAGCTTGTCTGGTCACTCAGTGCTCTTATTACTGTTTGTCTTTTTGGTTCTGACTCGGCTTGTATTTTCGTTCCTGCTTACCTCGGCTCGTCTCTCGCTTACCTGTTCTCTCGTTCCCTCGACCTCGGCTTGTCTCTGACCATTCTTTGCTTTCTCCTTACGTTAGTCCGGCCATTCTAAGGTCCGGTATACGTACCTAGCTCCTGTTTGTATTCTGCGTGTTGGATCCCTGTCCCGATCCTGACAACATGAACCAATCACCATCAAAAGATGGATGCCCTGAAATGACAGTATACCACGTTAAACTCCCAGAAGTTAATAGGGTGGAAATCCCAGATTTTCTTCTTTAGTAGGAACATGTTGCTGAAAAATCCTCCATGTTCCCAAACAAGTTGAGCCGCACCCTTGGTGTGGAGTTCCTGAAGTTCGGTGTCGATGAGCCGTGAATCGTCCGTGGAGCAGTTGATCGGGGTGGACCTTACGGGTGGGGGAAATTGACGAGATCAATTATATAACCCCGAACCGTCTTGGAGCACCCATGTGTCTGAGGAGATGTCTGTCCAATTCTGAAAAAATAAAGAGACATGGACGGTGGTACGGAGACATGTAGTGGAATGATTTAGTTGGCTGCTTACCTGAGGAGAAGCGTCAACATGATCCACGTCCACTATCCAAGCCTCTAAAGTATAAGAAAGGCTGTCTGTAGCCCACTTCCAGGTAAAACGGTTGTGAAGAACACCTTTGTCGGCCAGCCCTGCCAAAAAAACAGTCATGGGGTTGCCCCGAAAGACCTTCTGCATTGAGGTGTGCGCCATAGTGAGCGAGATGAAGACATTAACATGTTTGTTAAGCTCCTTTAGGAAGACTTCACAGTACAGTTAAGCCTGTGCCTGGGGTCCTAGCTCTTTGGTGCCCAAGTCCATCAACGTTCCGTCTATGCAGAGTAGCTTTGCACCTCTCAGAGGAGAGGGCTACGTTTGTGTTTCTGATAAAGCAGAAACATCTCTGTGCCCATTCTCGTATGTTGTAATCTTGTATGTTGTAAAGTAGCACCAACAAAGCAGGAACCTATTCGCTGTGTGGCTACGTTTGACTCTGGATGGGACCAGACCAAACGAATACTAGGCAGATTCTGGCCATTGATTTCCCAAGACCCCCAACTTAAGGGAGTAGTGACTCCTTTTGTCTCCCTCACTGCACGAAGAGGCAAAAATCTAAAGGAAGTGTTGGTTCCTAGTCATTTATCCACAAAAAGGGGCAACACTAACTGGCTTTCCGTGCAGGGAACTTACCAATGTGGCAGGTGTGTGGCCTGCCAATATATGTCAAAAGATTCTAAAGTTCTCCCAGACTTGATTGACCAATCAACATGTCAGATCAAACAATTTTTTAATTGTAATACGAAGGGGATCGTATACCTACTGATATGTGTGTGTGGCCTCAGATATGTGGGGAAAACTATTCGCCCCTTCAAGAGGCGAGTTATGGAGGGGGCGGAGCCTGCGCCTGAACCGGAGCGGACGCAAGCCGCGGTAGCTCCGAGCCAAACGGGGAGAAAAACCCCTAAAACTACCCCTAAAAACCCGCAGCACCAAGCGACTTACCCGGGAGCACCGAGACCACGCACCCGGCAAGACATATGCCGTTCTTCCAAGCGGCCAAAGCGCCAAAGAAAAAGAGGAAGACCGGGGCCTACCACGCTACCCAGAGCCTGGACCTGGAGGCACTGTTTGGCGCCTTCACTACACCAGGTACAGCGGGAGAGCAGGGGCTGGCAGGGCAGGCCACAACAGCCGCAGGGATGGGCCGCAGACCCCCAAAATCGCCCCCACACACACCATCAGGGGCACAGCACATCGGGCACATGCTTCAGCGGCAGCCTGCTCCTAAAATGGCGCCACCTGGGTACAACAGGGCCGTGGAAACGCCAGAGAGTCCCCCACAGACTGACTCCAATACACAGCCAGTCCAGCCCTGCACAGAGCCCACCGCACAAACTACAGGGGATGGGTCAGCCCCAGTCACCCAAAGGGACTTCCAAAACTTAGTGGGAGAAATAAAAAACCTACTGGCAACTAACATGGCAGCCATCAAGGCAGATATACAGAGCGTCAATGACAGAGTGAGCACAACAGAGGGGGATATTGCTGACCTCAAACAAGGCATGAATGCTACACAAGAAACCGTCCACCACCTACAAACCATGCAACAAGCACTCTCCATACATCTAGCCACACTGGATGATAGGTCCAGAAGAAACCATCTTAAGATAAGGGGCATACCGGACTCGGTAACTCCAGAAGAACTCCCCCACTATGTGAGGCGCCTGGTGGCCACCATCTTGCCGGCCACACAGGCCAAAAAAGTCACTCTAGATGGAACGTACCGCCTGCCTAAGTCCAGCAAGGCCCCAGCGACGGCAGTACAAGACGCCATAGTGCGATACTCACACTCACAAGACAAAATCGCCATCTGGTCAGCGCTGCAGGGCAAGACGCCGCTCACCTTCGAAGGCGCTAACCTTACCTTCTACCAGGACCTCACAAGGTCCACCCTGCAGTGGCGAAGATCCTTACAACCTCTCACAACCAAGCTGAGATCGGCAGGGATTAAATACCGCTGGATGTCACCCAGGCTACTGGTGGTTAACCACAAAGGGACAGTACACAAACTCATCGCTCTCAGAAGCCCCAACTTTCCTCACGACACTGGGTCTACCACCTCATGTAGAGACCGACGACAGACGGGCGAACCCTCATGCTTGGAAACCCTCCCGAATAAACCAGTTTGTGCCCGACGCTGGCACGGCCACCCACCCAGGGACCTGAACTCTGGAAAGACTGTATACCTACCTGCAAAGTTGCAAAGTAGACTTCCAGACACTGTTACAAAACGTTCCTAACTAACAATATGTAAATATGTTACTGCACCACACACATGTGAGCCCCCAGGAAAGACCCACCACCCCACGACGGATAGAACCTGGTAAAGGGGCACTACTGGACAGGTGCTCAGCTCCACACAGGCTAACTCTCCCCCCCGCCACCCCCTAGGTCAGGGGTGCCACCTAAGACGGGCCAATTTACCCACCCTCCATAGCTACACAACACACTATCAGAAGATAGAGCTATATCGAACGGCCCGGACCGACACAATCCTAACACGGATCTAGATTAAAAACCACACTTCCACATACCACACGCTCGCAACCACCTCTACAAGCCATCCTGGAAACATGACAACACACAAGGTCACACAATATAAAAAACTGTGCAAGACAATTACTGTTATAACTGTTTTAACTATGCTAATAATATCTGTTGGTCAATCCCCGCTGCAGCTGTTGGGGCGCAGCGGTACAAAATGTTTATTGTTACCTATCACATGCACAACAAAAATAAAGAATTAAAAAAAAAAAAAAAAAAAGAGGCGAGTTATGGAACACATACATTCAGTTAGGAATTTTAGAGATACCCCAATCTCTAGACATGTTAGAAATGAACACCAAGGTGACACACGAGGGATCAAGTTTGCGGGTATCGAGAAGGTCCAGTTAGGACGCAGAGGTGGCGACCTGGACCGTACTCTTCTCAAGAGAGAATGCTATTGGATCTATAAATTCAATACACTGGCCCCTAACGGATTAAATGAAGGGTTTACATTCACGCCCTTCATTGAAAACTAAAATGAGTTCCACAGTAGATAATATTCAACATCAGTAGTAATGCAAAAACTACTTAAACTGTATATATGTATATATAACAATTTGTGTAAATACTTTCGTTATTTGTGTGTTTAAGTTTGGTTTTTAATGTCCCTCGGCCCCTTAATCACAGAAGTGAACAAGTGATATAATATCTATATTTAAGGAAACAATGCTAAGGAACTAATGGACATCTCTATATATACACATACATAGATATGTTTTCTTCTTGTCTCGTCCCTTTAAATAACCAGGACACAGATCTTGTTAATAGCTCTTAGACAAACATAGCATGGATCCTTTTATTACTCTTATATACATATACTCAGACATGGATGCATAGATTTTTAGGTCCTGCCCCTTTAAATAAGGACTTGGATCATATAAACAATTTATCCGTCATTTATACCATACTTGCATATATATATATATATATATATATATATATATATATATATATATATATATATATATACACATACACATACACATACACACACACACACACACACACACACACACACACACACTTTTGTATCACTAATGTGCATATGTGTATAGATCATGGACTAGCTCCTCTAATCATAAAGTTCGTGTAAAGAGGATAACTAGTTGGACCATTCAGACTAAGAATGGATACAGACTAATCTCAGTCTGATCCACTTGATAAAAAATGACACAGATCGTCACCTTGTTCAATACAAATTGAGCGTTTAGACGATAATGCTCCAGGGAGGTCCTTAGAATCCCTGTCAATCATCCGGTGACGTTCACAAGGGGGCGGCACCCATTTGAACGGAATTTTTCGGCGCGAACATTTTTGATACGCCCACTGTTTTCCGACCCGGTACACCTATATAAAAGAGCCGCACGAGGGACTGACTAACACTATACCTCTGACGAAGGCGCATTAAGGCGCTGAAACGCGCGTTAGGTTAGTTTAGTCAGGAGAAGCCACATATTTAAGATTCCAGCGAGCAATAGATGTATGAATCTGGGGGCTGAGAATGTCTAATCAATTTATTTTATAGAGAGGAGCTTTGGATGCTCAGCTCTTTTCTTGTGATCTGGGGGTTTGGGAGGGGAATCCCTCGAGAGAAGGGGCTTCCAATGTTCGAGCTCGACCATTCAGCTGTGACTAGTCTGTTATTTAGCTCTATTGCTTTCTAGTGGTAACACGATTTAGTTTAACATCCCACAACACAGGGATTTAAAAAGCAACTGAGCAATAATGTGCACTTGATATAATATCCCCACACACAGGGATTTAAGAGTAACGGAGCAATAATGTGCACTTGATACAATTTGTTTCCAATATTGTTACCAGGTACACCAGGTTTTTATACCCATTTTGAGCTCCTCTCTCCATATCTCACCCTATTTGGCTATTGAGCCTATTTTGCTTGAATTCTATCTGGGGTGTTTTTGGGAGGACTATATGTATTATAGATTATGGTCCACACCCACAGGTATTTTGGGGTCTGGGAGGGGAATCCCTTGAGAGAAGGGGCTTCTATTGTTCCAGCTTGATCATTCAGCTGGGTCTGCTCATTTAGCTCTATTGCTTTCTAGTGGTAACACGATTTAGTTAAACATCCCACAACACAGGGACTAAAGAAGCAACTGAGCAACAATGTGTACTTGATATAACATCCCACAACACAGGGATCTAAGAGTAACTGAGCAACTATGTGCACTTGATACAATTTGTTTCTAATATTGTTACCAAGTGCACCAGGTTTTTATACCTATTTTTGAGCTCCTCTCTCTATATCTCACCCTATCTGGCTATTGAGCCTACTTGCTGGAATTTTATCTGGGGTGTTTTTGGGAGGACTAAATATATTATAGATTATGGTCCACACCTACAGTTATTTTTGTGGCTCTCCCCATTATTATTTTATACTTTTTTCTTACCTTTCATTTTGTTGGTGTTTACACATATATATTTTATTTTGATAAATTACAATAAACGTTAAGTTTTATCGTGAAGCATTACCGAAGGGAGGGGTCTCCTATTGGGTCGACCTAGTGTGGGGATGAGGAGGTTCCTCTTCTCTACCTAGGTCTACCTTTTTGTAAATATTGTTCTTAATGGTGCTGGCATCAGATTGATCAGCTTTCATGAAGGGGTCGTCATCCAGGTATTAATACAAATTTACAAAAAGTACATATGACTCATGATAATATTAAACATATGCTTACTAATGCAAGGAGCCTATATAACAAGATGGGGGAACTAGAGGCAATAGCATATACTAAACAATATGATACAATAGGCATAACAGAAACATGGTGGTATTAGACACATGACTGGACAGTTAACTTAAAATTCTGATTTTTAAAAATACCCAGTCCAGCATAAAACTCCGAGCTCCATCAGCTGTTCCATGGCCATTTGAAACAGGTAGCCTACTGGAAGACTGACATTTCTACATACCCTGTTAATTTTGTTGTATGTGTTTTTATATTTAGTGACTATTCTTTGGTTTTATTATTTTCAATGCATACATTTTCATGACTTTGTAACTATAGCCTGTGCTAATCATGCAAAGTATTTTATCACCTTTGTCTTTGTCCATCATGTTACAAGTTAGTTTAACCAGCTCAGGCCCATATATATGTATATCTCTCCTGTTCCTTGTTTAATGGTTTTATTTTCCTATTTAAATACCTCTGTCTTATCTCTGTAATTCTCAATCTTAGCTTTTGTTTTTCCTTAAATCAAATGTCCATCTAATATACATCTCTTTCCCACAGTCTGATTTTTAAACATACCCAGTCCAGCATAGAACTCCACGCTCCATCAGCTGTTCCATGGCCATTTGAAACAGTCTGATTTTTAAACATACCCAGTCCAGCATTAAAAACTGAGCTCCATCAGCTGTTCCATGGCCATTTGAAACAGTCTGATTTTTAAACATACCCAGTCCAGCATTAAAAACTGAGCTCCATCAGCTGTTCCATGGCCATTTGAAACAGTCTGATTTTTAAACATACCCAGTCCAGCATAGAACTCAGAGCTCCATCATCTGTTCCATGGCTATTTGAAACAGGTAGCCTTCTGGAAGACTGATTCCCCTCCCACCCCATGGTCATTTCCTCATTTATAGATAGTCTCCCACACAACTTTCAATCTACTGAAATAACAGGTGCAAACACTGATCAGCACACCCTTCCAATCTCTTAACCCTATAGAACACATACCCTCTTTCACTACAAATAGATATATCACACACCAAAACTATATACTTCTATTTAATTTTTGTTTTTTGCGATTTTCTGTTTCGTTTTCAACTACACACCTCATACTACTAACATGAATCCAAATATAACCATACTGTTATTCTTAATAACCATTTTCTCTATCCAATTTTGTTCACACCACTACCAGCATAAGCACACACCTCAAACTGGAACACAAATTATCATACACTATGGCATGCTCTGTTCCTTTAACGTATCTGCTGAGTGCTGTTGGAGAGTTATAAAAAATAGCCCTTCTACTCCCACCTCACAAAATTATAAAGTATCCTATTCACTATATGGCCAAACAAAAATGATGTCCAAATTCCTACTCCTTATGTTACTTGCCCTTGCAAATGATGTGGAGTCTAACCCTGGTCCCCCAGCTAATTCTAGTCCTAATCTCCCCACTAAAAAAGGCCTCTCTTTTGTGCACTGCAACATCTGTAGTTTACTCCCTAAACTGGATGAACTGCAAGCCTGGTGTTCCCATTACAAACCAACAATCATTGTGCTCTCAGAATCATGGCTAACAACTAAAATACCAGACACTGCCATTGCAATACAGGGGTATTCATGTTTTAGAAATGACAGAGCAAAGAGAGGAGGAGGCATTGTTATTTATGTTGACAATTCCATAAAGTTTACCACCTTAGTCCTCCTGCCACCTTTGATTTCCTTTCTGGCACAATTCAGATCCCGTGCAGCAAATCAATCATTATTGCAGGAATCTACCACACACCTAGCTCCCCTGTGCACTCCCTTTCTGACGTAGCCCATCTCCTTAGTGAAACCATAGCTCAAAACCCAAAAAGTGAACTGTTGGTCTTTGGAGATTTTAATATTGATTGGCTGAATCCTAAAAAATCATAGTTCTTGCACGCTGTTTAAGACTTTGCAGCTAACTCAATTAATCTCCTCCCCAACTCGCATGAACTTTAAAAGCCATAACCATACCCTGCTAGATTGGATTCTCTCCACTTCTCCTGATAGAATCCAGGAGGCCGGTGTTCTCCCAAACTCTTTCAGTGATCACTGTTTAGTGTACTGCGTGCGCAAAATAAAGGCTATTAAATCCTCTCCCAAGGTTAAAATAACTAGGTCCTTCAAAAAATTTAATCTTGAATCCTTTCTAAATGACATCAAGAACCTCCAATGGCACAGATTAAACATTACCCCAGATCTAGACTGTGCTGTTGAAATCTTTCAGTCTGAACTCCTACAAATTTGGAATTTGCATGCCCCGCTGCGTAAGGTGAGGGTAAAAGGAGCACATATGAACTGGATCACAGTTGACCTCATCCAAATGTACCAGTTTCGGGATTCTTTGTGGTCAAAGTTTAAGCGTACTGACTCTATGAATGATCACTGTGCATATAGACAATGGCAAAATATATGCACAAAACAGACAAAATTGGCCAAGGCCCAATATTTCTATGAAAAACTGAACAATAACATCTCAAACCCTAGAAACGTTTGGAAAGTCATAAGTAAACTACAAACTCCTCCAATCCACTGCCAACCCTCCACTGTCAAAGTGGGTAACCAAACCCTGAAACTTTCCTTAAAGGGAAACTCCAGTGCCAGAAAAACAATCCGTTTTTCTGGCACTGGAGGGTCCCTCTCCCTCCCACCCACCAATCCCCGGTTACAGAAGGGGTGAAAACCCCTTCAGTCAAAGAGGCGGCTCTCTAATTAGGCGGTTTAGGCGGCCGCCTAAGGCCTCGCGCTGGCGGGGGCCTCGCGGCCGCCTAAACCGCCTGTTGGCAGAGTGTGTCAGGTCCTCGGTCACTGACCGAGGACCTGACACCAGGAGGGGGCCGGGCGGCTTGCCCGGTATGCCGCCGGGTGCGAGGCCCCTCCTAGCTGCCCGGCCAGCCACCGCAGACACTGGTCTGCAGCTCCGCAGTGTGCAGAGCTGCAGACCATGTGACTCGCGAGAATTGGCCAATCAGAGCGTTGCCGCGGGTTACCACGGCAACGCTCTGAAATCTCGCGAGCTTACACGGTCTGCAGCTCTGCGGAGCTGCAGACCAGGAGCAGTGGCCACCGGACCACCAGGGAGCCCACTGGACCACCAGGGAAAGGTAGGCTCTCCCTCCCCATCACCCCTCACCACACTCAGGCTCACCCCCAGCTTCACCACCCACCACCCTCAGCCTCACCCCCCACCACCACCATCACCCCCCACCACCCTCAGCCTCACTCCCCACCACCACCATCACCCCCCACCACCCTCAGCTTCACCCCCACCACCCTCAGCCTCACCCCACCAGCCTCACCACCACCATCACCCCCACCACCTTCAGCCTCACCCCCCACCACCACCATCACCCCCACCACCCTCAGCTTCACCCCCCACCACCATCACCCCACCACCCTCAGCCTCACCCCCCACCACCACCATCACCCCACCACCCTCAGCCTCACCCCCCACCACCACCATCACCCCCACCACCCTCAGCTTCACCCCCCACCACCATCACCCCCAGCACCCTCAGACTCACCCCCCACCACCACCATCACCCCCCAGCACCCTCAGCTTCACCCCCCACCACCACCATCACCCCCACCACCCTCAGCCTCACCCCAACCACCATCACCCCTCCTCAGCCTCACCCCCACCACCATCACCCCTCCCCACCCTCACGATTACCCCCCATCCCCTCAGCCTCACCCCCCACCACCATCACCCACCATCACCACCCTCAGCTTTACCACCCACCACCATCACCCCCCACCACCCTCACCATCACCCCCACCACCCTTAGCCTCACCCCCACCGCCCTCACCATTACCCCTTCACCCTCAGCCTCACCCCCCACCACCCTCAGCCTCACCATCCCCAATAACCCCCCACCACCCTCAGCATCACCCCTCACCACCCTCAGCTTCACCACCCTCCACCACCCTCAACATCACCACCCTCAGCATCACTCCCCCCACCACCCTCAGCATCACTCCCCCACCACCCTCAGCATCACCCCCCTCACCCCCACCCCCACCACCCTCAGCATCACCACCCTCAGCATCACCCCTCACCACCCTCAGCATTACCCCCACAACCCTCAGCATCACCCCCCACCACCCTCAGCATCACCACCCTCAGCATAACCCTCCGTCACCACCCTCAGCCTCTCCCCACTCACCATCACCCCCTCCTTCTCACATCACCCCCCTCTCACTCTCACATTACCCCCTCTCACTCTCACATTACCCCCCTCACTCTCACATTACCCCCCTCACTCTCACATTACCCCCCTCACTCTCACATTACCCCCCTCACTCTCACATTACCCCCTCTCACTCTCACATTACTATCACCCCCCGCTCCCTCTCACATTACCATCACCCCCCGCTCCCTCTCACATTACCATCACCCCCCGCTCCCTCTCACATTACCATCACCCCCGCTCCCTCTCACATTACCATCACCCCCCGCTCCCTCTCACATTATCATCACCCCCCGCTCCCTCTCACATTACCATCACCCCCTGCTCCCTCTCACATTACCATCACCCCCCGCTCCCTCTCACATTACCATCACCCCCCGCTCCCTCTCACATTACCATCACCCCCCGCTCCCTCTCACATTACCATCACCCCCCGCTCCCTCTCCTCTCACATTACCATCACCCCCCTGCTCCCTCTCACATTACCATCACCCCCCGCTCCCTCTCACATTACCATCACCCCCCGCTCCCTCTCAAATTACCATCACCCCCCGCTCCCTCTCACATTACCATCAACCCCCCCGCTCCCTTTCACCATCACACCCCCCGCTCCCTCTCACCATCACACCCCCCGCTCCCTCTCACCATCAGCTACCCCATACACATAGGGTCTCAGACAAAAACGCAAACATGCTCACAGAGACATACATTCGCACACACAAGGATACTCTCTGTCAGACACACTCTCAGGCACATACACAGGTAGACAGTGCATCAATGTGTATATGTGACACTTTTTTGTTAGTGGGGCCTCATGTTTGCGTTTCGCCTAAGGCCTCATAAAGTCTAGAGCCGCCTCTGTTCAGTCACTTACCTGGGACAGCGGCGATATCCCTCGCCGCTGTCTCCACCTCCGCGACGCTCCTCCTAATGATTACGTCGGCCGGTGGGCGAGACTAATCTCGCTCACCGGCCGAGGAGACCTAATGCGCATGCGCGGAAATTCCGCGCATGCGCATTACGTCTCCCCATAGGAAAGCATTGAAAAATCATTTCAATGCTTTCCTATGGGGTTTTGAGCGACGCTGGAGGTCCTCACACAGCGTGAGGACGTCCAGCGACGCTCTAGCACAGGTTTCCTGTGCTAGAACCCAGGAAGTGACCTCTAGTGGCTGTCTAATAGACAGCCACTAGAGGTGGAGTTAACCCTGCAATGTAAATATTGCAGTTTATGAAAAACTGCAATAATTACACTTGCAGGGTTAAGGGTAGTGGGAGTTGGCACCCAGACCACTCCAATGAGCAGAAGTGGTCTGGGTGCCTGGAGTGTCCCTTTAAATGTAGCAAATGCCTTTAACAATTATTTTGTCGGATGCTCTACTGCCCTGATTGCCAAGCTAATAAATGACACGTATCCTGAAACTACAAATGTGGATCAGGTCTCACTAAATTTGCAAAGGCCCAATATAGACAAGTTTATTTTTAGACCTGTACCTGTTAGTGTCTGTGACGAAGTGCCCTTTGCTACTTGTGCCTGGAGAGGACTAATTACCAGCCTCTTGCCATATGACTATGGTCACTGTGAGATTTTGCCAGTTAGAAATACCATTTGGACTTATTGGTGTTTTAAAAGACTGTTCTGGCCCTTTAAATGGTACTGGCACAGTTCTGCAACTTCCAATAACTGTCATATTTTAAAACACTGTCTGTTTTTAATGTAATTTTGTTTTCCTCTGAGGAGGAGTTATTTTGCTGCATGAGTGCTGATTTCATAAAGAGTTGCTGTTCAACCTTCATCATGTGTCGTCTAGTATTTGGTCCAGGGTGGAAAAGGCCCTAAGTGATCCCAGTCAAGCCTCGGCGTCTGGGTTTAGTCCTTGAAAGAACTGTTCTAATAACAGCAGTTGCAGCATGTCTTCCACGGTAGTGGCTCGAGCTGCTTGTATCCATCCCTTGGCAGCCCTGGTCAGACGGTGTGCCCACTCCGTGTGTGAATCTCGGACCTGTTTGCGCAATTCCCGAAACTGTTGACGGTACGCCTCTGGGGTGATGGCATACCTGGTCAGGATGGCCTGCTTTACTTTCTGGTAGTCTCTGCTATCCTCGTCTGGCATGGTGCGGTAGGCTTCTGCTGCCCGGCCCGCTATCTTACCCACCAACAGGGGTACCTGGTCGGCGGCATTGATCTCATGTAATTGGCATAACCTCTCAAAGTCATGCAAGTAGCCATCGATGTATTCGGTCTCCACATAGTTTTAAAAGCATGGTACGGGATTTTAGGCTTCCCCGGTACTATGTGTGGTGTGGTTAGGGACCCCTCTCTGGACCTCCGGTCTGCCCGCTGCTTTTCCATTATGTATTCGTGGACATCTGCCATAATCCTTTCCAAGGTTTCTATGGGAGGCGTACCTGGGAAAAAGGCCAGTCTGCTTTGGAGTTCTCTTCCAAACTCATTCTGTGTGCTGTCCATAAGAGGTGCTGCAGCAGCTGTCCGGTCCCCCTCCATGAGTTCAGCAATAAGGGTAGCTTTGGTTTTATTGCTGGCAATACTTCCCCTTGCTTCCAATAGTTCTTTTAGCGTGGCCCGTTTCAAGTTGGTATAGTCTGTCCCCATTCACTATCCGTTCGGGTATATTCACATACCCTTTCCTTTCGGTTCCATATGAAATACCAAATTTCCCAAATGGCTGTAACTGCCGAACAACGGTCTGCTGTGAGGTTTGAATCCCGTCGCTTGCCACCAATTGTAACGGAGCTCCACTACTCCGACCGAGTACCTCCGCCAAGTCTGCTTCCTTGTAGCTATCAGGGACCCTGAAACACTTCAGACCCAGACGCCGAGGCTTGACTGGGATCACTTAGGGCCTTTTCCACCCTGGACCAAATACCAGACGACACATGATGAAGGTTGAACAGCAACTCTTTATGAAATCAGCACTCATGCAGCAAAATAACTCCTCCTCAGAGGAAAACAAAATTACATTAAAAACAGACAGTGTTTTAAAATATGACAGTTATTGGAAGTTGCAGAACTGTGCCAGTACCATTTAAAGGGCCAGAACAGTCTTTTAAAACACCAATAAGTCCAAATGGTATTTCTAACTGGCAAAATCTCCCAGTGACCATAGTCATATGGCAAGAGGCTGGTAATTAGTCCTCTCCAGGCACAAGTAGCGAAGGGCACTTCGTCACAGTGTCATTAAAAAAACATCTTAATAATATAAAAATGAAAAACCAGTCCAGACCTGATCAAATCCAAGCAATGCTGTTGAAGCTCAGTACGCCGGCAATTGCTAAACCCATCGCAACTCTAATTAACGAATCCTTGGTGTCTGGATATATACCCAAACTTTGGAAGACTGCGAGAGTAGTGCATATCCATAAAAGTGGTGACACTACTTTGGTTTCTAACTATCGCCCAATATCATTGCCCCCGGTATTGTCAAAAATCTCAGAAAAATGTGTCCATACGCAACTATGTGAGTACTACCAACAATTAAACTATCTGACCCCTGATCAATCGGGCTTTCGCCAGAATCACTCCACTACAACTGCCCTCTTAATAGTTTGCAATGAAATCCAAACTGGCATGGAACAAGGAGCTCTAACTGGAGCTATTTGCTTTGATTTTGCTAAGGCCTTTGACACAGTAGACCACGACATTCTACTGAATAAACTCAAAAACTCAGGTATTGGTGATCGTTCGCTAACCTGGTTTCGATCGTATGTATCGGATTGCTCGCAATATGTGTCCATTTCTGACAGCGACTCCCTCCCTCTCCCAGTCACGTGTGGTGTTCCCCAAGGTTCCATTCTCGGCCCCCTACTATTTACATTATTTATAAATGATCTGCCTAATGTCTGCAAATCCTCAAATGTACACATGTACGCAGATGACACAGTAATCTATGCGAGCAAATCCAATCTACCGCAACTTGAGGCTGTGCTCCAAGACCAGTTTACAGAGATAGAAAAGTGGATCGCAAAAAACAAACTCTTCCTGAACACTGACAAAACTGTCACAATGATCTTTGGAACAGTACCTAAATTACTCAAATTATCCAATTCCCACCTATCCATCAAAACAAATTCAAATGGTACACTGACCGCATTCCACTCTTTCAAATACTTGGGCATGATATTAGACCCCAATCTATCTTTTGGCCTGCACATAGAAAAGCTTGCATCTAAACTTTATCCCAAACTAGGTGCACTGTACAGAAACAAATCTAAGCCCTACAGTAAAGGAACAGATTGTACAGCAAATGCTGATGCCAATCATTGATTATGGGGATGTAGTATATGCATCTGCATCGCAATCCCACATTAATAAACTCAACACATTGTATAACTTGTTCTGCCGATTTGTGCTACAATGTAATTACAGGACTCACCATTGTGACATGCTAAAAGAACTAAACTGGCTGTCGGTGGAATCCAGACGCACACTTTATCTTTCCAGCCTTGTGTTTAAGAGCTTTTCTGGGAAACTCCCTACCTGAACAAAATGCTTTCCCCAGCTGTTCCCACTTCAAATAAGCTCTGATCCAGTACCAACACTTTACTTAGTCTACCACAATACAAAAATAAAGCAGCCCGATCCTCCTTCTCCTACAGAGCACCGCAATTGTTGAACGACCTCCCGCACAATTTAAAATGTTCCCTAAGCCTAAAGTCATTTAAGAGATCCCTCTCTACATACCTCAAAACAGAATGCACCTGTCATGGTTGATTATATATTTCCTACCTGTTCTATGTTAAATTTTGTATTTATTGTGTTTTAATATTGTTTTTGTATTTTATTGTACCCTCCTGAACAATGCAATGATTTGTGGACCCAGGACATACTTGAAAACGAGAGAAATCTCAATGTATCTTTCCTGGTAAAATATTTTATAAATAAATAATTAAATAAATAAATAAATAAATGTGTACATGTTATTTAGGAAGGATAGGAAAAACAAGAAGGGTGGTGTCAACAATGAGTTAAAGTAAAATCTTAGGCATGTTGAGTAGTGATGTCGAGAACATAAAATTTTCCGTTCGCGAATGTCGAACGCGAACTTCCTCAAAACGTTTGCGAACTGGCGAACCGGGCGAACCGCCATAGACTTCAATGGGCAGGCAAATTTTAAAACCCACAGGGACTCTTTCTGGCCACAATAGTGATGGACATTTTTTTTTCAAGGGGACTAACACCTGGACTGTGGCATGCCGGAGGGGGATCAATGGCAAAACTCCCATGGAAAATTTCACAGTTGATGCAGAGTCTGGTTTTAATCCATAAAGAGCATAAATCACCTAACATTCCTAAATCACAATGGATATGGATTGACACCTGACATATGGACACCTTGACATAAGAATTGACACCTGTCCTCAGAGACCCTGATACATACTGACACAGAGCAGAATAGGGACTGTTCCCCCTACATAGGGTCACTTGGCAGATATGGATTGACACCTATCCTAAGGATCCCTGATACACACTGACACAGAGCAGAATAGGGACTGTTCCCCCTACATAGGGTCACTTGGAAGATATGGTCCTCAGGGACCCTGATACACACTGACACAGAGCAGAATAGGGACTGTTCTCCCTGCATAGGGTCACTTGGCAGATATGGATTGACACCGTCCACAAGGACAAGCTGCAGGCTTCCTGGCAGGGCCCATACAAGGTGGTAGAGCAGGTTTGTGATATCACCTTTGTGATCGGCCCGGTCACAGGCACGGGAGGCAAGCGCATGCTCCATGTAAACATGCTCAAGCCATACCACGAGTGCACGGAAGAGGTAACCGCGATCTGTGCACCTGCCACTGAAGATTATGATAATTTGCCACTCCCAGATCTCCTAGACCAAGAGGGCCAGATCGGAGACCTGGGAGAAGTACAGTTAGGAGAATGGTTAGACCCCCAGGAGCAAACCCAGGTCCAAAGACTAATCCAGGACAAGGGGGCCACGTTTTCCAACCTACCTGGGTACACTCCGTTAACCACTCACAAAGTTGAAACCCTAGACCAGACCCGCCTTCGCCAAACCGCCTATCGCATACCCAAAGCAGTTAAATAAAATATGCGGAAAGAAATTGAGGAAATGATAAAACAACCTCAGATGCCTACCCTATGCCCTGGATAGACGAGCTCCTAGACAAAATGGCCAGAGGCCAGTAGCTCACCACAACAGATCTGTGCACATAGGAGCCATACTAGACCGGATTAGGAATGCCGGACTGACCCTAAAGCCCAGTAAGTGCCATATAGGAATGGCAGAAGTTCAATACTTAGGGCACAGAGTCAGGAGCGGGCTACAGAAACCAGAACCAGCTAAAATAGAGGCAGTCGCCAAGTGGCCAACCCCCCGCACTAAAACCCAGGTCCTCGCATTCCTGGGCACCGCAGGGTACTACAGGAAATTCGTAGCTAAACACCCTAGCTAAACCTCTCACGGATCTAACATGTAGAAACCTCCCCAAGATAGTAGTATGGGCCCAAGAGTGTGAACAGGCCTTCCAACAGCTCACGACGGCGCTCATTAAATCACCTGTACTTTCTGCTCCTGATCCAACTAAATGCTTTCTCGTCCATACAGACGCTTCTATGTTTGGATTGGGAGCAGTACTGAGCCAAGTCGGAGAAGATGGCGGCGAGCAACCCGGGGCTTATCTAAGCCGGAAACTTTTGCCCTGGGAAGTAGATACACTGCCAGTGAAAAGGAGTGCCTGGCAGTGGTGTGGGCCCTCAAAAAGCTGCAACCTTACTTGTTGTGGGGTGATGCAACCCCTATTTGACTGTTTTCTTTTACCTTACTCATCTCACTCACACTAATTCCTGTGCTCCCCTTTCCTACTTGAGATCTCATAGTTTAGATAGATAAGAGGGATATATTATTATTTTTAAATGTGCTCAACATAAGAGAAGAAAAAGTGAGGGAATGTGCTGACATTCTGTCATTAAACTAAAATGGTGACCAGGGGTCGTGTGACCAATTTCATGTAGATCTTTCTTACAGGGGGATAAGCTTTACCCTTTGATAGGGTAATTGGGTAATTCAATACCTTTCAGGAAAGAGATAACCACTCCCCCCCTATCCTCATTCCTCTCTGTTCCTTCTTGGCTGTGCTGCAGAGCAGACGTGGGCAGAGGCCATGTGCTAGCATGGTGAACCATGTTACACTCTGTTGCTTCCTTTTCTTCCTTGGTGGATGTGATGTCGAACTTGCAGCAGTGAGCCATTACTAGATGTGAAGGCCTAACCGTGAGTGAGATCAAACGTGTGGGAAAGGGGATTACTATATAGATAGATAGATTTAAAAGGGTTGTTGCTCCGTGGGTCTGGGCTGTGTGTTTGTGATACATTTATAGTATTGTGTTGTTGTCTTCTAAATAAATACCTTTTGATGTAGACGAACCTTGTTATATATATATATATATATATATATATATATATATATATATATATTAATTTGGTGATACACCACACTTGTATGGACAACCGTTTACCTTACTCACAGATCACCACCCATTGGTGTTGCTGGACAGGGTGTCAGGAGACAATGCCAGGCTGTTGTGCTGGAGTTTGGCGCTACAGCCTTTTGACTTTACAATTCACTATCGCCCTGGGAAGCAAAATGGCAATGCTGATGGGTTATCCATACAAACAGACCTTGAACAGTGATCTGTTAGTACTCTTCCGGACATCCCCAAGCCGATCCGTTGGGATCAGATGTATGCCGGCTTGGTTCTGGGGGAGCATTGTGGCAAACCTAGCCACTTACAGAATGTCCTTGTATATATCTTGCTATTACTGCATTGTTATTCCTATCTGTGGCCAAACCATCCACTTAAAGTGTAACCCCCCCTGAAAGTAATATGATGTAAAGTGTATTCCTGTGTACTGCTTGGTATCTCCTAAGGCGGCAGATGGCTATCTGTAAACCAACACCCTCCTGCCTGGGACTAAGGGAAGTGTATGGTGTGGAATGCAGACCCCCCTACGGAGGAGTGTGCTTAAAGGAAGCTGTGATAATAAAGAGTGTGAGTCAGCCTGGTGAGAGGCCAGTGTGTTTAAACCTCTAAGCTATGTGTCGTCTAGTTCTTGGGAGAAAAGGATTGTAACTATGCTACCTGCATTTTACCTACATTTTACCTGCTTCATCCTGTCTACCAGCGGAGATACCGTGGATAATACTACTACTCCGCTAAATCCTCCCTCAAATTTGGGGCACTGCGCGTGCAATCTAATGTGCCACCAGATAGGAGTGGTGTGTTAAGTAGTACTATTCCTATCAGTTTAATCCCTGTTATGTGCCTTTTTTTTTGGTTTGGTTTTTGAAGCCACAGTGCAGCACCAGAGGCCAGAAAAATTAGGCATGTACACATGCCTGAAAAATTAGGTATTGTTGCAGCAGCTGCTGTAGCAGCGGCCATAAAAAATGATGTTTGTTTCCCAGGCAGAAAGTGCCCTAAAACATTGCGGCTTGAACCCTAGTTAGTGGCGGATAAGTCACGCAAGTCAACCGGCATTCAGAGCTAAAATACAGCAGCGTGTGTACCATTTTTAGCCCAAGGCAGCTCATCTCATCAGGCCTTTTTTAGTCGAATGTATCGCCCACTGTCAGTCCCTTCGGGATCCATCCCTCATTCATCTTAATAAAGGTGAGGTAATCTAGACTTTTTTGACCTAGGCGACTTCTCTTCTCAGGCAGGCCAGAAGTTCTATCGCAAATTGGGATAGCTCAGGCCACAGGTCAAGCCTGCACACCCAGTAGTGAAGGCGGTTCATCGATCCTCAGAGTGTTGATATCTACAGTTAAGGCAAGGTAGTCTGCTACCTGTCGGGTCGTTCTCTGAGGGTGGATCCCGAAGGGCTGTGGCGATGCGTAGGACTTAAAAAGCTCTGCATGTCCTCCATCAACAACACTGTAAAGCGTCCTGTCCTTGCCGGCGTGGTCGTGAGAGGAGGAGGATGACTTTCACCTCTTCCCCTGTTCGATTCCCGTTGTGCTGTGAGATCACCCTTATACGCTGTGTAAAGCATACTTTTTAATATATTTTGCAAATGCTGCATCCTTTCCGACTTGTTGTAATTTGGTAAAATTTCAGCGCACTTTCTGCTTATACCGGGGGTCTAGTAGCGTGGACACCCAGTACAGGTCGTTCTCCTTCAGCCTTTTTATATGTGGGTCCCTCAACAGGCAAGACCCCATTTGCACAAGGTTGGATGCCGAGCTACTCATTTCCCGTTCCTCCTCCTCAGTGATCTCAATGAAGGGATGTTCTTCCCCCCAGCCACGTACAACACCACGGGTACCAGATAGGTGACAACGAGCACCCTGGGATGCCTGTTGTGGTTGGTCTTCTTCCTCCTCCTCAAAGTCACATTCCTCCTCTGACCCTACAGGCATTGCGCATGAGTGTCCAGTAACGTGGCAAAAAAATTGCCAGCTCCCCAGAGGCTGTCCTAGCACCCCGGTCATACAAAGATTCATTAACGGCTTTTTCTTGTTGGAGCAGGTGGTCGAACATTAGAAGTGTTGAATTCCAACGTGTTGGGCTGTCGCAAATCAAGCGCCTCACTGGCATGTTGTTTCGCCGCTGGATATCTGCAAAGTGCGCCATGGCCGTGTAGGAACACCTGAAATGGCCACACACCTTCCTGGCCTGCTTCAGGACATCCTGTAAGCCTGTGTACTTATGCACAAAGTGTTGTACGATCAGATTACACACATGTGCCATGCACGGCACATATGTCAACTTGCCCAACTTCAATGCCGCCAACAAATTTGTTCCATTGTCACAAACCACTTTGCCGATCTCCAGTCGGAGTCAGCCCCTTTTCAACCTGTGCATTCAGGGCGGACAGGAGTGCTGGTCCGGTGTGACTCTCTGCTTTCAAGCAAGTCAAACCCAAGACGGCGTGACACTGCCGTATCCGGGATGTGGAATAGTACCTGGGGAGCTGGGGGGGTGCTGTTGATGCAGAGCAAGACGCAGCAGCAGAAGAGGACTCAGCCGAGGAGGTTATGGAAGAGGATGGAGTAGGAGGAGTAGAGGAGGTGGCAGCAGGCCTGCCTGCAAGTCGTGGCGGTGTCACCAACTCCTCTGCAGAGCCACGCATTCCATGCCTGTCAGCCATCAGCAGGTTTACCCAATGTACAATATACCTGCCCTGACCATGCTTTGTAGACCAGGTATCAGTGGTCAGATGGACCCTTGCCCCAACACTGTGTGCCAGACATGCCATTACTTCCTTTTGCACAATCGAGTACAGGTTGGGGATTGCCTTTTGTGAAAATAAATTTTGTCCGGGTACCTTCCACTGCGGTGTCCCAATAGCTACAAATTTTTCGAAAGCCTCAGACTCCACCAGCTTGTATGGTAAAAGCTGGCGGGCTAATTGTTCAGACAAGCCAGCTGTCAGATGCCAGGCAAGGGGGTGACTTTCTGACATTGGCTTCTCACGCTCAAACATGTCCTTGACAGACACCTAACTGTGGACAGATGAACGAGAACTGCTGAAGGCGAGAGACGGAGTGGCGGATGGTTGAGAGGGGGCAGGGAGGACAGCAGTGGTTGACGTGGCTGAAGATGATGGACCAGGATGAGGATGGCTTTGATTTTTTGTGCTGCTTGTACTCATGTGTTGATCCCATAGGCGTTTGTTATGTGCGATCATGTGCCTACGCAAAGCAGTTGTACCTAGGTGGGTGTTGGCCTTCCCACGACTCAGTTTCTTTTGGCACAGGTTGCAAATGGCATCGCTGTTGTCAGAGGCAGACACCCCAAACAAATTCCACTCTGCTGAGCTCTGCAATGACGGCATTCTGGTGGTGGCACCAGCATGCGTTGATTGGCGTGCTGTCGGGCTGACCCCGGGTGCTGATGCATGCTGTCTGACTGTGCCACTAGCTCCTTGCGACGACCTCCCCCTGCTTCCAACTCGTCTCCTCCTCCTCCTCTCTGTCTCCCCATCTGAACTTTCGCCCTGTTCTTCTTCTTGACGAAGTATACCTAGCATACCAGGGTTCTGTAACTTTTCGAGTCCCAGTATTATTTAACTCTCTCCCTTCCCCCCTTTTCTCTCCTCCTTATACCTCACCCTAGCTAACTATTGAGCTTTTTTGCTGGACTTCTATCTGGGGGTGTTTTTTAATAGGACCACCAAAATTATACCATTGATTATTGTCCACACCCGCAGTTATTTTTGTGGCTCTCCCCATCATTATATTATATCTTTTGCTTCCTTTTTTTTTTTACCATTTATTATTTGTTTGTTTGTGTTTGCAATATATTTTTTATTTTTGATTAATTACAATAAAAGTTAAGTTTTATCTTGTAGCATTACCGAAGGGTGGGGCCTCCTATTGGGTCGACTTGGATGGGGAGTTTCCTCTTTTCCACCTAGGTCTACCTTTCTGACAATATTGACGAGCGGGCACCCACGTGACATCCAGGGATGCATCATCATCATCAACCGCTTCACTTGTATCTGACAACTCAGCAAAGGCAGCAGCAGCGGGTACAACATCATCATCATAATCACACCATAAGTCCATGTGTGTAATGCTGCCTGACTGAGAAATATCCCTGTTATCTACATCCTCTGGCAATAATGGTTGCGCATCACTCATTTCTTCAAACGGATGTGTAAATAACTCCTCTGACAGAAAAAGTGAAGTGGCTGTGGTGCTAGTGTTGGTGGTGGCGGCAGGCGGGTGAGTGGTAACTTGAGAGGTGCCCGAAGCTAAGCTGGAGGAGGATTGTGCGTCAAGGTTCCGAGCGGAAGCTGTAGAAAATTTGGTGTCCTGTGTTAGCCAGTCAACTATGTCCTCAGAAGTTCAGGGTACGTGGCCTCTATTGTGACACCAGATATGAGTGGCAATGTGCACTGGCAGAGGTTGGCAGAGTACACGCTGAAGGCCTGACACCAGCTTGAAGACATCTAACTTCTATTCAATCTATAACAGTGAAAAAAATATTTTGTTTTTAAATGCATGCTATTGTGACACCAGATATGAGTGGCATAGTGCACTGGCAGAGGTTGGCAGAGTACACGCTGAAGGCCTGACACCCGCTTGAAGGACATTGAATGCTATTAGATTACAGTAAAAAACTTTTTTTGTTTTTAAATGCAAGCTATTGTGACACCAGATATGGGTGGCAAAATGCACTGGCAGAGGTTGGCAGAGTACACGCTGAAGGCCTGACACCCGCTTGAAGGACACTGACTGCTATTAGATTACTGTCAGAAACTTTTTTGTTTTTAAATCCAAGCTATTGTGACACCAGAAATGAGTGGCAATGTGCACTGGCAGACTTTGGCAGAGTACACACTGAAGGCCTGACAGCCACTTGAAGGACACTGACTGCTATTAGATTACAGTCAAAAACTTTTTTTTTAAATGCAAGCTATTGTGACACCAGATATGAGTGGCAAAGTGCACTGGCAGAGGTTGGCAGAGTACACACTGAAGGCCTGACACCCGCTTGAAGGACACTGAATGCTATAAGATTACAGTGAAAAACTTTTTTTGTTTTTAAATGCAAGCTATTGTGACACCAGATATGAGTGGCAAAGTGCACTGGCAGATGTTGGCAGAGTACACGCTGAAGGTCTGACACCCGCTTGAAGGACACTGACTGCTATTAGATTACAGTCAGAAACTTTTTTTGTTTTTAAATGCAAGCTATTGTGACACCAGATTTGAGTGGCAAAGTGCACTGGCAGAGGTTGGCAGAGTACACGCTGAAGGCCTGACACCCGCTTGAAGGACATTGAATGCTATTAGATTACAGTCAAAATCTTTTTTTGTTTTTAAATGCAAGCTATTGTGACACCAGATATAAGTGGCAATGTGCACTGGCAGAGGTTGGCAGAGTACACGCTGAAGGCCTGACACCCGCTTGAAGGACACTGAACGCTATTAGATTACAGTCAAAAACTTTTTTTGTTTTTAAATGCAAGCTATTGTGACACCAGATTTGAGTGGCAAAGTGCACTGGCAGAGGTTGGCAGAGTACACGCTGAAGGCCTGTCACCCGCTTGAAGGACACTGAATGCTATTAGATTACAGTGAAAACTGTTTTTGTTTTTAAATGCAAGCTATTGTTACACCAGATATGAGTGGCAAAGTGTACTGGCAGAGGTTGGCAGAGTACACGCTGAAGGCCTGACACCCGCTTGAAGGACACTGAATGCTATTAGATTACAGTGAAAAACAGTTTTTGTTTTTAAATGCAAGCTATTGTGACACCAGGTATAAGTGGCAATGTGCACTGGCAGAGGTTGGCAGAGTACACGCTGAAGGCCTGATACCCGCTTGAAGACAACTAACTGCTATTCAATCTATAACAGTGAAAAACATATTGTCTTTTTAAATGCACGCTATTGTGACACCAGATATGAGTGGCAAAGTGCACTGGCAGAGGTTGGCAGAGTACACGCTGAAGGCCTGACACCCGCTTGAAGGACACTGAATGCTATTAGATTACAGTCAAAATCTTTTTTTGTTTTTAAATGCAAGCTATTGTGACACCAGATAAAAGTGGCAATGTGCACTGGCAGAGGTTGGCAGAGTACACGCTGAAGGCCTGACACCCGCTTGAAGGACACTGAACGCTATTAGATTACAGTCAAAAACTTTTTTTGTTTTTAAATGCAAGCTATTGTGACACCAGATTTGAGTGGCAAAGTGCACTGGCAGAGGTTGGCAGAGTACACGCTGAAGGCCTGTCACCCGCTTGAAGGACACTGAATGCTATTAGATTACAGTGAAAAACTGTTTTTGTTTTTAAATGCAAGCTATTGTTACACCAGATATGAGTGGCAAAGTGTACTGGCAGAGGTTGGCAGAGTACACGCTGAAGGCCTGACACCCGCTTGAAGGACACTGAATGCTATTAGATTACAGTGAAAAACAGTTTTTGTTTTTAAATGCAAGCTATTGTGACACCAGGTATACGTGGCAATGTGCACTGGCAGAGGTTGGCAGAGTACACGCTGAAGGCCTGATACCCGCTTGAAGACAACTAACTGCTATTCAATCTATAACAGTGAAAAACATATTGTCTTTTTAAATGCACGCTATTGTGACACCAGATATGAGTGGCAAAGTGCAAAAGGCAGAGGTTGGCAGAGTACACGCTGAAGGCCTGACACCCGCTTGAAGGACACTGAATGCTATTAGATTACAGTGAAAAACTGTTTTTGTTTTTAAATGCAAGCTATTGTTACACCAGATATGAGTGGCAAAGTGCACTGGCAGCGGTTGGCAGAGTACACACTGAAGGCCTGACACCCGCTTGAAGGACACTGAATGCTATTAGATTACAGTGAAAAACTGTTTTTGTTTTTAAATGTAAGCTATTGTTACACCAGATATGAGTGGCAAAGTGCACTGGCAGAGGTTGGCAGAGTACACGCTGAAGGCCTGACACCCGCTTGAAGGACACTGAATGCTATTAGATTACAGTGAAAAACTGTTTTTGTTTTTAAATGCAAGCTATTGTTACACCAGATATGAGTGGCAAAGTGCACTGGCAGAGGTTGGCAGAGTACACGCTGAAGGCCTGACACCAGCTTGAAGACAACTAACTTCTATTCAATCTATAACAGTGAAAAAATATTTTGTTTTTAAATGCATGCTATTGTGACACCAGATATGAGTGGAAAAATGCGCTGGCAGAGGTTGGCAGAGTACACGCTGAAGGCCTGACACCCGCTTGAAGGACACTGAATGCTATTAGATTACAGTGAAAAAGTTTCTTGTTTTTAAATGCAAGCTATTGTGACACCAGATATGAGTGGCAATGTGCACTGGCAGAGTTTGGCAGAGTACATGCTGAAGGCCTGACACCCGCTTGAAGGACACTGACTGCTATTAGCTTACAGTCAAAAAACTTTTTTTGTGTTTAAAAGCAAGCCTTTGTGACACCAGATATGAGTGGCAATGTGCACTGGCAGAGGTTGGCAGAGTACACGCTGAAGGCCTGACACCCACTTGAAGGACACTGACTGCTATTAGATTACAGTCAAAAGGGGGGGCAGGTGGCATGTCACCATGGAAGGCAGCAAGAGGTTTGGGCAATGAGTCCGCTATGGCAGCACAGAGCCAGGACTGGAGATCTTCTGGGGCGTGAAAATCTTATTTATCAGCCATGACTGTGTCACTGCAATAGAAGTAAGGCACTGTCAGTGTGATGCCTGGGGGGGTGGGCAGCATATGGTCACCCAGCGTTCAATAGGGGGTCACCCAACAAGCACAAGCATATCATGCAGTAAAGGCCAGCAGGGGAGGGGGTCACCCTCAGTATGAATACAACAGGACATTGTAGGTCCAGCAGAGGAGTCAGCGGGAGGGGGGTCACCCAACCCAGAGGAGTGTCACAGACACAAAAGCAGGACCCAATAAAGGTCAATAGGCAGGGCAGTGCCCTATTAATATATTGGTATTGGGGGGGGGGGGTCACCCCATATATAACAGGACAGAGGCCTAACTCCATCTGGTGTCCAGGAGTCCAATAAACCTGTAATAAGAAACATCAATGGGAGGGTGCACAGCCAGCACACAGGGAAGGCAAGGGGGGTAGAAACTGGAGGTCCAGGCTGCCCTTAAGAGCGGGAACACACACAGCTCCAAAAAGATGGCCGTGTAGGCCAGAGCCAATGGAGGAAACGCAGGAATGTGGCAGGGATCCGCAAGAGATGATCATGGATAGGGAGAGGGGCAATGAGGGGTGCACGGAAGCCCAGGAGGGCGACACAGTCAGCACAAGGGCTGGCAGTGGGTCCTCAGGGGAAAAAATTGCCTTCAAAATCCCAAGAGCCTAGATCCCAACCATAAAACCAAAGGGCACACACAAAGGAGACAGCCCCAACAGCTACACATGAAACAATACAAATACATGAAATAACAATTCAAGAATTAATACAATAACCCAGAGCAGACACACTCTCTGAGTTGAGAAGTGCTCACCTGGAGGCAGCAGCAAAGAAAGAGGAAGTGGGGGGGTGGGGGGGGGGTCCTTTGTTTTGATTGGTTGTTTCTAAAAAGTTATGTTAACTATTTATTTGCTGCTGGAGGTTTTAGTAAAGAAGGTAAAGCAAATATGAAGCCTCCTGTCTTGCCATAAAATTGCTGGGAAAAGTGCATTGTAAAATATAGACCTAAATAGTTGTATTGGGAAAATTCTCCAGGTCAGTTTTGTTGTTAATTTTGATTATTTAGTAATTCTAGTTTAAATTGACTTTGAATTTCTTGCAATTCTTAATTTAATCAATAACCCTGTGTCTGTGTCTTTCATAACGTTATATTATCATGCTGTGTCAAAGTAGTAGTATATATGTGTGTCTAATGTTGATATGTGTAAATCCTTCAGTAGACACGTGCATTCTTTTTTTGTCCGAATACGATTTTGTCCGAAAATTCAGGTTTTTTCATATTCGTTTTGCATTACCTTTTCATTTACTAAGTTTAATAGACTCCGTACTGCAGGGGAATTAACCCCCACAGCACAGAGAAATAACAGTGTGCATGCATGGAAAAAAAAAACAAAGAAGGAGCCGACAGATCAATCAGCTACTTCCTTGTAATAAATATTAATTCAAACCCCCTCCCTCCTAACCTATGGGGGTAAAAAAAAGAAAGCAACCAATCAGAGAATTATGAGTCAAATTACACAGCATGGGAAAATTTCAAAGAACTTTCCCACACAGAGGACTCTGAATAGTTGGATTGCAAGCCAACCAATGAGAGTGCTGTGACAGGTAAATGTCGAGACTTACCTGCCAGTCTCTTTAATTACCTGTCAGAGCACTCTGATTGGTTGGCTTAAATCAACCAATCACAGTGCTCTAAGCCTAATTTTAGGGCGGGGGAAGGCTTTATAAAAAGAAAGCAATCAATCCAAGAGTTATGCGTCAAATTACACAGCATGGGTGAAATTGAAAATAACTTCCCTGTAACGGAGCTCCCTGTACTCCGACCGAGTACCCTCCATTGATGGATGCTTCCTAGCTTGCGCCGAGGACCACGAGCACCGCACCGGACACCACAACCACTGCAAACTCCGCAACCGCCGTAGCTTGACTGGAGTCTCGCCGTCTTTCTTCCACCCTGGATCAGCTTCTGTCCTCCAGGACAGGGTGGGAAAGACCTCTTCCTTCCATCCTGTATGAATCTCCAGCATCCAGGACTGTGTGGGGAAGACCTCTCCTCCAAGGAGAGCGTAACAGGAACAGCTCTTAAAAGAGCTAAGTGATTAAGGCTCAAGGGAGTATGCAGAGCATAGCAATCCCCAGTGTGAGTATAGCTGTCCCCTCCAATCACAAGACAAAACTACATGTTGAGGGTCAAGAAGAACTGACTTAAACTTTATTTTACTTGGGATTGGCCCATATGGTCATTACATTAACATTGCTGTTAAAACTCAATAAAATTACAAACAGTCAAATCATAGCAGGCAACATACAGTGACTTATTATAACATAATTACATATTTATAAATGGGTGGGGAAGACCATAATTTACACAAAATGTCTCGTATTGCAACATAATACAAATGATATTAAGGCTAACAGATATTTCAAATAATATTGGAATTAAAAGGCATAACCTTCTTAGATATTCTATAAAAAAGGAAGAAAATTTGAGTTATTATAGAGTCGATGTAAGTACATAATGTATGTTACTCCAAAATCCAATAAACCCACTCGGTGAAAAAAGGAGAAGAGAAAAGGAAGGAATCCAAAAAAGGGACATTATAATAATCCTGTAAGATCGATGTCTTGATTTAACCCATTTTTTAATGTTTTTAAGTTGTATATCCACTGCGCCTCTTTTTTGGCTAGCTCATGCATTTTGTTACCTCCTCTCCAATGTTGTTCAATAGAGTCTATACCAATAGCGGTCAAAGTAGACCAGTTAAAAGATGTACAGCTGTTGCAGTGTCTCGGAACACTATGTTCTATTTTGTTGGTTTTAATATTATTAAAGTGTTCTCGAAGTCTGGTATGTATTGGCCTGATGGTTCTGCCTATGTATTGCGCTCCACAACCACATTGCAATAAATATATTACATATGTGGATGTGCAGTGGATGAACTTCTTAATGGCATATGTTTTTTTTGGTATATGTGCTTGTAAAAGTAGTGGTCTTTCTCTTTTGATGGGTGCATGTAGAGCAAGTACCACATTTATGAAATCCTGCGGTCTTTTGAGAGAGTAAAAAATTATTACTATTGGACTTAGGGATCTGTATGGGTAAGAGGCTCGGGGCTAATTGATTTTTCAAATTGTCAGCTTTTCTATAAATCACTGTTGGTCGGTCAGGTATGACATTGCCCAGGACTTCGTCCTTTTTTAAGATAGCCCAATGTTTTTTGAGGATTTTTTCTATTTTCTTGGCATGTATGTTGTATTTGGTGATAAATGCGAATTCTGCATGGGTGTTATCTTTTTGTTTTTTTATCGCCCAGAAATTCTGAGCGTTCCCTTCTTTTTATATGTGTGATATCTTTTTCTATTTGTTCTGTGTTATATCCTTTTTCAGAATACCTGTTTTTTATTATTTTTGACTGTTCTTCGAAAGTTTGCATGTTGGAACAGTTTCTCCGTATCCTTGTTAGTTGTCCCTTGGGGACGTTATTTAGCCAGGTAGGATGGTGTAAACTGGTTTTTTCGAGGGCTGTGTTGCAATCAGTTTTTTTGAAGAAAGTTTTGGTGTTTAAGGATCCTGTTTCAACATACAAAGTCAGGTCCAGAAAATCGATAGTCTCTTTATGTATGCTTGAGGTGAATTTTAGATTGTATTGATTGGAATTAATGTTCTTAATGAACATTTCTAAACTATTTTCATCACCTTCCCAAATAATAAGTACATCGTCTATGTAGCGTCTCCATGAAAGACCTCTTCCTTCCATCCTGTATGAATCTCCAGCATCCAGGACTGTGTGGGGAAGACCTCTCCTCCAAGGAGAGCGTAACAGGAACAGCTCTTAAAAGAGCTAAGTGATTAAGGCTCAAGGGAGTATACAGAGCATAGCAATCCCCACTGTGAGTATAGCTGTCCCCTCCAATCACAAGACAAAACTACATGTTGAGGGTCAAGAAGAACTGACTTAAACTTTATTTTACTTGGGACTGGCCCATATGGTCATTACATTAACATTGCTGTTAAAACTCAATAAAATTACAAACAGTCAAATCATAGCAGGCAACATACGGTGACTTATTATAACATAATTACATATTTATAAATGGGTGGGGAAGACCATAATTTACACAAAATGTCTCTCCTACATGCATAATTAGCGATATGCAAATCTACCTGAATATGCAAATTAACCAGTCTTGCTATTCAGGTAGTGCATATTGCTGTTGCTACCAACAGAGGGCACTAGACAAGCTCCATAGCCAAATCCACCTAATTGGTAGCAAACCTCAGCAGTACAGGAGAGCAGGCAATACATTTCACAGTACACACTATAAATAATTACATTACACCCAGTAAAAGTCTTATAAAGAAACCAAATCCTGGTTTAAGAGGGTACAATCTCCCAGGGGCAATAGTCGCAGGGAAGGAGGCAGACAAGCAGGCCTCTCCAGGACAAAGTGGCGAAGGGCACTTCATCACATTCCCCACTCTGTGTAAAATGACACAGTGCACTCTGATTGGTTGGATTTCAAACCAACTAATCAGAGTGCTGTTACAGGTAAATGTAGAGAATTACCTGTCAGGCTCTTCATTTACCTGTCAGAGCACTCTGATTGGTTGGCTTAAACTAACCAATCAAGGCCCTCTGAGCCTAATTGCAGGGTGGGGCAAGGCTTTATAAGCCTTTCCCCATCATGTGGAGCTCATTCTGTGCCATGTCCTCCATGGGTGAAGATGGGTTATTTTTTTACCGTCTGGATTTTTTATTTTTTTACAGTTGCATATTATGGATTTTTATTTGGCCTTTTTGGGGGCTGAAGAAAGAAAAGAAAAGAAGACATCTGATAGTAAGTATGACATTTTATTTTACAGAGTAAGTTTATTGCCCCCCTGTCTATTATTAGGGTGAGGGGAGTAGGTAGGGTATTTTTATCGGTGGGGGCACTAACTAGGGGCTTGGGGACCCCTAGTCACTTTATTATATGTGGTCCCCACCCCCTATTATTTATTTATTTAGTGTCCCCACCTGCCGCTCATGGGTGGGGACCGGAGGGACATTAGATTCCCCTTTAATTTATTAGGGTCCCCACCCATTAGCCCACTCCACCCATTAGGAACATTGGGTCCCCCCCATTATTTATTTATTTAGGGTCCACATCCGTCACTCATGGGTGGGGCCATGGGGGACATTCGGTCCCCTCTTTCAATAATGAAGTTCAACAGCTGCCGCTAATATGTGAGGACCTCGGGTGGACATTAGATTCGGCCATTATTTATTGAATTAGGGTCCTCACTCGCCGCTCATGGGTGGGGACCCCCCATTATTTATTTATTTAGGGTCCCCACCCGCCGCTCATAGGTGAGGACCAGGGGGGACATAAGCCCCCCCCTTTAAAGAATTAAGGTCCCCACCTGCTGCTCATGAGGGGGGACCTGGGGGGGACATTAGTTCCCCCCATTATTTATTTATTTAGGATTCCCACCCACTGTAACGGATCCACTGGCACCCCGACTTGGTACCTCCGTTAATGGATGCTCCTAGTGCTTCCTGAGGACTCCAAGCACTCTGGCAGACACCATAATCACCGAATCCAAGAAACCTTTAAATTCTCCCAAGCATATGAATGCTGTAGACCATTGAATAGGAACCATACGAATAGGCTTGTACCCCTAGCAGTCAACTGGAACAGCATACAATAAATCCTTCCCCCAATAATGAGACGACACATCACTTTGAGGTTAAAACAGGAACTCTGGACTGGCTCATCCAGCCTGGCTTTTATTACACTAATCCACATACAGGCCACACCCAGGGGGAGGCATAAAATAACCAATCACATACATGGTTCAGCCCACACATCCCCTCCCCTCAGATAACATTAAACTCAATTATCCGGTAAACTTTTTCAGCCAAGTTCTGGATGTACCCCAAAACCCGGGGGTACACCTTTAAATCCAGCATCGCTGGATAGTCCTTATTCAGGGGGACAACATATCCAAAATTCAAGTAATTCGGATGAATGGTTCGTGAGATATGGGGTTACAAAGATTTGACCGACCGCATGGGTAAAGTATCCGAAAACAGTTCCATGCATTTTGGCCCTGCGGTCGGTCACAAACAAGGGAATGAAAACAGGCGAATTGCCTGTGTTATAGAGCCTGGAGAGGGTTTGAATGAATTCCCTTGTTTGTGGGGTTCTTTCTACCGAACGGCGGGTCATTCGGTAGTTTCCATACGAATTTCTGGAAGTATGGAGGTCTCAGCGGTGTTTGCCTAGTCAAGTGTCCGATTTTAGTTCCAGACACTCGACGGCAAAACACCGCTGTTCGGTAGTTTAAGATGGCCGCCGCCACGTGTTTGTTTCCCGAATGGCGGCCACCCAGAGGACAAAGACCACACTGCACTGATTGCCAATTACCTGTTTGCAACATTGTTGCAAACGGTAATTGGAGGCACACTCATTCCTGGGTGGTCTGGTTGTTCGGTAGTTTCACTCAATATACTGAATGGAGTGATTCTACCGAACAATCAGATGAATGTTGCATACAAATCACCCAGGATAAACTTAACACATCTATAAATACATATATAATATTACAGGCAGTACACTCGAATATGCTTCTCAGTCTTAAAGGGACAGTAGTCCCAAAAGTCCCAATATGTCCATAGATGCTGTTAAAAGGGCCAGTAGCAGCAATATACAGTACAATATGCCCCAAATAACCCAGGGGCCATAGTCAGTAGGTAGGAGGCTAGCAAACAGGCTTCTCCAGGGCCCAGTGGCGAGGTTGGTTTCGCCACATTTCTCCCCTTTTCCAAACAGACTAACAGGGTACCTGACCTCTTGCCGGTCAGTGCCCTTGTTAGTCCAGCAGCCCACCCACAAAACAGAAACAGCAGTACAGCCCACCCACAATAAATGGTTACTACACCTGAGTAATGGAAAAACTTGTCCAGGTCCAGGTGCCTCACCCCGGCTGTGTGGGGGACTGGTAGGCTGTTTTGGTGGGTTGCTGAGTGGGCAGAGACCAGCGGTACTCTGCCCTGGTGCCAGCACTACTACAGGAGTAGTCTGGTTGGAGCCTGGTTGCTGGAGACCGACTGTCTCCCCTTTAGCTGCGCAGCTCTGCTGCTGGAGACCGACTGTCTCCCCTTTAGTTACACAGCTCTGCTGCTGGAGACAGACTGTCTCCCCTTTGGCTAAACAGCCCTGTTGTGGGGGGGCAGGACCGACCGTCCCTACCCCCTGTGCTGGAAGTGCAGAGACCACGGTCCCATCTGCACAGGTGTGGGGCTTACAGTCTCCCCCTGGTACATTAAGCTGCCGCTGGGGAGAGGTGGTAACCAGCTCCTCTCCCATTAGAACACTCTGCCCATTGATGATCCGCCGCTGGGGAGAGGTGGTAACAATCCCCTCTCCCATGCCTACTTTCAGTCTTTGTGGAGGGAGACCGACTGTCTCTCCTCCCAATTCAGTGTCCTGCTGCTGGGGAATAGAGACTGGGCTCTCTATTCCCAAAAAATCACGCTGCTGCTGGGGGGTAGGACCAACTACCTCTGCCCCCTGTAACTCAGCCTTCCGCTGGGGAGGGAGGACGCTGCTCTCCTCTCCCTGCACTTCACACTGCCTTCCCGGCATATCACTCTGCTGCTGGGGGGTAGGACCAACTACCTCTGCCCCCTGTAACTCAGCCTGCCGCTGGGGAATGGAGACTGGGCTCCCAATTCCCTGCAATTCACACTGCCGCTGGGGAATGGAGACTGGGCTCCCAATTCCCAACAAATCACACTGCCGCTGGGGAGGGAGGACGGCCCCTTCAGCTCCCTGTAACTTGGGCGCAGAGACCACGGTCCCATCTGCGCTGGTGTGGGGCTTACGGTCTCCCCTTGGTGGGTTAGGCTGCCGCTGGAGAGAGGGTGTAACAAGCTCCTCTCTCTGAACTGTAACCTGCCGCTGGGGAGCAAGGATGGCCCCTTCAGCTCCCTGTAACTTGGGCACAGAGACCACGGTCCCATCTGCGCTGGTGTGGGGCTTACTGTCTCCCCTTGGTATGCTAAGCTGCCGCTGGGGAGAGGGGATAACAGGCTCCTCTCCCTGAACCGTAGACTGCCGCTGGGGAGCAAGGACGGCCCCTTCAGCTCCTTGTAGCTTGGCCGCAGAGACCACGGTCCCATCTGCGCTGGTGAGGGGTTTACTATCTCCCCTTGGTGTGCTAAGCTGCCGCTGGGGAGAGGGGGTAACAAACTCCTCTCCCTTACACACTTTCAGCCGCTGGGGAGCAGGGCTGACCCTCTGTACTCCCTGTAGGCAGGGCGCAGAGACCACGGTCCCATCTGCGCTGGTGAGGGGCTTACTGTCTCCCCTTGGTGAGCTGCGCTGCCGCTGGGGAGAGGGAATAACAAACTCCTCTCCCTTACACACCTTCAGCCGCTGGGGAGAGGGGATAACAGGCTCCTCTCCCTGCACCGTAGACTGCCGCTGGGGAGCAAGAACGGCACCTTCAGCTCCCTGTAACGCACACTGCCGCTGGGGAGCTGGGCCGACTGCCCAGCATCCCTGTAGGGCCGGTAGAGAGACCGCAGTCCCATCTCCACCTGCCATCTGTGGGTCTTCCCAGGACCAATCCGTGAGGCCCCTCAACATTTGTGAGTAAGGGCCACCTGCTTCCCCACCTGGCAACTCTGGCTGCTGCTGGGGATCTGGGCCGGCTGCCCAGCATCCCGGTGGGCCCGGTGGAGAGACCTTGGTCCCATCTCTACCTGCCTGTTGTGGTTCCTCACAGGACCAGTCTATGAGGACCCCCACTTCGGGTTCCTCCTGCCGCCTCAGGGAAAGACGGCTAACCTCCTCGGATGCAGCCTCTACTCGGCTGCTGTAATGCTCCTGCTGCTGAGCATACTTCCTCTCTTTTGCCAACCGGAATTCTCGGTCCAGCCTTGTGTTTCGCTCAGCCATGACCTGGTTCCAGATCACCCGGCGTGTCTCCATGGGTATATCATCCCCATACTCGGCCACTCGCTGCCTCACCTCGGCCAGCCAATCATCTCCAGAGCCAGAACCTTCCATACTTGTCTGCTCCCAGGGGCGCTGCACGACTGCTAGCGTTGCCCTCAATTTGTAAATCCAAACAGTGTCTCTGAGCTGCTTTACCTCACACTAGGACGCCATCCCACCGCTTGCCACCAATGTAACGGATCCACTGGCACCCCGACTTGGTACCTCCGTTAATGGATGCTCCTAGTGCTTCCTGAGGACTCCAAGCACTCTGGCAGACACCATAATCACCGAATCCAAGAAACCTTTAAATTCTCCCAAGCATATGAATGCTGTAGACCATTGAATAGGAACCATACGAATAGGCTTGTACCCCTAGCAGTCAACTGGAACAGCATACAATAAATCCTTCCCCCAATAATGAGACGACACATCACTTTGAGGTTAAAACAGGAACTCTGGACTGGCTCATCCAGCCTGGCTTTTATTACACTAATCCACATACAGGCCACACCCAGGGGGAGGCATAAAATAACCAATCACATACATGGTTCAGCCCACACATCCCCTCCCCTCAGATAACATTAAACTCAATTATCCGGTAAACTTTTTCAGCCAAGTTCTGGATGTACCCCAAAACCCGGGGGTACACCTTTAAATCCAGCATCGCTGGATAGTCCTTATTCAGGGGGACAACATATCCAAAATTCAAGTAATTCGGATGAATGGTTCGTGAGATATGGGGTTACAAAGATTTGACCGACCGCATGGGTAAAGTATCCGAAAACAGTTCCATGCATTTTGGCCCTGCGGTCGGTCACAAACAAGGGAATGAAAACAGGCGAATTGCCTGTGTTATAGAGCCTGGAGAGGGTTTGAATGAATTCCCTTGTTTGTGGGGTTCTTTCTACCGAACGGCGGGTCATTCGGTAGTTTCCATACGAATTTCTGGAAGTATGGAGGTCTCAGCGGTGTTTGCCTAGTCAAGTGTCCGATTTTAGTTCCAGACACTCGACGGCAAAACACCGCTGTTCGGTAGTTTAAGATGGCCGCCGCCACGTGTTTGTTTCCCGAATGGCGGCCACCCAGAGGACAAAGACCACACTGCACTGATTGCCAATTACCTGTTTGCAACATTGTTGCAAACGGTAATTGGAGGCACACTCATTCCTGGGTGGTCTGGTTGTTCGGTAGTTTCACTCAATATACTGAATGGAGTGATTCTACCGAACAATCAGATGAATGTTGCATACAAATCACCCAGGATAAACTTAACACATCTATAAATACATATATAATATTACAGGCAGTACACTCGAATATGCTTCTCAGTCTTAAAGGGACAGTAGTCCCAAAAGTCCCAATATGTCCATAGATGCTGTTAAAAGGGCCAGTAGCAGCAATATACAGTACAATATGCCCCAAATAACCCAGGGGCCATAGTCAGTAGGTAGGAGGCTAGCAAACAGGCTTCTCCAGGGCCCAGTGGCGAGGTTGGTTTCGCCACATTTCTCCCCTTTTCCAAACAGACTAACAGGGTACCTGACCTCTTGCCGGTCAGTGCCCTTGTTAGTCCAGCAGCCCACCCACAAAACAGAAACAGCAGTACAGCCCACCCACAATAAATGGTTACTACACCTGAGTAATGGAAAAACTTGTCCAGGTCCAGGTGCCTCACCCCGGCTGTGTGGGGGACTGGTAGGCTGTTTTGGTGGGTTGCTGAGTGGGCAGAGACCAGCGGTACTCTGCCCTGGTGCCAGCACTACTACAGGAGTAGTCTGGTTGGAGCCTGGTTGCTGGAGACCGACTGTCTCCCCTTTAGCTGCGCAGCTCTGCTGCTGGAGACCGACTGTCTCCCCTTTAGTTACACAGCTCTGCTGCTGGAGACAGACTGTCTCCCCTTTGGCTAAACAGCCCTGTTGTGGGGGGGCAGGACCGACCGTCCCTACCCCCTGTGCTGGAAGTGCAGAGACCACGGTCCCATCTGCACAGGTGTGGGGCTTACAGTCTCCCCCTGGTACATTAAGCTGCCGCTGGGGAGAGGTGGTAACCAGCTCCTCTCCCATTAGAACACTCTGCCCATTGATGATCCGCCGCTGGGGAGAGGTGGTAACAATCCCCTCTCCCATGCCTACTTTCAGTCTTTGTGGAGGGAGACCGACTGTCTCTCCTCCCAATTCAGTGTCCTGCTGCTGGGGAATAGAGACTGGGCTCTCTATTCCCAAAAAATCACGCTGCTGCTGGGGGGTAGGACCAACTACCTCTGCCCCCTGTAACTCAGCCTTCCGCTGGGGAGGGAGGACGCTGCTCTCCTCTCCCTGCACTTCACACTGCCTTCCCGGCATATCACTCTGCTGCTGGGGGGTAGGACCAACTACCTCTGCCCCCTGTAACTCAGCCTGCCGCTGGGGAATGGAGACTGGGCTCCCAATTCCCTGCAATTCACACTGCCGCTGGGGAATGGAGACTGGGCTCCCAATTCCCAACAAATCACACTGCCGCTGGGGAGGGAGGACGGCCCCTTCAGCTCCCTGTAACTTGGGCGCAGAGACCACGGTCCCATCTGCGCTGGTGTGGGGCTTACGGTCTCCCCTTGGTGGGTTAGGCTGCCGCTGGAGAGAGGGTGTAACAAGCTCCTCTCTCTGAACTGTAACCTGCCGCTGGGGAGCAAGGATGGCCCCTTCAGCTCCCTGTAACTTGGGCACAGAGACCACGGTCCCATCTGCGCTGGTGTGGGGCTTACTGTCTCCCCTTGGTATGCTAAGCTGCCGCTGGGGAGAGGGGATAACAGGCTCCTCTCCCTGAACCGTAGACTGCCGCTGGGGAGCAAGGACGGCCCCTTCAGCTCCTTGTAGCTTGGCCGCAGAGACCACGGTCCCATCTGCGCTGGTGAGGGGTTTACTATCTCCCCTTGGTGTGCTAAGCTGCCGCTGGGGAGAGGGGGTAACAAACTCCTCTCCCTTACACACTTTCAGCCGCTGGGGAGCAGGGCTGACCCTCTGTACTCCCTGTAGGCAGGGCGCAGAGACCACGGTCCCATCTGCGCTGGTGAGGGGCTTACTGTCTCCCCTTGGTGAGCTGCGCTGCCGCTGGGGAGAGGGAATAACAAACTCCTCTCCCTTACACACCTTCAGCCGCTGGGGAGAGGGGATAACAGGCTCCTCTCCCTGCACCGTAGACTGCCGCTGGGGAGCAAGAACGGCACCTTCAGCTCCCTGTAACGCACACTGCCGCTGGGGATCTGGGCCGACTGCCCAGCATCCCTGTAGGGCCGGTAGAGAGACCGCAGTCCCATCTCCACCTGCCATCTGTGGGTCTTCCCAGGACCAATCCGTGAGGCCCCTCAACATTTGTGAGTAAGGGCCACCTGCTTCCCCACCTGGCAACTCTGGCTGCTGCTGGGGATCTGGGCCGGCTGCCCAGCATCCCGGTGGGCCCGGTGGAGAGACCTTGGTCCCATCTCTACCTGCCTGTTGTGGTTCCTCACAGGACCAGTCTATGAGGACCCCCACTTCGGGTTCCTCCTGCCGCCTCAGGGAAAGACGGCTAACCTCCTCGGATGCAGCCTCTACTCGGCTGCTGTAATGCTCCTGCTGCTGAGCATACTTCCTCTCTTTTGCCAACCGGAATTCTCGGTCCAGCCTTGTGTTTCGCTCAGCCATGACCTGGTTCCAGATCACCCGGCGTGTCTCCATGGGTATATCATCCCCATACTCGGCCACTCGCTGCCTCACCTCGGCCAGCCAATCATCTCCAGAGCCAGAACCTTCCATACTTGTCTGCTCCCAGGGGCGCTGCACGACTGCTAGCGTTGCCCTCAATTTGTAAATCCAAACAGTGTCTCTGAGCTGCTTTACCTCACACTAGGACGCCATCCCACCGCTTGCCACCAATGTAACGGATCCACTGGCACCCCGACTTGGTACCTCCGTTAATGGATGCTCCTAGTGCTTCCTGAGGACTCCAAGCACTCTGGCAGACACCATAATCACCGAATCCAAGAAACCTTTAAATTCTCCCAAGCATATGAATGCTGTAGACCATTGAATAGGAACCATACGAATAGGCTTGTACCCCTAGCAGTCAACTGGAACAGCATACAATAAATCCTTCCCCCAATAATGAGACGACACATCACTTTGAGGTTAAAACAGGAACTCTGGACTGGCTCATCCAGCCTGGCTTTTATTACACTAATCCACATACAGGCCACACCCAGGGGGAGGCATAAAATAACCAATCACATACATGGTTCAGCCCACACATCCCCTCCCCTCAGATAACATTAAACTCAATTATCCGGTAAACTTTTTCAGCCAAGTTCTGGATGTACCCCAAAACCCGGGGGTACACCTTTAAATCCAGCATCGCTGGATAGTCCTTATTCAGGGGGACAACATATCCAAAATTCAAGTAATTCGGATGAATGGTTCGTGAGATATGGGGTTACAAAGATTTGACCGACCGCATGGGTAAAGTATCCGAAAACAGTTCCATGCATTTTGGCCCTGCGGTCGGTCACAAACAAGGGAATGAAAACAGGCGAATTGCCTGTGTTATAGAGCCTGGAGAGGGTTTGAATGAATTCCCTTGTTTGTGGGGTTCTTTCTACCGAACGGCGGGTCATTCGGTAGTTTCCATACGAATTTCTGGAAGTATGGAGGTCTCAGCGGTGTTTGCCTAGTCAAGTGTCCGATTTTAGTTCCAGACACTCGACGGCAAAACACCGCTGTTCGGTAGTTTAAGATGGCCGCCGCCACGTGTTTGTTTCCCGAATGGCGGCCACCCAGAGGACAAAGACCACACTGCACTGATTGCCAATTACCTGTTTGCAACATTGTTGCAAACGGTAATTGGAGGCACACTCATTCCTGGGTGGTCTGGTTGTTCGGTAGTTTCACTCAATATACTGAATGGAGTGATTCTACCGAACAATCAGATGAATGTTGCATACAAATCACCCAGGATAAACTTAACACATCTATAAATACATATATAATATTACAGGCAGTACACTCGAATATGCTTCTCAGTCTTAAAGGGACAGTAGTCCCAAAAGTCCCAATATGTCCATAGATGCTGTTAAAAGGGCCAGTAGCAGCAATATACAGTACAATATGCCCCAAATAACCCAGGGGCCATAGTCAGTAGGTAGGAGGCTAGCAAACAGGCTTCTCCAGGGCCCAGTGGCGAGGTTGGTTTCGCCACACCCACCGCTCATGGGTGGGGACATCAGGTCCCCCCCCCCATTATTTATTTATTTAGGGTCCCCACCCGCCGCTCATAGGTGAGGACCAAGCTACGAAACATTATCCCCCCCCCTTTAAAGAATTAAGGTCCCCACCTGCTGCTCATGAGTGGGGACACCCCATTATTTATTTATTTAGGATTCCCACCCACCGCTCATGGGTGGGGACATCAGGTCCCCCCCCTCATTATTTATTTAATTAGGGTTCTCACTCGCCGCTCATGGGTGAGGACCTGGGGGGACGACATTAGGTCCCCCCATTATTTATTTATTTAGGGTCCCCACCTGCCGCTCATGAGTGGGGAACTGGGGGGACATTAGGTCCCCCCCATTATTTATTTATTTAGGACTTCCACTCACCGCTCATGGGTGGGGATCAGGAGGGGAGAAAATTAATAGTCCCCACCCGCAAGTCACGGGTGGGTTCAAGGGGGGACATTTTAGTTATTTGTGGTCCCCACCATGGGGGGGGGCAGTGGGACTTGGGCCAGGTCCCCCGTTATTGCACTAGTGACTGGGCAGCAATAGCAATAGCTACCCAGTCACTAGTAGTTGCTGCTCGCTGTTTAGGCGACATGCCCCTACTCACTATCCTTTAAAACTGGATATAAATGTATCTTGTATAGAAGTTTAAAGCATACTGTAAGAGTATTGTAAAAAGTAGCTATTTAGATCTAAATAGCTACTTTTTCATATTGCAACATTGTTATTGTTTTTGCAATAACTTTTGGTTACACATACTCTTACCATAGCTCTCTATCACTTCTGTATAAGATACAGATTTTTACATCCAGTTTTAAATGACAGCGATCAGCCACTGGCTGCTCGCTGTTTAGGGAACATGCCCCTAATACACGGGAGGATCTGGCACAGGTATGGGCATGTGGCAGAACTTAACCTGTGCCAGGTCCCGCCTCATTGCACTAGTACTTTTACATTTGTTTAGGTGATATGCCCCTACTCACGGCATGCCGCGAGTAAGGACATACGGGAGGATTTAACCACACTTTTATCACTATGTGGATCAGAGTGACTTCATACTAATTTATATTTAGTGTTAAATGACAGCGGGCAACCACTGTCTGCTTGCTGTTTAGGCGACATGCCCCTACTCACGGCATGCCACGAGTAGGGGCATGCGTGAGGATTTAATCTCCCTTTTATTAATATGGGGGTCATAGTGACCCCCATAGGTTTTAATGCGGAGTGGGGGGAGGTGGGTGGGAATAGTTAATTATTAAAAGTTGGTAACGCGGCCAGCTCCCTCCTTGCTTTTTTTTGGGGGTGGGGGGGGGGGGGGGTGCATGCGCAGCAGTGCTGTTTTTGTCCTAATGGATGAAAACAAATATGTTTTTAACAAATTTCATTTGAAAACGAATGGTTTGCGGATGAAATTCGGGATTGACAAAATTACATTTTTATTTAGTTGGAAATCATTCATACGAAACGAAAATTTCACTGGTGCACATGTCTATCCTACAGTATAATTTATGTAGTGCCAGAGAGTATGCAATGCAGATTTGCATGTAGCGTAAATGTGTAAATGCATTGTTCCATGAATGAGTAAAGCAGATGTTTGTAAAAGCAGGAATGCATTTGTATGGAATGTTCATGTGTGAATCTAAGGGTGTATGATCTGAAATGAACTGTTTTACCTATGCAATGCTTAGGGAATATTCCCCTACGCATACAGAGCTATACATATATGCATTAACATTGCATACTGAGATGTGGATTTAATAAATGTGAAGGCTTGGCCTGCAGTTGTGGGAGGGGCATGTTAACCTACTTAAACCTCCTCCTCACCTTCCTCAGTCCCGTTCGTTTTTGGCGATTCGCATGTCGGGTCGTCATTCCTCTCCTTTCTTGTCCCTCGTGGCTTCCTTGTCCTGGCCTGCCATTTCCCTGCTGCTCGTTGGTCCGCGGTCCTCCTGGGCTCTGCTCTGGCGCTCCAAGCCTCGGGTCTCTATTTTTGCAAGTTTTCTTGGGTCTCTTGGGGGGGAGGCGGCTCTGCTGCGGCGCTGCTCGCCTCCGCTGACGGCTCGGCTTGCTGCGCCTCTCTTTCAGGCGTTCTTGGCTGTCAGCCCCCTCGCTGCCGGCAGCGCTGTCGCAAGTTTCGTATCTGCACTCACCAACGGTCACACGTCCATGTGGCCGCGCAAGTGTGTGTCGGGGGCAGTTCTGGGTAAGGTATAGCTTATGCATAGCTCGTCTATATATGAAGAGTCCTTAAATCAGATTTTAGGCTGGCAAAATATCTCTGGGCACTGCAGATATGGAGGTGATGAAATGTCGGTAGTGTTTTTTTTTTTCTTCCCATATACTGTTTTATCTCAGACGTAACTGCTCAACTCCCCTTTTCTCACTTAGGGCTTGAAGTTGCTGGAAGCAGTGTGTGCTAAAACAGTGTATGTGAATAATTACCTGCTTTCAACTATGCTATTCCCAGCACACTTGTGACAGATCCATCTGTATAGACTAGTATTGCTGGTTCGTCTGTTTGCCTTTATTTTCGCTGGATTTCCTGTCCGTATGCCCCTGTTCGTGTGATGCTGGAATACCGATTGAAACTACCGAACAGACGGCCACCCAGGAGAGGAGTGTGCTGCTGGTTAACCTCTTGGCCCCAATTAGAACATTTTGGTTAACCGCAGACACCTCTCCATTCCATTCGTACGGGTGGTCGTCGTTCGTATGCCGACCACAAGGCGGCGCCCATTTTGGGACACGAGGAAGATCAGCGGTGTTCGGTGCAAATCCTATGGAACTAAAAACGGACACTTTATCTACCGAACACCACTGGAATTTGCCGCCCACCTTCTATTTCGTTGAGGCGTATGAACACCGGTCAGTTTGGGAGTTTCTAACATTCGTATGGACTTTAACCAGATAGCCGTCCCATGGAGTCATTCGTATACCGAAGGACTTGTGACAGACTTTGACTCCATGGCGATTGAACTAGGTACATCGGATCTGAGCACTATTCGGTAGAAATATGCACTCAGATCCAGGCTATCTGGGGATACGTTACATGAACCATATTTATTTGGTATTTCTTCATTTATGTATTTTACTGTAATTTTCTTATTGTATTTTAAAATGGCGATTGTCTCTATCCTGGGAGATAATTAGGTTTCTTCCCAATTATCTCCGGGATAGAGAAGAAGGATTTATGGGTAAGATGGGAAGGGCTTATGTTGAAGCCACTGCGATTGGCTACTGTCCAATATGTTTTACAGTCTTCCACAAGGTCCCCTAGGGGAGTGTCCACCTTGTGGAGACCTGCATAAATACCGGGCAGGTAGCCCCGATTAAACACATTCCTGTTTGACCCTAAAGACGGAGCTTGGTCTCGTTTGTGGGGGAATTATTATTGGGACAGCGCTTTCGTTATTTCTAGCTGTGGAAGGAGTTCGACTGAATTGCTGATCGGGAGTTGCCATGTTCGTATGCTCCGTTCGGGAGTTTGACGATCGTCTGGATTAAATCTGCATTTCTGGAGAAGGGGATTATTTACTAAACGGCGGCTTCATCTATTTGGCGGTGAGTGTCGTAACAACACTGGTTACCTTAATGCAAGAGCCAGAGTTTACCTTGGGAAGAGCAGACATGCTTGCAATTTATGCAGATATCTGTGCTGCTTCTTCTAATTGCATGTATGTTGCTTTTATGTGCATCTGGTGTGAGTCTTTATTGTCTTACTATCAGGCGGGCGAGTCTCTTTCGGTCTTAACAAGGCCAGGGAACAGGGATTAAAAGGGAGGGGGGGGTTCTGAGGCCACACTGGCTCTGCACGTTTATTATCCCATTATACACATCACTGCTCCCAGGCAGCACAGTTCCCTAGTAGAGCTTACCCTTACACCTACTAGACATGTAGTACACCTCCAGGGCCATTTAGCTGGGTGACTTTACATGTAGGTTTCTACGTGCAGTAAATTTTGGGGGCGCAGGGTGTACCTAGAACCTCGGACGGTACTGATCTAGGGTGCCTCTGAATGGCAACTTCCCCAATTGCTATATCGTTGGCCGTTGGCATAGGGCGAATCAATGACTGCACCTAACTTGGGTTGGTAGAGCCAGGTTACAGCACGGCCACATGCCATTTCATGTACGTTCCACTCTTCTTCATGTCCCTGACGATAAGCTCTGTTAGATGGCGCGTGTCATTGTATTCTTTATTAAAAATAAAAAAAATGGACAGGGGTGTCTCGTTTCGAGTTTCCTTTCCTGCTGCGTCAATACACAGTCTTAAGCTACCTAGTTCCGATTTTCGTGAGGTTGCGGTCCCGCCGCAGGGTTTGACCTGGGTTTTTCTTTCATTTTTCGTGGCTTGGCTGGACCACGTCTGCCCGCTATACCCGTGCTACTGTTACCAGGCACGATCTGGCCCTTATGAGCCCCGTGGGCTGTACACACACATGCGCTTTCTTTTTCCCTGTTTTTCCCATGCGTGCTTCCATATCAGCCTGTACACCTGGACTCCAACAAGCTCACTCTGCCCACCAGCTGCGGTTGCCCCTACGTTTCTTCCTCGTTCCCCGCCCCCTCTTCTTTTCTTTCACACAGTACGTCCCCTCTCTCACTCTTTGCCCTCCCCTCTTAGTTAGCTGTTCCTGGCTGTTAGGGTCCTAGGTGTCCACTAGCTGTTTCCCCTGGCTTCTTTGCCTAGGTTAGTGGTCCCGCAAGGCCAACACCCATCCTTGCACTCGGAGGTACTCACAGTTAGTCACCTCGCACTGTGGCATAGAGAGGGCCTCACCTGTCACTCCCACTCTATCTTATGTTTAACTGTCACCGAGAGGTCGAAACCTCGCCACAACGTTCAGTGGCCACGCTATCCCCTCGCGCCAACGCATAGATAGAGCCTCTCACGCCGCTTGGCATCTAGCAGAGCCTCACCTGTCACCAAACCTAGTTTAATTGTTTCGCCTTTTTGGCTTAGCTAGTATGCCAGCGCTCACCCACACACACACTCGCACTGGGTCTCGTGACCCCCATGGGGTTTACACCACCACAGTTTATGTTACCTACTGCCGAGCTTGCTCCTTTCAGCCTGTCCGCCAGGACTCTGTCGTGCTTACTCTGATTTCGGTTACGGTCGGCACTGCGTTTCTTTCCTCATTCACTCTCACGGTTTTGATATTCATTTCAGCACATCCGTCCTCTCTCACACTGCCTTCCCTCCCCTCTTAGTTAGCTGTGGCTGGCTGTCAGGGTCCTAGATGTCCACTAGTTTGTAATTTCCCCCTGGCTTCTTCGCCTTAGGTTAGTGGTCCCGCGAGGCCAACACCCATCCTCATACTGGTAGGTACTACGCCCCCTCGGGCCAAATCATAGTTAGTCGCCTCGCATCGTGGCATAGGGAGGGCCTCACCTGTCACTCCCATTCTATCTTATGCTACAAGTCACCGAGAGGCCAACACCCCGCCACAACGTTCAGTGGCCATGTTCTCCCCTCGCGCCAACTCATAGATAGAGCCTCTCTCACCTGTCACCAAACCTAGTTTTTTATTGTTTCGCCTTTTGGCATTAGCTAGTATGCCAGCACACAAACATACACTCTTTCACGCTCACACGCATGTTTGGGTCGCTTATGCACGGTTTCTTCGTCTCTTTTTCTAGCAGGTCTCCGCTGCTAGGCGTGGTATTTTTTACACCCGGGCTCTCTGGCTGGGTCTGGTTCTCATCACCCTGTGGAGTTTCGGCTACGCCTACCTTCTTTTCAGGTCCTGGGCGCTTCCTCGCTTCGCTGCAGTTCTCATGAGTCGGCTTATTCCCCCCCCACGGCAGCCTTCCGGTCAGCTGTTCTCTCAGTGTCTGTCCACCTACTCGGGTGACGCTGCTGTCAACTATAGGTCAGTGTTGGGTGGCAGTTTGGGGTAACTGGTATCTGCCGCTTTGGCTTTGTTCCGAATCGATCTTCCCGCACCTCTTTCGTACGATCAGTTCTGTGCCTCCTTTACGCTTTCTAACGTGGCCCTGCCTACGGCCTCTCCCGCACCTGTTACCATTCCCAGCATTTCTGGGCTTGTTCGCGGGCTGCCAGCCTTGTAAGCTCGTGGTTGCCATCTTTCACGTCTGGCTCTCGTCTTTCTAGCACTCGCAGTGCATGTGTTCGGACCTTCTTCCCCTTCGAGGCTCCTGTCTCACATATAATGTTTACTGTCTCTGTTGATATGTTGTCTGCAATTGACTTTCGCTTCTTTTGCCACCTCTTACTTGCATCATCTATACCTATCCAGTCTACAACTTCACATGTTGTACAGGTTTCTAGTCACACACAGTTTCATGTCATCATACCAGTTTATTACCCTACTCAAGGGTTCAGGTTCTGTGAATTTTCAATCTCCAGATTTCCCATCAACATCCAAGTTATTTCAATCACTATCAGACCTATTTAATACTTGTCATCACGACCGGGCATCAACTTTCAATGTAGGGCGATATCTGCTTGATCCAAGGATAAATCCGACTGCCATTCTGGGGTCAAGAAGGAATTTTTCCCTAGCTTGTTGCAAATTGGAAAGCGCATCAAACTGTTTTTTTGCCTTCTTTTGGATCAACCGTTTAATCACAGAAGTGAGGTAGGCCGGAATTGGGAGACGCTAGTCTTTTTCAGCTAGGTAACTATGTAGTCTAGTTGTCAAGCCGCTATACAGTTTCACGTGGTCCCACATATTTCCCACAGTCACCACGTCATCTTGCAGCATTGTCTCAGGAAATCTTACCTATTCATGCAGTCTATTGATGGCCTACATGTTTTATATTCCTTCCTTCCCCTTGCACAATTTTAGAGGGCCGTTCAAAGCGCCAGGCACCTAATTACTCGCTCAGCTGTTACCATACATCTAGGCTATTTAAGGTTGTTGATTGCTTTTAAACAGGTATCCTTTTTGCCCTCTTTTATTACAGGCCTACCACGACGTCCGTTCCGGCACACCACAACCAACTTATTCCCCCCCCCTTTTTTTATTTATTTTACAGCTTTATTTGCCCCTCACACAACATATATTTTCCTGTATCTACAAATACCTGGACAGGTCTTCGTCGATGGTTTGTGGTGGGAGGGGGGCAAAGGGAATAGAGGTGAAGCGCTAATTAAAGGCCCATAGGTGTTATAAGTACATCTGGAGATACCTTGCCTAACTCACCTGCAGTACCAGAGAAAAGGGGACTTGTTATAGATACAGGTAAATAAAGGGTTAACTCACATTCTTTAAACATACTATGTATGAGAGCCTGACACTAGTTTTCACTATCCTTCCCCTGGAAAACATAACATTTTCTCTAAGCACCTGAATATTTTAATTGGGTTCCTAAATCAAAGACTGTCATGTACATCACTTATTGCCTTAGTTAAGTCTTTCCACGTCTGCAGGGGTTAAAGGCAAGAATTTTCTCTCTTGGCTGCAATCGGTACTCCCTTGTCTCTTTCTCAGGGCAAGCTGACACAGAGAAACTGACCTCCGCATAGTTTAGAGAAGACGTGCAAGACATGTGCAGTAGATTGCCTGTAATACGTAATGGTATCTGAATAATTATACTGTTTGCACTGAATGACTATGATTGGTTGTTTTTGTCTTCTGTTGGATACACCCCTATGAAAAAGGTGTGTTTTATAAAATATAATGCACACACATTAAAAAGCTACTTCTTTCTTAGCCCCTTAGTGTGAATGCAGGAGTGTATTTTTATGTGTGTAGAGTTTAAGCATGTGTATAAGGGATGCATCTAAAATCTGTGTCAGAGTGTGTGTTTGTGTAAATGAGAGGTGTATTTGAAACCTGTGTCAGTGTGTGTGTGTGAGAACGAAAGGTGTAAAGTGCCTTGCAATGGTATTCACCCCCTTTTTCACCCACTTTTTACCTATTTTTTTACATTACAGCCTTAAGTTCAATGTTTTATTGGTCTGAATTTTATGTGATGGATAAGAACACAATAGTCTAAGTTGGTGAAGTGAAATGAGAAAAATATGTACATAAAACTATTGTTTAGAAATAGAAAACAGAACATTGGCATGTGTGTATGTATTCCCACCCTTTGTTATGAAGCCCATTAAAAGCTCTGGTGCAAATCAAAACATAAATTTTTCATGGCAGGAAACAAAGCTGGAGCCACATTGGCAGTGCAGCTTAAACAAAAAATGAACGCCTCCAGGATTGCCTACCTCAAAGGGAGCGATGGTCAGAAAATCATTGACCCTCGGAAAATTGCGAAATATTACCACTCATTGTACAACCTTAAAGAGGACCAGACTACCTACGTTCCTGACACTGATGACATAGATAGATTCCTCTTCGGCCTTCACCTGCCCTCCTTATCACAGACCGCAATACACTCCCTAAAACAGCCTATTACGCTAGACGAAATCACACAAGCGATAACAAACCTTCCCTCCAACAAGGCCCCAGGAGCGGACGGCCTTTCCAACAAGTATTACAAGACATTCATGCAAATCCTTTCTCCCCACTTACTCGCCCTATACCACCAATGTGCAAATAAGGGAGCCCTACCGAACGAAGTGCTTCTAGCACACATCTCCACACTACCCAAACCTGGGAAGCCGCCCACAGTATGCAAGAATTTCAGGCCCATATCGTTACTAAATGGGGATGCCAAGCTATACGCTAAGATACTGAGCAATAGGTTAGCTCCACTCCTTAGCCAGCTAGTGCATAATGATCAGTCGGGATTTGTCCGGGGCCGCCAGGCAGGGCCGCCACCAGAAATTTTGGGGCCCCTAACTCAGCTCAGGGTCTGCGCCCCCTGGGGCCTGCCTCCAAATACCGCCCACTGGGTCCACACACAGACACAAACGCACACACTGATACAAAAGGACACAGATACATACTAACAGTCACACATACTGAAACAGACATACACGCATACAGGCATACATACTGACACACACATACTGAGACATACACACAGGCATACATAGTGACAGACAGACACATAATAACATACATACAGACACACATACATACAGACACCGACATACATACATACATACACACACATTCATACATACAGACACTGACATCCATACACACATACATTCATAATGGCATACAGACTGACATATATGCATATATACAGACATACTGACAGACATACATGCATACAGACATCCATACACACATACACACAGACCTACGTTCATAATAATATGCAGACATACGTTCATACTGACATACATATATAATGACATACATATATACATACATAGACATACATACATACAGACATACATGTATGCATACAGACATACACACACATACATAGACAGACATACATGCATGCAGTCAGACAGACATAGACATACACACAGACATACACACAGACATACATACATACAGACATATACATACATACAGAGACATACATACATAGACATACACACAGACATACATACAGACATACACACATAGACATACGGACAGACATACATGCATGCAGACAGACATACATACACAGACAGACATACATACATGCATCCAGACACACAGACATACATGCATACAGACAGACAGACACGCATACAGACAGACATACACGCATACAGACAGACAGACAGAGACATACAGACAGACATGCATGCATCCAGACAGACATACATGCATACAGACATGCACACATGCATACAGACATACATACACATACATGCATCCAGACACAGACATACACGCATACATACAGACATAGACATACAGACAGACATGCATGCATCCAGACATACATACATAGACATACATGCATACAGACATACACATACAGACAGACAGACATACATGCATACTGACAGACAGACATACATACATACACAGACATGCATACAGACACACAGACATACATACAGACACACAGACATACACATACATGCATACAGACACACAGACATACATACACAGACATGCATACAGACACACAGACATACATACAGACAAACATACATGCATACAGACACACAGACATACATACACATACATGCATAAAGACACACAGACACACATACATACAGACAGACAGACACATACATGCATACAGACACACAGACATACATACATACAGACAGACACAGACAGACATACACATACACACATCCAGACACACAGACATACACGCATACACAGACAGACAGACAGACATAGACATACAGACAGACATACATGCATACAGACATACACATACATGCATACAGACAGACATACATACACATACATGCATACATACAGACAGACATACATACACAGACATGCATACAGACACACAGACATACATACAGACATACACATACATGCATACAGACAGACATACACATACATGCATACACATACATGCATACAGATACACATACATGCATACAGACACACAGACATACATACACATACATACATACAGACAAAGACATACATACATGCACACACACAGCTCATTTTCCAGCCACCCTCCTGTCTCTTACCTTTTATTTGCAGGAGGGTGGCTGGGGATGATGGGAGTCGGCACTGCTCCCTCTTCATTGCCTGGCTCTCCCTCTTCACGGCTGGGCGGGCGGGCGCGCTCAACCCGCGCGGAGTGAGCTGGGAGGAAGTGAGCACTTCCTCCCAGCAGCACTTGCGGCTGCTTTTTTTTTTTTTTTAAAGGGGCCCGGTCGCGCTATACAACGGCCACAGCGCTGTAGTGTGGGCCACCCGATGGGCCCCACACGTGGGGCCCGGGCGGCCGGGCCCCCCAGGGCCGCCGGGCCCGTGACAACTGTTATGGTTGTCACCCCCTGATGGCGGCCCTGCCGCCAGGGCTCGGATAACACCCGTAAGATTCTCACAATTCTGTCCGCCATGGAGGGACACGCGACCCAGGGCCTTCTCCTAGCACTAGATGCGGAGAAGGCCTTCGATCGCCTCAACTGGTTATACATGTCACAGGTATTGGCGAAATATGGCTTCCCAGCCGAAACCATCAAGGGAATAGGTGCCCTTTACAGTAGCCCAGCAGCCAAAGTATCGAATGGAGGGTTCAACTCAGAAAAATTCACAATCACAAATGGGACCCGCCAGGGATGCCCCTTATCCCCCCTGCTATATATTCTGTCACTAGAACCATTAGCACTGAAAATACGCACAAATCCGCAGATTAAGGGCACCACAATCCAAGACAAGGAATATAAGTTGTCGCTATTCACGGATGACGTTCTTGTTTCATTAAGCAGTCCAGAACAATCCCTCCCACACCTTATGCAAACTCTCGATGACTTTGGTCAGATTTCTCACTATAAACTCAATCAAGACAAGACCCAAGCCCTACCAATACGCACACCACGGGAGGCGCTACAACGCATGAAAACCCAGTACCAATTTGACTGGAGATCCAACTCCCTCACGTACCTGGGGGTGAAAATAGGGGCGTCTATTGATGCAATAATAAAACACAACTACCTAACATTACCGCAACAATGTAAATCAGAACTATCAAAATGGTCACATACCCACCTGTCCTGGCTAGGGAAAATCAATGCGTATAAAATGTCAATCCTGCCCAAACTACTGTACATCTTCCGAATGCTGCCACTTAAAATCTCAGTCTCCGTACTAAAAATGCTTCAAACAACATGCAACTCGTTTATCTGGGGCAATAAGAAACCCAGGGTCCCCAGCATGACTCTATACGCACACATCACTAAAGGTGGTACGGGCCTCCCGAATCTCACCAACTACTACAAAGCTACAGCACTAGCGACGGGCATACACTTACACTCCCCGGCGGGGGAATTACAGTGGGTAGACATGGAAAGGACACAAATACTGGAACATAACTTAATTGATATAATGTGGACGCCCAAACAACTTAGACCCTCCAATCTTCGCTTGCTCCCCACCAGGACATATACGATAACTACGTGGGATAAATTCATGGAAACCCTAAATTGCAAAACCGTTTTCCATGCCCATGCTCCCCTGACAGCCCTAAAGGCCACGACCCCAGATCTACCAATGGGAAATTGGATCTCAGCAGGGGTCACACACGTCCGCCAACTCATAGACAACAAAAAAGTCATACCATACTCAGACTTGCAAACCAAGTGGAAATTACTGAACAGGGAAATGTACACCTACCTAAGACTAAAAGGAATAACAATGTCACACGTACAATTGCAACATACAGGGTCCTCAGACACACTTATCCCAGCGTCCGCCATTCTACACAGATGTTTGACTACACCAAGTAAACCGAAAGCTATATCCCTATGCTACGGAATGTGGGCCAATACACAAAAACACCAAACCCAACTATGCAAAACGAGATCGGAAGAAGATTGCTCCGTCAGACTTTCAGATGCTGACTGGCTACAGGCCCTTAATAACCTATCCAAACTAACAAAATGTTACACACATATAGAGGCACATAGAAAACTAGCCTATAGATGGTACATGACCCCACAAAAACTTCACAAATCATATCCCACAGTCTCTCCTTTATGTTGGAGATGCTCACGGGAAATAGGGACAATGTTACACATATGGTGGTCCTGCCCGAAGATCCAACCATTATGGACAGAGGTCCGAAACACACTCCGCAAATTAGCCATACCGACCTTACCAGAAAACCCACAAACATATCTATTACTCTTACTCCCTACCAAGCTCACTAGAGCGCAAAAACAAGTGAGTGTCCTTGTCATTATGGCCGCCAGAAACCTGTTAGCCACTAACTGGAAATCACAAAATTGCCCATCCAAATCCCAACTCTGGGACAAACTACAACAATACTATATTTATGAAAGCATGACTATGACAGATAGCGCAGTTGCGCAACGTTTTCGAGATACATGGAAACCGTGGGTAGACCTACAAGGGTAAACAGAGACCGTTCGAAACAAACACGTTATCGACCGAAAGTCGACTCTCCTCCAAGTGTTAAAAGTTGTACCTCCAGGGCCCCTGACCCGAACCTACAATATATCTATGTGAACCCCTGAATAACCGGTTGGGACTAAACCTGACATGCCCCACACGAACGACTGACAAGCCCCAACACAACATGGAACGACCGCATACATCACGTACTGAAATGTGAAATTGTTTATTGATTATGCATTGTGAAGCTTCATGTCTGCAATGTGACCTCTTCTGTAACTCCCCCCATAAACATGTACCGTATGTTAATAACGTTGTGCGAAATTTTTTGAACCCTATCCCCTTCTCTTCTGTACCCTATAACTTGAAATTCAATAAAAATTGTGAATTGAAAAAAAAAAGCTCTGGTGCAACCAATTACCTTCAGAAGTCACATAATTAGTGAAATGATGTCCACCTGTGTGCAATCTAAGTGTCACATGATCTGTCATTACATATACACACCTTTTTTGACAGGTCCCAGAGGCTGCAACACCTAAGCAAGAGGCACCACTAACCAAACACTGCCCTGCCAAGAAGACCAAGGAACTCTCTAAACAAGTAAGGGACAATGTTGTTGAGAAGTACAAGTCAGGGATAGGTTCTAAAAAAAAATATCCAAATATTTGATGATCCCCAGGAGCATCATCAAATCTATCATAACCAAATGGAAGAATATGTCACAACAGCAAACCTGCCAAGAGACAGCCGCCTACCAAAACTCACGGACCGGGCAAGGAGGGCATTGATCAGAGAGGCAGCACAGAGACCTAAGGTAACCCTGGAGGAGCTGCAGAGTTCCACAGCAGAGACTGGAGTATCTGTACAAAGGACGATAATAAGCCGTATGCTCCACAGATCTGGGCTTTATGGCAGAGTGGCCAGAAGAAAGCCATTACTTTTAGCAAAAAACAAATTGGCACGTTTTGAGTTTGCGAAAAGGCATGTGGGAAACTCCCAAAATGTATGGAGGAAGGCGCTCTGGTCTGATGAGACTAAAATTTAACTTTTCGGCCATCACAGAAAAGGCAACCCAACACATCACCCAAAGAACACCATCCCCACAGTGAAACATGGTGGTGGCAGCATCATGCTGTGGGGATGTTTTTCAGCAGCTGGTGCTAAATACAGAGATATTCTTGAGCAAAACCTGCACCACTCTGTGCGAGATTTGACGGAGGCACCTTCCAGCAGGACAATGACTCCAAATACACTGAAATAGGCGTGCGCACGCGGTGTGCCGGGTGTGCCTAGGCACACCCTAATCCCCGCGGCACGCGGGGATTAGGGTGTGCCTAGGCACACCCGGCACACCGCGTGCGCACGCCTATTTCAGTGTATTTAGGTCTCTGTGCTGCCTCTCTGATCAATGCCCTCCTTGCCCGGTCCGTGAGTTTTGGTAGGCGGCTGTCTCTTGGCAGGTTTGCTGTTGTGACATATTCTTCCATTTGGTTATGATAGATTTGATGATGCTCCTGGGGATCATCAAATATTTGGATATTTTTTTTTAGAAGCTTGGTTGCTTCATCTAAGTGTTGCTTCTAAGTGTGTGTGTGGTTGGAGATATTCTGGAGAGTTTTACAGAAGCTTCAACTGTCTAAGAGTTGTGCTAAGAATTTTCTTTTTTACTGTTACAGGTAAGATTCATCTGTAGGAAAAGGTTACTGATTGCACAAGGTTTGATTTCCTGTTGGTAATTATAAGGCATTTGATTGGATTAGGTAGCTACTTGCTATTGATTGCTGTGTAAATTAGCTATTGTTTGCTAATAAGCAGAGGCCTGCCCAGGTGTTAAACATTCCTAGTGGGAGGTGATTTGAGGAGTATATAAGGGTAGTTGTCATTAGCTTGGCTAATAGAGCTTGGTTGCTTCATCTAAGTGTTGCTTCTAAGTGTGTGTGTGGTTGGAGATATTCTGGAGATATTCTGGAGGTAATCCGAGGTATTCAGGAGTATAAATAAAAAGTTAAGGTTTGTTTGATTTAAATTATTCACCTCATTGGAATGGCAGACTTAGTTCAGTGTAATAGTTGCTTTGCATTTGTTTCACGTTCCACTTTTTGGAGGTTTGGTTGTTGTCTAATCTGTAGACAGTTCTCTATCTTGCGGCAGGAGATTGTATGTTTGAAGTCTGAGATTTGTAAATTATCTGGTAAACAAATTCAGGCTGGAACTGCTGCAAAGCCATTGCCGCAGAGACATACTAGGAATGGCAGATGGATTACTGTAGGATCTGGTAGACTTGGAGTTGTGGATAAAAGGCATATTGCACAGTCTGTTGTTCTACATAATTCATTTTCTGCACTTTCAGAGTGTAGTGGTGTCCTGGAGATAGGCACTGAGGCTAGTGGTGTTGTGCAGAGAGGCACTGAGGCTAGTGGTGTTGTGCAGAGAGGCACTGAGGCTAGTGGTGTTGTGCAGAGAGGCACTGAGGCTAGTGGTGTTGTGCAGAGAGGCACTGAGGCTAGTGGTGTTGTGCAGAGAGGCACTGAGGCTAGTGGTGTTGTGCAGAGAGGCACTGAGGCTAGTGGTGTTGTGCAGAGAGGCTTGAAGACTATGGTGAGGCCTAATAGAAAGCAGTTGTTGTTGGGGGATTCCATCATAAGAGGTGTGGAGAGGGACAATGGTGGTCTTGTGAGGTGTCTTCCCGGAGCTACTGCTCACAGAGACAGGAGACGTATCTGTAATATTGTTAAGCAAGCAAAGCAGGAAGGGGAATTGGATGTACTTGTCCATTTAGGGACAAATGACTTGGCTTGCAATGAGGTTTCAGAGGTTAAGGAAGTTTTTAGTGTTTTTGCCAATGATATACGGCAGGTTGCTTCCACACTGTCATTCTCTGAAGTTCTGCCTGTGCATAACACTCAGAATGACAGGCGGATGCGTATTAGGGACTTTAACTTGTGGCTTGGTGAATGGTGTCGGGAGCAAGGATTTGGCTTTATTGCTCATGGTAGCTCTGTTTGGAATGGAAATAAACTGTACAAAAAAGATGGTTTGCATCTTTCTCAAAAGGGAACAAATGTTCTCAGTGAGCAGTTCAGAGGTTTTGCTAGGATGTTTTTAAACTAGGAGGGGGGGGCAAAAGGGTGATAAAACATCACTCCAATTGTCCCCCAAAACAAGGACAGAAGGTGCCTGTAGCAAGTGTGTTAAAAAATGATAAGCTTAGAGTCATGTCTACAAATGCTCACAGTTTAGGGAATAAGATCCATGAACTTGTGGCAATAATGGCAACTGATAGTGTAGATTTAGTCGCTGTTACTGAGACATGGTATAATGAGAAAAATGACTGGGACATAGCAATACCAGGGTACTCTTTATATAGAAAAGACAGGGAAGGCAAGAAAGGGGGAGGGGTGGCCCTGTATGTAAAGGATAGCATAAAATCTAGCCTAATAAAGGTTAGTGAGGCGAACATAGAGTCCGTTTGGGTTACGTTAGAATTTGGTAATCACACAGTAACTCGTGTAGGTGTGATTTATAGGCCCCCAGGACAAATTGAAGAGTTAGATAATCTACTAGCTGAAGAAATAGCTAAAATGACAATGAAGGGGGAAGTTATCATCATGGGTGACTTTAATCTTCCTGATGTGAATTGGAAAACAAAAATAGCTACTTGTGCCAGGAGCACACATATTCTAAACTCCCTACTGGGATTGTCTCTAAAACAAGTCGTTGAGGAGCCAACTCGTAAAGAGGCCATACTAGATTTAGTGTTAACAAATGGAGATTTGGTATCAGATATTACTGTAGGTGAAAGTTTAGGATCCAGTGATCATCAGTCAGTGTGGTTTAATATAAGAACAGTGACTGAGTCACACCACACAAAAACAAAAGTTTTAGACTTTAGAAAAACAGACTTTTCTAAAATTAGAATATGTGTAAAGGAGTCATTATCAGACTGGAGCAATTTATATGGAGTCCAAAAGAAATGGGATTATTTAAAAGTTGCACTACTGAAGGCAACAGAACATTGCATTAGGCTTGTCAGTAAAAGCAAAAAATTCAAGAAACCACTGTAGTACTCCGCAGATGTGGCCAAAATAGTAAAAAACAAAAAGTTAGCATTTAGTAATTATAAAAAAACCCAGAGTGAGGAAGACAGAATGACCTATAAGATTAGGCAGAAAGAGGCTAAGCAAGTTATAAGAGCTTCCAAATCCCACACAGAAGAGAAAATAGCACAGTCAGTAAAAAAGGGGGACAAAACTTTTTTTAGATACATAAATGAGAAAAGAAAAGTAAAACAAGGATTAGTTAGATTAAAAACAAAAGAAGGAAGGTATGTAGATGAGGATAAAGGTCTAGCTGACTGCCTCAATGAATATTTTTGTTCGGTATTTACAGATGAAAATGAAGGAAAGGGACCTCAGTTAAGAAAAAGGATAAATGAGTCATTTATTACACGTGAGTTTACAGAGGAAGAGGTTCTATTTCAACTGTCAAAAGTAAAGACAAATAAGTCAATGGGACCTGATGGAATACACCCAAAGCTATTAAAAGAGCTTAGTGGTGTACTAGCAAAACCATTAACAGATTTATTTAACCAATCATTGATAACAGGAGTAGTCCCAGAAGATTGGAAGTAAGCGAATGTTGTGCCCATTCACAAGAAAGGTAATAGGGAGGAGTCGGGCAACTATAGGCCAGTAAGCCTTACTTCAGTAGTGGGGAAAGTGATGGAAACCATGTTAAAGGATAGGATTGTTGAACATCTAAAAACACATGGATTTCAAGACCAGAGACAACATGGGTTTACTTCAGGGAGATCATGCCAAACTAATCTTATTGATTTTTTTGATTGGGTAACTAAAATTATAGATCAGGGTGGTGCAGTAGACATTGCTTACCTAGATTTCAGTAAGGCTTTTGACACTGTTGCACATAGAAGGCTTATCAATAAACTACAATCTTTGAGTTTGGATTCCAATATTGTTGAATGGGTAAGGCAGTGGCTGAGTGACAGGCAACAGAGGGTTGTAGTCAATGGAGTATATTCGAAGCTTGGGCTTGTTACCAGTGGGGTACCTCAGGGATCTGTACTTGGACCCATTCTCTTTAATATTTTTATTAGTGATATTGCAGAAGGTCTTGATGGTAAGGTGTGTCTTTTTGCGGATGATACTAAGATATGTAACAGGGTTGATGTTCCAGGAGGGATAAGCCAAATGGAAAATGATTTAGGTAAACTAGAAAAATGGTCAGAGTTGTGGCAACTGACATTTAATGTGGATAAGTGCAAGATAATGCATCTTGGACGTAAAAACCCAAGGGTAGAGTACAAAATATTTGATAGAGTCCTAACCTCAACATCTGAGGAAAGGGATTTAGGGGTGATTATTTCTGATGACTTAAAGGTAGGCAGACAATGTAATAGAGCAGCAGGAAATGCTAGCAGAATGCTTGGTTGTATAGGGAGAGGTAGTAGCAGTAGAAAGAGGGAAGTGCTCATGCCACTGTACAGAACACTGGTGAGACCTCACTTGGAGTACTGTACACAGTACTGGAGACCCTATCTTCAGAAGGATATTGATACCTTAGAGAGAGTTCAAAGAAGGGCTACTAAACTGGTTCATGGATTGCAGGATAAAACTTACCAGGAAAGGTTAAAGGATCTTAACATGTATAGCTTGGAGGAAAGACGAGACAGGGGGGATATGATAGAAACATTTAAATACATAAAGGGAATCAACACAGTAAAGGAGGAAACTATATTTAAAAGAAGAAAAACTACCACAACAAGAGGACATAGTCTTAAATTAGAGGGACAAAGGTTTAAAAATAATATCAGGAAGTATTACTTTACTGAGAGGGTAGTGGATGCATGGAATAGCCTTCCAGCTGAAGTGGTAGAGGTTAACACAGTAAAGGAGTTTAAGCATGCGTGGGATAGGCATAAGGCTATCCTAACTATAAGATAAGGCCAGGGACTAATGAAAGTATTTAGAAAACTGGGCAAACTAGATGGGCCGAATGGTTCTTACATTCTATGTTTCTATGTTTCTATGTTTCTATGTTTCTATGTTTCTATGTGCCTCCCTCCATGGGCCGGTAAGGGAGATCAAAGATCTCCCTCATCAGCTCACAGACAGTGAGGGAGGCAGGAGAGGACCCGGGGAGCTCTTGCCAGCAGCACCGCCGGGTTCCTCTCCCGCGGCAACGCTCAGATCCCGCGAGAGTGAACTCTAGCCCCCTGTGGGGCTAGAGTTCACTCTCCACTGGACCACTAGGGATGGCAGCAGCAACAAGGATCCCCCTCCCTACATAAGGTAAGAAGGGAGGGGGGATATCAACTAAACGATGCCCCCACCCCACACATTACACACAAACAGCACACACACACATACATCACCCTTACACATACAGAGCACACACACAGCACCCTTACACACACAGCACCCTTAGACACACACAGCGCCTTCACACACACAGCGCCTTCACACACAGCACCTACACACACACACACAGAGCCTACACACACACACAGCACCTACACACAGCATCCTCACACACACAAACAGCAGTATGTGTGTGTGTGTGTGTGTATGTATATGTATAGTGTGTATGTATGTATGTATATATATATATATATATATATATATATATATATATATATATATATATATATATATATATATATATACGGGGCGTGTGTGTTTCTGCTTTAGGGTGCACACCCTTATACAATAGGTTGCGCACACCTATGTACACTGCTTAAGCAGCATTTGAGTCCTTTAAGGTGAAACATGTAAATATGTTTTGAATGGTCTAGTCAAAGCCCAGACCTCAATCCAATAGAAAAAAAAGAAGATTCCTGTTCACAAGTGAAAACCATCCAACTTGAAGGAGCTGGAGCAGTTTTGCAAGGAGGAATGGGCAAAAATACCAGTGGTAAGTTGTGGTAAGCTCATAGAGACTTATCCAAAGCAACTTGGAGCTATGATTGCCGCAAAGGGGGGCTCTACAAAGTATTGACTTTAGGGGGGTGAATAGTTATGCACATTGACTTTTTCTGTTATTTTGTCCTAATTGTTGTTTGCTTCACAATAAAATTAAAAAAAAAAAATATTCAAAGTTGTGGGCATGTTCTGTAAATTAAATGATGCAAATCCTCAAACAATCCATGTTAATTCCAGGCTGTGAGGGAACAAAACACGAAAAGTGCCAAGGAAGGGGGAGGGGGGTGGAGGGGGGTGTGAATACTTTTGCAAGGCACTGTATTTGAAACCTGTGTCAGTGTGTATGTGTAAATGAGAAGTGTATTTGAAAACGGTGTCTGTGTGTGTGTGAATGAGAGGTGTATTTGAGACCTGTGTCTGTGTGTGTGTGAATGAGAGGTGTATTTGAGACCTGTGTCTGTGTGTGTGAATGAGAGGTGTATTTGAGACCTGTGTCTGTGTGTGTGAATGAGAGGTGTATTTGAGACCTGTGTCTGTGTGTGTGAATGATGAATGAGAGGTGTATTTGAGACCTGTGTCTGTGTGTGTGAATGAGAGGTGTATTTGAGACCTGTGTCTGTGTGTGTGAATGAGAGGTGTATTTGAGACCTGTGTCTGTGTGTGTGAATGAGAGGTGTATTTGAGACCTGTGTCTGTGTGTGTGAATGAGAGGTGTATTTGAGACCTGTGTCTGTGTGTGTGAATGAGAGGTGTATTTGAGACCTGTGTCAGAGTGTATGAGTAAGTGGTGAATTTGAAATCTCTACAAAAACACCCTGTGTCTAATCCTTTAATCACACATGTTTCTCTCTCCTTTTCTCCCCAGCCTGCTTACATGCACCAGTTTCAGGTTTTTTTTCCTCAAGCAGCACCTGGGGGATGGGAGGGAACTGCTGTGCCAGGCTCCAGTTTTCACTATCCACCCGTGATCCGTGGGAGAGGAGAGGAGAGCAGGGATGTGATGTCACTTCCTGCCCCCTACCATCCTCACACGGAGCACAGTGTACTGATCACAGGGATATAGATGAGACCTGGCAGTGAGAGCTATAACCATATATAGTCTTACACTGCATTATATTTGGACAATCAAAACATTGCATGTTCAAGAAAGTTAGGGAGACAAAAAAAATTCTACATATGCACCAGATCTTTCTCTGTTATGCCATGGGAACAATCAAGTATTATGTTGCAGCAGTTCTTGCTCAAATTGTCACTCCTCATAATATGTGTAATTATAAACTAGAAAATTCTATAAGTGGAACCCATTCAATAATAAAACTAATATGGATACCCCATTACGTCCAACCCACTAACATCGACCCACTATCTACAACTAAACACTCTTTACACTACTACACAACAGATCTTTCATTACTCTCATGGGTAAATGCCGGGATTACAAGAATTGCTCGACTGCTTGACAACATGTGCAGACTTGTGTTCACTACAACATACCAAATAAATAAATATTTACGTATCTGAGAGTCAAACACATACTGTCCAAACACAGCACAGAACACATTGTTTATAGGAAACCTAGCGACTTTGGTACGTTGTGTTTGGGGAAGGGGAGGGTTCTTAAACCAATGGCAGTGTGCTACAGGGTTTTAATGGACACCATTCATGTATTGATGGCTGCTGAAATGTAGTGTAGCTGGGCAGTAGAAGAATACCATCAATATGTACGAAGAAATGTTCCACAGAATGGCAGACACCAATTATGTTTTCGTCCATATCTCATGGGCAAAGTGGCATATAGTAAATATCTCCTTCGGGGAATTATCAACTCCAGTTAGATTCCCTACTAAATAATGTCTTTCTTGTTGGTTCAATAACACGATATACTCCAAAGGTAAACTCTGGCATATGTACACTTTACATGTATGTGTATTACAATTTGTGTGTATTGCTGTGTTCTTTGTTTAGTTTTTGTTTTCAAGTTTTTATCATTTTCTAGTGCTGGAACATGTGGACTCTAGTCATGGCATGTGGAAGTGCTTTTTACTTATGAAACATGTTTTCTAAACCTCCCCAAGTAAACCCATGTTTGTGGATTAATTTTTCATTGTTATGTGCACATATATGCATACATTGTGAACGTCGTTTGAAAATCCAATAAAAAAGTATTCAATGCAAAAAAAAAAGAATTTATATACTTACATTTTTGTAGGTTGCTTTTGCTCTCGTTGGCTATCACTTTCACATGTTATAGTTTAGCTAATCTAATCGCCGTTTTGCATTTATTATTGGCTTTCTTCTATCTTATATATCTTGCCTCTGGTTTATCTGATTTAACTGCTTTGAAATGTTCTTTCCTTATTTATTTATTTTTGCTTGCCATCCCATAGGCCAAGGCTGACAGAGGAGATAAAAAGATCTCCCATGCTGACCTATACAGGGTCAGTACAAGCCTCGCTTGATCTATACATGGCTAGTGTGGAGATTAGCACAATGAGATGGGACCAGGGAGGCTCTAACATGCACCTCTGCTGGGTGCAGAGTATTCCTCCTGTAAGCTCCACAGTTTGGAGCATTTTAACGCTCTGACACAGAACACTGCTGGAGATCACGAAAAGAGTGATCTCGGCCTGCACCAGGCAAAGCTGCAGGTCTACAGACACCAAAAATCACCGGACCATCAGGGCTTTTAACCTTGTCAAAGGTAAAAAGAACTGAGGGGGGAATAAAACTTATTTTTAGTTTTATAATATTTTTTTTTTTTAAGTGATTTATAGATATTGTATTTATTTCTTTATTAATTAATCCCCTCACCCCACCCCCAAACACATATAATACAGGCTTCACACATCCACTCACACTACACCTCTCACAAACACTGGGTCCTCTATGCACACGTTAGATCAACATATTCTCCAGATCTGCACAATATGTAAATAGGACAACCTTTAAATTCTAACAAAACACACAAGATATAGGGACAGAGAGCCCTGCCTAAAATCCTGGTGTGTTGTATACTCCAAAATATACAACATTTTAAAATATATATATATACATTTATTAAAGGCATTTATAAAGGGGCAACATATTCTGCAGTGCTGCACAATTCAGAAAAACACAACACAAAATAAACAGACCAATATAACAGGTAGAGGACACTGCCCATGAGCTTACAGTCTAAAGGTAAAATGGGGAGAGCAGAGGAATTTGGAGTTGATGGAATTTGGAGAGAATTAAAGGGATTCTATAGTGCCAGGAAAACAAAGCTCCCTCGCACCCCCCCTCCAGCGGCGCTGAAGGGGTTAAAACTAGGGATTGACCGATTATCGGTTTTACCGATATTATCGGCCGATATTCGGTATTTTCGGCAATATAGATACCGATATTACCTCCTCGGACCGACGGGCCATTATGAGCCCAAGTGCACCACTTTTAGAACTTTTCACCAGATGTTTGACGTATAACCACCTTATGTCATATTGTGTGATCTGTATTACAGAAATATGTTCTACTTAATTACCTTCCCAGCAGCTCCTCCTGGGTAACCATGGCAACGCTCCATGCAGCACTAAGGGCCGCGAGAGTTACGCTGGGGAAGCTGCTGGGAAGGTAAGTAAGAGCTTCCTGTGCCCCCCCACCCGCAGTACTTAACAAGCCACTGGTAAGAAGGAGGCAGGGGGACAAAACAAACAAACAAAAAAAACATTTAAATATGAAAAAAAATGCCCCCCATTTTACACAAATTACATCACTACACAAACACACACACACACTGCATTATATACATACACTACACAAACACACACACTGCATTATATATACACACACTACACAAACACACACACTGCATTATATATACACACACTACACAAACACACACACTGCATTATATATACACACACTACAAAAACACACACTGCATTATATATACACACACTACACAAACACACACACAACATTATATATACACACACTACACAAACACACACAATCTGCACTATACACACACACACACACTACACAAACACACACACAGCATTATATACACACACTGCATTATATGCACACACACTACACAAACAAACACTGCAATATATACACACACTACACACACACACACAATGCATTATATACACATACACACACTACACAAACTGAATTATATACACACACTACACAAACACACTGCATTATATACACACTACACACACTGCATTATATACACACTACACAGACACACACACTGCATTATATACACACACAATGCATTCACTTTACCCACACTACACACACACACACTGCATTCACTATACACACTACACAAACACACACTGCATTCAGTATACACACTACACAAACACACTCTGCATTCACCATACACACTACACAAACACACACTCTGCATTCACTATACACACACTACACAAACACACTATGCATTCACTATATTTACAAACTACACAAACACTCACTGCTTTCACTATACACACTACACAAACACACTCTGCATTATTATTATTATTGCAATTTATATACACACACTACACAAATACACACTGCATCCACTACACACACACTACACAAACACACTCTGCATTCACTATACACACACTACACAAACACACTCTGCATTCACTATATATACACACTACACAAACACTCACTGCATTCACTATACACACACACACACACACTGCATTCACTATATATACACACTTCACAAACACTCACTGCATTCACTATACCCACTACACAAACACACTCTGCATTGATTATATACACACACACTACACAAATACACACTGCATCCACTACACACACACACTATGTGGTGGAATCTCTGTAAAAATAAATTTAGTAGGCCGAGATTACCACGTGGCATGTGTACGTGCATATGCTGACGTATCGATCAGTTGGTTGCACGAGGCAAGATACGATCAGTAGTGTACGGAGCATGTGCAAGAATACAGGATGTAGTATTCCCCTCCTCCATTGTGCTGGACAAGCCATGCGGTCAAGCAGGAAGTTAATTCTTATTTGTATTGATTGGTCAAGAGAATGTGCGGGTGGAGCTTAATATGGGAGGAGTCATGTGCCTATATAAGGAGCCTGCACTATTGTCCGGGGCTCAGAACTTGCTGTATTTTGGTGACACTAGTCCCTCTGAGTCCCGATCGGTGATCCAATAAAGAATCTCTTCCTTCCTGAAGAAACCTGTGTCCATCTCTCTGTGCTTTGCTTCCGTCAGTTTCTCCGGTATCATTTGGTGCATTGGCCGGGAAGCTCATCGTTCAACGGTAGCTGAGAGGCAGAGGCTTGAGACGGTCTATCTTTGCCCACGTTCTCTACGGCTGCACCCCTGAACTTCTGCGTGGACCTCCCTTCGTCTCGGCGCCACTGGTCTGTTGTCCAGGAGATCATCGGCCTCTACGTAAGAAGTGCTGGGGTGTCCCCGTCGATGAGTGTGAACTCAGGTTCAGGAACGAGGAGGTAAGACAACTGCTGTTTTAGACGGCGGACCCACTAGGGGTATACCGATTGTGCGGTAGGCCCATAAGGGGTTTGAATTGTGTATGGAATCTGCCCCCTCTGTCGGAGGGAAGGAGCGAAGGCGCACCGCTCAATCGAACGCTCTTTAGAAAGACCGTTTGATTTGGTTAGTCAGGCGGGGTCCTGTGTAAATAGCCCTAGCCGGACACCGGTGTCTTGTCTAGACTAGCATTCTAGGGTGTATATTACGTTCGCTAGGTCGGAGGGACCGGGAGACTAAGCGGCGCCTGTGTAAATTCGGTTCGCTAGCTCTCAACCTATCTTGGCTAAGTGGGAAGGCGTGTAAATTTGGAACCCACTAGATTTTTGATAGTAATCGACTAAGAGGCGCCTGTGTAAATTCGGTCCTCTAGCTCGCTATATGTGGTGCTTGGGCAGTGTGGCTAACCAAAACGGGTGTATATAGTTTTAGGTAGTCCATTCAAGGTACTGGCCAATAGTTTAGTTGGGATTGTAAATGTGTTAAAGATTGTTTAGTAAAGTGTATATCTTGTTAGATAGCGCGAGCTCAGCCGTCTAGCGAGAGTGTTAATAGTGTGTTGCTGTATCATAGTGCACGGTACCATAACCCTGTATATTTACTGACACTGTATATAAGTACTAATCATTGTCGTCTAATGCATGTTTAACACCATAACCACTAATAATTGTATTGTGACCTTAAATTGTGCTTTGACCTATGCTAACCGTACTGTAACCGCTATTTGTAAAAGACGATGTTACTGGGGTGTGTTATAGACGGGTAATTCATATATAGAGAATTATAGCGTGGGTGACTGTATAGTTTCGCCAAAGGGCATAATATTGATTATCTAGTGACTGGTGTAACAGCTGTGTGTGTACGGGAATTCCCTGAGTGTTTATTGTGTTATTGTGTACGTTTCACTTGGTAACCGTACCACGTGGTGCTGTTGCCAGAGGAAACGGGTGTGACTGTTGAATAGAACGCGTGTATAGTATTCGTTGTCAACGACGTTCCATTGCTAAGTATGGGCGCGTCGGAGTCAACGATTCCGGATCCCTTAGGTTGTATGGTGAAGCATTTTAAAAAGGGATTCAAAACCTGTGATTTTGGGGTTAAAATGTCTCCTGTACGTTTGGTCACCTTGTGCACTAGGGAGTGGCCTACTTTGGTTGCGGCATGGCCGCCACGTGGTAGTTTGGATCCAACTCTGGTACAGCGCGTACACGTGGCTGTATCAGGTAGGCCTGAACTTTACGGGCAGTTTCCATATATTGATTGTTGGAGACAGGCCGTAAATGACTCGCCAAAATGGATCCAGATATGCCACGAGGAGCAATGTCGCCTCATGGTGGCGAGGACTTGTTTGTCCACTAGGACTGGTGTTAGGCCCATTTTGGACACGCCCCCTGAGTCCGAGATCCCTTTGCCGCCCCCTTACTTTCCTTTAAGAGGAAGTGACGCAAATGCAGGAAGTTCTGCACCCCTTCCCCTATTGTCCCCATCCACTTCCGCTTCCTCCTCCAGTACAGAATCCACCCCCTCTCGTACTAAATCTCCCCTTCCGGAACCAGGATCAACCCCCATTAGATCCGAATATCCTGATTTGGCGCCACTTCAGACTTCCAGTCAAGCTTCTTCTAGCTCGGCTCGAAGTGTTCTATTTACAAACTTTTCCCAAAACCAAGTTCCCACATCCTCATGCTCTATTACCTCCCGACTGGAACCCCTAACTGACGCCCTTCCACGTAGCCCCATACTAACCCGACAACTGACCGGTACCCAACAGTTAAAACATTATCAGATGCCTCTTCGTCTGAATCCTGGGTCAGCTTATATCAATGCCGAAGGTCAAATGGCGCATGCTGACCCAGTCTTTGTATATGTCCCGTTCACTACTACCGATCTCTTGAATTGGAAGACCCACAATTCCTCGTACACCGAGAAACCACAAGCTATGACTGATCTGTTCACCTCGATAGTGCAGACACATAACCCGACATGGGCTGATTGCCAGCAGTTATTAATGACTTTGTTTAATAATGAGGAAAGGACAAGGATTAATCAAGCGGCCATTAAAGCGCTAGAGGATAGAGCCCGTGCTTTGAATCAAGCCAATCCGGCAGCATGGGCCGCAACACATTATCCTAATACCGATCCCGACTGGAATGTAAATGGCGCAGATATGGTTCAGCTCAGAGCCTATAGAGATGCTATAATTGCTGGCATGAAAGCCGGAGGAAAGAAAGCCATAAATATGTCGAAGACAGTTGAGGTGATTCAGAAAAGTGATGAAGCGCCCAGTGTCTTTTATGACCGATTATTGGAGGCATACCGCTTGTATACCCCCTTTAATCCGGAAGACACTGATAATTCCCGAATGGTAAACTCCGCCTTTGTCAGCCAAGCTTACGGAGATATTAAGCGCAAGCTACAGAAGTTAGAAGGGTTTGCAGGAATGTCTATCACCCAACTAATGGAGGTAGCGAATAAGGTATACATGAATAGGGAAACAGAAAGTAAGAAAGAGGAAGAGCGCAAGATGCGTAAAAAGGCAGATATGCTAGCGGTAGCGATCGCAGGCGTAGATAGACGGGGCCCAGATAGAGGTGATAGTAGATGGAATAGGGAGCCTTTGAGTAGGAATCAGTGCGCGTATTGCAAGGAAGAAGGGCATTGGAGGAACGAGTGTCCACAAAGAGAGCAGTACGAGAGAGACCAACCCAGGGCAGGTTACGGAAACTTTAGAGGCAGAGCGAGAGGTAGAGGAGGCCCCAGAGGGAGTAATGGTAATAGAGGGAGCAATGGGAATAGAGGAAGTGTTAGGGAAGATAGGTATTTCCCAGCAGCGCAAAGGTCCCGCGATAGAGAAGGTAGGGACTTTGTAGGATTGGCTGACACGGTCATGGAGGACTATTGATACCGACCGGGCTCCATCCCCCTTGGTCGAGCGGAGCCTATGGTCGATGTATCAATAGGGGGAAAAAGGAGTGCGTTCATGATCGACACTGGTGCTGAACATTCGGTGGTGACTAATCTAGTTGCTCCTCCATCTGGAAGAACTATTACTGTAATAGGAGCAACTGGGAGAAGTGCTGAAAAACCGGTTCTTAAAAGTCGACTCTGTACATTGGGAGGTAGTAAAACATCAATTCCTTTATATGCCTGAATGTCCAGTCCAATTGCTGGGACGTGATATGCTATCTAAATTACAAGCACAGATTACGTTCCTCCCAAATGGAACAACATCTTTAAAGTTTAATGGACCTTCAGGTATTATGACATTATCCGTACCAAAGGAAGAAGAGTGGCGACTTTATACAGCGTTGACTAGCCAAAACCCTAGGAGTGATGAATCCTTATTCAACATACCAGGAGTTTGGGCAGAGAACAACCCACCAGGACTGGCCCGCAATATTCCACCTATTAAAATCGAACTAAAACTTGGGGTTTATCCAGTAAGCCTAAGGCAATATCACATCCCGCAGAAGGCTAAGAAGAACATCCAATCCTATCTGGATAAGTTCATACGGTATGGTATCCTAAAATTCTGTACTTCCCCCTGGAACACCCCATTGCTGCCTGTTCAAAAGCCCGGTACAGATGAGTATCGACCTGTGCAGGACTTGAGAGCAGTCAATGATGCGGTTGTTAGTATACATCCAGTTGTGCCCAACCCATATAACCTGCTTGCTTTAATTCCGGGCGGGGCTACCTATTTTACAGTCTTAGACCTCAAAGATGCCTTCTTTTGCCTCCGAATTGCCGCAGAAAGCCAATGTATCTTCGCTTTCCAATGGGAAAACGCTGTAACGGGCTCAAAACGCCAAATGACCTGGACAAGACTGCCCCAAGGGTTTAAAAATTCACCTACCCTATTTGGTTCAGCTCTAAGTCAAGATCTACTGGATTTCGAGTCTATCCCAGGAGAGTGTGTATTGTTACAATATGTAGATGACTTGTTGATAGCAGCAGTTACAAAAGAAATATGTCAGCAAGCAACGCACGATCTACTACACATTCTCTGGAAGGCAGGATACAAGGTGTCTAGAAAGAAGGCTCAGTTGTGTTTGCCAACTGTCAAGTATCTGGGATTCCATATCTCTGAAGGTCAAAGAATTATGGGGCCAGAGAGAAAAGAAGCTGTCTGCCAAATACCAATACCCAAGAATAGAAGACAAGTGCGAGAATTCTTGGGGGCAGCAGGCTTCTGTAGGATATGGATTCCCAGCTATGCGATACTGGCAAAACCTCTGTACGCAGCTATCAAAGGTACAGAGCACGACCCCTTCCTATGGACCCAAGAACAGCAAACGGCATTTGAAGATGTGAAGAAGGCTTTGATGAGTGCCCCAGCATTAGGTCTACCTGATCACACACGGCCATTCTACCTGTATGTACACGAGCAAAGAAGAATGGCTGTGGGAGTATTGACACAGTACTTGGGATCATGGCAAAGACCTGTTACCTATATGTCTAAGCAACTGGATGCAGTGGCCAGCGGACTTCCACCTTGTCTAAGAGCCGTAGCTGCAGCCGCCCTGCTAGTAGCTGAAGCCGATAAACTCACTCTGGGTTATGTACGAGTCCCACATGCAGTGCAGACATTGTTGGATTACAAAGGAAATCATTGGTTTAGTAACAGCCGTATGACCAAGTATCAAGCAATGTTGTGTGAAAACCCAAGAGTGCATTTAGAGACTATAAACACCTTAAATCCAGCTACCCTTTTGCCACAACCTACTGAAAGTCAACATGATTGTTTGGAAGTAATGGATGAAGTATTTTCAAGTAGACCAGATCTTCGTGATTTTCCCATCCAGAACCCCGATGTTCAATATTACACTGACGGCAGTAGTTATGTGAAAGAAGGGATCCGCTATGCAGGATATGCAGTAACAACGATAGACAAGGTGATAGAAGCTCGGCCACTGGCAAAAGGAACATCAGCACAAAAGGCAGAATTGATAGCACTGACACGAGCGTTACAATTGGCTGAAGGTTTAGGAGTGAACATCTACACGGACTCCAAGTATGCGTTTTTAACCACTCATGCCCACGGAGCTTTGTATAAAGAAAGAGGACTATTGAATTCAGAAGGCAAAGAAATTAAGTACGCAGCTGAAATCCTACAACTATTGGAAGCAGTGTGGGAGCCGAAAGAAGTCGGTATTATTCATTGTCGAGCGCATCTGAGAGGAGATGGTGATGTGACCAAAGGAAATCGGATGGCAGATAGTGCAGCTAAGCGTGCTGCTGAATCAGGAAGACAGGAATATGTGGGGCATATAGCTGCTCTTATACCAACTCCCCTGTCTCAATGGACTCCAGTTTATACAGCTCAAGAAGAGGAGTGGTTAAAGACTGAACCTGGAAAGTATTTGGAGAACAAATGGTATCAGTTAGAAGATGGAAGAATAGTCATTCCAGCATCACTAGCGGTAGAAATTGTCCAGAACTATCATAACGGGACACATTCTGGGAGAGATAGCACAGAAGAATCTCTCAGAAAACATTTCTACATACCAAGATTGTCCAACTTGACTCAGGCCATTGTACGAAGATGTGTAACGTGTGCTAAAAATAATGCAAGACAAGGACCAGTAAAGCCACCAGGAGTCCAGTTTATGGGGGGACTCCCCATGTCCGATTTACAAATTGACTATACAGTGATGCCTAAATCGGGTGGCCATCGCTACCTGTTGGTAGTTGTGTGTACCTATTCAGGCTGGGTAGAAGCATGTCCTACTCGTACAGAGAAAGCAGGAGAAGTTGTGAGATTCCTGCTACGAGAAATAATACCCAGATATGGACTACCCTGCTCTATAGGATCGGACAATGGTCCAGCTTTTGTTCATCAGTGCCTACAACAACTGACTCATATGCTTGGTATAAAGTGGAGGCTTCATACGGCATATAGACCCCAGAGTTCTGGTAAGGTAGAGAGAATGAATAGAACTATTAAGAATCAGTTGGCTAAAATGTGTCAGGAAACCCAACTTAAGTGGAACGTTCTCTTGCCCATAGCTCTATTACGAATCCGCAGTACACCTACCAGAAGGATGGGCCTCTCTCCTTTTGAAATCATGTATGGGCGACCACCTCCCGTACTTGGTAACTTAAGGGGGGATTTGAGTCAGTTGGGAGAAGGAATTTCCCGGCAGCAGGTTGTAGAGTTGGGTAAGACTATGGAGGAGGTACAGAAATGGGTACAAGATAGATTACCTGTGAATATTTATCCCCCAGTTCATAGTTACCACCCAGGAGACCAAGTGTGGATTAAAGAGTGGAATAATGTACCGTTAGGGCCCAAGTGGAGAGGTCCTTATGTTGTTCTTTTGTCTACCCCTACAGCGATAAAAGTAGCCGAAGTGACTCCGTGGATACATCACTCCAGGGTTAAACCAGCAGCAGTCGATTCTTGGCAAGTTACAGCAGATCCAGAGAATCCCTGCAAGATCCGGTTAAAACGCACGACTCAGTCGGAGTGACGAGGAACCTTGTGGATTACAAATTTTATTGTTTCAGAGATTTGGTAGAGTGAGTGTTTAGACGGCCATAATAAAGCCTGTCCACCCACCAACGAGTAGATAAGTCAGGAAAGTCTCGAAGGGACCCCTGTGAAGACGAGCAGAACTCCATTCCCTGCAGCCCTTACATCCTGGAAGCTGAGGTGCCTTCGCACGGACGAAGACTGAGGATGACGACAAAAGATGTGTTTATGATAATGTTTTTATATGTGTGTTTTTATATTCAGGAAGGTAGAGGTACCGACACTCCTAGCTGTGAGGTATGCATTAAGACTACAAGAACAGGTAACCATATATCCCAGACCCTAATTTGGCATTCGCAATATGAGTGTAAAGGAGATGTATCAAGATGTAGATACTTAAATATAGAATATAGTGTGTGCCATTTAGGAGTAGGAGAACCTAAGTGCTTCAGTCCAGAGTATCAACCCCGTACAATTTGGTTGACTCTCAGGAATGGAGATCCTCAGGGGACCCTAATTAACAAGACAGTATTAGAATCCGTATATTCTTCAGGTGTTCTGCTATTTGATGCGTGTAAAGCGATATCAAGTGGTAGAAAGCCGTGGAATATATGTGGGGATCTTAGATGGGAGAGAACGTATGGGTCTAATGATAAATATATTTGTCCCAGTAATAAAAATAAATATGTGAGTCCTAGATGCCCAAATAGAGATTATAACTTTTGCCCATATTGGTCTTGTGTGGGGTGGGCAACTTGGGGACAGACAGCAGATAAGGATATGATTGTAACTAAGTTGCCTACCAGTCCATACTGTAAGTCTATGGAATGCAATCCAATCCATATACTTATAAATAACCCCGACAAGTTCTTAGATAAATATGGTAATTTATTTGGGTTTCAAATATATGGGACGGGTTTAGATCCTGGGACAATATTGTTTATAGGGATAGAGACTGATACGGTAACCTCCCAAACTCATCAAGTATACCATTCCTTTTATGAAGAGATGAGCTTAGATAATAAGATCCCCCATAATGCTAAAAACCTGTTCATAGATTTAGCCGAAAGTATTGCCGGTAGTCTTAATGTTACCAACTGCTATGTGTGTGGAGGTACTAACATGGGAGACCAATGGCCTTGGGAAGCAAAGGAGGTAATGTCCGGTTCTGAGGCAGTTGACCAATTAATATCTACACAAGCCGATTATCATATGAGTGTTAGAGGTAAATCTGAGTGGAGATTAAAGACCTCCATCATAGGTTATGTTTGCATAGCGAGGAAAGGAATAATCTATAATACTTCTGTAGGAGAATTAACTTGTCTAGGGCAAAAAGCTTATGATGATGATACAAAGAATACAACTTGGTGGTCGGCTTCAAATGTCTCAGAACCATCTAACCCGTTTGCTAGATACGCCAATTTAAAGGATGTGTGGTTTGATTTATCCATCACATCTAACTGGAGAGCCCCAGCAAATTTGTACTGGATCTGTGGTAAGAAAGCCTATTCGGAGTTGCCACAGGACTGGGAAGGGGCATGTGTGTTGGGTATGCTCAAACCATCCTTCTTCTTGTTACCTATTGAAACAGGTGAGACTTTAGGTGTTAAAGTGTATGATGTGAATCATAGGAAGAAAAGGGGACCCATAGAGATAGGTACCTGGGAAGATAATGAATGGCCTCCCCAGCGTATTATAGATTATTATGGGCCAGCCACGTGGGCAGAGGATGGTACTTTTGGTTATAGAACCCCTATTTATATGCTCAACCGTATTATAAGATTACAGGCAGTGGTTGAGATCATTACTAACGAAACATCACAAGCGCTCAATCTTCTAGCGAAGCATAATACCAGGATGAGGACAGCAGTCTACCAAAATAGATTAGCCTTGGATTACCTTTTGGCAGTAGAGGGAGGTGTATGTGGGAAGTTTAACCTGAGCAATTGCTGTCTTCAAATAGATGACGAAGGGCAAGCAATAGCTGAGCTTACTAGCCATATGGTTAAACTAGCGCATGTGCCTACTCAGGTATGGAAAGGGTACAATCCAAGCAGTTGGTTTGGTAGCTGGTATGAGTGGTTTGGAGGGCTCAAGGCAGTAGTAGGTGGAGTCCTACTGATTTTAATGTTGTGTCTACTCCTGCCGTGCCTTATACCCTTAGTAGTTAGGTCTGTGCAAAGCCTGATAGAAAATATAGCAGAGAGGAAGGCTGCTGCACAGATAATGGCAATTTATAGATATAAGGCTCTAGATCAGGAAGAACCAATGCAGGAAGATGAGTGTTGAAGATTCACATCATAAGATAAGTCTGGTCTGGTTCAAGGTAACTTGCGGTGTATGCAAACCAAGGTTAAGTGATGCCTTAAGTAATTGGAAAATATCAAGAGGCATCAAAGGGGGGAATGTGGTGGAATCTCGGTAAAAATAAATTTAGTAGGCCGAGATTACCACGTGGCATGTGTACGTGCATATGCTGACGTATCGATCAGTTGGTTGCACGAGGCAAGATACGATCAGTAGTGTACGGAGCATGTGCAAGAATACAGGATGTAGTATTCCCCTCCTCCATTGTGCTGGACAAGCCATGCGGTCAAGCAGGAAGTTAATTCTTATTTGTATTGATTGGTCAAGAGAATGTGCGGGTGGAGCTTAATATGGGAGGAGTTATGTGCCTATATAAGGAGCCTGCACTATTGTCCGGGGCTCAGAACTTGCTGTATTTTGGTGACACTAGTCCCTCTGAGTCCCGATCGGTGATCCAATAAAGAATCTCTTCCTTCCTGAAGAAACCTGTGTCCATCTCTCTGTGCTTTGCTTCCGTCAGTTTCTCCGGTATCAACTACACAAACACACACAGCTCCCCTGTCTAAACACACTTCATCCACTACATGTGGCAAGTATATTTTGTGCATTTACCTTTAGAATTAGTTTATTTTTTTTCAAATTGGTAAATGTACAGAATATCGGCAAGTTATCAGCTATTGGCCTGAAAGTTCACAGCTTATCGGTATCGGCTCTAAAAAATCAATATCGGTCTATCCCTAGTTAAAACCCCTTCTGTCACTTACCTGAATCCAGCGCTGATGTCCCTCAGTGCTGGTTCAGGCTCCGCTCATGCTCCTCACCCACCGACATCAGCCGGTGGGGAAACCTAATGCACATGCGCGGCAATGGCCACTTTCACATTAGGATTTCCCCATAGGAATGCATTAATATATGCTTTCCTATGGGAAACAATCTGACACTGGAGGCCCTCATGCAGAGCGTGAGGATGTCTTGCGTCAGATACTAGACCAAAGGTCAGTTTTGATGCAGAAAGCCCTGTAGTGGCTGTCTGGTAGATATCCACTGTGGGCAGACGTAGAGCTCCAATGTAAACTTTGCAGCTCTCTGGCACTGCAATGTTTTACATTGCAACACTAAGTGCAATAGGGACACAGCACCCAGACCACTTCAATGTGCTGAAGGGTGCCTATAGTGTCCCTTTATTAATATAAATGCTGTAACAGACAATATGTGATGGGGAATGAGGAAGTGATTGACTGTGAGTTCAAACAGCTGGAAGATCATGCTATATAGATAGAAGGAACTATGGTGGGTGGGTGGGTAGAATAGAGTAGTAATGAAATAGCTTTGTTTACGATGGATGTGAAATTTGGTCTTACAGATAGGGATACACAGTTATTTGAAGGAATTTACAGCTAGGACTGGCAAGCAGGGGGTAGCGCGGGGGCTGGGGGAGTGTTAGAGCAGAGTAGACATTTGTTGTATACTCAAACATACCCAGAGTATGTTATTAGAGTACCTTCCAAATGACAGGAGGTGTCTTAAAGTTACAGTGTGGAAATGGATGGATGTGATTGTGATATTGCAGTAATGATATATAGCATATCACACAATATATGACATTATGGGGGTTATGTATAAACCTCTACAGCAAGATTCAAAATGTTGAGCAATCACCATAGAAACCAATAGAATGTCCAAATGCTCCACTTTTAGAACTTTTCACCAGATGTTTAACATATACCACCTTATGTCATATTGTGTGATATGTATTACAGAAATATGTTCTAAATGTGTCATAGGTAATACATTTACAGATTATTTATGCACCTCACGGTCTATCTGGGGACAACAGTTCTCTGTAGGTGTGCTGAGCTGCTGCCTGGACTGGTGCTGTGTCTGTTAGTCACTGGTAATGTAAGTGTAGAGATAAGTCAGAGAGCCTTAATCTGATTCTCATGATACATCTGTCACTAGACCTTGAAGGGGGAGCAATACAAGTGGTTGAAGCCCAATGGGCACACATTGGTTATGTGGAGGTATGGGCTAAGTGCCTGTCAGCCTAAAGCAGTGTTAAATGGAGGCTACCAAGGATCACAAAAAATGTAATACATCTCTTTGGCCCCCATCTAAATTGTACATGATATTGAAGCACAAGGGAGCACTGTGCATCTGGCGCTGTGACTGTCTACATTGTATATCACTCACACTCCCTCACTGTTTCCATCCAGCCAGCTGGAAATATAGAAAACATGAGTGAGCATGATAGATAGGCTGTACAGATAGTTACTGTTACAGCACAAGATGCACAGTGCTCCTTCACTCCATAGGGTGCTGGCCTGCTGCTTGTAAAAGTTTGCCATTGTGCCAGCAACCTAAATGTGGCCTATCATGACGGCTTCTGCACTGGCCCCCCAATGCCTTCGCAATTATCTAAGATTTTGGACATTCCAAGGGAAATATTAAATCATAAATGTTATTTTTTTATTTATATTTATGTTGTTTGGACAATTGGTCACCCAGCCAGCCCCTTGGGCCACTGGGAAATTTCCTGGCAGTTTACACTGGACCACCATCTAAGCATAATACCAAAAATCCAAACACAAAGGGTGCCAAACATCATTGAATACATTCGAAATTCTGTGGCAGAACCACTGCCTATTTGTGTGTTTTCCCATGGTGTTATGTGTTTCCCTGTGTTTCAGCACAGAAACCTTGAGATTGATCGGAGAATGTACCATTGTGAGGTCATCTGAGGATGGTGGTAACACTTTGGGGCACTGGTTATCTTGGCTGGCTTTTCAGTGCCTGGGAGACAAAAGGATGATCTCTTTTCCTGCGCCTTGGCTCCCAGTCACAGAGGCTCATGGGATGAAGACCCCCGGTTGTCCTGTGCGGGAGACACCTCGTCTGAGTGGCAGGCTTTCCATATTTGGGAGACAAAGGAAGAGCGATCCCCCCATTCCGGCGCTTGGGCTCCCAGGGAGAGAGGATCCTGCGATACAACCCCTGTTTGTGTGTGTTGAAGACCCCTTGCATGGGGATATGCATAAAAGCATGTGTGCCTCAATACAATTATGTTGTACTCCCAGAGCTGTGTCTTGTCCAGTTACTGGGGGGAGGGGGGAATGGGTCTCTTATTATTCTAAGTGGTTCCTGAGTGGCTGAAAGTATTAGGGGAGGTAACCAGTCAGGTTACCCGGGGTCCGCTACAAATACATACCAAAGAAATGTATAATTAGAGTTCTTCTAGAAACCCAAAAATGTACTGTTCTGTTTATATATACCACTGGCAAAAAATTAAATTTATGGGATGTTCCTGAGGATAGGTACACAGATACAAAGGAATGAAAAGAAAAAGAAAATCATGGCTCAATACTGTGACGGATTGGACCCTGCCATGGGTCCTTGAAGGACGGGGATACTTGCTAGCCTCTTAACCTGTGACTATGGTCCCAGTGTTAAACCGTGATTGAAAACACTATTTGTGCCTGTTTGGACTTATAACAGGAACAATTCAAACTTTCAAAGCAGCACTTCGAACTCCCGAAGTCATTTGAAGTACCATTTGAACACGGGGTGGTGGCCATTTTTTTCGCATGGACCAAAAGCGCGAATAGACTTCAGGGGGACTTAGCCGCGAATGCCCTGGAACTATTTTCGGCATGAAAACTTTGCAGTTACCGGTCATTTCCCCAGCGACACTTAGCTGCGATTCTACTGAAATATTTTTGGCTATGGGATCATGCCTCCAGTAGGTCAATTAAATGACTTCCAAAGAATTCCTGAACCCCTGAAGTGATCTGGGTGATTTTTGGATATTTTGGTCACCCAGATCAGGGTTTCTTCTGCCTAGAGATAATTGAATTGATACAGTATCTGACTCAATTATCTCCCAGGCAGAGGAGGGATTGCATTTTTGTTATGGGAGTGTTGTACATTTAATCACTGTTCTTATTGCTCTGTGTCTTTGTGTTGGAGTCCCCAACAAGGTCGATGTAGGAATAACTCTTGCATGGGGATTGTCATAAAATTCCAGTGTGGCACCATTAAAATGCAGTCCTGCTTTAACCTCAACATAGAGCCTTGCCTCGTGTTTGTAGGGACCTGCTATACAAGCTATATCACTAGCTCTTATAAAAGAGCTTCACAGCTATACTCTCTTGGAGGAGAGGTTCACCCACTGGAAGATGGATCCTGGTCTTGGGTCCAGGGTGGGTGGAGGATGGCAAGACCCCAAACAAGCTGTGGCGGTTCGTGGGGTCCACTGTGCTTATGGTGTCTGGTGGAGTGCTTGGAGCACACAGTCGGGGTAGCAGGCGGTCCATCACAAATATGTTTATTGATAAAAACAGTACAATATAATACATTGAAACACACAAAAAAGTATGCACATATAGAACAATATGAGCAAAGAACACCTTGCCACAATAGTCACAAAGTATGCAGTTCCCTCAGTCAACAATCCAAGGGGCTGTTAATCAATTAGTGTGCAAAGATCTTTAACCGTTTTTGGACCACTGACATACTAGCTACATTCGACAAAAAAAAGGTCCTTAAGGACGGCGGACATACCTAGTACTTCTGCAGCAAATATGAGTGCTGGAAGTGTTTGTGAATGCTTCCAGCTGCTCTTAGGGTAATACAGTTATGCGTTGATGTCCCCAGGAGCGATCACTTCCAGGGTTGCCCCATGTGGCACCCAGCAGTATAGCAGAGCATCGTAAGCCATCGGGCAGGCTTCTGATGCTCTGCCTGTGTGCTGAGTGCCTCAAGGGGTCAGAGTCAGTGAAGACTTAAGGGAGGGAGTCAGTGAAGACTTAAGGGGTTAACTAAGACAAAGATTTATGTAACAAACGCTGGTATAGCAGATACTTGTTAATTAACACTTATTGGGGTGTTTTTTGGCAATAACCCTTAACGTTCTCAGTACATGTATTCTTAAATTGCTATGTGTGTCAACAAAAAAATAAATCACCAATTATTATTATTATTATTATTTAAATTTGGCATAGACCTGGAACATACCACAGGAAGAGGTAGGAAGAATGAGTGCTGATCAGAACAACAATGTCAATCTTGCAAGACCTGCGAGCAAATGTCATCTAAATAACTCAGAATTCCTGCCAAATGTGGTCCTAATGCACACCGAATGTGGACTGAATTCGGACCGAATTTGGACTGAATACAAACATATTTGCACTGAATTTGCCCTAACAGCCCCGAATGAAGAAAAATGCCTGGAAGATAGCCAAAGGGGCAACACAATCTCAACAAAAGGCCTGAGGGGAACAAGGGAAAAAATGGAAACAATGACAAATACCCTGCTAAAGAATATAAAGACTCCCAAAAGTGGTCTGGGTACACTGAAAGCCAGGCAAAAACAAACAAAAAAAAAACAATATAGCACAGATGCACAAAAGAACAGTAAAATATAATACTTCAATCAAAGGCAACATTAGAGGTACTTATTTGTCTGTGGACAGAAAGAGAAAGGTTTCAGGGGGGTTCCTTTTGAGACCTGGATAGGAATTGGCTGGGGTCACTGTATGTACTGTTTTTATATTCTATTTATTATTTGCTGCTATTGGTGTACATTAAAGGAAAAGTAGAGCAATATGGGCCTCCGTGGCTAGCCCTAAAATTAAGTTTTGGATTTCCTTGGCGTTTAACATTTGGATGAGAACTTAAATAATTTAATAACTGAAATAATTTCATAATTTACATAACATGTTTTGGCAATTAAAACACATATATATGCATACGATTTAACCATATGCTTTTACACAGGGTTCCCAGAATCCAATTCCTATAAAGATATGATATAACTTACGTGAGTGTATCCATACAAATTTAGAATTTGTGCCATTGGCATGGTTGTAACTGACCGTAGATCTCCAATAAATCCTGCTAGTTTGTCCTGTTTCCAGCAGGAATAATTTGGAACATTCCTCTTCTTCCCAGACAATATTGTGAAGATATTTTGTATAGATCTTTCAGCTATTCCACAAGAGTCAAACACATAGTAACCCAGAGTGATATTGGGTAAAATCATTGGGTGGTTGTTAAACCCATCAACAGCAAAAATAAATGCCAGTAGCTTTCGATATTCTGCAGGTTGAGGACTGTAGGATTAAATCATATTGTACTGTTTCAATTAACTAATTTGTAACCTATTAAAATGTAATCAAAGTTTATACCATGCCAAATAAAAATCACTAGTAGTATGACCCTTCTGATGGATAACATGTGACCATCAACCTAAAAAACTAAATTTCTTTGTGACACCTTAGTTGGATGGAGGTGTATTATTTTATAGCATCTAGAACCGTTTATAAAAAAGAGAAAAAGAAAACTAACTAATTTAACTTAAGGATATAGAATACTTAGAAGTAATCAGCTTGATTGAAAAAGTCCACTAGGTAACAGGGAATATTCGGGGCTATTCTTTAAAGTCCAATTAAGGGCAAAACCATCCAGCTGCATATCTGGCCATTGGGGCTGCAAAATCTATTTAACAATTGCTGGATTTTGTTATTCAGACCCTGAATGGGTTTAAATTTGGTCTGGATTTTCTGCTTGACTAAACATGGAACTGAATGCGTGAAATCCAGACTCAAATCAGAAAAAATCCAAACAATTTTCCTGCTAGGACCGCTTAACGGGCATTGTGCAAATAGTTAAAAACCCTCTACAGTGTGAGTTAGTTGGTTGACTTGCTAGCTAACTGCCACATTAAAAAAGTTAATCATTTAAATAAATACATTTCATGTTCAGGTTAATAAAACCCCCATATTACTATAACATATGCACCAACTGCTGTGTGGCAAGTGAGGGTGTCTAAAACTGGCAACTGGGAAACCTGCTGCCACATAACTAAAAATGAACATTCCCATGGGTTGGGATATGTGATATAACAGGGGGGATGTAGCCCTCTCTGTCAAATGACCTGTCGGCATTGGGTGGGAGATATTTAAATAAATAATGAAGGGTGGAAGACTCACTGTTCACCTACTACTCCACATATGGTCAGTGGGTGGGGGCTATTTAATGAAAGATAAGGGGGCATCCTACTGCCCCACTCTGCCAACTCCTATGTTCAGCGGGTGAAGTTCTCCCCAGAACCCACCCTTTGGTATCAAGAGGGTCATCCTAATATTACTAAAGGGGGAGGACCAAATGTACCTGACAAAGAAATACACGTTTATGAGCGTTTAAAGACATTTTTCTGGCCCGGTATGCTGTAGCACCCAAAGAATACAGAAGAAAATTTGGGGGGTTAAGAAAGGGTAACAGAGACTCTTTCACCAAATGGTCTTTTCGGAACAATAGCCCAAACCATAACAGAGGAAACTGGGAATGCACACCACCTCAGCCAGTTTGGGCTGTAACACATTGTTATTAGGAAGACTTTCGTCTGACACCAAGTTGAATCTTACACAAAGTAAATCCCATCCAAGCGGCAGGCGACATCGTCAGTGAGTAACCGCAGATGAGCAAGAAGCAAGGGGACTCATGGACACTGCTGCAACCTTAACGCTAGTGCAACCGCACAAGGTCAACCCTCAGGCTCGGACCAGCCCAACATGGGGAACTGAATATACAGGACATTTTTCCCACCATGCACTGCTGTGCGAGAGGGATACTCTCATAAGAATATCCTGTTAAGTGGATTATCTCTCTGTACAGCAGAACCGGTCTTTTTACTTAAAAATATATAACTTGCACGTTATTCGTGCTATTTGACCGAATGACATATAGGTAGATAGCTGGGATCTGAGCGCATACTTTCTGAACTTATCAGAAAAGACACGTATGCACAGTTTGAGAGAAAGTACCGAAAGACCGGTGTTCCCGAAGTCCAGCGGTGTGGTCTGGAAGTCCAGCGGTGTTCGTGCCATCGAGTAGCCGACCAAACACCGCTGGGCTAAAAGTGAATCCAAGATGCCCGCCGCCGCGTGGTCAGTATCCGAACGGCGGCCACCCTGCAAATCAATTAACTGAGGAACGATACATTGTTGCAATCTGTTAATGGGAGCCACACAACCTCCTGTGTGTGGTCTCCCATTCAGTACTTTGTTCGTTTCACGATCAGTGTTGCAAGTCACTGGTCGTGAAACTACCATATGAATGATATCACCTTTTTAAGCGAACCACATAAAACAACATAGATTAAACAGCCTTTCTAGGACAACCATTAGGTAAGGCAGTTAAATAAAATACAAACACAACAGATAACAGAGTGTAGCAGAAGGGCCTCTGGAAGCAGGACAGGCAAGTCAGGGCAGGCCTCTCTAGAAACAGGATAGGAAAGGCAGGCCTCTATGGAGACAGGGCAGGCAAGGCACCTCTTGTTCAGTAGCCGGGGAGAAAGTCTGAAGGGTAGAAAAGGCATGATCTATGTGTGGTTGAGAAAGAGAAAGGCAAGGTGGGGAGAATTCTTTCCTTAGCTGTTCAATCTTGTCGGTAAAGTAGCATGCAAAGCTATCGGCTGTAAGGTTAGTTTGGGGGGTGGCCACAGCAGGGTGAAGAAGAAAGTTAAAGATGTCAAAGAGATGCCTGGGATTGCGGGAGTATGAACTAATGAGAGAGGGAGAGTATGACTGTGTAACATATTCATCCTCACCTTGCGGTCGGCAGCCATGCATCTGCATGGATGACACTTGCGGCATGTTAATGGATGTCGGCCGCTGCGGATCCAAGGCTAATTATACCGCCACGCTCGCCCACATAATTATCGACATCGGCACGCATGTATCGTCGCGCACGCACTGCGCACACACGTTTTGGGGTCAAATAGCGATCACGGCCAATCAGAAAGGTGAAGCAAGTATAAGAGCCTAGAATTACCTTTCCTCATTGCCCTGTCGTGGTTTCCCTAGTGGTTGTCCAAGAGCACATTCCTTATTCTGATTATTCTGGTTATTTGACTTTGACATTGATATTGACTTCCGTGTTTTCTGGTACCCATGACCTCCGGCTTTACTTTATTGTTGTGTCCCTTTCTGTGTCCCCTGACATCGGCTATACCTGACTATTCATTGGTACATTAGTCCGGCCATTCTAAGGTCCAGTATACATTACCTATTGGTCTCCTGTGTTACACAGTTCTACGTGCTGGATCATACTGTAATCATGGCCATAGATTCTGTAGAATTGTGTGAGCACATAGCTGCTTGTGAAAGGAAACTAAAGGAGAATGATCACCGCACGGATCAATTTGCCCAGGCCTTCAGTACGCTTCTTACCCTAACAGGGCATCTGCAATCTGCGGCCTCTCCTACTGTCTCACCTCCACCTTATGTACCTCCACCTATAGTACACAAGGCACACACACTATCTCTCTATCTCCTCCTCTGCATTTTGATGATAATATTCAAGAATGCCGGGGATTCATTAACCAAATAGAGTATCATTTTGAGACCTCACCGGGGTCTTTTCCCACTGATAGAGCTAAAATTGGTTACCTGATGAACCAACTAAAAGGTAAAGCTTTAGCTTGGGCCAATCCGTTATGGGAGAGTAATAGGAGTGTGGCACACAATTACCAGGAATTCCTTATGGAATTTAAACTTGCGTTTGAACCATTAGGCAGGGAGGAAGACGCCTCCACTGCCCTGATGCACATCAGATAAGGGAACCGGTCTATCTCGGAGTAGGCCATATAATTCTGTACCTTGGCTTCTGAGGTAGACTGGACTAACAGTTGGCTAATCTCTGCATATAAAAAGGGACTATCTGAAAATATGCTAGATGAGATTGCCCCAAGATCTACCCAAGAAACTTAACACGTTTATTACATTTGTTATGCAAATTGACAATAGACTAAGAACCAGAGAAGCTACTAGAAATAAGACCAGACGTATGACTATGCCTTTAGCACCCCGTTTCTTCAATCCTGTTGTTCCTGAGCTAAGATATTAAGGAAGTATTTAGCAAGACTCAGTCCAATGTATTGCCTCCCCACAGATCATATGACTGTTCCATAAATTTACCACCGTTTATGCTCTATCTCCACAGGAAAGTAGAATAATGGAGGAATATATTAAGGACACTGAGTAAAGGCCATATACGCAAATCAAACTTGGACTTGGACTTCCACACTGTGTTTTTTCTTGGACTTCTGTTCTGGACATATTGTGTTTTTATGTGCTACATTTATTTGTAGCAATACTGATCAAGATATTATTGTTTTCGTTTGTTTAATAAATAATGTTTTGTATATTTTGTATTTGATACATTTATGGTTATAATTCATTTATTCATATTATCCCAGAGTTACTACCAGATCTATATCAGCTTTACGCTACGGCTGCTGTTTTGGTGTAGAGTATTTAAGTGGTTATGGTTTACCATTTGGATCGCTCACATACCATTGTTTGTTTTTGATTATCCTAATGATTAAGTCGCTCCCATGTATGTGATGCAGCCCTCTCCTGTTGAACAGATATAATAATCATCAATTTTTTTCCCATTTTCAGTCACCTTTTTTTTTACATTCATATACGCAAATCATCCTCGCTTGCTGGTGCAGGGTTTATTTTTGTGTCAAAAAAGGATGGTGAGTTACGCCCTTGTATCGATTACAGTGCATTGAACAAAATCACCATTAAGAACGCCTACCCCATTCCTCTTATTGCTGAGTTGTTTGACAGGCTCCAAGGCACTAAAATATTTACTAAGCTTGACCTTAGAAGCGCTTACAATTTAGTAAGAATCAAGGAAAACCATGAATGGAAGACTGCATCTAATACCAGAAGTGGACACTATGAGTATCTGGTGATGGCATTCGGGTTGTGCAACGCTCCAGCGGTTTTCCAAGATTTTATTAATGACATACTCAGGGATTACATTTACTCGTTTGTCTTGGTTTATCTGGATGACATCCTTATTTATTCCCCTGACCTCCAAACTCACCACAGTCATGTCAGACAAGTTTTGCAAACCTTATTGAAAAATCACCTTTATTTCAAATTGGAGAAATGCATCTTTGATCATTTAGAAGTACAGTTTTTGGGATATAATATTTCTGTCTCGGGGTTTCAGATGGATCCTAAAAAACTGGAATCAGTTCTACAGTGGCCTTTACCCATGGGGTTAAAAGCCATTCAAAGGTTCATTGGTTTTGCCAATTATTACAGAAGGTTTATATAGCCCCCATCACCAATATGACACGCAAGGGGGCTAACAGTTCGATATGGTCTAAAGAGGCTATAGAAGCTTTTAAAGTCCTCAAACAAAGATTTGCCTTTGCAGACATATTAATACATCCAGACACCAGTAAACCTTTCATACTGGAGATTGATGCCTCAGAGACGGGGCGTAGGGGCTTTTCTCTCCTAGAGGGAGAGCCAGAATACTTCTTTGCATCCTTGTGGCTACTTCTCTAAAAATGTTGTCCCCTACTGAGTGCAATTATGATACTGGCAATAGAGAATTGTTGGCCATTATTCTTGCTCTCAAGGAGTGGTGACATCTTTTGGAAGGTTCCAAGGACCCCCTTTTGATCATTACTGTCCACAAAAACCTGGCTTACATCGGTGATGCTAAACGGTTGACAGGCTAGGTGGTCACTATTCCTTTCTCACTTTAATTTTCTTATAACTTATAGACCTGTTTCTAAAAATGTCAAGTCCGACGCCTTATCCAGATAATTTGATACTGAGTCTATACAAGAACTAGAAATATCCCATATCATCCCCCCAGAATGTATCATTGCTTCTACTATCCTTTCATTGTCCTCTCCGCTGCTTGGCTCCATCATGGAGGCTCAGTCTCAGGTGCCCTGCGGTAAACCTCAGGACAGATTGTTCATTCCATTGGGCAAAAGAGTTAATATCATGAAAGTGTTTCACGACAATGTGACTGCTGGTCACCCAGGTATTAATAAATCCACTTCTGCGATCATGAGATCATTTTGGTGGGATTATCTCAGAAAGGATGTTAAGGAGTATGTGCAGTCTTGTTCTGTTTGTGCGGTTTCTAAGGTTCCTCATAAACTCCCTTGTGGCTTGTTGCAACCTCTTCCTGTTCCTGAGGTCCCATGATCCCACTTGTCCATGGATTTTATTGTTGAACTTCCTAGTTCTAATGGTTATATGACTATCTTCATGGTTGTTCACTGTTTTTCTAAGATGGCTCATTTTGTTCCGCTCAATAAATTGCTGTCATCACAAGACCTGGTACTGATCTTTATACGTTATAAACGGCGGGTGCCAACCCTGTTTACCAAGTGGGTGAGAGGGTTTGGTTATCTTCGCGCAACATCAGACTTAAAGTCCCCAGCATAAATTTGCTCCTAGGTTCCTTGGGCCTTTTCGTGTCCTTCGGAGGCTCAATCCTGATTCGTACTCTCTAGCCCTTGCGCCCACCTTGAAGATTCCTAACACCTTTCATGTCTCTTTTCTCAAATATCTTATTTGCAACAAATATACTGTCCCAAGTGTTCCCCCTCCTCCCTTGGTTGTTTCTGGACAGGAGGAGTATGAGGTCTCTTCCATAATTGATTCCAGGTTTTCTAGGGGCACTTTACAGTACTTGGTAGATTGGAAAGTTTATGGTCCGGCCGACCATTCTTGGATTCCAGCCTCTGATATACATGCTGGCCGCAAGATTAGCTATTTTCATGCTTTCATTCCTCTTAAGCCTGATCCTGCCCACCCGGTGGGCGGTCTTCAGGTGGGGGGTAATGTAACATATTCATCCTCACCTTTTGGTTGGTGGCCATGCATCTGCACAGATGACACACGCGGCATGTTAATGGACGCCGGCCGCTGCAGATCCAAGGCTAAGTATACCCCCAGGCTCGCCCACGTAACTGACGACGTTGACGTGCACGTTTTGGGGTCAAAGAACGATCAAGGCCAATCAGAAAGGTAAAGCAGGTATAAAAGCCTAGAATTACCTTTCCTCATTGCCCTGTTGTGGTTTCCCTAGTGGTTACCCGAGAGTGCGTTCCGTATTCTGATTATTCTGGTTATTTGACTTTGGCATTAATATTGACTTCCCTGTTTTCTCGTACCCCTGACTCCTGGCTTTTCCTTATCGTTGTGTCTCTTTCTGTGTCCCCTGACCTCGGCTGTTCCTGACTATTCTTTGGTATGTTAGTCCGGCCATTCTAAGGTCCGGTATACATTACCTATTGGTCTCCTGTGTTACACAGTTCTACGTGCTGGGTCATACTGTAATCCTGAAAGACTGTTTGGTGAGGGCAAGGGCTGTGCAGTATGAACATAATATAAATCTATAATGGAGACTTACACACAGACATACATACTAAAACACACTGACATACATAGAGACACACACTGACATACATACAGTCACACAGACATACTGACATTTATACAGACACACACATACATACTGACATACATACAGACACACACATGCATGTTGACCTTTATACAGACCCACACATACATGTTGACCTATATACAGACCCACACATACATACATGCAAACACACACATAAATACTGACATATATACAGACACACACAGAAAAACAATTTTTCTGCCCTGCACCCAGGCTGAAATTTTCTAAATTGCCAGGTGCCAGTCAGGGCTCAAGCGTATCCAGATAGCAACAAACATTAGCTGCACTCACGGTCTGTGATAAAATCTTCAATTCTTTATTGGATTCATATTAAAATTGAATCAACGTTTCAGTCCTTCTCATGGACTTTCCTCAGGATCAAACATAAAATTCTAGTATGCCAGATAACAAATATATACATACAGAATTACTAACAGAAGTGAAAAAAGGTGAATATTAGCTTACCCCAGGTGTTGTGTGTTGCCTTCAGGTGTTCTCCCAAAGCCCAGGTGCATGCGTGTGGTGACTCTGCCCCCTCGAGTGATGTAATGCCGTGCCGGCGTGATGACGGTCGGCTCGTCTCCACGGCAAAGTTATAAACAAACGAACTGTGCTCGTGGAAACTGCCGATGATACAACAGTGAATTAAGAGTACTGTACAAATCCAGTACATACAGTTGCAAGAAAAAGTATGTGAACCCTTTGGAATGATATGGATTTCTACACAAATTGGTCATAAAATGTGATCTGATCATCATCTAAGTAACAACAATAGACAATCACAGTCTGCTTAAACTAATAACACACAAACAATGAAATGTTGCCATGTTTTTATTGAACACACCATGTAAACATTCACAGTGCAGGTGGAAAAAGTATGTAAACCCCTAGACTAATGACATCTCCAAGAGCTAATTGGAGTGAGATGTCAGCCAACTGCAGTCCAATCAATGAGATGGAATTGGAGGTGTTGGTTACAGCTGCCCTGCCCTATAAAAAACACACGCCAGTTCTGGGTTTGCTTTTCACAAGAAGCATTGCCTGATGTGAATGATGCCTCACACAAAAGAGCTCTCAGAAGACCTACGATTAAGAATTGTTGACTTGCATAAAGCTGGAAAGGGTTATAAAGTATCTCCAAAAGCCTTGCTGTTCATCAGTCCATGGTAAGACAAATTGTCTATAAATGGAGAAAGTTCAGCACTGCTGCTACTCTCCCTAGGAGTGGCCGTCCTGTAAAGATGACTGCAAGAGCACAGCGCAGACTGCTCAATGAGGTGAAGAAGAATCCTAGAGTGTCAGCTAAAGACTTACAAAAGTCACTGGCAAATGCTAACATCCCTGTTAGCGAATCTACAATATGTAAAACACTAAACAAGAATGGATTTCATGGGAGAATACCACAGAGGAAGCCACTGCTGTCCAAACAAAGCATTGCTGCACGTTTACAGTTTGCACAAGAGCACCTGGTCCCACAGCAGTACTGGCAAAATATTCTGTGGACAGATGAAACCAAAGTTGAGTTGTTTGTAAGAAACACACAACACTATGTGTGGCAAAAAAGAGGCACAGCACACCAACATCAAAACCTGATCCCAACTGTGAAGTATGGTGGTGGGGGCATCATGGTTTGGGGCTGCTTTGCTGTGTCAGGGCCTGGACGGATTGCGATCATCGAAGGAAAAATGAATTCCCAAGTTTATCAAAACATTTTGCAGGAGAACTTAAGGCCATCTGTCTACCAGCTGAAGCTCAACAGAAAATGGATGTTGAAACAGGACAATGATCCAAAGCATAGAAGTAAATCAACAACAGAATGTCTTAAACAGAAGAAAATACGCCTTCTGAAGTGGCCCAGTCAGAGTCCTGACCTCAACCCGATTGAGATGCTGTGGCATGACCTCAAGAAAGCGATTCACACCAGACATCCCAAGAATATTGCTGAACTGAAACAGTTCTGTAAAGAGGAATGGTCAAGAATTACTCCTGACCGTTGTGCACGTCTACGTCTAATCTGCAACTACAGGAAACGTTTGGTTGAAATTTTATGACCAATTTGTGCAGAAATCCAAATCATTCCAAAGGGTTCACATACTTTTTCTTGCAACTGTATACTAATATTAAGTGAGAGAATAAAATAGAAGGATGAATAAAGTGTTTACGTCTTGTAACAGTACTATCATTGGATCACTGTACAAAAGTGAATATTGCCGATATTTAAAGTAACTATTACGGATGTTTAAAGTGACACTGCTATTAAGGTCAAGTTCATTGAGTGCCCATAGTACCAATCATGAACATGCATAAAACGAGTGTAAAGTGCATATGATATAAAGTTCCAAGATGTGCTTATGTTAGTAATTATGTATGTATATATTTGTTATCTGACATACTAGAATTTTATGTTTGATCCTGAGGAAAGTCCATGAGGAGGACTGAAGCATTGATCCAATTTTAATATGAATCCAATAAAGAATTGAAGATTTTATCACAGACCGTGAGTGCAGCTATTGTTTGTTGCTATGTACAGACACACTCGTACATACTGACATACATACATACATACAGACAGACAGACACATTAAAAACCAAAGAAAGAAAGTTACCTGTGCTCTTCCCAAATCCCTATGCATATTTAAATAAATGGAGGTTATTTAGTAACTTCAATTAGATGGAAGCCCACCTGCAACGTCAAGGCAAACTGTGACAGACCCATCTGTATAGACTAAGATTGCTGGTTCGTCTGTTTGCCCCCTTTTCATCTATTTGCCTGTCCGTATACCCCTGTTCGTTTGTTTCCTATAAGAACCGATTAAAACTACCAAACGGACGGCCACCCGGGAGAGAAGAGTGCTGCTGGTTAACCTCTAGGCCCCAATTAGAACGTTGTGGTTAACCGCAGACACCTCTCCATTCTACCCGTATTCAGGGTGGTCGTCGTTCGTATGCCGACCACGAGGCGGCGGCCATTTTACACCATGCAAAAGACCAGCGGTGTTCGGCGCAGATTCTATGGAACTAAAAAATGGACACTCTTTCTGCCGAACACTGCTGAAATCACCGACCGCCCTTCTCAGTCGACAAGGCATGCGACCACTTGCCGTTCGGGAGTTTGGATTACACTAATGGACTTAACCCAGATAGCCTTCCCATGGAGTCAATCGCATACCGAAAGACTGTAAGAGACTTTGACTCCATGGCGATTGAACTGTACGAATGGGATCTGAGCGCTATTCGCTAAGAATATGCACTCAGATCCAGGCTATCTGGGGATACATTGCACGAATGTAATATGTTCGGTAGTTGTAAACTTATTTAATTTTACATGGTTTTTGTGTCTAATTTAAAATGGCGATTTGCCTCTGTCCTGGAGATAATTGAATTACTTCCTGATTATCTCTAGGGCAGAGGGGAGGACACCGGGATGCATTGTGGGAATATTTTGTGCCTGTATGTCTAAAAGTGCCATATGTCTGTCTGTCACAGTCTCCCATTTGGTCCCCTAGGGGAGTGTCCACCAAGTGGGAGACCTGCATAAATACGGGCGGGTAGCCCACAGTAAAGCCAGTTCTTATTTTACGCCAAAACTCAGTTGGAGTGGTAGCTAGGTAGCAAATATACATGCACCAACACTGTAATAGTGTATTTCAAGAAAAAACAATGGTTACTGGTTGTGCATGCAGTATAACGGCAAGGCACGCCAAAACTCAGTTGGAGTGAAATTCAATGATGCAAAAAATGTATAATAGATAATATACTGATAAGGTTCTGGTGGCCAGATAACAAACATGTGCCAACCCTGTAACCTATGTAGGAAAAAATTATATTTGCTGATAAGGTGTGCAGTATGTATATCGGCAGGTCTACATCAAATCACAGTTAAGATGAAGTTCAAAGTCTATAATAGTAGATGCTAGATCTATGAAGTAAGTGCAAGTATAATAAAAAATATATATATACATACATATAATTGCTACATTTACTAGAAAAAAAGAAACATAAAACGCATGAAAAAACACAGAGGACCTGTTCAAAAGTTTTCAGGATACCTCTGGTACAAATCACTTGCAACTAAACAAAGTTGCAGTACAGACTAAGTATAATAACTGTTATTTGGTAACAACGTGGAATGTTACCGAGGAATACACGTAAATAGTGGAGCCTAAATAGCTCAAAATAGACCACAGAGTCTGTTATAAAGAATAGAGACAGAGAGAGGGGGTAATCATAACGATAGAATGTATACTTAGGGTGGATAATAATCCCCAGTTTCCTAAGTCTAACCCCACAAGAGTGTGGTTACATCGATCAAAAGACTGCACAGTGAGCTAGAACACTGAATCTCCGATAGTCCCCCAATAGCCCCCTTCAGTGTACTAGCTCACTGTGCGGTCTTTTGATCGATATAACCGCACTCTCACAAGAATCCCGTGCACCACTTCTGTTATGACCGGAGCAGACTTCTTGTGGGGTTAGACTTAGGAAACTGGGGATTATTATCCACCCTAAGTATACATTCTATCGTTCTGATTACCCCCTCTCTCTGTCTCTATTCTTTATAACAGACTCTGTGGTCTATTTTGAGCTATTTAGGCTCCACTATTTACGTGTATTCCTCGGTAACATTCCACGTTGTTACCAAATAACAGTTATTATACTTAGTCTGTACTGCAACTTTGTTTAGTTGCAAGTGATTTGTACCAGAGGTATCCTGAAAACTTTTGAACAGGTCCTCTGTGTTTTTTCATGCGTTTTATGTTTCTTTTTTTCTAGTAAATGTGGCAATTATATGTATGTATATATATATATATTTTATTATACTTGCACTTACTTCATAGATCTAGCATCTACTATTATAGACTTTGAACTTCATCTTAACTGTGATTTGATGTAGACCTGCCGATATACATACTGCACACCTTATCAGCAAATATAATTTTTTCCTACATAGGTTACAGGGTTGGCACATGTTTGTTATCTGGCCACCAGACCCTTATCAGTATATTATCTATTATACATTTTTTGCATCATTGAATTTCACTCCAACTGAGTTTTGGCATGCCTTGCCGTTATACTGCATGCACAACCAGTAAACATTGTTTTTTCTTGAAATACACTATTACAGTGTTGGTGCATGTATATTTGCTACCTAGCCATCAGATCTATATCAGTACATTTAGTACCTTGTTTCTCTTTCTTGGTTTGTCTAAGATACGTTATATTTTAATGGCTAATTGGCCATCAGTCCTATACTAGCACATCTAGTACTTTTATTTTCTCCCTTTGTTTGTTTTATATTTTTTTTTGTTTTATATTTGTGTACTATTAAAAGTTATATTTTAATCTTATCCAACTCTATTAAGGGCACTCTAAGCTTTTCTCCTCTTTCCTGTTACTACCTTGGTAGTTTATTGTGGGTTATCCCCATTTTTTGAGTGTTTATCCCTTAGCTTCCACCTTCTTTCTCAGTTCTTATTTTACCCTCAATGCAGAGCTTGGTCTCGTTATTGGAGGGGAGATTTACTACACGGTTGGTGACTAATTACTGGAAACGTAAGCCGCTTGGATGTTATATTTGATCTGCTGTTAGCCGCGATTCGTGGATTTATTATTCGTGAGTTTGGGATCCGTACGGGTCCCGGTCGGGAGATTGGTGCATTCCCCTGGTTGCAGTTCGTACGGTTGGAGTATACAAATGGAGTTTGCATTATTGCGAAAGGGGAAGTTTAACTAAACGGCGGTTTTACTCCTTTATGCCAGAGGGGTCATAACACAAACCTCTTAGATAGGTCCTACACTGACTATTCACCTTGCTTCATTGAGTTTAGGCAAAAAAATCTCTAATGAGACAGGGAGGGGTATTTTCTAAACCTCTACATACTTATTACCCCTTAATACGGACGTTCGGTAGATAGCTGGGGTCTGAGTACACATTTCGTGAGAGTATCGCTCAGATCCCAGCTAAAACAACCGAACGCCGCATGAAATACACTTTATTACTAAAATCGTCTGAAAGTACCGAACAGCGATGGGGAACCACAATAGGGAAAGACCGGAGCTCCCGAACGGCCTGGAAGTACAGCGGTGTTCGTGCCGTCGAGTAGCCGTTTTCAGTTCCAGGCACTCGACGACAAAACACCGCTGGGGAGACAAAGGATCCAAGATGGCCGACCGCCACGTGGTTGGTAGTCGAACGACGGCCACCCAGGAAAGCACTTAATTACCGATTCCAACAATGTTGCAATCTGTTAATTGGTGCCACACGACCCTCAGTGTGTGGGCTTGGGTTCGGCACTTAATTTGTTTCACGAACAGCCGGTAAAGTTGCTGTTCATGAAACAACCATTTAAATGCTAGCGGCTTTCGGCTGCCAGCATACGAATGCTATAGGAATACAGGTAATCATACGGTTCAATACAGAAAGCAAATTACATTTAAACACAATATGGCAGCAGTGTGTAGGACAACCTTTAGAGACACAGTTTTATAGTCTGAAGTGGCTAGGTTTTGCCACACAGACACTCATACATACTGATATACATACAGACACACATACATACTGAGATACATACTGTTACGGTTGCCTCCAGGCTGGCTGGAAGTTGGACCGTAGAAAAGGATGCTCCTAGCGCTCACCAAAGGACCATCAGCACCGTAGACACCATAACTACTGCGTAGCCACCATAAGTACTGCAGACTCCACAAACCACCGCTGCTGGGCTGGTATCTCGCCGTTTGCTCTGCGCCCTGGACCTATGACCAGGGCCGGTGCAAAGAATTTTGGGTACATAGGCGAAGATGCATTTTTCCGCCCCCCCCAAAAAAAACATCTTCACCTGTGCCTCTTAACCTCCTTTTTGTGTTTCTTATGCCGTCTTTAAATATCTGTGTGTCTCCTATCTCTCCTCTTTGTATGACTCTTACATCCTCCCACATTTTGTGTGTCTTACTCCTCCCAGACCCTATGTGTGACTCCTTTTCTCCCAGCCCCTTTGTGTCTTTTACTCTTCCCAGCTCCTTTGTGTGTGTCTCTTTCCTTCTCAAGCCCTGCTGTGTGTTTTTCACATCCAGCCCCTCTCCCCGTCCCTTAATGCTTCCCTCCCTTCTCTGATCCTTACTGTTGCTATCCCCTCTCTCCTCCTTTCCCTGTCCCTTGGTGTTCCTCTCCCCTCCCCCCTCTGTTCCCTGTCGCTTAGTGTTCCTCTCCCCCCTCCCTCCTTTTCCTGTACCTCAGGGTATCTCTCCCCTCCTCTCCCTGTCCCTTGGTGCGCCACCCACCCCTTCCTGGTGTGCCTCCTACCTTTCTTGTAGCGTGGCTGAGCGGAGCGAATCCCGGTACAGTGAGCTTTTCCTGTCAGTCCTGCCAGGAACAGGAAACAGAAGTTCCTGTACCACGGTACACTCCGCTTGGCCACGCTACAGTCAGGGCTGTATAAACACTGACAGTCACACACACTCAATGACAAACACAGACGTATCTGACAGCCAGACTCACTTATCTGACACACTCATTCATTGACAGACACCCACACGCACACTGACAGACACACAAATACTGACAGACTCATTGACAAACACACACACACTCACATGCCCACACAGATACACATACTCACATGCACACAGACACACACACACCGACAGACACACACTCACTCACACACACTGACACACACACACACAAACTCACAGACACACACACAAACTCACAGACACACATACTCACATGCACACACTCACTCACACACACACTGAGAGACACACAAACTCACAGACACACATACTCACACACAAACTCACAGACACACATACACACTGACAGACACACACAAACTCACAGACACACTGACAGACACACACAAACTCACAGACACACAAACTCACAGACACACATACTCACAGACACACATAATCACACACACACTGACAGACACACTCACATACACACACACACTCACAGTAATAAATAATTTAAATTTAATTAAAATTTCCCACCCAGCCTCCCTACCTGGAGAGCTGGCGTGGGTCTCTCATTGGTGGTCCAGGGGGGCTGCTGGGAGGCGTCCGGCTGAACTGAATTGCGAGGTGGTGAGGGAGCTCTGATCTCTCTGACCAGCTCCCTCGCAGGCTGTTTTCTGATGCCGCGGGAGCCGGAATATGACGTCATATTCCGGCTCCCGCGGCATCAGCAAAAGGTGCGCGAGGGAGCCGGTCAGAGAGATCAGAGCTCCCTCGCCACCTCGCAATTCAGTTCAGCCTGATGCCGCGCCGGGGATCCAGGAGGTGACCTGGCAGGAGGGAGCACTTCCCTCCTGCCGGTCACTGGAATTTTGCGCCCCCAGAGCCGGTGCGCCTTATGGACGCGCCGGCCCTGCCTATGACTTGGCTCCAGGTTCCAGTAGGTGAACCTCTTCCTTCTGTAGAGCGAAGCAGGATCAGGAACAAGAGCTCTTACAAGAGCTCAGTAGGTAAGGGAGTATGAAGAGCATAGCAATCCCTGTAGTGATTATAGCTGTCCCCTACAAACATGAGTCAAGGCTGCAAGTTAAGTTAGAGGGTCAAGTAATTCTGTTTATTGGCACCAAAATAACCTTCTTTTATGCAGGTTTCCCTTAGATAGGACCAGCCACAGGGTTTTACAAAACAACCAATCATACATGTACATTACCGAAAACACTCCCAGCAATTACACACAAAATCCTCCCCTCTGCCTGTGATATAATTATGTTACACAATGGGTTAGCATAATTATCACAGACAGTAAAAATACAGTTTTTACACATACACTGTAACTTTAAAACCATACATCCAATCTCCATAAAAATTACAGATTATTATTCAGTAAAATTTAACATAAAAAAATCACACAGATCCATGCAGTGGATAAAAAGTTAAACGGAAGTCCTTTATGACCGACCGCAAGCACATTTTCCTGCCCAAAACAGTTCCATAGATTTGGGCTGTGCGGTCGGTCAATTTCATGCAGAAAAACGACTAAGTCCCATTTGAACGTGCGTTCGAATCTTCGAACGGTACTTAGTCTCTGCAGCTGAAAGTTCAATGAAGGAGAAAGTAAGGGTCAGCGGTGTTCGCGGAAATGTGTAGCCGATTTTAGTTCCATGGATTTGGCTACACATACCGCTGACCGCATTGAATGAACAAAATTGGCCGCCGCCACATGTTCGTTTGCACGAACAGCGGCCACCCAGCGCTCGGCAATTAACCTGCAGTAACCTCACAGCCTGGGAGGTAAATTGCCTGCACACTTCCACTTCTGGGTGGTCCGCCTGTGTAATACTTGGTTCAGTAAGACCCATTTACTGAACCAAGTGGGAGAAAGCCAGGAACACAGTGTATTAAAGGTTTGGGGACACTGTCTTAAAGGGGCATTGTTCAACAAAGTCACAATATGTCCCCAGACGGTTCTTAAAGGGCCATACACACCCAATAAAAGTCCATAAGTTTTCAGGGGCACAATCTCCCAGGGGCCATAGTCATGAGGAAGGAGGCTGGCAAAATAGGCTTCTCCACAACCCAGGGAAGCAGGGCAATTTGTCATTTAAAGGGCCAGTTACAAATGGCAGTTTGTAACACATACAAACACACATACATACATACTGAGATACATACAGACACACTTATATATACTGACACACACGTAGCTAATTTTTTAGCCACAGTCCTGTTTCTTACCTTTTGGGTGCAGGAGGGTGGCTGTGGCTGATAGGAGTCAGCAGGTTCTCCACTCCTCACTGTCTCCTCACTGCCTCCTCTCTCCCCTGCGGGGTTACTAGCAGCAGTTCAACCGCTACAGATGGAGAATGTGGGGGCCGGTTGGCTGGGCCCCCCAGTCCCACCGTTCCCATGAAAACAGTCCTGGTTGTCAGCCCCTGATGGCGATCCTGGGTGGTTTAACCGAGTTAAATGCCCCCTTTATGTACTGATTATTCTTCTCTTCTGCATGTCTGGCCTGTGTGCCTTGGTGACCTTCCCTGCACTGCTAATGCTATAGACTGCCCACAGTAGGTCCTGCTGATTTAACTTGTCCCTCCTCATGATTGCCTGGCACTTTAGGCTCTAGATCTCTCCTCTATTGCTCGGTCTTCCTAAACACAGGTTCACACTCTCCTAGATCCTGGTTTAGAACTCCTATCCACAATAAGATCTGTCCTGGCCCTGCTCTCTCTGCCATTCTACAACTATTAGCCTACCTGCAACTCATCCCTTAATCCCTCAAATTCAGTCACTTCAGTCACCATTTTAACACTCACTCAGACACACTGCTGCAATAAACTATGAATGGTTTATATACTAACACTGTATATAGATAAATGTAAAATATGTTCTTTCAGTGACACTCTCCTCCAATCGCCTAATAGCACTGCAAACACCGGCTCCTATCTCCTCTGCCCACTTACCAAAACCCTCCACTCCTGAACCTTTCCATTACAGAATGTGTGAACACAGTTATGATGCCATTAGCTGGGTTTTAGAACTCTTTCTCAGTTGCCCGTTATATTCAGCATATGCAATGGTGCAATTTTAATAAAAGCTCACATTGGTGGAATAGCTGATTCCCTTTTATGATGCACACTCACACTGATTAACACCAGCAAATGTCATAATATTGTGAGTTAGAAGGCATTATGCCATTATGTCAATTCAAAGTTTCTTTTAACCACAAGTCTCTATTAAATCACACAGAGTAATTTAAATAAATACATGTATAAATCATTTTATCCCTTGCACTGGTTTACTGAAACACTAGTATATCAGACTGATTGTGTTTTATTGCCATTTTTCAAAGCGTAAAGTCCTGTATTTTTGGAAAAGGAATTCAATAAACATATATTACGTTAAGCTAGTTCACAAAAAAGTGATTATATTGGAGAAAATGTTTTGGAGTTCTAATTATTAAAAAAAAATGAATATTTTCAAAACAAAGAGTTTGGAGTCGGAGATACATTCTGTTCAAATATAATTCTGAGTACGGCAAATAGACTCCTTTATTGTAATAGAGAAAATACAAAGCAGGGTAACAGATAAGATTCAGGAAATTCTGTGTACAGAAATAATGTATATATATATATATATACTTACTGCATACACATTTTATATAAAGGAAAGGAATTCCTATTATCTCCATATCCAATTCTTAAAGCCATATTCACTGTAAAGAGTCCTCCAATGATGATGTCCCCTTCTTTATAATATTCATATTCAATTAAATAATCTAACGTCCTTATAAAGCATGGATGGTTTGGTTTCTGGATGTTAAATGCGCTAACAATAATGTACAGAATGATCAGACAGAAAATCACTGGACGTTGCTCCATCAGAGTTATTCTTTCCTTCTCGGTCCTCGGAAGCTGTGCTCGCTCTCTATCTATCTGCGTTCAGGGCTCTCTCTCTAACAAACCATGGAGCTGTCACCTTATATAATAATCCATAGTCTATATACATACATTCAGATTTACACAAGAGAATATAATTCCCAAGAACCATAGAAATAAATGTACACTTCACAGATGAACGTTGATATTCACTTTCTTTAGTTTTTTAGTTATTTAAAACAATTTACATTTTAAAATTATGTTCTCAGCAACAGGCTCCCAAGATAAATTGTAGAAGACATTAACAGTTTAACTGCCCAAAACAAAGATAATCATTTCTAAAGGTTACATGATGAGGTGATCATTTAGGGGAATTCACTGGTGAAAAATTCCCAATTTTATCACATGACAGGAGGCTTTGTATTTTGCATAATCTTTCTTTACTAACTCCATAGCAGCAAAGAAAAGAGTGACATAACTGAGAACCAATCACAATGCAGTATAGAGTATAAGGGGTGTAACCTATGACATCATTTCCTCTTTCTTTGCTGCTCCATCACAAGATAAGTACAGATTTGGTTTATCCTCTCTGTCCTTTCACTGCTACTGTATTTCATACCAGTTTGTAAACTACTGTTACTATTATAATATTGCTCTATTATCTTCTATATTCCTTTTGGGGGCTTCCCCCTCAGTTCTGGGGTTTTTCCCCTGGCTCTGGGAATTTCTATTGTGTCCCTTTCCCTTTACTAGAGGTCTTACCGGCTTTTTCGCCATCTTCACATCTAACTCCCAGTGCCAGTTTGTTCTCGCGGTATTTCCCGCCCTTTCTTTGCATTTGCACGTTGTATTCGCTTTTCGAACGGCACTTTGACCGTTCATTTGTATAAATTTGTTTCTTTTGCCGAACGCCTAGCGTTCGGCAAATTTCCCGCGAACGCTTTGTATTATGAAACGTGTTCGTTTCATGCGCCGAACGCCCGCACCATCTATTGGTGCGTGCATTCGACTAATTCGTGCGCCCGAACGCCCAGCATTCGTGTAACTCCCTTTTTGCCGCCTAACACCTAGGGGAGGTACTAAAACCTCCCATTTTAACTGTCTTTAGTCCAGCGGCCATTTTAAACGGCTAATACTGCTCTGTTACAGACTCCTGTGAATTTCTACAGCCAGATACTCTGGAATACTCTCCTGAAGCCAGTTTTTCTTATCTCTGCTCACTGTGGGACCAATATCAGGTTAGTGCTTTGCACTTGGGGTCGGTTTAAGCCAGTTGGTCGCTATTTGTAACTGGCCCTTTAAATGGAAAATTGCCCTGCTTCCCTGGATTGTGGAGAAGCCTATTTGCCAGCCTCCTTCCTCATGACTATGGCCCCTGGAAGATTGTGCCCCTGAAAACTTATTAACTTTTATTGGGTGTGTATGGCCCTTTAAGAACCGTCTGGGGACATATTGTGACTTTGGTGAACAATGTCCCTTTAAGACTATGTCCCCAGACCTGTAAAATAACTTGCCCCTGGCTTTCCCCCACTTGGTTCAGTAAATAGGGCTTACTGAACCAAGTACCACACAGGCGGACCACCCAGAAGTTAAAGTATGCAGGCAATTTACCTCCCAGGCTGTGAGGTTACTGCAGGTTAATTGCACGTGGCGGCGGCCATCTTTGTTCATTCGAATGCGGTCAGCGGTGTATGCTAAAGATTCTGTGGAACAAAAATCGGCTACACATTTTGCCGAACACCGCTGACCCTTACCTTCTCCTACACTTCGTTTTTCAGCTCCAGAGACTAAGTCCCGTTCGAAATGGGACATAGTCGTTTTTCGGCATGAAATTGACCGACCGCACAGCCCAAATCTATGGAACTGTTTTGGGCAGGAAATTGTGCTTGCGGTCGGTCATAAAGGGACCTGCAGCTAACTTTTGATCCACTGGAGGGATTTGGCTGATTTTTGGAAGTATTTATGTTTGATGTATGCTGAGTTCAAATATGTAATTTATGGAGATTGAATGTATAGTTTTAAAGCTACAGTGTATGTGTGAAAACTGTATATTTTACTGTATGCTATAATTATGTGTTTATCTGAGGGGAGGAGACGTGGGGGTGGTACCATGTATGTGATTGGTTAATTTCAACCTCCCCCTGGGAGTGTCCTGTATGTACCTTTTTGTACTAAAAAGCAGGCTGGGTGTCCCAGTCCTCAGTTCTTCTTGACCCTTCAAAACGTAGCCTTGTCTCGTTATTGGAGGGAATTGCTGTATCACACTGGGGATTGCTATGCTCTGCATATTCCCCTGAGCTTAATCACTTAGCTCTTTTAAGAGTTTGTTCCGGATACGCTCTCCTGGAGGAGAGGTCTTCCCCACACGGTCCTGAATACTGGAGGTTCATTCCAGGGTGGAAGGAAGACGGCGCGGCTCCAGTTAAGCTACGGCGGTTGTGGAGCCTGCGGTGGTTGTGGTGTCGTCTGCAGTGCTTGAACTCCTCTGAGAGCGCTAGGAGCATCCATCAACGGAGGGTACTCGGTCGGAGTACACAGAGCTCCGTTACAAGGGGTGAGCTCCCATTCATGTGCTGCTGAACGGACCTGTTTATGCAGGATTCTGAATTCCTGGGTGAGCCCCAGTGACAGCCCTCATCATCTCATTTGACCTACCAGTCACTTAATCCTCTCAGGTTAACCATACCTAAATTTATACCACCCCTGGTCCCCAGGCCTCTCCAAGTTTCTTGTGCCACAAGTGCCCTCACGCATAATTACCGGGTGAGCCCCGAGTGTGAGTTATCATGGAAGAATCACAAAACCCCTCAGATCTCCAGGCCATGATTGCGGCAGCGGTAGCTGCGTCCATGGAAAAGGCCTTTGCTAAGTCATTCAAATGGAACAAGAGGCATCTAAGCCCACTCCCAGACGGGCTCATTATGGGGCAGATTCTGAGGGCTCCGATTCCTCCAGGGAGCGCTCCCGCCCCCCTAAGCACCATTGGAAAGGCGAAGCCATGGGACCACGTAAGTCCAAAGGAAAAGCCCCTGCTAAACGCAGAAGAGACACAAGCAGGTCATCTCAAAAACCTGCTCAGGCTTCCTCTGGAGAAGAGGATGCAGGACTGTCACACACCCTAGCGGTGGTGGACGAATGCCAGGCGGCTGCCTCCGACTAGGAGGAATCCAACTGGGACTCCACTGCCAATTCTGACCCTTATCTGGTAAGGGAACAGACCCTGGGTGAGCCCCAGGATTCTGTGGCCACATCTTTGGATACACCACAAGAGGGTTCAGAGATATTTCTGGACAACTCTGGCCACCGAATGTTCGATCCAAGGAAGAATGGACACCACCCGAACACTTGACCAGATTCATGCACTTCTGGCTCCGGAAGTCTCTCGACAAGGAAGTGAGAAAACGCATGAGATCTGAATGTCCTCGCCCGAGCCTACCAGACAAGGTAGCACACACTCCCGAATTCGACCCGCTTATGACCACATTTATGTCCTGCGTAGGTCGGGACCCACGCAAGGGAGTGGAACGTGGCTTCAAGGGAGCCCAAGATAAATTATTGGATGCTATTGGCCCATTGGCGAGGATTATGGATATGGCAGATGATGCCTATGAAAAGGCTGATGATTTCACCCCAGATATGGTGCGTGAGTGGGCATGAGATACCCGAGAGTGGGCACAGAGGTGCTTCTGCTTCCTCAGGAACACTAATGTGGTCCTCACTTCCGAGAGGCACCGAGTAGCACTGTTCTGAATTGGCGACAAGCTTGTTGAACTGGGGGATAAGGAATTGGGCCCCTTGGCACAGGGCAAACTGTTTGGAGAGGCCTTCCTTACTGAGCTCAATATGAGGGTCAATATCTTTACATCCCTCAATAAGGCGCAAACGTCCATGCGGAAAGTATTCCGCGGATCCAACACTCAAGGTGTTTTTGGGAGGGCTGGTCGGCAGAGGGGCCGTGCCACCGGCCGTTTCTGGCCATCCGGCCCCTGCACAAGCAGGACACAGCCATTCTACATGGATTCATCTGTCCGCCATCGATTCCACCAGTTTAGGGGATCGGACCGTGGCCGTGGTTGCCAAGGACGCTCCAGAGCGAGATTCTCCAACGGTCAGTCACCATTATATCCTATCTCCGTATCGCAGGACATGTTTCTCTTTTTTTCCAGAATTGGGCAGACCTAGCCTCAGACACATGGATACTGTGGACGGTACGGGGCTATCAAATAGAATTTGAGACGACACCGCTCCAACAGACCCCACCTCACCCGATTCAACTATCACAGGCAGACGCTGACTCAGAACTTCAGGACTTACACTCCAAAGGTGCCATCCAACCGGCTCTGGATCCCTCCGGATTTTACAGCAATATTTTCCTGGTCAAGAAGAAGACCGGAGAATTCCAACCCGTCATCAACCTCAGGGAACTCAATTCCTACATGGTATATCGCCAATTCAAGATGGAAGGTATCCATCTTCTCCGGGACCTACTTCGAGATAACGACTGGTTCACGCGTCTAGACCTCAAGGACACATACCTTACCATCCCCGTGCACGAAAGGAGCCAATCATATCTCTGGCACGGGACGCCTTGGCAATTCACCTGTATCCCGTTTGGCCTCAGTTCAACGCAATGGTGTTTCACCAAATTATGAAACCGGTAATGGCGAAGCTGAGGGCCCAAGGCATAAGATGCATCGTCTACCTCGATGACATCTTGATATTCGACGAGGATGTAAGGACCTTAACGAATCATACAGCCTACACTGTACACCTATTCGAATCTCTGGGCTTCGTTATCAACGGTCCCAAGTCATCTCTGATCCCCACTCAGGTGATCGAATTCCTAGGGTTCGAGATAGACTCAACATCGTGTACTCTACGCCTTCTGGCCGCAAAGATTGCCACCATCCACAGAGAAATTCGGAAAGTACTTCAACTGACATCCATACCTTTACGACTACTGGCAAGGATCGTGGGCCTTCTCTCCTCCTCCATCCAAGCCATCTTTCCCGGACCCCTACATTACAGAGCCATGCAACTCCTCAAGGCAGAAACCCAACTTACGACCAACCGGTCCCTATGTTGGACGAGGTTCGGGAATGGTGGCTGAACTGCATGCAGGCTTGGAACGGCCGGGCCATATCCAGAAACCAACCAGACTTCATACTGGAGTCAGACGCCAGATGCTCAGGCTGGGGAGCAACGGACGACACCTCCTCCACGGGAGGAGTGTGGACTCTACAAGAACTTTCTATGCACATCAACTGTCTGGAGCTCTTGGCAGGATCATTTGCCATTCGCAGCCTAGCAAAGGAACGATCCAACTGTTGCATCCTGCTCCGGATGGACAATGTCTCAGCGGTAAGATACATCAACCGACTCGGAGGCACCCGCTCCCAGGCACTAGTAGAACTCACGAAGGAGTTCATTGTTGGCGGAACATCTTCCAGGGGAATCCAACATGACAGCAGATTGGTACTCACGCCACTGGCGACTGGCAATTAGACCCTCAGGTTTTCAAGATACTGGACGCACAGGGGTCCTTTCTCCCTGGATTTATTCGCCTCCCGCAACAACCGTCAAACGAAAGACTTCTTCAGCTGGCTCCCAGACCTGGAGAGTCTAGCGACGGACGCTTTCCTACAACAATGGCCACAACATACGCATTCCCGCCATTCTTGATGATAACGAGGGTTCTGCACCGAATCCGGACACAGAGGGTGACACTGACCCTCATCACGCCACTGTGGCAGAGCCAACTGTGGTTCCCGGAGCTTCTGGAACTGTCGAAAAAGGATCCCCTTCTCCTACCAGATACTCCGACCATTCTCAGGAACCCGATGGGACTGCCCCATCCACTTTTCAGGGAAGACCGGCTTCCTTTAGTGGTCTGGACTCTTTCAGGGGTTCCTGGCGAACCGAGGATTTATCGCAGGAAACTAGGTATCTCCTACGGGATTCATAGGCACCAGGTAAAAGGAGGTGCTATCTATCGGCATGGCACTGCTGAACAACTTGGTGTCTGGGACGGGATCTCAATCCCTTTACGGCACCTATTCCCTTCATCATGAACTTCATCACATCCCTATTCACAACTGGGAAATCGTACCGGTCCATCAACGTGGTACGTTTGGCCACTCGGCGGCCCATACGCCGACTCAAGGAACACCAGTAGGCCAGAAGCCGCTCATCTGTAGACTCCTCCACAGCATGCGCCTTGGCGCCCTCCGGAACCCAAATACGCAAGACTCTGGGACGTTGGCATAGTTCTACAGTTTTTACCGGACTGGCCTTCTGATGAAAATGTATTACTTCTCCAACTTATGGCGAAATTCACTTTCCTACTCTGCCTAGTCTCCTTTCGTCGGTTCTCCAATGTACGCGCTTTTGACATGCATTTACCTTTTGTTCAGCAGGAGTAACCTTCCAGGTTTCTCGGCGCACGAAGTCTGACTCTTCCTCCATCTTCTATCCTTTTTTCCCCTCAGAACCCCAACTCTGTGTGGTCTCTACTCTCCGTCAATACGTTGCGGGCTACTTCCAATCGTCAACTTCTCATCTCCTATGTCCGGCCAGATGGGTTAGATGGCTCTTAGCCCTTGCCGGGATAGACCAGGGTTTTGGAGCACACTCAGTTTGAGGTGCCGCAGCCTCTTCCACCTACGCAGCAGCGGCCTCCCTTCCAGATATTTTGCGAGCGGCGGACTGGACTAGGGAATCCACCTTTCGGATGTTCTATTTCTGTCCTCCATCTAATCCGGCTTTTGCTCTACTTTCTCAGTGTTGAAATTGCAAAATACAAAGCCTCCTGTCATGTGATAAAATTTAAGATTATGCTAGCTTTAGTGTACAGATAATCTTAATTTTAATAATGACAGGAGGCGAGTATTTTCCCTCCCTGCTCTCTCTCGCTCTTCCCTCCCTCTGTTTCATGCATAGTCTATCTCTTTATTCCTTTTATTATAGTTCTATTGCCTATGTTGGGTTTGTCGCACATTTAATTATATGCCATGTGGGTGGGATGTTAGTTAGCATCGATAGATGGGATGAATGTATTCACTATATTTTAATAATACTAGTTTTATCTTATCTTAAGGGGTAAACAGTTCATTGTTTTTACTCAACCAATATTGGAATCTAATACCCTTTACATTCTCGTTTCAGTTTAAACAGATGAAACAGGACAATACAGACTCCATTCAAGGTGTCATCATCGCCTTGTCAAGGAAGATCGTCACCTTACTTCAATCAGTCTTCCCTTGGAGTCTATCTGCTTATGTTCGATTTTTCATGTTTTGAGTTATCGTTACTGTTATTCTGCATTGTAACCTTGTGATGTGTGTGTGTGTGTTTGTGAGCGGTGAAGTGCGTGAGGGCTGCAGGGTATGTCAGGGTTGCAGTGTGTGTGTTAGGGGACAGTGTGTGTGTGAGAGTTTCAGTGTGTGTGTGAGGCTTGCAGTGTATGTGTGTTTGGGGCAGTGTGTGTATGGGGGGCACTGTATGCTTGTGGGGCAGTGTGTGTATGGGGGGCACTGTATGTGTGTGTGTGGGGCAGTGTGTGTATGGGGGCACTGTATGTGTGTTTGGGGCAGTGTGTGTATGGGGGCACTGTATGTGTATGTGGGGACATGTGTGTATGGGTGTCAGTGTGTGTATGGGGGGGCAGTGTGTGTGTGTGTGTGGGGGGGCACTATATATATGGGGGGATTGTGTGTGTGTGGGGATTGTGTGTGTGTGGGGCACTATATATATGGGGGGATTGTGTGTATGGGGGCAGTGTTTGTAGGGAAGTGTTTGTATGGGGGGCAGTGTGTATGGGGGGCAGTGTTTGAATTGGGGCAGTGGTTGTATGGGGGCATTGTTTGTATGGGGGCAGTTTTTTTATGGGGGATCGTGTTTGTGGGGCAGCATGTGTATGGGGGCAATGTGCGTATGGGGGGCAGTGTTTGTATGGGGGGCAGTGTTTGTATGGGGGCAGTGTGTGTATGGGGGCTGTGTTTGTATGGGGCAGTGTTTGTAGGGAAGTGTTTGTATGGGGGGCAGTGTGTGTATGGGGGGCAGTGTTTGTATTGGGGCAGTGGTTGTATGGGGGGCAGAGTTTGTATGGCGGCAGTTTTTTTATGGGGGCAGTTTTTATGGGGGATCGTGTTTGTGGGGCAGCGTGTGTATGGGGGCAATGTGTGTATGGGGGGCAGTGTGTGTATGGGGGCAGTGTTTGCATGGGGGCAGTGTTTGCATGGGGGCAGTGTTTGTATGGGGGGCAGTGTGTGTATGGGGGGCAGTGTTTGTATGGGGGGCAGTGTGTGTATGGGGGCAGTGTGTGTATGGGGGGGCAGTGTGTGTATGGGGGGCAGTGTTTGTATGGGGGGCAGTGTTTGTGGGGAAGTGTGTGTAGGGCGCACCAGACCAGGGAGTGAAATATCCGGGTGTTGGTGTTTTTGACAGGTGGGTCCCAGGAGGTAGTAGTGAGCAAAAAGTGAGGTACCAAATAGAGATAAGATGATCTCATAGTCAGTGTAAGCCAAGGTCGGAGACAGGGAGCACAGGTTTAAGAACAGTATAACAGACAGATAGGTCAAGGGTCAGATGAAGACAGGATTCACAGAAGGGTATGCGCCAAAGAGCACAGTATAACTGAGCACTGAGGTAAGTGAAGATTAGGATTATATAGGGGAGAGGTATCCACCTCTCACATACTATTCGTTGAAAAGTTATTAGTCCCTTTGAAAATTTCAGGTGTTCTGTCTCTTTAAGAGACGGGTGCATGCCTACAGTATGTGGAGTTTACAGGTGGGTTTGGCTGGAGCTTCCCGCAGGTCGCGGCGTACAGCGTGAATGTGTCACAGGGACTGGCCGTCTGTCCCTGTGGCTGAACACGCCAGAATTCTTGGCATGCATTGAGAGGGAACTGCCGCAGCTAGGGACCCCCAGTTAAAGCGTGATCATGACAGAACACCCCCTCTATGATGCTGACTCTGGAGGCATAAGGGTGATCAGGATTTTGAGAGTGGAAGATTCATATAAGTAGGGGTGCATAAATGTATTAGGCAGGTTCCCAAGACCTTTCCTCAGGACCACAACTCTTCCAGTAAATGAGGTATTCTAGATTTATTTTGCATCTACGAGAATCTAGAATCTCCTGAACTTTATATTTAGGTTTTCCATCAACTATTATGTGATCATAATATGTGTGGTGTATCTCTGTTGGGAAAAGGAATTTCTTTGGCAGGTATGATGAGAGAAACATGGAATGAAGGATATATCCGATACTGATGTGGTAGATCTAGTCGTACAATGACAAGAGGGACAAGTTTGGAAATACAAAATGGGCCAATGGGTCTAAATTTCTTGGTAGGACAGGATAACTTCAAGTATCTTGTAGATAACCAGACCAGTTGGCCCACTTGGTAAGTCGGTGGAGTATGTCTTGAGTATAGCATATTTTTTGTAGGTTTCTTGACTCTCTTGTAGTGTCAATTGGGCTTGTAGAAAACCCTGAGGCAGTGACATCTGGAACGGGCGTTAGCAAGGGACTTCTTGGAAGGGTATTTGGATGGAAACCATAATTTAACATGAAAGGGGATTATTGGGTGGGATCATGATGTTTTGAGTTATAGGCAAATTCAGATGTAGATAGCAACTCTTTCCAATCGGATTGTAAATGAGTACAGTAACAATGGAGATATATTTCCAAGGTTTGGTTTGTTCTCTCGGTCTGTCTGTTGGTTTGGGGATGGAAGGCAGTCGATAGATCTATGGATATTTTGCGTGATTGACAGAATGCTTTCCAGAAGTTTAAAGTGAATTAAGTTCCTCTATCTGAGAGGATGGATACGGGAATTCCATGTAGTTTAAAGACGTTGTCGAACAAAAAAGATGGCAGTCCGTTTGGCGGAAGGGAGTCACTTGATTGGAACAAAATGTGCTATTTTGGTCAGACAGTCTACAACAACCATGATGGTATTGTATCCTTGTGAAGTAGGTAGGTCTACGATGGGACAAGGTCTGGATGGGACAGGAAATGGTAGTAATAATCCAGCAATTTTGGAAGTGTTTGTTTTAGCATGGGCACAAGTGATACAGGAACTGACATAGTCCTTGACATCTTGTTGAAGAGTAGGTCACCAGAATTGCTCTTGTAAGATGTGAAACATGAGACCAAAAAAGTGATATTCCTGTAATTATGTTGTTTCTAATTTAGTTTTTTCTGTTTCAGATAAGTATAAGTTCAAGAGTACATCCTTGAGAGTGCATCGGCTTTTAGATTTTTTGATCCTGACCGATAGGTGACATGAAAGGAAAAATTAGTAAAAAAACAGTGCCCACATAGATATTTTTTTAGGTTTTCTTGTATATATTCCTTTCGGATATGTAGTTCCTTCTTGAATAAGGGGTATATTCTTCCAAAAGTAATAGGTGCTCCTTGCAGCAAGTCGATTGGGCAATCATATATCCGACGGGGTGGTAATATCTCTGCTCCTTTTCTATCAAGCACATCTTGATATTCCTTAGAAGCTTCAGGGAGGAATACCTCTTGCTCCGTTTTAATTTTGATCGCTAATATGGAATGGATAAAACCCTTTTTGGTAGTTGTGACAGAACCATCTGTCTATGGATTACTTTTATTTTCCCTCCATTCGTCTGTTTGTTCGGCTATTTCCGTACGGTCTCCCTGTTATTCCCTTGTTTCTACCACACAAACTACCGAAAGACCAACCACCCAGCAGGGAAGTGTGTTGCTTGTTGACCTCTTGGCCCCATCAGAACATTGAGGTTAACCGCAGGCACTTCCTAATTATCAAGCGCAGACCGGGTGGTCGTCGTTCGTATGCCAAACACGAGGCGGCGCCCATCTTGACTATACGAATGATCAGCTGTGTTCGTCGATGAGTTCATGGAACTAAAAACGGATAATATTTCTCCGTAACACTGCTGATGCTGTCGACCTCCCTTCTTCTGACTTCCAACATACGAACGCCGGTCCGTTTGGTACTTTCTCCACGAATGGACTTACCCCAGATAGCCATCCCATGGAGCCCCTTCATATACAGAAAGACAATGTGAAAGATTTTGACTCCATGGCGGTTGAACTGTGGATATAGGATCTGAGTGCCATTCGGTAATAATGTGCGCTCAGATCTACGCTATCTGGGGATACGTTAATAGCATATAATCCATTCGGTAGTTTTCCTATTATGTATTATGTCTTTTTATTATACCATGTAAAATAGCGTTTTGCCTCTATCCTGAGAGATAATTGGATTACTTCCCAATTATCCCCAGGATAGAGAGGAGGGTCTACCTGGTGTAAAGGGGAGTGTTTATAGCCAAAGTGTGCTCAATGGCTACTGTATCATTTTTGTCCCAGTCTTCCATCTGGTCCCCTCGGGGAGTGTCCACCAGATGGGAGACCTGCATAAATACCGGGCAGGTAGCCCACATTAAAACCCGATTTCTGTTTTACCCCCAATACGGAGCCTTGTCTCGTACTTGGGGGGAATTGCTACTGTGGATTATCCTCCTGTTCTAGAGAGAAGGATTTCGGATGGTTCCAGTTCGGTGGGTTCGAGTGTTCGTGAGTTGCTGCTCCCTTCGAAAGGTGAATGTCCTGAACGGTATTAACCCTTACTACACCGGGTTATAGCGTATCAGTAGTGTTTAAACAGTAGTGAGAGCAATGAGATGAAGAGAAAGATACCGTACCAGTAGACCAGGAAATAGTAGGATCATGTTGTCATAGCCAAGGAATACCCAAAATAACAGGTTAAAATGGAGAAGGAACCAAATCAAAAGTCAGAGTCTCAGAATGTTTCTCTATTGACACTAATTTTGTTTAGTTTGTTTGGTAAGTGAACCATATTGCAAAAAGGATCCATCCACAAGTTGTATTTGCAATGGAGTGCTTTTATTGTGTACGGGAATGAAAAATGAATTTGCAAGATCAACATCTAAGAAACAGCCACTGGCCCCGGGGTTAATCAGAGCTTGACATGTGTAGCTGTTTTCATTCCACTGCAAGGAAAGGGAGACAGATAAGGAGGGAGTATCGGTGACCCAAGCGGAAGTTGTAGTAGTAAGACTGACCCATGTTTTTTTCAGGACAGGCTCTTACTGTATGATGAGGATGCCCACAGTAGAGACACAGGTTTTCTCTTATTCTTTGTAGTTCAACTGGGTGTAACTTTCCTTGTACGAAGCCTACTTGCATAGGTTCTTCTGTTGAGGTTGAAGTAACCATGGTTGAAGAAGTAAATTAATAGTTTGAGGAGGTGTTTTAGAACCTGGAACATAACTCACTCACACCAAAATGAACAAAGTCTTCTTTTAATGATTTAGACAAACCTAGGTGAAATGGATTGATCAGCCCATCCTCATTCCAGTGTTTGTCTGTGACATATCGCTTTAATTCTCTTATGTAGTCCTCCACTGGTCTGCAATCTTGACATAGTTCTCTAATTGCAGTTTGAGCAGTAACTTGTCACTGTGTCCATGTGTCACAGGGATGCCGGCCATCTGTCCCTGCAGCTTAGCACTCTGGAGTCATTGGCATGCATTGAGAGGGAACCACTGCAGCTGCGGACAGAGATGCGGCAAGGGACCCCCGGGTATGCATGGTCATGACACTCATGTAGAAGAACATGTTTGCAGATAGCTCCATGTGAAACAAGCTTATCCGAGCCAATTAAACCACAGAAAAACATAACATGGGCAATAAAAAGAAATCCGTCGCCTCTCAAGAATCCCAGACTCACAACAACTGAAGGAAAAAAAAAAAAAAAATCAGTCTATTTGGGCAAATATTTCAGAGATAATCACCATCTTTGCAGTGATTCACCTCTGCGAAGCCCGGCAGCTTTGGAACCATCTTCGACGGCAAAGATACGGACTTACATACCTTACTCCAGAATATGCCATCCAGAACAGACATGGCATCTGTGATGAAAGCACCTTTGTCACTGGGATTTGGAGAGGCCTGCTTGCCAGTCTCTTGCCCTGTAACTATGGTCCACAGGATATATTGCCCTTTAACCCCTTAAGGATACATGACATGTGTGACATGTCATAATTCCCTTTTATTCCAGAAGATTGGTCCTTAAGGGGTTAAAAACACGATTTGGGCATATTGGATTTTAAAGGCACTGTTTCTGCCGCTTGTACTTTTAACTGGAACAGATTCAAACATGTGGCGGCGGCCATCTTAAATTGTCCAGCAGTGTTTTGCCGTTGAGTGTATGGAACTGTTTTAGGCATGGGACCATGTGCACGGTGGGGCAAAAATAAGACTTCCAGGAAATTCCTGAACCCCTGAACCGATCTGGGTGATTTTTGGATATGTTGTTCATCCAGATCTGGGGTATCAGGTGATGTGTATTTTGGGGTACTTTTTGGGGTTTGTAAAAATTTATGTTTTTTCTGCTTAGAGTTAATTTAGTTAGTCCATTGTCTTAGTTAATTGTATCACAGGCAGAGGGGAGGGCTTGTGTGCTGTATGTGGGAGTGTCGGACATGGTTGTATTGTTCAGATTGGTTTGTGTCCTTTATGTGCCTGTGTTCCATCAGGTCCAAGGGGTGTGCCTCTAGCATGAGGAATTGTATAAATTGTGAGTGCTGGCTTGCATTAAACAGACCTGTTCTACCCTTCATGAAGTCTTGGCTCATGTTTGGGGGATTGGAGAACTACACTCCGGGGATTGCTATAATCACTATACTCCCCAGAGTATAATCACTAGCTCTTGTAAGAGCTGTTCCTGTTCCTGATTCGCTCTCTGGACTAAGGAGAAGTTCACCCACTGGAAGCTGGAGCCCGGTCTTGGGTCTAGGGTGGGTGGAGGACGACAAAACCCAAACCAAACTGCGGCGGTTCATGGGGTTTGCGGTGGTTATGGTGTCGAGTGCGGTGCTGATGGTCCTTGGCGAGCACTAGGAGCATCGTCCGACGGAGGCACCTAGTCGGGGTGGCAGGTGGTCCGTCACAGCATCTATGCTAGCCAAATTAGAATCTTCAGTACAAGACCAGATCTCATCCCTGCAGCGGGACATCCAAAATGTCAACAAACTCTTGCCTCCATAATATGGAACAGCACCAAATAGCCATGAACTATTGCATTACCAACATGTGACACCTCGAAGACCTAGACAACCGGAGTAGGAGGAACAACCGCCGAATACGAGGCCTACAAGAATCCTCAGAACCTAGAGAAGATTTATTTCAAATGCTCCAAGTTCTATTCAATACAATACTCCAAAGGCCTCCTGACACTATAGTGGTACTATAAATATAGAAAATAATCCAGGCACTCCAACGAATTCCAAAGCAGAGTCAATTTTTATTGGAACAAGGAACCAAAAAGCAACATTTCGACCCCTTAGCACATAAACCACACACAATATATAGGTGTATGTAACAAATTAACAAGTGATACTACAGCACATAAACCACACACAATATATAGGTGTATATAACAAATTAACAAGTGATATAACAGGTGAAGTGACTATAATTAATTAATAGCATAATCAGGCAATAAATAGAAACATAATCATCTCTCCAATCATCATCTCACATAATAGGAATGTCAGGGTAGTTCAGCCAATAAAATATAAAGAAGATAATTATTTTATTTAATCATTTAATTGTAGACAGGGTGTTTATCATTACTTTAAATACAACAACATGAATTAAATATAATTCGAAACACCAACGAAACAGAGCACTTACATTTCCGGGTGGGCTCACCTAGATGTGATCATGTGACCACGTCTGACGTATCAGATGTATCCAATTCTCCCAGTCATATGGTCAAATTAAACTACGTTATTGGAGCACTTAACAGCGCATGTATAACATGGTAAAGTATAAATGCGCGGGCGCAATATCGCGCATGCGCACAATACATCACTCCAGATAGCTAATTTGCGTGCGTAATACAACGCAAACGCACAAACGTTTCTCGGCCAGAGTAAAGACTAGAGTTGAGCGGACACCTGGATATTCGGCGGGTTCGGCCAAACTTTGAAAAAAAGTTCGGGATCGAACTTGACCCCGAACCCCATTGAAGTCAAGGTGGACCCAAACTTTTGGCAACAAAAATGCCTCTAAAAAAGTTCTGGAAAGGGCTAGAGGGCTTCAAAATGAAGTAAAATGGGGGTAAAAGTAGGACAAGTGCCCTGCAAACAAATGTGGATAAGGAAATCACTTAAAATAACATAAAAATTAAAAATACAGCTGAGCCATAAAATAGCACTAGATGGAATATTTTATTTTAGCTTTGGAAGAACATAAATCAAAATCTAAAGCATGGCTGTCAGGAGGATCACCAGAATTATCCATTTGAGAGAGGGTTGGAGTGCAGGGTATTCTCTTTCATTGTTCAAACTGAGCTCAACTCCTGATGCATGGAGAAAAGGCCTTCACAAGCCTCTGCTATGCTATTGTGTACATAGTTTATACTACGTGACCCATAGGTTGAGGAGGTGGTGACCATGGCGGTGTAGGTGGAAGCGGTGGTGGAGGAGGAGGAGGTAGCCAACACTTTTTTTTATGTTTGTTTTCTTTGTTTTTTTTGTTTTGTTTTTTAATTGGGGTAGCCCCCAAAATATTGGGATTTTGGACGTATAAAAAAAGAAACATTTGCAGCCTGTGGTGCATTTCTTGCAGTCCTGATGCATGGAGAAATGCTCAACTCCTGATGCATGGAGAAAAGGCCTTTGCACGCCTCTGCTATTGTGTACATAGTTTATACTAAGTGACCCATAGGTTGAGGAGGCGGTGACTGTGGCTTTGTAGGTAGACAACACGGTTTACACACACACATATATATATATATATATATATATATATATATTTTTTTTTTTTTTTTTTTAATTGGGATAGCCCCCAAAAAATACAACTCTCTTCTGCAGAGTGACTGACCCGTGCGTGCTGGAAGGAAGAATTGAGCAGAGGGCGCCAGGAAGCACAACCACCCTAGCCCACAATGCTTTTAAAGACTTCAAGGAAGCAGAAGAAGGCATCAGTGACCTTTTACAAGACTTTGAGCGCCAGTGCCTACTCCAAGACGTGGACCCCAGCGACTGAGTCACAATCCTGACCAGCAAACTAGAAGGGAAGGCAGCGGATATTTACCGGGCTGTACCAGAAGAGCAGATCAGAGACTATCCCTTTATTACCGAAATCCTCCTGGCCCGGTATGCGGTCACCCCCGAGCAATACCGCCGAAAGTTTAGGGAGACCCGGAAAGGGGAGAAGGAATCCCATGCGGATTGGGCATGCCACATCACAAGGGCCACCCAGAACTGACTAAACTCCCATCAAGCCAAGTTCCCGTAGGAGATCACCCAGCTCGTCATGCTAGAGCACGTCTTCAATGGGCTCCCCAACGACAAGGCGACGATGCATTCGTATGTCATCCATATCAACTTTCGATGCAATTTACTGCACCTAACATGGTGACCACGAGTAACGGGCAATCAGGGTTTGATTCCTGAGAGGGAGCCTGAGAAACAGCTACCACATGCAAGGAATGACCTACTCCCAACGCGGGAAGGTAGTGACGATAAATAACAATACAGGACTCTTTAGAGGCCCTGTAATTGTGATGAGTCCACTGGAAATCCTTTAACTCTAATCAATTGAAGGGCAAGTCTGCTGCTGCTCGCACAGTCTCATGAGGAGGTGAGCGGGAAGGTTGAAGTTACGCTGCAGCGCAGACAGGCGAGCAGCAGGAGATGAGGAGGAAGTGCACAAGGAGGTGTAACGGCGCCTGGCATATTACCGAGAGCCACCCTCAGAGGAGATTGTCAGCAGGACCTTTATGGAGGTGCAAGGTGCAGAAAGCCACAGCAGTTGGCACCTGTTTTTTTTTCAGCATGTAAAGTCTGCAAAGGACATATGGAAATTGTTTTGGAATTGTATCCAGGCAACAGTTTTCCTTATAAACTGACCTCTCAGTTTGACTTGTGAGAGTATTGCCCCCGAAATACAATATTGTTATATTAGTATTTGACGGTTGTATTTGACTCTCGGGTACGAAGTGCAACGCAGACCGCAAATGTACTATTTAGCAGCCCAAAAATGTGAATGTTTAAAAATGCTATGTCACAGCGCTATTTAACGGTTCTATTTGATTCTCAGATATGAAGAGCACGCCCCAAATTTACTTTTTAGCAGTTTAGCAGCAAAACAATTAGAATTTTTACAACTGCGCTGTAACCGCACTATTTGAAGCTTCTATTTGACTCTCAGACATGAAGAGCACCCCACTAATGTACTTTTTAGCACCCAAAAAAATGAACGTTTTAAAACTGCAATGTGACAGCAGTATTTGACGCTTCTATTTGACTCTCAGATATGAAGAGCACGGCACCCAAATTTACTATTAAGCAGATTAGCACACAGAAAATAAGAATGTTTACTATTGCGCTGTTACCGCACTATTTGATGCTTCTATTTGACTCTCAGATATTAACCCCTTAAGGACACATGACATGTGTGACATGTCATGATTCCCTTTTATTACAGAAGTTTGGTCCTTAAGGGGTTAAGAGGACACCCCAAATTTACTATTTAGCAGTTTAGCAGCAAAACAATTAGAATGTTTACAACTGCGCTGTAGCCGCACTATTTGACGCTTCTATTTGACTCTCAGATATGAAGAGCACCCCACTAATGTACTTTTTAGCACCCAAAAAAATTTAAGTTTTAAAACTGCAATGTGACAGCAGTATTTGACGCTTCTATTTGACTCTCAGATATGAAGAGCACGCCCAATATGTACTATTTAGCAGTTTAGCAGCAAAACAATTGGAATTTTTACAACTGTGCTATAACTGCACTATTTGACGCTTCTATTTGACTCTCAGATATGAAGAGCACCCCACTAATGTACTTTTTATCACCCAAAAAATGTTAAGTTTTAAAACTGCAATGTGACAGCAAGGGTAAATGGTGGGAACCGCACTCAATCCCAGCGGCCACGGGTGCTCCAGAGCAGGACCAGCAATCCCATGATAATAGGTAGAGAAAAGAGACTCACAGGCACTCCGAATTCAAGCCGCAGGCAGTTTTATTGTAGCAAAATGTAACACAACGTTTCGACCGTAAGGTCTTTTTTTCAAGCTGACACCACATAGTGAAAAAAGTGCTTATATAACAAACAATATCAAACAGGAAATCAATCAATAATCAAACTCAACTAATTAATAGGAGTTACTAATTGATACAAAGCAATTTAAAGGCACATATCAGTGCCAGTAGTGTTGCAAAATAAATACAGGGATCAAATCCCATAATACATTCATTGTACCAAATTTCACAAATAGTACTACAACAATAACTTAGTAAAATAAAAATAAAACATAAATTACTAAACAATTATACAGTTGCTAGGAATAGAATGGAGAGTGTGTAAATATATATCCTACTATGAGAGAATATTTAAATAATAATTTAACCTACAAGTGCCCAATACATGAAAAAAAGGGAGAAAAAGAGAAAAAGAGCAGAATTATTATTGTTTTTCTATAACAATCTAACTAGGGTACTACAAAAAGCCCTTATAACACTTCAGAAAAAAATCAAAACTTGACAATTAAACCTGCCGATAAGGGCAGAGTAATTGTGGTGTTGGACAGGATTGACTACATCAAAGAGATAGAAAGACAACTGGGTGATAGCGAAACTTATAAAAAAAAACTTCCAACTGACCCCACATTACCCTTAAAAAAGAAAATTGATATGATTTTCAAATTAGCATGTCATGACTTGACAATTGACAAAAAGATATTTAAAAATCTTACTGTTACCTCTCCTGTGATTCCCACATTGTATATTTTACCTAAAATTCACAAGTCTCTTATTAATCCCCCTGGGAGGCCAATAGTGGTGGGCATAGGGTCTCTCTTGTCCCCACTTGCAAAATTTCTAGACCAGGTGTCGAGACCCTTTCTAAATCAAATAAATCTTATGTAAAAGATACTTTTGAGGTACTTGAGAAGGTGAAAATGATGGAAAATGTACAGAATATAACATTGGTGACTTTTGATGTTAATTCTTTGTATACTTCCATCCCTCAGGATGAAGGCATAGCAGTGATGGGTGAGGCTTTTGAATTGTTGGGTTTTAAAGACCCCTCTTTATCATTCCTACTACAATTGCTTAAATTGTTGATGACCGAAAATTATTTTTCTTTTAGAGATTAATTTTTCATTCAAACTAAGGGCACTTCGATGGGTTCCAATGTGGCCCCCACATATGCCGGCATATTTATGGCCAAATTAGTAGAAAACATCATATACCAAAATGAACTATTCAAAAAGCATATTATAAACTGGTGGCGTTATACGGATGACGTGCTGGCATTGTGGTGTGGCCCGTTGGAAACCCTCGAAGAATTTTTTCAATTCCTCAATAATTGTTCGGATAGCAATAAATTCACCATGGAAATTGATCAGCATGCGAAAATTGATATTTTTATTGCTATTTTACGTTGCTTTTTGGTTCCTTGTTCCAATAAAAATTGCCTCTGCTTTGGAATTCGTTGGAGTGCCTGGATTATTTTCTATATTTAAAGTCTGTATTTGGTCCTTTTGGTACTGGGACTTATCCATTAGAGCACCCTGAATTCCAGGACAAAGGAATGAGTGCACCTCTATCACCTGCATATGCCACTATAGTGGTACTAGACAGAGCTCACCGAGCCCTTAAACCTAAAGGCTTGGCCCGGGATGCACCCCAGTATGTAAAATGTAGGGAGAACTACTACTCCTTCAAAGAAGAAATATTATAAAAAGCCTGCACTGTCCCTTTACTCCGAACAGAAAATAATCAACTTCAGATCTTCCCGGACTTATCCTGGAGTACTCTGCAAGGCAGACTAGCACTTCTTATCATCATATATATAGGGCCCAATTCAAAATTCTGGCGTTTGCTTACAAATCCCTACATAATGCTGCTCCAACATACCTATCCTCCCTCATACACAAGTATGTCCCGTAGAGACCCCTGCGCTCATCCCAAGACCTACGCCTATCCTCTGCCCGGATCCCCACCTCTGACGCTCGCCTTCAAGACTTCTCTAGGGCTGAACCTATTCTGTGGAACTCCCTTCCCTCCTCAATCAGACTTTCACCCAGCCTCCACTCCTTCAAAAAATCTTTGAAAACTCACTTCTTCATTAAAGCATATCAATTAAACTGTCAGCAGGTTTCTCATCCCCCACCCCATGACTCCTTTCCTGCAACTGTCAAAAATGACCTACCAAGCACTCAATAAACCCTTCTCTAACAAACTATTTAATTCCCCTTGTAACGGACCGTTTCAGCAGACAAGGGGTAAAATCCGTTTAGGCAATAATCCCCTTTTCACAGACAGGCACAGCTACTGTAGAAACACTCACAAATTGGATATAAGTGAATGCACCAAACTCCCGAACTGCATACAAGGGAATAAGGTAGCACTCCAAACTCCCGAACTGGAACCTCACGAATAGCTGCTAGCAGACGAACAGGAAAAGCTCCCAAGCGGCTTACACTCCTGGCAGTCAGTCTCTATCAGCATACAGTGAATCCCCCCAAGAACGAGACAAGGCTCCGTGTTGAGGGTCAAGCAGTGGTCTGTTTATTGAGGGCTACCTGCCCCTGTAGTTATGCAGGTCTCCCACCTGGTGGACACTCCCCTAGGGGACCAAATGGGAGACTGTAACAATGGACAGACAAGTACCAATTACAGACATACAGAAGTAAAACATCCCCACAATGCATCCTGGCTTCCTCCCCTCTGCCCTGGAGAAGTAATTCAATTATCTCCCAGGACAAAGGCAAAACTCCATTACACACGTGGGGACAAAAACAGTAAATATATACATTTAACATATCCCCAGATAGCTCAGGTCTGAGTGCACATTATTAGGTGAATGGCACTCAGACCACACGAATACAGTTTATTTATTTTTTATTTTTATTTTTATTTTTTATTTTTTTTTATTGAAGCATTTTTCTTTTTCACAATGAAAGACAATTATGCTGGGCCTAAGATATTCAATTCGTATATAATGTAACAAACAAATAAATATTTAAATAAATTATTACACATTATTTGGCATTATACAAAGACATATTATCACAATAATCACCTAGGAACCAGCATAAAATAACACTTAAAACAAAATAAAAGACAAGAACCGTTACCAAAATTTAGAGCACATAATTTAGAGCACATGATCAATTATTTTCTTCGACATTAGTCTATATATCTCCACGTCTATTTTATATTCTATTTGATTTATCACTTAGTAAAACCAACATATAATCACAATAGAATACAGATATAAAAAACTATCTAGATAGAAGGATGTCCAAATAAGCCCTTATATTTTTTTAACCAATCTTTATACCATTGTTTCCTCTTCGACATAAAAGTCGAATTGTTGATCAGCTCATATTCCATTGACATTTGAAACATGACTTGATCGATCAGTAGCCGCTTATCAAACGGCTTTGATGATTTCCAATGTCTCGCAATAATAATTTTAACAGCGACTAAGCAATGAATGGCAAAACAAACATCCTTCTGGGAATTAAAAATCAGATTTAGATGTAAGAGGGCCGAAGCGGCATTCTCCTCAATTCTATTTGTCGTCATAGCTGTAAAAATATTAAAAGCCCATGACCATAGATATTTAACAACAGGACAGGTCCACCATATATGTGTATAAGTACCTGGCTGACTTCCACATCTCCAACACGTTGGATCAGTAGAATCATATATTCTAGCCAGTCTGGCTGGAGTGTAGTACCATCTATATAAAACTTTAAAATGGCACTCAGACAAGTTAAGGCAGTGTATATATTTGTTTACCAGACTTAGAGAGGAATTCCACTCTTCTACAGAAATCTGCAAATCTAATTCTAATTCCCACGTTTTAATCAGTCTATGAGGGGATTCTTTAAGCAGCTCCAACAAGGACGCTGCAACAGACAAGATCTTTCTGATAGATTGACTACGAAATACAAATTCCAATTTCTTTGCCAATATATTAGATGTTTTAATAACGTTTTTATAGATGAAATTTTTTAAGCGAAGGTAAGTAAAGATTTCTCCACGTGGAATGTGGAGAGTATCTATAATGATTTGGAAAGGTAAAATTTTATCTCCCTGCATAATATCTGCAATCCTAAGTTTATCAACATTATTCCAATACTTTAACGAGAAGTCTTCTATCAGAATTTCCAATATATCAAGTGTACATGTTTTAGGTATAAGATTATTTATGCCTAGTTTTTTCTTGATATAAAGCCATTCTTCCAGAGTCTGAGATAATATCAACGAGCTGGTTAGGGGTGAATTCATAAGAGTGGTCCTTGTAATTGTCCACATAGAATGTTGTAATTTGTTCAAATGAGCCACTTTGGATTCTATAATATACCAGGGCTCAGAAACCTGTTTAGGATCCTGGAGAAGATAGATATGCCTAATAATATTCGCTTGATAACTGTATACAATACTAGGGAAATTTAGACCACCGTTACTCAACTTTTTGGTTAGAATCTTTTGAGTAATTCTAGGTTTTTTGTAGTTCCAGATAAAATTATTAAAACTTGATTGAATCATTGCTAACCAGGGTACAGGGACTTTAAGTGGAATCATGCAGAACAAGTATAGCCATTTAGGTAGAATATATGAGTTAATAATATTGATTTTGCCTTGCCATGAGGTTTCTAAATTTCTCCATTTTTTAAGTTTGAGATTCATGTTACGGATGAAAATAAATATATTCCTCTCCATTATTCCAGCCGGCTTAGCAGTTATAACTAGTCCCAAGTAGTTTATTTCTAAATCTGTCCATATGAATTTGTAAGTGTCGGCTAAGATAGTGACTTGTTCCCTATTCATATTCATGAACATTACTGTGGATTTGTTAATATTTAATTTGAAATTTGAGATAATGGAGTATCTATCAATTTCAGACATTAAAGATTTCAAAGACGACTCTGGAGAGGAGAGCGTGAGTAGCGCATCGTCCGCATAAAGAGATATTTTAGCATCCAGAGTATTCATTTGAACACCTCTTATCAGTGGATTGTTCCTGATATTAATAGCCAGAGGCTCAATGGACAGAATATACAACAAGGGGGAGAGCGGACACCCTTGACGCGTTCCATTTTTGAGTGCAAACCACCCTGCGGTAATATTAGGGCCCACAGTGCGTGCAGAAGGGGCGGAATACAAAGCCATTATGGCCTTGTGTATCCAGCCTGTAAACCCAAAAGCAGTAAGAACTTCAGCTAAGTAACCCCACCCGACCCTGTCAAATGCTTTTTCGGCATCTAGGGACAGGGCCAGGAGGGGAACTGATCTCTATTGGCCAAGTCTACGATGTCTATTATTCTCCTAGTATTGCTAGATGCTAACCTACCCGGTACAAACCCAATCTGATCCGGATGGATCAGGGTCATAATTATGGACTTAATTCTCTCCGCGATTATGGCCGCATATATCTTCATGTCTACGTTAATTAGAGCTATAGGTCTATAATTACTAGGATCGGTGCTAATTTTATTTTGTTTTAGTATTGGAATAATATTTGCTTGTAGTAGTTCAGTTGGAAAGGACTCATTTATGGCTATTTGATTAAACATTTCCGTTAAAGGTTTAGTCAATAAAAACTGCATATGTTTATAATATAAATTTGAAAAACCATCCGGACCCGGGGTTTTATTAATGGGTAATCTGTTTATTTGAAACTGAACTTCGTCCTCCGAAATGATTTTATTTAAGTTTAATAAATCCTGGTGAGTAACTTTTGGTATCTGCGTATCGAGTAAATAATTTTTGATATCGTTAACCTTAGGGGACAGTTTTAAATTATACAAATCTTCATAGAATTGATTAAATCTTTCCCCTATTGAAGAAGGGGTCGAGTAGACCTTTTGACCATCGATCAATTGTTCGACTCTATTTTTTGCATTATGATTTTGCAATCGTTTAGACAGATTTTTATTTGCTCTATTCCCCGTATGGTAATTATTTAGTTTTAATTTGTGAATATTTATTTTAATTTTCTGTTCAACCTTTAAATTTATTTGTTTTTGTAAACCATTTAACTTAGTTTTAATTTCTGCAGAGGGATTCTGTTTATTTAATTTCGATAGATTATAAAACTCGATATACAGATCACTTAAAGTCTTTCCAGTTTTAATCTTCATAATGTGGGCTAGTTTAATTAAATATCCTCGCATGACTGATTTATGTGTACACCAATTATTTGCTGGAGATGTATCAGAGGAGCTATTTTCTAGCCAAAAATATTTTAGTAATTGGGTTAGTTCCTCCTTACTCTTTGGATCATTAATAAGAGCATCGTTCAATCTCCAAGTATTTCGAACTGGGGGAGATTTGTTTCCAAGCTCCATTAGTATAAAACTATGATCTGACCAGATACTATCTTTAATTTCACTTGTATTACATAAAGGAATCGAATTTGCATCTAGTAAACAAAAATCAATCCGTGAATATGAACCGTGTACACAGGATTGGTGAGAGTAATCTTTATCAGTTGGATGTAATATTCTCCATATATCGTGCAGATTGTATTGTTTGCAGATATTATAGAGTTTTTTAGCCTGCTTAATAGTTCTTTTATCGATTAAAGTGCCAAATGTGTACAACTTGTCCATTTTAGGGTCACTCACACAATTAAAGTCCCCGGCTATAATTAGGTGACCTTTGTGTACTTTATCAACTTGCTTCATTATTGACAAAAATTTAGCCATAGGATCTACATTCGGCAAATACACATTGACTAAAGTATAAACCGTATTGTCAATGGCACAGACAATAATTATAAATCTGGCTTCTGTATCCAATTCGATATACTTGATTTCCACATTGATATTACTATTGAAGATAACTGCAACCCCTCTTTTTTTGTTATTCGTTAGTGAAGCATGAACAATGGTGGGAAACTTATCCCCTCCCCATTTCTGGGTAAGATCCTTTAGCCAATGGGTTTCTTGTATGAATGCCAGTTGTATATTGTGTTCAACTAGGGAGTCATACAATCTTCTCCTCTTTCTATTTGTATTTAAGCCTTGTGCATTTAAAGACATAAACTTAATCATATCTTTTATAAAAAGTTTTCAAAAGTATTTGATGTCCTTGGTCCAGACGTCTAAAGTCAAAGATTTGGACAACTACTGTCATCAAGAATTTCTCCAAAGTATCGTGTGCTCTAAAGTAAAAACAAAAAAACAACTCAAATACAGAGATATACCACCCATGATAAAAAAATTGAATCGAAATCGATCCAATAGCCACAAACAACATATAACAAGTATTGAAGAACATAGTTCCCTAGTTCTTTCCCTTTCCCCCTTCCCCCTCTTTTCTCTCTTACACTGTAAATTTCAGATAGAACTAGAAATTAACAGAGACAATGTAGTATCACTACACCAAGAGGGGCAACCTCCCAGGAAAACTAAAAACAGCCTCAGAGAGTCTTGCATCCACTATTTCTATTTCAGTCGAGAAGAAAGAGAGACCTCCAGAATGGTCCCACCAATCGTATTCAGTATATTTTAGTATCAATACACTTAACCAGACAGGGTCGTTATTTAGATGAAAAAAAGAAGAAAATTAGATATGCATATCAGTTGTCTATATAAGAGTGAGAAATTAGGTACAGAATAAAGGTATATTTGGGTCTGCTATGATTTCCAACATCAAAAGTATAGGCCATAGCAGGTTGAGTTTACCCGTAACATTATAGGATTCTAATGTGGGGCTACTTAAAAAAGTAATTATGACTCTATGTTGACGAATAAATATGGATTGGATCAGACTTTGGTTCGTCACTTTTCCTTTCGTTATCTAATTCAGCTTAACCCCCTTAAACCACCTCAAATCCAAAGTCAACTTATCACCTCCCCAATATATATAACTATTAAGTGATCATGCCATGATTTATTAACTTCATAATCTAATCCCATCAGTGACCATCTACCCCCACTTCTTAGTAGCAGTGAATAACAATGGGTTTATATTTCGTACCCAAAAAATTGTCTTATTTTTCCTTGATTCGTGTATCCCCAACAACATTACCATTTAAAGAATAAAAATATCGTGCAAATGTAATACCATTGTGCCTGTGACAATTATTTGTGCACGTTTATATAAAAATATGCATAGACTCGTTAATATCTGATCTGTCCCAATAGACATCCTTCCATATTTGCTTCCAAATAGTGATAAGTATGGATATTAAGCATTGAAAAATTAACGTTCTTTTCCCTATACCTATTTTCATATTTTCACACAGTGTTATCTTTTAGTAGTGAAACAAAATTGAGTGAATATGACGCTTATTTATATATACAGTAACGTGTCTATATACATATAGGCCATAGCAATTTAATTTACCCATGGCTTATAGGGTTGCTAATGTGTATCAACTTACTTACTTAAACCTATAAGCCATAACAGCTTAGATTTATCCGTGACTTTTACAATTTCTAATGTGAATCTACTTAGGAGAGTAATTATTACTCTATGAAAGCAAATAAATAATGAATAGATAAATAAATAAATATATATTGCATCAAACTTTAGTTCATACTTTTCTTTTCCTCTACTAGTTCAACTTAAGCAGAATAAAATCCAAAATCAACTAATCATCGCCCCTATATATAAATATTGAGTGATCATGGCATAATTGTAATAACTTTATAATCTAATCCTTTATGTGACCATCAACCTTGACATTCTTAATAGTAGTGAATAAAGGTAAGTTAACATATCATACAATATTATCTAATAGTAGTAAAGCAAAATACCGTGAGTATATCACTTTTATGTATATAGACTATTATGTTTGAGGAGTGATACATTATCCATATTATAATACCATTGTGCCCATAGCAATTATTTAAGGGAGTTTTTTTTTTTTTTTTAACCCCTTGAGGACGCAGGACGGTTCAGGACCGTCATCGGCATTTTTGCGTTGCCGACCGACGACGGTCCTGAACCGTCCTAAATTTAAAATGTACTTACCCGATCGCCGTCGTTCCCCCGGCGGCGATCGGCGGTGCTCCCGGTGTGGGGAGACTGCCTGCAGCCCAGACAGTCTCCCCATGGCGGTTTAGGACCCCTGGGGCCCTGTGATCGCCCAACAGGGCGACCACATGGTCACAATAGGTGTCCTAGACTCTGCCTGCAGGGGGACTGTCTGTGCTGACAGGCAGTCTCCCTGCAACTGTAAAATCATAAAAAAATGTAAAGTTATAGTTAATTAAAAAAAAAAATATTATTATATATGTGTATATATATGATATATAGACATATATTATACCTATATAATATATGTCTATATATCATATATATAATGTCATGCTAAGTGTATTTTTATATTAATATGTACATATATTAATATAAAAATACACTTATAATTAATTTGCACACGTATATATATAATATATAATAACTATATATATTGTATATATATATTATTATAAAATATGAATAATAAATAATTTAAATTAAATTAAAAAAATTAAAAATAATAATAAAAAATTGAAAAAAAATTATATATCTATACGAAATTTTATTCTAACTGTATTTTGATATTAATATATATATATTTATATCAAAATACACTTAGAATGAAATTGTATATATATCTATGTATATTTAAATAAATAAAAAGAATGCAAACTATTCATATGTCGATATACAAAATTACATAAATAATTATATAAATATACACGTAGACTTCAAATATATAAATATGCATATATATTTAAATTCTACGTGCGTATTTAGGTAATATTTTTACATAATTAAGTTATTTTATTGATTGCAATTTAAGGGACCTGCCTGCCAACCCAGGCCGAAAGACCAGAGAATTTAATTTGCTATCACTGTATTTTACCCTGTAACGTTCTACGACACCCTAAAACATGTACATGGGGGGTACTGTTTTACTCGGGAGACTTCGCTGAACACAAATATTAGTGATTCAAAACAGTAAAACATATCACAGCGATGATATTGTCAGTGAAAGTGACTTTTTTTGCATTTTTCACACACAAACAGCACTTTTACTGATGATATAATTGTTGTGATACATTTTCCAGTTTTGAAACACTAATATTTGTGTTCAGCAAAGTCTCCTGAGTAGAACAGGACCCCCCATGTACAGGTTTTATAGCGTTTTTGAAAGTTACAGGGTCAAATATATAGGTCAAATATTTTTACATTGAAAATGGCCAGGTTGGTTACGTTGCCTTTGAGAGCATATGGTAGCCCAGGAATGAGAATTACCCCCATGATGGCATACCATTTGCAAAAGAAGACAACCCAAGGTATTGCAAATGGGGTAAGTCCAGTCGTTTTTAGTAACCACTTAGTCACAAACACTGGCCAAAATTAGCGTTCAATTTAGTTTTTTACTTTTTTCACACACAAACAAATATGAACGCTAACTTTGGCCAGTGTTTGCGACTAAGTGGCTACTAAAAAAGTCTGGACATACCCCATATGGAATACCCTGGGTTGTCTACTTTTAAAAAAATATGTACATGTGGGGTGTTATTGAGCAATTTATGACAGATAACAGTGTTACAATGTCACTATTGATACATTTTAAAAATGTATGTTTTGAAACCGCAATATCCTACTTGTACTTATAGCCCTATAACATGCAAAAAAAAAGCAAAAAGCATGTAAACACTGGGTATTTTTGAACTCAGGACAACATTTTGAATCTATTTAGCAGTTTTTTTCATTCGCTTTTGTAGATGAGTAAAAGATTTTTCACATAAAATTCAAAAAACGTGTATTTTTTTCAATTTTTCATCATATTTTTTCATTTTTTTTTAAATTAAATTAGATGAGATTATATAAATAATGGTATGTAAAGAAAGCCCCTTTTGTCCTGAAAAAAACAATATATAATTTGTATGGGAACAGTAAATGAGAGAGCGGAAAATTACAGCTAAACACAAACACCACAAAAGTGTCAAAAAGATGCCTGGTCGCAAATGTACAACATCGCAAAAAAAGTCCAGTCCTTAAGGGGTTAAATAATAATTACACCCCTAATAGAGAGTTCAGACCTTTCCCTTTTATATGTTCTAAATACGTCCCTTTTATCATTTCTTTCTCTTATCTTTTCGCCTTTTTTTTTTTTCCTTTTTCCCCTTTTCCCCTCTCCCCCCTTTCCCTAGCATATCACTTCTTTTCTCCCTATATGCCTTGTTTTCTTAACCACTTAATGGAGCTGCTACATTAGTTTCTTGCCCTTGAGCCATTCCACTAAATCTATATTAGTATCAAAAGTCTCTCTTTTGTCTTCATATGTCAACGATAGTTTCAAAGGATATAGCCACCTATATCTTATATTGTGAGATCTAAGAATTTGGGTTGCAGAACTAAATATTTTCCTTTTCTGTCTGGTTTCAAAGGAGAGATCCCGGAACACCTGAGCATTTTGAAAACAACCAGAGTTGATTTGATTTGTTCGGGCTGACTTCAGAATTGATTCTTTAAATTCATATGAAAAAAAACAGGCGATGATGTCCCGTGGAAGATTTTTCTGAATTGAGTGAGGTTTAAATAATCTGTGACATCTTTCTATTATTTGATCATGTGGATCAAACACAATACCCAGAACTTCTGCGAAATCCAACAAGGTTAGTTTTAAATCTTCTTGTGGGTCTGTCTCAGGTATATTCCTGAAGCGTAGATTTCTGCGCCGGCTGCGATCTTCCAAGTCAATTATTTCGAGTTCTAATGCCGAGATCTTAGTTTGAGCGTTCGTGCTTTCTTGCATAAGACTTTTAACTTGAAAATCCATTGCTTTGAATTGGTCTTCTATTCTGTGCATATTAGCAGCGAGAGCATTTATTTCTTGTTTAATTTCTATTTTTATTGCTGCTGCAGTCATAGCTAATTCGGTCTTTATTTCATCCAGATTCGCTCTGAGGGTAGTTTGCAATATAGTAAGCGTAATTTGATCTGTTTCAGCAGGTTTTCTGCCCTCAGCCTCAGGAATATCAAGACTAGAATCTATGTCATTCACTGTCAATTTAGAATTTTTGTTCTGTTGAGGTGAAAAGTAAATGTTCATTGATTTGTCTTGAGAAAGGTCTTTTTTCTCCTTTCTTGATGAAGTCTTGGTATCATTAGGTTTTCTTAAAGCCATATTGAAAAAATAAATCCGAGTTGAAGTTGCACACCAGTATGTATGGTTGCTCTTTAATTATGCAAACTTGGAATTGCACTTGGAATTGCACAGTGGTGTATACAATTGCCCCTTAGATGTATAAGTAGGCATACAAAAAAAAAAAATATAAATAGGAATATACAGCTGTTCGTTCTGTTCGTTCTCCCCCAAAAAATGAGAATATAAGATATATAAGATAATTAGCTGTTATTAGTAGCATTTAGTTGCACACTAATAGTGTGAATTACCGTTTGAAATATGTCGATAGACAAAGGTAGAGAAAAAATATGAATCTTTGGCAGAAGGAGCAGCGTTTGCCACGTGGGAAGCGGCAACAGCAACCTTATGAGGGCATATAGGCAGAGTGTTTCCTCCGGTGAGTTACCTTAGCATTTGCTTAAAAAAGGGAGCGGGTAGCTCCTAATCAGGGCTGGAGACAGGAGGGCGTCAAAGGCTTTATTTTCCGACGGCAGACTGCAATGACTCCTCAAGGCTGAAGCGGGAGCACGGACACCTCATCCCGGAGCGGCCGCATCAAAACATGCCATCCCTGGTGGCTGCCCCTCCTCCTCCGTCACAACGACGCCGCACGCAGAGCCGTCAGCACGTCATAACGCCCCCTCTGCCCCACGAATACAGTTTAATTGCCATGGAGCCAAAGTCTTTAATTACACTAATATGCTCCATGGCATGGCTATCTGGGTTAAAACATTCCTCCAACACAAAATACCGAATTTACATGCATTCGCCAAATCAGTACCAATTAGAACCATGGGCTGGAGGTTCAGCGGTGCCTGCACGTAAAAGTGTCCGGGTTTGTGGCATGAAAGCCGGACAGAAAAGCGCTGGCTGCCCGGGGAGCTCCAGAACACCGCCATCTAGCGGCCGCTAAGTGTAACCGCGGCCACGCAGTAACAATCAATTAAGCTGCGGTTAAGACCCTGGGATGCTTGAAACTATCCAACAGGTCGTATAACCTTCAACTTTCCACATTAGGCAAATATATCAACCTCTTTCTGCCCTAGGGGATATTCAATCCCTATGTTTTATTAGTTTCTTATCATTTATTTACTAACAAATGGATATTTTTAACTCATATACTGGTTAATTTGCCTCCATGAAAGGAGATTACTTGGAAACCGGCACAGACGTGCTAAATGAGTGACAGTCATCCGTGTAATCCAAGGGTTCAATGAGGTCCCCATACAGCTACTGGATAGCATTGATCCCCCCAGACAGTATTCACTCTCGCTCCCTCTAATATGATTAAAAACACTGTGTGTAACTCATCGATAATCCCCATTGTTTTACTCCTATTCCCAGAGGCTACCATTATGGTAAATTATAGCATTATACTAATCAAACAAAACAAAAAAAAGGGGGGGAGAGGGGATGACTCAGTGGGACTATGTTTATCCACTTTACAATATGTCAATATGTCAATTTAGACAGAGAGACAGTTGAATTTCTACTGCCAGAGTTGAGATTAACTCACATCAGACATCGGCAAAGTAAAGGAGGAGACTATATTTAAAAGAAAAACTACCACAACAAGATGACATAGTCTTACATTAGAGGGGCAAAGGTTTAAAAATAATATCAGGAAGTATTACTTTACTGAGAGGGTAGTGGATGCATGGAATAGCCTTCCAGCTAAAGTGGTGGAGGCTAACACAGTGAAGGAGTTTAAGCATGCATGGGGTAGGCATAAGGCTATCCTAACTATAAGATAAGGCCAGGGACTAATGAAAGTATTTAGAACACTGGGCAGACTAGCTGGGCCGAATGGTTCTTATCTGCCGTCATTTTCTATGTTTCTATGGCACTAAAGTAGATTTAAGAGCCTAGTATTCCATACTAGGTTTGCTGGAGGTGGCATCTATGAACCTTGATAACCAAACCCTTACTCCTTACACCTTCTGAAAATTAGCGCATATTATCGGTACACATCTGTCGCCAGGTTACCTCTGAGCGGTGTATACATTTGCCAAATAACAGCACTACTGTGCCATTGGTCCAGCGAAATTGACTCATGGGGTCTGAAAACCGACTCCTCACAGGAATACATTGCGCACCCCTTACAAAAAGGTTTCATAAAGTGTTATGTTCTTATGTTATACCTGATTCTTTTTCTCAAAGTTTTTTCTATTGTACCTATGCCTAGAATAATTGTCAGCAGTTACCTTGTGTATCAGATACACTTAACACATTACTCACAGATATACTCTGATCATGGCTAAGGTTACTATTCTATCTTATCATGTCTGAGGCCTAAACCAACCAGAAAAGAGAACTCTAATGATGAGGGATATCTCCAAATCGGGAGCAGATATTGTTTTGCTGCAGGAAACACATTTTAGGGGTCCTACTGCACCATAAGCAGTACCACACTACTTTTTATAACAACTACTCCAAAAGCAAATCCAGGAGAGTAACAATTCTCATAAATAACAACATCCCCTTCATTTACAATAACAAGTTCTCAGATGAATTGGGTAGATTTCCCATTGTAAACGGAATATTGGGAGCAACACCAGTCACTTTAGTAAACATCTACCTCCCTAATAGGAAACAATGTGTGGCATCCTCTCTTTGCTCCACAAACATACAGTAGGAATACTGATCATAGGTGGGGATCTCAACCTGTCATTGGATGCAGGTAGAGATAGCACAGCACACGACTCATCTCATCTTGCCACAGCATGAACACAGATGGACAATATTATAACGCAAAACAGGCTGACAGACTACTAGAGGATACTTAATCCCAACCTCAAAAGAGTCGGTCTCATGGCTGCAGAGTCCCACTGGCCGCATGGAAGTCCGTGCCAACCAATGGGAGAAGGGGCGCCCATTCAAACTGGGTTTGCGCCATTCTCCTGATTGGTCGGCACCAGTGAGCGCTGATTGGTCGCTGCAGGGCGCAGACGACCAATCAGAGATGGAGCGCCCGGTTAAACGGGGTTTCGCACCCTTTGCCTGTAGAGGCTGGTTGAATTATGCAGGAAGGCCCGGCTGTTGTCAGGGCTAAAGTAACCGATTTCTCCAACCTGTAGTTAAATTTACCCATGGAGGTCATGTGCGATGATAACATGGCATGAATATCTGCAGAATTAGCATTGCTTGGGCCTTCCCCTGCCTCCATATTATCTGATGATGTGCGAAGTAGTTTGAACAGCTCTGCTCATCTAGCGGTAGCTGGGTATTACATAGTTACATAGCTGAAAAGAGACTTGTGTCCATCAAGTTCAGCCTTCCTCACATATGTTTTTGCTGTTGATCCAAAAGAAGGCAAACAAACCTAGTCTGAAGCATTTCCAATTTTGCAACAAACTAGGAAAAAATTCCTTCTTGACCCCAAAATAGCAGTCAGATGTCTCCTTGGATCAAGCAGCTATTACCCCACTAATTAGAAATTATATCTGTAACAAAACGTGTAACAAAAACACCCCAGTTAACCAGTATAATGGCTGCTTATATATAAATGTGAACTCAGAGTATTTGTTGTTTTACCTTCTGACTATGGCCCTGGGATATATGGCATTTGAAAACACTATTTGTGCCCTGTGACAAAACTGGAGATTGTGCACAAATATGACTATTGTCCATATTTTTATGACTCCCTTCGTTTGTTGCACTGTTCCCCATGTGTTTCATCTTTTGGTTCAGCTGGATAGACTACCAGACAAACTGTGGAGTTACTGGGTGGCCACCATTTCATGTATCAGAGGCACATGGTGAGAACAATGGATGAAGCACATGGTGAGAACAATGGATGGCGGCCATTTTAACTCACAGACACTGTTTGGACTTTTCTACACGGTGCCATCTCGCCGGTATTTGGTGCACAAAGACATTGTTCAGTAGTTTTAAACTACAGAACAGGGGACACATTTAACAGTAATTATTTTTCATATAAACTGTATATGTTCTGCGGAATCTGCATTAAACCGTATCTTCCAAACTACTGAACGGATCTGGGTGAATTTTGGATATGTGGTTCACCCAGATCCCCCGGTTCTGAGGATATATATATATATATATATATATATATATATATATATTTATGTGGTTATTGCATGTTTTGGGGTCTCTGTGATATGTTTTATAATACTGTATTTTCCTGCCTGTGATAATTAAGTTAGTCTATTGTGTTGAGATAATTGTATCACAGGCAGAGGGGAGGATTTCTGATGTAATGAATGGGAGTGTTAGCTGTGTTGTAATGTGTTGATTGGATGTTCTTCAAAACCCTGTGGGCAGTACTATGTTTGTAAAATGTGAATAAAAGAGGCTGTATGTGCCAGTACAGTCAGTTCTTCTTCACCCTTCAAAACGTAGCTGTGTCTCGTTGGTGAAAGGGAATTTGCAGCTTAACCACTAGCTCTTTTCAGAGCTCTGCCTCTCTATTGCTCCAGGGATCCAGCGGATTGGACTTAACTTCTCCCCTACAACCTAGCATCTTGCCCGCAGGAAGGACGTCGCCAACGGCAGATACCCCTCACTGCCCTGTGTAGCCGTTACAATATCCCTGTATGTTATGTTTTTGCAAGTATTTATCCAATTGCAGTTTAAACATATGTAATGACTCTGACAAAAAACACCTCTTCAGGCACAGAATTCCATATCATTATTGCTCTTACTGTAAAAAAAAACCTTTTCCTTGCCTTAGATGAAATCTCCTTTCTTCCAGCCTAAATGTGTGACCTTGTGTCCTATGTATAGCCCTGTTTATGAATAGATTTCCATATTAAGGTTTGTACTGGTCCCGAATATATTTGTATAATGTTATCATATCCCCTCTCAGGCGCCTTTTTTCCAAAACTACACAGATTAAATTTTTTTAACCTTTCTTCATAACTGAAATGCTCAATTCCTTTTATAAATTTTGTAGCTCGTCTCTGCACTTTTTCTAGTGCCATGATATCTTTCTTTAGAACAGGTGCCCAAAATTGCATAGCATATTCAAGGTGTGGTCTTACCAGCGATTTATAAAGAGGCAAAATTATATTTTCATCCTGAGAATTTATGCCCCTATTTATACATGATAAAACCTTACTGGCCTTAGCAACTGCAGATTGACATTGCATATTTCTGCCTAATTTGTTGTCTATAACAATTCCCAAATCCTTCTCGTTTGTGGCTATCCCTAGTTCACTACCATTTAGGGTGTAAATTGCTTGTGCATTCTTAACCCCGAAGTGCATAACTTTGTATTTCTCAACGTTAAATTTAATCTGCCATTTTAGTGCCCAGTCCCCCAATCTATCCAAATCCCTCTGCAGCAAAGCAATATCCTGCTCACATCTGATTACTTTACAAAGTTTTGTGTCATCTACAAACACTGATACATGGCTTTCAATGCCTATTTCAAGATCATTTATAAATATGTTGTGACGGTAGTCACCATCACTGGGGATGGAAGACAGACACTATGGGTGGGCTCCCAAATTCCTTTTGTGTTTTGTCACATTGGGCCTATTATTTGTGCAGGGTATGTTGAATGTATTGCTGGTCTCTTTTTCCTGTCCTATTGCCTCCCCAGCAGGGCGTTGTCCCAGGGACACTGCCAGACCAGTTTAAACTAACTCCCCTGTCCTTCCTCAATCTCCCATCAGCCCTTGCTATTGTCTGACCCCACCCTTCCTTGTATTATAGTAATCTATGTAACCTATTGTATGTAAATGAGGCTGTTGGGGGCTTAAATTATGTGTGCTATATTCATTAAAGAGTTGCTGTTTAACCTTCACCATGTGTCATCTGGTGTTTGGTGCAGGGTGGAAAAGTAATCCCAGTCAAGCCTCGGCGTCTGGGTCTGAAGTGTTTCAGGGTCCCTGATAGCTACAAGGAAGCAGACTTGGCGGAGGTACTTGGTGTGAGTACAGGAGCTCTGTTACATATGTTAAATAGAATATACTGAATAAAAATAGTTATTTAAAATTTCTGCTTTTTCCCAGTCTTCATTATATAACAAACCCAACTCTGTTTCGAGTGTACCTTCACTTTCATTTTTTTTATTTTTTAAGAATTTATGTACTTGAAAAAATGTTGGGGGTTGGTTTTGCATTCTTTGGCTATCAATTTCTAATTTTCTAGTTTTTTTTTTTAATTATACGTTTTAGTATACCCCACATGCTTTTGCTTTTTTGAGTTTATTAAAAAATTACCATATTGTGATCACTATTTCCCAAATGCTCTCCTACTTGAATGTTGGTTAAAAGATCAACATTGTTGATTCATAAAGGTGTAATTTAACACATTCAAAACCTGATTCCCCTTGCTGAAGTACTAGTCCCTCTATATCCAATTTATGTCCAGGTAATTAAAATCTCCAATAATTTTTTTTCAATTTGACAATTTTAATTTTGTCTTATTCGGATGGGAAGGGTACAGAAAATAAGGGTAATGGGTTAGGACAAAGGAGCATTGTTCATCCATTTGACATTGTTTCATACAATGCAGGAGATACCAAAAATACAGTACACTTTATGTTGGTTTGAGGCATGCTCAGGTTACATTTCCCTTGTGGCATCATCATGGCAGAAGTGTAATGAAGCTTCGGTGAAACACCATACTCTTGTTTTCAGACTTCCCTTGGCTTCCCCCCCACGCACTAGGTGTTAAGTATTAGTGCCTGGCCTCGGCTTTAGGAGCTGCATAAAGGGGGTGAAGCCAGAGGGTTGGTTTATCAGGCGGGTATTCCACGGATGTATTTGGGGCGTGTTCTTCTCTTTACCGGGTGACTTCTGAGAGTCTCTCGTAAGGTCTGTATCCTATATGTGGGGTTTCCCAGTGCTCACTCCCATATTGGGCTTTGCCATCTGGTGGTGGTTTACCTGCCCAGGTGCCTCTGTGTCCCGTGTGGGGAAGGGGGAAGGAAGACATATTGGTGGGGGGGTGTAACATATTTACATGTGGGTGTTATTACTTAACCTCGTGTTACCATCTACCTGATAGGGGTTATCACTTTATGTACAATCCTTATCTGTTTGAAGGGTGTGTTGTGGTGGGGTTCCTTTATACCTTGGTTCTTTCTGAGTTCCTGGCAGGGCCGGACTGGCCCACCGGGATACCGGGAAATTTCCCGGTGGGCCATCGGCACCTGGGTGTCAAGGTTGTCATCAGTTAGACAGACAGCCAGACGTGGTCGCTCCTGGAGTTCCCAACAGGGGACTTGAACCGGGGAACTTCTCAGTCCAGGTCCTGCTTTCTGCCTCTGAGCCACAGCAGCTTTATACAGAGACTACTGATTCCGGCCCTGTTCATCCTGGCATGGCTACTACACCGGGGGCTGCACCTTGACTTGGCTGTGTCTCACCTGACTCTGATCAGTCATCAGCAGAGTATTTAAACCCAGCCTCGCCCTGTGCTCAGTGTCAAGTCTTTGATCTTGTGATCCTGTTTCGTACCAGTGTTCCTGCTTCATCTGCTTCGTGTTATTGACCCCGGCTTCTGACTCGTTTATTCTGACCTCTGGCATCCTTTGACTTCGGCTACTCCTCGTTGTTCCTGATCTCTGGCATCCTTTGACCTCGGCTATCCCTCGACTATCCTGCTGGTTCAGTCCTTGCCTGTCCTGCGTATTTGGTACTGCATCCTGCACAGCCCCCGTGCACAGACCCACAGGCCAGGTGAATTCTTACCTGACCACCTCGGCCTGTGGCTATCTGCAAGGGTGAGCAACATATCTGCACTACAGACTCCCAACTCATGTAAGACCCTGACACTGGGGCCGGGCAGACAGCTGGGTCTGCTGGCGGCCGCTGGCTGGGGGAGGTCTGCTTGCAGCCGCAGGGGGAGCAGGCCGTTCTGTCTCTGCTCCCCCGCCCTCGCGCGCAGCTTAATGAGACCGGGGCCGGAATATGACCTGCTCCCCCTGCGGCCACCAGCAGACCTCCCCCAGCCAGCGGCCGCCAGCAGACCCTTCCCCAGCCAGCGGCCGCCAGCAGACCCTTCCCCAGCCAGCGGCCGCCAGCAGACCCTTCCCCAGCCAGCGGCCGCCCAGCCAGTGGCCGCCAGCAGACCTCCCCCTGCGGCCACTAGCCCACCCAGCTGGTCACCCACAGGAAAAATGTGTAATTCTGTCAGTGTGTGTGTGTCTGTGTCATGGTGTGTGTCATGGTGTGTGTGTCTGTGTCATGGTGTGTCTGTGCCATGGTGTGTCTGTGTCATGGTGTGTGTGTATGTGTCATGGTGTGTCTGTGTCATGGTGTGTGTTTGTGTGTATGTGTGTATTTAAAAAGTGTTTTTACTCACCTTTTTTTTTCTCCCCGTGCAGTGCTGGTCTCCCCTCGACTGGGATCTGAGCCAATCCAATGCTCTGCCTGATAGTAGGGGCTGCAGCACTGACACAGGAAGCACCTCTAGTGACTGTCTGAGTGACTGTCACTAGAGGTGTCACTAGGAAGCAATGTAAACACTGCATGTGAGTATGCTTAATGTATAATTAAACGTTTTACTCTAAAAGGACCAATATTATATATTAGAAAAAGCAATATATATATATATATATATATATATATATATATATATATATATATATATATATATATTTTACTCAACCATCTGGGGTGGCAAGACATTGCCTTACATATTACATATGGCAATATATTGCGCAATGACTTATGGGGCTGGCATAGATTTTTTTTTTCCAGGGCTGCTTTGTATCCCCAGTCCGGCCCTGGTTCCTGGTCACATATCTTTGCGTCCCACAGTTGTCCAGCCTCTGCCGTTGCCCCCTTTTTCCTAATCTGTTGGTCTGCCATTACTGTTCGTATTCCCAATTTGTTTGGATTTGTCTTATCAACATATTTTTTGTGGGGGATTCTTGAGGCATGCTGCTATTATTGTGTGGAATAACAGTTTGGTGTGGGCTTTCATATATACAGGAGGCACATTGCGGGCGTTAACTCTATAGACATAGGAAGTAGGTGGGTGAGAATTTTGCCCACTGTGGTCCAGTAAGGACGGATAAGCTTACACGTCCATCAAATGTGGTATATTGAGCCCCTCTCTGTCCCGCATCTCCAGCACTGAGTGGAGGTGCCAGGAAATATATGTGCTAGTCTTGTTGGGACCAGGTACCATCTGTATTGTAATTTCCATATTTGCTCAAAGTTTGTGATGCATGCTGTGTTGCCCTTGTGAATTGTTAAAGTTCGGAACCATTGGTCCATGGTAAAGGTGCAACCTAAGTCATCATGCCAAGCTTATATAAATTTGTCTGTGGTGGCTTGTGTGTTTTCCAACAGTGTTGCATACACCATCGAGAAGAGTTTTTAGTGTGGTGTACCCTTGAGGCACAAGGCGTCAAATCTGAAGATTGTGGGCACCTGAAGGCTGCTTGAGGTCGTCTGTAGGAGGGATTTGAGCTGTAGGTATGAGAAGAGTGCTCTGTTTGGGAGGTCAAACTGTGACTGTAAGTCCAGGAATTGTTTCAGAGTGGTGATATAGTCAAAGGTCCGGTTTCTAAAGTGCACGCTGTACATTGGCGTGGCTAGCAATATCACTATGTGGCCACTTAGGTGTAACTGATGTGTATCCCACACGTCCAGCAGCAGTTTGGTTGTCGCTAGCATGTGTGGTGTTTTGGGTCTCAGTTGTTTCGGCACCCAATATAGGTGATGCAGCCCGGCCCTGCATGACCAGTGGGACTCGATGGCTACCCATTGTGGGGTTGTGGTCGTTCTATGTGTGATCGCTACTGTGGACGGGAGCGCGACTTTGTAATGGAGTTTTATGTCTGGGAAATTCATCCCCCCTTCGCTACAGGTTTCTTGAGCGTTTCTTATGCTACTCTGGGTTTTTTACTCGCCCATATGAATCGTGTGATGTTTTTTTTGCAGGGCTATCATGTATTGCTTGGGGATGGGGATTTGCAGTGTGCAGTATAGATATTGCAGTTTTGGGAGCAGCAACATTTTTTTTATTTTGGTGTGCGCAAGAAATAACATTACACCTTGGTGCGCCACAACAGCGACATCAGGGTACATCATTGAACATTTGAATTACATGTTGTTGCAATCGATTGTCAGGCACATTTTTTTTTTTAAAAGGTTGCAGAGAATAAAATTGCATCGGTTTATGTTCTTAAGTAGCGTACACATTTGGGAGTTCAGTGCAACTTTAAAATATAACTGTAAACTAAGAGATAACGTAAATGCTAGGCGATAAGCTTGTTACATGACTATTGCTGGCATGAACAGTGTTGCTGCGCGTGCTAGTTTGCATGCTATGTGTGAACAGGCACATTTTTAAGACATGTGAGTGTTAGTTGCGCAAACCTTATATGGTTTCGGGTAGGCTCGATATATATCCGGCTCATGTCAGGGCTTAGAACAATAGGTCAGCCTGTACAGCTGTCTCGTTAAGGCTCAAATAAGAATCGCTTCGCTTGAAAAGTGTGTTGCATAGCTACGCTGCGCATACATGTCTACATCATTCAATCAGGCATATTAGCTGTGACTAGGCATAGGCTTAAACAGATTAATTAGTGGTACGCCCTGTACTTTACAGAGGCAGTCTATGACCCGTAGGGGGGAACTTGCCTCTATTGAGATATATATAGTGTGCTGTATACATGTAAGCTGCCAGGCATTAACGAACTTATAAAAAGAAAACATTGCTTCATCTTGCCTGTAGATTAAGGTAGTATCCCTGCGTAAACTAAGTTTAAAAATGTTGTGCTTAGTCCAGGGTTAACTAAACTAATCAAAATATCTGTTAAAAAACATTAACAATGTTTGGTGTTTAGACATATACAAAACATAGCGTGACCTTAAACATAAAATTAAGATGCTGTGACAAGAGCTAATTAAGCTTTGAGTAAAGAACCACTGGGGCTTGCTGAAGAGTAACTTCACTGGAGTATGTTAATGTATGGCAGTGGGCCTTATTCTTCATGGAGTTGCAAAAGGGATGGCTCTATGCTGAGGTAAAGAAATAGGAAAAAGTCAGTGTTAACCCCTTCAGACCCGTGCTAACACCCGGTTGTGTAGAAAATGATTCAGCCAATGCCTAATGTTGGAAAGTCCCGGTCAGTGGCAACATGAGTCCTTGCTTTAAGGCTTACGGGTGTGATGTCTCCATGCCGGGAGTCAGCTCCAGTGGTGCCTTGAGGGGAGTGCAGTCGCTCCGACATGTGTTGTGTAGCATCGCCCGCAGGGATCCGGATCATGCTGCGCTGTGTAGTCTTGGTCAGGTCTGGAGGGTTCCCTGCGTGTGCCGTTTGTGGCATGGTCGCGGGTTTATGTGATGGTGGGTAGTGGTGTGTTCTTACGGGGCCCGGTGCCCCTTCCCGCCTTGAAGACTGCAGGTACCTGCATTGCCGGACGGTCGCTTTGGAGGCTCTGGGTAAACGCCTGTACTGGCTGCGTCATGCTGCTGGTCGGATCCATGCGGCCACCATTAACTCTTGCTTGGCAGTATGTAGCGCCTTGGTTGTGCAATGTCTCCCAAAATATGTTGCATAGCCAGTCGAAGGTCCTTTTTGGCGGTGAGGGCAGTTTACTGTGTGCTCCCCTCTCGTGGTGTCTGCACTGGGAAGTGCCTTGGTGGCCCGTTGCCCCTGCATACCGTGGGGTGGACTCCTCCATTTTTTTGTTGAGGTCGGTGCTTCCAGTGGGGACCAGGATATCCCCCACCGGGCAATAGGGGGGGGGGGGTAAGCTGCATTAGCGTCGCTCCAGCAATTTTAATCCCTAAGAAAGTTATGTAGTCATCCCTACAGTTGAAGTTAAAGAATGCCTTCAGGGTCTGTAGGAGGTGTCCCAGGAGGTCAAGCCCCAACACTTGTGTTTTCGTCAAGTTGAGCTTGTAGTAGGGTACCTTGTTATAGTCTTGTTTTCACTGTAGTAAGTGAGATTTGTGGCTGTCTCAAAGTCAGGAGTATGTCATCTCCAAAGAGATTGAGGGTGTATGTTTTTTCGCCTACTTGTATGCCATGGATGGATGTACATGCCCGAATCACTGATGCAAGGGGCTCCAGCACCAGCACATACAGTAAGGGTCTAGTCCTGTTGGTGATTTTGAGTTTGCCAGACACAAATCCCGAGTTTAGAACCTGAGCCGTTGGTGCCGAATATAGGGCCCTGACTGCCGAGATGGAGCCCAAACTTGCATAGGACTGCCTCCAAGAACCCCCACCCCAGCCGGTCCAAGGCTTTTTCCACGTCCAGGGAGAGCAACAGCCCCCCCTCCTTTGATGTTTTGAGACTATACATTACGCTAAGGACTTTTCTGGAATTATCCGCCCCCTGTCATCCTGTCACAAGCCCCACTTGATCGTCATTGATAATGTGAGAAAGTATAGGTCGAAGTCTCAGTGCGTAGTTTGGCTAGGAGTTTGGCATCTGTATTAAGGAGCGAGATTGGTCTGAAGTTTTGCGGGCATGTCGGTGGTTTGCCTGGTTTGGGGAAGAGTGATTATGTGTGCCAATTGTATTACCTCAGGGAGTGACTCCACTCGTACGACTTCATTAAAGACGTCAGCCAGGTGGGGTGCTAAGACTTCGCTGAATTTGCTGTAATAGGAGTTGGCAAAGCCATCAGGGCCTGGAGCCTTGCCTTTTGGCAGGGTTGTTATCGTGTTGCTAACTTCCTCTGCAGTGATGGGCTGGGCCAGTTTGTCCTGCTGTTGGGCCATCACTGTGGGAAGCGTGATTTTGTCTAGATAGGTTGATATTTCTGAGTCCGCGGGGGTGTGGGTGTTTGGGTGTCAGGATCCCGCGGGCGGCTGTGAGGGGAGGCTGCAGTCCGCTCGCGGCACTCACCCTCCAGCCGTCCGCGGTCCCCTTCTCATTGAACGCTCGGCAAATGGCATCCTCCCAGCCTCGGATGCCGCCCGCGTCTTCCTCTTCATCCCCCAGCGGCAGCATGCATGACGCTGCACGCTGGGAGACCGCCCATTTTTGTATACGCCTGGGTCAGCCACCTGACCCGGCATTAAAGGCACAGTGCCTCAATCACAGTGGGAGGTATAGATATCTCCCACGTGTGATTGTTAATTCTGATTGGAAATTATCCAATATTGCTGTTCTACTTGTGTTTCTCTCTGGTTACGTACTCTCTGGCTTGTTTATCCGACCTTGAGACTTTGTCCTACCCTTTGACCTCGGCTTTTCTCTCGTTATTCTGTCTTCTGGTTCCCCTTACTCGGCTTGTCTCCTGACTATTATTTGTGTGCTTAGCCCGGCCACTCTAAGGTCCGGGATCGTGCCAGAATTGTGACATTACAACAAGGCCATAATGGAACCTGCTGACATTCCACAGCTACTAGTTAATCAGGAGGCTAGAATGGATGGTTTAGACCACCGTATGGATCAGTTTGCCTCTGCTGGCAAAGCTCTGCTTAGGGTCTGACAGGGTAACAGATCTGTAGCGGATTATACTATCGAATTCCGCACTCTAGCAGCTGAAGTGTTTTGGAATAATGACGGCCGCTTACATACTGGATGAAATAGCATCCAGGGAATTGCCTGTTCTCCTGGATGATGTTTTAGACTATATTATTGTTATTGACAACCGTATTAGAGAGAGGCGTAGTCAAAGACGGATAAATACACAGGTGTTACCTGCTACCCAATACTGCATTACTAGCATTTCCTGCTCCTAGTCAACCACCCCCCGAACCCATGCAATTGGGTGCTACAGGGTTAACTGAGGCTGAAAGAGCATATCGTAGAAGGGAGGGGTTATGCCTTTATTGTGGAAAGAGGGGGCACCACTGTAATACCTGCCCTAAATTACAGGGAAACTACAGCACCTAAGGCCTAGAGAGGGGTCGGCCTCGGGTGTTATGACTTTGTCCCCTCATGTGTCCATCTCCAGACCGTTTATTACAGTTTCACTTTTGGTCAATAGAACCACTATGACAACCAACGCCTTGATCGATTCAGGTGCGGCAGACAACCTTATGGATGAAAACTTTGCTAAAACCACAGCCTTGACTCTGATCCAAAAGGCCACACCCTTGGCCATTGAGGCCATAGATGGTAGACCACTTGAGAAACCTCTGGTGACCCAAGAAACCCTAGAAATAGTTATGTCTGTGGGTGCTTTGCACAAGGAAAGGTTAACCTTCCAAATAATTGACTCCGCTACTGCTTCCATCATTCTGGGTTTTCCATGGTTAGTTAAACACAACCCAGTACTTGATTGGGGTTTTTTAGATATACTCTCCTGGGGGGAATCTTGTCAACGAGACTGTATGGCTCAGGTACGTCCTGTTTGTTTACTTAATTTGCCCATGGCTAAACCACTTTCTGTTTCTGTCCCTCCTGTGTATGCAGACCTTGCATTGTTTTTTGAAAAAAGGGAGGCAGAAAAGCTACCTCCACACCGTGACTATGACTGTGCCATAAACCTTTTATCGGGTACTATGCCACCTAGGGGTAAGGTCTACCCTCTTTCTGAAAAAGAAAACCAGGTTATGGAGGAGTATATACAGGAATCCTCTCCTGCTGGTGCTGGTTTCTTTTCCGTTGCCAGAAAGAGGGTGACTTAAGGCCATGCATAGATTACAGGGGTCTGAACAATATAACGGTTAAAAACGCCTACCCTATCCCCCTCATCACTGAGTTGTTCGATCGTGTTAAAGGGTCAAAGTACTTTACAAAATTAGACCTCAGGGGGGCTTATAACCTTGTCCGTATCAAGGAGAATGATGAATGGAAGACAGCGTTTAATACGCGTAGTGGGCATTACGAATATCTGGTCATGCCTTTTGGACTGTGTAATGCTCCTGCTGTGTTTCAGGACCTCATAAATGATGTCCTTAGGGATCTATTGCATGTCTGTGCCATGGTGCCTTGACGACGTACATTCTCCTGATTTGAATACACACCATAATCATGTTAGGATGGTGCTTAAAAAATTATTACAGAACGGACTTTATTGTAAGTTAGAAAAATGTTTGTTCGATCAGACCTCTGTGCAATTCCTAGGAAAAATAATTTCCGAACAGTGTTTCAGTATGGATCCTTCTAAATTGGAAGCCATACTGTCCTGGCCACTTCCCCAAGGACTTAAGGCTATCCAACGTTTTATAGGATTCGCCAACTATTATAGAAAATTCATAAAAAAAATTTTCACCATTTATCTCCCCTATCACGAAGCTGACTAAAAAAGGTCTACACCCCAGGGTTTGGACGCCTGAAGCCCTTAAGGCCTTCAAAACTCTCAAGAAGGCATTTGCCTCTGCCCCAGTGCTACACCATCCTAATCCTTCTCTTCCCTTTGTTATGGAAGTAGACGCTTCTGTATCAGGTGTGGGAGCAGTACTGTCACAGAGGTTATCGTATGATGAATCCCTCCATCCCTGTTGTTACTTTTCAAAAAGGTTGTCTAATTCAGAAAAGAATTACGATGTTGGGAACAGGGAACTATTAGCTATTGTGTTAGCTTTTAAGGAATGGAGGTACTTATTGGAGGGTTCTAGACACAAAATTATGGTTATAACAGATCATAAGAACCTCTCCTATATAGCTGATGCTAGAAGGTTGTCCGCCCGGCAGGCTAGATGGTCTCTATTTATTTTGCGCTTCCAATACGTTATTACATATAGAACTGGTTGCCATAATGCCAAAGCTGACGCTATCTCTCGACAGTATGAACCTTTAGAATCTGTTAACCCCACTCCCGAACCTATTGTACCTGCGTCTCAGATAATAGCTGCTACGCATTTGGTTATTTCATCTCCTTTCCTTCATAGTATTAAGACGTACCAAACCCAAGCACCCCCTGAGACGCCTGTTGGTAAACTATACGTTAAAGTAAATGACAGAAAGAAGTTGTTAACTTTATTTCACACCGCCAAAACTGCTGGTCATCTGGGGGTTTACCTAGACTTATAAGGGCCTTCTTCAACAGTTCTGGTGGGCTTCACTTAAGCGAGACGTGGTGGATTTTGTACAGGCTTGTCGGGTCTGTACGCAGTGTAAGTTTCCTAATGTGAGACCCCTGGGTCTACTGATGCCTCTATCTGTACCCAAGAAACCATGGACCCACTTATCCATGGATTTTATTGTAGACCTTCCTCCTTCTGATGGGCAGACAGTGATATTGACTGACGGATAGGTTCTCTAAAATGGCGCACTTTATTCCGCTTAAGAAACTGCCTTCTGCGGTTCAGCTTGCTCAGGTGTTTGCCAAGGAAGTGTTCCGCTTACATGGGGTACCTCAGGATATCGTATCTGACAGGGGTCCTCAATTTGTCTCTCGGTTTTGGAGGGGCTTTTGTGCTGAGATGGGGGTCTCCTTAGACTCCTATCACCCGCAGTCTAATGGTGCAGCCGAATGTGCTAATCAGTCTGTGGAATTGTATTTGCACTGCTTCACTAATACGCACCAGGACGACTGGTCTCGCCTCCTTCCGTGGGCTGAATTTGCCAGGAATACAGTGTCTCATTCGTCTACTGGCTTAAGTCCTTTTGTGGTTGCTTATGGGTTTCAACCTTCTGTCCTTCCCGGTGCGTTCTCCGACAGGGGAATGCCCGCCTTGGACCAGCACCTCGCTTTTTTGCGGGAGATGTGGGATCAGGTCCATGTTGCGCTGTCTCGTTCAGCAGCTGCTCAGAAGAAGTTTGCTGATCGCCGTAGGGGTGCGGCCCCTTCTTATGCTCCGGGTGATAGGGTTTGGTTGTCCTCCAGGAACCTCCGTCTCAAGGTTCCCTCAATGAAGTTTGCTCCCAGATTTCTTGGTCCCTACAAGGTGTTACGTAGGATTAACCCCGTTTCATACTCCCTGGACTTTCCTCCCTCCATGCGTATTCCGAACACGTTTCACGCCTCACTTTTGAAGCCCTTGCTGTGTAACCGGTTCTCTCGCCCGTTTCCCCTTGCACTGTCTCTAGTGATGTGTACGAAGTGGCTGCCCTCCTCGACTCTCGTGTCTCTTGGGGTCGGCTGCAATATCTGGTGGATTGGAAGGGCTACGGCCCTGAGGAGCGATCTTGGGTTTCGAGCTCTGATCTGCACGCTCCCTCTTTGGTCCGCTCCTTTCATTTTTTGGGATATTTGTTCCTTTAGTTGTGGGGTCGGGTGAATTTGATTTTGTATTGACAGGGCATAGATTTCTTTCTGCCAGTCTAGCAATTGGGTCTGTGTCTTGTGTTTTGTGTGTGATGCTTGTTTTATAAGCAGTCCCCTTGCAACAGCTTTATGAGCCTGCCCTATTGTGTGATGGGGCAATGATGGGTTGGCATTGTCTGTGAAATAGTTATTTAGGGATTTAGACAGGTCGTCTGACAAAGCTCTTGTCTGACAAGAGGGTTTTGTTGAGCTGCCAGGGGCTCCTATGTTTGAAGTCATAGGTGTCCGTAAGAATCAGCTCGATGGGTGCATGGTCTGACCATACAATTTGCCCCACCCTACAGTCCTCTATTTGTCCCAGTGGACGCTCCCCCCCATCAAGAACCCGTCAATTCTAGATAAAATCTCCAATAATTAACGTGATACCCCGATTTGCAGCATTCCCAATTTGCTCTAACAGCTGTTCTTCCTCATTAATATTTACATTAGGTGGTTTATAACATATCCCTACCAATAACTTTGTTTGCCCCAAGCAGATATCCACATTTTCCTCGTCACACTCCAAGATTTGACTTTAACTCATGGTTGAAATACAAACATACCCCACCACCCTTCTTGTTTTTCCTATCCTTCCTAAATAACGTTTAAGTTAAAGGACCACTATAGTGCCAGGCAAACATACTTGTTTTCCTGGCACTATAATGCCCTGAGGGTTCCCCCACCCTCAGGGTCTCACTCCCGTGGCGCTGAAGGGGGAGGAAGGGGTTAATCCCTTACCTTTTCTCCAGCGCCGGGCTCCCTCTGTGCTGGGACTTTCCTCTTCTGACGTCCCTGGCTGAATGCACACGCATTCAGCCAGTCCATAGGAAAGCATTCTCAATTCTACAGCAAAAAGGGTTAACCCTAGCTGGACCTGGCACCCAGATCACTTCATTAAGCTGAAGTGGTCTGGGTGTCTATAGTGGTCCTTTAACTGCCCAGTCATGTGTCTCATCCCACCATGTTTCTGTTATGCCTATTATATCATATTGTTTAGTGTATGCTATTGCCTCTAGTTCCCCCATTTTGTTATATAGGCTTCTTGTATTGGTAAGCATACATTTTTTTTTCCCAATGTATTTTATTTTTTGATTACATGGAGTTATTCAATAAGGATGAAGGGATACAGAAAAGAAAAGGGGAACAAGGAAGGGGGGGGGACATTGGTACATAACACATCTTACATCACATATGTTCCATTAAACATTTTGTACATAAGTCATTGTCAGTAGCTTGTAGTCATGTAACTATCAGAACTTGATAATTCATCTAAGTGCTTATTCTTTGCTCACAGTTATTGACGGTAGCCTTGTGATAACTAGTTTTAACTTAGTGATGGGGTTAGGGAGAGAGGAGGGAAGGGGGGACAGCCATTGGTATGCTTTGATTTAGACATTTTGAGGTCTCCTGTATTACCTTAGAAGAGCTTAGGCCTTTTTTTTTATATTATTCCTCCTTCCTATATTCCACCCATCTGTGCCACCTTGTTACTTGTTTGTTTTGACTACTATTTAGTCGACCTGCCATGCGTTCATATGCGTACACCGAGTCAATTCTACCTAGAGCTTCTGTCAGTGTGGGCGCTTGTTCGGCTTTCCACCTGTGGGCTATTGCAGTTTTGGTCGCCATTAGGAAGTGAATCAATAAATAAATCTCGTCTACGGGAAGAGAGTTCGGGAAAATATGTAGTATGAAGCATTCTGGTCTCATTGGTACCTTGATCCCCAAACTGTTACTCAGAAGCTTCGCTATAGCTTGCCACAATGCAACAATCTTTGGGCACGTCAGAAATATATGATAGAGGGTCCCTTCTTGCCTGTGACATCTCCAGCATAAGTTATTCGTCCCTGGGTAGATGTGGGCTAGTCTGGAAGGGACCAGATACCAACGCATGGTTAATTTGTAAAATGATTCCCACTGAGAGAGGCTATGGGAGGCCTGTTTTGTTTTCCTTTGAGCCTGGTACCAGGAGGTTACTAGGAACTGTTTCCCTATATCCATTTCCCATCTCGACATATACGAGGGTTTTGATGTTATGTCTTGGAGTGAGAGTGTGGTATAACATAAGGACAACGCTTTAACCTTTGGCAGTTTCCCCATACATTTATGGAGAAACGGTGGTAATAGGTTGGTATCCTGTAATCTGAGCTTGCGTTCCTGTACAATGTTCCTAATTCTTAAGTAGGGGAACAGTTCCCGTAGCGGTAATTGGTACTCCCTAGCTATATCCGGGAACGATTTGATACCCGTATTAGTCAGTAAGGAGCGTGCATGGTGAACCCCCTGTCATAGCCAAGGTTCTATCTGCAGGTTTGTTGTTCGGGCAGTTAGTGCTTGTAATGGCGCTGCAAGAAGCATGTCATTGCCTTGTAAAAATAACGGGGTAGTCTGCTTCCACACTTGGAGCAATGTTTCCGTGATTGGTAGCACAGAGCTGGACTTGGGAAGCTTTGTTCCTGCCCAGAGGGCTAGTGGGAGTGTTCCAGTGGGCATACATGCATTTTCTAACGCTAGCCATACCGGAGGGGATGGTCACTCAAGGATTGTGAGTCCCTGTGACATTATTGAGGCTTTGTAGTATAGTTTTGGGGGTTTCCGTTTCCAAATGTGTGTGTTAATTTAAGCCTGAAATTTCTTTAGAATAGGATTTGGGATTGAAATGGGCAGAGTGCGAAAAAGATATAGTATGTGTGGCAGCGTCATCATTTTGACGGTATGGATCCGTCCCAACCATGATATCTCTTTGTCTTCCCATGCCTTAGTTTGTTTTTCTAGTTTGTGTATGAGCGGGATGTGATTTTACCTTATTATCGCCGAATGTGTTGCTGGCAACTTAATGCCCAGGTAGGAAAGAGAGGTTTTTCTCCAATCAAAGGGGTATTGTGTTTTCATGCGGGCAAGTGTGGGGGAAGCGAGCCCTATCACTAACGCTTGTGTTTTCTTGGCATTGTTTTTATAATACGACAATTTCCCGTATCTCTCCAGCAATGCTAGTAGTTTCGGTATTGTTGCCTCCGGTTGTGTTAAAAATAAGAGGACATCATCCGCAAAAAGGGCTATTTTTTGGACCCCTATCGGTGTTTCCAGGCCCACGATCGTGTGTTCAATTTTAATGTGTCTAATTAGAGGTTCCATGCACAGGATAAATATTAATGGAGATAACGGGCACCCCTGCCTGGTACCATTCGTTATCTGAAAAGATCGTGACAGAAACCCGGAGTTGAATATTTTGGCTGCAGGTTTGGAATACAGGACCATAATACTTTTCAAGAAAGCTAGCGGAATACCCAAACGTGCCAACATAGTCTTCATGTACGTCCAGTTTAAGCGATCAAACGCTTTTCCTGCGCCTAAAGCTAGCAATATGCCCTTTTGGTGAGTAGACTGGGCCCACATGATTAGGTTTAAAAAATGGCGAGTATTATCCCCTGGCTGCCTAGTTGGAACGAATCCTGCCTGTTCTGGTGAGACTAAATCTAGTAAAATGAGTTGTAAGCGCATAGGTAAGAGTTTGGCAAATGTTTTTGTATCCGCATTTAGCAGCGAGATAGGCCTCAAGTTGGCACATTCGGTAGGCGGTTTACCCGGTTTAGGAAGCGTGACAATGTGGGCTAGCAACATCTCCTCCGGTATGGACCCTGTTTCCGCAAAGAAATTAAAAAGTTCTGTGAGATGCGGTGTTAGTTGTGCCTCAAATGTGGTGTAAAAATAATTGGAAAACCCATCTGGACCCGGCGCTTTATGTTTGGGGAGTTTGTGTATTGCGTTTCGCACTTCTTCTTCTGTAAACCTAGTTGTCAATAGGGAGCTTTTTGGGGCATTCAGACATGGTAAGTCCGCTTCTTGTAGGAACGTTTCTATATCTGACTCAATTAGTTGGTGTAATTTTTTTGTCCTGTTGGAGGTCGTATAGCTTATCATAAAAGGATGCCAGATCAGTTACCATTTCCTGCGGGTTAAATAATTTTGTCCCTGCGGCCAATGTCATATATGGGAGTTTGGATTGTATATATTGGGATTTTAGGCGTCGTGCAAGCATTTTGCCCGCTTTATTCCCTTGCATGTAGTAGGTGAGTTTCAGCTTACTAAGCTGCCGTTCCATAGATAGTAAGGAGATTGCATGTAGCTCTTTTCTTATTTTTGCTATTTTTTGGGATAACATTTTGGTTGGTCTTAGTTTATTGTCTCTGTCTAATGTTTTAAGCTGTGTTATCAGTTTATCTGTCTTGTTATGCACCTTTAGTTTGTTTATTGACCCTATTTGGATCAGGAGACCATGCAGTACAGCCTTAAGGGCCATTCATTTAGTGTCGATACGTGAGGGGTCTTGCCGATGATCAGCATAGAATGTCCTAATGGTTGTGCTTAATTTGGTGGCCGTATCCTGGTTATCTATGAGGGATTCATTCAGTCACCATGCACTCCGTCCTCGTGCCGGGTACATGGCTCTGAACGTAGTAATTACTGGCGCATGGTCGGACCAAGGCCTGTCTCCTATTTGCACTTCCATGACATTCGATATTGAGCTCTTGTCTACTAAACACATATCAATCCGAGAATAGGTGTGGTGTACCTGTGAGAAATAGGTATAGTTTATACCTGTCGGGTATAGGGTGTGCCACATATCATAAAGATCGTTCGTGTGGAGGAGTGTACTAAAGTTGTAGCTCATCGTGTTGGCTTGCTGCAGTGGATGTTTCCCCTCGATTCGTTGTATATCTAAGTTGGGATTCATCGTGCAATTAAAATCACCACAAATTATGGTGTGTCCCTCACGTAGTTTAGTTATTTTAATCAACGCTCGTTTTATAAATGAGGCTTGGGAGTTATTGGGTGCGTATATGGACGCAATCGTAAGTTGCATACCATTTAGCGAGCCAACCACGATGAGTAGTCTTCCTAACTCGTCCGTATACATCTTGTTAAGCTGGAAAACCCAATCCGCATAGAACAGAATGGCTACTCCTCTTGTTTTATTAGGCGAAAAAGCATGGAATGTTTGGGGGTATTTGGAGGATATTAGATTATGTTTTTTTTTCTTGCACATATGAGTCTCTTGGAGACACACTATGGCTGCTTTAGATTTATGAATTTCTTTGATCGCTGAGCTTCATTTAAAAGGGCTGTTCAGGCCATTCACGTTCATGGTAAAACATTTAAAGTGGAACGACATTATTAAAAAATACGTGCGCTATATAGCACAATGGTAGTGGGCTGAGAGTGTAATTAAATATGGCATTTGAGATAGTCTGCGTTAAGACAGGTACCGTAAAGTGGCTTTGCATCTTGCGAGGTTTCAGATAGATACAGGGTATTGCTGCTGTCAAGGTATGGGGTAGGAGATTAACAGGGTTAAACCAAAATACAATAAAAGTAAGTATGTACAATATCTCTCAAACTTGAGAGTATAGCATGGGGAGCCTGTGCGCTCCTCGTCCATTGAGACTCCCGTGGGGGTGCGTGCGGAGCGGGTCCGCGCCCGGGCCAAAATTTTATGAAAAGCCGCATCTTATTTGCAACTACTGGGAGGGATTTTGGTTGTGGACAACAGCCTCCCTTTTGTCTACAGTTTTCCTAAAGTTACAAGGCGTCTTCTGAACTACGGTATAGTACTGCAGCTTAGGTACCCTACCGTTTCAGTTCCGTGTGGTAATCTGGCCCACCTCCCTAGCCAGTGGAAATCACAGCTTCCTTCCCTATTGTTCTGCTCTGGTGGTAAGGGGGTAGGTGTTACTCCCTCTAGTGTAGCGTTGGTGACCTTGCCTAGGATCTGAGGGAATCGGTGTCATCTGAGTCAAACAGTTTACATTTATACAGTGCTTTAAACATATATAACAGCCACCCCTCACACGCCCTTTATAATAATATATGCAAGAAATACACATCCTAACGTTTTTATCTAGTGGATAAAGTCAGCTAGTTGCCAGTTATTGCAAGACGCATAATACAACAGTTTGGGATCCCCCAGCGGTGCGTGAGTGATACGTCATGTCGCGGGGAGAGACATATGCATATTAAACATTGACCACTAGATTAAACATTTACCAAGTCGCTAGCATTCAGATGAGTTATGGTTTTGTTTTATTTATTTTTTTACTGCTCCTAATTCCCACATTAATCTTCTACACTGGCGTAGTCATCATACTAATACCACTCTCGTTGTCTGTCGACATCAGTCATCATCGATGCGATAACGAGGAATCTGTGTTAAAAGTGGGGATCCTTTAGGTGCCAGTCCGTGGTAGTGTCAGGGTACCTGTGGTTTCTACCTCCGAAAGAGGTAGAGACTTAGCTGTTCCTTCATCCAGACGGCCTGATGGCTCTCTTCCCCACGGTCTATCCGGTCATGCAAGGACGGCCGCGAGGGAGTGACTGCCTTTTACAGCATCTAGGCAGGAAGTTGTCATCAGGACACTCCTCCGGAACGACCTGTCACTCAATTGCTGCAGGACCAATCAGGACGCCTCGGAGGCGTGGTTACTGCTCTGAACAGGGTATTTAACAGAGCTTCTTTCATTAGCTCATTGCCCTGTCGTGGTTCTAGCTTGTTCTAGTCACTCAGTGCTTGTGTATTCTATTATCCCTTTTGGTTTTGACCCGGCTTGTTTACCTTACTCTGCTTATCTCTGTTACCCTTGATTCGGCTTGTCTCTCGCTTACCTGTCTTCTGTTACCCTCGACCTCGGCTTGTCTTTGACCATTCTATACTGTACTACTTACGTTAGTCCGGCCATTCTAAGGTCCGGTATACGTATCTGGCTACTGTTTGTACTCTGCGTGTTGGATCCCTGTCCCGATCCTGACATTACGACAGGGCCAATGGATCCTGCAAGTACAAACAGTCAGCTGGCTTCTCCTGATCCTAGGTTTGAAGGTTTATCTGAAGTAATCCTTGATGAGGTTGCTACCAGAGAACTCCCTGAGAATTTAGAGGATTTAATTTCGTTCATGGATCACAGAATGGATCAGATGGCGCTTGCGCTACAGGCTCTATTATCTCGTGCCAATAACCCACCAGAGGAGATACGTAATACCCCTGTTTCTCCTGTCGGTTCAGGTCTAGAGGTAGCCACAGTGGGTGCTTCTTCTCGCATTACCCCCCCAGTACGCTATGGTGGGGCTCCTGAGAAGTGTCGTGGTTTCTTAAACCAAATTAGTATCCACTTTGAATTGCAACCTCGCTCTTATCCTACAGATAGGGCAAAGGTAGGATTTATTATCACCCTACATATTGAGAAAGCTCTGAGATGGGCCAACCCATTATGGGAGAACGATAACCCATTAGTTTATAACTATAACGCCTTTGTAACTGCTTTTAGAAGAACATTTGACCCTCCAGGTAGAAAGGTTAATGCAGCCAGATTACTGTTGCGTCTGAAACAGGAGAACCAAACACTGGTGGATTATGCACTAGAGTTCAGGTCTCTGGCGTCAGAAGTCAAGTGGAATGAGCAGGCGTATATGGATGTATTTTTGAATGGCTTATCTGAAGTAATCCTTGATGAGGTTGCTACCAGAGAACTCCCTGAGAATTTAGAGGATTTAATTTCGTTCATCTCTCGTATAGATGAACGTTTAAGAGAGAGACAGAACACTCGAGAGAGGAACCGGAGACCTTCTTTTAGGTTAGCCCCCGCTTTTCCAAGTCCTGACTCCACAGTATCTTTGCTTCCTGAACCTATGCAGATAGGGTATACCCGCCTCTCTGAGGAGGAAAGACAGTACAGGAGAAGAGAGGGTTTGTGTATGTATTGTGGAGCTAAGGGTCATTTACTCTCGAACTGTTCTAACCGCCCGGGAAACGCTCGCACCTAAGTCTCTCTAGAGGACAGGCCTTGTTTCTATTTTGTCCTCTACTCCTAATTATAAAGATCACAGGCTTCTGCTACCAGTTTCCTTAACTTGCGGGAGGGAAGTAGTAAGGGCTATGGCTTTGATAGATTCCGGTGCTGCTGAGAATTTTATCGACCAAGCCTTTGCTAGTAAAAACTATTTCCCATCCCAGCTAAGGGAGACACCCTTGGCCGTTGAGGCCATAGATGGTAGACCACTACTAGACCCTGTTATCTTTCGTGAGACCATACCCATTGAGTTAAATGTTGGTATCCTACACGTGGAGAATTTATCTCTTCTGCTCATTTCGTCTCCTTCCGTTCCCATAGTTCTGGGGTACCCATGGTTGAAAGAACATAACCCTATTATCGATTGGGAGTTAGGGGAGATACTCTCGTGGGGCCAGGGCTGCCAGGATCGGTGTTTGTGCAAGGTTTCTCCATTAGCTAATATTAACATACAGGAGAATCCTACTCAGTCCACAGAGAGACAAATACCAGACCTTTACCTAGACTTAAGGGCAGTGTTTGACAAGAAGAATGCCGATTCTTTGCCGCCACACAGGTCATTTGACTGTAAAATTAAGCTTCTACCCGGGACTATGCCTCCGAGGGGCCATGTATATCCTTTGTCTGTTCAGGAAAACTCTTCTAGAGGAGTATATTCAGGAGAATTTAGAAAAGGGATTTATCAGGAGGTCTTCTTCTCCGGCCGGGGCGGGGTTCTTTTTCATTAAGAAGAAGGGTGGCACGCTGAGACCTTGTATCGATTACCGAGGCTTGAATAAAATAACTGTCAGAAATGCCTATCCTATCCCACTGATTACCAAGTTATTTGATCGTCTTAAAGGCTCCAAAATCTTCACCAAGTTAGATCTCAGAGGGGCTTACAATTTGGTGAGAATCCAGCAAGGTCACGAGTGGATGACGGCATTCAATACCCGGTATGGCCATTACGAATACACTGTTATGCCATTTGGACTATGCAATGCTCCTGCAGTATTTCAAGATTTGATTAATGAGGTACTTAGGGAGTTTCAGCATGATTGTGTTATTGTTTACCTGGACGACATACTAATACACTCTAAGGAGATTGAGACTCACCATAGACAGGTTAGAAAGGTGTTACACAAACTTCTGCAACATGGTCTATACTGCAAATTGGAGAAGTGCAGTTTTGATCAGTCTCAGGTAGACTTTCTTGGGTACGTGATTTCTGGGGAAGGTTTTAAAATGGATCCTGGTAAACTCCAATCTATTTTAGACTGGCCTTTGCCCAAAGGACTCAAGGCTATCCAAAGGTTTATTGGTTTTTCCAACTACTATAGGCGCTTCATTAAGGGTTACTCCTCTATCATTGCGCCTATTACCAATATGACCAAACAAGGGGCTGATACTAAGTTCTGGTCTGAGGAAGCTCTTGGTGCTTTTAAGACTCTCAAGGAACTTTTTGCCTCAGCTCCCATTCTAGTTCATCCTGATACGACTCTGCCTTTCTTGCTCGAGGTCGATGCTTCTGAGACAGGAGTTGGGGCTGTTCTGTCTCAAAGGTTAGGGGTGGATAAACCGTTACACCCTTGTGGTTTCTTCTCTAAAAAAATTTCTGGGCCTGAGAGCAGATATGACATCGGGGAGAGGGAACTGTTAGCGGTCATTAAGGCTTTAAAGGAGTGGAGACATTTACTGGAAGGGACACTACACCCTGTTACTATTCTAACGGATCATAAGAACTTATATTGGGGAGGCGAAGCGCTTGTCCGCCAGGCAGGCTCGCTGGGCCTTGTTCCTCACTCACTTTAATTATGTACTTACGTATAGACCTGGTTCTAAGAACTCTAAAGCCGATGCATTGTCTCGTCAATATGAACCATCCACTATAACTGAACCACTTCTGTCCTCCATAGTTCCTAAGGGGAATATCATCGCGAACACGAATCTCAGGATTCACTCTCCATTGCTTTCTGAGATCATGAAGTTTCAGCATTTGGCACCCAAACAGACCCCTGGGGATCGACACTTCGTTCCTGCCGCTCTCCAACTGGAGGTGCTACGTTGTCTCCATAACAGCAAGGTGGCTGGGCATCCTGGCATCCGCAAGACTTATGCGCTGGTCTCTAAAGATTTTTGGTGGCCTGACTTACGCAAGGATATTAAAGAATTCATCGGGGCATGTGAAGTTTGTACCAAGACCAAGCTACCCCATTCGCTTCCATGCGGATTTCTGCACCCTTTAGAGGTTCCTGAAAAGCCTTGGTCCTGCCTGGCAATGGACTTCATTGTTGATTTGCCCATCTCTAAAAAGCAGACTGTCATCCTCACTGTGGTAGACAGATTTACTAAAATGGCTCACTTCATTCCCTTACCTAAACTCCCATCTTCGCCCGAATTAGCGGAGATATTCGCCAGGGAGATTTTCCGTTTGCATGGGATACCTTCCCAGATTGTCTCTGACAGAGGCTCCCAATTTGTTTCCCGTTTTTGGAGATCATTCTGCTCCCAACTAGGCATCAAATTGAATTTCTCCTCTGCCTATCATCCTCAGTCCAATGGAGCTGCTGAACGCACTAACCAAAAAGTGGAACAATATTTACGTTGTTTCGTTTCAGAACATCAGGACGATTGGGTCGGTTTGATTCCTTGGGCGGAGTTTGCACATAACAATCTCATTTGTGATTCTACGCATTCTAGCCCTTTTTTCTTGAATTATGGCTTTCATCCTTCTATCCTTCCTTCGGAGTCTTCTTCTCAAGGGATACCGTCGGTGGATGTTCATGTTGCCAATTTAAGAAAGTTGTGGGATCAAACTCGACAAATCCTTCTGCACAATTCTACGCTGGTTAAAAAACACGCTGACAAACGTAGAAGGGCAGCACCGGTGTTTGTTCCAGGCGATAGAGTATGGTTAAGTACTAGAAACATTCGGTTAAAAGTGCCGTCCATGTAGTTTGCTCCTCGATATATTGGACCTTACAGGGTACTGTCTCAAATTAACCCAGTTGCGTATCGTTTAGCGTTGCCTAATGCCTTACGCATTCCTAATTCATTTCATGTTTCCTTGCTAAAACCATTAATATGTAACAGGTTCTCCTCCACGATCGCCCCTCCCCGCTCAGTTCAGGTGGAGGGTCAGGAGGAGTATGAGGTCAATTCCATCGTTGATTCTCGAATCTCCCGGGGGAAACTGCAATATCTGGTCGATTGGAAGGGTTATGGTCCTGAGGAGAGAAGTTGGGTACCTCAGGAGGAGGTGCATGCTCCCCGTCTCCGCAGGGCGTTTCACTCTCGATTCCCTTCTCGCCCTGGTTTATTCCGCCCGGTGGGCGTATCTGAGAGGGGGGGGTACTGTCAGGGTACCTGTGGTCTCTACCTCCGAAAGAGGTAGAGACTTAGCTGTTCCTTCATCCAGACGGCCTGATGGCTCTCTTCCCCACGGTCTATCCGGTCATGCAAGGACGGCCGCGAGGGAGTGACTGCCTTTTACAGCATCTAGGCAGGAAGTTGTCATCAGGACACTCCTCCGGAACGACCTGTCACTCAATTGCTGCAGGACCAATCAGGACGCCTCGGAGGCGTGGTTACTGCTCTGAACAGGGTATTTAACAGAGCTTCTTTCATTAGCTCATTGCCCTGTCGTGGTTCTAGCTTGTTCTAGTCACTCAGTGCTTGTGTATTCTATGATCCCTTTTGGTTTTGACCCGGCTTGTTTACCTTACTCTGCTTATCTCTGTTACCCTTGATTCGGCTTGTCTCTCGCTTACCTGTCTTCTGTTACCCTCGACCTCGGCTTGTCTTTGACCATTCTATACTGTACTACTTACGTTAGTCCGGCCATTCTAAGGTCCGGTATACGTATCTGGCTACTGTTTGTACTCTGCGTGTTGGATCCCTGTCCCGATCCTGACAGGTAGCTCATGTGTTGTCCCAAATTGCTTTAATACCGTTCAGTTGAGAAGTCATCTTGTAGCTTGTTAGATCTTGTTGTCTGTCACATCCAGAAAGCTGTTGTCCCCATCTTTATCTTAGCGAGGTGGAAGGCCTATCATCTTCCACTCCGGCCAGATTCTTTTTGGGGAGACCGCAGTTTCTGCAGGTGTAGAGATGTTTCCTTACGCATTCCAGAGGCCCCAATTCTTTATTGTTGTCAGTCCTCCTACCGGATCATCTATAATGTGGAGCTTGTTGTTTCTCCATATTAGGAGTTTTGTGGGGAAACCCCACCTGTATGCCTGCTCATGATTCCGTAGGGTTTTGGTTATAGAGGAGAATTATTTTCTTCTGGCCCTAGTTAAGGCTGAAAGGTCAGCGTACATCGATATATTATTATACGGCTCAGGTAGCATCGGATTGGACCTGGCTGCCTTTAGAAGCGCTTCTTTGGCCTTGAAGTAATGAAAACGGACAATAATATCTTGCGGCACATCTGCAGCAAATCTGGATGGCTTAGGTATACGGTGAGCCCTATCCAGTTCCCGTGTAATATCAGCTAATTCGGGCACTAGTTTAGAGCACAGAGTTGTTACATATGTGGGGATCTGATCTGCACTAACTGATTCTGCGACCCCCAGAACATTATTCCGGCGGGAGCGATCCTCCATGTCCGCCATCTTGTGCCAGAGTTTAGCATTGTCATCCTCCAGTTTCTGTATTTTATCCAACACTGTGTTGTGTGCTGAGCATAGATCATCCGTCTTACGTCCAAGCTGATCCATGCGGTCTCCCAATTCCGCCAATTCTTGGTGGATGCCAGATATAATGGACGTGAAGTCTCCATTTAGTGTAGCTCTCAGGTCCATGAGCATTGATTTTAAATATTCCTTAGTGACTTGTCCATCGTCCGACGGATGTGGTAAGTGCGTCTCGTTGCTGATATCAATCTCAGGGGACTGAGCTCTGCTTTCGGCGCCATCTTGGGCCTGTTTCTGCCAGTCTTTTTTATTCTGTTGGACCGTGTCCGTTAGCTCTGTCTGCTTGGAAGGTGACATGGTAGTCCCTCCAGTCTTCCCCTCCGATTGCAGGGTTTAGATTCGAAAATGTATTGCCTTAGTATGATATTTTGGCCAGGTTGCGTGTGGAGCTCCTACTCCATGCGTCCGTCCATGCCGGAAGTTGGACACGCCCCCGGTAAGCATACATTTAAAATTATCATGAGTCATTTGTACTTCTTGTGAATTATTAATATTACATACCTCCTCTGTTCTGAGCTTTTCCCTCTGCCCATCTCCACCCTCTTTGTTCTGAGCTTAAGCCCATCTCCTTTCCATCATATATCCATTTTCTAGATTTATTTGACCCTCCCCTCCTACTACTAGTCTAAAATCTCGTTCAAGAAACAAACAAAAACTCCTTGCTCTTACTAGAGCTCTTACTAGACAGAAATCGCTATCTGTAATTGGGTGGCTTTCTCACTTACCAATTTTCCAAAAAAAACAAAATGGATTTGCAATAAACACAATTGCTGTGTCTCCCCTCTCTCCTTCAGCTCTCCTAGCTGGCTTTTTCTCCCTCACCCTGCAGCAGGCTAATCTCTTCTTTTAAAGGTCTGTCTGCCAATTGACCAGCTACAGGTGAGTGCCAATTAGTTAATTCTGAAGCTAATCAAAATTCTGGTCAGTACACAGCAACTAGTGCTGTTGGAGCATTGGCCCACCCTGATCTTCAAATGCTCCGCCCCAGGGACCCATACCGTGTTTTGTAGAGCATCAGCAATGTATATTGCAAACTTTTACCTCTCTTCCCTGGGGCATTTAACTAAAAATTATCTGGCTGCTGTTTAACAAATCAGGCCTGATATATCTTCCATCAAGCACTATTCAACTTTTCCGCTCACATATCCTCCCCCCCAGTTCATACCCATGGGTATGAGCGACCATGGAAATCAGAGAGTGTACCCTGGAAAGCCCATCAGCATTACCTTGTTGTAAACCAGCCCTGTGTTCCACAGTGAAATTAAAAGATTGTAAACTCAAAAACCATCTGGTTACTCTGGAGTTATTTTCCTTGTTCTGATACATCCATGTCAGAGGTGCATGGTCCGTTATCAATCGGAACTTTCTGCCTAGCAGGTAGTATTTAAGAGAGTCTAATGCCCACTTAATAGCAAGACACTCTTTTTCAACAATAGAGTAGTTCTTCTCAAGTGGGTTTAACTTCCTGCTCAAAAAGAAAACAGGGTGTACTTCACCCTGGTATTCCTGTGACAGAATAGCTCCCAAGCCCACATCAGAAGCATCTGTCTGAACTATAAAGGCCCTGGAAAACTCTGGGGTCACCAAGACAGGATGGCTACAGATAAATTCCTTCAGACTCTTAAAAGCCTTTTCTGCCTCAGGGCACCATTTAACTATAACTGGGGTGTAACGGATCACCTGACACCCCGACTGGGTACCTCCGTTGAAGGATGCTCCTAGCGCTTACAGAGGGCTCCAAGCGCTCCGCAGACACCACAACCACCGCAGACCCCACAAAGCGCCGCAGCTTGGTTGGGGTCTCGCCGTCTCCTACCCACCCTGGACCTACGACAAGGCTCCAGGTTCCAGTGGGTGAACCTCTCCTCCAAGAGAGTGAAGCAGGAACAGGCTCTTAAAAGAGCCAAGAAGTGATTATCCAAGGGAGCATGCAGAGCATAGCAATCCCTTGTAGTGATATAGCAATTCCCCCAATAAGAGACAGGACTCTAGATTGAGGGTGAAGAAGAACTCTGATGTTTAATGGCAGGTACTCTGCTTTTATGCCGTGCTCCCCTGCAAGGGAGACGCCCACAGGCAATTAGGCATTAACCAATAAGATAACGGTTACATCCCACATATTCCCTCCCCTCTGCTTGGGAGATAATTGAGTTTCTTACTGTATCTACTCAATTATCTCCAAGCTAAAAAATCATACATCTGTATAAATGTTTATAACTTTAAAACTATACATCCAATATTAATAAAAAAAAAAACACATTAATAATCAGCACACTTAAAATATGAACCTACTCAAAAATCATGCAAATCCTTCCATTAGTTCAAAAATTAGTCAGAAGTCCTTTGTGACCGACCGCAGGCACATTTTCATGCCCAAAACAGTTCCACAGATTCAGGCTGTGCGGTCGGTCTATTTCTGCTCTGAAAAGTTACAAAGTCCCATCCGAAGGCGTCATTCAAATCGTCGAACTCACTTCGACTTTTGTCGAAGTGTCGAAGTGAAACCGGGGTTGTTTCCGTGGTGTTCTATTGTCTACCAGAGGTCTGTTTTACACCCAGAAATGACAAAGTCCCGTTCGAACGGGACTTAGTCTCCAGCCGCAGTGTCGAAGGGTAGGGGAAGGTACAGCTCCCCGTGTTCGACTGGATTAAAATGGCCGCCGCCTCGTGTTTGACTGTAATGGCGGCCACTTCGACGACTTCGGCACTTCGACGGCTTCGGCACTTCGACTGCATTCGAAGTGCCAGTTCAAAAGTTGGAATACTGCTCCCAAGTATTTAAAGGGCCAGGAACAGCATACAAACATCCATTGGGCCCAAATATACTTCTTGAAGGGTTAATACACCCCAGGGCCATAGTCGCAGGGCAGGAGGCTAGCAACCATGCCTCTCCAGTTCACAGTGGCGAGGTTGGTTCCACCACATTTCTCCCCTTTACCATCCAGACTAACAGGGTATCTGACCTCCTGTCGGTCAGTGCGCTGGTTAGTCCAGCAACCCACCCACAGAACACAATCAGCAGTACAGCCCACCCACAAGAAAGAGTTACTACACCTGGGGTAGTGGGTAGCTTGTCCATGTCCAGGTGCCTCACTACGGCTGTGCGGGGGACTGGTAGACTGCCTTGGTGGATTGCTGAGTGGCAGAGACCAGCGGTACTTTGCCCTGGTGCCAGCGCTACTACGGAAGTAGCCTGGTTGGAGCCTGATTGTGGGAGGGGGAGACCGACTGTCTCCCCTCTGGATACACTGCTCTGTGGCTTGTGCTGCAAGTACCCCTTGTGCTGCAAGTACAGAGACTACGGTCCCATCTGCACGGTTGGTGGGTTAGGCTGCCGCTGGAGAGAGGGTGTAACCAGCTCCACTCTCTGAACTGTAAACTGCCGCTGGGGAGAGGGGGTAGCAGGCTCCTCTCCCTGACACTCTCTCTGCTGGTGGAGTGGGGGACCAACTGTCTCCCCTTTCAATATTTTGTCCTGCTGCTGGGGTGCAAGACTGACGGTCTCTGTGTCGAAGGGTAGGGGAAGGTACAGCTCACCGCGTTCGACTGGATTAAAATCGGCGCCGCCACGTGTTCGACTGTAATGGCGGCCACTTCGATGACTTCGGCACTGCAACGACTTTGAAGTGCCAGTTCAAAAGTTGGAACACTGCTAGCAACCAGGCCTCTCCAGTTCACAGTGGTGAGGTTGGTTCCGCCACATGGCGACTTTGTTTTAACAAGGTCTGTTAGAGGTGCAGCAATGGTAGAAAAATCTGGGAAGAATCGCCTATAGTATCCAATTAAACCCAAAAATGCCTTTACTTGTTTTTTTGTAAGGGGTTGTGGACATTTTTGTATGGCTTCCACTTTGGCTTCCTGTGGTTTAACCAAACCCCTCCCAATAGAATAACCTAGTATTTTGCTTCCTCTAAACCAATCGTAGACTTGGAAGGATTGGCAGTTAAGCCCGCTGAGCGGATAGCATCAAGCACTGCTTGAACTTTGGGGAGGTGGGATTCCAAGTATCCAAGTATGCTGCAGCATAACGAACATGAGGTTTAAGAATTCTGTCCATCATTCATTGGAATGTGGCAGGTGCCCCATGTAACCCAAATGGAAATACGGTGTACTGAAACAGGCCACTGGGTGTTGAAAAGGCTGTCTTTTCTTTGGCTCTTTCAGTGAGAGGGACCTGCCAGTAACCCTTTGTTAAATCCAAGGTTGTTAGTTAACGAGCCTTACCCAGTCTTTCTATTAACTCATCAACTCTGGGCATTGGGTAAGCATCACATTTTGAGATGGCATTTAACTTGCAGTAGTCATTACAGAACCTCCATGTGCCATCAGGTTTTGGCACCAATACAATAGGACTACTCCAGTTACTCTGGGATTCTTCAATGACTCCAAGTTTTAACATGTTCTCAACCTCTAAGTTTATAGCCTCCCTCCGGGCCTCAGGAATTCTATAGGGTTTGAGATTAACTCTTTTTCCTGGTTCGGTTATTATGTCATGTTTAATCACCTTAGTCTTTCCTGGAACTACCGAAAAAACATCCCTATTTCTTCTGATTAAATATCTGACCTCTTGCTTTTGATGTACAGACAGAGTCTCAGATACGTTCACCTCCGGCTCTACTATAGGAGGTTCTGAAGCAACCAGGACCTCCCTGTCCTTCCAAGGCTTTAACAGATTTATATGATACAACTGTTCAGGCTTTCTTCTCCCTGGTTGTCTGACTTTATAATTGACATCACTCACTTTTTCTATTATTTCATAGGGTCCATCGCAAGGAACTTGTTCTCCACAGTAGGGACCAGAACCAAGACCCTCTCTCCAGGTTGGAACACTCTGACTCTAGCATTACGGTTATAGCTGTTTTTCTAAGACTGTTGGGCTTCCAGCATGTGTTCCATGACAATAGGCATGATGGTGGCCATTCTATCCTGCATTTGAGCTATCTGCTCTATTACACTCCTGTGAGGAGTAGTCTCCTGTTCCCAGGTCTCCTTAGCAATATCCAATATTCCCCTGGGATGTCTTCCATATAACAATTCAAAATGAGAGAAGCCTGTGGAAGCCTGTGGAACTTCCCTAATGGAAAAGAGTAGATATGGCAATAAGAAATCCCAATTTTTTCAATCTGCATCAATTACCTTACGTAGCATACTCTTAAGGGTTTTGTTGAACCTCTCTACTAAACCATCAGTCTGTGGGTGATATACTGAGGTCTTAAGATGTTTAACCTGCAAGAGCCTGCACAACTCTTTTGTGACTCTGGACATGAGCGGGGTCCCCTGGTCTGTCAGGATTTCTTTTGGGATACCCACCCTACTGAACATCAACATAAGTTCTTTAGCTATTAACTTTGCATAAGTATTACGCAAGGGAATGGCCTCAAGGTAGTGAGTTGCATAGTCCAAGATGACTAATATATACTGGTGTCCCATAGCGGACTTTACCAGTGGCCCCACTAAGTCCATAGCGATCCTTTCAAAAGGTACATCAATTATGGGTAAGGGTACAAGTGGGCTACGAAAAGTCTTGAAAGGAGCCCTGTACTGGCACTCAGGACATAAGGAGCAATAGTTTGTAATAGCAAACTACCTTTGGGAGTGCTGAGGGGATTCCCTGGGGTCCAGTGGTGTTCCTGCGGGTGCACGAGGGAGCACTGAGATCCTTCTGAATATGACATCATATTCCGGCTCAGGCATCAGTGCGGTGCGCGAGCGAGCTGGGCAGAGAGCGCTCAGGGGACAGGGCTCCCTCGCGCGCCCGCCAGCCCGGTGACATCAGGGCTAGCCTCGGGGGGCTCTGAGGTGGCCAGCTCCTGGGCCCCCAGGAGAAGAGGCTGGCCTCACTGGCTTACATACCCCAGTATGTATGCCACTAGCAACATTTGTAATTGTTGAAACATACCTTTCAGAACTTACTTTGTCTTCTACTACAGAGCCTAGGGGTTGTTGGGAGTAGGGTAAGGTTGCAGTGCTTCACCCTGAAAAGCACTTACGTTTTTTGTTAACTGTTTTACAGTGACCTTATATATGACTGTCACTGCCACCTCTTCCCTGATCTCTGACTCTCCCCTTCCTACCAGTCTGCAAACTCTGTCCCTGAGCTCACACCCAAAAGCTGCTGCTCTTCTGCATGTATAAAATAGCCCCCATTAGAGTTTTCTGGGGAAAGGGTAGGGCTGCAGTGCTGTTTCGACCTTGTTCTGTTTTTACCATACTGTGTTGCAGGGACCTGATATATAAGTGACCTATCATCTGCCAGTGTCACCTCTTTCCTGGACGTACGTCCACAGGCTGCTACTGCTATTCTGATTCTGAGTAAACCCCCTTTTGCCAGTCTGCCAACTCTATCCTTGGGCTGATGTTGAATGGCTGCTGCTATTTTTAATAAAAAATAATTTAAAGAAAAAGCCTTTAGGGGTTGTTGGGAGCATGGTAAGACTGCATTGCTTTGCCCTGTGTTGCAGGGGCCGAAGATATAAAACTAACTGAACATCTGCCAGTGCCACCTCTTCACGTCCAACTGCTGCTACTGTTTTGACTCTGAGTGAACGTCCAACTGCTTGTCTGCCAGCTCGGTCCATGAGCTCATGTACAAAGGCTCTTTTGAGTGTATAAAATATCCCCCACCAGAGGTTGTTGGGTGGGTATAGGAAAGGTCTACAGTGAGGAAGACAGAATGATCTACTCGATTAGGCAGAAAGAGGCTAAGCAAGTTATACGAGCTTCCAAATCACAGACAGAGGAGAAAATAGCACAGCAGTTAAAAAATGGGGACAAAACATATTTTAGATACATAAATGAGAAAAGGAAAGTAAAACAAGGATTAGTTAGATTAAAAACAAAAGAAGGAAGGTATGTAGATGAGGATAAAGGTCTAGCTGACTGCCTCAATTAATTTGTTTTGCTCAGTATTTACAGATGAAAATGAAGGAAATGGGGGCCTCAGTTAAAAAAAAGACAAATGAGTAATTTGTTACATGTGAGTTTACAGAGGAAGAGGTTCTATTTCAACTGTCAAAAGTAAAGCCAAATAAGTAAAAGGGACCTGATGGAATACACCCAAAGTTATTAAAAGAACTTAGTGGTGTACTAGCAAAACCATTAACAGATTTATTTAACCAATCATTGTATCCGTGGATACACAATGCTTCTTCGCTATTAATAAGAGGGGGAAAAGAGGGGTTTCCATCTAAGCTGGTAAAATATATATCAACTGTCTAGTGATATAACTAGATATATGATAACAGAAGCATATGTCCCAGTGGCCCCGAAAGTAATAATTGATGATAGCGGTAAATTGAACTCAGGATCCGAGACATTAAACAAATTGTTACTGATCAAAGATACTGGTAAGATAAATATTAAGTCTCAGATCGTCGAGGACGCCTGTCGCGCGCGTTTCGCCCACAGCTCATCAGAGGGGAACCGATGTGTGGGAAACAACCGAAATTATAAAGGTCAGTATCAGTTCTAATTGGTTAGATTCAAATATAGTCATCATTGTTTTAGCCAATTATGATCGTGCTAGTGGATGACGTAATTCATTTGCCGAAATCAAATCAGTGACACATTAAAGAGGGATTTTAACCCTTGATGGTCTTAGGAGATATCCCTTACTTAAGAATTACTAATGCACAGTTGCTACATTAGGATACCTAGCCAGAATGAATAATGGATTCGGTAATGGATTTAAATAGGAAAATAGCCACAATAAGCCTTATCGAAAGTAAGGGGTGTTATTCACGATGTACTAAAAAGTACTATTGTTCGTGATGAGTCAAAGTAGAAAGAGTAATCCCAATAACCTTGTCAAAGGATATAAATGCATAAAACATTTACGGACTCACGAGCTTAATCGTGAGTTCAGCAGCCCATAAATCTTTATATAAATGTGCTAAAACATAGTTGCTATATTTAGACACTACACCAAAATAGTTATTGCAGAAGTTATTTTTCACGTGGTTTTAAAAGTGCTGTTTATGATAAAAGTGAAAGATGTAAGTATCAAAGGCTTATAGTAAATCTTGTGAAAATAGATGGCTTAAAAAAGTCATAACCTGATCAGAGATTAAGCGGCACTGATGTCTAGTGACTACTGATGCATGCTAACTATATTCTGCTCATTGCACCAAGAATGCGATAATCCTCACGACATAAAATAACAGATCCTTAGGTTTTTTTTCTGCATCTACATCTTTATCAAGAATTGCTGATGCATAATTATTATATTTGGATAATTAGCCAGAGTAGAGATCCTGGTATCCAAACATACTGTTGTCCACGATGTACTAAAAAGTACTATTATTCATGGTAGATCTAAATAGAAAAATGGCCACTATGACCTTATCAAAAATCAGGAGTACTAATCTATGCTATTCACAATGTACTAACGAGCAGCTTCAAATATCTGTTTGCTGCTATGTAATGGTATTTTAGCAGCTGCTCTCTTGATCCGAACCCATCAGCCACAAATCACGCTTACGTTTTCGTGAAATATCTAATGTTTTCATACCTCGTCCAAGGCATTGAACTATTTCACTCTTTTCGGCAGCAGAGAGATCCTTTTTCTTCACCATATTGCATGAAAATGGTGCTCTGCTTAATAATGTGGAACACCCTCCTTTAGTAGTTTTTCCTTAAATTGGGCTCACCTGGTATCCGAGATTGTTTTCAGTGATCAAAAGAGCCCTGAGACAAAATGCCATCCATGAGTTAAACTGAAAAACAAAATATTTAATCTTTGTGACACTTAAATAGAATTTGCATATTCATTTGGAACAGGGTGTAGTATCTCTTTAAAGCAAAAAATATATATTTTTTCTTTATTTTGCTTTTTAATTAGCTTTAATGCTCTCTTATTTATTGTATTCATTAAAGGAACACTATAGTCACCTAAATTACTTTAGCTAAATAAAGCAGTTTTAGTGTATAGATCATTCCCCTGCAATTTCACTTCTCAATTCACTGTCATTTAGGAGTTAAATCACTTTGTTTCTGTTTATGCAGCCCTAGCCACACCTCCCCTGGCTATGATTGACAGAGCCTGCATTAAAAAAAAAAAACTGGTTTCACTTTCAAACAGATGTAATTTACCTTAAATAATTGTATCTCAATCTCTAAATTGAACTTTAATCACATACAGGAGGCTCTTGCATGGTCTAGCAAGCTATAAACATAGCAGGGGATAAGAAAATCTTAAAGGAAAACTCCAGTGCCAGGAAAACAATCAGTTTTCCTGGCACTGCAGGTTCCCTCCCCCTCCCACCCCCCAATCCCCAGTCGCTGTCTCCTCCTTCTTACACTTGCAGGGTTAAGAGTAGTGGGAGTTGGCACCCAGACCACTCCAATGGGCAGAAGTGGTCTGGGTGCCTGGAGTGTCCCTTTAATTAAACAGAACTTGAAATAAAGAAAACCTAAATAGGGCTCTCTTTACAGGAAGTGTTTATGGAAGGCTGTGCAAGTCACATGAGGGGAGGTGTGACTAGGGTTCATAAATAAAGGGATTTAACTCCTAAATGGCAGAGGAATGAGCAGTGAGGCTGAAGGGGCATGTTCTATACACCAAAACTGCTTCATTAAGCTAAAGTTGTTCAGGTGACTATAGTGTCCCTTTAATTTACAAATTAATGGTTGACCGAAAGTCTGTATGCAAACTATAATGTAACAGACTTTCATCTGGATAAAATAATACATTTATTTTTATGTAGCCAACAATTAACAATGTTTCAATATTAGATGAATTATCAGTTAAAAATATTTACTTTGTTTGGGGAATATAAGCCATTGGAGTAGAGAATAAAAGTAATATATACATCTAGGACGTGACAAAATTATATAAGACCCAAGATATAGTGTTTAACACAGAGAGAGCCCTGAACACATATACACAGAGAGCCTGCAGAGCTGCCGCTAATCACAGCACTGAGAAGGACAGAGTCTCAGGGTTTAATACAGCGAGAGCCCTGAACACAGATACACAGAGAGCCTGCAGAGCTGTCACTAATCACAGCACTGAGAAGGACAGAGTCTCAGGGTTTAATACAGAGAGAGCCCTGAACACAGATACACAGAGAGCCTGCAGAGCTGCCCCTAATCACAGCACTGAGAAGGACAGAGTCTCAGGGTTTAATACAGAGAGAGCCCTGAACACAGATACACAGAGAGCCTGCAGAGCTGCCGCTAATCACAGCACCGAGAAGGACAGAGTCTCAGGGTTTAATACAGAGAGAGCCCTGAACACAGATACACAGAGAGCCTGCAGAGCTGCCGCTAATCACAGCACTGAGAAGGACAGAGTCTCAGGGTTTAATACAGAGAGAGCCCTGAACACAGATACACAGAGAGCCTGCAGAGCTGCCCCTAATCACAGCACTGAGAAGGACAGAGTCTCAGGGTTTAATACAGAGAGAGCCCTGAACACAGATACACAGAGAGCCTGCAGAGCTGCCGCTAATCACAGCACTGAGAAGGACAGAGTCTCAGGGTTTAATACAGCGAGAGCCCTGAACACAGATACACACAGAGCCTGCAGAGCTGCTGCTAATCACAGCACTGAGAAGGACAGAGTCTCAGGGTTTAATACAGCGAGAGCCCTGAACACAGATACACAGAGAGCCTGCAGAGCTGCCGCTAATCACAGCACTGAGAAGGACAGAGTCTCAGGGTTTAATACAGAGAGAGCCCAGAACACAGATACACAGAGAGCCTGCAGAGCTGCCGCTAATCACAGCACTGAGAAGGACAGAGTCTCAGGGTTTAATACAGAGAGAGCCCTCTACACAGATACACAGAGAGCCTGCAGAGCTGCCGCTAATCACAGCACCGAGAAGGACAGAGTCTCAGGGTTTAATACAGAGAGCCCTGAACACAGATACACAGCGAGCCTGCAGAGCTGCCGCTAATCACAGCACTGAGAAGGACAGAGTCTCAGGGTTTAATACAGAGAGAGCCCTGAACACAGATACACAGAGAGCCTGCAGAGCTGCCGCTAATCACAGCACTGAGAAGGACAGAGTCTCAGGGTTTAATACAGAGAGAGCCCTGAACACAGATACACAGCGAGCCTGCAGAGCTGCCCCTAATCACAGCACTGAGAAGGACAGAGTCTCAGGGTTTAATACAGAGAGAGCCCTGAACACAGATACACAGAGAGCCTGCAGTTTAATACAGAGAGAGCCCAGAACACAGATACACAGAGAGCCTGCAGAGCTGCCACTAATCACAGCACTGAGAAGGACAGAGTCTCAGGGTTTAATACAGAGAGAGCCCAGAACACAGATACACAGAGAGCCTGCAGAGCTGCCGCTAATCACAGCACTGAGAAGGACAGAGTCTCAGGGTTTAATACAGAGAGAGCCCTGAACACAGATACACACAGAGCCTGCAGAGCTGCCGCTAATCACAGCACTGAGAAGGACAGAGTCTCAGGGTTTAATACACAGAGAGCCCTGAACACAGATACACACAGAGCCTGCAGAGCTGCCACTAATCACAGCACTGAGAAGGACAGAGTCTCAGGGTTTAATACAGAGAGAGCCCTGAACACAGATACACAGAGAGCCTTAGAAGGACAGAGTCTCAGGGTTTAATACAGAGAGAGCCCTGAACACAGATACACTGAGAGCCTGCAGAGCTGCCGCTAATCACAGCACCGAGAAGGACAGAGTCTCAGGGTTTAATACAGAGAGAACCCTGAACACAGATACACAGAGAGCCTGCAGAGCTGCCGCTAATCACAGCACTGAGAAGGACAGAGTCTCAGGGTTTAATACAGAGAGAGCCCTGAACACAGATACACAGAGAGCCTGCAGAGCTGCCGCTAATCACAGCACTGAGAAGGACAGAGTCTCAGGGTTTAATACAGCGAGAGCCCTGAACACAGATACACAGAGAGCCTGCAGAGCTGCCGCTAATCACAGCACTGAGAAGGACAGAGTCTCAGGGTTTAATACAGAGAGAGCCCTGAACACAGATACACAGAGAGCCTGCAGAGCTGCCGCTAATCACAGCACTGAGAAGGACAGAGTCTCAGGGTTTAATACAGAGAGAGCCCTGAACACAGATACACAGAGAGCCTGCAGAGCTGCCGCTAATCACAGCACTGAGAAGGACAGAGTCTCAGGGTTTAATACAGAGAGAGCCCTGAACACAGATACACAGAGAGCCTGCAGAGCTGCCGCTAATCACAGCACTGAGAAGGACAGAGTCTCAGGGTTTAATACAGAGAACCTGGAGAAGTCGATAAGAGGAAGGATCTTGGAGATGGAGCAGTGTTCGTTTCGAGCTATTCATAATGTCTTTGCACTGATTTTCTGTCTCATCATCCTACAGTTAATACCTCAAACGGCTGCCATTCAGAAATCAACGGCTGCATGTCATCTGATTAGTAATGACTTTCTATTTGAATATGAATATTATCAGGAAGGAGACATCCTGATTGGGGGACTGTTTACTGTGAATACTGGAATAATAAAATTGCCCAATCCAGATATACCCATTTTAAAAAACGTTCTATGTTCATAGTAAGTGTATACCGAGTTTTACTATAATATTAAAATTAATGTTTCTGAGATACAGCGTAAAATAAAATGTATCTGATATCAGGTATCATTCTCTGCCAAGCATCCATTGGTCCCTTATAGGATGCAGAGAGTTTATGTTTGATTTATTAATGCTCAGTGTAAGGGGAGACATGGACAGGGGAACTCAATTTTTTTGTTTTATCTTATTTTTCATTCTTATTTATATATTTTAATAAGTAGCAAACAAAGTGATGTTCACGGGTAATAGAAACACTTTGCACGAAGCCAGCCTTTACAGGAAAGAAAATAACCATAAACATTAAGCTTAGTGTACAAACATAAAAAAATGATACAGATTAATGCACTGTAGTAGTAGACAAAACAAACTGTTTACCACCAAAATGGTATTTACTATGACAGCTTGAAGACACATAGTATATAGGGGACATTAAGTCACATGGATTGTAAACTTAGAATAAACGTGTTCCTCTTAGTTGGAGAGAATTAAGCAGAGATTCATAAACGTAAAAGCTTATTCATAAAGGGGTTAAAGGCAGACCAATGAGGGAGAGAAATGTGAACATAGGGACCATAGGATTAGGGGAGCTAGGAAGGCAGAAGAGAGAGAGAAAAGAGTTACAGAAATGATTGAATGAACAGGATAAAAGGAGGATCATTGCCAACCCCATTACCCCCACTGCTGTTAGGAAATTATTTGGGAGAAAAATTACCTTATATACAAGAAAGTTAATTTACATTCTGACAACTTCCAGCAAAGATCAAGAGGAATTTTATATATGAAAAGGACTTGGGAATTGTTATAGACAACAAACTATGCAACAATGTGCAATGTCAATCAGCAGTGGCCAAGACCAGTAAGGTATTGTCATGCATGAAAAAGGGCATTCATTCTCGGGACGCGAATATCATTTTGCCTCTTTATAAATCACTGGTAAGACCACATATTGGATATGCTGTGCAGTTTTGGGCACCTATTCTAAAGAAGGATATTATGGCACTAGAAAAAGTGCAGAGGCGGGCTACAAAACTAATAAAAGGAATGGAACATATCAGCTATGAAGAAAGGTTAACAAATTTAAACCTATTTAGTTTAGAAAAACGTCGCCTGAGAGGGGATATGATAACATTATACAAATATATTCAGGGCCATTTCAAACCATTGTGTGGAAATCTATTCACAAACCGGACTTTACATAGGACACAAGGTCATGCGTTTAGACTAGATGAAAGAAGATTTTGTCTAAGGAAAAGGAAAGGTTTTTTTACTGTAAGAACAATAAGGATGTGGAATTCTCTGCCTGAAGAAGGGGTTTTATCAGAGTCCATACAGATGTTCAAACAGCTACTAGATGCATACTTGCAAAAACAGAATATTAAAGGATATAATCTTTAAATGTAGGGTAATAACTGCTTGATCCAAGGATAAATCTGACTGCCATTCTGGGGTCAAGAAGGATTTTTTTCCCTAGCTTGTTGCAAAATTGGAAGTGCTTCAAACTGGGTTTTTTGCCTTCTTTTGGATCAACAACAAAAAACAAATGTGAGTAAGGCTGAACTTGATGGACGCAAGTCTCTTTTCAGCTATGTAACTATGTAACTATGAGGAAAAACTTAAAGGGGGTCAGATACAAATGAATGTGTTCTTTGTTTTGCTTTTTCAGTTGGTTAGTGCATTATGTCAATCATATGTAAGGATATCACATATTAGAGCTAAATGATGAGTCTATCCCTGCTCTCTCTTGCAGTTGGAACAAAGCTGCAAAGAGTCCTGACAGTCACTCCCATGCCAATCGGTATCGAGTCTTGTTAATCTTATTAATATTCTTCATTTTTCTCTGACAGCATTGATTTTGTACAATATAGAAACCTCCTGACTTTTTTATTTGCCATTGATGAGATTAATCAGGACCCAGAAATGTTGCCCAATATTACTCTGGGGTACCACGTATATGATTCCTGTGGAGATGTACAGAGAACTTTAAAAAGTGTCATGAAAATATTATCTCGAAGCATAGTAGAAATTCCCAATTATTCTTGTTCCAAACATGGAAAAGTGGCTGGTGTTATAGGCGATCGCTATTCTCTCACTACCTTGCATTTGGCACAGTTTCTGAATGTATATAGATATACACAGGTGAGAGATATCTAATAAAATAAATTATAATGTAATATCATTTTCTGCTTTCATCTAGAAAATAAAAACTTTGCCTGGGGGATAAGTGACATTTGTGCAAAAAATGTAAACCTAAAAATCCACCTTTGCCTCATGTGAAACATCCAGGGCCAGATTAAGAGCCCAGTGGGCCTGGTGCTGACAATTATGATGGGGCCTAATTACAGAATCTTATCGACCAAAAACACCAAAGCAGTCATACCTCTCAAGCGCCATGTATCTGATGGAGATAGTGTTGGAGGGAAACTCAAAGGATGCAGCTATAAGAAAACACATACTCTATGCTAATCTCTTTATCCAACTAATGCTTTCATCTTTCAAGTAAATACATACCCCCTAAAAACAGTAGTGTCCAGTGAAGCAGGAAGTCAATGTGCAGATATAAAAGGGTGGGTCAATGACGTGAATCACGTGACCAGAACTGTCAAAAGGGGCGAACATGCCCAAAAAGGGGGCATATCTGTCTAAAGAATTGGAAGGCCAGCCTGGCATCATTCTCCCTATGTATCACAGTGTCAGTGTCCCCACGTCGCCCAGTCCCCTAGTCTCCCAGTGTCTCAGTGTCCCCAGTGTCTCAGTGTCCCCATTTCTCCCAGTGTCCCCATGTCTCAGTGTGTCCCATGTCACTAGGATACTAGGGGACACTGAAAGACATGGGGGCACTTGTGGATACAGACATGGGGACACTGGAAGACATGGGGACACTGGGAGAAATGGGAACACAGACACTGGGAGCCATGGGGACACGGAGACATTTTCAGAGACTAAGACACTAGGGACACTGAGAGACATGGGAACACAGACACTGGGACACTAGGGGACACTGGAAGACATGGAGACACTGAGACACTGGCTGGGAGGCATGGGGACACTGAGACACTTGGGGACACTAGGAGACATGGGGACACAGACACTCGGAGACATGGGGAGACATGGGGACACTAAGACACTAGGAGCACTGAGAGACATGGGGACACAGACACTGGTAGAATAGGGGACACTGGGAGACTAGGGACACTGGCTGGGAGATATATGGGCACTGGGAGATATGGAGACACAGTGTTTCCGTGTCCCAATGTCTCACAATGTCCCTATGTCTCTCAGCATCCCCAATTGTTTCAGTGTCCCCAGGTCTCCCATTGTCCCCTAGTGTCTCAGTGTCCCCATGTCTCCCCGCTGCCTTTCCCCCCATCCTTCACTTACCTGAGCTGTAGGCTGTCTCTGCTGTCTGGACTCTCTGTGCTGTGTAGCTGCTCCCCCATGGATCAGTGAGTAGAGAAAGGCAGGGAGGGATATGCTGTCACTTCCTATTCCTGCCTCTTTCCACAAACAACCCCTACTGGCTGGTGCTGGTATTGCAGAGTAATCTCAGTTTATACTGAGAAAAATATCTGGATTTGTATTGCCTGTATAACTGCAATACCGGCACCGGCTAGGCAGCCACAAATACCGACTGTGCTGGTAAAATACCAGTCAGGTGGCAAACCTAAGAGTAGTGTGTAAAAAATAAAAAAATATTCATATTTTTTTTTTTTTTTAAATGGGCCTATTCCATGGGCCTTGGCCTGGAGCTGCAGCCCCATCAGCCCCTATGTTAATCCGGCCCTGCTCATAGAGGAACATTAAAGAAACATTTAAAAAATGTCCTGAAAACCACAGTGTTTCAGCAGATTTTAATACGCACAATAACCACAACCCCAAGGGTATGAAATTCATGGGTATAAAAAAAACTCTAAAAATTGGAGAGGGGGAGATTTCAATAAAACCATAGGCAACGTAGAAATGGAATGGATTTATAATTTGAATACAATGATCCCATATGGTCTAAATAGTGGCTTTGAAATCTGCCATTTTTTAAAGTAAATTACTCTTATTGTTAAGTATTGGTACAAATGCTTTTATTACCAGTACTAGTGTTCTATTATCATTATATTATATCTATATTTTTTATTAGAATTGCATGCTATGTATTCATTGTAACTTACATTTTTATTTTCATTATGAACTTTTTAAGTGTAAATACTATATATGTATTATGTATGAAAGACATGTTTTGATAAAATTAGGCACAAAATAAGTATACAAGTTAAAAGAAAGATTTGTCTTTTTTTGGCTTAAGAATGGGAATCATTAAAGTAATTTGCTAATGGATTCTCCATTGATTTTAAATTAGCTGAAATAAGTATAAATTAAATGAAAGGCTCGTGTTTTTAACATATTGTATATATATATATGCATTTACTCTGATCATACTACGAGGAGAAAGAGACTTGTGATGTCAATAGAGGAAGTACAAAGATTATGGAACGCAAGATGGACCACAAATGCACACGCCCCTACAAAAAATGGAAGTGACATCATGCGGAAGTGCTGGGTAAGAGAGAGGATGGCCGGATTGAGGCTTGGAACGCAACACCGATCAAGCACTTAAAAAGCAACAGCTGTGAAATAGAGGGATATTTAAACTACAGGAATCAGACAAGTCTATTAGATGAGACTGAGGAAGCCGAGAGAATGGTGAAACGCGTTTCTTACAGCATAGACTTGAAGTATACATTGGTATTTGTATTTACATTTGTTTTTTTATAATATTCTTAATAAAATTTATTTTTTAATATACCTATCTGGATGCCTGATACACTACAGAAGGGAGTGTAGTCCCTAACTACACAAAGCTTGCTTACTGAGGCAGGTCACAGGCTCTACACTTGTGAGTATATAAGATACAGCTACTTTTCCTTATTTTACCAAACGGAATTATAATATATTACCTATTTTCTGTTTTTATGAGAAAAACTTTACACATTGGGAATATACCCCACAAAAGAGGGGAGGGGTTGCCCATAACAGACCCACAAGCTTTCCACACCAAAGCTAGGTCTATATAGCTCTGGAATATGTGAGTGTTCCATTGTTTCAGTATATGCTAGAAATATAATATAATAAAAGAGGTGGCTGAGAATCAACGTACACTATAAATCAAATAGAGTGAAACGAGGAAAAAGACTATCAGGGTTATTGTCAGGGTTTCTTTGCTGTTTTAAACAGCAACCCATCCTTACTCTGTGTCTGAGTCATTCAATTGATTTTATTGATCAGTTCCTTCATTAATTAATAATAACGATTACTCACCTGATTGTTAGTAACCAGCTCTGCTGCTAATTAGTGCAGCCTATCCAAAGCAGCAAGTCCCAGTACCTCCTTGCCCTTGCATGGTCTCCTGTTTCCCAGAAGACTCCCTGTACCCTGTGAATTCCTGGTTCCTGACTTCTGGCCTGTTTCCTGACTCCACTGCTCTCCATTCTCCAGATTCCAGCTCGTCTTACTACCCACTTTGGTGCCTGACCCTGCTTGTCTCCTGGAATTTGCTTTTGGTTGATTTCATTTGTTGCTATTTTTAATAAAGGTGTTTGCATCTATGTTCTGTCTCTGTCTGGTTCCTGGTCCCTAACAGTTATTCACTAAAGTCCGAATGGCAGTGAACCGAATGGCACAATAGCATCAAGAGGCATACATGGCCATTTGAACTGAAAAATTCAGACATTGCTTACAGGCATACAGATCCATACACACAACTACTGCCTAGCAATGTTCACAGATGACATATTTCTGTCCCTAGGTAAGCCAGACTCTTCACTGCCACAACTCATGAGCCTACTAAACACATACTCAGTCTCATTAAACTACACACCGCTTGTCAACATGTGCAACTCGAGCTTCCAAAAATGGAAAGATGTCCGTATATCGTGGATGGGAAGACTACAAGCTATCAAGATGATAATACTACCAAAAGTCCTATATGTGTTTAGGATGTTGCCACTACATGTTCCACTAATGTGGTTCGAGACCACACAGCGCACACTGAATAGATTCGTGTGGGGCAAAACAAAACCACGCTTACCATTGTCCCTCCTACAAATGATGCCTAAAGAAGGGGGAGTGGGTTTGCCTAAGCTTATCACGTATTATAAAGCAGCTCTATTAGAGGCAGCAGTCCGACTCCACGCACCTAGCAACACCTTCCAGTGGGTGGATATGGAAAGAGAAGCAATAAACACAAACTCTCTAATGAATGTCTTATGGACCCCGAAGCCATACAGACTGCAGGGAGACACATTGTATCCCACGACTGCTCTTACCTTGAGGGTCTGGGACCTTATCCACACTGAATCGACTAAAGGCAAGCGTTTCAACTCACGTGCTCCCCTAATGGCACTGGAAGCAATTTCTCCGTGGATCTCACTAAAACTATGGACTGAAATGGCTATACATCGCATCAAAGATTTATGTTGTAAAGCTCAGATTTTACCGTTCCCCGACCTACAAGAGAAGTACAAACTACTAAATTTCTTTATCTTCTCGTATCTTCAATTGAAGAGCATCATCAGCACTAAAGTCGAGTTTTCACACTGCAAACATGATTATAGACAGAGCTGCCAGGCAAACCTCATCAACAGATGCCTTTCGGCTCCGACTAAATCAAAAACTTTATCTCTGTGTTACCGAACATTGCTGGACAGCCACCCACCACAACACTTTAAATATACTTTGCAATGGGAAAGAGAAGGTATTCACAAGTTAACAACTGAACAATGGCTCAAATCGCTAGATGCTCTGCGGGGCATTACAACATGTTTCTCCCACATAGAAGCCCACAGGAAGCTAGTCTTTCGCTGGTATCTTACACAACGTCTGAACAAAATATACCCGACAGTAGGGCCCAATTGTTGGAGATGCCAGGCCGTACCAGGACACATGACTTATATATGGTGGGAATGTGAATTGATCAGACCATTATGGGCCCACGTTAAAACCCTGCTAACTCTGGCAAGGGAAGCTGCCCCACACTTACACCCACGATTGGCCTGCTATTACTGTTCTCGGATGCTTGGACGCAAAATACTAAACAGCTAGCTACCATAATCACCCTGGCAGCTAGAAATCTTCTAGCACTCAACTGGAAAACCACATACTGCCCAACGAACAAAGAACTAACAAGAAAGGTCCACCAATATTTTAGATACGAAATACTCTCCTCTGAGTCACACGTCAGGACTGAGAACTTAGAGTCCCTGTGGAAGCCACACAAACAACCCCGACAAGACAACATGACCGAAAACGATCAAGATCCAATCCTCAAAAACGCATCACAATAACGAAAGAACATCTCACAAGACTCAACATGCGAACCAACAAACCTTGCAACCTTGTACCTTTTTCGATATACATACGCTACATCTGCTAACCAATCTAAGATGATGCTCTAAATTGTACTGAGTTGTGTTCCCCCCCTCTCCCCCCCTGAATCTTGACTGCAAGAGACGATAAGATTAGTCAGCACGCAAAGTCAACAAGCAAAGTACATTGCTAATATAATAGATACCCGAGCTTATATCTCTTGCTCCACTATGTCTGATATTTATTGTATCACTTATCTGATTTGCTTGTATTATTTCCCCCTCCCTATTTCCTTTCTGTATCCCAATGTTTACTTTACGGAAAATAAAACAATTTATTATCAAAATTCAGACATTGCTCATGCTATTCAACAATGTCCTGAATTTGGTCTGGATTTCAGCCAGACCAAACTACATTGGACAGATGAAATTCAGACCACATGCTTCTAATAATGTCCTGTATTTTAAAAATATCCAAACCACATGCCCATTGGCAGCACTAGCAACCAGAGGCAAAATCGTTAAAACCCTTGGCAGTGCAGGGCTTATGTGGTAGCTGACCTGCACTTTCTAGTCTGCCACCAACTGACATAGTTACAATAAATAAATAAATAAATAAATAAATAAATAAATAATGTATGGAACAACACCAGTACCTGCCAATTGGCCCTAATAATAATATTTAGGGGGCAGGACCTAGATTTCTTCCTCCTGCCTGCACCTATTGACAGCAGGTGATGGCCCTAATTTTAATATTCAGATGGAAGGACCTATTGTCCCTCAAAACTCTCATCCATAGGCAATAGGTGAGGTCTCTAAATAATTAAACCCTCATTCCTTATTACAAATAAATTAAAAGAAGAATAGTGAGTGGGGCAATTAAACTAAAAATAAAGAAATATACCAACACCTCCTATGTAAACAGCTGATGGGGGGGGGGGGGGAGTAGGTGGGGATGTGTTGTGGCTCCTAGTATGAGACCTTTTTGTAGACCAATTTAACCAGCTGTCTGTGGGTTCATGTGAGTTTGATGATAGGATTTCTTATTACTACAAACTACATGAATTGTTGTTCATATTATCCATGTAAATCTGTTGCTCCTAAGCTTCTTCTGGAATCCTCTTCCATGTCTCTCATTTGATGCATGGGTTGCATGTTGAGCCTGTTGACACCTCTGGGGCTCCATTTATACATTTACAGAGGGTAGGATGGTGGCATGTGGCACAGAGACAGCAGGAGGAGGAAAATACACTCCAAAAAGCAAAGGGTCTTGAATCTGGACATCTGGTGAGGTGTTTTGTATGATCAAAATGATCATCTTTTTTAAGTCTTTTTGAGGTTTGTTGTGACATAATATTCCTGGACGGATTATCTTTCCTCCCCATGTTCTGATTTTTCAAGAGAACACATACAGGTGATACTCGAAAAATTTGAATATCGTGCAAAAGTTCATTTATTTCAGTAATGCAACGTAAAAGGGGAAACTAATATATGAGATAGACACATTACATGCAAAGCAAGATAGTTCAAGCCGTGATTCATCATAAGTGCGATGATTATGGCTTACAGCTCATGAAAACCCCAAATCCACAATCTCAGTAAATTAGAATATTGTAAAAAGGTGCAATATTCTGGGGGCGGGGCCTGACTGGCAAACTAACAAGACGCACTCAGCACGAGCTCCTGCTGTTTGGGCTCGAATTCTGCTGAAATCCTGGGGTACAGTGACGAAAGTTGCCCACTAAACAACCCACTGGACTGGGGAAGCAAGCACTAACCTGCTGACACCTCACTCGACAACCAGCATGACCGGGAACCGCAGCTACAGAATGAGGCTTACCAGAGGAGACAGGGAGGAAGGACGGCCGCCTTCCTACCCAAGGCTGAATGTCTCTAGTAAACGCAAACCACCTCCCCCCCCCTATGGACCGGCGGGGGTTATCCCGGTCCCCGCCAGGCGGAGTGCCCCATACACCACACTACATGACGGGCCCTGCAACTGCACTGAGCAATGTGGAACCGAGGGCCTCCAAGATGGCAGATTTACACGCGGCAATGCAAAACAAGCGGCAACAGCAAAATGCTACAGTATATACCTGTGGACGTACAGTGGACCTCCTGGCAGCAATCTTCGACTGCTTTTGGGCCAAGCTGATGCTGAGCTTACAGCCAGTAGCACCTCGCCGCGAACTACCCAAGTGGGATGATTCCGAAGGCGAAAGGAGGTTTGGAACTCCTCTTCAGGGCACCACTAAGCCCCACGCTACCGTATCCCACATTACACGCCTTCCCGGGCCGAGAGGAACAGGGCACAAAACCCAAAGGTGGGGGGCAGCGAAACGAAGACCCAGCTCGACTACCAAGACTCACCGCACCACCGCACCATCCCGAAAGGGACGACCCTTGACCAAGACAGTTCCCAGGCTCGTGGCAGGAGGGCACCAGCTCTCGCAAGGCTCAGGGGCAGGAGAGGAGACCCGCCGCCAAGACACCACGCATCTCCACAGCTGGGTTTGAATTCCGGCGTACGTCCCAAGCCTGGCAGACACCATGTACATGGCAGGGAAGTAACAACTCCGGTGCAAACTAAGGACCGTAGCATCAATATACACCACACCGGGGTTGCCCGCCTCCATGGCCTGGGCCCACAGGAAAGCTTTGATCACTCCCCCGAGCATGCAGACCGGGCCTCCAGAGCAGGGATCGGTTGACACAGCCTGGACTAGCACGACGAGGGGCCCATGGCCGAAGACCCAGCTCACAATACCTGGACTCTCGTTCCACACCCAGGTGGCAATGAAAAATACTGGTTTATAATTAAAAACTGAGCATACATCAAGCTACACAGCCGACATATTGTTCGCTGCAGCTTATCTTTCACCAATCTTTTATTTTATATATTTTTTTCTCATTTTTATAATTTTCCCATTTATGTCCATGATTTGTCTGCCCACGCTCTCATCTATTGATGCTTAGACCATAACCTAACACGTAAAATGTGCATGTAAAATGTAAATACTCCTGCCTTGTTTAACCCCTTAATGACCAAACTTCTGGAATAAAAGGGAATCATGACATGTCACACATGTCATGTGTCCTTAAGGGGTTAAATTGCCACTCATGTCATCAGGTCTACAACCAAGTTTAGCAACTTCCCTTCACTAGTTACTCCAGACTTATACTGTCTAGCCTGCATGATATATAAATTAGCAATGTGCCCCTATTTTAACCAACTACTTTATCTTGACTAACTCATGTTTTTTCTACAAAAATGTTGTTAGGCTTAATCGTTATTACTAATTTACTAATATGTCTCACGAATGCCGAGATCATTTTTTACTTGCGGTGTATTTCAATCTATTTCTTATTTTTTTGCTATAATTTACTTTCAGTCTAGACAGAACATCCAATGGTAAATATGCAATATATGCGCAATCTAGACATATATTTCCAGCTAATAAAATAGTATCTAGATGTCATTATGTCAAATATCATTAATTACATCTAGATACTATCATTACAACGGAGAGTAATAATGTTTGCTGAGGTTTGTTTACTAATATCATTTGGTTTATGTGAATATTCCATTGCCTTGCCACAAGGGTAAGCACCTGTGGCTTAAAAAGGCTTTTAATTAGATTGGAATTCCTTCATTTAATCAATTTATATTGGATCTTTCTTGTGTATAATAAATCTATTAAAGAGTTGTGGGCTCGTTGATTAAAAAATTGTAAATTAATTGGCTGTGCTCATCCAGGCTCCTTGACATCCCTGATTTAGAAGTTGATGATTGGTGAGACAATTGTATTTTACTCAGATGTTTAACTTTGATGTTATCAATCAATTATTGTATCACATGTGTATTCACTGATTTAATATGTTATGCACCTATATATTGCATTATTTGTGTGTGCTTCAGTAGCTTGATAAAGACCCTTAGGGGTTGAAACGTCGCTTTGTAGCTGCTGGTTCCAATAAATTGCCTTTCTCTTGGAATTCATTTGGAGTGCCTGGATTCATTTTCTATTTTTTATAATCAGAAGTAATGACCTAAACAAATCACAATGCTTTCCCATAGGAAAGCATTGAATTGGTTGAGATTACAAACTAGGTGGGCCAGGGGGCGGAGGGAAAACACCACCCTGGCCAAAACTGCGCAGCATATTCGAGGTGTGATCTTACCATGAATTTATAAAGAGGCAGAATTATATTTTCATCCAGGAAATGAATGCCGCTTGTTATACATAACAGTACCTTACTTGACTTCGCAACTGCTGATTGACATTGCACTTTTTTACCTAGTTTGTTGTCTATAAAAATGTACAAATCCTTCTTGAGTGTTGTTATCCCTCATTCACTACCATTTAGGGTGCAAGTTGCTTGTGCATTATTTACCACAAAGTGCATAACTTTAAATTTAAACTGCCATTTGAGTGCCCAGTCTCACAATCTAAATCCCTCTGCAGCATAGTAATATCCTGCTCACATTATATTACTGTGACAGACAGCCTTGCACCCCGAACGGGTACCTCCGTCAATTGCTGCTTCCTAGTACTTGCGAGCACCATAAGCACTGTACTGGAACACCATAACCACCATAAACCCCACAAACCTCCAGAGCTTGGTTGGGATCTTGCTGTCCTCAACCCACCCTGGACCCAAGACTAGGATCCTGCTTCCAGTGGGTACACCTCTCCTAGTGCAGAGAGCGTAGCAGGAAAAGCTCTTATAAGAGCTAGTGATTATACTCAGAGGAGTATTGTGGTATAGCAATCCCCAGGGAAATGTTGTTCTCCAATCCCCCAAACATGAGCAAATACTTTATGAATGGGTAAACAAATCTCTCTTTAATGGGAGCCACACTTGGCCTTTTATGACAATTCCCATGCAAGGGGTACACCCTCATGAACCTTGTTGGGCACTCCAACACAAAGACACAGACCAATAAGAGCAGTGATTAAATGCACGACACTCCCATACACAGCACACAATCCCTCCCCTCTGCTTGGGAGATAATTGAATCAGTAACTGTACTAATTAAAGTTTTATGTCATCTACATACCATGAAACATGAGTTTTGATGCTTATTTCAAGATTCTTTATACATATGTTAAATAGAAGCTCTCCCACTGATGATGACTACTGTACCATTTATGTTAACTGCCCAGTCATGTTTCTCATAATTTTCACCATATTATAATTGTGTCTATTATGTCATGTTGCTTAGTGTATGCTATTGCCTCTAGTTCCCTCATTTGTTAAGCTCCTTAAATTAGTAAGCATGCATTTAATATTATCATGATTCCGTTATACTATATGTGAATTTGTATTACTATCACATACCTTCTCTGCTCTCATCTTGCAGCTCCCCTATCTTGACTTCCCTTGCGCAGAGTTAAAGCTCATCTCCTTTCTGTCCTACCTCCATTTTGTAGATTTCTGTGTCCCATGCCCCAACTACTAGTTTAATAGCAAAACAAAAACCTGAGCCTATCCTATAGGGCTCTACTACATCTGAGTGAGACCATATGGAACATTCACTCACTGTATTTATTACAAATGTTACTTGCACTATTTACACTTATATCTGTTTCAGATACACTGTATTGTGATACGTTCCCCATACATATGAATGTCAACCCATATGGGTGAGTCTGTATATACCTAAGCGCTCCACATACACACTAGTGGTGGTTTTTATTATTAATCTCCTACACTGTGTTTACACTTGGTTTTTGTATTGATTTATTGATTTTTCAGTGGTAGCTGCTACTATTGTTTATTTTATTATTGACCGTAAGCGCCTTGAATACACACGTCTCCAATAGCTTTTGTTAACTAATTTAATATCGTCTCCAACCAGTCATTGCACCACATAATGTCACATGTAATATGTAAGGCTATGTCTTGCCACCCCAGAGTCAATCATTTAATATCTAGAGTTTGTAAAGATCTTAACTTGAAAGAGTCTTCTAAAGAAGAACCTTCCACCTCCAGTCGCCATTTCTCTGACCTCAGGAGAAAAAGGACTACTTTCCCAGTACACTAAACTATAAGAGACCTTATTAAAGAGGAATGGTCCAGATAAGACAGAAAATCCTCTGCTAAAGGAAAATTTTCACAACTTTATCCAACAAGAACAAGAATTCTGAAACATGGGATTTTGCCCCCAAGGTAGATGCAGCGGTGGCTATACGTACCACTTTACCGGTAAATAATGTGGAGTCCTTTAAAGATCAGATGGATAAAAAGATGGACTTCAATCTTTCTAAAGCATATGATGCATCAGGAACATACTTTCATCCATCAGTAGCCCTTACGTCGGTGGCCAGAGCACTGAAAGTATAGATAGAGAATTTAGAGGAGGACATTAAAAATGCCAAAAGCAGATCTTCCCTATTGGACAGCTTGAAATACATGAAATTGGCTATTGATTTCTCATCAGAAGCAGCAGTAGATCTAGTCAGAACCCTAGCCAGGAATATGGCCTTTTTAATTTCTGCTAGAAGAGCAATATGGCTCAGTTTATGGGCCGCTGATGCTTCCTCCAAAATCATTTTGTGCTCCCTTCCATTCCATGGTGACATGTTATTTGGCAAAAACCTGGATGACTGTATCAAATGAGCTGCCGAAGATAAAAGAGGTTTTTTGCCTCAAGACCGTAGAGCCAAAGGACCCATGGGTGCAAAAAGAGAGTACTGTCCATTTCAAGATAGCAGATCCTATAGACCAGGAAGGGAGTATGGAAGAAATCAATCCTGGAGAACTGGGCAGTCTGGCACTAGTGGGGGGAAATCCTAGGGTCAGTGGCGTAGCGTGGGTTGTCAGCACCCGGGGCAAGGCAAGTCATTTGCGCCCCCTAACCCGTGGATTTTAGCATAGTGTGTGGAGAGAGTGCCGTTTGTGCGTGGAGAGAGTGCCGTTTGTGCGTGGAGGGGTGCTGTGTGCGTGGGGGGGTTCTGTGTGCGTGAAGGGATTCTGTGTGCGTGGAGGGGATCTGTGTGCGTGAAGGGGTTCTGTGTGCGTGGGGGGTTCTGCGTGCATGGGGGGTTCTGTGTGCGTGGACAGGTTCTGTGTGCGTGGACGGGTTCTGTGTGTGTGGAGGGGTGCTGTTTATGTGTGGAGGGGTGCTGTTTATGTGTGGAGGGGTTTTGTGTGCGTGGAGGGGTTTTGTGTGCGAAGGGGTTCTGTGTGTGTGGAGGGGTTCTGTTTATGTGTGGAGGGGTTCTGTGTGCGTGAAGGGGTTCTGTGTGTGGGGGGGTTCTATGTGTGTGAAGGGGTTGTGTGCGTGGAGGAATTCTGTGTGCGTGGGGGGTTCTGTGTGCGGGGGGGTTCTGTGTGCGGGGGGGTTCTGTGTGCGGGGGGAGTTCTGTGTGTGTGGGGGGTTCTGTGTGTGTGTGTGGGTTCTGTGTGTGTGGGGGGTCTGTGTGTGGGGGGGTTCTGTGTGTGTGGGGGGTTCTGTGTGTGGTGGGGGTTCTGTGTGTGGGGGGGTTCTGTGTGTGTGGGGGGGTGCTGTTGGTGAGGGGGAGGAGTGTAGTGTGTGTATGGGGGGTTAAAGCATTGACTGGTCAGGGTCCAGGGGAGAGGGGGAACAGCTTCAATTCAATCCCTGGTGGTCCAGTGGTGGCGCGTGCTGTTCAGCCTGCAGCTCCTCTGGCTGCAGGCTGACTTCGCTCTCCTCCCGCAAGAACAGCAGGCAGGTCGGAGCGTTGCCATGGTAACGCACGGCAACGCTCCAACCTGCCTGCTCGCGGGAGGAGCATTCTTGGCTCGCTTACTGCTTCCTGTTACACCGGGTAGGGGATCAGAAGCTCCCCTACCCGGTCTGCCTGCTCGGCCACGCTACATTCTGTGACCGGCAGGAGGGGAGCGCTTCCCCTCCTCCCGGTCACCCTGTAATTGCTGCCGGGGCTGGTGCACACTAGGCGGCCGCGCACCGGCCCCCTAGTGTGTCGGCCCACCGGGAAATTTCCCGGTTTCCCGGTGGGCCAGTCCGCGCCCCCCCAGATGTTGCGCCCGGTGCGGCCGGCCCCCCTGCACCCCCCACGCTACGCCTCTGCCTGAGGTACTTCATCCTCCAAAAACTTCAGGAATTTGTGATGGGATTATTTCTCAGTCAGAAGGAGTAGGAGCCCATTTACTTCAATTGCAAATGGCATGGGAGGAATTCACAAGCAACAACTGGGTTCTAGAAATCATCAGGAGAGGATGTTTTCTGGAATTGTACAAGAAACCCACACTAAGATCTTTTCAAATCACAAGATGTCCAGGAGACAAAGAGAAAAGAATCACCCTTCAGGACTTCATTTCCTCTTTACAAAAAGAAGGACTTATAATAAAGGTCCCAGCATCAGAAAGAACTAATGGGTTCTATTCACACCTTTTCCTAACAAGGAAATCCTAAGGAGGGTGGAGACCCATTATAGACATACAGAGACTGAATCAACACTTGCACATCTGCAGGTCCCTGCGATCTCTCATAAAAAAGTCTTCCCCAATAAATGGATGGTGTCAATAGACTTATTGGATGCCTTTTTCCATATTCACAGTGGAAGAGGGTCATTTCCAATTGAGAGTACTACCCTTTGGACTCAGCACAGCTCCAAGGACTTTCACAAAAGTACTAGTAGTACTAATTACGGAACTGAGGAAACAGGGCAAATTCATCTTCCATTATTTGGACGACATCCTGATTGTGGCGGACAACAAAGACATCTTGTCTTCCCACACCTTCAATTGCCTTCAGTTCTTACAACATTCTGGCTGGAAGATTAATGTCAAAAAGAGCTTCCCCCCCGCTAGAGGTGATTCCCTCGGCGCGGTGGATGCCCACCCCCTATAGCTCCTGGCGAATCGTAAGACCCGGAAAAACCTAGTGAAGGACATACTATAGTGAGCATACTGTGGACCTTGATTGTCCACGGGTGTGTGCCCACAATTAGGTATTCCTTATTTCTTGTTATTGTTGTTTATTCTATTTTTGCTTTCTTTGTTTTTCTTTTTTTTTTATCCTTGTGTTTTCTCTAAAAATTGTGATTTGTTCGCACTTGTACAGATAACAAATATATCTGCTCTCTCTCAGGTTGTACATCCTCCACAACCTATATATCTACCACTACCTATACCCCCCCCCCCCACCCTCTCCCACACCCCCTACCCCCTCTACCTTCCCTGAAGTCCTTCCCTCCCCCTCCACCCCCAGACCTCGGCCAGAACTAGGTGTAAAGGTCACATGACCAGGGGCGGACGGTGGTGATCGGATGGCGGGGGGGGGGGGGGGGGAATCCGAACGGCCTACATCCAGGTGGGTAACCAGCAACCACCACCACACCACGGGACATGGATCTCAAAATCACCTCACTGAACGTAAACGGACTAAACGTCCCAAACAAACGCAGACTAATGTTAAGGGAAATAAGACGACATAAAGCTGACATCATGTTCGTACAAGAGACACATTTACCACGTAACTCACGAGTGAGCCTAACTGACCATGTGTACACGAGAGCATACGCATCACGGGCCCCCTATAAAAAGAATGGGGTAGAAATACTAATACACAAGAAATGCCCCATACAAGTCACGGGGACACACACGGACACAGACGGCCGGTACGTGGTGCTGACGGGCACACTTCCCACTACCACCTACCACTTCATCAATGTATATGCACCAAACACCCCTACACCAGAGTTCTGGTCGGCCCTAGAAACCACAGTACAGAACCTACCGAGGGGAATTCTGATACTGGGAGGGGACCTGAACGCGACGCCGTGCCCGGCTGCAGATAGGGGAGGAGGGCAACACCTCCCGCAATCTCAACACAGGGGGGGGCCAGGACAAACTCCTACATAACTTCATCCTTAACACTGGCCTGCTAAACCCATGGAGAATCCAACACCCCAGTGAGCGTGACTTCACGTTCTATTCGGCCCCCCACACCACATACTCCAGGATAGATCTATTCCTCACTAATAAGCTAGGTATGCAAACCATGTGGATAGCACCCGGTGGGTGCTCCTTACAGGGGGGGTATTGTCATGCCCCAGCTACCGGTAATTCCCTGTCTCTTCCAGGTTGACGGAGTTTAGCCACACCCCCTCTCTGACGCGGTCTCTCCACGCTACATAATGCGACCGCGCCAGATACAAGACGCTGGATTAATGAGCAGCGTTACCGCGATATCAACCCAGCTGAAAGTTTTCTCTGCAAACCTACCTGTGTACCGAACCGGAATTGAACTAACCTCCTTCTCCTCTCCTCGACCCGGAACCTAAATTCCACCCTCTTGAAGCTAAGTTAATCGTTTCATCTGTGATACGAACTTCTTTCTCTCAAGACTGCTGAGCATTCCTTCCATAGTCTGCTCTCAAGTTCTCCAATAATTTCTGCTGCAGCCTGCTCTCAAGCCCGTTAAGCATTCAGGCACCAGCTGCTCCCTAACCTGCTAACTTCAAACCTAAAATGAATCTCTGCTGTTACAACTTCATTATAGCTTCCTTCATTAACCTAAAACTTGCAAACACCAAATGTGCTAGACTGCATGTATATAGGAAGCTGCTTACCAACAGCGAAGTATTTAAAGATACAGTACCTGTATTTTCCTATATTGAATAGACAATTCCTATTTTATTCTCTAATTTTCTAATCATCAATTTAAATCCTAAGAAATCTGCAGTTGCGCTCCATCTCAATCTATGTAAACGTGACAGATTAATCCAGCCTCTGTAATGGATCCAGCAGATTTAGATTCAAAATTTACTATGCTGAATCAAAGAGTCGATACACTTGCCCAAGGCATGCAAGACCTCCAGGTTACAAATGAACAAATTCTTACTTATGTCAGAGACTTACAAACCCATACTCCTCATACTGTTATGCACTCAGCTAGTGACCCTGCTGTCTGTAATCCCGAAAAGTTTTCTGGAGTTTTCAGGGAGTTTCTTAATTCCTGCAAGTTATTAATTGCTCTAAAACCTAGTTTGTTCAGTTATCTCCTTCCTAAGAGGTGAACCTATGGCCTGGGCCCACTCCTTCTTGGAAAATGACGATCCCATCTTAGACTCATTGGATGAATATTTTGAAGCTATGTCTCTTCTTTATGAAGATCCTAACAAACAGTCTACAGCTGATTTAACCATCAGAACCCTTCAGCAAAAACATAGGCCTGTCGAAGATTACATTGCTGAGTTTAAAAGATGGGCAATAGAAACTCAATGGAATGACATAACCCTGCGCAACCAGTTTCGAATTGGGTTATCCGAAGCAGTAAAGGATGAACTTTCTAGAACTGAACTTCCTACTACATTAAACGCGCTGATTAAACTATCAATCAGCATTGACAGAAGGCTTAGAGAAAGAAAGGCCGAAAAAGCTCTCTCGGGTTCATCATGGAAAAAACCATTTGGTCCTTCAAAAACAACTGAAAAAACATCATTACCAAATGAACCTATGGAAATAGGCACTATAAGAAGTCCTCTCACACTAGAAGAAAAAACTAGAAGACGTCTACTAAACCTCTGCATGTATTGTGCCTCACAAGATCACTTGATCCCAGATTGCCCCTTATTGAAACGGCCAAAGGGCGGTAAGCATGCTCATACCACTTCTATACTAAGTGCACTTCCTTCTAAATCAACCACTCAATTTTCCTCAATTTCTCTCATATTACAGTGGGACAAAGAAAGAATTACGACTGAAGGCATCATTGATTCTGGGGCAAACGGGGTGTTCATCGATTCATCCTTTGTAACAAAAAATAAAATTCCTTGTGTTCGCAAAAGCACTTCTGTTTCTGTCAGAGTGATTGACGACTCCCTCATAGCCTCGGGCCCTATAATAAATGAAACTATTCCTCATACTTATATCTTATATTCGATATTATCTCTTCTCCTCTTTATCCGATCATACTAGGAATCAACTGGTTAAGGGACCACAACCCACAAATTACTTGGTCTCCCTTCTCTCTCACCTTTAACTCTGCGTACTGTAAGGAGACATGCTTACAACATATTCCAATTTTTCAGACTATTGAAGAACCAACTATACCTTCCTGTTATTCTGAGTTCTCAGATGTATTCAGTAAAAAGGAAGCTGAAACACTTCCACCTCATCGTCCCTACGATTGTCCCATAGACCTCATACCTAGTGCCCCCATACCTTTTGGGCACATCTACCCTCTCTCTGAATCTGAATTAAAAATCCTCAAGGAATACTTGGATGAAAACCTCCGTAAGGGGTTCATTAGACCTTCCAGCTCACCTGCTGCCTCCAGTATGTTTTTTGTGAGAAATAAAGACCAGACCATACGTCCCATCATAGATTACAGAGCCTTAAACAAAATAACAGTTAAAAATTGTTACCCTCTTCCCCTGATAAATGAATTGATTGAACGGTTAAAAACTGCTACTATCTACACCAAGCTTGACCTCCGTGGGGCATATAACCTCATTAGAATCAAGGCTAATGATGAATGGAAAACTGCTTTCCGAACAAGATATGGCCTCTACGAGTATCTTGTGATGCCTTTCGGCCTCTGCAATGCCCCTGCAACCTTTCAACATTTTATAAATGACATCTTCAGGGATCTTCTAGACGTCTGTGTTATCATTTATTTAGATGACATTCTTATATATTCTAATACTCCTGAGGAACACAAAAAACACGTGAGATGGGTGTTGTCCAGATTTAGAACTCATAAATTATACGCTAAACCAGAAAAATGTCTTTTTAACGTCAATGAAATAACCTTTTTAGGTTACGTTATTACTCCTCATTCAATAAGCATGGATAGTTCTAAAATCAATTGTATCCTCAACTGGCCCATTCCTTCTAATGTAAAAGAATTACAACGTTTTCTGGGGTTTGCCAACTTCTACAGGAAATTTATTAAAAATTACTCTGACGTAGCTCATTCACTTAATTCACTTAACAGCAAAAAACATCCTTTCAATTGGAATGAAAAGGCTCAAAAAGCTTTCGATGAATTAAAAAGAAGATTTACAACTGCTCCTATCCTTCAACTTCCAAACCCCACATGTCTTTATGTCCTTGAAACAGATGCTTCAGAAACAGCCATCGGAGCTGTCCTCTCCCAACACAAAACTCCTCAAGATCCTCTTCATCCAGTTGCCTTTTTCTCACGTTCAATGTCTCCTGACGAAAAAAATTACCCTATAGGAGAAAAAGAATTATTGAGTATAAAAGCAGCCTTAGAAACCTGGCGACATCTTCTTGAAGGAACACAAGCTCCTATAATAGTTTATACTGACCATAAAAACCTTGAATATCTTCACTCCAACAAAACTCTCTCTGCTAGGCAAGTAAGATGGAATCTCTTCTTCTCCCGGGTTAATTTTCAAATTGTTTTTAGACCTGGATCTAGGAACAAAAAGGCGGATGCCCTTTCCAGAATTCACCAAGACCTTGAATTGGAACCCCCACATACAGTCATCGTAGTCTTAACGTCCCTTATAGATGACATAAAAGGCCTAAGTCTGGATGCTCTTGAACTTCCTAAATCAATTAAGTTATCACTGAAAGATGGTCTCTATTATTTCAATGACAGGATTTACATTCCTCCCGCATTCAGAAATAAAATACTCAAATTCATTCATGATTCTCCTCTGGCTGGTCATCCTGGTATAAAAAAAGACCCTAGAATTATCCAAAAGATATTATTGGTGGCCTCGCCAGGACACCACCATCGAATCCTATGTCAAAACTTGTTCAACCTGCCAAAGATCCAAATCTGAAAATCATCAACCCTTTGGTCAATTGTTGAATCTACCGATTGCGGAAAGACCTTGGCAATCCATTTCCATGGACTTCTTGGTGGAACTTCCCCCTTCTCAACATCATACTACCATTTTAGTAGTAGTGAACCGCTTCACAAAAATGTCCCATTTTATCCCTTTGAAGAAATTACCCTCATCATCTGAACTTTCAAAAGTATTCCTCGATAATATAGTGAAACTTCATGGACTTCCAGACGAAATCATATCGGACTGTGGAACCCAGTTTACCTCCAAATTCTGGAACGCATTGTGTGCTTCTCTTCGTATTCAACGTAAACTATCTTCCGCTTATCATCCCCAAACCAATGGGCAAACTGAAAGAGTTAACCAATGCTTAGAACAATATTTACGATGCTATTGTTCCCACCTACAGGATGATTGGATGACATGGTTGCCCATGTCCGAATTTGCATGTAACAACTCAGTTCATACAAGCAGCAAAATGACTCCCTTCTTCTCCAATTATGGGTTTCATCCCTCTTCATTTCCTGCTCATATAATTCCTTCATCTAACCCCACCGTTTCAAATCAAATCTCTTAAATTACATGAAAATCTTGAATTAGCATCCTCCAACCAAAAGAAGTTTTTTGATACTAAGAGACAACTTCCTCCCGCTTATAAAATTGGTGATCTTGTCTGGCTCTCCTCAAAAAACATATCCACCAACCGTCCTTCAAAGAAACTAAGTTCCCTTTTTCTTGGTCCTTTTCAAATCTTCTCTATTATCAACCGTAACGTTGTGAAATTGAAGCTCCCACCTACTTTAAGACTTCATCCAGTCTTCCATGACTCCTTGCTCAAACCCCATCTTCCTGACCCTTTCCATAGAGATGTAATCACTACTCCTGATCCTATTTTGGTACAAGGTGAAGAAGAATACGAGGTCCAAAAAATTCTGGAGGTAGAATAATGGTTGTGCATCACTCATTTCTTCCAACTGATGTGTAAATAACTCCTCTGACATACCAAGTGAAGCGGCTGTGGTGCAAGTGTTGGTGGTGGCGGAGAGCGGGCGAGTGGTAACTTGAGAGGTGCCCGAAGCTAAGCTGGAGGAGGATGGTGTGTCGAGGTTCCGAGCGGAAGCTGTAGAAATTTGGGTGTCCTGTGTTAGCCAGTCAACTATGTCCTCAGACCTTTTCAAGTTCAGGGTACGTGGCCTGTGAACACTGGGCATTATTCTAGGGCCAAAGGGAATCACAGAACCACGACTACGATGGCCCCTGCGGGGTGGCCTGCTTCTGCCTGTCATTTTTTTTTTTCGATTAGTGGTACTATGCGTGCAAGCTACTGTGACAACAGATATGCGTGGCACTGGTGTGACACTGTGCCCTGGCAGGCCCTGAAACACACACTCGTGAAGGAAACTGACTGCTATTATATTACAGTCCAAAAAGTTTTTTTTTGTTTTTTTTAAATGCAAGCTATTGTGACACCAGTGAGAGAGTGGTGGCACTGGGCAGGCCCTGAAATGCACACTAGTGAAGGAAACTGACTGCTAGTATATTACAGTCCAAAAAGTAAAGTTTTTTTTTAAATGCAAGCTATTGGGACACCAGATATGAGTGGTGGCACTGGGCAAGTGGGCACAGTATTCGCTGCGTACCTGACACACACGCTGGCAGACAACTAACTGCTATTCAATCTATTACAGTTAAAATTGTATTTTTTTTTTTAAATGTACACTACTGTTACACCAGATATGAGTTGCACTGGTGTGACACTGTGCCCTGGCAGGCCCTGAAACGCACACTCGTGAAGGAAACTGACTGCTATTATATTACAGTCCAAAAAGTTTTTTTTTTTTTTAAATGCAAGCTATTGTGACACCAGTGAGTGAGTGGTGGCACTGGGCAGGCCCTGAAATGCACACTAGTGAAGGAAACTGACTGCTAGTATATTACAGTCCAAAAAGTAAAGTTTTTTTTTAAATGCAAGCTATTGGGACACCAGTGAGGGAGTGGTGGCACTGGGCAAGTGTGCACAGTATATGCTGCGAGCCTGACACATACGCTGGCAGACAACTAACTGCTATTCAATCTATTACAGTCAAAATTGTATTTTTTTTTTAAATGTACACTACTGTTACACCAGATATAAGTTGCACTGGCGTGACACTGTGCCCTGGCAGGCCCTGAAACGCACACTAGTGAAGGAAACTGACCGCTATTATATTACAGTCCAAAAAGTTTTTTTTTTTTTTAAATGCAAGCTATTGGGACACCAGATATGAGTGAGTGGTGGCACTGGGCAGGCCCTGAAACGCACACTAGTGAAGGAAACTGACTTCTATTATATTACAGTCCAAAAAGTTTTTTTGTTGTTAAATGCAAGCTATTGTGACACCAGATATGAGTGGTGGCACTGGGAAAGTGGGCACAGTATACGCTGCGAGCCTGACACACACATTGGCAGACAACTAACTGCTATTCAATCTATTACAGTCAACATTTTTTTTTTTTTTTTTAAATGTTGTGACGAAATGCCTTTTGTCACTTGGTTTATTGGTGACAAGCTGCCCTTTACCCCTGGCTGTTGGAGGAGCCTGATTGCCAGCCTCTTATCTGTTGACTATGGTCCCTGGGAGATTTGGCCCTTCAGGTGCAACATATGGGCATATTGGATTTGCATGGTGCTGCTGCTGGCCCTTTAAAAAACATCCGTGGACATATTATGACTTTTAGGAACAATGTCCCTTTAAGACTGTGTAGCAAATTGCATTAAGGCTGTCTTCAATATTATGTATGCTATTATGTGTTCGGTAAATTGTAAATGTGTAGGTTCTATGTGATAAATGTAACAGTATGTATTTTTATGTCTTTTATTGTCCTTTGTCTGCCATGTGGCTAATGGAGTTTTGCCTCTGTCCTTGGAGATAATTGGATTACTTCCCAATTATCTCCAGGATAGAGACTCTGTGGAACTTGTTTTGGGAAGAAAAGCCATGCTTCATTTGGTCACAAAGGACTTTCCCTTAACTTTTGAACCACTGGTCTGATTCGTGCCATTTTTTTAATATGTTGTTCCCCTGAATGGATTGATTGTGAATATGTAATTTTTATGGAGATTGGATATATGGCTTTAGAGTTATGAAAGTTGGGTAAAAAGTATGTTTTAACTGTATGTGTAATTGGGTTACCTCCCAGGATAAGGGGACGGAATCTGTGGGTTGTAACTGAGATGTTATTGGTTGTTTTATACCTCCCTGTGGGCGGTCCTATATTGGCAAAGATTGTAATAAAAACCAGACTGGGTGTGCCAGCACCTCAGATCATCTTGTACCTTCATGAAGTTTCAGCTCATGTTTGGGTGATTGGAAAACTACACTCTGGGGATTGCTATTATTATTATTATTATTATTGCAATTTATATAGCGCCAACAGATTCCGTATCGCTTTACAATATTATGAGAAGGGATTTAACTATAAATAGGACAATTACAAATAAACTTACAGGAACAATAGGTTGAAGAGGACCCTGCTCGATCGAGCTTACATTCTATAGGAGGTGGGTGTAAAACACATTAGGACAGGAATTTGCAATCAAATAAGGTGCCCTTTAGGAGAGGGCAAGAGACAGGTATGTGAGGTAGGGGTTAGTCCTGGAGGCCATATGCTTTCCTAAAGAGATGGGTTTTAAGGCACTTCTTAAAAGATGCAAGACTAGGGGAGAGTCTGATGGCGGTAGGCAGGCTATTCCATAGGAAGGGAGCCGCCCGCGAGAAGTCCTGCAAGCGCGAGTTGGCCGTACGAGTGCGGACAACGGACAGGAGGTGGTCACGGGCAGAGCAGAGAGACCGAGAAGGGACATACCTATGGATCTGTGAGGAGATATAAGAGGGGCTAGAGTTGTTCAGTGCTTTATAGGTGTGAGTTAGTACCCTGAATTGACTCCTATAGCATACAGGAAGCCAATGTAAGGACTGGCAGAGGGGTGAGGTGTGAGAGAAACGACTAGAGAGGAAAATCAGTCTAGCAGCAGCGTTCATTACGGACTGTAGGGGTGCAGTACGGCTTTTGGGAAGACCAATCAGGAGAGGGTTACAGTAATCCATGCGGGAAATTACCAGAGCATGGACAAGCTCCTTGGTAGTATCTGGTGCAAGAAAGGGGCGGATGCGGGCTATGTTTTTAAGATGGAATCTACAGGATTTGGCAACATGCTGGATGTGAGGCTCAAAGGTGAGACCAGAGTCAAGTATGACGCCAAGACAGCGTGCTTGCAAAGATGGACTGATGTTGGTACCACAAACTTGAAGGGAGAGTGAAAGAGGAGGATCAGTATTAGGAGGAGGAAAGACAAGGAGCTCAGTTTTTGAGAGATTGAGTTTCAGAAAGCGGGAGGACATCCAGTCAGAGATGGAAGAAAGGCAAGCAGTGACACGTTGCAGGACGGCAGGGGAGAGGTCCGGGGAGGAGAGATATAGGTGGGTGTCATCAGCGTACAGGTGGTAGTGGAATCCAAAAGAGGTAATAAGTTTGCCAAGAGAGGCAGTATAAAGAGAAAATAGAAGGGGACCAAGGACGGGGCCTTGGGGGACTCCAACCGAGACAGGGCGAGGGGAGGAGGTATCATTAGAAAAGGAGACACTGAATGAGCGTTGGGAGAGATAAGAGGAAAACCACGAGAGGACAGAGTCACAGAGACCAAGCGATTGAAGAGTTTGAAGAAGGAGAGCATGATCAATGGTGTCAAAGGCCGCTGAGAGGTCAAGAAGAATTAGTATGGAGTAGTGGCCTTTGGATTTAGCTGCGATTAGGTCGTTAGTGACTTTGATAAGGGCAGTCTCTGTAGAGTGGAGAGGGCGGAAGCCAGATTGAAGGGGGTCAAGGAGAGAGTTGGAATTGAGGAAATGAGACACATGGGTAAAGACAAGCCTTTCCAGAAGCTTTGAGGAAAAAGGGAGCAGGGATATGGGACGGTGGTTAGAGAGGGTGGATGAGTCGAGGGATGTTTTTTTTAGTATAGGTACTACAGTGGCATGTTTAAGGTCAGCAGGGACGATGCCAGAAGAGAGCGAGCAGTTGAAGATGTGTGTTAGAGAAGGCACGAGACAAGTGGAGAGAGATCTGATAAGGTGAGATGGGACAGGATCGAGCGGGCAAGTGGTGGGGCGAGAGGAGCAAAGAAGAGCAGCCACCTCTTGGTCAGTAGCTGGGGGGAATGTCTGAAGGGTAGGAAAGGCATGATCTATGTGTGATTGAGAAACAGAAAGGCAAGGAGGGGAGAATTCTTTCCTTAGCTGTTAATCTTGTCATTGAAGTAACATGCAAAGTTATCAGAAGTAAGGTTAGTTTTGGGGGTGGCCACAGCAGGGCGAAGAAGAGAATTAAAGGTGTCAAAGAGACGCCTGGGGTTAATTACTAAGCTCTGCTAAGAGCTTGTTCCTGTTCCTGCTCTCTGGAATTCGGAGAGGTCCACCTACTGGAAGCTGGACCCTGGTCTTGGGTCCAGAGTGGTTGGTGTCGACGAGACCCCAACCAAGCTGCGGCAATTTGTGGGTTCTGCAGTGGTTATGGTGTCAGGCAGAGTGCTGGGAGTTCTCGGAAAGCACTAGGAGCATCCATCAGCGGAGGGTACATGGTCGGGGTGCCAGCGGTTCCGTTACAAATGTACACTACTGTTACACCAGATATGAGTTGCACTGGTGTGACACTGTGCTCTGGCAGGCCCTGAAATGCACACTCGTGAAGGAAACTGACTGCTCTTATATTACAGTCCAAAAAGTTTTTTTTGTTTTTTTTTTAAATGCAAGCTATTGTGACACCAGTGAGTGATTGGTGGCACTGGGAAGGCCCTGAAACACACACTAGTGAAGGAAACTGACTGCTATTATATAACAGTCAAAAATGTTTTGTTTTTTTTAAATGCAAGCTATTGGAACACCAGTGAGTGAGTGGTGGCACTGGGCAGGCCCTGAAACGCACACTAGTGATGGAAACTGACTGCTATTATATTACAGTCAAAAAAGTTTTGTTTTTGTTAAATGCAAGCTATTGGAACACCAGTGAGTGAGTGGTGGCACTGGGCAGGCCCTGAAACGCACACTAGTGATGGAAACTGACTGCTATTATATTACAGTCAAAAAAGTTTTGTTTTTGTTAAATGCAAGCTATTGGGACACCAGTGAGTGAGTGGTGGCACTGGGCAAGTGGGCACAGTATACGCTGTGAGCCTGACACATACGCTGGCAGACAACTAACTGCTATTCAATCTATTACAGTAATTTTTTTTTTTTTTTAAATGTTCACTACTGTTACACCAGATATGAGTTGCACTGGTTTGACACTGTGCCTTGGCAGGCCCTGAAACGCACACTAGTGAAGGAAACTGACTGCTATTATATTACAGTCCAAAAAGTTTTGGTTTTTTTTAAATGCAAGCTATTGGGACACCAGATATGAGTGAATCGTGGCACTGGGCAGGCCCTGAAACGCACACTCGTGAAGGAAACTGACTGCTATTATATTACAGTCCAAAAAGTTTTGGTTTTTTTAAATGCAAGCTATTGGGACACCAGATATGAGTGAATCGTGGCACTGGGCAGGCCCTGAAACGCACACTAGTGATGGAAACTGACTGCTATTATATTACAGTCAAAAAAGTTTTGTTTTTGTTAAATGCAAGCTATTGGGACACCAGTGAGTGAGTGGTGGCACTGGGCAAGTGGGCACAGTATACGCTGTGAGCCTGACACACACGCTGGCAGACAACTAACTGCTATTCAATCTATTACAGTCAAAAATGTATTTTATTTTTAAAAATGTACACTACTGTTACACCAGATATGAGTTGCACTGGTGTGACACTGTGCCCTGGCAGGCCCTGAAATGCACACTCGTGAAGGAAACTGACTGCTATTATATTACAGTCCAAAAATATTTTTTGTTAAATGCAAGCTATTGTGACACCAGATATGAGTGGTGGCACTGGGCAAGTGGGCACAGTATACGCTGCGAGCCTGACACACACATTGGCAGACAACTAACTGCTATTCAATCTATTACAGTCAACATTTTTTATTTTTTTTTTAAATGTTGTGACGAAATGCCTTTTGTCACTTGGTTTATTGGTGACAAGCTGCCCTTTACCCCTGGCTGTTGGAGGAGCCTGATTGCCAGCCTCTTATCTGTTGACTATGGTCCCTGGGAGATTTGGCCCTTCAGGTGCAACATATGGGCATATTGGATTTGCATGGTGCTGCTGCTGGCCCTTTAAAAAACATCCGTGGACATATTATGACTTTTAGGAACAATGTCCCTTTAAGACTGTGTAGCAAATTGCATTAAGGCTGTCTTCAATATTATGTATGCTATTATGTGTTCGGTAAATTGTAAATGTGTAGGTTCTATGTGATAAATGTAACAGTATGTATTTTTATGTCTTTTATTGTCCTTTGTCTGCCATGTGGCTAATGGAGTTTTGCCTCTGTCCTTGGAGATAATTGGATTACTTCCCAATTATCTCCAGGATAGAGACTCTGTGGAACTTGTTTTGGGAAGAAAAGCCATGCTTCATTTGGTCACAAAGGACTTTCCCTTAACTTTTGAACCACTGGTCTGATTCGTGCCATTTTTTTAATATGTTGTTCCCCTGAATGGATTGATTGTGAATATGTAAGTTTTATGGAGATTGGATATATGGCTTTCGTGAAGGAAACTGACTGCTATTATATTACAGTCCAAAAAGTTTTTTTTTTTTTAAATGCAAGCTATTGTGACACCAGATATGAGTGGTGGCACTGGGCAAGTGGGCACAGTATTCGCTGCGTACCTGACACACACGCTGGCAGACAACTAACTGCTATTCAATCTATTACAGTTAAAATTGTATTTTTTTTTTTAAATGTACACTACTGTTACACCAGATATGAGTTGCACTGGTGTGACACTGTGCCCTGGCAGGCCCTGAAACGCACACTCGTGAAGGAAACTGACTGCTATTATATTACAGTCCAAAAAGTTTTTTTTTTTTTTAAATGCAAGCTATTGTGACACCAGTGAGTGATTGGTGGCACTGGGAAGGCCCTGAAACGCACACTAGTGAAGGAAACTGACTGCTATTATATAACAGTCAAAAAAGTTTTTTTTTTTTTAATGCAAGCTATTGGGACACCGGTGAGTGAGTGGTGGCACTGGGCAGGCCCTGAAAAGCATACTAGTGATGTAAACTGACTGCTATTATATTGCAGTCAAAAAAGTTTTGTTTTTGTTAAATGCAAGCTATTGGGACACCAGATATGAGTGGTGGCACTGGGCAAGTGGGCACAGTATTCGCTGCGTGCCTGACACACACGCTGGCAGACAACTAACTGCTATTCAATCTATTACAGTTAAAATTGTATTTAAAAAAAAAAAAAATGTACACTACTGTTACACCAGATATGAGTTGCACTGGTGTGACACTGTGCCCTGGCAGGCCCTGAACTGACTGCTATTATATTACAGTCCAAAAAGTTTTGTTTTTTTTTTATTCAAGCTATTGTGACACCAGTGAGTGAGTGGTGGCACTAGGCAGGCCCTGAAACGCACACTAGTGATGGAAACTGACTGCTATTATATTATAGTCAAAAAAGTTTTGTTTTTGTTAAATGCAAGCTATTGGGACACCAGTGAGTGAGTGGTGGCACTGGGCAAGTGGGCACAGTATACGCTGTGAGCCTGACACACACGCTGGCAGACAACTAACTGCTATTCAATCTATTACAGTCAAAATTTTATTTTATTTTTTTTAAATGTACACTACTGTTACACCAAATATGAGTTGCACTGGTGTGACACTGTGCCCTGGCAGGCCCTGAACTGACTGCTATTATTTTACAGTCCAAAAAGTTTTTTTTTTTTTTTAAATTCAAACTATTGTGACACCAGTGAGTTAGTGGTGGCACTGGGCAGGCCCTGAAACGCATACTAGTGATGGAAACTGACTGCTATTATATTACAGTCAAAAAAGTTTTGTTTTTGTTAAATGCAAGCTATTGGGACACCAGATATGAGTGGTGGCACTGGGCAAGTGGGCACAGTATTCGCTGCGTGCCTGACACACACGCTGGCAGACAACTAACTGCTATTCAATCTATTACAGTCAAAATTGTATTTTTTTTTTTTTTTAAATGTACACTACTGTTACACCAGATATGAGTTGCACTGGTGTGACACTGTGCCCTGGCAGGCCCTGAAACGCACACTAGTGAAGGAAACTGACTGCTATTATATTACAGTCCAAAAAGTTTTTTTTTGTTAAATGCAAGCTATTGTGACACCAGTGAGTGAGTGGTGGCACTGGGCAAGTGGGCACAGTATATGCTGTGAGCCTGACACACAGGCTGGCTGGCAGGCAGGCAACTGCAATTCCATTACACAGAAAAAAAAAAAGCAGACTGATGTTCTAGCCCTTTTTTTTTAGGGGGTTCTGTCCTTACAGCAGAGATCAGATGAGTCATTAAGGACTGTAGTGGACACTGAATACACTAGCCTAGCTATCAATTTCCCTATCAAATCAGCAGCAGCTACACTGTCCCTACTCTCACTAAGAATGCAGCTTCACAATGAATGTAAAATGGATGCTGTCCAGGAGGTGGGAGGGTCTGGGAGGGAGGGTCTGCTGCTGAATGGCTGGAATGTCTCTGCTGACTGTGAGGTACAGGCCAGGGTCAAAGTTTACTCAATGATGACAAATAGGGGGCATGTGATCGCCATCCGCAGGATACGGACGCAGTCTTTGAAACCAGCAACAAAGGGTTTTACATCTACCGAGAAAAAAAACATCCCAAGATCTGGGGACCGATCGGCCAGCAGCGTGCATCACTCAGAGTGAGGTCTGGGACGCACGCCAACCTCACAAACGGCCGACAGCTAGAGATTTCTGTTTTAGCAACAAACTATCTACATCAATCCTAGCCGGTCCCTGCGGTTAACTTGGAATAAGAACTGCATAACTGCTGGTAATAATCTTGCAAACCGTTCCTGGCTTATATTTTTAATATTTGTAGTGTTTTTATATATTTGATATGAGTATTATGCCTAATAAATTTTGTATTAATTTCATCCATTATCCTCAATTTATTTAATTTAAGTATTTTAAAGTATTTTAAAGTGATACCTAATTTTATTGCATTATAGAATACAGTTCCATATACTGTATTTCTATCCCATAAGGTTTATATATTTTTGCTACAAAGTATAACATCTGGTATATACTCCGTTTATTTTGCCTTTAACAGATTTAAAGACGTATATACCATATATAATTGTGATACTATATACCATCTATTTCATTATGCTATAGGAAACAGTTCCTTATACTGTCTTTCTATACCTTTTATGTGGTTTAAATCTTTTTGCACAAAGTATAGCAATTTCTGCCTGTATCCAGTTTTGAGCTATTCACTCTAAGTCAGACTCTCTCATCCCTGTGTGTTGCAGTAGGCATACCAGACCAACCTAGTATTACCAAATAGAGTCAAAGCCAGTCAATCAGACCAATTTGCAAAGAGTGTCCTTTCTGTTGATAACTGTTGATTCTTTGAATGTTTGTCACTTTGTTTTTTTCATGCTAATCCACTTTGCATTTCATATTCTGGAGTCTTTGTTTTTTTCTTTTCTCTTCCCTCCCTTACTTATTGCTTGGGTATTATCCATTGTTGTGCTGCCATGGATATAGCCAGGAAAAAGGAACATTTATTCATACTTACCTTAATTTTCTTTTACTGGTCATAGGCCATGGCAGCACAAAGATACCACCCTGGGATATTTCTACAGTAGTAACAAAATTACTTAATTAGGGGATAGGAGGTGGTACTTGTAGTGGACTCTGGGCAACCCGACAGGTTACCTCCGCTAGTCCCCTTCCTTCAGTCAGTCAGGAACCACTTATAAGGCAAAGAAACCAATTTGCCCCCAGTAACTGGACAACACCTAGTCCTGGAGGTACAACAACTTTATGGGCCACACATGACTTTTATGCAAAACCCTATGCAATCCCAGTGTCCCCTCCCAGGTTCCCCCCCTCCCAGGGGTCTTCAGAGTGACACTGGAGTCTCAGTCCCTTTGTCCCCTGTTCCTGCCACCCAAGCACGGGTTTCCCACTTCCGGTGACAGGGGTTCTTATTCCCAGGATTCCCTTGGTCCCCTCCCAGGGGTCCTGTCCCTCCCAGGAGTCTTCAGCGTGATACTGGAGTCCCAGTCCCTTGTCCCCTGTCTCCGCCACCCCAAGCACGTGGTTCCCACTTCCGGTGACAGGGGGTCTTCTTCCCAGGATTCCCTTGATCCCCTGTTCCCGCCACCAAAGTACAGGTTTCCCACTTTCGATGACTTTCGATTTCTGTTCCTGCCACCCAGATGTAGGGTCTCTCATTTCCGGTGATAGGGGGTCTTCTTCCCAGGACCCTCTGTGCCTGGGAGTCACAGTGTGGGGAAAGCTTCCAGCCTCCTTGCCTCCCAGTTACAGAAAGCCTGCCAAACCAGCCAATGTCCCCAAAGGGATATTCCCGAATTGACAGGGGATAGGGTACATGTAACCGGGGCAAAACACACAAACACAGCGGGGAAAAGTCACGAACGGGTAGGTGGTCTGTCACAGTACTTATACCTTTCATTTAATTAGTTACTGTCTAATTAGGGATAGGGATGAGCTACCCATTGTTGTGCTGTCATGGCCTATGACCAGGAAAAGAAAATTACAATAAGTATGAATACGTTTTCCTTTATATAGTGTATATAATATGTGTTTATATTACGCAGTCATCTTATTCCTTTCAGAGTAAAACATTTAATTATACAGTAAGCATACTCACATGCAGACACAGACAATCTCACTGACACACACAAGCTCATTGACATAAAAACCACAAGCTCACAGATGCACACAAATAGGCTTACTGACAGACAATCTCACTGACACACACAGACAAGTGTATTGGTATACACACACAAACATAGTACAGACAAACTCTGACATGCACAAGCTTACTTCAGACAAGCTTACTGTCACACACATGCTCACTAACACACATGCTCACTACAGACAAGCTCACTGACACACACAAGGTCACTCACTAGCAGCCACACACACACAAACTTTCTTAATAGCAGACACACACACACAAGCTCACTCACTAGCAGGCACACACACAAGCTCAATCACTAGCATACACACACAATCTCACTCACTAGAAGGCACACACAAGCTCACTCACTAGCATGCAAACACACAAGCTCACTGACTAGCAGACACACACACACAGATACACAAGCTCACTCACTAGCAGGCACACACACGATCTCTGTCATGGCTGAAGCTTATCTGGAACTGGTAGGTGAAGTTGCCATTTTGTGGCCTCTTCCTACCAGCGAGGTTTGCAACGTGCATTGGGGGGCTTGTGTGCAGGTGGTGGAGCTATGTTCAGTAGGTGGGGCTTACATGCAGGAGTGGGGCATGCAGCCAAAATTTTTGTAAATTTTGAAGGAAGACTGACAGGCCTCCCTCCGGCCGCCAGTAATTGTGGCCGCACCGGCCCCCAGCTCCTTCCTCTTTAATCCCCTCAGACTGACACAGTTCGAGAGGAAAATACTTAAATGACATTAGCCTAATGATAAGGGCTGTCTGCCCGGCCTCAGGTGCCACTGCCCACTGGAAAATTTCCCAGTATCCCGGTGGGCCAGTCCGGCCCTGTCTCCTACTCATAAAGAGCACTATATATAGCAATTTTGCCTCCCAGCACAGCAGACCTTCTACCATTGCTATAAAGTACTTAAGCTAAAGTTCCATGGCTATAAAGTACCTAAGCATAAAATGAGCCAAATCCCTCCTTCTTACACCTTGACTTTAGCCATGCATTAGCCTTCCTCTACTCCTGCCTTTCTACTGTAGAGCACGAAAGAGGTAATATTTCTGGAAATGCTACATTGGGAGACTTTTTCTTCAGTTTACGTCCTAATTCCCAAAACTTATTATTTTGGACCTTTTAGGGCCATCCTTAGCCTCTCCCAATAACTCATCCACTATGTCAGCCACATGCCGGACCCGGGCACCCTTGTGACAGCAAATTGTTCAATTGAGATGATCAGAGTGGCAGATTAACCTATCTGCTTTCTTAATAGAGTTCCCTACAACTATAAACTGTCTAACCTTTCGTACATTCTCAAACACACCCATGCTAAAGAGGCTGTTCTCTAAACTGTTAGAAAGAACAGCTTCCATAAGTACAGCTAGTCCTGAGCTGATGCCCTCAACTGCTCAGTGAGCAGTAGACCCCTTTCAAAATTGTCAATCTGTTTCAATGTTGCAATTTGCTTCTCCAGACCTCCAGTACAAGCTTTCAGACAAGCCCCACACTCACACCTGCCACAGAGGTATAGACCCTGGATGAACTCATCCAGGCATGCATACATGCAGTATGATGTGCACTGAGTTAGATCTTCAGTCTTATTAACACCCATTTCCACAGTTACCACAGTTACCAAAACCAAGTATTCCATACTGTAAAACAATAATTACCTTATTTGTTCAAACTCCTGGTTTTAGAACTTCTACTTATATGAGAATATTTTAGGCAACTCCATTTAAGACAGCTGTGGTTTTTATTGATATACAAAAGCCTACACAGGTGGAAATTAAGGGACAACTTCCATAATTAACTCAGTAGCAGTACACATTTGTTTGTTGAACAGGAAAAATGGTTCCTAGTTAGTATTAAGAGTAAAAGTCTAGTTACAAAGTTCATATCTGAGCAGAGCAGATCTAGACTTACAACCAAAGGTCCATGTATGCTCAACCCCTACCTCATGAAGGATTAAGCCATACAGAGACTCAACTTCCATGCTGAAGGGAATACATCTACAGGTAACATTAAAAAAATAGCTTACTGTTTAGTAGACATGCTCTCAGTAGAATGCAGCACAATCTCCAATGATGATATCACAGAGGTGTAACTTTGTTCTCCATACCAATCCACACTGGGATTCACACAGTGATTGGCTGAAAGTGTTTAACTGATGCTCTCAGCTAGTGATGGCCAACACTTGGTATGATGTGAAATAGTGCTTCGATCTGCCTCCATGATTTTGTTATTGGATTCCAAGCTGCAGACTACCAGTCATCAAGATTTTCTTATAAATGTTAATACATGATTTAGTAGCGATGCAGGACCCAGAGTCCATTGACACCAGGCACCATAATCACTTCTATATGTTGATTAAGGTGCCTACAGTTTCGCTATATGTATATTCCAGATTTGAATGTAGTTTTACTTTTTTCAGATCAGTTACGGAGCGACTGACCCACTACTCAGTGATAGAGCACTTTACCCATTTTTCTTCCGGACTGTTCAGGATGATCGGACTCGTTATGCAGTTATTTTAAAGTTTCTGCAACATTTTGGGTGGAACTGGGTTGGAATAATCACCTCAAAGGATGAAAGTGGAGAGAGAGAGCTCCAAGAACTGAGCCATGAGATGACCAGCCACGGCATCTGTATTGAGTTTATTGTTAAAATGTCTTCCATACAAAAAGAAAATGATAAGGATTTGGCTGTTATTAGAAAATCAACCACTCAAGTTCTAATAACCTGTGGGACATGTTCTGCGCCTTGTTTTCTTATTTTTCAAAATTCTGAATCAGTTTTACAAAATATAACAATTATCGTTAAAGCTTCATGGACATATGTTTTATATTTCAATATTAAGTCGGGGAAAACCTTCAATGGCAGTTTGAGTATTGCACCACCTACGAACCCTATCCCTGGTGTGAACACTTTAATACATAAATTCCATCCTTCTAATCGCCCAAATGATCCGTTACTTGAAGATATTTGGCTAATGAACTTAAATTGCTTATCACCAAACCTAGAAAAAAACAATTTCTTTCAATATCTGTATAAATTTACTGCAAACAACTGCACTGGGAAGGAACGTATTCAAGATAAAATATCTGTCCCGCAAAATCCTGTGTACAATGCAGTCTATATCCTGGCACACACTTTGCACAATATGCATTCATCCTTAGCTTCTCTTTATCCTGAAATAGACCTATTATCATATAAATACTTAAACCTGGTGAGCATTTAACAGAAATATGTTGAACACTTTGTACTGCAGTTTTGCATAATGTACAAGAGGAGCTCGGCCATGCTATAGGGACGTGGAGGTGACGAGAGAGGAGTACTGCAGCCGACTGAGGCTCTTTATAGAGCGCTTATAGTAAGCACCGGCTCTGCTTGGGGCCCTGGGCCAGCTCGGGGGGCCCCAAGCAATTGCTTGGTTTGCCTTCCCTGTAGCGACGGCCTGCATGGTGGAGTCTCTTGTGCTAACAAGGGACTCAAACCAGTTAGTGCTGCCAACACAGCCTGTTTACTGGTTTCTTCAGAGTGAGAGAGGCTTATATTAACCTATCTTAATTGTTTGATTAATTATTCCTGTCCTTACTGCTGGGGAGGAGCTAACCCATAATACTGCCATGTTTGGCCAGAAAAACAGCATAAATTGGGGAAACTGGTGACTCGTTGTGAATAAAAAGTAAAAAAAATATTGATGTTGTTAATCATTAAAACTCAAATTACCCCAGCCGAGTCCTGCCATGTTTCTTGTGGTTTTGTGTGTGTACTGGGACACAGAAAGTCACATGGTAATACAAAAACGTGAAAAATAGTGGAGCAGAGCAAAAGAAAGGGGTGGGTATATGAGGGAGGCAGCTAGTCCTATTAGGAAAATACCTCTTATAGAAATATGTTGGAAAATATACAGAGAAAGGGGGCTGAGCTTTCCCCTAAATAGGGATAACCTCGGTCAATAAATATGAGAACAACTAAGCTGCATACCACTACCACATACAAAAACTATACAATTTTATGTACAAAGATAACAACCAATCAATACAATTTAAAAATATAATTTATTGATCCTTGTATATATAAAAGGCTATTCTTTTTAGCAATGTTTGCAATTTCTGTTAATTTAGTTAAAAAAAAGAGAAATACATTTAAAACTGAAAAAAATTATATTTCCATATTAGAAAAAAAAATACTGAGCTTTGCACTTCCCTGTAATAATGTCCAGTTTCTGAGGTAGTTTAGTGAGAAGAATCATTTTTACTTCCTTTTGGTGAGTAAAGCAGGGTAGTGACAATGTGTTTTCCAGTAGCAACCTGACAGAGGACAGTGAGCATTATTAAGAGAGAAGTGCAAGTTCAAGTATTTATTTATGTTTTTTTTAACTACATTACCAGAAATCACAAACTTTGCTATAAAGAATAGCCTTTTGTATATACCAGATCAATAAATTAAATGTGTAACTTTGATTGGTTGGTTATTTTCTTTGTACAACAAAATTATATTTTTTGTATGGGGTTGTGGTACACAGCTCAGTTGTTCCCATATTTATTGACAGAGGGTATACCTATTTTAGGGAAAGCGCAGTCACATTTTTCTTTATTTAGTCATATGGTAATAATTATTCTTTTAGTCTTTGGTAGCATTTGTCTGTGCTTCCTTTTATATATGCTCACTGTGCCTTTTCATCAGCTCCTTATGGAAGAGTGGCCATTAATGCAGGTGTCACCCAAGTTGGGGATGTCCACAATAACAAGAGATAATGACTGATGACTAGAGGAAGAGGTAGGAATGGGTTTTCCAGTCAGATGTTTGTCCAGGTGGAGATATAGGCATATTCCACTGGCTTCCACCACTGTGTAGATATGATGGAACGAGATGAAAGAAGAAATAAAGATAAATAAAGAAGGTTCCTAGCAAGAAGAGATCATTGGATCATAGTACTGGCCCAGAGGAGCAAAATATTGAGTATGATCAGGTGCAGAATGTAAGCTGCCCCTGTGAGATGATGATGTGGAGTTGAGGTGGTAATTTCCCTGTTAACAGGTCTAATATGTTTTTGTCTTATAAAGCTCCATCACTATGTAAGAAGAGTGCATTACACAGATTTGTCAGGACAGAAAATCTTCTTTAATGAAAGAGGAGAAGTTCCGAGTAAATATTTTCTACTTAATATCAAGGTCATAGACAATAAGAAGAGTTTTAAAATAATACAGTATGATGTCGGTGTCTTAGACATGTCACTTGCTAACGATCAGCCACTTCATATTAAACAAGACAAAATTCTTTGGAAAAATGGCAAAGTAAGTAATTTATTAAGCATTCCCACTGAATAATAAACAGATGCAATGGATGATATTACCGGTTCATCTTATCGATTTGCCGTAATTATATACTATTATAGTATAATTACATAATTAGTCATAGAAATGTCACAGAATATTCCGGCATGGTTTATTTAAAACGCAAATAGAAATAAAAGCAATGAACCTATGATCAATCTGTGCGAATGCTGGGTAGGAGTCATATAAGATTGTATTATCCGTTTCAGCTGGAACAAAATGTTGAAAAGACTAATATTCTCGTAATTAGCCCAAGATTAGAAAAAAAAATGAATAAAAACAGTCACAGATGGGGCGGAGTTTTTGAACTCTCATGGCGTCGGATTTGTGAGCCATTAGATCTCTCTTCCCCGAGCTACTAATCCACCTCAATCAGCATTATTGGGGAAATTTTTCAGGCTCTCTTACCAGAGGCCTCCAAACAATAGAACAAGCCTATCGGGCTTTACGCTCCCCAGTGTCTAACACCTCCAACCCGAGAGATAGTGAAGCTACTTCACCAAAGAGAAACTGATGAAGATCGCGAGGGTCAACCCCCCAACCGTCCAAAGTCAGACTCTACAGTTCTATCAGGACATAGCTCATTCTACCCTCAGGAAGAGAAGGGAGCTCAAGCCATTTACCGTTGTTCTAGTCCAACAGGGCTGGCAATATATGTGGGGATAACCCTTTTTGACTCACTGCGCACAAGGACAATCAATCCTTTCCTCTCAAAAAAGTAGCTGATATGCAGGTCTTCGCTGACCACATGGAACCTACCCTCATCGTACCAAATGATGTAGTAGCTGTGGGAGCATGACTCCCACGACACAGCAAGCAATGTGAAGTGCCTCTACCTCCCAGCCAACAAAAATGTAAGCGGCCTACTCCTGCCACCAGAAGCAATTCAACGTCAAACACTTGACTCATATAGCCCACCAACAAGGGCTGGTATCTGGAATGATGGTTCCCATCAATCCTGATCCTCATCCCAAGATTATAGGGTTCAGACCTTTTGTTGTTCTGGTTTATTTTTATAATTGTTACATGCATATTATCCTTAATTGGTATCCCAAGTTAGCATTTCCTTCACTCATGTACAGACAGACAAACCGGTAAATTCCCTCTCTCCTCATTACAGCGGGCACCCGCAATAAAAGTGACTCCCTATGCACATACCCTAAACCTCACTAAATCACCTGGTTTCCCGGCTAGCAGAGGAGACTGGGAAGAAGCTCCTTGATGCAACCCTTTCCAGGTAAAAAAAAAGTGACTTCCGAGCCACACAACCCAAATGCAACACCAGGCCTAAATCCACCTTACAAGACAACGTCAGATGAAATTGGGCGTGAAGTTCGCAGTATCCTAGCCTTAACCCTGACAAAATGTTCTCCCCATCATGATACTGTTTATGCCCGTAATTCTGGCTAATATAACTGTTAGCATGTTTTGTGAAATTTCATTGTTACTTTTTTTTAAATCTTGTTTACATTTTTTTATGTCTATATGCAATGTAATGTGGTACACCCACACATTTGGGTCCCACACTTGAACTACAGGCCAGGCATCGGGCCTAAAACTTAATTACACCACAGCATTTGAAAAAAATGAAATGAGAACTGGTCTCAGACAAATAACTGGTACCAGGACTCACAATGCCTCTTAATAACGTCATACAGCCAGTCAGCATCAGCAGGAGTGGTTTTCAATTGCCAAGAATGATCTAAGATGCAATCTCGTTGGTAGGTTAACCTCAGCTTTGCCAGACATACTGGGTTTGCCGTTTTCAGTGGGTTAATCCCAACCTAGCCTCCCGAATTTGGAAAAGCTTATGAGCCCTTTTCAAAATCATACTGACCTTCAAATCCTATGAGAATATGTACAATAAAATACATATTTGTTTGGTATTAGAATCTGAACTTTTAAAATCTATGATCCTGTGAAAACTTTAAAGGAGAGCAGATTGGGCTTAAGGCAATTTTTTGTCATCAAAAAAGTGAATCAATTTTGTTGTTTAAGTTAGTAGTTAGAACTTGGACATAATATATGTCACGAATAAGATAAGTTTTGCAAAATAGGCAGTAGGGAGCATCAAGTTGTTTCAGGTAAAACACTAATTTAGTCCAGAATTTAAATCAGCTTCTAAATAGAAGTGTACCTCAAATTCCCCATCTTTAATAAATAGATAATCATTTTGTTTATCCCAGACTATTAACCCCATCAGAAGAAGCCAGAAATAATATTTATTTCGAGATAAAATATACATATCTCACTTAAAGGGTAATTCAGACAGTATTATATTAGTTTGATGCTTAACCTTCTGATATATTAATGGACTCATTTCATAAATAGACTAAGATCCACTTGCTACGTATTACATAGAATACATTTGATACGAAGTAAAAATCATATTGAGGAAAAATAAAGTATAGGCTAGATTAAAGGGGAAAAGGAGAGGCCTTCATTAAGTCCCTTTGGACTTAGGGATTTCAGTTTATATATCCACTGGCATTCCCTTGGTCTTAGGTGTCTATCATAGTCACCTCTTCTTAGATCTGTTTTGATGAGTTCAAGTCTGCAGGACCTCAGTCCCTTGAATCATTATTGAATTATTTATCTATATGTTTTGTGTATATTTAATTAAATACATGTTTAATTATACACACTTTTTTTTCCATCCTTACCCTTTCTTTCCTGCTGTTTCTTGTTTGTGTGTTTACATCCATGTTTTGGACCCCATTTTACATTGTACTGGAAGTGAACCTTGATCTGTTTGACATAATTATGTGCAATATTTTGTGTTATACAGGTATAGTTAGTGTTAAATAAATATTCTATCTGAATAATATTTGACCAGTATCTTGCAATATATGATTAGTATATCATCAAGTCTGTATTACATTCCTTATTCCAGATTCCCAGAGCACGATGTAATGACTTTTGCCCCGCTGGAACCAGGAAAGCCCCCAATGGGGGCTATCACTCCTGCTGCTATGCCTGTGTCTCATGTTCAGAGGGGGAAATATCTAAAAAAACAGGTACAATGGTGTAACATGAAGTCATGCCCTGGGTGTGCATAGACACATCTTAATTCAGGAAACATAAACAGAGAACATGAGAAGAGACAAAGTTTGGTTAGTGCCGCTTTCAGTTACAGAGAGAACCTATACCATTTGCATATCAAGCTAATCCCACCCACAATAGAGATACAAAAAGCCCGGACAATTGTGTTGGCTTTATTTGAGCCTCATCACGAAGATGTAGCTGATACCCCACAGTGAGCATGGTGTCCACATCTGTTTTATCCATTTAACTTATGCAGAGCCTGAGTAAATGCATTGCAGCAAAAACAAAGAATATGAGAACTCTGAGATTAAGCAAAAATTCAGTGATAGCAAGTCACAAATATCTTCACACTTTAGCATAACATTAATAAGAAAAACATTGTAAAATATATATTTTTTAAATATAACTATAAATTTTATATTTTTAACATATATTTGATGATTTAATAGATCGTCATTTAACTTATTGCTTTATTTTGTAAATTTCCCCCACATCATTCTTTATTCAAAAAAGCAAGATATATTAACCTTCAAAATTGTAAACTGTGAAGGTTTATTTCTTGACAAGATCCTTCCAAGTTTATTAAGGTGATATTATGTTACATATGGTCTATTTCTAAAAAAAAAAAAAAAAAAAAAAGTGTGTCAGTCAGTGAGATTGTGTGTCTGTCAGTATGTGTGTGTATATACAAATTTGAGTAAGGAGCACAGCCATAAAGGTTTATATATATATATATATAAATACTTTATTAAAGGGTTACACACTAATGGAATATCTCATTAAGTATTAAACCAAAGTACAAGGTCATATCATGTTGTAAAGCAAAGTATGTGTGTGTATGTCTGTCACTGAGTGTGCTTCAAATCAATGAGATGGGTGTGTGTTATTGAGAGTGTATCTGTCATTGAGAATTTGTGTCAATGTGTGTCTATCAGTTAGTGTGTCTGTCAGTGAGTGTTTTTCAAATCAGTGAAATTGTGTGTCTGTAACTGAGAGTGTGTGATTATCAGTGAGTGTGTGTCTGATTAGAAAAATGGATGTGGCTTATAGATGGAGAGGTGGAGTGATTGCCATAGAAACATGCATGTGCAAAGAGAGGAGTTAGTGAAATGACCACACCCACACGTGGGAAACAAAAAAAAATCTGCATCCAAGCATCTGTGGCCCTAGGATCGGCCATGTTGGATAGGATCAGTCTATTAAACAGATGGTTTAGGTTCTCTCTGCAAATGGCACGTGATAAGCTAAAAATCCACAGAAATATGTGGGGACACACCGAAGAGAAAACTATTTGAGTTGTTATCCAATGTCAGTATTCTTTTGTAACCTGTTTTAACTTGTTTGCTCTCCCAAAGGTAAAAGGGTAATCCAGGCTTGGACCCCTTACTCACAGTACCTAGAGGGGTACCTGATAAACCTCATTGAGGAGGTCTAACAAGTTTAAATTTTGAAGTGAAGGTCTTGTCCCTCCTGGAAACAAAACGGGTTTTATATGAATGTAGCAAAGGGAGTCTCAGTAGATCCAGTTCTGCACCTCAATTATCTTCCCCCTGGGATTAAAAAGTGCATCTGTGATAATATTTTGCTTGGTTGGGTAATATAAAGCTGGAAAAATTATGGCAATTTTTTTGCAATTGTACATGTGAGGCTAAATGTCCAAAATGTTTATCAAGACAAAATGAGAAATAATACTGGATGACCTTGTCCTTATCTTGTATATGTCACCAAGTACATGCACAACCACTTATGTGTCAGGATGTGGACATGCGAGGACCACCGCAGCACGTCTCTGGATCAACAGCAAAAAACAAATGTGAGGAAGGCTGAACTTGATGGACGCAAGTCTCTTTTCAGCTATGTAGCTATGTAGCTATGTAGCTACGTAGCTATGTAACTATGTCCTCAAGTATATTATAGCCATTGCATCCATTTGTTACAGTCATGGTGTCACGATTCGGGGAACCCAACACGCTAACACCCACACAGACACCCACACAGAAAGTGTGCAGTACCGGTCCTTAGAGTGGCCGGGCTAAGCACACACAGAATAGTCAGGAGACAAGCCGAGTAAGGGGAACCAGAAAACAGAATAACGAGAAACAAGCCGAGGTCAAAGGGTAGGAGAAAGTCACAAAGTCAGTATAACAAGCCAGAGAGTACGTAACCAGAAATCACACGTTCAGAATCAATACTATAAAGCAAAGACCACAACAGGGCAGGGAGGAACAGGAAAGGTAAGTATTTAAACCAGAATGTTAATTCTGATTGGCTAATTTCCAATCAGAATTAACAATCACACGTGGGAGATATCTAAACCTCCCACTGTGATTGAGGCACTGTGCCTTTAACGCCGGGTCAGGTGACTGACCCCGGCGTGTAACAAATTGGCCGGTCTCCCAGCGTGCAGCGTCATGCATGCTGCCGCCGGGGGACCCGGAAGAAGACGCGGGCGGCACCCGTGGCTGGGAGGATGCCGCCCGCCGAACACATGGCAGGAAGGGGACCGCGGACGGCTGGAGGGTGAGTGCCGCGAGCGGACAGCAGCCTCCCCTCGCAGCCGCCCGCGGGATCCTGACATTACCCCCCCCTCGAAGACCGCCCGGAGGGCGGGAAGCAGAAGGCTTCAAAGGAAACCGGGCATGAAAGGAGCGGACCAAAGAGGGAGCGTGCAAATCAGAGCTCGAAACCCAAGACCGCTCCTCAAGGCCGTACCCCTTCCAATCCACCAGATACTGTAACCGACCCCTAGAAACACGAGAGTCGAGAAGGGCAGCCACCTCGTATACGTCACTGGAGACCGCGCGAGGGGAAACGGGCCGCCCGAGGGGACGAGAGAACCGGTTACACAGCAAGGGTTTCAAAAGAGAGACGTGAAACGTGTTCGGAATACGCATGGAAGGAAGCAGGTCAAGGGAGTAGGAAACGGGGTTAACCCTACGCAACACCTTGTAGGGACCCAGAAATCTGGGAGCAAATTTCATCGAGGGAACCTTGAGACGGAGGTTCCTGGAGGATAACCATACCCTATCACCCGGAATATAAGAAGGGGCCGCAAACCTACGGCGATCAGCAAACCTCTTCTGAGCAGCAGCTGAACGAGACAGCGCAAGATGGACCTGATCCCACATCTTCCGCAAAGAGGCGAGGTGCTGGTCCAAGGCGGGCATTCCCTTGTCGGAGAATGCACCGGGAAGGACAGAAGGCCGAAACCCATAAGCAACCTCAAAAGGACTTAAGCCAGTAGACGAGTGAGACACCGTATTCCTGGCAAACTCAGCCCACGGAAGGAGGTGAGACCAGTCGTCCTGGTGCGCATTAGTGAAGCAGCGCAAATACAATTCCACAGACTGGTTAGCACGTTCGGCTGCACCATTAGATTGTGGGTGATAGGAGGAAGTGAACAACAAGGAGACCCCCATCTCAGCACAAAAGCCCCTCCAAAACCGAGAGACAAATTGAGGACCCCTGTCAGACACGATATCCTGAGGAACCCCATGCAAGCGGAACACTTCTTTGGCAAACACCTGAGCCAACTGACTCGCAGAAGGAAGCTTTCTAAGCGGAATGAAGTGCGCCATTTTAGAGAACCTATCCGTCACAGTCAAAATCACCGTCTGACCATCAGAAAGAGGAAGGTCTACAATGAAATCCATGGATAAGTGGGTCCATGGTTTCTTTGGTATAGACAGAGGCAAGAGTAGACCCTGGGGTCTCACATTAGGGGACTTACACTGCGTACAGACCCGACAAGCCTGTACAAAATCTACTACGTCCTGCTTAAGCGAAGGCCACCAGAACTGTTGAAGGAGGCCCTTATAGGTTTTGGCTACCCCCGGATGACCAGCGGTTTTGGCGGTGTGAAATAAAGTTAACAGCTTTTTTCTGTCCTTTGTTTTAACATATAGTTTACCAGCCGGCGTCTCAGGGGGTGCTTGGGTTTGGTATGTCTTAATACTATCAAGAAAAGGAGATGAAACAACCAAACGGGTAGCAGCTATTATCTGAGACGCAGGAACAATAGGTACAGGAGTCAGGTTAACAAATTCTAAAGGTTCATGCTGTCGGGAGATAGCGTCAGCTTTGGCATTACGGCAACCAGGTCTATAGGTAATAACGTATTGAAAACGTGAAAGAAATAGAGACCATCTAGCCTGCCGGGCAGATAACCTTCTAGCGTCAGCTATATAGGAGAGGTTTTTATGATCAGTAATAACCATGATTTTGTGTCTAGAACCCTCTAATAAGTACCTCCATTCCTTAAAAGCTAACACAATAGCTAATAGTTCCCTGTTCCCAACATCGTAATTCTTTTCTGAATCGGACAACCTTTTTGAAAAGAAACAACAGGGATGGAGGGGTTCGTCATGCGATAACCTCTGTGACAGTACTGCTCCCACACCTGATTCAGAAGCGTCTACTTCCATAACAAAGGGAAGAGAAGGATTAGGGTGGTGCAGTACTGGAGCAGAGGCAAATACCTTCTTGAGAGTTTCGAAGGCCTTAAGGGCTTCGGGAGTCCAAACCCTAGGGTGTAGACCTTTTTTAGTCAGCTTCGTTATAGGAGAGATAAGGGGTGAAAAGTTCTTTATAAATTTCCTATAGTAGTTGGCAAATCCTATAAAACGCTGGATAGCCTTAAGTTCTTGGGGAAGTGGCCAGGACAGTATGGCTTCCAATTTAGCAGGATCCATACTGAAACCCTGTTCAGTAATTATATAACCAAGGAATTGCACCGAGGTTTGATCGAACAAACATTTTTCTAACTTACAGTACAGTCCGTTCTGTAATAATTTATTGAGCACCATCCTAACATGATTATGGTGTGACTTCAAATCAGGGGAATACACAAGTATGTCGTCAAGGTACACCATGGCACAGACATGCAAAAGATCCCTAAGGACATCGTTTATGAGGTCCTGAAACACAGCAGGGGCATTACACAGTCCAAAAGGCTTGACCAGATATTCGTAATGCCCACTGCGCGTATTAAACGCTGTTTTCCACTCGTCATTCTCCTTTATACGGACGAGGTTATAAGCCCCCCTGAGGTCTAATTTGGTGAAGTACTTAGAACCTTTCACACGATCAAACAACTCAGTGATGAGGGGGATAGGGTAGGCGTTTTTAATCGTTATGTTGTTCAGACCCCTGTAGTCTATACATGGCCTCAAGTCGCCCTCCTTCTTTGCCACAAAAAAGAAACCAGCACCAGCAGGAGAAGAGGACCTTCTAATAAAACCTTTACTTAAGGATTCCCGTATGTACTCCTCCATGATCTGGTTTTCTTTCTCAGAAAGAGGGTAGACCTTACCCCTAGGAGGCATAGTACCCGGTAACAGGTTTATGGCACAGTCATACTCCCGATGTGGGGGTAGTTTATCTGCTTCCCTTTTTTCAAAAACCAATGCAAGGTCTGCATACACAGAAGGGACAGAAACAGAAAGTGGTTTAGCCGTGGGCACATTGAGTGAACAAACAGGACGTACATGAGCCATACAGTCTTGTTGACAAGATTCCCCCCAGGAGAGTATATCTAAACAACCCCAGTCAAGTACCGGGTTGTGCTTAACTAACCAGGGAAAACCCAGAACGATGGAAGCAGTAGGGGAGTCAATTATTTGAAAGGTTAACCTTTCCTTGTGCAAAGCACCCACAGACATAATGATTTCTTGGGTTTCATGGGTTACCAGAGGTTTCTCAAGCGGTCTACCATCTATGGCCTCAACGGCCAAGGGTGTGGTCTTTTGGATCAAAGTCAAGGCTGCGGTTTTGGCAAAGTTCTCATCCATAAGGTTGTCTGCCGCACCTGAATCGATCAAGGCTTTAGTTGTTATGGTGGTTTTATTGACCAAAAGAGAAACCGTAATAAATGGTCTGGAGATGGACACATGAGGGGACAAAGTCATAACACCCGAGGCCGACCCCTCTCTAGGCCTTAGGTGCTGTAGTTTCCCTGTACCTTAGGGCATGCATTACAGTGGTGCCCCCTCTTACCACAATAAAGGCATAACCCCTCCCTTCTACGGTACGCTCTTTCAGCCTCAGTTAACCCCGTAGCGCCTAATTGCATGGGTTCAGGGGATGGTGGCCTAGGAGCGGGTAGTGCTAGTAATGCAGTACTGGGTAGAGCAGGTAACACCCGTGTATCCAGCCGTCTTTCACTACGCCTCTCTCTAATACGGTTATCAATAAGGATCACATAGTCTATAACTTCATCCAAAAGAACAGGCAATTCCCTGGATGCTATTTCATCCAGTATGTAAGCGGCCAAACCCTCCTGAAAGGCTGTTACGAGGGCGTCATTGTTCCAAACCACTTCAGCTGCTAGAGTGCGGAATTCGATAGTGTAATCCGCTACAGATCTATTACCCTGTCGTACCCTAAGCAGAGCTTTGCCAGCAGAAGCAACCCTACCGGGTTGATCAAATGTGCGTTTGAAAGCGGTCAAAAAGTCTGCAAAGGACATTGGGGAAGCATTCTCCCACATGGGATTAGCCCATGCTAAAGCTCTCCCTGACAAGTGGTTTATCAAAAAGGCTATTTTAGATCTCTCAGTGGGATAGGAACGTGGATTCATCACCAAATGGATGTCAATTTGGTTGAGGAAACCACGACACAATGCCGGGTCACCGCTGTAGCGCTGTGGCGGCGTCATATGCACTACATGGGCAGGAACGGGTACCGGAGTGGGAATGGGCTCGGGCACAGCAGCAGCAGCCTCCTGAACGGCAGGCTGCAAGTGTGCAGTGCGAGCCAGTATGGTTTGCAAAGCTTGAGCAAACTGATCCATACGGTGGTCCAAGCCATCCATTCTAGCCTCCTGATTAACTAGGAGCTGTGGTATGTCAGCAGGTTCCATTATGGCCCTGTAGTAATGTCACGATTCGGGGAACCCAACACGCTAACACACACACAGACACCCACACAGAAAGTGTGCAGTACCGGTCCTTAGAGTGGCCGGGCTAAGCACACACAGAATAGTCAGGAGACAAGCCGAGTAAGGGGAACCAGAAAACAGAATAACGAGAAACAAGCCGAGGTCAAAGGGTAGGAGAAAGTCACAAAATCAGTATAACAAGCCAGAGAGTACGTAACCAGAAATCACACGTTCAGAATCAATACTATAAAGCAAAGACCACAACAGGGCAGGGAGGAACAGGAAAGGTAAGTATTTAAACCAGAAGGTTAATTCTGATTGGCTAATTTCCAATCAGAATTAACAATCACACGTGGGAGATATCTAAACCTCCCACTGTGATTGAGGCACTGTGCCTTTAACGCCGGGTCAGGTGACTGACCCCGGCGTGTAACAAATTGGCCGGTCTCCCAGCGTGCAGCGTCATGCATGCTGCCGCCGGGGGACCCGGAAGAAGACGCGGGCGGCACCCGTGGCTGGGAGGATGCCGCCCGCCGAACACATGGCAGGAAGGGGACCGCGGACGGCTGGAGGGTGAGTGCCGCGAGCGGACTGCAGCCTCCCCTCGCAGCCGCCCGCGGGATCCTGACACATGGGTGAGGATGTGGCGGAACAGTTGAATGTCCCCATGTATTATTATAGAGCTCACCACCTGCTGCCCATAGTTGACTGTGATATATCTTCTATGTCAACTATCTTCTCACCGGCTGCTAGTGCTCTCATTGGGAAAATAGCCAGGTATTTTTCAATTAATTTGCCAAAAGGCAAATGACTTGTAATGACCAAATGGACAAATAATAAATTAAATCAGTCCTGATTTTCTTTAAAACTGGTGCTCTGTAGAGTTGAGCGGACACCTGGATGTTCTGGTTCGCCGAGTTCGGCCAAACTTTGTCAAAAAGTTTCAATTCGGGCTCGAACGTGACCCGAACTTGACCCAGAACCCGAACCCCATTGAAGTCAATGGGGACCCGAACTTTTGAGCACTGAAATGCCTCTAAAAAAATTCTTAAAAGGGCTAGAGGGCTGCAAAAGGAAGTAAAATGGGGATAAGAGTAGGACAAGTGCCCTGCAAACAGATGTGGATAGGGAAATCACTTAAAATAACATAAAATACATATAAATTAAAAATACAACTGAGCCATAAAATAGCACTAGATGAAATCTTTGATTTTAGCTTTAGGAAGAACATAAATCAAAATCTAAAGCATGGCTGTCAGGAGGATCACCAGAATTATCCTTTTGAGAGAGGGTTGGAGGGCAGGGTATTCTCTTTCATTGTTCAAACTGAGCTCTACTCCTGATGCATGGAGAAAAGCCTCTGCTATTGTGTACATAGATTATACTAAGTGACCCATAGGTTGAGGAGGCGGTGACCGTGGCAGTGTAGGTGGAAGCGGCGGTGGAGGAGCAGTAGGTAGACAACACTGTTTTATTTTTTTTATTTATTGTTACAAAAGTGCTACAGACTGTTACAATATTACTCTTCTCTGTTTCCACACAGAACCTTGTTTCGGTATTTTAACAGTGTAACCCAATCCCCGAACCAATTTCCCGTTACCGATTCGTGTATACGAACAACGGGCCACCCGGGCCCCTGGCGTGTGCCACCACTTAATCCATGTCTCCTTTCTAATACCTGAACAGCTGACCACCCTACGAGCGGAACGTGTCTCTAATTCATCGCCAAGGGAGCTGCGGTCTGCGGTTAACCACAGCCATATTGACGGTCTCAGGGCATTCTCATTCGGGCCCTATTTCCCGAACCCAAACTACCAAAAGACTCACGAACAAGGACCACCTACAGCCTGGCGTATGGCCTCAATTAGAATGTTGGTTTTGCGGTTAACCGCAAGTTAAGTGCCCCTTCCTGGCGGTCTCCGTTCGTTTCCCGAACGGCTGGGACAACCATCAGGAGAGCGGGGACCCCTGGCCGCTACTCGTTCCATGAGTTTGGGGTTGAGGTCCTGCTGCCCATTAACTCACCTAAAAACATGGCCGCCATCTCTGGCTCGGGACAAAAGACACAAACAGACTTTATATTGATGAGACTAGCCATACCTTTCGTGAGTTCTGAGCGCTATTTGACTATCTGTTGCGCTCAGATCTGGGCTACATAATTAATGGTAGAATGCACGAATTGTATATTAAAATGTTAAAGTTATGTATTTTTATACTGTTTTGTGTGTGGCACGAAAACGTGGGATTTTGGGCGCTTGGAGATAATTACATTGCCATAACCATTGGATTCATTATCTCCAAGCTGGGCGGTAACAATTTCAAAAGATACATTGTGTTTCTATTGGTTAACTACTTGCATTGTCCCTGTATCCCATCAGGTCCAGAGGGGGCTGTCCCTGGACCTGAGATTTCGCATAAATAGTGATACCTGTGTGCCATTAAACCCAGTTCTTGCTTGACCTACAAATTGCAGTCTCGACTCATTTTATGGGTAAAAGGGTATCCTAGCTGTACCATAGCTAGTGGGATTATTCTACATTTACAGGATTCTTGTGGTATACTGGCTGGAGCGGCTCTTCTCTCTTTCTACATCAGAAAACCAGACTATCCAAGCGGTCCAGCTTCCAGCTAGCCTGGAGGTAACCGTAACATTCGGTGGCAGCGGCGGGATCGTTCTGGATTTCCTAGGAGAGATACCGAACGGATGGAGAGTGCTTATGACAAATTGGGAACGCAAGCAACCTGCCAAGGAGGGAGCTAATTGCAGAACTGACGGAACTGGACCAGAGCTTCACCATGGCCGAAACCCCAATGACAGCTGGTGACGAGAAGACCAGGATTGTTTCGGGAGAGGCTCTCACTGTATGGACCGAACCCCTCTATAGAACTGTATAGCAGCTGATGGCGGAAACAGATGAGGACATACAAAAAGCTAGAGCCCACAAGCTCAGCCTAGTGACCGCACACCGCAGTATCGACTCAACCTCGACCGTAATTCCTGCAGAGAGCACTGGGAGGTCAAAGATACCCTATGCGGCTTTTAGACCTTTTTTGGAGAACGAGAGAGGGATTGATGAATACTTGGTGAACTTTGAGCAGCTATGTGCACTGCACCAGATCCCCAACAAAGAGTGGCCCACAATATTGTCTGGAAAATTATTGGGGCGAGCCTTCCGGACCTTAAGCTCAGAGGAGGTGACCCAGTATATCCTGGTCAAGGACACACTCCTGCGGCGATACGCTGTAACCCCATACACGTATCGCCGACAATTTCGAAGAACTAAATTGAAACCCAATGACATGCACATGGAATGGGCACACCGAATGCGAAGGGTGGCAAGCCACTGGATTAACGGGAGTAAAGCTGTGGCCGCTGAAGAAATTCTGCAATTATTCCTGTTGGAGCATTTCTATAATGGCATAGAGCAACAGGGAAAAGAATGGCTGCGAGACCCTAGAGGAGGCAGCCAAGTTAGCCGATGAACATTATGACTCACGGCTTCACGAACCCTCAAACTACCGAACAACGGCACGAGTCGAATATAAGGACAACTACCGAATGTCCCCTCGTACCAACTTCAGAGCTCCAGTGCCCGCTGGGCCCATACGATACTCAGGACCACCCAGTAATAACACTCCTGACCGTCCTAGACCAACGTGCTTCCGATGCAAACAACCTGGGCATCTCATGGTAAGCTGTCCTCTCAACGCTCACCAGACCTCCCGGAATTATAATCCCTCTTCTGGTCCCTCTCGCCCTGCCAGAGCACTCTGTGTCAACCAGGAGACTCCCATGGAGAAATATTAGGGACCTCTCCACGAAGCAGACCCAGTATACGCCACTTCTGATAACCGCCAACACCATAAACAAAAGGTATGGCTCGAGGGCCACCCCACAGAGGGACTAAAGGAAACCGGTGCTACTATTACGCTGGTTCAGAGCCACTTAGTGCCGGAGCACAAGCGATCAGGACAGACTGTGGCTGTTAGAGTCGCGGGGGGGATGTATATAAAATTCCTACCGCTAAAGTGCATCTTGATTGGGGAGCGGGAAAAGGGGCTGTGAACGTGGGCATAATGGACAATTTGCCTGCCGAAGTACTACTGGACAACAATTTGGGCCCCATGACTTCTGCCTATGCTCCATCATATAACAATGAGGCTAACCCGGTGACTACTCGAGCGCAAGCCCGGACGCAGCAAGAACCCTCACCAGTGCGGGAGACACAGGTAAGACTCACCCCAACCTGGACATACCCCTTGGTACCCCCCACTGACCCCTTGGGTCCCATACCCTGGGACACCCCAGCCACTTTTGAGACTAAGTCTAAGTCCAACCCGACCTTACAAAAATACAGAGAAATGGCAGAAACTGGAGGGGGCGGGTTAGATAACGAAACATTTATATGGGAGAAAGGGAAGCTATATCGACTGAGAAAAAGGGACAACATAGACAACAGCTAGTAGTGCCCCACAAGTACCGACAGGAGATACTAAGAATAGGGCATGATATACCTTTAGCGGGCCACCTAGCTGTGACTCGCACCTTACACCGCATCACCCACACCTTCTTCTGGCCAGGGGTACACACGGATGTTAGGACATATTGCAACACCTGCGATGTGTGTCAGCGGGTTGGGAGGAGAGGCGACCATCCTAAGGCACACCTGGTGAATATGCCCATTGTAGAGGAGCCGCTCAGCAGGGTTGCCATAGACTTAGTGGGGCCACTGGCTACTCCTAGTCCCTCCGGTAAGCGCTATATTCTTACCATGGTGGACTACGCTACCAGGTACCCAGAAGCCGTGGCCCTATCTAACATTCAGGCAGACACGGTGGCCAATGCGTTAGTTCAGGTGTTCACTCAAGTGGGTATTCCCAAAGAGATCCTGTCTGACTGAGGCACCCAGTTTACAGCTGAGCTGACGCAGCAGCTATAGCAGGTCTGCAAGATCAAGTCTCTCCTTAGATCCCCCTACCACCCCCAGACTAATGGGCTCTGTGAGAGGTTCAACGGGACCCTCAAACAAATGTTCAAAACTTTTACACAGAGTGGGCTGTCCCTGGACCTGAGATTTCGCATAATTAGTGATACCTGTGTGCCATTAAACCCAGTTCTTGCTTGACCATCAAATCGCAGCCTCAACTCGTTTTATGGGTAAAAGGGTTTCCATAGCTAGTGGGATTATTCTACATTTACAGGATTCTTGTGGTATACTGGCTGGAGCGTCTCTTCTCTCTCTCTACACCGGGAAACCAGACTATCCAAGCAGTCCAGCTTCCAGCTAGCCTGGAGGTAACCGTAACATTTATTATTATTTTTTTTTAATTGGTGTAGCCCCTAAAATATTGGGACATATAAAAAAAGAAACATTTGCGGCCCGCGGTGCATTTCTTGCAGTCCAATAACGCCATCAGGTTTTTAAAACTGTACGTCTCCACCAGACGGAATGACAGCATTTCAAAGGCCACAAATGTTGGCCTCCACTGCAGCTCGTGCATGTAGATGCCTGGTCATGCAGGTTGTGCTCAGGTTTAGAATGTTTATGCCTCACTTCAGGCTCTGATTGCCCAGCATGCAAACAACTAGTGTCTTGTCGTCAGCACATCGTCTGAACCCTCTTATGCTGTGCTGGTGCCACTGTGCGACCACCGCCTCTTCCTCCAAACTGCACACGTCACTTGCATGACCCACTCCTCAACACTGCCCTCCTTGCCTGTCTGCACACTGCAGAAAGCCACAGCAGTTTGCACCTGTGTTTCATCATCATCAGAGATGTGCTGTGGTGGTCCTCGCATGTCCACATCCTGAAACATAAGTGGTTGTGCATCAGTGCACTCAATCTCTTCCACTTCTGGGGCAGGGCTAGGTGGATGGCCAATGGAAACCCCACCAGCAGAGTCATTAAAAAGCATAAGAGACTGCTTCATGACTTGTGGTTCAGACTGCTTGGCTGATTTGCAAGGGGGTGAGGTGAAAGACAGATGGCCATGGGCTGCAGGTGCCAACTCTGAGCTTTCAGCAGGAGACAATGTGAAGGAACTGGAGGCACTGTCAGCCACCCAATCTACTATCGCCTGTACTTGTTCTGACCTCACCATTCGTAGAGCGGCATTCGGGTCTACTAAATAACGCTGAAGGTTCTGTCGCGTACTCGCACCAGAGAAAGGTTTTTCACTTGTGTGTGCAGCTGGCACAGATCGACCACGTCTTCTCCCTGCAACAGGAGCTCCACCAACACCAGCAGCACCACGACCAGGGCCACGTCCCTTTTTTGACGCTCTCCTCATTCTTTGCGTTCACCCACCAAACTAACAGATGGTTTATGTCAGGCGACAATGTAACCGCCAATAGTCAACAATTTTTTTTTTTTTATTGGACTGCAGGAAATGCATCGCAGGACGCAAATGTACATTTTAGTACCAAAGAAATGTGAATTAGTCAAATTGCAATGTTACAGCAGTATTTGACGGTTCTATTTGACTCTCAGATATTAAGTGCAGGCTACAAGTGTACTATTTACAGGGCCGCCTGCATTCAGCAAAAAAATGAAAAATCGGAATACCCTGCTCCTTGCTGAGGACTCAGATTTTTCAACTCACCTCTCTCCCTGCAGCCTGCAGCCAGTGGAGTCGGCCGGCCTCTCCTGATGATGTCAGGAGGAGGGGGTGTGACTTTCACTGCTCATCTCACAGGACCGTTGGGGAGTCTGGGAGAAGAGCAGAGGAAGTCACGCCCCCTCCTCTTGACAACACCAGGAGAGGCTGACTTCACTGACTGCTGGCTGCTGCTCCTGGCTCCTGCCCACCACTCCCTGACCCAAGGTAAGACTCAGGAAGGGGGAATACACTTTAGTTTTTTTTATTCCCCTCCTCAGCCCCTGTCCCTTACCTCAGCCCCTGTCCCCTTAGTCAGCCCCTGTCCCCTCCTCAGCCCTGCCCCCTTAGTCAGCCCCTGTCCCCTACCTCAGCCCCTGTCCCCTTAGTCAGCCCCTGTCCTCTCCTCAGCCCTGTTTCCCCTCCTCAGTCCCTGTCCCCTTAGTCAGCCCCTGTCCCCTACCTCAGCCCTGTTCCCCCTCCTCAGCCATGTCCCCTTAGTCAGCCCCTGTCCCCTCCTCAGCCCTGTCCCCTCCTCAGCCCTGTCCCCTCCTCAGCCAGCCCCTGTCCCCTTAGTCAGCTCCTGTCCCCTCCTCAGCCCCTGCCCCCTACCTCAGCCCCTGTCGCCTTAGTCAGCCCCTGTCACCCCTCCTCAGCCCCTTTACCAAATTGTAGCCATCAACCTACTTCGGCCCATATCCCCCCCTACATTTTTGAAACCCCCAATTACAGCGTATACCCTCCACTACAGCCCCTGTCCCCCCACTACAGCCCTGTCCCCTTACTCAGCCCCTGTCTACTGGTTTTAAAAGTGTAAAGTTTGGGTGTATGTGTATGTATGAGTATGTCTGTATGTGTGTGTGTGTGTCAGTATGTCTGTGTGTGTGTCAGTATGTCTGTGTGTGTGCCAGTATGTCTGTCTATGTGTGTGCAAGTATGTCTGTCTATGTGTGTGCCAGTTTGTCTGAGTGTGTGTGTCAGCCAGTATGCCTGTGTGTGTGTGTGTCAGTATGTATGTCTGTGTGTGTTTCAGTATGTCTTTCTGTGTGTGCAAGTATGTCTCTGTGTGTGTGCCAGTTTGTCCGTGTGTGTGTGTGCCAGTTTGTGTGTGTGTGTGTGTCAGCCAGTATGCCTGTGTGTGTGTGTGTGTCAGTATGTCTGTCTGTCTGAGTCAGTATGCCTGTAACAGTGTCTTTCTGTGTGTCTGTGTGTGTGTGTCAGTATGTCTGTGTGTGCAAGTATGTCTCTGTGTGTATGTGTGCCAGTTTGTGTGTGTGTGTGTGTGTGTGAGCCAGTATGCCTGTGTGTGTGTGAGCCAGTATGCCTGTGTGTGTGTGTGTGTGTCAGTATGTCTGTCTGAGTCAGTATGCCTGTAACAGTGTGTCTTTCTGTGTGTGCGTGTGCCTGTCAGTGAGTGTGTTTTTTTTTGTGTGTGCCAAATCAGCAAGTGTATGTGTGCTTGTCATTGAGTGTCTGTTTAGGTGACGGCCCCCCTCCTGCCTCCCCCCACCTTTCAATCACATGGGAAAGGTGTTTACTCTCCTCTCGGTGCAGTGGGCCACTTGACTGGATTTTCCCCCAAAGGCCTAAGGCTGCCAGCCCTCCCCTGACTATTTAGCACCTAAAAAATTATTTGAGAGGACGTGGCCTGACCGCGGAGCTGAATGGCTGTGCACTAATTTGGCTCCCAACAACCCGATAGACAATCCACCGCAATCAGGCTAAAAACGAAAATGGGAAACCCCAAAAAGCACAATAACCCCCAACGTACACCAGGGAAGACAACCATGCAAAAATACGGAACTTTAAATGGCTATTTTAAAGATCCGATGGTTTGCGAGGCGGAGGCCGCAAACCGCAACATGGTGCCAGCAGACCAAAAAAATTGAATTTTTAAAACTGCGCTGTAACCACATTATTTGATGGTTCTATTTGACTCTTAGATATGAAGTGCACTCACTAAATTTACTTTTTAGCACCAAAGAAATTTGCATTTTTCAAAGTGCGATGTAACCACAGTATTTGACAGTTCTATTTGACTCTCAGATATGAAATGCACCGCAGGCCGCAAGTGTACTATTTAGCACAAAAAAGTGTGATTTTTTTAAACCAACAATGTAACAGTAGTATTTAAGGGTTTTATTAGACTGCAAGAAATGCAGTACGCAAATGTACTATTTAGAACCAAAAAAATTGCAGTATTTAAAAATGCCTAGATGTTGCCCACTGAGCTACCAGAACAGGATTAATGTAATGTGCCTGGCACACATGCAGTTGCATGTGCACTGCACTCTCTCTAGCACTGGGCTCAGGGCAGGGTACAAAAATGTAGTATAGCACCCACAAAAATAATCGCTGTAGTTTGCAGATTCAATACCAGAATTCTTTCCTAATCTGTCCCTCACAGCTGCAGCATCCTCTCCCTACACTAATAAGAGCTCATGTGACGTGCAGCAATACGTGACTTGTATATAGAGGCTGGGTCACATGCTGCACTGGCCAATCACATGGGTCACATGCTGCACTGGCCTTTTAAAACGCGCCATTAAATCGCAGAACACCGAACTCCAGACCGAACATACACTGAAATGTCCGTGTTCGGGTCCGGGGTCCAAAAACCGTAATGTTCTGTACGAACCCGAACTTTAAAGTTCGGGTTCGCTCAACTCTAGTGCTCTGTAAATGCTTTGTAAATGTCTGTATCCTATAGATTACATAGGCTTTGCATGTGTAAAGCACGAATTTGAAAACTGATGCATTCGGCTGAATGGGTAAAATTCTGTGAAAATCTAAGAATGTTGATGAAATTAGGCTTTAGTAAATAGGAGATATGCCAATATGTTTGGAATCTGGCCATTATTAAAAAAAAAATTGTAATGAGTGAATAACTTCAACTGTGTACAATCACCAGTAAAGCCTAGCGGGGAGGTTGCTGGTGGCTTGGGGAATACTAGCTATAGCAGGTTGGAGTGCATTTGGTTTTACTTAACATGTCACTCAAAGGACTGGGCACCTGTGGTCCAATAATTAAAATGCTGAGAGGTTTTAGGCATCCTCTGGTCCTTTACTTTGCTACATGAAATCTGATTTATGTAGGACTGTTTTCCCCAAAAAAATGTTATAGAAAGGAACATGCACGCATACTGCATACATATGATTAGAAAATTAAATAATATCAACATTAATCTAATATTGATTTCAATCAAAGCAAATGTGTTTCTTAGTTTAATATTCTGAGCTAAGAGCCCAAAATATTCTTCACCCACCCTTATAGCCAAAATTCCAAATATGCAAACATTACATTGGAAATTAGACATGTGGTGGAATTCACCAATTTGAAAGTGACAGAAACTGAAAAAAAAAATTAAAAGCGATTCATACAGAATGAATCAAAATAAATTGTTTCAGATCTGTTTGTTTTAACAAGGATAGCAAATTAGAGCATTATCTACTACACAAATGAAAAAAACAAAAATAAGGAAAGGGCCCAGTCTGTGATATCTCTGGCTGATTAAATGACATATCCCAGTCTGTGATATCTCTGGCTGATTAAATGACATATCCCAGTCTGTGATATCTCTGGCTGATTAAATGACATATCCCAGTCTGTGATATCTCTGGCTGATTAAATGACATATCCCAGTCTGTGATATCTCTGGCTGATTAAATGACATATCCCAGTCTGTGATATCACTGGCTGATTAAATGACATATCCCAGTCTGTGATATCTCTGGCTGATTAAATGACATATCCCAGTCTGTGATATCACTGGCTGATTAAATGACATATCCCAGTCTGTGATATCTCTGGCTGATTAAATGACATATCCCAGTCTGTGATATCACTGGCTGATTAAATGACATATCCCAGTCTGTGATATCTCTGGCTGATTAAATGACATATCCCAGTCTGTGATATCACTGGCTGATTAAATGACATATCCCAGTCTGTGATATCTCTGGCTGATTAAATGACATATCCCAGTCTGTGATATCACTGGCTGATTAAATGACATATCCCAGTCTGTGATATCACTGGCTGATTAAATGACATATCCCAGTCTGTGATATCTCTGGCTGATTAAATGACATATCCCAGTCTGTTATATCACTGGCTGGATCGATGATATATTCCCAGTCTTTGAAATATGTTTATGATATGTTGTGTAACTTTGCGACCGACTGTCAGCTTTACTCATTCACCCTTAGGGAATAAAGGGCTTCTGAATTTCAGAAATGAATCAAATTTTTGGACAAAATTCAGTCATTCCAAATCAACATTTTCCAAATTTTGAACAAACCTAACTTAAATGCATACATAGGTTGTTATCATATCTAGATATCTGAAATTCTAAATGCTATCTTTTCTATGGTATAATATTCTGAATTTCTCTTTGCTTTATTAACACAGATAGTAATTGCCAGAAGTGTCCTGATAATGAATGGCCAGATGAGAGAAAAGCGAAGTGTATTTCCAAAACAAATGAATTTTTATCATATGAAAAGGAAATCATGGGACCACTTTTTAGTTCCATATCTATATTATGTTCAGTCATAACAATCCAGATATTAGGAATCTTCATATGTTTTCGGGACACTCCCATTGTCAGGGCTAATAACTGTATCCTCAGTTTTCTCCTCCTGGTTGCCATTATGCTGAGCTTCCTCTGTGTGTTTCTGTTCCTTGGTCGTCCTGTGGATATTACCTGCATATTGCGCCAGGTCTCCTTTGGAATAATCTTCTCAGTCGCCGTATCTTCTATTCTGGCCAAGACTGTCATGGTTTGTATTGCCTTCAAAGCCACCAAACCAGGCAGCTTCTGGAGAAAGTGTGCAGGAATGGGTGTGTCTAATTGTATAGTCTTGATATGCTCCTCCATCCAAGTTCTGATTAATGTCATCTGGCTGTCTATTTCTCCCCCTTTCCTGGAGTTTGACATGATCTCTTACCCTGGGAAGATCATTATCCAGTGTAATGAAGGTTCAGTTATTGCTTTCTATTTGGTATTAGGATACTTGGGGATCCTGGCAGCTGTTAGTTTTGTTCTAGCTTTCATGGTGAGGACATTGCCGGACAGTTTTAATGAAGCCAAATACATCACCTTCAGCATGCTGGTATTCTGCAGTGTTTGGATTGCAATGATCCCGGCCTATTTGAGCACCAGAGGGAAATACATGGTGGCTGTAGAGATATTTGCCATATTGGCTTCCAGCGCTGGGATACTGGGATGTATATTTTTCCCCAAATGTTACATTTTGGTGATAAGACCAGAAACAAATACCAGGAAACATATATTTGGGAAAAAATAAGTCATAATAAAGATGTTTTTTTCAGCAAATTTACTGCAAGGTACATACAGAATAACATATGTATTTATGTACTAGGCAAACTATTCTCCATATTAATGTGATTTTTGAAGACAAATATGTTAGTACCCAAACCCTAAATAAAATTAAATAAATAACCTAAAGAAAAACACTAAAAAAGGACACTAACTTTGATACTACATAATTAATGTGAAAACTTTCCTTGTATACTTGGATTGCTTTGTGTGTGTGACCAGATCTCTCATGTGTCCACAATAGCAATATGTTCACTCACCTGACCTCAAAGTAGGATGATTCATGGTGCAAGAGCAGATCCTCCAAAGCACTTGAGATTTTTGTTTATAAAAAGACTTCTATGTGGTTAAAATATTGTTCTCTACCAAATTTTGTTGGGAGAATATAATTCTTCTGACATCCATAGTCTACCAGTTTTATTTTTTTCCATAAATTAAGGTTGTATTGTCATTCAGCAACAATAGTAATAAGCAGTGAAAAAAAGACACAAAGGTCCCCAAAAATAAAAGTTTTCCTTTTTTTTTTTATATGGCCACACGGTGCTGTTTAAGAATGGACAAGTGTAAGCTTAGATGTGACTGTTTGAGAGAAGACTTCTAGACATTGTATGCAGTCAGACCCTGATCACCTCTGTTACATAAGTCAATAAGCAGCTGGCTAATATTGGTATTCCCCAACACCTTCCCCACAAGGCATGAACACTCTCCAGTACTGGAAGCATGGAATCCTTCCCGAAGGATGATATGGAGAAAAGCAACAAGCAAACTAAGAGAATGGAATCTTAGCCCCCAAACAGGCCGGACCGGTAACCCGAGACCAAACAAAGCCTGCATCCCCCGGTTGTTAATCTTCCTGCCCTTCAACTTGACATCCTGTCTGGAGTCGATATGTCAAAAGTCTCTGAAAGTCTGCATAGTAAAAAGCTATCATCCTGTCCATTTGTCCATATAAGTCTGAGAGCGTCCCTGTGCCAAAAATTTCAGTCCATCTAATCATCGTAGGCCCTCCATCTTGTCAAACCACACTGTTAAGAAAGGGGGTATGCATTTTTTAGTTTTTCGAACTTGTTATGCAGTATTCAATATTCTAACAGGAATCTTTCGTACGCAGCTGTTGGTATGGTGGTGTGATGTAAGGTTTGGGTCTGTTTGTCTACCAGATTTTACTTGTAATATTATTATTTATTTTGTTAAGGAACTTGTAGGATACAGACGGCTTCCAGACTATCTATATTCTGGAATTTAAAACCATAATGTACTAATGTCATGGTCAGAAGTTTGCAATTATTCTCAAACATAAACCATGGTGATTGATTGGCTGTAGACAATAAAAGGCTACTTTTGTAGAGCTTGATTCATCTTAACTGGCAGGGCCAGGCCTATCATAGCTAAAACCTATCAAACCAGTAAGAAGTAGCATAGAAGCAATTTTAAAAATAAATAAATAAAACTTCTATCAATTCCATAATGGTCAGTTGGTTTCCTTCATCAACAAAGAGAATCCACTTCAATGGCTGGAAAGATGGTTCACAGATAATTCTAGAGAAGCAACATTTTAATTTGTCCATAAACACATTTCTGGTAGGACAGCCACTAGAGGTATGCTCATGAAGCCCTTTGAAAATCAAGGCTATTTACACAGGTCATATGAACATTGTAAAGTATAATCACGCACATTTTATTTTTATTTATTTTTTTAAGTTTAAATTTAAGCTATATTGCCTTGTAGTTTATAAAGATGTGCATTGGGTGTGTCCAGCGCCGGATTAAGAACCCATTGGGCCTGGTGCTAACAATTTTGATGGGCCTAATTACAGAATCTTATCGGCAGCAAACACTATCTGATTGTGTCTGGTGGAGGTAGTGCTGGAGGGAAACTCACAGGATAAAGCTATCAGAAAGCACACACCCTATGCTAATCTCTCGCATTCATCTTTCATGTAAATCACTACTTCCAAACTGCAGAGTCAGTGGGTGAAGTAAAAGGATGGGCCACTTATGTGAATCACGTAACCAGAACCACCCAAAGGGACAAACATGACCAAAAAGGAGCACTCACTTGTCCTCTCCTCTCCTTACCTTCTTACTAGCAGTTATATAGTCTTGGAAGAGAAAAAGTGTAAATAGTGAGTGTAAAAGAAAGGGAATATGCCACAGTGTTAGAGAGACTGAAGAAGCAAGAGCATTTGCATAGTGTGCAAAGTCAGCTTTACCCAACTAATTACATTAGTGTAGGTTTAGTCTTCACATTTTCTTTGGGAGAACATTTTAAGTTTCCTTTTATGTCGGAGAAGGGCGTATAGGCGTATAGGTTTTATTTGATTAACGCCTGAGGAGAAAAAGGCGGGTAGGCTTAGAGTAAAAAGTGTGTTTTAAGTTTAATTTGGTTAACGTCATCGGAGGACTTCGTGTTTTTATTTGAATTAGTTGATCCGAGCTCGAAGGGATTTATGTAATGATCTTTTGTGGTGTGTTATTGTGTTGTAATTCCCGTGAATATGATTTATGAGTGTGTGTAATCTGGCGCGCTTTTGGTTGAAAGTTGAGTCTTTTGTTTGTCTGTACTCTTTGTTAGTTCTTCTTATACTGACACCTCTTTCTTTCTTTCTTTTGTTTGAATATATTGAAGAACTATTCTTTATTTGATTTTAAATTATAACTGTGTTAGGTGACAGAGTTAATCAGATTAGTATTTTAGATAGTTGTATGTTAGTTTAGATCACGTATAGAATATATATATATATATATATATATATATATATATGTATATATATATATATATATATAGTATTGGCAGATTCCTGTCCCATTCTCTGAAAATTTTACTATCAGGTGATGACTCGTGTAGTAGAAATGGGACAGGAGTTTGTTAAGCCCTCTAAGGGCCAGTTAGCCTGTGAGATTGTGAGGGAAAGAGCTGGCGAGGAGACAATGAACAAGATAAAGAAAATTGTAAAAATATGTGGTGGTGATATGCCTCTTAGCGGGCGGCTACAACCAGAATGTTGGAGGGTAATGTTGATGGAAAAAGAGGGGCTGTTACACGATAAGGGGTTAATGAAAGCGGCAGAAGGCTTGGTACAAAGTAGCAAAGTGAGTTAAACATGAGGGATGGACAGAGGAAGAACTGGAAATGGAGGGACAGAAAGTTTATGTGTATCACAGAATTGTTTGTGATGACGATGTGGATGAGGAGACTGTTAGTTCGCCACCGCCTTATGATGGCGGATGGAAGAAAGGTAAGTAAGATGCCTTACCCTCTGTTGTTCCCGTTCAAACTTCCTCGACCGTTACACAAGTAACACCAGTACCCGCCTAATTGTATCCCATCCTTGGGACAGATGGTTCCTTTTATTTCTCAGCCTCCTTTCCTTCTCCCGCGCCTACACAGGCCTCACCTACTTTTCCTGTTTCTGCTACTCAGTCCGCCATGTTTCCCTCGCTTTCTTTGTCTCAGCCTCCCGCCGTTTCTACAGTTCCGGCTCAGGCCACACCTCCTTTTCCTGTTTCCTCCCCCCAAGCCTCCATCTTTCCTTCCTTTCCTTTGTCTACTCCAGTAACACAATTTCCCGCCTTATCCTCCCTTCTGGTTCTGGCTACCTCTGACTTTACTATGTCTAATGTTTCTACCCAACTCCATGCATTTACTCCTACTTCTGTTCCTACTTCCCTGTCCTCTGATACCTCTATTCCGATTACTCTAAGATCTTCCCTCCCATAGCGGTCCTTATACCCCCCTCCCTCCCATAGTGGTCCTTAACCCACCCCCTCCCTCCCATAGTGGTCCTTATACCCCCCCCCCCCCATAGTGGTCCTTATACCCCTTTTTTTTATTATTAATTTTTTTTTTATTATTTTATTTCTTATTTTATTTATTTTATTTTTTTTCGTCCCCCCTCCCTGCTTGATATATGGCAGGGAGGGGGGCTCTCCTTCCCTGGTGGTCCAGTGGCAGTGGTCCAGTGGCAGTTCAGAAAGAAACATCCTGAAAACTAAGTGTATTGAAGAAGATCTCATTGACAAAATTGTATCGATAAAGGGGAAAGATAAGTTAATTTCAAAAATAAATAAAATATTATATGAATATACTCCTAGGAATAAATTAAATAAAATCAGTAGTTGGGAACAAGAAATAAAAAAAAGTTTTCACTGAAGAAGATTGGGCAAAGGCATTTAAATTAACAAAAAAAACAATACATAATATTATTATTTATTTATGAGAATTATATTACAATTCTACATGGGTGGTACATGGTACCAGTAAAACTTTTTAAATTTCAAACAGGTTCAAGCGATATTTGTTGGCGATGTAATATGTTTACGGGCACCCATTTACATATATGGTGGGATTGCCCAAAGCTTCAATTAGTGAAAAACAAATTGGAATTAGTAATAGGTAGAATCTATGGAATGAATATTCAATTAACCTCCTACTCATTTCTATTTCATTTAGATTTACCAGACAGCAACATCTATTTTCATAGACTGACAAAACAGATTTTAATGCCATTAAAAATCTGTTTAACTAGGAGATGGAAAACTAGTATAATCCCATCATGGTCGGAGATACAAGTACAGATAAGTTTTCAATAAACGATGGAAAAAGCAGTGTATGTCAATATGGGGAAAAAAGAGGATTATTATAGAATATGGAACCCCTGGGAGATTGTTACGGGCATCTCAGAGGTGGCCTAGAAGGCAGATCCCCTCTCCCTCCGATGGCACTCAAGAATGTATGAGTTTAGTGTGAATGGAAGTCTAATTGAGGTGGACTGCAGCTACGTCACCACGTTTAAATTTAAATTTAAAAAAAGAATGAAATCATAAAATAATTGTTTTAACAAATGATGATAGGGTATCTGATATTAAAGCATATTATTATAAAAAAATGTTATGAATCAAATACCATTATCTGATGTTAAAATATATATATATATATATATATATATATATATATATATATATATATATATATAATACATAGTTGTCAGGATCGGGACAGGGATCCAACACGCAGAGTACAAACAGGTGGTAGGTACGTATACCGGACCTTAGAATGGCCGGACTTAACGTAAGGAGTAAGTAGAGAATGGTCTAAGAACAAGCCGAGGTCGAGGGAACGAGAGGACAGGTAAGCGAGAGACAAGCCGAGTCAAAGGGTAACAGAGGTAAACAGGGTAGTACAAACAAGCCGGGTCAGAACCAAAGAGACAACTAGAATACAAGAGCACTGAGTGACTAGACAGGCTAGAACCACGACAGGGCAATGAGCAGATGCCGAAAGCCTTACTTTATACCTTGATTCTAGAGGGTAATCACGCCCCCGACGAGTCCTGATTAGTGCTCGGGACTTGACTGACAGGTCGACCCGGGTTGGCGTCATGACGTCGACTACTGAGCGTCGCGTCATTTAAGGAAGTGGATCCCTCGCGGTCGGCTTGTAAATGGCCGAGAGAACCGCGAGGAACGAAAGAAACAACCCCTCTGGGAGGATAAACGTCTAAGTCTCTCACCTCCTCTGAGGTAGAGACTACAGGTACCCTGACAATAGTGCAAGAAGTAAGCCCCTATATAGGATAAGACACACAGAATGTAGAGTCAACCCAGGCTCTATTTGATGAGCAGGAGGGTGCCTAAACAGGCTTATTCAACATCCTGGATGGAGAGCAGCACAGGCATCAGATATGGTAAAACAAAAATGTATTGGGCATACAAATTAAAATAAGGGAAAATTAAGCAGTGTCAAATATACAGATAAGTATAACAATGTAAAATAAATAAAAAAAAAAAAAAGTCCCAAAGAGCAATAAACAAAAGATGCTCCAGCTAAGGGTCATCGAACCATCCACGAGTCCTTGGGCCTCCCCCGTAGCCCTGATACTGAAGCAAGATGGAGCCACAAGGCTTTGTGTAGACTGCAGGAGGCTCAACGACAAGAAGGGATCGCTTGCATACCCCATGCCCCGTATAGATGAGTTGCTGGATAGGATGGCTCGTGGCCGGTACCTCACCATGATCAGGCCAGATTAAGAGCCCAGTGGGCCTGGTGCTGACAATTATGATGGGCCTATTTACAGAATCTTATCAACCAAAAACACAAACAATCATACCTCCCAAGCATCATGTATCTGATGGAGATGGTGTTGGAGGGAAACTCAAAGGATGCAGCTATACGAAAACACATACTCTATGCTAATCTCTCTCTAATTTATGCTTTCATCTTTCAAGTAAATCCATATCCCCTAACAGCAGTGTCCAGTGAAGCAGGAAGTCAATGTGCAGGCAGGGCCGGTGCATCCATTAGGCGGCACAGGCGGCCGCCTTAGGGCGCACGGGCTCTGGGGGCGCAAGATTTCAGTGACCATTTCAGCCATCATCTCGACCCCCGGCGCAGCGTGCGGTATTGCTGTGCTGAGATCAGACGCGGCGAGGGAGCTCTAATCTCACCGCTCTGCTCCCTCGCGCGCTGTCTAGTGATGCCGCGGGAGCCGGAATATGACGTCATATTCCGGCTCCAGCGGCATCAGCAGACAGCGCGCAAGGGAGCAGAGCGGTGAGATTAGAGCTCCCTCGCCGTGTCTGATCACAGCACTACCGCACGCCGCCCAGCAGCCACACTGGACCCCAGGGCATGATTCATCATCCACACCAGCTCTCCAGGTAGGGAGGCTGGGTGGAAAATGTCTATTTATTAAAATAATTAGTGAATGTATGTGATGTGTGTCTGTGTGTGAGTGTCTGTGTGTGAGTGTGTGTGTCTGTGAGTGACAGAGTGTGTGTCTGTGAGTGACAGTGTGTGTGTCTGTGAGTGACAGAGTGTGTGTCTGTGAGTGACAGTGTGCGTCTGTGAGTGACAGCGTGTGCGTCTGTGAGTGACAGCGTGTGCGTCTGTGAGTGACAGAGCGTGCGTCTGTGAGTGACAGAGCGTGTGTGTCTGTGAGTGACAGAGCGTGTGCGTCTGTGAGTGACAGAGTGTGCGTCTGTGAGTGACAGCGTGCGCGTCTGTGAGTGACAGAGTGTGCGTCTGTGAGTGACAGCATGTGGGTCTGTGAGTGACAGTGTGTGCGTCTGTGAGTGACAGCATGTGGGTCTGTGAGTGACAGCGTGTGTCTGTGAGTGACAGTGTACGTCTGTGAGTGACAGCGTGTGCGTCTGTGAGTGACAGAGCGTGTGCATCTGTGAGTGACAGAGCGTGTGCGTCTGTGAGTGACAGTGTGTGCGTCTGTGAGTGACAGAGTGTGCGTCTGTGAGTGACAGCGTATGCGTCTGTGAGTGACAGAGTGTGCGTCTGTGCGTGACAGCGTGTGCGTCTGTGAGTGACAGCATGTGGGTCTGTGAGTGACAGTGTGTATCTGTGATTGACAGCGTGTGTGTGAGTGAGTGCGTCTGTGTGTGTGCATGTGAGTGTATGAGTGTGTCTGTCAGTGTATGATGAGTGTGTTTGTCAGTGTATGAGTGTGTGTCTGTCAAATCAGTGAGAGTATGTTTGTCATTGAGTCTGTGTGTGACTATCAGTGTGTCTGTCAATGAATGTCAATGAGTCTGTGTCTGTCAGGGACATCTGTGTGTTTGTCATTGAGTGTGTGACTGTCAGTGTGTACAGAGTGGAGCGCAGTACAGGAGCTTCTGTTTCCTGTACCTGGCCAGACTGACAGGAGGTGCTCACAGAAAGAGCACTCCTTGTCAGTTCGGCCGGGTACAGAAAACTGAAACTCCTTTAGGGGATCTGCTCCGCTAGGCAATGCAACTATAGGTAGGAGGTAGGAGGCACACCAGGAAGGGGAGTGTGATCACTAAAGGGGTGTGGGGTGCACCAAGGGACAGGGAGGGAATGGGAGAGAAACACCAAGAGACAGGGAAAAGAGGGGGGAGGGGAGAAGAACACAAAGGGACAGAGAAGGGACCATTAATGGTCGGGGAGGGGAGAGGGGCTGGTTAAGAGGGGGGGGGAGAGACGGGGGTGGCGGAAAAATGCCAGTCTGGCATGAATGCATGTCAGGCTGCCTGCCAATCATGCAGGCAGCACCCTGAGCTTGACATAAATGCATCAAATGATGTGCCTATTCCATGCTTTCTAAGGTCTGTCCCCTAGCACTCACATGTCCACTTGTCTCTTTATCATCTTATTAGCAGGCAGACGTTCCTGGTATATACCAAGAAAACAAAAAAAAAAAAAAAAAGAAATGCACCTTATACACACACTTATATACAAGGATACTTATCAGTGGTAGGTAAATGCAGCCTCCCTCAGATCGCTCCCAGCTAGCAATCAACTTGAACACAAGAATATACAAAACACAACGAGGGAACCGGCTGATTGTCTAAATGAAGATAAATAAAAAGAGATATAGTGTAATACAGTTTTACAATATTAACACTGCGCAATGGGAGCCATGGGGAGACTGAGACACTAGGGACACGTCCCCATGTGTCCCTTAGTGTCTGTGTCCCCTAGTGTCTGTGTCCCCATGTGTCCCCTAGTTTCTCAGTGTCCCCTAGTGTCTTAGTGTCACCATGTCTCCCTGCTGCCTTTCCCCCCATCCTTCACTTACCTGAGCTGTACAGCTGTTGTGTGGACTCTCTGTGCTGTGTAGTTGCTCCCCCAGGGATCAGTGAGTAGAGAGAGGCAGGGAGGGATATGCTGATACTTCCTATCCCTGCCTATCTCCACACACAGTGACCCCTACTGGCCGGTGCTGGTATTGCAGAGTAATTTCCATTTATACTGAGAAAAATACCTGCGTTTGTATTGCCGGTATTACTGCAATACTGGCACTGGCCAGGCAGTCTCAAATACCAGCTGTGCCAGTAAAATACCAGTCAGGTGGAAAACCTAAGAGTAGTGTGTGAATTTTTTTTTTTTTTTTTTTTTTAAATGTTTTATTTATTTTTAAATGGGCCTATTCCATGGGCCTCGGCATGGAGCTGCAGCTCCATCAGACCCTATGTTAATCCGACCCTGTGTCTCCAGCTTGCAAGGAGATGCAACAGGGAAAGTCCTTGTAAGGACTAAGAGAGCTAATTCCCCATCCGTTTCCCCTGTTAGAGCTAGGAAACAACCCCTCTGTTGGAGGTACAGGGAGCTTCGCTACACTCTCCCTGAGTAGTGGTATGATCCTTGTTCAATTTCTATGGCTAGTCGATGGTTAATATTCCCTAGAGCAGGACTGACCTCCATAGGCCAGGCTAGAGATACATATCCTTGTGTTAGGTAGGCCCTGAATTTGCCTTGTACCATTCTTTCATTCGTTCCCAGGATTATTGGGCACATATTTTTTTTAGACACAGGGCATACAAAAGCTTCTAATTCCATAGGAAAGATCATTCCTGTGTTTAGCTGGGGACTGGTTATAGTCACTCTTATGCATCCCTCCACCGGTTGGCCTGAAATTCCACTCCCCATAACTGCAACTCTTCTGCAGGCTGTGTTTTAGATAACAGTCATAGAAGTCTCTATAGATGATAATGACCTGGAACTCAGTATCTAACAATGCTGAAGCATGAATCCCCTCCACTTGTAAGTGTACCCATGATTTAGGCCCAATCATGGCCCCCACTGATAAACTGTGTGTCGTTTCTTCCTTTTCTTGGGGGAACTTGGAATTTGGGCTTCCTCCAGCTCAGTAACTAGTACTTCCACATCTCTCTGGTGAATTGGTGGGACACTCCCACTTGAAATGTACAGTCTTTTATAAGGCAGTATAGGGGATTCTGATGTCACACCCAAGGCCGGTTCCCTGAGTGACCTTAGGTGGAACAGTTTACTGGCAGTTTACTGACCTTATGAATATACTGGGTAGAATTAACTAACCCTGGGGAGTGGAGACAGTGGAATAAAACAGGAATAGGAATAAGTTAAGGGTCTCTACTAGTAAAGACAAGCCCCCATAAAAGCTCTTAAAATAAGTGAATAAAAATAAGTGTAAGAACCTACACGTACCAGGAGATCCCTAAACCAATAAAAAATGAAGTCTTCATATAAATAGCTCTAAACCATAGAGTGCAAAATAAAACCAGTACAATTGGAAGAATTTCAAATGACAGTAGCAAACATATAAACAGTGGAATGCAATCTGAAAAACGAACACTAGATGTCAGCCAAGTGCTAAGTAGTCTCACATAGAAGGGGAATGTTAACTAAACAATCAATGTTCAGCAGACATAAACTGGCAATGAAAAAACAAATATGACTTAAATGGTCTGTGACTTGAATGTAGATCTGCACAGTCTCATCTATAGCACTCAATAGTCCAAAACTTTGTAGAGCGAGTGCAGATGTTTGAAAGAACAGTAAAAGTCAGTAACTGTTGTTCTGGATACCAAAGTTTGTTTGATGTAGAAAACTAACCTAATGGGAAATAATTTCACTGTCACAGTCAACACACTATGTAGCTATCCATCAAAAAAGATAGTAACATTCATGTATTAGACTGCAGATACAGTATAACCAGTATTGGTAAAATAAAATAGGATGGAAACAAAATGTATCAAAATGTTGCATAAAGGATACTATTACTCACATACCACTATAGCAGGTAAATGGTAATAATGGTTGCTTCAAGGTACAAGCTAAAAAAGAGAGAGAGGTAGCAGTGCGTCTCAATTAAAAGCTTCAAATTTATTTATCAAAATTAAAAATTTAAATCCACTCACGAACATGAAGTGTAATAAAGCAGCAAAATAGTCCTGGGGGTCTGCAAGAGCGGGTAGTGTTGGAAAAGTATTGTGGAAGATCCTGACCCCGGCCGGTGAGGTGATCTCGCTGTGCTGGGAGAGATGGAACCCTCCTCACGTGCGTTCCACTTAGTGTGTCCGCTCTGTGTGCCACAGTTGCTCGGTAGCTGCAGTTGTTTCAGTATACGGCTGTCTGCCTGAATGCCTTACGCGTTTCGTGAAGATCCAAAGTCACTTCCTCAGAGGCTGATGGATTAGCACTGCTCCTACTGCTCCTAATATAGTAATGGCTAACTGACCAGATAATTGACAGTTCAAAAGTCCATTGCATAAAGTTAGTCTTCAATCAGAACTTTAAAGCATAAATGCAATAAATTAATTCAAATAAAATCAAATAAGAAGCACTCAGCCACCTCACCCTGTCACCCCCTTCACCCTGTCACCCCCCCTCACCCTGCCACTTCACCCTGTCACCCCCTCACACTGCCACTTCACCCTGTCACCCCCCCCACCATGCCACTTCACCCTGTCACCCCTCCTCACCCTATCTCACCCTGTCACCCCCTTCATCCTGTCACCCCCCTCACCCTGCCACTTCACCCTGTCACCCCCCTCACCCTGCCACTTCACCCTGTCACCCCCTCCTCACCCTGCCACTTCACCCTGCCACCCCCTCCTCACCCTATCTCACCCTGTCACCCCCCTGTTACTCCCCCTCTCCCTGCCACTTCACCCTGTCACCCCTCCTCACCCTATCTCACCCTGTCAACCCCCCTCACCCTGCCACCCCACCTGTCACCCCCATCTCAAGCTGCCCCCCCACATGTCACCCCCTGTCACCCTGCCACCCCACCTGTCACCCCCTCTCACCCTATCTCACCATGCCACCCCATCTGTCACCCCCTCACCCTGCCACCCCACTTGTCACCACCATCTCACCCTGCCACCCCACCTGTCACCCCCTCACCCTGCCACCCCACCTGTCATCCCCTCACCCTGCCACTTCACCTTGTCACCCCCCCTCACCCTGCCACTTCACCCTGTAACCCCTCTCTCACACTGCCACCCCACCTGTCACCCTGCCACCCCACCTGTCACCCCATCTCACCCTGCCACCCCACCTGTCACCCCTCCTCACCCTGCCACTTCACCCTGTCACCTCCTTCTCACCCTGTCACCCCCCTTCACCCTGTCACCCCCTTCACCCTGTCACCCCCTCCTCACCCTGCCACTTCACCCTGTCACCCCCCCTCACACTGCCACTTCACCCTGTCACCCCCTCCTCACCCTGCCACTTCACCCTGTCACCCCCCACACTGCCCCATTCACCCTGTCACCCCCTCCTCACCCTACCTCACCCTGTCACCCCCTTCACCCTGTCACCCCCTCCTCACCCTGTCACCCCTTCACCCTGTCACCCCCTCCTCACCCTGCCACTTCACCCTGTCACCCCCCCTCACCATGCCACTTCACCCTGTCACCCCTCCTCACCCTATCTCACCCTGTCACCCCCTTCACCCTGTCACCCCCCTCACCCTGCCACTTCACCCTGTCACCCCCCCTCATCCTGCTACTTCACCCTGTCACCCCCTCCTCACCCTATCTCACCCTGTCACCCCCTTCACTCTGTAACCCCCTTCACCCTGTCACCCCCACCTCACCCTGTCACCCCCTTCACCCTGTCACCCCCTCACCCTGCCACTTCACCCTGTCTCCCCCTCACACTGCCACTTCACCCTGTCACCCCCCCTCACCATGCCACTTCACCCTGTCACCCCCTCCTCACCCTATCTCACCCTGTCACCCCCTTCATCCTGTCACCCCCTCACCCTGCCACTTCACCCTGTCACCCCCCCTCACCCTGCCACTTCACCCTGTCACCCCCTCCTCACCCTATCTCACCCTGTCACCCCCTTGTTACTCCCCCTCTCCCTGCCACTTCACCCTGTCACCCCCTCCTCACCCTATCTCACCCTGTCAACCCCCCTCACCCTGCCACCCCACCTGTCACTCCCATCTCAAGCTGCCATCCCACCTGTCACTCCCATCTCAAGCTGCCACCCCACCTGTCACCCCCTGTCACCCTGCCACCCCACCTGTCACCCCCTCTCACCCTATCTCACCATGCCACCCCATCTGTCACCCCCCCTCACCCTGCCACCCCACTTGTCACCACCATCTCACCCTGCCACTTCACCTTGTCACCCCCCTCACCCTGCCACTTCACCCTGTCACCCCTCTCTCACACTGCCACCCTCCCTGTCACCCTGCCACCCCACCTGTCACCCCCATCTCACCCTGCCACCCCACCTGTCACCCCCCACTCACCCTGTCACCTTGCCACCCCACCAGTCACCATGCCACCCCACCTGTCACCCCCTAATACTGTCACCCCCTCTCACCCTGCCACCCCACATGTCACCCCCCTCACCCTGCCTCCCCTCTCACACCACATCTGACCCTGTCACTCACCCTGCCACCCCACCTGTCACCCTGCCACCCCACCTGTCACCCCCTCACCCTGCCACCTCACCTGTCACCCCCTCACCCTGTCACCCCACCTCTTACTCTGTCATCCACCCTGTGACCTCCCACACTATGTCACCCCTTTTACTCTGTCACCTTACCCTGTCACTCCCCACACACCGTCACCCCACCTCACACTGTCACCCTCTCTCATTCTGTCACCCTCTCTCACTCTGTCACCTCCTCTCACTCCGTCACCTCCTCTCACCCTGTCACCCCCTCTCACCCTGTCACCCCCCTCTCACCCTGTCACCCCCCTAACACTACGTCACCCTCCCTCTCACACTAACACTAGGTCCCCCCCCCCCACACTAGGTCTCCACCCCTCACACTCGGTTTCCCCCTCACATTAGGTCTCCCCATTCTCACCCTGTCACCCCCTATTACTCTGTCATCCCCCTCTCTCTGTCACCCTCCCTCTCATGCTGTCACTCTTCCTCTCACGCTGTCACCCCCTCTCACTCTGTCACCCCCCTCTGTCTCTTCCCTCTTACTCTGTCACACCCTTACACGAATGTAACCCTCTCACACTAATGTCACCCCCTTACACTAATGTCACCCAATCTTACTCTGTCACACCCCTTACACTAATGTAACCCTCCCACACTAATGTCACCCCCTTCTTACTCTGTCACCCTCTCACACTATGCCACCCCCTCACACTATGCCACCTCCCTACACTATGTCATTTTCCCCACACACTCTGTCACCTCTCTCCGCACACACTGTCACCTACCTCCATACACACTATCTCTCCCTCTAAACAAACAGGCACCACTCTCCGCACTCTGGCACCCTCCTGCTCTTTTACACTCACCCTGCCACAGTTACTCCTTTACTCACCCTGTCACCCCCTAAAGGCAATCATTCTACACACTGTCATAAAACATAGCGCCGCCATGAACTTAATGCCAAAGGCCACAGGCAGTACACAAACATACACATGCTCAGAGAAACATACATACATGTACAAAGATACTCACTGCCAGACACACACAGGTAGACAATGCAACGATGTATACAAATACTAGTTCTCTATATCCAGTACTGCAAGCTTCCCCTTCAATATATCTACAGCTTCTTATACACACACAAGTCAACTGCAATTTCTTTCCAATAATGGTGTTAGTGGGGGCCTCATGTATGAGTTTCGCCTAAGGCCTCGCCAAGTCTAGAGCCGCCACTGAGTGCACGGTATATCGGGTCTGTAAGGTTTTGTTTGTGTGTCTCCTCTGTCGTCTGAATCTTCTTCAATAAATCTGAGATTCGCTTTTGTTTTTATTTTTTGGTTTGGGCGCCCCATTTTATTAGTTCTCCCCTAATCACTGCTTTGTGAGCTTCCCATTGAGTGAAGGCTGCTGTATAAGAAATTTTATTTTCTTTGAAATAATATTTGATGGATGCTGCCACTGCTTGTTTTATGTGTTCCGAGTTAAGCAAGTTTGGGCTCAGGTTCCATTGCCCTTTTGCGCGGGGAAGAGAGGGAATGGTCAGGGAGACAGAGATTGGTGCATGATCCGACCATGTAGCATTTCCTATGGACGAGTCTGTTATTAATCCTAAATCTCTGTGTTGTCAAAAAGATATCTATGCGTGAGTACATATTGTTCGGGATTGAAAAATGGGTGTAATCCTTTGTTGTCGGGTGTAAGGCCCTCCAACAGTCTATTAGTTGGTTAGTATGAAGAATATGTTGCATTTGGTGCCTTGCCGACGCCATGTGTTGAGTTTTGGTTGAAGTGCTGTCTTTGGAGGCATCTAGGGAGATGTTAAAGTCCCCCCAATTATTAGAATTCCCTTTGAGTTTTGATTAATTTTTGTCAATATTCTCCGAAAGGCACCACATTGGCGTCTTTTCGGAAGATAGATCCCAGCCAGAGTGACTGGAGAGGTTCCTATCAAGCCTTGTAATATTATGTAGCGGCCTGAATCGTCTTTAACATGGTTAGAGTAAGTGAAAGGGACCCCGGATCGTATTAAAATCGCAACTCCCCTGGACTTGCTTTTGCTATAGTTATTGTAATGTACATGCGAGAATTTGGGGTGTTTAAGTAATGGGGCGGTCTGGCCCCGTAGATGTGTTTCTTGTAAAAAGATGACATCTGCTCTTGTTTTAGCCAGCTCAGTGAGCACCATCTTTCTCTTCTCTGGAGAATTTAGACCCCTTACATTTTGGGATATAATTTGGATTTTGCCCATTGCAAGTTCTAGATATCTATGATCCTAGTAAACTATGCCTTGGGGTATTCTCCGTTAAGTTAAAGGTATCTGGGATTTTTATCTGAGTCGGATGTAGTGTCCTTGGTGTAGAATGCCCTATGTCTCTGATTTCTTGTCCTTGTTCCAATTGTAGTAGTCTATCTAAAATTTGGTCTCTGTCCTCTTCTAGGTGTCCTACCCTGTTGCTGATCTGTTTGACCTCCGACGTCAGTGTGGAAAGTTTATCCTGCACTGAGGATTCAAGTTTGGGCAGCATTGCTGCTATTTCTTCTTTTGAAGGTAAGTTTTGCAGTATTTCTTTAATTTCAGCCATCCTGGGTTCCGTCCCTTGTTCAGATGGTGAGAGAGCCGCGTGTCCAAGATGGCGTCGCCAGGCTGTCTCCTGATTCAGTGCCCAGTATTTTGACGGTATCTCTAAAATACTTGTCTAATCCTCCGTTTTTTTTGTTGCCCATTTGATATTTTGGAGTATGAGAATTCGGCTATTCAGATTCCGCTTTGGGGAGCTCCGTTCAAGTGCGTCCGTTCACATTGGTAGTCAAGCCACGCCCCCCGCAGCCACAGCTCTTTTAACCCTCGGTCAGGCTCAACTGATCCAACAGGCACAGCCAATGTTTGTTGTTTTGCCCTACCAAAGCGAGCGCTCGTTACAGCCCGGCCGCCTCAGTAGCTTGTTGTTTTTAAATTCTGCAGCGATCTATAATGCGCAGCACACATTTGAACGTTGTGTGTGCGAGTCGCAGCACTTTGTTTCTCTTAGGCACATTGCGCCCAATTGCAGTATATATTGTATGTCTATAATTACATTGGTAAGCATTTTTTCTAATTAATTCAAGCATATTAATGCCATACCAGATTGTTTTTCAATGTTATAATGTTCAACTCCATAATGAGGCACTATGTTCCTCTCAGGCACATTGCGCCCGATGATGCTATTTTTGTTATTTCTTTGTAGATACGGCAATAAAAATGGACAACTCAAAGAGAATTTTCCATTTCAATAATCCGAATGATGTAGCGGATATGATGAACGTGCTAGAGGATGAATCAGATGATGAAAATATTCAGATGAAAGTGATGATAGCGTGACTGAAGATAACATGGAAGCACACATTGAGAGTTCTGAATCAGAACAAAACGATGAAGAATTCAGCAATGACGACAGCACAGATAAGGCTTCATATTTTCTCGGAAAAGACAAGTCCGGTAAATGGTATTGAGATATTCCCGACAAGAAAAATGCTCCTAGCGCTTCCTGAGGACTCCAAGCACTGCAGCAGACACCACAACCACCGAACCGGAGAAGCATACAAATGCTCTCAAGCATATGAATGCTGTAAACAGCTGAACAGGAAAAGCATACAATCAGCTTACACTCCTGGCAATCAGCATACAATCCAATTCCCCCAATAACGAGACAACACTTCTGTGACGAAACCAATCTCGCCACATTGTATTGGAGGAGCCTGGTTGCCCGCCTGCTGCCTCTGGACTATGGACCGGCAGCTAAAGGGTTAATTTTACTGTGCAGAAGGATTTATTTCTCCCTTTCTGCACAGCAGTTCGGTAGATTTCATCTACCGAACAAACAGCCGTTCACCAACCTCCCCAGAGCCGTGGGAAGCCGGCCGGCGTTGTTAATTGGCCACCCAGAAGCTGGAGTGTGCTGCCAATTTACCTCCCTGAAGCTGCGGTTAATTGCCTGTTAACTGTGTGGCCGCTGTTACACTTAGCGGCCGCTAGGTGGCGCTGTTCTGGAGCTCCCCGGGCAGCCAACACTTTTCTGCCCGGCTTTCATGCACCAAAATCGGACACTTTTACGTGCAGGCACCGCTGAACCTCCAGCCCCTGGTTCTCATTTGTATGAATTTGGTGAATGCAGGGAAATTCGGTAGTTTGTTTTATGTGAACTGTAGTAACCCAGATAGCCTGCCATGGAGCCTGTTCGTATAATTAAAGACTTTGGCTTCATGGCAATTAAAATGTATTTGTGTGATCTGGGTGCCATTCACCTAATGTGCACCCAGACCTGAGCTATCTGGGGATATGTTACATGTCTGTGTTTTATGTATAAAATGTGTCTGTATGTATTTTAAAGTGATAGTCTGTTTCTGTGTCACCATGTGCATAATGGAGTCTGGCCTTTGTCTTAGGAGATAATTGAATTACTTCATTAATTATCTCCAGGGCAGGGAGGAGGAAACCAAGATGCATGGTGGGAAAGTATTGTGGCTGTGTGTACGAAAATGATACATGTCTGTCTGCTGTTTCAGTCTTCCATCTGGTCCCCTAGGGGAGTGTCCACCAGGTGGGAGACCTGCATAAATACAGGGGCAGGTAGCCCTGAATAAACAGACCACTGCTTGACCTTCAACACGGAGCCTTGTCTCGTTCTTGGGGGGATTCACTGTATGCTGTTGGAGATTTGACTGCTAGGAGTGTAAGCTGATGTCTGCTTTTCCTATTCATCTGCTAGCAGCTATTTGTGAGGTTCCAGCTTGGAGTGCTATCTTATTCCCTGGTATACAGTTCGGGAGTTTGATGCATTCGCCTAAATCCAAATTCGTGAGTTTTGGTGCTTTTACAGTAGCTGTGCCTTTTTGTGAAAAGGGGATTATCGCCTAAACGGATTTTTCCCCTTTTATGCTGAAACGGTCCGTTACAACTTCGTTTTGGGGTCAAGCAGAACTGACTGTACTGGCACATACAGCCTCTTTTATTCACATTCTACAAACATAGTACTGCCCACAGGGTTTTGAAACACAACCAATCAATCCATACAACACTGATGACATTGAAATAAACGTGTTCATAGGTATGTTATATTTGGCTGGAGCTTATAGAGCCCTGGATTTAGTGGAAGAACTGAAAGAGATGAAACTTTCCTATGTTGGCACAGTAAAGAAAAACAAAAGAGAGCTGGCCCCCGAAATTTGTCACAACGAAATCTAGGGAAGTGTATTCAAGTAGCTTTGGATTCAATCACTGTACTACATTAGTATCATACGTACCGAAGAAGAACAAAACTGTTATCCTTGTGTCCAGCTTTCATCACGATAAATCTCTTGATTCAGAAACAGGCGAGAAAAAGAAACCATCGATAATTACATTTTACAATTCCACAAATGAAGGAGTAGACAATGTTGACAAAATGTGTGCTACATTCAGCGTTGCAAGGAATATAAAATGTTGGCCTATGAATATATTCTTCACCATGTTGAATGTTGCTGGCATAAATTTGCAGATAATTTATCTGTGAAATTATTTGAACCAATAAAGAGGCGTCTATTTCTGAAGCAGCTTTCTCACGAACTTACGTTAGATGAACTTCAAAGACGAAGTGAAAAAACTATCGTCATTCAGCTGCATATTCAATCAAAACTGAAACGATTTCTGTAGCGGAGCTGCAATATGAAATCCCAATATCTCCGCTTGTTAAGAAAGTAATCCAAAGTAAGCGCTGGAAATGAAGGCAATATCCCAAATCCTCCAGTAACCGGAGGATATATTTGTGTGATTAATATGAATGACCGTTCGGTAGATAGCTGGGGTCTGAGCGCATACTTCGTGCAAGTACCGCTCAGATCCCAGCTTAAATAACCGAACGGCACACGAAAACATATTTTATATTGCATTCACCTAAAAGTACTGAACACCGATTAGAGAACCCAACACTAAAAGACCGGAGCTCCCGAATGGCCTGGAAGTCCAGCGGTGTTCGCGCTGTTGAGTAGACGATTTTAGTTCTAGGCGCTCGACGACCAAACACAGCTGGGCTAACAAAGGATCCAAGATGGCCACCTGCCGCTTGGTCGGTAGTCGAACGACGGCCACCCAGGAAAGCACTTAACTACCGATTGCAACAATGTTGCAATCCGTTAATTGGAGCCACACGACCCTCTGTCTGTGGGCTCTTGTTCGGTACTTTGTTCGTTTCACGAACAGCCGGTAAAGTTGCTGTTAGTGAAACGACCATGTGAACGCTAGCGACTTTCGGCTGCTAGCATACGAATGCTCTATGTTATACAGACAAGCATACATTTCAACACAGTAAGCAGAATACATTTAAACATAGTATTACAGCAGTTTTCCGGACAACCTTTAAAGTCACAGCCATATAATCTGAAATGGCTAGGTTTGCCACAATTTCGTAATTGTGAAAATGTAGAAGAAGATAAAGAGGAAACTTTGAAAATGCCTAGCAAGAAGAGAAGGTGCATTACATGCACGATGTCGCTTATCAAGATATGAGCGGAGCAAGTGTAAACTTGCATCATGTATGGAACATGCTACTTTTTATTGTAATAAATGCTCAGAAATTGCTTTCGCCAGTGTTGTAGAGCAAATGGAATAATAAACATGTTTTTATTTGAGTAAAAAGTTTGTTTTTGTAAAAGTGGCCTATTACGCACAATGCGCCCGATCCTGTTCTTACTCACAATGCGCTTGACCGAGGGTTAAGGCTTTGCAACATCATCTTAGGAGGCCTTGTGGTCCAGAGGACTAGTCAAGTGCTTGTGCACTCTAAGTTTGCCTTCAAGTATCAGAAACTTTGATGATTTTCCCTGGGACTTTTTGCTTTCTAGGGCTATCATAAAATTGGCCACAATAGCCTCTGTGAGCTACGTTAGGTCCTGCTATTCTTTGTGGAAAGCAGAGGTCCTCTAGCAAACAAACATTTCCAACATACAAGTCACACCACTTATATAACTATTTTATATGCATTTACTTTGTAAAAAAGTTATAATTTTGCACAAGAGGTTTCGTTTAGATACGTAACCCTTTAACCCCTTAAGGACCAAACTTCTGGAATAAAAGGGAATCATGACATGTCACACACGTCATGTGTCCTTAAGGGGTTAAGGATACAACTTCTGGAATAAAAGGGAATCATGATGGAATATTTCCGTCATGTGTCCTTAAGGGGTTAATATTTATCCTTGATACAATTTAATCTGGAGAAGCTTGGGTACTTATTCAGTTTATTTGTTTAAATTCCCCCAGACTGTACATTATGTTTACTATGACAAATGAATGATTAGATTTTACCATCAATCGTTTGCATTAATTGCCATAAATTGTGAATGAATTCATTAGATAAAACAGCCCTTTAATAAACTGTGCCTCTTGATTGGGCAGTTAAATTGTTAATATCTATGTCTAATGTCTATTTGAAGCTTTTTTCTTTCAATTATAATTTTTTTAATGGAAAATAGTTTTAAGTAACAGTTTAATAAAATAAATAAATAAAACAATGTTATTTTCTATTCTTGGTGTGAATTCTTGTTTATTTCTATGATGTTTGGGAATTGGGTATATTCACCTGTGTAAATCTGAATGTATGTATATAGACTATGGATTATTATATAAACTGCAGCTCCAATGTTTGTTATAGAGAGAGCCCTGAACACAGACACACAGAGAGCGAGCAGTTTCACAGGATCGAGAAGGACAGAGAGTCTCTAATGAAGATTGTCGGACTAATTACCCTGTGTGTAATTGTTGGAACATGTAAAATGCAGAATTCAATGCCTGCGTGCTCTCTAAGCATACAAGATTTTTTATTTGAGTATGAATATTATAAGGAAGGAGATATCATCATTGGAGGACTTGTTACTGTGAATTTGGCTGTAAGAATTGGATATTTAAAGACTTTTAATTCCTTCCCTGCGTATAAAATATGTATAGAGTAAGTAACACTCAAAATTTCAAGGTGTAATTTACTAGCCAAATCTAAAAGTTCCTTGTCACCATGACAAAGTTCTTTGTAAACGTGTATTTAAAGTAGTGAACATTCCTTGTGAAATCAAAGTGAATTTCAGATGTAAAGTCAAAATAGTTGAAAAGGAAAACAATCTTTGTCAGTTGGGCATCAGTCTGGCTACTCTGGCATTAAATTTGAATAATGCCAGTACCCAGATAGAATTGCTTAGAAATGTCTTTTTTAAAAGTGGGATGGATACATAAGAATAGTTTTTAAGTAATTTTAAGTTATTTTAAGCAATGCATTCCCAGCCCCAGCAAGAGAGACTGATAAGCTCCAAAATACAAATTGGTGACTGACTACTTAAGACAACAGTGTCCGGAGTGATTCTGTGTTACCTGATACCAAGAGCATCTGCTACATAGACAGCCTGGCTGGTGGTTAGGGGCAGCGGGAGGATGGGTTAAAGAGCTTAAACTGTATATTATTACATCTAATGCTGGCTTCTATTTATTAGCTGCTGTGCTTAAGCTGTTACAATAAAACTACAGCTTTGGAGCATCACAGGAGATCATCAGAAGGACTGTAGGCCCAATTTCACCTTTGCAAGAGCTGAGTTTTCACTCACCAAATTTCAAGTACTGCTCCTTTACATAGAATTTCCTGAGTCACATTTTATATTATACATTACAGTAAATATAGGAATCATGAAATGTATTCTTACTGCTCTATGCTGTTTTATCATTTTATCAATAAAGGGGTCTATTCACTAAGCAGGAAATTGTGGTGAAAAAAAAATGTTATATTTGGAAGAACTAATATTCATTCAGATGCAATCTTAATCTTGGGTATTTTGGTCTATATTTTGCTTTTGCTCATTAATATTCCACTTTTTAGTAAATAAACCTCTGAGGCCAGCTTACCAATATATAGCTATAAACATTTTCTGTTTAAAGGAAAGAAAATCCTTTTTGGGTGGACTGTGGTGTTAGGAAACAAATAATTTTGTCTAGCCTGGGGCATGTATTCTATTGTGAGGCTACCTTTAGCAGTTTTTGCTGTATTTACAGTGCCTTGCAAAAGTATTCACCGACTTTTTACCTATTTTTTACATTACAGCCTTAAATTCAATGTTTTATTAATCTGAATTGGTGAAATGAAATGAGAAACTATTTTTTAGAAATAGAAAACAGAAACTTGGCATGTGCTTATGTATTTCCCCCCTTTGTTATGAAGCCCATAAAAAGCTCTGGTGAAACCAATTACCTTCAGAAGTCAAATAATTAGCGAAATGATGACCACCTGTGTGCAATCTAAGTGTCACATGATCTGTCATTACATATACACACCATAGGCGTGTGCAGCCTATTGCATTAGGTTGTGCACCCTAAAGCACAAACACACGCTGCGTTTATATGTATGTATGTACGTAAGTATATATATATATATATATACACACACACATACATATATACACTGCTGTGTTTGTGTGCTGTTAGTGTGCTGTGTGAGGGTGCCGTGTCTGTGTATGCGTGTGTAAGTGTGCTGTGTGTGAGGGTGCTGTTAGTGTAATGTGTGTGTGAGGGTGCTGGTAGTGTGCTATGTGGGTGAGGGTGTTTGTGTGTGTGTGTGTTTGTGAGGGTGCTGTTAGTGTGCTGTGTGTGAGAGTGCTGTTTGTGTGTGAGGGTGCTGTTTGTGTGCTGTGTGCTGGTAGTGTGCTGTGTGTGTGAGGGTGTTTGTGTGTGTGTTAGTTTGGGTCCTGTTAGTGTGCTGTGTGAGGGTGCTGTCTGTGCTGTGTGTGGGTGTCGTGTGTATGTGAGGGTGCTGTTAGTGTGCTGTGTGTGAGGGTGTTGTGTGTTTGCAAGGGTGCTGTTAGTGTGCTGTGTGTGAGGGTGTTGTGTGTTTGTAAGGGTGCTGTGTGTGTGTGTTTGTGAGGGTGCTTTTAGTGTGATGTGTGTGTGAGGGTGCTGTTTTTTCTGCTGTGTGTGTGAGCTGTGTGTGCTGTATGTTTGGAGGGATTGTAGGGGTTGAGGTGGGGCAGATTAGTAAATATCCCCCCTCCCTACTTACCTTATGTAGGGAGGGGGGATCCTTGCTGCCATGTGCCATCCCTGGTGGTCCAGTGGTGAGTGAACTCTAGCATGCGGGGCTAGAGCTCACTCTCGCGAGATCTAAGCATTTCCACGGCAACGCTCAGATCTCACGAGAGGAACCTTGTGGAGCTGCTGGCTAGAGCTCCCCGGGTCCTCTCCTGCCTCCCTCCATGCTTCTGTGGGCCAGTGAGGGTGATCTTTGATCTCCCCACTTGCCCATGGAGACTTAGAGCAGAGCCGGCGCTCGGATAGCACCGACTCTGCATGAGCCGACAGGGGAGATCCTGAGATCTCCCCTGCCGGTCTCAATCCATAGGCGAGCCGCAGGGATTAGGGTGTGCCCAGGCACACCCAGCACACCCCGTGCACACGCCTATGATACACACCTTTTTTGAAAGTCCCCAGAGGCTGCAACACCTAAGCAAGAGGCACCACTAACCAAACACTGCCATGAAGACCAAGGAACTCTCCAACTAGTAAGGGACAATGTTGTTGAGAAGTACAAGTAAGGGTTAGGTTATAAAAAAATATCCAAATCTTTGATCCCCAAGAGCACCATCAAATATATCATAACCAAATGGAAAGAACCTGGCACAACAGCAAACCTGCCAAGAGACGGCCGCCCACCAGAACTCACGGACCGGGCAAGGAGGGCATTAATCAGAGAGGCAGCATAGAGACCTAAGTGTCACATCTTGCTCTGTTCTGTGGAGATGTCTGGCTTTGGCTTCTGGTATCCAGTACTCTTTTTACAATTCTTGCTTAGTTTTTCTTGTTTTTTTTGGTTTTCCAGTCTATGTCTGGTTTTCTTTATGCTGGGTTTCTGGGTTCATTCTTAAACTCCGTCCCTGGATTTCCCAGTCTCTTGGATTTATTTAAATGCCACACGCGTTTGTTTTCCATCATTCCTTTTTGTTTCAGTGTCCTGCAGGCAGCTGCTCAAGGCTTCTGCCCTTTCTTGCAGTAAGTGCTTTATATGTCTTCTTTGGTTGTTTTAGGATACATTAGGCAGTGTAGGATCTGTCAGATATGGGGTACATTGGCGTTGTTGGCAGGCTTATGCAATGTGTGATCATATAATGTTACTAAATCCCCATAATTTCCATATATAGTGCTTAGTTATTTCTCCTCTTGTTTTGCCTATCTTATCTTGTCTTGTTTTAGTTTGTATACCCAGTCCATGGGTATGTCCAGTCATGCCCATGTTATGTTCATGTTTCCCTCATGTCTTGTGTACTTGTTCTGGGTTTAGCTTCCTATCCTTCTCTGGTTCTGGGTTCTACTAGTTCTGTCTTGTTTTCATGTTTGGTGCCTGTTCTAGTCTTGCCTTGTTTATGTACTGGATACATTCTTGCTGCAGAGGCTCCCTATTTAGCTCCTGGGAGGTCTGGGTCCCGGGCACCGGACAGTGTCTAGGTCCCGGGCACCAGACCGCCACCCTGACACTAAGGTAACCCTGTAGGAGCTGCAGAGTTCCACAGCAGAGACTGGAGTATCTGTACATAGGACGGCAATAAGCCGTACACTCCATAGAGTTAGGCTTTATGGCAGAGTGGCCAGAAGAAAGCCATTACTTTCAGCAAAAAACAAAATGGCACATTTTGAGTTTGCAAAAAGGCATGTGGGAGACTCACAAAATGTATGGAGGAATGGAGGAAGGTGCTCTGGTCTGATGAGACAAAAATTTAACTTTTCGGCCATCAAAGAAAATGCTATGTCTGGCGCAAACCCAACACATCACATCACCCAAAGAACACCATCCCCACGGTGAAACATTGTGATGGCAGTATCATGCTGTGGGGATGTTTTTCAGCAGCCGGGACTGGGAAACTGGTCAGAGTTTAGGGAAAGATGGATGGTCCTAAATACAGGGAAATTCTTGAGCAACACCTGTACCACTCTGTGCGTGATTTGAGACTAGTTCGGAGGTTCACCTTCCAGCAGGACAATAACACCAAATACAATGCTAAAGCAACACTTGAGTGGTTTAAGGGGACCATGTAAAATTGTTGGAATGGCCTAGTCAAAACCCAGACCTCAATCCAATAGAAAATCTGTGATCAGACTAAAGGTTGCTGTTCACAAGCGCAAACTTGAAGGAGCAGTTTTGCAAGGAGAAATGGGCAAATATCCCAGTGGTAAGATGTGGCAAGCTCATAGAGACTTATCCAAAGCGACTTGGAGCTGTGATTGTCCAAAGGGTGGCTCTACAAAGTATTGACCTTAGGGGGGTGAATAGTTATGCACATTGACTTTTTCTGTTATTTTGTCCTATTTGTTGTTTGCTTCAAAATAAAAAAAAATAAAAAAAATCTTCAAAGTTGTGGGCATGTTCTGTAAATTAAATGATGCAAATCCTCAAACAATCCATGTTAATTCCAGGTTGTGAGGCAACACAACACAAAAAATGCCAAGGGGGATGAATACTTTTGCAAGGCACTGCAACTAGCAGCTAGACAGAGGCAATTTATACTTTGAGTGGGGAGATAAGAGATTGGTACGTATTTTGTCATTGATCCTACTACACGATTATCTTACCAATATGCAGTTGTTAAACATTTTTTTTTTTTTGCTGTTTGTAGAAAGAAAACCTAAATGTTTTTTCTGGCTTTGTTTAGTCCAAAGTATGCTGTGCAAGTGCAGTATTTCTTAACATGAAACAAATTAACATTAGAGCAGTAAATCCACCAAGCACTAACCCATTTTGCAACACAATCTCAATCATTCATATACATAATTTAAAGTATTAATAAATACAATACCAATGTCATTGTGGTTCCGTCCTAATTGAAACAAACATTTTGGCTATCCATCATTAGCAGTAGTGTCATGGCCTCTAAGAGTTGCAGCACATCTTCCTTGGTAATGAGTACTGCTGACACCTCCTTCACCATTTCTTCCACTACCACCACCTCCACCTTAACCAGTATTAGTGGTATTCATTCTCAGGATAGTTGGATTAGCAGCAGCATGTCTGATTCACCACCCAGAAGGCAATTTGATGTTTCCCAGCCTTTGCAATAACTTCTTTAAAGCCTTCCAGAAAAACAAATTGCAAAGTGCAAATTGTCTGGCAAGGAAGTGACTAGGGCAGGTAGCAAGTCCTCTGTTGCTGTTTCTGATTCTGCACAACCATCACCTTTGGTGTCTCCTCCACTAGTAGCACCCTTAGGTAAATCAGGTGGTATGTTGAGCCTAGTGCCACTAGGTGGCATTAACAGATAGACACCAAGTCCACATTGTCGGTTTTCCACTATATAGAGTGGACTAATTTGTGCTCGGAATTTAATATGTAATGGATAGTGTATGAGATGAAAGTTGTGTCCCCAAGCCGATCAGTTGGGATCAGACTGTGTATGCCGGCTTGGTTCTGGGGGAGCATTGTGGCAAAACTAGCCACTTAAAACTGTATTGATATTAATGTATTGCTGTTGCTTTAAGCCTGGAGAACCAAGCATATACCTATTACTGTATTTTAACCGAACAAGAGCATTCATATGCTGGCAGCATAAAGCCACCAGCATTCATACAGTAGTTTCACGAACAGAGAATTACAACACTGTTCATGAAACGAACAAACTACCGAGTGGGAGACCACACACACGAGGTTGTGTGGCTCCCATTAAATATTGCAACATCTCATCCAGAAGTGCATGATGGGAGAAATGTCCAGGTTGTTAAGTTCCCCATGTAGTCCCCTACTGTACAACCCCTGTAATGTCAGTAGGGAAACCCCTTGCATGGGGAATCCCATAAATACTGTGACCTGTGATTAAAAGCGTAGTTGACTCCCAGCCTATGTGTCGTCTAGTTCTTGGGAAGGAAGGATTCATACAACGCTACCAGGATTATTGTATGCTGTATTTATTTGCCTGGATTATTTTATGCTGTTCCTGTTACCCAGCGGAGATACTGTGGAGTATACTACCTCTCCGCTACAATTGGTGGCAAGCGACGGGATTTCAAACACACAGCAAACCAGCGTTCGGCAGTAACCACACGAATAAAGAGTAGAAGCAGCAGCTCGACGGGAAAACCAATCGGATAAAAACAGTGTTCGTAGATATGTCAAAATATACGAACAACTGGTGAATGGAGTCAAATTATGCAATATTTAAACGAACCACGCTAAAGGAATTATTGGAAGCAAGGGGAAAAAGCGCCAGCAACAAAACCAAGGCAACCCTTGTGGCAGAACTGATGGAAGGGGACAGAGAAACCACTGCAGCAGCTCCTCGGAGAATAGACCCCACTGAATTTGACAGGGAGATGAGGAGCAGGCTTGCCTTTTATCCAGAGACCCCCTCAGTGGAGATAGTGGACCGACTGACGGCAGACGTACAGGAGTACCTAGTAGTCAGACTCCAAGCCAATCAGCGAGCTGGAGAAAGAGCCACAACGCCAGTCAGCATTACTCCAGGGAAAGCCAAAATGTCCTATCAAGCATTTAAGAGCTATACGGAAGCTGATGGTGATGTGGATGACCACCTGCAGGATTTTGAGAGGTTGTGCCAACTACACGACATCAGCGCGGCGGACCGGGTACCTCTACAAGCAGGGAGACTATCCGGTCACGCAGCAGAGGCGTGCCGTGCCTAATGAGGACAGTAGAGACTATGGTAAAGTAAAGCAAGGCATTTTAGCCCGGTATGCGATTACCTCAGAGGCATATCGCCTAAAGTTTCGTGACATTAAAATACCAACGAAAGACACCCACGTAGAGTGGGTGCACCGCCTGCAGCAAGCTGCAAAGGGTTAGTTAGAAGCCACCCAAGTTAACACACTAGAAGACCTGTTCCAGTTAATGGTCATGGAACAGTTCTTCGACGGGATACCTTCCCACCTACAAAATTGGGTAAGGGACCGAAAACCACACACCCTGCAAGAGGCTTCCAAGCTGGCGAACGAGTTCCTAGATACCCGGAGGTAATTTGCCACTCCCAGACCTCCTAGACCAAGAGGGCCAGAGCGGAGACCTGGGAGAAGTACAGTTAGGAGAGTGGTTAAACCCCCAGGAGCGAACCCAAGTCCAAAGGCTAATCCAGGAAAAGGGAGCCACTTTTTACAATCTACCCGGGTATTCCCCATTAGCAACTCACAAGGTAGAAACCCTAGACCAGACTCCCCTTCGCCAAACCCCTTATCGCATACCAGAATCCGTCAAAGAAAGTATGTGGAAGGAGATTGAGGAAATGTTAGTTAGGGGTGATAGAACATTCTGACAACCCCTGGGCCTCCCCAGTAGTACTAGTACCGAAACGGGACGGGACGACCCGTTTCTGTGTAGACTACCGGAGGTTCAACGATAAAACTACCTCTGACTCCTAGAGACATCCCCAAACCGATCAGTTGGGATCAGACTGTGTATGCCGGCTTGGTTCTGGGGGAGCATTGTGGCAAAACTAGCCACTTAAAACTGTATTGCTGTTGCTTTAAGCCTGGAGAACCAAGCATATGCCTACTGCTGTATTTTAACCAAACAAGAGCATTCGTATGCTGGCGGCATCAAGCCACCAGCATTCATACAGTAGTTTCACGAACAGTGAATTACAACACTGTTCGTGAAACGAACAAACTACCAAATGGGAGACCAGACACAGGAGGTTGTGTGGCTCCCATTAAATATTGCAACATCGTTTCCATCGGTAATTATAGAGATTCAGGGTGGCCGCCGTTCGGCTACCGACCACATGGCGGTCGGCCATCTTTGATCCTTTGTTAGCCCAGCGGTATTTGGTCGTTGAGCGCCTGGAACTAAAATCGGCTACTCGACGGCACGAATACCGCTGGACGAATACGCCATTCGGGAGCCCTGGCCCTTCGGTAGTTTGTTCACCTAATGTCGATCGGTACTTTGAAGGTAACTAGAAAATAATGTGTGTTTCGTGCAGCGTTCGGTTAGTGATGCTGGGATCTGAGCGGTACTTTCACGAAATGTGTGCTCAGACCCCAGCTATCTACCGAATGCCCATTCGTTTAAATAAAGTGAATAATGTAAATTAATGTACTGTGACCTGTGATTAAAAGCTCAGTTGACTCCCAGTCTATGTGTCGTCTAGTTCTTGGGAAGGAAGGATTCACACAATGCTACCGGGATTATTGTATGCTGTATTTATTTGCCTGGATTATTTTATGCTGTTCCTGTTACCCAGCGGAGATACTGTGGATTATACTACCTCTCCGCTACAATTGGTTGTGGTCAGCTTGCGTATCAGCCGCATGATGGTAAGGGAGGAAGCTGTAGAGTTGTCGGAATATAATTTTTCTGCCTTGCCGGACCAGATGACATCAGGTGTGTGCGGCCGCCACGATGGGTTAAATTTCAAATAGGGTTGAAGTTTCTCTGAAACCTGGCAAGGCATCGGTCTCAGCGGGCCAGTGACCCTTAAACCAGTGATCACCGAAGATAGCTGCGAAACCCGTGTTGGCTGCAGCGTCAGTGTGAATGAAGGGTGAGGAGTCGGAGAGAGGGGGAATAAACATGGAGATACCATCCCACTCAGCCAAAAACTTCCCCCACATGAGTAGGTCAGCCTTAGTGTGCCGGTCCAACGTAAAAGACCTTCCTTGCGGAATGATGCACATCGCGAAATTCAAGGACCCCAGTAAGGACTGAAGTTCCTTTCTGGTGCATACATCATTCCACAGGAACATGTCTATCTCCCCTCTCAAGCGGACCAGTTTGTCGGGGGAAGGCTGGCGCGGAAGGTACCAGAGTCCAGCTCTATCTCCAAGAAAGTAAGTTTATTAGTGAGGCCAATTCTTTTAGAGGTAGTGATGTCCCGAGCGGTTCGCTGGCGAATAGTTCCTGGTGAAAATCGCGTGTTCGCGTTCGCCACGGACGGTGAACATATGCGATGCTCGGTCTGCCCCCTATTACTATTAAAAAAAAAAAAAAAAAAGATTCCCCCCACCCTGAACGGGTGGGGGACCTAAAGTAAAAAAAGTGGGGAAGACCTATTGTCCTCCCCCCTGACCCCCACACCTGAGTGGTGGGTGGGGAACGTAAACACAAATGGGGGGAGACCTAATGTCCTCCCCCTGGCCCCCACCCCTGAGCGGTGGGTGGGGGCCCTAAATACAAATTGGGGGGACCTATTGTCCTCCTCCCGGCCCCCACCCTTGAGCGGCGGGTGGGGGCCCTAAATACCAATGGGGGGACCTATTGTCCTCGCCCCCACCCCTGAGTGGCGGGTGGGGGCCCTAAATACCAATAGGGGGGACCTATTGTCCTCCCCCCCGGCCCCCGCCCCTGAGCGGCGGGTGGGGGCCCTAAATACCAATAGGGGGGACCTACTGTCCTCCCCTCTGGCCCCGACCCCTGAGCGGCGGGTGGGGGCCCTAAATACCAATAGGGGGTGAACTATTGTCCTCCCCCCCGACCCCCACCCCTGAGTGGCAGGTGGGGGCCCTAAAAAAATGCCACCCCAAGGTGACTAAGGGTCCACAAACCTGTTATATAGGGGAACATTGTTATATAGGGAATATTCACTAAATACCAAACATTGTTATACAGGGGAATATTCACTAAATGCCAAACATTGTTATGAGGGGAATATTCACTAAATGCCAAACATTGTTATATAGGGGAATATTCACTAAATACCAAACATTGTTATAGAGGGGAATATTCACTAAATGCCAAACATTGTTATATAGGGGAATATTCACTAAATGCCAAACATTGTTATACAGGGGAATATTCATTAAATGCCAAACATTGTTATACAGGGGAATATTCACTAAATACCAAACATTGTTACATAGGGGAATACTCACTAAATACCAAACATTGTTATATAGGGGAATATTCACTAAATACCAAACATTGTTATAGAGGGGAATATTCACTAAATGCCAAACATTGTTATATAGGGGAATATTCACTAAATGCCAAACATTGTTATACAGGGGAATATTCACTAAATGCCAAACATTGTTATACAGGGGAATATTCATTAAATGCCAAACATTGTTATACAGGGGAATATTCACTAAATGCCAAACATTGTTATACAGGGGAATATTCACTAAATGCCAAACATTGTTATATAGGGGAATATTCACTAAATACCAAGCATTGTTATATAGCGGAATATTCACAAAATACCAAACATTGTTATACAGGGGAATATTCACTAAATGGGAAACATTATTATATAGGGGGATATTCAATAAATACCAAACATTGTTATACAGGGGAATATTCACTAAATTCCAAACATTGTTATATAGGGGAATATTCACTAAATACCAAACATTGTTATACAGGGGAATATTCACTAAATGCCAAACATTGTTATACAGGGGAATATTCACTAAATGCCAAACATTGTTATATAGGGGAATATTCACTAAATACCAAACATTGTTATACAGGGGAATATTCACTAAATACCAAACATTGTTATACAGGGGAATATTCACTAAATGACAAACATTGTTATACAGGGGAATATTCACTAAATGCCAAACATTGTTATATAGGGGAATATTCACTAAATGCCAAACATTGTTATACAGGGGAATATTCACTAAATACCAAACATTGTTATATAGGGGGATATTCACTAAATACCAAACATTGTTATACAGGGGAATATTCACTAAATGACAAACATTGTTATACAGGGGAATATTCACTTTGTTATACAGGGGAATATTCACTAAATGCCAAACATTGTTACAAAGGGGAATATTCACTAAATGCCAAACATTGTTATATAGGGGGATATTCACTAAATGCCAAACATTGTTATACAGGGGAATATTCACTAAATACCAAACATTGTTATATAGGGGAATATTCACTAAATACCAAACATTGTTATACATGGGAATATTCACTAAATGCCAAACATTGTTATACAGGGGAATATTCACTAAATACCAAACATTGTTATACAGGGGAATATTCACTAAATGACAAACATTGTTATATAGGGGGATATTCACTAAATACCAAACATTGTTATACAGGGGAATATTCACTAAATGACAAACATTGTTATACAGGAGAATATTCACTTTGTTATACAGGGGAATATTCACTAAATACCAAACATTGTTATATAGGGGAATATTCACTAAATGCCAAACATTGTTATACAGGGGAATATTCACTAAATGCCAAACATTGTTATACAGGGGAATATTCACTAAATACCAAACATTGTTATATAGGGGAATATTCACTAAATGCCAAACATTGTTATACAGGGGAATATTCACTAAATGCCAAACATTGTTATACAGGGGGATATTCACTAAATACCAAACATTGTTATACAGGGGAATATTCACTAAATACCAAACATTGTTATATAGGGGAATATTCACTAAATACCAAACATTGTTATATAGGGGAATATTCACTAAATGACAAACATTGTTATATAGGGGGATATTCACTAAATACCAAACATTGTTATATAGGGGAATATTCACTAAATGCCAAACATTGTTATACAGGGTAATATTCACTAAATACCAAACATTGTTATACAGGGGAATATTCACTAAATACCAAACATTGTTATATAGGGGAATATTCACTAAATACCAAACATTGTTATATAGGGGAATATTCACTAAATACCAAACATTGTTATATAGGGGAATATTCACTAAATGCCAAACATTGTTATACAGGGGAATATTCACTAAATGCCAAAAATTGTTATACAGGGGAATATTCACTAAATTCCAAACATTGTTATACAGGGGAATATTCACTAAATGACAAACATTGTTATATAGGGGAATATTCACTAAATACCAAACATTGTTATACAGGGGAATATTCACTAAATGCCAAACATTGTTATACAGGGTAATATTCACTAAATACCAAACATTGTTATACAGGGGAATATTCACTAAATGACAAACATTGTTATATAGGGGGATATTCACTAAATACCAAACATTGTTAAACAGGGGAATATTCACTAAATGCCAAACATTGTTATTCAGGGTAATATTCACTAAATACCAAACATTGTTATACAGGGGAATATTCACTAAATGACAAACATTGTTATACAGGGGAATATTCACTAAATGCCAAACATTGTTATATAGGGGAATATTCACTAAATACCAAACATTGTTATACAGGGGAATATTCACTAAATGCCAAACATTGTTATATAGGGGAATATTCACTAAATACCAAACATTGTTATACAGGGGAATATTCACTAAATACCAAACATTGTTATACAGGGGAATATTCCCTAAATACCAAACATTGTTATATAGGGGAATATTCACTAAATACCAAACATTGTTATACAGGGTAATATTCACTAAATACCAAACATTGTTATATAGGGGGATATTCACTAAATGCCAAACATTGTTATATAGGGGGATATTCACTAAATACCAAACATTGTTATATAGGGGAATATTCACTAAATACCAAACATTGTTATATAGGGGAATATTCACTAAATACCAAACATTGTTATATAGGGGAATATTCACTAAATACCAAACATTGTTATATAGGGGAGTATTCACAAAATGCCAAACATTGTTATATAGGGGAATATTCACTAAATGCCAAACATTGTTATACAGGGAATATTCACTAAATGCCAAACATTGTTATACAGGGGAATATTCACTAAATTCCAAACATTGTTATACAGGGGAATATTCACTAAATGACAAACATTGTTATATAGGGGGATATTCACTAAATACCAAACATTGTTATACAGGGGAATATTCACTAAATGCCAAACATTGTTATACAGGGTAATATTCACTAAATACCAGACATTGTTATATAGGGGAATATTCACTAAATGCCAAACATTGTTATACAGGGGAATATTCACTAAATACCAAACATTGTTATATAGGGGAATATTCACTAAATACCAAACATTGTTATACAGGGTAATATTCACTAAATACCAAACATTGTTATATAGGGGGATATTCACTAAATGCCAAACATTGTTATATAGGGGGATATTCACTAAATACCAAACATTGTTATACAGGGGAATATTCACTAAATGACAAACATTGTTATACAGGGGAATATTCACTAAATGACAAACATTGTTATATAGGGGGATATTCACTAAATGCCAAACATTGTTATACAGGGGAATATTCACTAAATGCCAAACATTGTTATACAGGGGAATATTCACTAAATTCCAAACATTTTTATCAGGGGAATATTCACTAAATGACAAACATTGTTATATAGGGGAATATTCACTAAATACCAAACATTGTTATACAGGGGAATATTCACTAAATGCCAAACATTGTTATACAGGGTAATATTCACTAAATACCAAACATTGTTATATAGGGGGATATTCACTAAATACCAAACATTGTTATACAGGGGAATATTCACTAAATGACAAACATTGTTATACAGGGGAATATTCACTAAATGACAAACATTGTTATATAGGGGGATATTCACTAAATGCCAAACATTGTTATACAGGGGAATATTCACTAAATGCCAAACATTGTTATACAGGGGAATATTCACTAAATTCCAAACATTGTTATACAGGGGAATATTCACTAAATGACAAACATTGTTATATAGGGGAATATTCACTAAATACCAAACATTGTTATGCAGGGGAATATTCACTAAATACCAAACATTGTTATATAAGGGGATATTCACTAAATACCAAACATTGTTATACAGGGGAATATTCACTAAATACCAAACATTGTTATATAGGGGAATATTCACTAAATACCAAACATTGTTATACAGGGGAATATTCACTAAATACCAAACATTGTTATATAGGGGAATATTCACTAAATACCAAACATTGTTATACAGGGGAATATTCACTAAATGCCAAACATTGTTATATAGGGGGATATTCACTAAATGCCAAACATTGTTATATAGGGGAATATTCACTAAATACCAAACATTGTTATACAGGGGAATATTCACTAAATACCAAACATTGTTATATAGGGGAATATTCACTAAATACCAAACATTGTTATACAGGGGAATATTCACTAAATGCCAAACATTGTTATATAAGGGGATATTCACTAAATGCCAAACATTGTTATATAGGGGAATATTCACTAAATACCAAACATTGTTATACAGGGGAATATTCACTAAATGCCAAACATTGTTATATAGGGGGATATTCACTAAATGCCAAACATTGTTGTACAGGGGAATATTCACTAAATACCAAACATTGTTATACAGGGGAATATTCACTAAATGCCAAACATTGTTATACAGGGGAATATTCACTAAATACCAAACATTGTTATACAGGGGAATATTCACTAAATACCAAACATTGTTATACAGGGGAATATTCACTAAATGCCAAACATTGTTATACAGGGGAATATTCACTAAATACCAAACATTGTTATATAGGGGAATATTCACTAAATACCAAACATTGTTATACAGGGGAATATTCACTAAATGCCAAACATTGTTATACAGGGGAATATTCACTAAATACCAAACATTGTTATATAGGGGAATATTCACTAAATGCCAAACATTGTTATATAGGGGAATATTCACTAAATACCAAACATTGTTATACAGGGGTAATATTCACTAAATGCCAAACATTGTTATACAGGGGAATATTCACTAAATACCAAACATTGTTATATAGGGGAATATTCACTAAATGCCAAACATTGTTATATAGGGAAATATTCACTAAATACCAAACATTGTTATACAGGGGAATATTCACTAAATGCCAAACATTGTTATATAGGGAAATATTCACTAAATGCCAAACATTGTTATATAGGGGAATATTCACTAAATACCAAACATTGTTATACAGGGGAATATTCACTAAATACCAAACATTGTTATATAGGGGAATATTCACTAAATACCAAACATTGTTATACAGGGGAATATTCACTAAATACCAAACATTGTTATATAGGGGAATATTCACTAAATACCAAACATTGTTATACAGGGGAATATTCACTAAATGCCAAACATTGTTATATAGGGGGATATTCACTAAATGCCAAACATTGTTATATAGGGGAATATTCACTAAATACCAAACATTGTTATACAGGGGAATATTCACTAAATACCAAACATTGTTATATAGGGGAATATTCACTAAATACCAAACATTGTTATACAGGGGAATATTCACTAAATGCCAAACATTGTTATACAGGGGAATATTCACTAAATGCCAAACATTGTTATACAGGGGAATATTCACTAAATGCCAAACATTGTTATACAGGGGAATATTCACTAAATACCAAACATTGTTATACAGGGGAATATTCACTAAATGCCAAACATTGTTATATAGGGGGATATTCACTAAATGCCAAACATTGTTGTACAGGGGAATATTCACTAAATACCAAACATTGTTATACAGGGGAATATTCACTAAATGCCAAACATTGTTATACAGGGGAATATTCACTAAATACCAAACATTGTTATACAGGGGAATATTCACTAAATACCAAACATTGTTATACAGGGGAATATTCACTAAATGCCAAACATTGTTATACAGGGGAATATTCACTAAATACCAAACATTGTTATATAGGGGAATATTCACTAAATACCAAACATTGTTATATAGGGGAATATTCACTAAATGCCAAACATTGTTATATAGGGGAATATTCACTAAATACCAAACATTGTTATATAGGGGAATATTCACTAAATACCAAACATTGTTATACAGGGGAATATTCACTAAATGCCAAACATTGTTATACAGGGGAATATTCACTAAATACCAAACATTGTTATATAGGGGAATATTCACTAAATGCCAAACATTGTTATATAGGGGAATATTCACTAAATACCAAACATTGTTATACAGGGGTAATATTCACTAAATGCCAAACATTGTTATATAGGGGAATATTCACTAAATGCCAAACATTGTTATATAGGGAAATATTCACTAAATACCAAACATTGTTATACAGGGGAATATTCACTAAATGCCAAACATTGTTTTACCGGGGAATATTCACTAAATGCCAAACATTGTTATATAGGGGGATATTCACTAAATACCAAACATTGTTATACAGGGGAATATTCACTAAATACCAAACATTGTTATATAGGGGGATATTCACTAAATGCCAAACATTGTTATACAGGGGAATATTCACTAAATGCCAAACATTGTTATACAGGGGAATATTCACTAAATGCAAAACATTGTTATACAGGGGAATATTCACTAAATGCCAAACATTGTTATATAGGGGGATATTCACTAAATACCAAACATTGTTATACAGGGGTATATTCACTAAATGCAAAACATTGTTATACAGGGGAATATTCACTAAATGCCAAACATTGTTATATAGGGGGATATTCACTAAATGCCAAACATTGTTATACAGGGGAATATTCACTAAATACCAAACATTGTTATACAGGGGAATATTCACTAAATACCAAACATTGTTATACAGGGGTATATTCACTAAATGCCAAACATTGTTATACAGGGGAATATTCACTTTGTTATACAGGGGAATATTCACTAAATACCAAACATTGTTATACATGGGAATATTCACTAAATACCAAACATTGTTATACAGGGGAATATTCACTAAATGCCAAACATTGTTATATAGGGGGATATTCACTAAATGCCAAACATTGTTATACAGGGGAATATTCACTAAATACCAAACATTGTTATACAGGGGAATATTCACTAAATGCCAAACATTGTTATATAGGGGAATATTCACTAAATACCAAACATTGTTATATAGGGGGATATTCACTAAATGCCAAACATTGTTATACAGGGGAATATTCACTAAATACCAAACATTGTTATACAGGGGAATATTCACTAAATGCCAAACATTGTTATACAGGGGAATATTCACTTTGTTATACAGGGGAATATTCACTAAATACCAAACATTGTTATACATGGGAATATTCACTAAATACCAAACATTGTTATACAGGGGAATATTCACTAAATGCCAAACATTGTTATACATGGGAATATTCACTAAATACCAAACATTGTTATATAGGGGAATATTCACTAAATACCAAACATTGTTATACAGGGGAATATTCACTAAATGCCAAACATTGTTATATAGGGGAATATTCACTAAATACCAAACATTGTTATACATGGGAATATTCACTAAATGCCAAACATTGTTATACAGGGGAATATTCACTAAATACCAAACATTGTTATATAGGGGAATATTCACTAAATACCAAACATTGTTATATAGGGGAATATTCACTAAATACCAAACATTGTTATACATGGGAATATTCACTAAATACCAAACATTGTTATACAGGGGAATATTCACTAAATGCCAAACATTGTTATACAGGGGAATATTCACTTTGTTATACAGGGGAATATTCACTAAATACCAAACATTGTTATACATGGGAATATTCACTAAATACCAAACATTGTTATACAGGGGAATATTCACTAAATGACAAACATTGTTATACAGGGTAATATTCACTTTGTTATACAGGGGAATATTCACTAAATACCAAACATTGTTATACAGGGGAATATTCACTAAATACCAAACATTGTTATACAGGGGAATATTCATTAAATGCCAAACATTGTTATACAGTGGAATATTCACTAAATACCAAACATTGTTATATAGGGGAATATTCACTAAATGACAAACATTGTTATACAGGGGAATATTCACTAGATACCAAACATTGTTATACAGGGGAATATTCCCTAGATACCAAACATTGTTATACAGGGGAATATTCACTAAATGGCAAACATTATTATATAGGGGAATATTCACTAAATGCCAAACATTGTTATACCGGGGAATATTCACTAAATGACAAGCATTGTTATATAGGGGGATATTCACTAAATACCAAACATTGTTATACAGGGGAATATTCACTAAATACCAAACATTGTTATACAGGGGATTATTCACTAAATACCAAACATTGTTATATAGGGGAATATTCACTAAATGCCAAACATATACAGGGCAATATATAGGGGAATATTCACTAAATACCAAACATTGTTATACAATGGCTGGTTTAAGCCAATCAGAGTGCTCGTTGTCATTTTACACAGCGTGGGAAAATTCCAAAGAACTTCCCCACGCTGTGTAAAATGACACAAAGCACTCTGATTGGGTGGCTTTAAATCCATGCAATCACAGTGCTCTGTGTAATTTTACACAGCGTGGGAGAATTCCAAAGAACTTTCCCATGCTGTGTAAAATAACAAAGAGCACTCTGATTGGCTTAAACCCACCGATCAGAGTGTTCTTAGCCTAATTGCAGGGCGGGGCAAGGCTTTATAAGTCTTCCCCCGCCCTGCGTAGCTCAGTCTGCTCGGAGCCCTTTTTTTTAAGGGCCCCCACCCACCGCTCAGGGGTAGGGGCCAGTGGGGAGGATGGTAGGTCCCCCCACCATTATTATCTAGGGCCCCCACCCACTGCTCAGGGGTGGGAGCTGGGGGGAGTCCACCCCCTCTCTTTATTTAGGGTCCTCACCCACCGCTCAAGGGTGGGGGCCTTTAGGGCTTTTTGTGGGTTTTAAAATTCGCCTGCCTATTGAAGTCTATTTTGGTTCGCCGGGTTAGCCCGTTCGTGAACATTTGCGGAAGTTCGCGTTCGCCATTCGCAAACCGAAAATTTTATGTTCGCGACATCACTATTTAGAGGTTGATAAGGGTAACCCGAGAGTGGAAAAAAGTGTTCAGGTGCTGAGGATATCGGTGGTTGTGCGTGTGCTCGGTTCTATTATGAGGAAGTCGTCCAGATAGTGAATGACGGAGTGTGACAAACTGCCATTTGCCACTGGGCATTGGAGAGGACTGATTGCTAGCCTCCTGCCCTGCGACTATGGCCCTGGGAAGTCTTGCCCTGTAAGAAGTGCAGTCGAAGTGCCGAAGTTGTCGAAGTGGCCGCCATTCGACAAACGAACACGTTGCGGCGGCCATTTTAACTTATTTGAACGCGGTCAGCAGTGTGTGCAGCCAAATCTATGGAACTGTTTCCGGCTACCCAATTGCATGAACACCGCTGACCCGTACCTACTTCGACACCGCGGCTGGAGTTTAAGTCCCGTTCGAAGATTCGAACGCTCATTGTAAAATAGACCGACCTTACAGCCCAAATCCATGGAACTATTTTGGGCATGAAAATGTGCTTGCGGTCGGTCATAAAGGACTTCCAGCTAACTCTTTAACCCCTGGATAGAATTGGCTGAATTTTGGATATGTGTGTAAGTAAAGTATGCTGATTATTAATATGTGTTTTTTTATGAAGATTGAATATATAGTTTTAAAGGTTTAAAAATGTATAAAAAGTATAAGTTTTAGCTTGGAGATAATTGAGTAGATTATCAATTATCTACCAAGCAGAGGGGAGGGAATATGTGGGATGTAACCGTTGTCTGATTGGTTAATGCCTAATTGCCTGTGCGCGTCTCCCTTGCAGGGGAGCACTGCATAAAAGCAGAGTACCTGCCATTAAACATGAGTTCTACTTCACCCTCAACCTAGAGTCCTGTCTCTTATTGGGGGAATTGCTATATCACTACAAGGGATTGATATGCTCTGCATGCTCCCTTGGATAATCACTTCTAAGCTCTTGTAAGAGCTTGTTCCTTCTTCACTCTCTTGGAGGAGAGGTTCACCCACTGGAACCTGGAGCCTTGTCGTAGGTCCAGGGTGGGTAGGAGACGGCGAGACCCCAATAGCGGCGATCGCGGCGTTAATGGTGCTCCGGTCTGCCTCTGTATTAAAGGCAGACCGGGAGCACCGGATCCGGCTGTCCCAGCTCATGTGCCCACTCTGACAGCATGTCAGAGCGGGCACATGTGCTGTGTATACTCAATTTCCGCCTCCCTGCACTTCCGGGTTCACTGTGAAGTTCAGGGAGACGGATAAAGGCTGATCCTGCCCCCTGTAAAAAAAAAAATAAAGTTAAATTAAAATCCCACCCTCCTTTACCCAGTTTAATAAAAAATTAACCCCTTCCCTGCCAATTGATCACTGACTACAGTGATCAATTGGCAGGGATTTCATTTTACTATGATCTGACTTTTTATTTAACCCCTGAGGGTTAATTCTTTTTTCTTTTTTTTTTAACCCTCAGGGGTTAAATTTATTTTATTAATTAATTTAAATATTTTAAAATTATAAATTTAGCTAGCTGGGGAGGGTAGAAGTTAGTAGGGAATTGGGGGATTTAGTGTTAAGCTAACTAGGGGTTAACGTTAAAAAATGTTTTAAAATAAGCTTTAAAAAGTTAAAAAATTAAGTTAAAAAAGTTTTAATAACGTTTAAGTAAAAAATAAAAAACACCCCCCTTTACCCAGTCCAAATAAAAATTTACTCCTTCCCTGCCAGTCGATCACTGCCTACAGTGATCAAAATACAGATCACTGTATTATACTTTGATCTATTTTTTTTTAACCCCTGACGATTAACTTTTATTTATTTTTTTAACCCTCAGGGGTTAAATTTATTTAATTAACTAATTTAAATAGTGTTTAATGAAATATTTTGCTAGCTAGGGTGGGTAGGAGTTATGGGAAAATGGGGAATTAACTGTTAGTGCTGCTTACTGCTAGTTAGGGGTTAACAGTAAAGAAAAAGCTTAGAAAAATGCTAAATCTGTAAAAAAAAAAAGTTTTAAGAAAGTTTAGGAAACTTTAAAAAAATTAATAAGCAAAACAAAAGTTTAAAAAATAGTTTAAAAAGTTAAAGAAGTTTTAAAAAGTTAAAAAAAATACATTTAAAAACGCTCATTACCACTACACCTGGAACAAACTAGAGAAAAAATGATCCCACGCCAAGGTTCAAAATATGCCTTTTGAATTGCCCCAGGGTGTATTCTTTAATAAATAGTATGTGTTTGTGCGGAAGTTTCAATAACCAACCATCTAAACTACTCCAAATTGGAACATGGACACAGCATAAAACTTCAAAGTTAGAAAAAAACTGAATGGCTGCGTCTCAAATGTGCCCCTTCAACATCCACATATATACCTGGGGTATTGCTGTACTCAGACCACATAGTTGAGCAACATATGAAGTATTATACAGTCGTAGCACACATAAGGTTTGCAAAATATACTGTGCAAACTCACTTTGTGTGTCAAAAAGGCAGAAAAAACGCGTATTACCACTACACCTGGTACAAGCTAGCGGAAAAATTATCCCACGCTAAGGTTCAAAATATGCCTTTTGAAATACCCTGGGGTGTCTACTTTAAGAAATGGTATGGCTTCATGGGGTATTTGGATTATATAGCCTGGTAAAATACTCTAAAATGGGACATGGGCACAGCGTAAAAATTTAAAGTTTGAAAAAAAATGGAATGGCTGTGTCCCAAATGTGCCCCTCCGATGTCCACATATACCTGGCAAAGGTACATACGGGGGTATTTTTGTACTCAGCAGACATAGCTGAGCAACATATGAAGTATTATACAGTGGTAGTACACATAAGGTTTGCAAAATATACTGTGCAAACTCACTTTGTGTGTCAAAAAGGCAGAAAAAACGCTTATTAGCACTACACTTGGTACAAGCTAGCGGAAAAATGATCCCACGCTAAGGTTCAAAATATGCCTTTTGAAATACCCTGGGGTGTCTACTTTAAGAAATGGTAGGCCTTTGGGGTAGTTTGAATTTAAAACCTGCGAAGATGCTTGGAAATTGCACATAGGACAAGCGTCAAAATTCAAAGTTCGGTAAAAACTGATATGGCTTGGTCTCCTATATGGCACTGTAGCTTCACAAAATAGTGCCAACGACATTCATTGGGGGTGTCTTTTTACTCAGAAGACTTAGCTGAGCATAATTTGAGGGTTTTGAACTTAGTGGCACATATAAAATATACAAAATGCCCAGCAAAAATGCAATCCGTATGTAAAAAAATGCCCAAAATATTTTTTTACCACATACTTTGGCATATATTGGTGGAAAAATGGGGGCATGCTAAGGCACAATATGCACCTTATGAGATACCCTGGAGTGTCTACTTTTACAAATGGTAGGCCTTTGTGGTTTTTTTTTTGAACAGTCAAACTGTTATAATACCCCAAATGGAAGCATAGGCTCATTAAATCCGTCTCTCAAAAGTCTACTGTGAATACTGAAAAGGACAGGTCTGTAGCTTCACGAAATAGCGCCAAAGACATACAATGGGGGTGTCCTTTTACTCAGCAGAAGTAACTGAACACATAATAAAACTTTGTACAGGAATAGCACACACCAACTTTACAAAATACACATGAGAAGTTCTTTGTTATAAGTTTGTGTGCCAAAACCCCCAAAAAACACAATTTTACTCCAGTATTTAGCAGAGGTTGGCGGTACAAAGAAAGTGTCAAAACAACCTTAGGTAAATAGCCTGTGGTGTCTACTTTATATAAATATATACTTGTTGCAATTTTGTTTTCTTTTATGGCTATTAAGCTTACAAGACAAACATACCAAATTCTAAAATCGCTCCACATTAAATGTTTATTTTACTCCTTGTGCTTTGTGACCTGTAACTATGAAAAAAAACTTAAAATCCCAGACACATTATATATTCTGTAAATCAGAACAACTAAATTAATTTATTTTTAATTACTTTCCTTAACCTGCACTAATTGTGCACACATTATTATTGCAAAAACTGTAAAAAAACTCAAGATTTTTCATTTTTATTGCATTTTTCTGTATTTTTTATAATAAATAAGCATTTATGTATACATATGTTACATCAAATTATTAAAGCCCTTTCTGTCCTTCCCTTTCTGTCCTTTAAAAAACGGTATATAATATGCGTCGGTGCAATAAAGTAGTAAAATGCAAATTGCAGTTGAACGCAAACAGCAAAAAATGCTGTTGTCATTAAGTGAAAGACAAGCTTCTGAAGCTCTGTCCTTAAGGGGTTAACACAGTGCAAATGCCAAAGTGATGTGTGCATGGGTAGTAATTTGAATGCGTTATGTCCGTTTTGCTAAGCCAAGGATGGATCAGCCACAGAAGTGCATAAATCAGCCAAATGGGTTGAAGAATTTACATATGGCACAAGACGGGGGCCTCAGACCAGCGAAGTGGCGACAGAATAATTTCGTACCCATCTGACACCAGATAATTCTTATGTTGAACTGCTTCAGATGGGTCGTCACTTTTGCTGATATCGATTTATGATAATAATAAAAAGATGAGCCGCCGTACTTGCTGCCCAAATCCATCACTTTATGGAGATAGAGGTCTAGTTCCTCTCTCCTGTGGGGATATACCGAGCAAATGACATCGCGTTATATCCCGGAAGCTAAACCGAAATTGGGAATAGATAAAAAAATGTAAGCCTAGGGTTTTAAGCACCACAGAAATATCACCGAAGTTATAAGCTCGGTTCTCCAGCACGTCTTGGGAAGCTATAAGCAATGACACCAGACACACATCCTTTCCGTCCAGGATTTCTTTCCTAATGGAGTCTGGGATGGAGTGAGCTGGTGACACAAAAGGTGACATATCTGAGGCATAAGCTGAAGGGGGAAGTATAGGGGCGGGTGGTGGTGCAGCAGAGACTGCGGGGGTGAGGGCTGAGAGGCCAGGGATGTTACCTGGGGAGGTGATGGCCCTCTCCACCTTGCTTAACCTGCTGTTCAAGGTCTGCAGGTTGGCCAGGATTGTTGCAAGGGTGTCCTGGGTGGCTGTGCAATCGCCAGATGGCTGGCCTTGAGAGCTAGTGCCTGGCCTAGGCTCGGGGGCCTGATAGGTCAAAAGTCTATAGAGTTCCGCCTTTCTAGCTGTAGCTGGAAAGGGGATGCACCTACGCCTAAGTTTGGTCGTAATTTTTGGAATAGTCCATGCTTTCAAGGACGTAGGCATAGTGGGGACGAGAGATTCGCCTGGAGACTCAGGTCTGATAGGAGTGAACGGAATCTCCTCTGTAGGCAACTCTTTGATGTGAGCTGGCTCTTGAGACATTCTTGAAATGAATAAGTGAATTGGATTTAGTAGGGGCGTAGGAGAGAATGAAACAAAAAGGGGGGGTTTCCTAATGTGAACTGGACTGTAAGGCTAGTGCCGAAGCGAAAAACGTAACTATGAACTGGATGAGGCCCTACTAGTGCCAAGTGGCGGTGAGAGGCTCTACCTATGATTTGGCCGAGGTAAGTATGTTGCCACAGATGTGGTGGCGTGATGTTGGCCTCTCGATGACAGCTAAGAGATTCAAAACGTGTGGCCGTGGAAAGTGAGGCCCTGTCTGTGGCCCTGAAGAAGGGCGAGCGAGGTATCTAACTATGATTTTGGCGTGGGGCCGTAACTCCGTGTTAAGGTGGGAGATGGCCTTGCGGGACCTGGTGAAACCTCGGTAAACTAGGTCCTGAGTCCAGACCCTGTAAGCCAGTTCGCGCACCTTCTAAGGAATAATTGGCTAATTATGTTCAGGGCGGATACTAACCTGGATAGTGGTTATACCCAGGAACTTGAACCTTCGAGTAATTTAGAAGAGAGGCACAGCAGTTGGCAATATCGTAGAAGAAGCTTAAGGGTTTAAAACAGATGGTGATTGTGTGAGCATGACGTATGATCGTAACGTGAGATACTGGGGGGTCTGAATGAGTGGTTTGAGACAGAGTGATGCGTTTAGAGTGAAGGCTGCCTGAGGCATTGATAGGATAGAAACTGAAGTGAATAAATACTGAATGTACGACAAGAACCAGGATTTGGCAACTTTTAGCTGTAATATACGGAAAAAACGGCCAATCTGTGGAGACCGGAGACATTTTTTTTTTTTTTAACATAGTTAACGTTAACATCTGCTCAGGCTACAGAAAGACAAAACAAAATTACATATTTTAAGAAAGGAGACCAACCAATAACGTAAATCACAAGGTGGCGATATCAGCCCAAAATTATTCATATGCAAAAACTGACACAAGCCGACATGGGATAGCATGTATGAGTGTCAACAGATAGAAGAACCATGCCGTGAAAACTATGATGCAATATGTGTAGAAACTGAGCATAATTTTAACCTTGTTTACACACTGCACATGTCATGTCTAATAAAGCTCCCTTTTGATATAACCGCAAATCAGCACTGCCTCACCACCGATGTTGAATGCAAATATTTATTTCATACACTAGGACAAAAGTACAAGGTATGCCGGCAATATTAATAAACCCAACCATGTAGGTACAAAGCACTCTAACAATATATTACCCACATAATGCAATGTACAGTGAAATGTATTATTATTAATGCAGACTGCAGTCTTACTGCTCAAAATATTTTAGTCTAAAGGTCACCTTTGGAAATTAGAGTATCGGCTATGAAGCCGGTATGTAGCAACCATGATGGGGATTTACACACTGCGAAACCCTACGAGTTTGTGAGGGGGCGGGCTATAAGTACCAACGGAAAAATGTAGCAAAACCGATCCACGAGGTGCCGTAGCGTGGAGCCGTGAGTGGACTCAGCTGAAGGCCACCGCGATTCCCTATGCGTCCCGGCACCCCAAGACCACCGAGCGGCGTGGAGGGGACCGGAACGTGGATGCAAGTATGACTTATGGTTAGCTGTCCACCAGGATCACCGGAAGCCACGCTGGGGAGAAGCCAGACCGCAGAAACGAACTGAGGAATCCGCCGGAGACTGCAGCTGTTGGATAGGACACCTGGACCGGAAGTCAGTCGAACCGGAAGTCAATCAACAACAATCGAACTTGAACATCAGAGGTGAGTAGGGACTGGGAGTTTAAGTAGGGGACTTACTCCTCCCACAAATTCAGGCCTTTCTATATATATATTGTGACGAGACCAATCTCGCCACATTGCATTGGAGGAGCCTGGTTGCCCGCCTGTTGCCTCTGGTCTTCCTTTCGCCTGCAGAAAAGGCTTGTTTGTGCCTTTCTGCCTGGCGGTCGGTAGATTCAATCTACCGAACTAACGCACGAATGACTGGACCACCTGGGAGCTGGAATGTGTCAGCAATTTACCTCCCAGAAGTTGTGGTTAACCGCAGCTTAATTGACGAATACTGGGTGGCCTTTGTTCGTTTGCCGATTACGTGGCGGCGGCCATTTTAAAGTCCCGAATGGCCAGCGGTGTTCAGCGCCCAAACTATGGAACTGGAAACGGACACCTATTTGCGCGAATACCGCTGAGCCGTCAGCCTCCTTGCTTCTATTCGTGGCGGTTTAGCCGAACACTGGATTAATCGGGACTTTTTCTATGCGACTGTTTTAACCCAGATAGCTGAAAGGTAAATCTGCTACACTGGTGACTCGGTCCCTCTGGTCACTATTCTCCAACCCTCGATTGTCAGCTGAATATTCAGGGAAGACTTATGGAAGCGTATTAACCAGACACACACTCTTTGCTTTCCAAAATCTTCTAATCATTTATTCAAGATGCTCTATATTTATACTATACTTGTCACAAACATTGGTTACAAACGGTTACAAAAAGATTACACGAGATACATAAAAGAGGAAGTAGTTTCTGCTGTTACGTTCAATATTCAATAATCTATTCTTACAAAATATCACATGTACATTGTGGTTTAAGCGTATCCTGTTACATAGGAACTGTTATAGCTTGTGACTTCCTTTCAGTTATGTTTTGTAAGCGGTTCTGCAAAAAGAGCTTGATAATACATTTACAAAATAATTCAATTTATACAATACTGACAGATTAATGTTTAATATCCCTTCATTTTCCTCTCTTTGAGCAATATTGCTCATACCCTATTTAAGGAGTCCTGGTCAGACAACTAGCCATCTGCCATGGTATATTCAGGATTGCTAGCCAATCCTGCAGGTCTTTCATTATGTCTTCGGCCACTATTCCCATAGCATAGGACTAGGCATCTGACCAGTACCATAAACTTATAGATATGTATCAGCATGTTTACCATTGCTTCGGTTATGTGTATACATTTGGAGATACTCATCATAGCAAGCTGGGGATTTTACAGGAACAGTGTTGCGTGTATGTTTGTAAATGCAGAATACAATAATCTTGAAAATAGCATAAACAAGTAGAGCAAGGACCAGAACCATAACAATAATTATTGCAATATTCTTTAGCCAGTCTAGGATACTGTCAAACTTAAACATATCTGCCCATGGGTGATCAATACCTGAATTCCTCTTCATTTCTATGGACAGGTCTTCCAATTTCTTTGTAGCTAGGGTTACTTTACCATTAGGGCCAGTGTTCTCTGTAATATAGGTACAACAAACACCGGAGTCAAGTAATTTACAGACTCCTCCCTTTTCTGCTAAAATCATATCAAGGGCCATTCTATTCTGGAAAGTCATGTGTGAGGTAGCCTGTAATTGTTCAGCAAGACCTTGTAATGCATCTTGTGTATAATTTACAAATCTTTGCTGATTATAATATATATAATTAATCCAGTTAACATTCTTATTAGCTGTTATAATGGGAAATATTGATTCAAATCCTGCTGCCACCTCTTCTCTAGCTTTAAATTCATTAGGGACCCCTCTTGGAATACCAAAGGCATCTATATATATATATATATATATGTGGGTCGAAACTACCTTGTGGGGATTCCCTTTTCCTTCTTGTGGAATAAGTTACAACCTTAATTTCAGGGAGAGAGTCGCCAAATATATGGAGGGACATGATTATTTTGGCTGGGGCACATTCTCCTCTCCAGGGGGTGGGGAGTCTAGAACGTATTTTCATTTCTCCACATATCCAATAAATGTCTCCCACAGATTGTGTTTGATTCACTAACGTAATATTACTGTAGGCGGAGCAGAATCCTGAAGAAAAGTTATCAAATGGTTTACCCACCTTACCATCATTATTTCCCTGAAAACAAGTATAATTACCAGGGTATACTGAGACAGCATAATTTAATTTAAACTTGGGTTCACCAATAGGGTGATCCCTCTTCCATTCTGCACATCCTGTAGTATTAACAGTAGTACCTGTAAACAAGCTTAGGAAACATTCCCAGTACTCATCAGGGACATGTAAGGGTACGGTTCCTAGATGAGGTCTGGCACTACCACATACATAACAGTTTGACCTGTTATTGGAATGGGCATTATATCTCATCCATTCTAGCCATAGGTTTGTATCTGTATACCCTGCTTCTAGTGCTACGGTATCTTCAAACGTGGGATCTGCTATGGCCATCATATCACCACAGGTTTGAATGTGGGGCTTTAGAGGATTACCTACGCTTTCCCATTTTGAGGAGTTCCATATATCTTTTAACTGGAATTTTCCTTGATTACCTCCAATACCTCCTCTCAAAAAGGTACTGAGAATATAAATACCTTGATCTCCAGGACTGGGGTTTTCAATATAACCCCAATCTGTCCCGGTGTTCCATCCAACTGAGTCCCAATAATCACAATTGTTTCCCCTCCTTTGAGCAATATTTTGCTCATATCATTGGTTAACATTCTCCCAAGACAGAGAAATTTCCACATTACGGCATTCCTGTCAGGATCGGGACAGGGATCCAACACGCAGAGTACAAACAGTAGCCAGATACGTATACCGGACCTTAGAATGGCCGGACTAACGTAAGTAGTACAGTATAGAATGGTCAAAGACAAGCCGAGGTCGAGGGTAACAGAAGACAGGTAAGCGAGAGACAAGCCGAATCAAGGGTAACAGAGATAAGCAGAGTAAGGTAAACAAGCCGGGTCAAAACCAAAAGGGATAATAGAATACACAAGCACTGAGTGACTAGAACAAGCTAGAACCACGACAGGGCAATGAGCTAATGAAAGAAGCTCTGTTAAATACCCTGTTCAGAGCAGTAACCACGCCTCCGAGGCGTCCTGATTGGTCCTGCAGCAATTGAGGGACAGATCGTTCCGGAGGAGTGTCCTGATGACAACTTCCTGCCTAGATGCTGTAAAAGGCAGTCACTCCCTCGCGGCCGGCCTTGCATGACCAGATAGACCGTGGAGAAGGGAGCCATCAGGCCGTCTGGATGGAGGAACAGCTAAGTCTCTACCTCTTTTAGAGGTAGAGACCACAGGTACCCTGACAGTACCCCCCCTCTCAGATACGCCCACCGGGCGGAATACACCAGGGCGAGAAGGGAATCGAGAGTGAAACGCCCTGCAGAGACGGGGAGCATGCACCTCCTCCTGAGGTACCCAACTTCTCTCCTCAGGACCATAACCCTTCCAATCGACCAGATATTGCAGTTTCCCTCGGGAGATTCGAGAATCAACAATGGAATTGACCTCATACTCCTCCTGACCCTCCACCTGAACTGAGCGGGGAGGGGCGATCGTGGAGGAGAACCTGTTACATTTTAATGGTTTTAGCAAGGAAACATGAAATTAATTAGGAATGCGTAAGGCATTAGGCAACGCTAAACGATACGCAACTGGGTTAATTTGAGACAGTACCCTGTACGGTCCAATATATCGAGGAGCAAATTTCATGGACGGCACTTTTAACCGAATGTTTCTAGTACTTAACCATATTCTATCGCCTGGAACAAACACCGGTGCTGCCCTTCTACGTTCGTCAGCGTGTTTTTTAACCAGCGTAGAATTGTGCAGAAGGATTTGTCGAGTTCGATCCCACAACTTTATTAAATTGGCAACATGAACATCCACCGACGGTATCCCTTGAGAAGAAGACTCCGAAGGAAGGATGGAAGGATGAAAGCCATAATTCAAGAAAAAAGGGCTAGAATGCGTAGAATCACAAATGAGATTGTTATGTGCAAACTCCGCCCAAGGAATCAAACCGACCCAATCGTCCTGGTGTTCTGAAACGAAACAACGTAAATATTGTTCAACTTTTTGGTTAGTGCGTTCAGCAGCTCCATTGGACTGAGGATGATAGGCAGAGGAGAAATTCAATTTGATGCCTAGTTGGAAGCAGAATGATCTCCAAAAACGGGAAACAAATTGGGAGCCTCTGTCAGAGACAATTTGGGAAGGTATCCCATGCAAACGGAAAATCTCCCTGGCGAATATCTCCGCTAACTCGGGCGAAGATGGGAGTTTAGGTAAGGGAATGAAGTGAGCCATTTTAGTAAATCTGTCTACCACAGTGAGGATGACAGTCTGCTTTTTAGAAATAGGCAAATCAACAATGAAGTCCATTGCCAGGCAGGACCAAGGCTTTTCAGGAACCTCTAAAGGGTGCAGAAATCCGCATGGAAGCGAATGGGGTAGCTTGGTCTTGGTACAAACTTCACATGCCCCGATGAATTCTTTAATATCCTTGCGTAAGTCAGGCCACCAAAAATCTTTAGAGACCAGCGCATAAGTCTTGCGGATGCCAGGATGCCCAGCCACCTTGCTGTTATGGAGACAGCGTAGCACCTCCAGTTGGAGAGCGGCAGGAACGAAGTGTCGATCCCCAGGGGTCTGTTTGGGTGCCAAATGCTGAAACTTCATGATCTCAGAAAACAATGGAGAGTGAATCCTGAGATTCGTGTTCGCGATGATATTCCCCTTAGGAACTATGGAGGACAGAAGTGGTTCAGTTATAGTGGATGGTTCATATTGACGAGACAAAGCATCGGCTTTAGAGTTCTTAGAACCAGGTCTATACGTAAGTACATAATTAAAGTGAGTGAGGAACAAGGCCCAGCGAGCCTGCCTGGCGGACAAGCGCTTAGCCTCCCCAATATAAGACAAGTTCTTATGATCCGTTAGAATAGTAACAGGGTGTAGTGTCCCTTCCAGTAAATGTCTCCACTCCTTTAAAGCCTTAATGACCGCTAACAGTTCCCTCTCCCCGATGTCATATCTGCTCTCAGGCCCAGAAATTTTTTTAGAGAAGAAACCACAAGGGTGTAACGGTTTATCCACCCCTAACCTTTGAGACAGAACAGCCCCAACTCCTGTCTCAGAAGCATCGACCTCGAGCAAGAAAGGCAGAGTCGTATCAGGATGAACTAGAATGGGAGCTGAGGCAAAAAGTTCCTTGAGAGTCTTAAAAGCACCAAGAGCTTCCTCAGACCAGAACTTAGTATCAGCCCCTTGTTTGGTCATATTGGTAATAGGCGCAATGATAGAGGAGTAACCCTTAATGAAGCGCCTATAGTATTTGGAAAAACCAATAAACCTTTGGATAGCCTTGAGTCCTTTGGGCAAAGGCCAGTCTAAAATAGATTGGAGTTTACCAGGATCCATTTTAAAACCTTCCCCAGAAATCACGTACCCAAGAAAGTCTACCTGAGACTGATCAAAACTGCACTTCTCCAATTTGCAGTATAGACCATGTTGCAGAAGTTTGTGTAACACCTTTCTGACCTGTCTATGGTGAGTCTCAATCTCCTTAGAGTGTATTAGTATGTCGTCCAGGTAAACAATAACACAATCATGCTGAAACTCCCTAAGTACCTCATTAATCAAATCCTGAAATACTGCAGGAGCATTGCATAGTCCAAATGGCATAACAGTGTATTCGTAATGGCCATACCGGGTATTGAATGCCGTCATTCACTCCTGACCTTGCTGGATTCTCACCAAATTGTAAGCCCCTCTGAGATCTAACTTGGTGAAGATTTTGGAGCCCTTAAGACGATCAAATAACTCGGTAATCAGTGGGATGGGATAGGCATTTCTGACAGTTATTTTATTCAAGCCTCGGTAATCGGTCTCAGCGTGCCATCATTCTTCTTAATGAAAAAGAACCCCGCCCCGGCCGGAGAAGAAGACCTCCTGATGAATCCCTTTTCTAAATTCTCCTGAATATACTCTTCTAGAACCGACTTTTCCTGAACAGACAAAGGATATACATGGCCCCTCGGAGGCATAGTCCCGGGTAGAAGCTTAATTTTACAGTCAAATGACCTGTGTGGCGGCAAAGAATCGGCATTCTTCTTGTCAAACACTGCCCTTAAGTCTAGGTAAAGGTCTGGTATTTGTCTTTCTGTGGACTGAGTAGGATACTCCTGTATGTTAATATTAGCTAATGGAGAAACCTTGCACAAACACCGATCCTGGCAGCCCTGGCCCCACGAGAGTATCTCCCCTAACTCCCAATCGATAATAGGGTTATGTTCTTTCAACCATGGATACCCCAGAACTATGGAAACGGAAGGAGACGAAATGAGCAGAAGAGATAACTTCTCCACGTGTAGGATACCAACATTTAAATCAATGGGTATGGTCTCACGAAAGATAACAGGGTCTAGTAGTGGTCTACCATCTATGGCCTCAATGGCCAAGGGTGTCTCCCTTAGCTGGGATGGGAAATTGTTTTTACTGGCAAAGGCTTGGTCGATAAAATTCTCAGCAGCACCGGAAACTATCAAAGCCATAGCCCTTACTACTTCCCTCCCGCAAGTTAAGGAAACTGGTAGCAGAAGCCTGTGATCTTTATAATTAGGAGTAGAGGACAATATAGAAACACCCAAGGCCTGTCCTCTAGAGAGACTTAGGTGCGAGCGTTTCCCGGGCGGTTAGAACAGTTCGAGAGTAAATGACCCTTAGCTCCACAATACATACACAAACCCTCTCTTCTCCTGTACTGTCTTTCCTCCTCAGAGAGGCGGGTATACCCTATCTGCATAGGTTCAGGAAGCAAAGATACCGTGGAGTCAGGACTTGGAAAAGCGGGGGCTAACCTAAAAGAAGGTCTCCGGTTCCTCTCTCGAGTGTTCTGTCTCTCTCTTAAACGTTCATCTATACGAGAGATGAACGAAATTAAATCCTCTAAATTCTCGGGGAGTTCTCTGGTAGCAACCTCATCAAGGATTACTTCAGATAAGCCATTCAAAAATACATCCATATACGCCTGCTCATTCCACTTGACCTCTGACGCCAGAGACCTGAACTCTAGTGCATAATCCACCAGTGTTCGGTTCTCCTGTCTCAGACGCAACAGTAATCTGGCTGCATTAACCTTTCTACCTGGAGGGTCAAATGTTCTTCTAAAAGCAGCTACAAAGGCGTTATAGTTATAAACTAATGGGTTATCGTTCTCCCATAATGGGTTGGCCCATCTCAGAGCTTTCTCAATAAGTAGGGTGATAATAAATCCTACCTTTGCCCTATCCGTAGGATAAGAGCGAGGTTGCAATTCAAAGTGGATAATAATTTGGTTTAAGAAACCACGACACTTCTCAGGAGCCCCACCATAGCGTACTGGGGGGGTAATGCGAGAAGAAGCACCCACTGTGGCTACCTCTAGACCTGAACCGACAGGAGAAACAGGGGTATTACGTATCTCCTCTGGTGGGTTATTGGCACGAGATAATAGAGCCTGTAGCGCAAGCGCCATCTGATCCATTCTGTGATCCATGGCCTCAAACCTAGGATCAGGAGAAGCCAGCTGACTGTTTGTACTTGCAGGATCCATTGGCCCTGTCGTAATGTCAGGATCGGGACAGGGATCCAACACGCAGAGTACAAACAGTAGCCAGATACGTATACCGGACCTTAGAATGGCCGGACTAACGTAAGTAGTACAGTATAGAATGGTCAAAGACAAGCCGAGGTCGAGGGTAACAGAAGACAGGTAAGCGAGAGACAAGCCGAATCAAGGGTAACAGAGATAAGCAGAGTAAGGTAAACAAGCCGGGTCAAAACCAAAAGGGAATAATAGAATACACAAGCACTGAGTGACTAGAACAAGCTAGAACCACGATAGGGCAATGAGCTAATGAAAGAAGCTCTGTTAAATACCCTGTTCAGAGCAGTAACCACGCCTCCGAGGCGTCCTGATTGGTCCTGCAGCAATTGATTGACAGATCGTTCCGGAGGAGTGTCCTGATGACAACTTCCTGCCTAGATGCTGTAAAAGGCAGTCACTCCCTTGCGGCCGGCCTTGCATGACCGGATAGACCGTGGAGAAGGGAGCCATCAGGCCGTCTGGATGGAGGAACAGCTAAGTCTCTACCTCTTTCAGAGGTAGAGACCACAGGTATCCTGACAATTCCCAAGCAATCCTGTGGTCTACAAGAAACAGAAACTCAGCAGAAAAAAAAGACACTTAATACGTTTGCAGACAGATATATAGAAAATGGATGTTTAAGACAGAATGGAACTTGGGCTTATAGCAAATATATTATTGCACAACCAGGACCTTGCGTCCTATATATTTTAACCATTTCCCTTTTCCAAAAGTCCAGTCATATCCTCACGCAGTTCCTCAAAACATGGGAATCCATCCTTGGCACACTCAATATATATCAAAAACACACATAGTACATCCATCCCTGGGTCAGCTAACACTTCCTCTCTCTCTGGCTAAATCTACAAAAATAAAAATAGTTGAATAGTTCAGCATAGTTCAGAAAAATAGAATAAGTCTTTCTCAGAGTATAAAGAAATCAGTTTAGACAGCAGACATTTTGTTCCATAAAAATGGCTATGGGTAGCAATATGGCTGACAACAAGACAATGTCAGCTTCCACATAGTTCTTCTTTTGTTTGCTGGATTTTCACCACAATGCTCTGTGCAACACCTCAATGGTTGAAAGGGTTATTACAGAACCAGCGGTATTAGACAGCACTGCACCTTCAGGACTTTCCAGGTTCTTGCGTGCAAAGTTTATGTCCTCATAAATAAGTATCTCAGTTTCTTCGGCCTATTAGAATGACCAGAATGAACAGATGTAATTGCTAAATACTTATTGCATGGTCAGCCAGAGAGATTGGTGTGTAGTCCCAGAAATCAGGCGGCACAAACACTCCAGGATGGTCTCTACAATCATACAAACACAAGGATCAATACAACATTAATAAATTAATTACCTAGGCTAAAACTTAAATTAGAGATTAACCCCTTAAGGACACATGACATGTGTGACATGTCATGATTCCCTTTTATTCCAGAGGTTTGGTCCTTAAGGGGTTAAAGTTAAACCCTTAATTTGTGTAACATGTACTTCTCTTATATTTGCTTATATTTTATGCAATCTGTCTTCTCTGAAGTTTTACATAATACCCCTTTGGAATGCCTTTGTACGGATGAGAGAAGCACTCACTCTATAGAAATGCTTGTCAGGATGAATATTAAAACACTAACATATACATATGGGGATAACTCCCAATAAAACTCTGTTCCTAAACTGGAACCTTGATTTGATACTCAAAATTAATTACTTAAATAATCCTGAATAATTCAATACTCTTGGATTAACACCTAAAACTATATAAAATATTAAAAACATGACCCATCTGTGTATTAGGCTGGGGTTGTTGGGTGTGGGTATAGGTTGGAAGCTATGGTTGGTATTGAGGAATCTGTGGGGGTGGGTGTGGGCACTCATTTTTCCAGTGACCCTGCTATCCACAATTAGAACAGTGTGTTCCACCAATGCTGAAGTTGTTACCTCTACAAAAGTTAGACCCTTTGACCAAATCCTCTACCTCTACCCTTTATTCCATATGCAGGTCGGGATTACCTAACTCACACCCCCTCTTTGTGTACCACACAGTTATAATATTAATAAGCTTTTAAAGGTTTAATGTATTGTTAAATTGTGTATATAAAGCAAGGTTGTCTAGGGGTATATACATCTACAATGAAAGCATAGCCTTCATATAGGGCTTGCAATACTGACAGTCTGTGTCATGAGCGTAATGCAGACATGTGGTTAGGTACTTTGCCATTGTTATAATATATTGGAAACACTAAGACCTTACACATTTTTTAAAACGCATATTGCTTCCTGTACCTGGTGCCGTGCAAGTATGTAGTTGGGACATATTTCAAATTGAGTATCAAAAGTCTAACCACAAAACTAAATGTTATACGCTTATCAAGAAAACAAGTTTTACACCGTTAATGCATACTTTGGATAGCCTCTTTGCATAATTTGGCACCTAGTGAGATTATTATATTATTTATTAATCCTCTTCTGGATCTGCAAAATGCTTTCGATTTACCCATACAAATATAATACAGTAGTTTAGGAGATTAAAATTACCTCACTTATAAATTTCAGAAATTGTCTAATCTCTATTAAAAATGCCATGTTATTATTACCCCATAATCAATGAGGCATACTAGATGAATCTTACTTTGACACAAACAATGCAATATACTTTAACTCTGAGCTGGACAATACTCCCCTATTAGAACTCCTTTATGAGGGAGAGACATCTGTCCATTCAATCCTTTTTATCAGTAAAAGAATGACTTTCAGGATTAATCAATTTGCAAATGGAAACGTGGACCCACGATTTGAACAGCAGAAGTTTGCGGGGCCCCTTTTACGTGGGATGTAACAAGCGCTTTTCTTGCTCCAGGAGCGATAGCATACAATTGTTTCATTCTAGCGGGCTGGACAGCATTTCACCTTTTGTAAAAACACTAAATGCTTGTGTTAATGATATGCAAATCACTCTGCTAGTTAAACTCCTACACAATGGATAACATAATACATAAAACACATAACACACCAATTAATTTCAAACCATATAACTCATACTCAGCATACAATGTAATATTACACGTCATCTCACAAAACAGACATCTCACAAAACAGACATAGTAGAAACACATAATGGATACCCAGCAGATATGCCAATACAGAAAACACATTCATTGCACGCAACTACACACTCTGTGTCCCTCCTAGGAAACACGGGTAGACACAATATGAAAACAGTCTTAAACTAACACCTCCAAATCTCCATTCCCATATAGCTATATCAGACCACAACACAGAGCCTCTCTGAGCTGATAGAACTACTCCAACTCCAACTACTCTTGGCCAAAAACTAGTATTCAACAGCTAATAAAACAGTTATTTGCTAGGTTATTTGGCTGGCATTCTTATCAGTATCACTAGACTGAGACAAACTGATTCACATATAATTTAAAACACAGCAACATATAAATTAAACCACTTTCCTGTTAAGCTGCACACTTCACACATTATCACAATCACCATTTACACAGAATAAACAGTTAACAGCTGTATTCAGAACATATTATTGTAAGGTATACCAATTGTTTTTTTCTTAATTAACTTCATTACTTTAATCTACTATAGTATTGTATATAAAGAAAGGATCCATTTATATAGCGCGCTCATAACTAAAATATTTGTATGAAACTTCCATTAACTAATCTGAGATGATGCTGCATCAACTTACATATTCTAGAAATTGAGCAAACATCTGGACCAGATTATACAGACATGGTTTCACCCGAATCTTTAAGAACTCTCAGAGACTTAAAAATGTATACTAAACCATGTTTAAAAGGCATGGCAAACCTTAGACCGGTCAGTCTCCAAGAGCCTTAGTAACACAGGTAGAAACCTTTGCCAATGATCTCTGATTCAGGCTATATACCACAATTTAAAAGAACACATATAATGTGAGACATAGAAGACACAAAATATATGTCTCACATATGCTTACAGCACAAAATGAAGCATGTGTTGGACCACTGAAAATTTAAATGTTGCTCTCAAACAAAAATCCTATTTACAGTATGGATCCTTTGCAACAAGCACACAGGGCAGGGAAGATGTGCTGATTGGTGTTCTATACAATTAATCCCATATGGGGAATTGACTTTCAAATACTAATGAAATGACTTTTTGTCTCAGTATAAAATACTGAGCTCATCATGCAAATACACTATCCCACTCTCATAGAAAATGTAGTGGGCTTATGGTATTAAAGTAACAATCATACCAGGCACACAGATCCCATGTGGAATAACTTACAATAAAATGAGTAATAAGCTTATACTTCTATGTGACATAAAGAATAAAGCAAAAATAGTTTAACTATTTCATATCCTTACAGTCAGCACTAATGATTATAAACCTTATCTAAGCATAAAATACATATGAACAAGAAAAGTTAACTACTTCATATTCTTACATGGTTATTTCCCATTCCTAGGACACATCTTTCAAACACTTAGTCACACACACAATCACCACCAGACTTAGCTAATGACAATTAGAGGGTGGACAAGGTGAACCTATTTATCTGTGTACACTTTTTCTTTATCCTAGTATATTCACTTATATACTAAATCCTTTGTCTATTCACGTGTAGACACCTTAGTCTATTACTGTCTAGTTCTCTTACTAGACCTATCTAGTTCACTTACTAGAAATATAGACTATTATTGTCTAGTTCTCTTACTAGACCTATCTAGTTCACTTACTAGAAATATATATATCCTGTCTAGTTCCCTTACTAGACTATTTAACGGGACCTTATTTAAACTGAGTCACATGAAACACATATACTAAATAACCTTTCCTAAAATGTTGTAGGCTTACAAAACCATGGGGATCATAGATTCAGGGCGTAAAGATAGACACAAGGAATTACTACTCACCCAAAATGGTTTGGCTACAAGCCCACTTACTGACACCAAGCTGAAAGGTAAATCTGCTACTCTGGTGACTCGGTCCCTCTGGTCACTATTCTCCAACCCTCGATTGTCAGCTGAATATTCAGGGAAGACTTATGGAAGCGTATTAACCAGACACACACTCTTTGCTTTCCAAAATCTTCTAATCATTTATTCAAGATGCTCTATATTTATACTATACTTGTCACGAACATTGGTTACAAAAGGTTACAAAAAGGTTACACGAGATACATAAAAGAGGAAGTAGTTTCTGCTGTTACGTTCAATATTCAATAATCTATTCTTACAAAATATCACATGTACATTGTGGTTTAAGCGTATCCTGTTACATAGGAACTGTTATAGCTTGTGACTTCCTTTCAGTTATGTTTTGTAAACAGTTCTGCAAAAAGAGCTTGCTAATACATTTACAAAATAATTCAATTTGTACAATACTGACAGATTAATGTTTAATATTCCTTCAATAGCTATGCCATGGAGCCTATTCGTGTAATTAAAGACTTTGGCTCCATGGCAATTGAACTGTGTGTATTGGATCTTCGCGCTATTTGGTAGTTATGTGCGCTTAGATTCCAGCTATTTGGGGATATGTGACACGTCTGTATTTTATGTATAAAATGTAACTTTGCATATTTTAAAGTATTTTGCTGTCTTTGTGTCCCCACGTGTATAATAGAGTTTTGCCTCTGTCCTGGGATATAATTGGATTACTTCCCAATTATCTCCAGGATAGAGGGAGGGAAATTAGGATGCATTGTGGGGATGTTTTACTTCTGTGTGTCTGAATGTGATACATGTCTGTCTGTGTTACAGTCTTCCATCTGGTCCCCTAGGGGAGTGTCCACCAGGTGGGAGACCTGCATAAATACTGGGCAGGTAGCCCTCAATAAACCAGACCACTGCTTGACCCTCAACACGGAGCTCTGTCTCGTCTTTGGGGGGATTTACTGTATGCTGATAGAGACTGAATGCTAGGAGTGTAAGCCGCTCAGATGCTTTTCCTATTCGTCTGCTAGCAGTTATTCGTGAGGTTCCGGTTAGGGAGTTTGGAGTGCTATTTTGTATGCGGTTCAAGAATTTGGAGCATTCCCTTGTATTCAGTTCGCGAGTTTGGTGTTCTGCATTAGCTGTGCCTGTATCTCTGGAAGGGGAAGATCGACTAAACGGCGGTTTAAACCCTTTTATGTCTGTGGTGCCGTTACGTATATATTGGTCATTGTGGACCCAGGACTAGTGATGTACCGAACTGTTCGCCAGCGAATAGTTCCCGGCGAACATAGCGTGTTCGCATTCTCCGCCGCGGGCGAACACATGGGCGGTTCGATCCGCCCCCTATTCGTCATCATTGAGCAAACTTTGACCCTGTGCCTCATGGTCAGCAGACACATTCCAGCAAATTAGCAGCAGACCCTCCCTTCCACACCCTCCCACCTCCCTCCCAGCATCCATTTTAGATTCATTCTGAAGCTGCATGCTTAGTGAGAGGAGGGAAAGTGTAGCTGCTGTTCATTAGATAGGGAAATTGATAGCTAGGCAAGGGTATTCAGTGTCCACTACAGTCCTGAAGGACTCATCTGATCTCTGCTGTAAGAACAGCACCCCAAAAAGCCCGTTTTAGGGCTAGAACATCAGTCTCCTTTTTTTTTCTTTCTATTTTTTCTGTGTAATGTAATTGCAGTTGCCTGCCTGCCAGCTTCTGTGTCAGGCTCACAGTGCATACTGTGCCCATTTGTCCAGTGCCACCACTCATATCTGGTGTCACAATAGCTTAAGCTTGACATTTAAAAAGAAAAAACATTTTTTTCACAGTAATAGATTGAAGAGCAGTTAGTTGTCTGCCAGCTTCTATGTCAGGCTCACAGTGGATACTGTGCCCATTTGCCCAGTCAGTGCCACCACTCATATCTGGTGTCTCTATAGCGTGCTTTTACAAAGAAAAAAAGTTTTCCAGTGTAAGCTAATAGCAGTCAGTGTCCTTAAAGCGGGTGTGTCAGGCCTTCAGCGTGTGCCCTGCAGACCCCTGCCAGTGTACTTTGACAGTTGCCACTCATATCTGGTGTCTCTATAGCGTGCCTTTACAAAGAAAAAACTTTTTTCACTGTTATAGATTGAATAGCAGTTAGTTGTCTTCAAGCGGGTGTGTCAGACCTACAGCGTGTACTCTGCAGACCTCTGCCATTTCACATTGCCACTCATATCTGGTCTCACAGTAGCTTGCACGCATAGTACCATTAATCCCCCCAAAAATGACCGGCAGAGGCAGGCCACCCCGCAGGGGCCATCGTTGTCGTGGTGCTGTGATTCCCTTTGGCCCTAGAATAATGCCCAGTTTTCAGAGGCCACGTACCCTGAACTTGAAAAGTTCTGAGGACATAGTTGACTGGCTAACACAGGACACCCAATCTTCTACAGCTTCCTCTCGGAACCTTCACGCACCATCCTCCTCCAGCTTAGCTTCAGGCACCTCTCAAGATACCACTTACCTGCCTGCTGCCACCACCAAAACTAGAAAAGCAGACCTGATGGGTCAGAGAAAATAGTGCGCCCCCTAGTAAATATCCATGCATATATACAGAGGATAAAACCTAACCTTTAATAATTGCTGTATAAAAATATACCTACAATAGGAATATAGAAAACAAAAATAATAATAAAAAATGGGAGGATACAATCGAGAGAACGTGCTGGATAGGGTTAACTATCCTAAAATAATCACCTGAAGGATACTAAGTAGTCCCCCCAACATGTGTAGTATCTCTCAAGTGCACTAATATCTGCGCCTTCTTCGGAGGCTAACCAAAAGATATGTGAGCTTCGGGGGCTCCTTAAATACCCCTTAACACTGAATCTAATCTATGGGTGTATACAACGCGTCCGCGCCAAAATTGGCCGAAATCGAATAAGCCACACCCCTAAATGACGTGCCGGAATCGGATAGGGTTATGCTAATGAGATGACCAAGACCTGGTTAACTCCCTAAGTGTCAGTGTCATACTGTTGATGAGGCTAGTCTAATCCGTAATGTATAGTAGTCCTTAGACATAGGAGTAACACATAAGTGTGAATGAGTAGAATCAGGATTCAGCACGGTTATGTGTTAAATAGCTGATGCGAGCATATATCCCAATGTGTCAGTACTGAAAAGAGGGCAGTTATAGCAAAGATAGAACATCTACTGAACTATACAGCAAAACCTGTCCTCAAGCCTGAGAGGACTGATTATGGTGCCTTAAGTTTTGCGAATTTCGATTCAGGCTGGGATCAGGCAAAAAAGATACTAGGTAGGTTTTGGCCACTTATATCACAAGACCCCCACTTCAAAGGAGCAGTCACCCCTTATGTATCCCTTACAGCACGGAGAGGGAGAAATCTAAAAGAGACATTAGTGCCCAGTAATTTATCCTCTAAAAAAACTGGTTATAACTGGCTTTCTATACAGGGTACATATAAATGTGGCAAATGTGTGGCGTGTAGCTACATTTGCAAAGACTCCAAACATCTCAAGGATTCATGAGATCAAGTAGCCTGCAATGTTAAGCAATTTTTTAATTGCCGTACTAAAGGTATAGTTTATCTCTTGATCTGTACATGTGGTCTCAGATATGTGGGCAAAACGATCCGCCGCTTTAAAAGACGAATCATGGAGCATATACACTCCGTGAGAAATCTGAGGGATACACCCGTGGCAAGACACATAAGAAACCAACACTTTGGAGACCCTAAAGGTGTTAGGTTTGCAGGGATTGAAAAGGTGACTGTAGGTCATAGAGGTGGTTACTTGGATCACATTCTGCTTAAAAGAGAGTGTTTTTGGATCTATAGCTTCAAAACTTTGGCCCCCAATGGTCTAAATGAGGGCTTTACATTCACTCCCTTTATTGAAAAATAATCACACCAAGGTAATCATTATTTGATTATACTACATATGTACATATTTTTTATTGAGACTGTATATACTTTTGTTATCTCCTAATTCGTTACTTCTATTTTTAGCATCGGGGGTTCATCTAAACCCTGTATATATACACTTATATATAATCTCAAATAAGCACTCCCCTATTTGTGTTGGTCAATCCCTCTGTGTCGCTGCTGAGAGGGGCACTTATAAACTGGAACTTAAGGCACCATAATCAGTCCTCTCAGGCTTGAGGACAGGTTTTGCTGTATAGTTCAGTAGATGTTCTATCTTTGCTATAACTGCCCTCTTTTCAGTACTGACACATTGGGATATATGCTCGCATCAGCTATTTAACACATAACCGTGCTGAATCCTGATTCTACTCATTCACACTTATGTGTTACTCCTATGTCTAAGGACTATACATTACAGATTAGACTAGCCTCATCAACAGTATGACACTGACACTTAGGGAGTTAACCAGGTCTTGGTCATCTCATTAGCATAACCCTATCCGATTCCGGCACGTCATTTAGGGGTGTGGCTTATTCGATTTCGGCCAATTTTGGCGCGGACGCGTTGTATACGCCCATAGATTAGATTCAGTGTTAAGGGGTATTTAAGGAGCCCCCGAAGCTCACATATCTTTTGGTTAGCCTCCGAAGAAGGCGCAGATAGTGGCGCCGAAACACGTGTCAGGCAGGCAGGGAGGATATTCGATGACACTGTTCTTCTGGATGATTAGCTAGTAAGCTTAGAAATCCGAGCTAGTTACACTAGAGGCAGGGGGGAAGGGGCGAAGGGTTGTGTGTTGAGCATTTGTTTCATTATATTTTGTGCTCTCTCCACGCCAGATCTATTTTCCTGGCCCCCTGAGGCTGTGCTCTAGTAGCTATGTCGTTCTTTAGGTACATTGTATCCTTTCAGGACAGTGCTCTATTATATGGTACATTGACCTCTTTTTGTTATCATTTTTTGCTACAGTTCCCTCCCAAGTAGGCTATTTTTTTGCTACTTCTTTCACCCCATCAGATTCCGGTTTTTGGTTACTGTCAGTGGGTGCTAGATGGAGGGTCCACTGCATTTTATAGAAATTGCATTGAGGTATTAGTGCACTTGAGAGATACTACACATGTTGGGGGGACTACTTAGTATCCTTCAGGTGATTATTTTAGGATACTTAACCCCATCCAGCACGTTCTCTCGATTGTATCCTCCCATTTTTTATTATTATTTTTGTTTTCTATATTCCTATTGTAGGTATATTTTTATACAGCAATTATTAAAGGTTATGTTTTATCCTCTGTATATATGCATGGATATTTACAAGGGGGCGCCCTATTTTCTCTGACCCATCAGGTCTGCTTTTCTATTTATACATTTTTGTAAGGGTTATCCCCTGGTCTGGTCGCCCCTGGACACACATGAAGTTGTTTCCCCTTTTTGGGTATCCAACTCACTTTTCTCTTCCACCACCAAAACTAGCACCACAGCCGCTTTACTTGGTATTTCAGAGGAGTTGTTCACACATCCGTTTGAAGAAATGAGTGATGCGCAACCATTATTGCCAGAGGATGTAGATAACAGGGATATGTCTCAGGCAGGCAGCATTACACACATGGACGTACGGTGTGATGATGATGATGGTGTACCCGCTGCTGCTTCCTTTGCTGAGTTGTCAGATACAAGTGAAGTGGTTGATGATGACGATGCGTCCATGGATGTCACGTGGGTGCCCGCTCAGCAAGAAGAAGAACAGGGCGAAAGTTCAGATGGGGAGACAGAGAGGAGGAGGAGGAGACGAGTTGGAAGCAGGGGGAGGTCGTCGCAAGGAGCTAGTGGCACAGTCAGACAGCATGCATCGGCACCCGGGGTCAGCCCGACAGTACGCCAATCAACGCATGCTGTGTCCACCACCAGAATGCCGTCATTGCATAGCTCAGCAGTGTGGAATTTTTTTTGTGTGTCTGCCTCTGACAACAGCGATGCCATTTGCAACCTGTGCCAAAAGAAACTGAGTCGTGGGAAGTCCAACACCCACCTAGGTACAACTGCTTTGCGTAGGCACATGATCTCACATCACAAACGCCTATGTGATCAACACATGAGTACAAGCAGCACGCAAACTCTAAGCCGCCATCCTCCTTCTGGTCCAGCATCTTCAGCCACGTCAACCACTGCTGTCCTCCTTGCCCCCTCTCAACCATCCGCCACTTCGTCTCCCGCCTTGAGCAGTTCCGGCTCATCTGCCCACAGTCAGGTGTCTGTCAAGGACATGTTTGAGCGTAAGAAGCCAATGTCAGAAAGTCACCCACTTGCCCAGCGTCTGACAGCTGGCTTGTCCGAACTATTAGCCCGCCAGCTTTTACCATACAAGCTGGTGGAGTCTGAGGCGTTCAAAAAAATTTTAGCTATTGGGAAACCGCAGTGGAAGGTACCCGGACGAAATTTCTTTTCACAAAAGGCAATCCCCAACCTGTACTCGATTGTGCAAAAGGAAGTAATGGCATGTCTGGCACACAGTGTTGGGGCAAGGGTCCATCTGACCACTGATACCTGGTCTGCAAAGCATGGTCAGGGCAGGTATATCACCTACACTGCGCATTGGGTAAACCTGCTGACGACTGCCAAGCATGGAATGCGTGGCTCTGCAGAGGAGTTGGTGACACCGCCACGACTTGCAGGCAGGCCTGCTGCCACCTCCTCTACTCCTCCTACTCCATCCTCTTCCATAACCTCCTCGGCTGAGTCCTCTTCTGCTGCTGCATCTTGCTCCACATCAACGGCACCCCCCAGCTCCCAAGGTACTATTCCACATCTCGGATACGGCACTGTCACGCCGTCTTGGGTTTGACTTGCTTGAAAGCAGAGAGTCACACCGGACAAGCACTCCTGTCCGCCCTGAACGCACAGGTGGAAAAGTGGCTGACTCCGCAGCAACTGGATATCGGCAAAGTGGTTTGTGACAACGGAAAAAATTTGTTAGCGGCATTGAAGTTGGGCAAGTTGACACATGTGCCGTGCATGGCACATGTGTGTAATCTGATCGTACAATGCTTTGTGCATAAGTACACAGGCTTACAGGACATCCTGAAGCAGGCCAGGAAGGTGTGTGGCCATTTCAGGCGTTCCTACACGGCCATGGCTCACTTTGCCGATATCCAGTGGCGAAACAACATGCCAGTGAGGCGCTTGATTTGCGACAGCCCGACACGTTGGAATTCAACACTCCTAATGTTCGACCGCCTGCTCCAACAAGAAAAAGCTGTTAATGAATATTTGTATGACCGGGGTGCTAGGACAGCCTCTGGGGAGCTGGGAATTTTTTTGCCCGTTACTGGACGCTCATGCGCAATGCCTGTAGGCTCATGCGTCCTTTTGAGGAGGTGACAAACCTAGTCAGTCGCACCGAAGGCACCATCAGCGACATCATACCATTTGTTTTCTTCCTGGAGCGTGCCCTGCGAAGAGTGCTAGATCAGGCTGTAGATGAGCGTGAAGAGGAAGAGGAAGAGTTGTGGTCACCATCACCACCAGAAACAGCCTTATCAGCATCGCTTGCTGGACCTGCGACAACACTGGAAGAGGATTGTGAGGAAGAGGAGTCAGAGGAGGAATGTGGCTTTGAGGAGGAGGAAGACCAACCACAACAGGCATCCCAGGGTGCTCGTTGTCACCTATCTGGTACCCGTGGTTTTGTACGTGGCTGGGGGGAAGAACATACCTTCATTGACATCACTGAGGAGGAGGAACGTGAAATGAGTAGCTCGGCATCCAACCTTGTGCAAATGGGGTGTTTCATGCTGTCGTGCCTGTTGAGGGACCCTCGTATAAAAAGGCTGAAGGAGAACGACCTGTACTGGGTGTCCACGCTACTAGACCCCCGGTATAAGTAGAAAGTGGCGGAAATGTTACCGAATTACAACAATCGGAAAGGATGCAGCATTTGCAAAATAAATGAAAAAGTATGCTTTACACAGCGTATAAGGGTGATGTCACAGCACAACGGGAATCTAACAGGGGGAGAGGTGGAAGTCATCGTCCTCCTCCCACGACCACGCCGGCAAGGACAGGATGCTTTAAAGACGTGTTGTTGATGGAGGACATGCGGACCTTTTTAAGTCCTACGCATCGCCACAGCCCTTCGGGATCCAAACTCAGAGAACGACTCGACCTACAGATTGCAGACTACCTCGCCTTAACTGCAGATAGCGACAATCTGAGGAGCGATGAACCCCTTGACTACTGGGTGTGCAGGCTTGACCTGTGGCCTGAGCTATCCCAATTTGCGATAGAACTTCTGGCCTGCCCCGCTTCAAGTGTCCTGTCAGAAAGGACCTTCAGTGCAGCAGGAGGTATTGTCACTGAGAAGAGAAGTCGCCTAGGTCAAAAATGTCTAGATTACCTCACCTTTATTAAGATGGATGAGGGATGGATCCCGAAGGGAGTGACATTGGGCGATACATTCGATTAAAAAAGGCCTGATGAGATGAGCTGACTTGGGCTAAAAATGGTCCACACTCTGCTGTATTTTAGCTCTGAATGCCGGTTGACTTGCGTGACTTATCCGCCACCAACTAGGGTTCAAGCCGCCATGTTTTAGGGCACTTTCTGCCTGCGAAACAAACATCAATTTTTCTGGCCCGCTGCTACAGCAGAGGCTGCAACAATACCGAATTTTTCAGGCATGTGTACATGCCTAATATTTAGGCCCTCTGGTGCTGCACTGTGGCTTCAAAAACCAAACCAAAAAAAAGGCACACAGTGACCCTATGCAGGGGGAACAGTCCCTATTCTGCTCTGTGTCAGTGTGTATCAGGGATTTGACTATCTTTATTCAGATTCAAAAATTACAATTCCCGGAAAAATGTAACAAACATTTACAAGAACATGTTATGCACATCATAGAAACAACGTGAACCTCTTTAAAGCCACAAACTTAAGACAAAAAATACGTACACATAATGTGTAAGGGTTTGAAAGAAAATTCTGAATCCTTACATGTTTACTTTATTGTTAGTTTGATTTTTGTGAACCATATATAAACTGCAAGCAGCGTGAAAACTATAAAAACTCAAGTGGCCATGCTAATCAAATTAAATAGTATGCTTTACACAGCGTATAAGGGTGATGTCACAGGTGTCAATCCATACCTGCCAAGTTACCCTATGTAGGGGGAACAATCTCTATTCTGCTCTGTGTCAGTGTGTATCATGGTCTCTGAGGACGGGGAACAGTCTCTATTCTGCTCTGTGTCAGTGTGTATCAGGGTCTCTGAGGACGGGGAACAGTCTCTATTCTGCTCTTTGTCAGTGTGTATCAGGGGCTTTGAGGACAGGTGTTAATCCATACCTGCCAAGTGACCCTATGTAGGGGGAACAGTCCCTATTCTGCTCTTTGTCAGTGTGTATCAGGGGCTTTGAGGACAGGTGTTAATCCATACCTGCGAAGTGACCCTATGTAGGGGGAACAGTCTCTATTCTGCTGTGTGTCAGTGTGTATCAGGGGCTTTGAGGACAGGTGTCAAACCATATCTGCCAAGCTACCCTATGTAGGGGGAACAGTCCCTATTCTGCTCTGTGTGAGGAGGAGGAACGGGAGATGAGTAGCTCGGCATCCAACCTTGGGCAAATGGGGTCTTTCATGGTGTTGTGCCTCGTATAAAAAGGCTGAAGGATAACGACCTGTGCTGGGTGTCCACGCTACTAGACCCCCGGTATAAGCAGACAGTGGCGGAAATGTTACTGAATTACAAGTCGGAAAGGATGCAGCATTTGCAAAATAAATTAAAAAGTATGCTTTACACAGCGTATAAGAGTGATGTCACAGCACAACGGGAATCTAACAGGGGAAGAGGTGAAAGTCATCCTCCTCCTCCCACGACCACGCCATATCTGCCAAGTGACCCTATGTAGGGGGAACAGTCTCTATTCTGCTCTGTGTCAGTGTGTATCATGGTCTCTGAGGACAGGTGTCAATCCATATCTGCCAAGTGACCCTATGTAGGGGGAACAGTCTCTATTCTGCTCTGTGTCAGTGTGTATCAGGGTCTCTGAGGACGGGGAACAGTCTCTATTCTGCTCTTTGTCAGTGTGTATCAGGGGCTTTGAGGACAGGTGTTAATCCATACCTGCCAAGTGACCCTATGTAGGGGGAACAGTCTCTTTTCTGCTGTGTGTCAGTGTGTATCAGGGGCTTTGAGGACAGGTGTCAATCCATATCTGCCAAGTGACCCTATGTAGGGGGAACAGTCCCTATTCTGCTCTTTGTCAGTGTGTATCAGGGGCTTTGAGGACAGGTGTTAATCCATACCTGCCAAGTGACCCTATGTAGGGGGAACAGTCTCTATTCTGCTGTGTGTCAGTGTGTATGAGGGGCTTTGAGGACAGGTGTCAATCCATATCTGCCAAGCTACCCTATGTAGGGGGAACAGTCCCTATTCTGCTCTGTGTGAGGAGGAGGAACGGGAGATGAGTAGCTCGGCATCCAACCTTGGGCAAATGGGGTCTTTCATGGTGTTGTGCCTGTTGAGGGAATCTCGTATAAAAAGGCTGAAGGATAACGACCTGTGCTGGGTGTCCACGCTACTAGACCCCCGGTATAAGCAGACAGTGGCGGAAATGTTACTGAATTACAAGTCGGAAAGGATGCAGCATTTGCAAAATAAATTAAAAAGTATGCTTTACACAGCGTATAAGAGTGATGTCACAGCACAACGGGAATCTAACAGGGGAAGAGGTGAAAGTCATCCTCCTCCTCCCACGACCACACCATATCTGCCAAGTGACCCTATGTAGGGGGAACAGTCTCTATTCTGCTTTGTGTCAGTGTGTATCATGGTCTCTGAGGACAGGGAATGGTCTCTATTCTGCTCTCTACCTGTGTTTATTATACATTATCCCCCATAGCCAGTAACCTGTGTTTAAATACATTATCCTCCCATAGCCAGTAACCTGTGTTTATTATACATTATCCCCCTATAGCCAGTAACCTGTGTTTATTATACATTATCCTCCCATAGCCAATAACCTGTGTTTATTATACCTTATCCTCCCATAGCCAGTAACCTGTGATTATTATACATTATCTCCCCCATAGCCAGTAACCTGTGTTTATTATACATTATCCCCCCACAACCAGTAACCTGCGTTTATTATACATTATCCCCCACAACCAGTAACCTGTGTTTATTATACATTATCTCCCATAGCCAGTAACCTGTGTTTATTATACATTATCCTCCCCATAGCCAGTAACCTGTGTTTATTATACATTATCCCCCATAGCCAGTAACCTGTGTTTATTATACAGTATCCCCCATAGCCAGTAACCTGTGTTTATTATAAATTATCCCTCCCCTAGCCAGTAACCTGTGTTTATTATACATTATCCTCCCATAGCCAGTAACCTGTGCTTATTATACATTATCCCCCCATAGCCAGTATCCTGTGTTTATTATACATTATCCCTCCATAGCCAGTAACCTGTGTTTATTATACATTATCCCCCCATAGCCAGTAACCTGTTCTTATTATACATAATCTCCCCATAGCCAGTAACCTGTGTTTATTATACATTATCCCCCCACAACCAGTAACCCTTACACTACCTGATCGATACAACATCATACCTGATGTTTTAAAGCACGTTATTCCAAACAATTTAGGAATGTTAGGTGATTTATGCCCTTTATGGATTAAAACCAGACTCTGCATCAACTATGTAATTTTCAATGGGAGTTTTGCCATGGATCCCCCTCCGGCATGCCACAGTCCAGGTGTTAGTCCCCTTGAAACAATTTTTCCATCACTATTGTGGCCAGAAAGAGTCCCTGTGGGTTTTAAAATTAACCTGCCTATTGAAGTCTATGGCGGTTCGCCAGGTTCGCCCCGTTCGCGAACATTTGCGGAAGTTCACGTTCGCCGTTTGCGAACGGAAAATTTCATGTTCGCGACATCACTATGTACATCCTCTTGGTTGAGAGGTTCTTTGTCCTCACTTTTGGGGGACGTTCATTTTCTCTTTCTCCACCTATCCCTCATATATCTTTCTCTTTTCTTACTTTTTTTTCTGTGTCAGGCCTTTGTCTGCCTCTTTTCTGATTCATGTTTTCCTTGGTGCGGGGCTGTCATGAGACCCTGGTTCTGCGCTTGTGACTTTTCTGCAACACTTGCGGTTGCTAAGGCCAGTAAGCACCCTTACCACCCACACAGCACCCCCACCCCCCCTACACAGCATCCCTACCCCCCCACACAGCATCCCTACCCCCCCACACAGCATCCCTACCCCCCACACAGCACCGCTACCCCCCACACAGCACCGCTACCACCCACACAGCACTCCTACCCACCCACACAGCACCCTACCCCCCACACAGCACCCTACCCCCCACACAGCACCCCTACCCCCCACACAGCACCCCTACCCCCCCACACAGCACCCCTACCCCCCCACACAGCACCCCTACCCCCCCACACAGCACCCCTACCACCCCACACAGCACCCCTACCCACCCACACAGCACCCAATCACCCACACAGCACCCCTATCCCCCCACACAGCACCCCTACCCCCAGTAAGGTTTTGTCATGAATAAATAGGGGCATAAACTCTCGAGATGAAAATATAATTTTGCCTCTTTATAAATCGCTGGTAAGACCACACCTTGAATATGCTGTGCAATTTTGGGCACCTGTTCTAAAGAAAGATATCATGGCACTAGAAAAAGTCCAGAGATGAGCTACAAAATTGATAAAAGGAATGGAGCATTTTAGTTACGAAGAAAGGTTAAGAAAATTAAACCTGTTTAGTTTGGAAAAACGGCGCCTGAGAGGGGATATGATAACATTATACAAATATATCCGGGGCCAGTACAAACATTTATCTGGAAATCTATTCATAAACAGGGCTATATATAGGATATGAGGTCACATATTTAGGCTGGAAGAAAGGAGATTTCATCTAAGGCAAAGAAAAGGTTTTTTTTACAGTAAGAGAAATACGGATATGGAATTCTCTGCCTGAAGAGGTGGTTTTGTCAGAGTCTATACAGATGTTTAAATTGCAATTAGATAAATACTTGCAAAAACATAACATACAGGGATATAATTTCTAATTAGTGAGGTAATAGCTGCTTGATCCAATTAGACATCTGACTGCTATTTTGGGGTCAAGAAGGATTTTTTTCCTAGTTTGTGGGAAAATTGGAAGCGCTTCAGACTAGGTTTTTTGCCTTTTTTTGGATCAACAGCAAAAACATATGTGAGGAAGGCTGAACTTGATGGACACAAGGCTCTTTTCAGCTATGTAACTATGTTACTTGATCTCGGGTAGGACTCAACTGTTTGCCCTCCATCCTACTTTTTGGCCAGTGCGCTTCTGGGTGACTCTTGGTCCAGTGGGGGCGCTTTTCCTGGTAAATCGTGTCTCCCCTTTGGCTCCAGGAAACTGTCCGCATCAGAGCGAGCTTCTCCCGCTCTGTGTTTTCATAGGGCTCATTAGCTGTCTCTGATATTTTGTAGCAAGTATGGTTTACCAATTATAACTTCTACATGTCCATACACTTAATTGTCGGGGCTTAAATATACCGCAGGTCTCAATTGCTTCGAGGCCTCTGTCATGACCATGTTACTATAGGTTTTATACAAGAAACTCATTTCAGGGATGGAGCGGCACCTGCACTTCGGAGTAAACACTTCCCAGACTCTTATTTTAGCAATCATCCCACGGTTCGTAGAGCTGGCGTAGCCATATTAATTGCAGCAAAATTGCAGTTCAGAGAGAGAGAGAGAGAGAGAGAGAGACTGGTTGACCCAAGGGAGACAATTCATATTCTTGAAAGGGGATATAATGGGTGGTAGATACACACTAGCAACTATGTATGTCCCCAACAGCACTCAGTGCCAATAAATCCGCAAGACTATTGCTAAGCTATCTTCCTTCATTGAGAGAATTTTGATTCTGGGTGGGGATTTTAACATTTCACTGAACCCCATAGAAGATTCTCATAGCTACCTTAGGTGGCATGGGCTTTGTAGATATAACTTTGGGAAGGATAAGCATAATTTACAGCTGCCCTAAAGTTAGGGTGAGCGTGATTGGTGCCTTGACAGATGCCTTACCAATACATAATGGTACCAGGCAGGAGTGTCTACTTTCTCCAGTGCTGCTTGCATTGGTGCTAAAACTGTTCCTAAGAGCAGTTGGAGGGGGTTTGTTGACATTGAAGGTTTTTCATGGAAAACCTCCACCCACCCACAAGGTAGTAGTCAATGCAGATGATCTTTTGTTCTTTATTAAACACCTCATGACAACTCTTCTTCATTTAATGGCATTATTTGAATCTTATGGAGCTCTCTCAGGGTATAATCTTAATCTGTCCAAATGCAAAGTGCTTAACATATCAGTGTCAGGATTACTAGTTGATCCAGCATGTAGAATTGTGTCACATAGTTGACTAATAGGTAGCATATTACCGGGCCTTAGAATGGCCGGACTTAACGTACCAAAGAGTAGTCAGGATACTTGCTGAGGTCAAGGGATACAGAAAGAGACGCAACGATACGGGAAAGTCAGAAGTCAGGGATAACCGAATACAGGGAAGTCAAAATCAAAGCCAAAGTCAAAAACCAGAAGAAACTTGAATCAGGAAGGTGCTCTCGGACAACCACTCTGGAAACCATGACAAGGCACTGAGCAGGATGAGAACTGGGCCTAAATACCACTCCTCTGGATCTGTTAGGCTGTAATCAGCCTTTGACCCCAATGGCAGTTACCAGGTTGCCATTTGCATAATTGCTGCTTAGCACAAACCCTCCTGTGGATTTGATTGCTGCTCAGCACAACTTTTCCTGTCAGAACAGTAAATGTAATTAATCACATTTTTATATGCGGATGAATACATGAAAATCCGCAACTGCTTCAGAGGAACATTATTTGTTGTCAATTCCCATTCCATTGGTGCACCTTGCATATCAAGTATTTAGGGATCTCAATCAGGCTAACCCTACTGCCTACTATCAAATTAACTTTGTAACATTATTCAACACCATTAAGCAAGACTTAAAAAATGCAAACTACCTCCACATATCCTGGCTTGGAAGAATTGCAGTAATAAAGATAAACATTCTCCCACGGCTCTTGTATCTGTACCAGACTATACAGGTTGCCCTTCCGACAGCTCACTTCGCCTCCCTACGATCTTCCATTATAAGATATGTCTGGAGAAGGGGAGAGATCGAGACTCAGACATGAGATACTTTGTCTGCCAAGATGCTGACGAGGCTTGGCCTTTCCAGACTTCCGTATATACCACCATGCTACAGTGTTGCAAAGGATCCTGGAGTGGCATATTTACTCGCCACGTAAGCAATTGATCGCGTTAGAAAAGGGGAGATTTTCTCCTTTACTCCTGGAGACGGTATGGAATTTGAGGGGGGTAACATTGGATAGGTTGAACACAGATGAGGCCATCAGAGTCCCATAATCCCCATTGCAAACAACACCCAGATAGGAGGTGGTTTACCGTTGTAAGGCTCTCTCTATGCTGTACCCATACCTTTTGGTGGGACACTTTGAGAGCAAAACAACATTTTGTAGACAATGAAAATCAATTATTGAATCATAAAAACTCCTTCAGCTTCAGATATCAGAAATCTAACTAGAAGCTATTGTCATTGTGGTACAGGACGCCTGCTTTATTTCACAGGATATTCCAAGATGATGTCTCTAACCTCTGTTGAAGATGTGGGTTTGGAGAAGTAACAGTCAAACATATTAAGTGGGATTACCCTGCTATAGTGTTGTCCTGGGATGAAATTAGACTTCAGATCGGTTTAGGCGATACAGCACCTTTTGATTTGGTAACTGTCCTGTTGCACTTTATATCTGCTCCCGTCACAGCCTATAGGAAATCAATGTTACAAAATCTCCTTAATGCTGCCAAGTTCTTGTGCACTGGAAACAAGATAGAGCCCCTACAATTGAACAATGGATGGATAGGGTGGAAGACATTCTCATTGTCAGAATCTATGCACACTTCTTTGCTGGGAACTGGCATGAGGCATGTTGAACGCTGGCAACCCTAGTTGGAGTTTGTGGCATTGAGGGACACTGGGATGGTCGGGTGGACTCGGGTGGACACGGGCCTTATGACTGTGGGGTGCCCCTGTGTCATCTTTATTTTCTCAAAGCTGCATCATTGTTTTTCTGTTTTCCTTTTTACTGTTCTCTGGAAGCCACAATTTTAAGAGGATATAGATGTTAGGTAGATATGAGAGTGTCACGCCCTGAGCTGGGAGAAAAACTCTCTCTTAGATATAGCCTTAAACTACACCTAGACTTTGTATCACATATATTGAAAGCAACTTTAACAGGGTAGTATGGTGGAGTATGGCCTTTTTTCAACCCATGTATCATACACACCTACATTGAGGCAAAAACATTGTCTCTTTACTAATGTAGAAAGATAAGTCCTGCGCTCATTCCCATCACTGGGCGGCAGCAATGACTACAGTACACATCAGCCCCAATATATGGTAAAAAACAAAGAAAACTAGTTACCTGGGCTCTCTCCTAAATCCCTATGTATTTTTAAACAAATGGAGGTTTTTTAGTTAGTTATGGCCATGAGAGGATGAGCCCACCTGCCAAAGTCAAGGCAGACCTTCTAGGTGGATCCTAACTCTAACCATTCACCTTGCTTCCTTGAGCCTCTGGCAAAAATCTCTATGTTCTGGCTGTGCGAAATGCTTCCCTAAATATTTTTTCTTACTGAAATTTTCCTAAAGCACACCATGACATGAACTGAATTCTGCATTTTTCCATCCCCCCCCCCACACCGTTCCCCCTAAAAAATCCATCTTCACAAGTATTTTCCTTAATCCTCCTTTTGAATTTCGTGCCCCATTTAGTGTATCTTATTCCCCTTTAGTCTTACTGCTAAAGCCCTTTAGTATATCTTATCCAACATTTTTTCCCTTTGTTTGTCTCTTACTTCCCTCCATCTCCTTTGTGCGTATCTTTCTACCCCAGTCCCTTTGTGTGTCACTTCCCATCCCCTAAACCCTTTGTATCTCTTTCTCCCCTTCCCCAGTCTCTCTGTGTGCCTGTTCCACCAGCCCCTTTTGTGTAACTATTTCTCCCCTTCCCCATCCACTATTTTTTTTTTATCCCTTGCTCCTCCATGTGTCTCTTTCTCTCCCTAGTCTCTTTTGTGTCTCTTTTTTTCCAAAGCCCCCCTATGTCTCCTTGTGTCCTCCCAGCCCCTCTGGGTGTCTCCCCCAGCCACTGTCTCTCTTTTTCCCATTTCATAGCCCCTGTCTGTCTCTTTTGCCCCTTCCCCAAACCCTCTTATGTCCCTTTGTCCCCCCACAGCCCATCTGGGTTTCTCTCCCCTAAGCCACTGTCTGTCTCATTTGCCCTTTCCCTAGCTCCTGTCTCATTTTTGCCCCTTCCCAAGCCCCTTTGTGTCTCTTTATGTCATTCCAGCCCCTCTGGGTGTCTCTCCCTTTACGCACCATGTCATTATATTTTGCTTCTTGCCCTATCTGTCTCTTTGGCCCCTTTCATAGCTCCTGTCTGTCTCTTTGCCCTTTCCCCAGCCTATTTGTGTCCTCTGGGTGTCTCTCACCCCAAGCCAATGATTTTCTATTTCACCCCTTCTTCAAGGTTTCCTTTCTTCATCCTGTGCCTGCTCACATTACTGTGCAGTGCGGCCGAGACATGGACCGTGGTAGAGGAGGTTTGGTATCCTCTACCAGGTCTGACCGGTACCAGTTCGCCTCTCTCTGTGGGCACTTTCTGTCAGACCGGGTAGAGGATACAGAAGCTGTGCCGCCTTATGGTTGCACCAGCACTGGTTCTGTGAGAAATTACAACAGATAGCAAATAGTAAATTGAGATGATTGTTTACTGGCAGTTCATACCTATAGTTCACAATATATAAATTATAAAACGTTCTAGAGGCTGTAAATTACTACAGTGCACCTTTACCATCTAATGCATGTGGTATCAGAATCTTAATTACTATTTCTCACAGTATACCACTCACAAAGTAATTGTAACAATTGTTACTTTATTATTTTATAAAATTCATAAAATGATTATTAAGGCAATTACTTTAAAACCTGTTGATTAACCTTTTACAATAAAACAACCCACAGAATTCAACCTTTAGAATACCGAAAACTACTGGCTTTTATTTTTACAATTGATGAGATTAATAACAACCCAGAACTTTTACCCAATATCACTCTGGGTTACCACGTGTTCGACTCTTGTGGAAAAACTCACAAATCTATAAAAAATATCTTCCAAATACTGTCTGGGGAGAACAAGGAAGTTCCAAATTATTCCTGTCGGAAACTGGACAAACTAGCTGGATTTATAGGAGATAAACTGTCTGTTACAACCATCCCGATGGCACAAATTCTGAGTCTGTACGGTTACTTGCAGGTAATATTTCTGGGAAATGGATTAACAAGTTACATTGTAAACACAAATAGTCTAATTTTATGAATGCATATCATGAAATATAATGTTACTCCTCTAGTATTTACCTAAAGTGGGCAGTATTACATTTTGCAACCCCTTGCACTAAGGAAAATGAAAAGCAGATCAGGTAAGCCCGAGGAGCTCCATATTTATCCAAATTGGAGAGCTTTTATTTACTCCTTTTAGCTGTCTTAGGCCCAACCAATACTGTCTCCCACTATCACATGTGTACCTTCTTTTCAGTATATATTTTACAACATAAAAATAATACTAAATAAATCATCTCTAGTACCTGCCATCTGCTACACTTTTCTCTACTAATGCAATGTTTAGTTGGACTGGTGAAGAATATGATATTGGATAGTTTCTATTTATTCACAAAATGTAGCTGATTTTTATGACAGAAGTGCTAAGTGTAAATGTTGGCATCCAGTTAGCCAGTATTCAATAGACTTGTGTAAGGAAAACAAATTTAGTTTGTCAAAAATGATTCTTTCGAAAAAAATAAAAAATAATTGCTTGGATGAACCGCAATTCGTCTAAGCGACATTTCGGTTCAAATTTCATTCTTTTGCTTGTTTCAGGAAAAAAAAAAACATTTGGAAGAAACTAAATGGAAAGAAAACATGCCTATCAGTGTACTACCATGTCAAAATGTTTTGGAAATTGTGACGGGAGCAATCTCGCCACATTGCATTGGAGAAGCCTGGTTGCCCACCTGCTGCCTTTGGACTATGGACCGGCAGTTAAACGGTTAATTTTACTGTGCAGAAAGGTTTATTCATGCCTTTCTGCACAGCCGTTCGGTAGATTCTGTCTACCGCACGAACTGCCTTCTGTTAGCCTCCCCAGAGCCATGGGGAGCCGGCAGGCGCTGTTAATTGGCCACCCAGAAGCTAGCATGTGCCTTCAATCTACCTCCCGGAAGCCGAGGTTAACCGCGGCTTAATGAGCGTGTGCAGTCAATTGACCTCCCAGTAGCTGCAGTTAACCGCAGCTTAATTGACTGTTTCTGGGTGGCCGCGATTACACTTAGCGGCCGCTAGGTGGCGGCGTTATGGAGCTCCCCGGATGGCCAGCAGTGCTCAGCCTGGAATCAGTGCACTAAAAGCAGACACTTTTATGTGCAGGCACCGCTGAGCCTCCAGCACACTGGTTCCTATTCGTGCGATTTAGCCAAACACCGTTTAATTCGGTAGTTTGTATATGTGAATGTGCTAACCCAGATAGCTATGCCATGGAGCTAATTCGTGTAATTAAAGACTCTGGCTCCATGGCAATTGAACTGTGTGAATAGGATCTGAGCACTATTCAGTAGTTTTGTGTGCTCAGATCCCAGCTATCTGGGGATATGTGACATGTCTTTGTTTTATGTATAAAATTTAATATTATATGTTTTAATGTATTTTACTGTATTTGGGTCCCCACGTGTATAATGGAGTTTGCCTCTGTCCTGGGAGATGATTGAATTACTTCTCAATTATCTCCAGGATAGAGGAGGGAAATTAGGATGCATTGTGGGGATGTTGTACTTCTGTGTGTCTGAAATGTGATACATGTCTGTCTGTGTTACAGTCTTCCATCTGGTCCCCGAGGGGAGTGTTCACCAGGTGGGAGACCTGCATAAATACTGGACGGGTAGCCCTGAATAAACAGACCACTGCTTGACCCTCAACACGTAGCTTTGTCTCGTTCTTGGGAGTATTTACTGTATGCTGTTAGAGACTGATTGCCAGGAGTGTAAGCTGATTGTCTGCTTTTCCTGTTCGTCTGCTAGAAGCTATTTGTGAGGTTCCAGTTCGGGAGTTGGAGTGCTATTTTGTATCCAGTTTGGGAGTTTGGTGTTCTGCAGTATCTGTGCCTGTATATCTGGAAGGGGAAGATCTCCTAAACACCGGTTTAACCCCTTTATGCCTGGGGGTGCTGTTACAGAAATATTATGCATTTTTGCAATGCAATTGTGAGTTGTCATAATTACATCAATATTTTAAAAAAATATTAAAGTAAAACTATAGGTGCCCAGACTACTTAGTCTCAGTGAAGTTGTCTGGATACAGTGTACTTGTCCCCCTTAGTCCAAGAATGTAAAACATTACATTGCAGTTCTACAACTGCCTCTAGTGTCTGTCAAACAGACAGCCACTAGAGACACTTCATAGCGTTTGATGGAGTCAAGCAAAATCCCATAGGAAATGATTGCTTTCCTTTAGGGAAGGCCCAATGTGCATGCAGCGTTCATTGAGCATTAGGTCCTCCCAATAGCTGATGTTGGAGGAGGCAGAGCATGACGCAGTACCAAGGCACATAAGTGCTGGGATTGGGTAAGTGAATAAAGGGTTAACCATTTATAACACTGGGGGAAGGGAGGGCAGAGGAACAAGTTGGTGTTTAGAATACATCTTTGTTTTCCTAACATTAAAGTGTTCCTTTAAATAAGGACGATTGATTTTATTAATATGTGTAACTAAAAGTGTAAAACGCCATGCACGTAGTGAGGGGCCGGAGTCATGGACTCTTAGGGGATTGAGTATGTTGAGTATGGGGGAAACCACCCAGACTGCCCAGAGATTTATTCTCAAGACTTACCTAGTTACTGGCGCTGAGTTTGCTGAACTGAGCATATGGATGATTGGTAAACTCGATAAAGTCCCTTTGGCATAAGAGTCGTTTGTTACTCACCGTCTCTATTGAAGGCTCATTAGCGTGGTGCCGTGCTACTGTTCCGGAGGCTGTAACCTTTCAAGTGGCCTGACTGCTAATCTCAGCTTTGCACGGCTTGATCGTTGTCTGCCCGTACCGGCCGGGGACCGAACGCTACACGTGAGGGATCCTTGGCGTTTACGCAAACTCAACGCTTGCGCCGAAGAGCTAAGAGTGGTAAGAGTTATAATTAATATTCCTATTGACGGACACCAATCAGATAAGAATTATTTTTTCTTTTTTTATGTCCTTATTGCTTCAATACTATACTTTTACATACTCTCTTGCTACTTTACTAAGACACATTTTTTTTTTTTTTTAGATATTGGGAAGGGAAAAACCTTATAAGTGAAGGCAAGAGTAAAAAAGAGGGAATATAATCTAGAAGGAAGGAAGGGCAGGAAGAGACTCAAAGTAAATATGGAGAAGAGAGAGGATACTTGAAAGTAAATAAAGAGTTAGTGAAGAAGGGGAATAAAGAAAGATCCCACAAAATAAAATTACTTATTAAAGTATAAAATCAATGAGACTGAATGTCAAACAAGATTTTAAAGTCATCTAACTCTAATATTCTCCTGAACCCTTCTATAAAATAAATTCTCTCAACCTTCACATTATTACATTCGATCTGCGTCTCGATCGGCTACTAAAAAGATAGGTTTGGTTTTAAGTGCATCATCTAAATATGATAAAAAAAGAGACAAAACAGGATAACAACTTAGATGTATATTTGCCTCAGCAAGATAAGGAAAAGAGAAATCCTTCCACTTTTTTAACATCAATTTTGGAACCTTCCTTTACAGATACCATTAACCCCTTAACGCCGTTACGGCGTTCTATGCCGTCCCGGCTTTAAAGGGCTTTAAAGCCGTTGCGACGGCATAGAACGCCGTAACGGCTTGCAGCCCCTGGAGGTCCGGCGTACTCACCTCTGCCGCGATCCTCTTCTGGAGGGCTGCCTGACAGCCCAGGCAGCCCTCCCCCGGCAAATGAGGCCCCCGGGGGCCATGTGATCGCTCTCAAAGAGCGATCACATGGCCCCCTATAGCTGGCTATGGATCTGCCAGCAGAGGGGTGTCTACAATATTAGACAGTCCCCCTGCTGGTAGGTAGTGTAAAAAAAAAATAATTAACATGTTATAAACTAAATTAAATGCCTTTTTATATATAGAATATATGCATATATATATATATATATATAATATATATATATATATATATATATATATATTATATATATGTAAAGTCATACATAATGTATTTTAATATTAATATTAGTATATATATATATATTAGTATTAAAATACACTTAGAATGACGTTACATATATATAATATTTAGATATATTATATATATAATAGATCTACATATATATATTATATATATACGTATAATTACAATAATAAATCAATAAAATAATTAAATTAATAAATAAAATATTGAAACAAAATTTAAAATAAATTATATTTTCATATGTAATTTCATTCTAACTGTATTTTGTTATTAATATATATATATATATATATATATATATATATATATTGGAAACAGAATACACTTAGAATGACATTCTATATATATCTATCTATATATAAAATACAAATCACCGCAAATATATATTTAGAGATAAATACATATAATTACATAAAAGATTACATTAGTATACACGTAGAATTTAAATACCTATAAATGCATATATATTAAAATTCTACATGTATATTTAAGTAATTTTTTACATAATTATGTAATTTGATTAATTAAAATTTGATTGACATGCCTGACAACACAGGGAGAAAGTGCAGAGAATTTAATTCGCAAGCACTAAATTTACCCTGTAACTCTCCAAGACACCATAAAACCTGTATATAGGGGGCACTGTTTTACTCTGGAGACTTCGCTGAACTCAAATATTAGTGTTTAAAACTGGTAAACTGTATTACAACAATGATATTTTAAGTAAAAGTGACGTTTTTTGCATTTTTTACAAACAAACTGCACTTTTATGGACTATATTATTGTTGTAATACAGTTTACCAGTTTTAAACACTAATATTTGAGTTCAGCGAAGTCTCCAGAGTAAAACAGTGCCCCCTATATACAGGTTTTATGGTGTCTTGGAGAGTTACAGGGTAAATTTAGTGCTTGCGAATTAAATTCTCTGCACTTTCTCCCTGTGTTGTCAGGCATGTCAATCAAATTTTAATTAATCAAATTACATAATTATGTAAAAAAATTACTTAAATATACACGTAGAATTTTAATATATATGCATTTATAGGTATTTAAATTCTACGTGTATACTAATGTAATCTTTTATGTAATTATATGTATTTATCTCTCTATATATATATATGCGGTGATTTGTATTTTATATATAGATAGATATATATAGAATGTCATTCTAAGTGTATTCTGTTTCCAATATATATATATATATATATATATATATATATTAATAACAAAATACAGTTAGAATGAAATTACATATGAAAATATAATTTATTTTAAATTTTGTTTCTAATATTTGTGTTTAGTGAAATCTCCTGAGAATAACAGTACCCCCCATGTACAGGTTTTATGGTGTTTTGGAAAGTTAGAGAGTCACATATAAGGCTTGCATTTCATTTTTTAGACATTGAAATTTGCCAGATTAGTTATGTTGCCTTTGAGACCATATGGTAGCCCAGGAATAAGAATTACCCCCATGATGGCATACCATTTGCAAAAGTAGACAACCCAAGGTATTGTAATTGGGGTATGTCCAGTCCTTTTTAGTAGCCACTTAGTCACAAACACTGGCCAAATATTAGTTTTTTGCTTTTTTCACACAAAAACAAATATGAACGCTAACTTTGGCCAGTGTTTGTGACTAAGTGGCTACTAAAAAAGACTAAACATACCACACGTTCAATACCTTGGGTTGTCTACTTTTTCAAATGGTATGCCATTATGAGGGTAATTCTCATTCCTGGGCTACCACACCGTCTCAAAGGTAACATTACTAATCTGGCAAATTTCAATTTGAAAATGGAACGTTCTATATTTGACCCTGTAACTTTCCAAAACACTATAAAACCTGTTAATGGGGGGTACTGTTGTCCTCGTGAGACATCGCTGATTACAAATATGTGCTTTTTTCGCAGTAAAACAGTATTATGACATTTACAGCTAAAATGTGAGGTGGAACTACAAATTAAAAAAAAATAAAAACAAATCTCACAGTTTTTTAAATTTTATTCATAATAAATTATGTTTCATATATAAATATTTATATGAAATGAAAGCCCTGTTTCTCCTGAACAAAATTATATATAATAAGTGTGGGTGCATTTAATATGAAATAGGTGAATTACGGTTGAACAGACATATAGCGCAAATTCCAGTTTTTGTTTACGTTTTGTTTTGATCAGAATATTCATTAGGCCTAGTTTTTTCTTAATTTTTATCCACTCTTCCAAAATTTGAAATAATATCGTAGATTTCTTGAACATATTGGTTAAAGAATTATTTGTAACTGTCCACATCGCGAATTGCAATGTGTCAGTTTGCACCATTTCAGACTCTAAAATATACCATGGTTCGAGGACCTGCACAGGATCCTGAAGAAGATAAATATGTCTAATAATATTTGCGTAATAACTATAGGTAATACTAGGGTAATTTAGTCCACCATTAGACAATTTTTTAGTTAAGATTTTTTGAGCAATTCTGGGTTTTTTATTATTCCAAATAAAATTGTTAAAACTGGCTTGGATCATAGCCAACCAAGGCCCCGGTATTTTGAGTGGCATCATAGAGAACATAAATAGCCATTTCGGCAAAATGTATGAATTAATAATATTAATTTTACCTTGCCAGGAAGTTTCTAAATTTTTCCATCTTTTAAGTTTGAAATTCATCTTTCTCATGAAAAACATTGTATTCCTCTCCATTATGTCTGTCACATTGGCGGTTATGAGGAGTCCCAGATAGTTTAATTCCACATCAGTCCATATAAATTTATAAGAATGGGTTAAGATGTTTGCCATATCACTATCGAAATTCAAAAACATTGCTGTGGTTTTAGTTACATTTAATTTAAAGTTCGACAAATTGGAGTACCTTTTAATTTCCTTCATTAGCGTTTTTAAAGAGGACTCTGGAGATGTAAGAGTGAGTAACGCATCATCCGCGTATAATGATATCTTAATATCCATCAAGTTCGTTTGGACACCTTGGATTAGGGGATTATTCCTAATATTAATTGCCAAAGGCTCGATAGACAATATATACAGCAGGGGGGAGAGAGGACAACCCTGTCGTGTACCATTTTTGAGTGCAAACCACCCTGCCGTAATATTTGGACCCACCGTTCTAGCAGTGGGGGAGGAGTATAGGGCCGTAATGGCGTTATGTATCCAGCCCGTGAACCCAAAAGCGATAAGGAGTTCACTGAGGTAGCCCCACCCGACCCTGTCGAAAGCTTTCTCAGCATCCAACGACAGGGCCAGGAAGGGCCTCCCATTTCTATTAGCCCAGTCCAAAGTATCGATTATTCTCCTAATATTGTTGGATACTTGCCTACCCGGCACAAACCCTATCTGATCTGGATGGATCAGCGTCGCAACAATAGACTTAATTCTATCCGCGATAATGGCCGCGTAGATCTTCATGTCCACATTAATCAAGGCTATAGGTCTATAGTTACTAGGATTGTGACTGGGTTTATCAGGTTTCAGTATCGGAACAATATTGGCCTGTAGTAATTCAGTTGGAAAAGATTTATTTAGAGCTATTTGATTAAACATTTCTGTTAGAGGATTAATTAATAGGGACTGCATTTGTTTATAATATTTATTCGTGAAGCCATCGGGGCCCGGAGTTTTGTTAGTAGGAAGTCTATTTATTTGAAATTTGACTTCATCAGCCGAGATGATCCTATTTAACATTAGTAGATCCTGCGGTGTAACTTTTGGGATCTGGGTTTCGGCAAGATAGTTTTGTATATCTTTTTGATTGGGCGACAATTTAAGATTATACAGATCTTCATAGAATTGATTAAATCTGTCCCCTATTTCAGCCGGTGTCGAATAGATCTTTTGGCCATCCGTCAGTTGTTCCACCCTGTTTTTTGCATACTGATTTCGTAGTCTTTTAGATAAGTTCTTATTGGCTCTATTACCAGTATAGTAATTTTTTAGTCTTAGTTTATGGATATTTAATTGAATTTTTTGTTCCACTTTAAGATTAATTTGTTTTTGTAGCCCATTTAACCTAGTTTTTGTTTCTGCGGCAGGATTTTGTTTGTTTAGTTTAGATAAATTATAAAACTCAATATATAAATCAGTTAGGGTCTTCCCGTTTTTGGACCTCATTATATGTGCTAATTTAATTAGGTAGCCACGCATAACTGATTTGTGAGTGCACCAATTGTTTGCAGGCGAAGTATCGGATGAGTTGTTTTCTAACCAAAAGAATTTTAATAATTGGGTTATTTCTTCCTTATTCTTCGGGTCATTTATGAGGGCGTCATTCAATCTCCAAGTATTATACCCCCTTGTGGATTTGTTACCAAAGTCTAATAAAATAAGGCTATGATCCGACCATAGACTCTCCTTAATTTCGCTTGATTTGCATAAGGGTATCACATTGGCCTCTAATAAACAAAAATCAATACGAGCGTATGAACCATGCACGCACGATTGATGGGAATAGTCTTTATCCGTTGGATGTAATAATCTCCATATGTCATGAAGGTTATATTGTTTACAAATATTTTTTAATTTCTTAGATTGTTTGGCAGTTCTTTTATCGTTTGTAGTAGCAGAGATATAAGTTTTATCCATTATGGGATCTCCCACACAGTTAAAATCTCCTGCTATTATTAAATACCCCTTAGCTACTTTGTCCACTCTATCCATTATTGATGCAAATTTTGACATAGGGTCAACATTCGGTAAATAAACATTTACTAAGGTATAGATCTTTTTATCCATTACGCATACAATAATTATATATCTGGCTTCTTGGTCTAGTTCAATATATTCAATTACCAATTCAATATTACTATTGAAGACGACTGCAACTCCTCTTTTTTTCTTGTCTCTTAAAGAAGCGTGTACAATATTGGTAAATTTAACCCCGCCCCATCTTTGTTTAAGATCTTGCAACCAGTGAGTTTCCTGTAAGAATGCCACTTGAATGTTATGTTCACTAAGGGTATCATATAATCTACTCCTTTTTTTGTTCGTATTTAAACCTTGAACATTTAAAGATAAAAATTTTAACATCTGTGTCTATCAGAAAATTAAACAGGTGTATTTATATTCAAACCCCCAGTCACCCCACATAGGAGTACTCTTGTCATTTTTTGCCATTCCTTTGTCCATGAATTCAAAAGCTCTGAGCGTGGGATAACATAAACAAACATAATAGAAAAAAAAACCAACCAAAAAACAGACAACAAAAAACTCCATCACATTAAAATTGGATCGAACAAGATCCAACATGGTCATCCAACATACAGCTAGATTTAGAAAGAAGGTGATTCTTTCTGCTCTATTTTAACCGTAGATTTCCGATAGTAATAGAAATCAACGTCAACAATGTAGTATTACTACACCAAGAGGGGCGAGCCTACCACCGGGCCCAGAAAAAAACGCCTTAGAGAAAACCACTTTATCGCATCGAAGGGGAGAAAGAGAGAGAAAAAAAAAAAAAAAAAAATTTTCCCTTTCAGGACATAAATCATTTATATCGTTTAAACCAAATCAACTTCTCACATTAATATATTAATGAGACAACATCATATCAGCTATTAAAAATATATATACACTGTGTTTTTTTCTTTGCATTATATCATTGTTTCAGTGTGTATCTAAGTATATCCCTTCTTATTGGTCTACAGAAAATTGCCCTCCTAGTGCAAGTATATGTGGTAACAATTTATGTGATATAATACTACCCTAACAACAATTTCCAATCCTATCCCATTTACCGAAAATTATATCCCCATGTAGATTTATATTTTATCAATGTACCTCACTGAGGTCTTTTCTTATTTCTCACTACTGTGTCTCTTTGTTGTTTTAAGTTATATCCTTTTTCCATGTATCTTTAAACCCATGTGTGTCATTATATTTGTGTTACTCCCGTATTTGAGTGCCGTTGTAAATTAAATTATGATACAGCAATTATTACTATACAAACATTTTGGTCAAATTCTTGTCAAATTGTTTACCATCGCCTTAGTGTTAAGACCCATATTACCGGCTATTGTTTATAATAGCCCTTTCATTAGGAGCCCTTTCCATATACTCCTCAGAACGTGAAAAATTATTTACTACTTAACACTTGTTAGGTCAGAATTAATGCTCACCTAACAATTATAGGGGTTATTTCTGATATATTCCCATTATCTCAACCAAAAACCACCTACATATCCTTAACACCATATCCTATTACGCCCAAGAAAAGAGGAAAAAAAAAAAAAAAAAAAAAAAATTCCCTTTAAGGACATAAATCATTTATATCATTTAAACCAAATCGACTTCTCACATTAATATATTAATGAGACTACATCATATCTTCTGTTTGAAGTATATATACACTGTGTTTTTTTTCTTTACGTTATATCGTTTTTTCAATGTGTATCTAAGTATACCCCTTCTTATTGGTCTACAGAAAATTGACCTCCTAGTGCAAGTATATGTGATAACAACTTATGTGATATAAAACTGCCCTAGCAACAATTTCCAATCCTGTCCCATTTACCGAAAATTATATCCCCGTGTGGATTTTTATTTTATCAATGTACCTCACTGAGGTCTTTTCTTATTTCTCACTACTGTATCTCTGTGTTATCTTAATTTGTATCCTTTTTCCGTGTATCTTTAAACCCGTGTATATCATTATATTTGTGTTACTCCCATATTTGAGTCGAACCTTGCTGTGAAATAGTGTCGTTCTAGATTAAATTGAATTATGATACAGCAATTATTACTATACATACATTTTGGTCAAATTCTTGTCAACTTATTTACCATCGCCTTAGTGTTAAACCCATATTACTGGCTATTGTTTGCGATAGCCCTTTCATTAGGAGCCCTTTCCATAACTCCTCACAACGTGAAAAAATCTTTACTACTTAACACTTGTTAGGTCAGAATTAATGCTCACCTAACAATTATAGGGGTTATTTCTGATATATTCCCCTTATCTCAACCAAAGACCAGCTGCATATCCTTGACACCATGTCCTATTGCACCCGAGAGAAGAAAAAAAAAAAAAAAAAAGAAAAAAAAAGAAAAGAAGAATTCCCTTTCCCCTTCTTTCCTTATAATATCAGATACTAGCCCTGGCCCCTGACTCCGCTATTTACAAAGTCAATTTGTTCGCTTTCAGCCAGTCCAGCAGTTTGGTATTTGACTCAAATACCTCTCTTTTCCCTTCAAACGACAGGCTTATTTTGGGCGGATAAAGCCACCTATATTTTATCTCATGACGTCTGAGAAGTTGAATTGCTGGATTAAACATTTTCCTTTTTGCTCTCGTCTCGAAGGATAAGTCCTGGAATACTTTTACGCTTTGAAAACTGCCCGAGGTTGGGTGATTCTCTCTTACGGCTTTCCACACTTTTTCTTTATAGTCGTCTGTATTAAAACATGCAATGATATCTCGCGGCGCATCGTTCTGGATGGATTGAGGTTTGAAAAGTCTGTGGCACCGTTCTATTAAATGATTATGTGAATTAGACTCCACCCCCAACGCAGAAAAATATTCCATCAGGGTTTGTCTCACATCTTCTGGTCTTCCCTTTTCTGCTATATTTCTAAAACGCAGATTTTTACGTCTAGACCGGTCTTCGATAGCGTTCAATTTAGACTCCAGGTCCAAAATCTTATGATTGGCCGTTTGGCAGTCTTCAGCTAGATTTTGTACATTAAATTCCAGCTCTTTAATTTGGTCCTCAAACTTGTCTATCTTTGCCGCAAGTACATTTATTTCTTGTTTAATTTCTGATTTTATTTCTGTGGCTGTTGTAGCCAACTCCATTTTGATCTGTTGCAAGTTGTCCTTTAAGGTAGAACAAAAAAAAGTGATTGTTAACGGCTCTTTATTGATCTCCGTATCCACGCATTCCACGCTAACGTCTGTGTCATTCATCATCTGTTTGGAGTTTTTATGTTGGGGAGAGAAGTAAGTTGATAGAGATTTATCTTGCGTTGTATCTTTTTTGTCCTTCCTCAAGGAGGATTTTGTGTCATGTGTCTTTTTAGCAGCCATATTCAGGAGGCACTTAAGGTCATATACAGTATATAATACTATACAATTGCTTCCAATATTTGATGAATTTGATGAATATTAGGTGGATTATATTTAGCAGTAATATATTTAGCGGATATATTGCCACTTGATATTTTTACAAATCCTTCGAATGCAAAGGATCGAGAGAAGAAAAAAAAAAATCCACATCCACTATATTGGTCCCAAGGTGCAATTTTAATGTTCTGTACTGTATATTTCACGGTTTAAACATATTATGCTCATATTGTGCACTCATGATAAATTATACCCTTGGGACAACTTTTAGCATTAGGTTGTAGCCCTTTCCTCTTTTCTTTCTCTTTCTCTGTCCCTCTAATAGTTCAGTTACAGAATATGGTCGGAATAGGCATTATTAAAGGCATTGAAGGCATTATTAAAGGCTTCAGACTTCAGGCTTCAGGCTATTTTACCATGCAGAGGCAGAATACGCTGAAAATTTTAGTCTTCACATACCACACAACAAGTTGAAACAGCACAGCGGCTGATATATATTACCGCACTGAAGCGTCGTTGGGACTCCGATTATTTCAATTTTCAGCGTGGCTGTTGTTTTGGGGGCTGAACCACTTGGGTCCGGGCATCCGGCGTGTGTATAAGGCTGTCGTCTCTATCCACATTCAGGGCTGCAAAGTTCGGACTGCCGCCTATAGAGTTTCGGATTACTGCAGTGCGCAGTTCTAAGTCCCCCCTTTGAGTATTACCAAATTCCTGGCATGCGATTTGAAAAGCCAGTTGCTGGTATACGGTATGAAAGCAAGTAAAAACTTAATGGTGCTCGCGGTCGTCTCTCGCCGGGCGCGCCATTACATGGCAGACCGCCCCTCCTCCTCCGTCATCCCGCCGTCAGCACGCCTCCGCACGTCCGCACGTCATGACGCCCCCCCTAATTGGCCAACTTTTTAATGAATTTTATAGTAAACTGTATAATCTTGACACCTCCCAAAATAAGAATGAAATAAAACAATATCTAGCAAATACAATCATTCCCACGATCACTAACTCGGATATAGATCAACTTAATTGCAAGTTTACAACAACTGAAGTAGAAAGGGAAATAGACAGACTGGAATTGCTAAAGACACCTGGCCTGGATGGATTCAGTAACCTTTTTTATAAAAGTATGAAGAAAGAAATAACTTTACCCCTTACGGATTTATTTAATAGGCATGTGCATGGGAAAAAAATTTGTTTCGGTTCGACATTCCGAAATTCGGGACTTCGGCAATTCGGGACTTCGGCACTTCGGAAATTCGGTCATTTCGGAACTTTGGGACCTCGGCAATTCGGCACTTTGGCATTTCGGAACTTCGGCAACTTCGGCACTTCGGGACTTCGGAACGTCTCTTGCTGCCCACGGTATTAGGGAGTTATCTACCAAAAGGCTGAAAGACCTAAATTGGTCTTTCAGCCAAATTTACTAATACTAAGTAAAAATTACTTAGTATTAGTAAATTGTGCCCCTACTCGCTATACCGCTAGTAGGGGCATGTCTAGTAAGCAGTGAGCAGCAAGTGGCTGCTCACTGTAAAAAAAAAATAAAAAAAAAATAAAAACTGGGCGGTGGGTGGGGGCCCTAAAATAAAATAATGGGGGACCTAATGTCCTCCCCCCGGCTCCCACCCCTGAGCGGTGGGGGGGGCCCTAAATTAGAATGAGGGGGGAGGAACTTATGTCCTCCCCCCTGCCCCCCACCCCTGAGCGGTGGGTGGGTGCCCTAAATAAAAAATACATTAAACCCTCCTCCCCAAGTGACTAGGGGTCACCCAAACCCCTGGTCACCCCCCTCCCCCCAAAAATTAACCCCTACCTACCTACCTCACCCTAAAAATTATGAGGGGGGACCATTTAACTAATTACCGGAAAAAAAAACTTACCATTTGATGTTTTCTTTATTCTAAAATCTTCTGTTTTTCAGCCCCCAAAAAGGCCAAATAAAAAGCCATAATAACCGACGCACTTAAAAAAAAAAAAAAAAACAAGCGCAAAACAAATAATCCTTCTTCACCCGGCGAGGGCTCCGTGCAGACTGAGCTCTGCAGGGCGGGGGAAGGCTTATAAAGCCTTACACCGCCCTGGAATTAGATTTAATTTAAGCCATCCAATCAGAGTCCTCTGACAGGTAAGTCTCTACATTTACCTGTCACAGCACTCTGGTTGGTTTGAAATCCACCAATCAGAGTGCTCTGTGTCATTTTACACAGCGTGGGGAAGTTCTTTGGAATTTTCCCACGCTCTGTAATTTGACTCATAACTCTCTGATTGGTGGATTAAGTAGCCAATCAGAGAGTTATGAGTCAAATTACAGAGCGTGGGAAAATTCCAAAGAATTTTCCCATGCTGTGTAAAATGACAGAGAGCACTCTGGTGGATGTCAAACCAACCAATCAGAGTGCTGTGACAGGTAAATGTAGAGACTTACCTGTCAGACTCTTCATTTACCTGTCAGAGCACTCTGATTGGATGGCTTAAACCCACCAATTCAGAGTGCTCTGAGCCTAATTGCAGGGTGGGGCAAGACTTTAGAAGCCTTCCCCCGACCTGCAGAGCTCAGTCTGCGCGGAGCCCTCGCCGGGTGAAGAAGGATTATTTTTTTTTGCGTTAGTTTTTTTTTTTTCTTTAAGTGCGTCGGTTATTATGGCTCTTTATTTGGCCTTTTTTGGGGCTGGAAAAAGAAGATTTCAGAAGAAAGAAAACATCAAATGGTAAGTTTTATTTATTTTCAGGTACTTAGTTAAATGGTCCCCCCCCCTCATTATTTTTAGGGTGAGGGGGTAGGTAGGGGTTAATTTTTTTGGTGAGGGGGGTGACTAGGGGTTTGGGACCCCTAGTCAACCGGGGGAGGGGGGTTATTTTTTAACTTAGGGCCCCCATCCACTGCTCAGGGGTGGGGGCCAGGGGGGAGGACATTAGCTCCCCCCCAATTAGTATTTTAGGGCCCCCACCAACTGCTCAGGGGTGGGGGCCAGTTGAGAGGACATTAGGCCCCCCTAATTAGTATTTTAGGGCCCCCACCCACAACTCAGGGGTGGGGGCCATGGGAGAGGACATTAGGTCCCCCCCTAATTTGTATTTTAGGGCCCCCATGCACCGCTCAGGGGTGGGGATCAGGGGGGAGGACATTAGGTCCTCCCCCCTCATTCTAATTTAGGGACCCCACCCACCGCTCAGGGGTGGGGGCCAAAGGGGAGGACATTAGGTCCCCCCTAATTAGTATTTTAGGGTCCCCACCCACCGCTCAGGGGGGAGGACATTAGGTCCTCCCTCCTCATTCTAATTTAGGGCCCCCACCCACCGCTCAGGGGTGGGGGCCAGGGGGAGGACATTAGGTCCCCCCATTACTTTACTTTAGGGCCCCCACCCACCTTTCAGAGGTGGGGGCCGGGGGGGCAATAGGTCCCCCCTTCAGGTTAGGAGGGGGAGGGGGGACTTTTTTTTTTTTTTACAGTGAGCAGCCATTTGTTGCTCACTGTTTAATAAACATGCCCCTACTCGCGGTATAGCGAATAGGGGCATAATTTACTAATACTAAGTAATCTTTACTTAGTATTAGTAAATTTGGCTGAAAGACCAATTCAGGTCTTTTAGTAGATAGCTCCCTAATACCATGGGAATTAGGGAGTTATCTACCTATTCATTCCTGTCATTACACTGACTGGCCAAGTAACTTACATTTGATATGAATGCGTGTTACTTGATTGTTGTAAGTGTTGCAAATGCTTACAGCTGAATCCTGGCTATGTTTGTATACTTTTTATTTAAAATTGTATACAGTGTAACATTCTTCTTCTTCCACTGGGTAAGTATATTAGTACTTGGGCAATACTGTGCTTCGGAACTGCGGCACTTCGACACTTCGTAAATTGAGTAATTTCGGAACTTCGGGACCTCGGTAATTCGGCACATGAGCAATTCGGACATTTGGAAGCATCTGAATGTCCGAATTGCCCGAAATTAGTCCGAATTCATATTCGGCCCAAAACGAATTGCACATGTCTATTATTTAATGAAAAAAAAAGCTACAATCCCAGGTAAACTTCTACAAGCAAACATTCTTCCAATCTTAAAACCTGATAAAGATCCTACAGACGTTAGAGATTATAGACCAATTTAATGAATAAATACAGATTTGAAAATATATGCAGCAATCTTATCACATAGACTTAAACCTTGTGTGGAAAAAGTAGTCCATCTGGACCAGGTAGGATTTGTTCAGGGTAGGTCTTCAGAATCCTGCACTAGAAGAATTATAGATATATTAGATGTCATGTCGGGGGGGTCCCCTTGCTTGCCCTGTCACTGGATGCTGAGAAGGCTTTTGACAGGGTCAGCTGGGGATTCCTCGACAAAGTATTGATTTTTTTTTCTTTTCTTTTTTATCTGTTTTTATTGAGAAAGTGTACATCATTTGTCGTGGCACGCAGGCTGCTGTTTATAAAAATTATGGTGAGGAGTACGTACATTCCTCTCCCTTTTTTTGTTTCTCCCCCCTACTGGTGGTCAGATTAAACCATTAACATTAGTCTCTATACAATAGAAAAGTGTAACAAACTTAGTTTCGGTTGTGCACAACAACAGTAATGAGTAGGTTAAAGGGTCTGAGTCGTGCTCAGTGCAACTTGTGAATATGTTACAAGTTCCAAGCTTATGAGTTGCTTCCTAAATGACATTGTGGGTTAGGTTTTCCTTGCCCTGTGTTTCGATGAGTGTACAATTGAGGTTTGCACCTCTTAAAAAGGAAAACACGGTGAGTATGTGTGTGTAAATATAGTGCGTGGTTTGTATTAGGATGGGCGATGAGGGCGGTCTTCGTCACAGTAAGACTTCTGTTACAGGTCACTAGTTGTGGTGTGTGATCATTCCTGTCCGTCAATAGCTACAGTGTCCCCTGTTCGGTCACTGTCAATGTAGGTGATTCGCTCCTGTCGTTCTTGTTGGGGATATTTAGTGTGTCATGATATTCGTGGGCCTTCCCGTATATGTCAGAGGATGTAGGGTGTTGGTGTGTTGCTGCGACATCCGTCTGCAATTTTGTATGATTCGCCATTGAGGTGTGCGCTCAAGTGATGCGTGGGTCTGTGTGTCCCTGCCAATGTCCTAATGTTGTCAACCCCCTCCATTCCCCCTGTTCCCCCTCGTGTACCCACCTGTCCTCTTGTTCGTGTCGTTCTGGTGTCATTGGTTTTCCCAGGGTCCCCACGATGGAGTTACGGGTTACTAATGTATTTTCAGGTGGGGGACGTAAGTGACCAGTCCTCCGCTGACCGTCCCCATCCCCCCTCAATCCACACTCCGCTCAGCGATGTCGGTGCCCCTTACTCCCCTGCTCTGAACAAGAACCATGGCTGCCATGTCTCTGCTTGTCTGCCACCCTTTCCTGCCAGGGAGGCCCGGAACGCCTCCGCCATCTGAATGTCCTCGACCCTTTGCATCCATTCTCCCCGCAAGGGGATTTCAGTCTTCTTCCAGTAGACTGGTATAAGGGATTTGGCAGCATTTACCAGGTGTCGCAAAATGGATTTCTTGTAGCCAGAGATTGTTTGAGAGGATATATGCAGTAGTACCAGTTCGGCTGACCATTCCGTTCCCTCCCCCAGAATCTCCTGTATTTCTGCCCTTATTAGGTTCCAGGAGGGGATGATCTCCCGGGATTTCTTTTGGTTTTGTGGGATGGATCCATGATGCTATAATGGCTCTTTATTCTGAAGCCAAAGCAAGCCAATTACTTTGCTGCAGAGGGATTTAGATAGACTGGAGGACTGGGCACTCAAATGGCAGATTAAATTTAATGTTGAAAAATGCAAAGTTATACACTTCGGCGTAAAGAATACACAAGCAACGTATACCCTTAATGGAAGCGATTTAGGGATAACAACACACGAAAAGGACTTGGGAATTGTTATAGACAACAAACTATGCAACAATGTGCAATGTCAATCAGCAGTGGCCAAGGCCAGTAGGGTGTTGTCATGCATGAAAAAGGGCATTCATTCTCGGACGAGAATATCATTTTGCCTCTTTATAAATCACTGGTAAGACCACACATTGAATATGCTGTGCAATTTTGGGCACCTGTTCTAAAGAAGGATATTATGGCACTAGAAAAAGTGCAGAGGCGGGCTACAAAATTAATAAAAGGAATGGCACATATCAGCTATGAAGAAAGGTTAACAAATTTAAACCTATTTAGTTTAGAAAAACGTCGCCTGAGAGGGGATATGATAACATTATACAAATATATTCTAGGCCAATACAAACCATTGTGTGGAAATCTATTCACAAACCGGACTTTACATAGGACACGAGGTCATACGTTTAGACTAGAAGAAAGAAGATTTCGTCTAAGGCAAAGGAAAGGTTTTTTTACTGTAAGAACAATCAGGATGTGGAATTCTCTGCCTGAAGAAGTGGTTTTATCAGAGTCCATACAGATGTTCAAACAGCTACTAGATGCATACTTGTAAAAACAGAATATTCAAGGTTATAATCTTTCAATGTAGGGTAATAACTGCTTGATCCAAGGATAAATCTGACTGCCATTCTGGGGTCAAGAAGGATTTTTTTTTCCTAGCTTGTTGCAAAATTGGAAGTGCTTCAAACTGGGTTTTTATTTTGCCTTCTTTTGGATCAACAGCAAAAAACATATGTGAGGAAGGCTGAACTTGATGGACGCAAGTCTCTTTTCAGCTATGTAACTATGTAACTATGTAAGAACCTTAGGAGTTAATATTGTGTCTAACTGGTTCAACTTGGAAAATGGCACACGCCAGGGTTGTCCTCTATCTCCCCTTCTTTATGTTCTCACTCTCAAACCACTAGCAATTAACATCTGGTCCAATTCAAATATTAAGGTTTTTTTTAACAAAAAATCTAGAGGCAAAAATATTACTGTATGCTGATGACATACTATTGACACTTACGGCCCCTGAAATCTCTCTACCTTACACCATACTAAAGATAAATGAATACTCAAAAGTATCAAACTATAAATTAAACGTATCCAAGTCAACTGATATTATTAATAACTTCAATAACCATAGCCTAGGAGATTTAAAAGACCGACACGATTTTACATGGTCTGATAGTAACTTTACCTACTTGGGTATTACAATCTCAACCCAAGTAAGTAAAATCATGGAAATAAATGTTTTGAACCTCTTAAAATATACAAATATAACATTAAAAGAGTGGCGCAAACTAGAATCTTCTTGGTCCACTGGAATAAATATAATTAATTCATATATCATTCCTAAAAGGTTATACCTATTTAGGATGGTACCTCTTTATATTTCGGACAGTTGGCTCACAATGATACAATCTTGCTTTCAGTCCTATATCTGGCAATGTAAAAAACTGAGAATTAGTAAAAAAGTCTTATCTAGAAAATATTAACAAGGGAGTTTGAACTACCTAGATATAAGAATATGCTATTCTGTCAATATTATCGATCATATATACAAACTTCAGGCTGAATCATTTAGGGAAAAAATATGGTACAAGATTGAGTCAGAGGCTACTGACAGGGATAGACTTGAATTCTATTTATGGCTTAATAGTAATAAAAAGGACTCAGATAAATTAAACAAAAAATCATGAATTCTTTCACAAATGATTAGGGCATGGGACTCTCTGAAGAAACATTTGAAAATGTCAAACAAAGTAATAAAACCTTCCACTTAGCAGTTCTGGAGGATAACATGCAGGATATAACATTACAAAACTGGTCCAGATCCCAATGGTTCATCAAAGATATCACACAGAATGATCTAATACTATCTTTTCCTGTGTTACAAGCTAAACTCCATCTCTCCAATAAAAAGTTTTTTTTAACTATTTTAGGATTAAGAATTTCTTGAACTTATCTCTGTTGAAGACCACTTCAGAAAGTAATTTCTGTATTCAGAAGATCTTTAACTTATTCAAAAGTCAAAAAAGTATTCTCTCAATCCACTAATCTGATCCACACCATATATCTACACCCATTAAATAAGATTAATAAATGGAAAAAAGAACTAGAAATTTAAATTACTTATAACGAATGGTGATCCACTCTTATAGATATTCTTAAAAATATCCACTGTCTGAACTTAATAGAATGCCAGTATAAGCTTATGTACAGATGGTATCTGTCACCGAATAAGATAAGTAGGATGTATCCCGACCAATTCCCTCATTGTTGGTGATGTGGTTGTCTGGATGGGTCCCTTATCCACATATGGTACTGTAAATTAGTTAAATGTCTATGGAAATGGCCCTTTGAAAATCTTAAATCTTTGTTTAATATCTCAATTAAAAAAGGGCCTGACACAGCTCTACTACATATAAAATGGAATATATATTCCTCTTCATCTAAATGGTAATCTGGTAATTCACTGTTTCTTAGCTGCTAAGATTGTAATTGCGAGACAGTGGAAGACCCATTTTCCTTTTCAAAGAAGACATTATACAGATCAATTATTATTTCAACTCTCCATGGAAAAAGAACTTCTGGGCTCTTCATTCCATTTCATAAATAAACAGCACTACCTTAACCCCTTAATGACGAGTGACGAACAAGGTCCGTCACTCAGGGGAAACCCTTAACGACAAGTGACCTCGTCGGTCACCCGTTAAAATTAAGCCCAGATCACCGCAATTGCGGCGATCGCGTGGTTAATGGTGCTCCGATCTGCCTCTGTATTAGAGACAGACCGGGAGCACCGGATCCGGCTGTCCCAGCTCATGTGCCCGCTCTGACAGCATGTCAGAGCGGGCACATGTGCTGTGTATACTCACCTTCCGCCTCCCTGCACTTCCGGGTTCACTGTGAAGTGCAGGGAGACGGATCAGTGCTGATCCTGCCCCCTGTAAAAAATAAATAAAGTTAAATTAAAATCCCACCCCCCTTTACCCAGTTTAATAAAAAAATTAACCCCTTCACTGCCAATTGATCACTGACTACAGTGATCAATTGGCAAGGATTTCATTTTACTATGATCTGACTTTTTTTTAACCCACGAGGGTTCATTCTTTTTTTTTTTTTTTTAACCCTCAGGGGTTAAATTTATTTTATTAATTAATTTAAATATTTTAAAATTATAAATTTAGCTAGCTGGGGAGGGTAGAAGTTAGTGGGGAATTGGGGGATTTAGTGTTAAGCTAACTAGGGGTTAACGTTAAAAAAAAGTTTTAAAATGAGCTTTAAAAAGTTAAACAAATTAAGTAAAAAAAAGTTTTAATTGCGTTTAAGTAAAAAATAAAAAACACCCCCCTTTACCCAGTCCAAATAAAAATTAACCCCTTCCCTGCCAGTCGATCACTGCCTACAGTGATCAAAACACAGATCACAGTAAAATACTATAATTTTTTTAACCCCTGACGATTAACTTTTATTTATTTTTTAACCCTCAGGGGTTACATTTATTTAATTAACTAATTTAAATATTGTTTAATTAAATATTTTATGTGAATGAACAAAAATGGGATACAGCTGAATAACTAAAAAACAAAAGAATACATAGCACATAGTGAAGTACAATAAAAATAATTGGATTTAACCCACAATGATTGCACTCACGAAATAGTGTAGAGTAATGCGCCTTTAAGCCCACAATGGGCTGAAATGGTATTCCCCTTCCACGGATAGGCTACTCTGTCTTTCCAAGAAATGGAGTATGCCAGTTGGAATGTAAAAAAATATTTTTTTTTATTCAAAGGCAATAAATAGCCTTAAAAAATCAATCAATAAAATTTAAAATTAACTGCAATCTAATGCATTTCGTCCATACAACTTGGACTTCATCAGAGAAAATTCTGCAGTTTAAACAATAATATAAAATACAAAAGCATGCATAATCCCACCCCCAACAGAGTCCCTCAAATACAACCAGTCCGTGTGTTGATTGGAGAGTTATCTCCTGGAACCACCTCTCCAATAAAGACATATTGCCTCCAGATGGTTTTCACTTGAAAATTTGCGGCAAAAAAACGGCTGTTGTCCGTCCGTCTGTATAGTATTGCTTTGCGTTCCAAATGTCCGTTTCCGGTTGCGTTCCACATACGCATTTCCGGTTTCGGACGGCAACACACGTCATAAGGCTGACGTTGCGTTCCAAGATGCGATATACGCGTTCCAAAGATGAAAAGTCACTCTAATGGCTAAATAACTGAAAATAATCTCAGAATAATGACAATAATCAATTAACAGACTCTCACGAATACAAACAAAAGCATATGAATAACAAAATGTGCCATCATCCAACAGAGCAATGAAACTTACATCCTCTGCCAATTTTAAACCAAAAAAATGAAGTTTTAAAAATAAGAATGAATATAATTAAATTTTAATTGAAGTAAAAAAAAAATATATATATATATATATATATATGAAAATTAAATTAGTAATAAAAATTAAATTAAATTAAAAATAAAAATTAAATTAAATTAAATTAGAATGAAAAATAAAATGAAAAACTAATGAAAAAACAAATAATATGAATCTAGAGAAAAAACTGTATGGCAGAAGATGGAAGTCCCCCTTTGGACAAGAGAACATCTATAGTAAAAAGGAAAATAACTGTAACGACTACCCAGGTAGAGAGAGGGTATCTGCCGTTGGAGACGTCCTTTTCCCTGCAAGCTGCTGTGGAGAAGTAAAGCTGGCGTAATCCCATCCACGATATCCAGAGTGAGAGTCAGGTTCAGCTGAAACAGAGCAGAATAATATTCCCAAATAATCCCCTTCCAAGAACGAGACAAGGCTACGTTTTGAAGGGTCAAGAAGAACTGAGGACTGGAACACCCAGCCTGCTTTTTATTACAAAAAGGTACAAACAGAACACACCCAGGGGGAGGTTGAAAATAGCCAATCATATACATGGTACCACCCCCACGTCTCCTCCCCTCAGATAAACATATAACATAATTATAGCATACAGTAAAAATACAGTTTTCACACATACACTGTAACTTTAAAACTATACATTCAATCTCCATACAAATTACATATTTGAACTCAGCATACATCAAACATAACACTTCCAAAAATCAGCCAAATCCCTCCAGCGGATCAAAAGTTAGCTGGAGGTCCCTTTATGACCGACCGCAAGCACAATTTCCTGCCCAAAACAGTTCCATAGATTTGGGCTGTGCGGTCGGTCAATTTCATGCCGAAAAACGACTAAGTCCCATTTCGAACGGAGCTGGAGCTGAAAAACGAAGTGTAGGGGAAGGTAAGGGTCAGCGGTGTTCGGTAAAATGTGTAGCCGATTTCAGTTCCACAGAATCTTTAGCATACACCGCATTCGAATGAACAAAGATGGCCGCCACCACGTGTTCCTTTGCACGAACTGCGGCCACCCAGCGGTCGGCAATTAACCTGCAGTAACCTCACAGCCTGGGAGGTAAATTGCCTGCATATTTTAACTTCTGGGTGGTCCGCCTGTGTGGTACTTGGTTCAGTAAGCCCTATTTACTGAACCAAGTAGGAGAGAGCCAGGGGCAAGTTATTTTATCGGTCTGGGGACATAGTCTTAAAGGGGTATTGTTCAGCAAAGTCACAATATGTCCCCAGACGGTTCTTAAAGGGCCATACACACCCAATACAAGTTAATAAGTTTTCAGGGGCACAATCTTCCAGGGGCCATAGTCATGAGGAAGGAGGCTGGCAAATAGGCTTCTCCACAATCCAGGGAAGCAGGGCAATTTTCCATTTAAAGGGCCAGTTACAAAAAGCGATTTGTAACAATAACATTATACCATAAAGCTAGCCAGATCCACATCTATATTCAAACCCTTAGGTGTCAGGGTATCCAATTGGTAAATCCAATAGGTCTCCCGTTGTGCTAATTTCAACTCCCTGTTTCCTCCTCTCCAATGGGAGGGTACATGTTCTACACCACAACCCTTACAATCTCTCCAATTAAAGGTCTGGCATGTGTTACAGTGAACTGGCACTGAATGGGTTGTTATGCCTTTCCTTATATTATTAATATGTTCCATGAGGCGTACTTTCAGGGGTCTTTTTGTTTTTCCCACGTACTGTTTGCCACACGGACATTGCAATATATAAATCACAAAATCTGTGTGGCATCCAATACTGGACTTCACTGGGAAGGTGATTCCAGAGGTATAACTTGTGAACTGAAGAGTTAGACCTAGATTCATTCTTGAACAAGCCCGGCACATTTGGCATCCCTTAGAACCCTTTGTGTATGAGACCACTTTCTTTTTAGGGATATCTGTTCTAGGGTAACTGGGAGCAACTAAATCTTTAAGATTTTGACCCTTTTTATAGATAACAGATGGACGATCAGGAAGAATGCTTCCCAGAACTGGATCCTTGAGTAATATAGGCCAATGTTTTTAAGGCACTTATTTATTTTCCAATGATCGGTGTTATATTTCGTTATAAATGAATGTCTAAAGTGTTCATTTGAATCATTTTTTGGATGTTTAATTAATATATCCCTTCTATCTTTTTTCCTAAGTATTCTGATTTCTTTTCCAATCGTGTTTTTATCATAACCTTTGTTCACCAATTTATTTTTTATATGTTTCGCCTGAACTTCGAAATCTTGAGCATTGGAACAGTTTCTACGTACCCTTGTTAGTTGACTTTTGGAAATGCCTCTCAGCCAGGGTTGGTGGTGACAACTTGACCTATGGACATAACTATTTCCATCAGTTTTCTTAAAGAAACATCTGGATCTAATTTTATCCCCCTCCCAATATAAACTTAGATCCAAAAAATGAATAGTGTCTTTGTGCCAGTCTGGTGTAAATTTCAAATTAAAAGGGTTGGAATTTAAATATTGTACAAACAATAAAAAATCCTCTTGGGTGCCCTTCCAGATGACATTCACGTCATCGATAAATCTCCGCCATAGGACCGGGCTCGCCCACCAGCCATGCCCGCACCACACGGAAAGATCCTCCCATCTGCGCATGTAGATGTTGGCATAACTGGGGGCGAATCTGGTTCCCATGCCGGTCCCAGTCAGCTGTAGGTAAAATTTACCCTCATGAAAAAAATAATTATGTTCAAGTATAAATTTAATTGCCATTAAAATGAAATCTTGAAGGGCATCATTAACCTCTGGATCATTTTTTATAAAAAAAAATGTACTGCCTCAATACCCAATTGATGATGAATAACAGTATATAACGATGTCACGTCTAATGTTGCCCAACTGTATTCATCTTTCCAATCTATGTCTTCAAACTCATGTAAAATGGCTGTAGTATCTTTAATGTACGAAGGGGCACCCTGGGCATATTTTTGGAGCCTTGAATCAATAAAGGATGAAAGATTTGCTGTAATGGAGTTGATACCACTAATAATCGGGCGTCCAGGGGGAGAAAACAAACTTTTATGTAACTTTGGCAAAAAATACAAAATAGGAATAACAGGAAAATTCTTAAACAAAAATTAAATTTTTTTTTGAGATATTATATTATATTCTAAGGCTCTCAATAGCAGAATTTTTAGTAGAGAATTGAATGTTCCTGTCGGGTCTCTATGGAGTTCTACATATGTCTATGTTTGACCTTAGATGTTTAGGGACTCTTGATGATAGTATTCTGCAGAGAGGATGACAATCCCCCCCCCCCCCCCCCTTTGTCAGCCTCTCTTATGACTATATCCTCCCTTTTTATAAGATTTTTTAGGCACATAGACTCTTCCTTTGTCATATTATAGTTCTTTTGTTGATTGCTATTCATCTTTTTAAAATCCTGACAGACCATATTTTCAAAGGTTTCAAGATGAGAACCTTTGCTTTGGACAGGGTAGAATTTAGATTTTGGCTTAAAATTCGGGAAGCTATTATCTGCGCTTGAATCAGTTTTAAGACTAGTGGATGAATTAGGTGTTAATGATGAAATAACATTATGATTAGTTTTAAGATTAATGGAAGTATTGATCACTAATGATGGAATGGTGCTTTTTACAAAATGTCGTTTAACTGTTAATGTTCTTATAAATTTCTTTAGAACTATAAATAAGGTAAAATCGTCCGCTGTACGTGCAGGGGCAAACTTTAAACCCCGTTCTAATACACGAATTTCCAATTCAGTTAATGGTATTGGAGATAGATTAAATATGCCTACATTTCGTTCCTTTAATGGGAAGATCTCTCCCTCCTGTAATGGTTTAGAGGTTCTTCCTCCATTCTCATTCTTTTGAGAGGAGTTTGTGTTTGGAGTGGAGAGTAGCGGTTTGGATGTGCCCAAGTGGTTTTGCGTGGTAAAAAATAGTCTGTTATTCGCTGATCTTTTTGTATGTGGCTTCTCTCTAAAAAATTACCACTACTAGAAGGAGGAGTTTTCTCTCTACGATCAACTTTTTCCCTTGTTACATCTGCGTATGATCTCCTATCAAGGGTATCCCTTTTTTCTTCATTTCTTTTTGGTGACCTTTTATCGCTATTAGTTCTCCTACTAGAAGGAGACCTATGAGTGTGTGGATTTCTTTCATTTAGCCACACTTTATTTGTTTGTGATACTCTCTGTGTTCTATATGTCTCCCTATCGTCAACCTTTGATCTCCATTTATACTGATTAGTACCAGTGGAATTTCTACTTATTGTTTTCTGGGCTTCAAATCTATTATACGTGATTGCTTTTGTGGACCGTCTCCTACGGGACAATTTGTTGACAGTGGAAAAAACATTATTATATTTATCTTCTTTGTCTCTCCTATATTTTTTACTCTTTGTCTCCGCTATTCTTTCATCTAATTTTTTCAATTTATTATTTAGTTCCTCCTCATGTTTTGCAAGTTCTGAACTATCTAAATCGAATGATTGTTTTTCATCCAATTCCTGTAATTGTACCTCTAGATTGGTTTTCATTTCTTTAGAGAATTGGATAATAAGTTCCATGAGCCGGAAAGAACAATTATTTAAAATTAATATAATTTATATATATATATATATATATATATATATATATATATATATATATATATATATATATTTTACTTCAATTCAAATTTCATTATATTCATTCTTATTTTTAAAACTTCATTTTTTTGGTTTAAAATTGGCAGAGGATGTAAGTCTCATTGCTCTATTGGATGATGGCACATTTTGTTATTCATATGCTTTTGTTTGTATTCATGAGAGTCTGTTAATTGATTATTGTCATTATTCCGAGATTATTTTCAGTTATTTAGCCATTAGAGTGGCTTTTCATCTTTGGAACGCATATATCGCATCTTGGAACGCAACGTCAGCGTTATGACGTGTGTTGCCGTCCGAAACCGGAAATACGTATGTGGAACGCAACCGGAAACGGACATTTGGAACGCAAAGCAATACTATATAGACGGACGGACAACAGCCACTTTTTTGCCGCAAATTTTCAAGTGAAAACCATCTGGAGGCAATATGTCTTTATTGGAGAGGTGGTTCCAGGAGATAACTCTCCAATCAAGACACAGACTGGTTGTATTTAAGGGACTCTGTTGGGGGTGGGATCATGCATGCTTTTGTATTTTATATTATTGTTTAAACTGCAGAATTTTCTCTGATGAAGTCCAAGTTGTATGGACGAAACGCGTTAGATTGCAGTTAATTTTAAATTTTATTGATTGATTTTTTTAAGGCTATTTATTGCTTTTGAATAAAAAAAAATATTTTTTTACATTCCAACTGGCATACTCCCATTTCTTGGAAAGACAGAGTAACCTATCCGTGGAAGGCGAATACCATTTCAGCCCATTGTGGGCTTAAAAGCGCATTACTCTACACTATTTCGTGAGTGCAATCATTGTGGGTTAAATCCAATTATTGTTATTGTACTTCACTATGTGCTATGTATTCTTTTGTTTTTTAGTTATTCAGCTGTATCCCATTTTTGTTCATTCACATATCTGTATTTGAGGTTCGTTTGGGGGAAACCTCTTGGGAAGCTGTATCCATCTTACACGCAAGTTAAGTACCTCTGTATATTCTTACCATTGAGCTGGTTAGGTGTACTTGTGTATATTTTTTTGTGTGTATTTTTTTTTCTTCTTTATAATTAAATATTTTGCTAGCTAGGGTGGGTGGGAGTTATGGGAAAATGGGGAATTTAATGTTAGTGCTGCTTACTGCTAGTGATGGGTTAACAGTAAAGAAAAAGCTTAGAAAAAAGCTAAATCTGTAAAAAAATGTTTTAAGAAAGTTTAGGAAACTTTAAAAAAAATAATAAGCAAAACAAAAGTTTAAAAAATAGTTTAAAAAGTTAAAAAAGTTTTAAAAGGTTAAAAAATACAGTTAAAAACGCTCATTACCACTACACCTGGAACAAACTAGAGAAAAAATGATCCCACGCCAAGGTTCAAAATATTTCTTTTGAATTACCCCAGGGTGTATTCTTTAATAAATAGAATGTGTTTGTGCGGAAGTTTCAATAACCAACCATCTAAACTACTCCAAATTGGAACATGGACACAGCGTAAAACGTAGAAAATTTTAGAAAAAAAATGAATGGCTGCGTCTCAAATGTGCCCCTTCAACATCCACACATACCTGGCAAAGGTACATACGGGGGTATTGCTGTACTCAGACCACATAGCTGAGCAACATATGAAGTATTATACAGTCGTAGCACACATAAGGTTTGCAAAATATACTGTGCAAACTCACTTTGTGTGTCAAAAAGGGAGAAAAAACGCTTATTACCACTACACCTGGTACAAGCTAGCGGAAAAATGATCCCACGCTAAGGTTCAAAATATGCCTTTTGAAATACCCTGGGGTGTCTACTTTAAGAAATGGTAGGCCTTTGTGGGGTAGTTTGAATTTAAAACCTGCGAAGATGCTTGGAAATTGCACATAGGCCCAGGGTCAAGATTCAAAGTTCGGTAAAAACTGATATGGCTTGGTCTCCTATATGGCACTGTAGCTTCACGAAATAGTGCCAAAGACATACAATGGGGGTGTCCTTTTACTCATAAGACGTAGCTGAGCATAATTTGGGGGGTTTGAACTTAGTGGCACATATGAAATATACAAAATGCCCAGCAAAAATGCAATCCGTATGTAAAAAATGCACAAAATTATTTTTTACCACATACATTGGCATTTATTGGTAAAATAATGGGGGCATGTTAAGGCACAATATGCACCTTATGAGATACCCTGGGGTGTCTACTTTTACAAATGGTAGGCCTTTGTGGGGTTTTTTGAACAGTCAAACTACTATAATACCCCAAATGGAAGCATAGGCTCATTAAATCCGTCTCTCAAAATTCAACTGTGAATACTGAAAAGGACAGGTCTCCTATATGGCACTGTAGCTTCACAAAATAGTGCCACAGACATACAATGGGGGTACCGTTGTACTCAGCCGAAGAAACTGAACACATAATAAAACTTTGTATAGGAATAGCACACACCAACTTTACAAAATACACATGAGAAGTTCTTTGTTATAAGTTTGTGTGCCAAAACCCCCAAAAAACACAATTTTACTCCAGTATTTAGCAGAGGTTGGTGGTACAAAGAAAGTGTCAAAACAACCTTAGGTAAATAGCCTGTGGTGTCTACTTTATATAAATATATACTTTTGTGTGGCAATTTTGTTTTCTTTTATGGCTATTAAGCTTACAAGACAAACATACCAAATTCTAAAATCGCTCCACATTAAAAGTTTATTTTACTCCTTGTGCTTTGTGACCTGTAACTACCAAAAAACCTTAAAATCCCAGACACATTATATATTCTATAAATCAGAACCACTAAATGAATTTATTTTTAATTACTTTCCTTAACCTGCACTAATTGTGCACATATTATTATTGCAAAAACTGTAAATTAAACTCAACATTTTTCATTTTGTTTGCATTTTTATGTATTTTTTTTATAATAAATACGCATTTATGTATATATATATATATATATATATATATATATATATATATATATATATATATATATATATAGATCTGTTACATCAAATTAAAGCCCTTTCTGTCCTTTAATAAACGGTATATAATATGTGTCGGTGCAATAAATTAGTAAAATGCAAATTGCAGTTGAACGTAAACAGCAAAAAATACAAAAAATGCCGTTGTCATAAAGTGAAAGACAAGCTTCCGAAGCTCTGTCCTTAAGGGGTTAAACAGATTAAGACGTTAGCAAGTATCTGATTGTGCTGTATTTTATAAAGATTTGTAACAGAAACTAAATATTTGTGCATTACAATCCTATTTATCACTTGGAGTATTTAATGATACTATAAATAGTTTTGACTGACTCTGATCTGAGATTACAATCTTTGCAGTTTAATATTTTATACATTAAATAAATTACATTGTTTGCTATATCTGAATAGAACATAGGCACTGTTTCAAAACCTGGCATGTTACTTTCTTTGTTTTATTTGTTTTCTATGTATGTTTGTAGGGACTTTGTTATTTTATGTAAATATATATTTTTTATATTCTTTATTTTTGTGTCACAATGCACATTTAACACATTTAAAATTCAAACATATGTTGTATAAACATCAGATTTGCATGCTTTGCAAATCACTATTAGGAGAATAGTATGCAGTGTGAACTTTTTTTTTAAAGCAAGGTACAGACAGGAAAATAACACAAGTGGCCTCCGCAGTGTCACAGTGATCGGCTATCTAGTGACGGTATGTGTGTGTACCACTGAGAGAGGGTCATCTTCGTTGCTGCAGTCGCATAGTGATGTGTCTCGGGTTGGTTGTGGGGATGGAGAGGGGGGGAATTAAAATATTGAGCACGTTGGGCCCTACGTGTTCCAGCTATGTGTAGTGAGGTTGGGTGAGTGACTAGTCGCAGCTTGGGAGTCATGTGCATGGTGCGAGTGCTAGGGTTTAGGTCGGGTTTTTGCTTTGTGTGTGATGTGTCTAACTACCAGGTATGCCAATAGAGTGTAGTGGTGGAAAGTCATTACCCACGCGGGGGTAGATGGTATATCACCCTCTGGGTATGTCCCTCATGGTGGTACAGCGGGTCGCTGCGCTTTCCATGCTTGTCTAGGTGCAAACTCCGGTACGTCGGCTGGATTCAGTTGTGACAGGTGCAGACCTCTCTGGTGTGCCTGTGTCAGGATGCCCAGGGTGGTAAGCAGTGATCCGATCTCCTGGGCGCTGTGTACTCCGTGTGTGGTCCCTCCGTGGGAGAAGATGACTGCTCTTGGAGTTCCCCACTTGTAAGGTATATCTTTATTTCTTAGGTGTTGTAGGCTTGGTTGCATCTCCTTTCTCCATGCCAGGGTGTTCCTGGTTAAGTTCGAGAAGATGGATAGTGTTGATCCTTCAAAGGGTAGAGGGTTTTTTCCCCGGAGTGCCATAAGGGTCAGTGCCTTGTGTTGGAGCGATTGGAATCTTACTATAAGATCCATGGATGCAGTCGCAGGAGCTCTGGTAGGTTTTGGAAGCCGGAACATACCGTCTAGCTGTACGGCCTTCGCCTGTTTGGTCAGCAATTTGGTGTTCAGAAGGCGTCTATTGAAATGTGGCACCTCTGTGGTCCCTACATTTGAGTCAGGTATGCCCCTGACCTTTAAGTTGTATCTCCTGCGTTGGTCCTCCATGGCATCCAATCTGTCTGTGGAGGCTTTTCGATTGCGCTGGAGGTTGGCCACTAGTTGTTCTACCGCTATCAGCCGTGTACCTTGGGCGCAGGAGATTTATCTGCCCTTGTTTTCTTCGTTTTTTTGCCCATGATGTTTCAGTGTGCCGCTGGCAAGAGGGTTGTTTGAGTTTGGGGTTCTTCTCCATCTTTTAGGATTCAATTTCTCTGGTTGAGATACGGAGCTCAAGATTATGCGACCAACCAGTTCCCTAGCTGGCTCCGCCCCCCTATGTAAATATTTTAAAAAGATAAATAATTAATATAAAAAAAAAATGTGTAACTAACATTACTTTATTAAGCCAAAATAGATGTCTGCGTTAACATATAGGTTGCTACTTGTTAGATGTACTACTACTTATAACATTATTGTGTTTGACTTTAGGATTAAACACTGTACTGCACACAGCACTCACATACTTTCACCGCATACAGCTAAATAAAAAAAGGTTTTAAAACAAATTGTTCATCTTCAATGATGCTGTAACATGCCTGAAACACTACTATTGCTGTTGCAGCACCCTGGACTAAACACTCAGAAAAAAAAAAAAAAAAGATTTTCTTTCTCAGAGTTAAAAAACAGACCTGCCAAACTCAGTGCAGTTATGTAGAAAGAAAAGGAAATAGAGATACAGCTACAAACTACAATAAGAAAGACAAACTGTACATAGTGAAGTACAGTTAAGTAAATACAACACTGCAATGATGGTTGCACTCACAGGATTTAAATGAATAAAGTGCCTTGAACACTGAGGGATTATACTGGACCACATCTTTTATTCAAGATACCAAACAGACACTGGCACTTCTTTCGAACCTTACACTCCCTGAAACCGTGAATCTGTGCAGCCTGGATGTTGAGGCTCTTTACTCCTCTATACCCCATGAGGGTGGAATACAACATGTCCAATATTATTTTGAAAAAAGAGGAGCAAGCTATTCAGCACATTCGGAGTTTACTTTGGAACTACTCAAATTTGTCCTTACACACAACTATTTTCTATTCAACAACAAATTCTACCACCAGGTGCGGGGCAATGCGATGGGGACAGCTTGTGCCCCATCATATGCCAATCTGCACCTGGGTTGGTGGGAGGAAATTGTCATTGGATCTACCAAGTTCTCACCTTTTGCCCCCATGATACATCTATGGGCGAGATATATAGATGACATCCTAATAGTTTGGAAAGGCACGGTTAATGAATTTAATCACTTTGTAGTTCTTCTGAACGATAATGATCATAATTTCAGATGTACTTCTGAATTTGGAGGAAAAACTCTGAATTTTCTGGACCTAACTGTCTCTATTGATAATCAATTAATCCAAACAACTCTCTTTAAGAAACCAACCGCTTCAAATAGCCTTTTGGACTGGGAGAGCTTTCACCCTAAACCTCTAAAGAATGGAATTCCTATAGGCCAATACCTAAGGGCCCGTAGGAACTGCAGTACCATTCAGGAATTCCAAACTCAATGCCTAAAAAGAGCTTATTGGAGAGCTTTGGAATCAGATAGAGAGACCCTTCTGAGCAAAAACAAACCTACTACATCCCGTCCTCACATGATTGCAACATTTGATGCTGGATGGGATAAAGTCAGATCCGGTATTGAGAAATACCGGCCACTCTTAACAGGAGACATTCATCTTACAAAGATTTTAGGCCCAAAAGTTGAAATAACGGCACAAAGGGGAAAAAACCTTAGAGACCTTCTGGTCCCCAGCCACTTTCAACTACCACGTCCAGAGATGAAGACATGGCTTAATAAATCTGTCATTGGAACCTTTCAATGCGGGCGCGGTGTCGCCTGCAAATATATTAAACGGGATTCCAAAAAAGTTTCTGACAGTGAGAATAAACAGGTCTTCAATGTTGCATCATTTTTTAATTATAATACCTCAGGACTGGTGTATCTACTGATCAGTGAATGTGACCTTAAATATGTGAGCAAAACCTTCCGTCCTTTTAAAGAAAGGATTAAAGAGCATGTTAGGTCACCCAAACTCACTATTGAAACACCCTTCTGAGCAAAAACAAACCTGTAGCACCTACTACATCCCGTCCTCGCATGATTGCAACATTTGATGCTGGTTGGGATAAAGTCAGATCCGGTATTGAGAAATACTGGCCACTCTTAACAGGAGACATTCATCTTACAAAGATTTTAGGCCCAAAAGTTGAAATAACGGCACGAAGGGGAAAAAACCTTAGAGACCTTCTGGTCCCCAGCCACTTTCAACTACCACGTCCAGAGATGAAGACATGGCTTAATAAATCTGTCATTGGAACCTTTCAATGCGGGCGCTGTGTCGCCTGCAAATATATTAAACGGGATTCCAAAAAAGTGTCTGACCGTGAGAATAAACAGGTCTTCAATGTTGCATCATTTTTTAATTATAATACCTCAGGACTGGTGTATCTACTGATCAGTGAATGTGACCTTAAATATGTGAGCAAAACCTTCCGTCCTTTTAAAGAAAGGATTAAAGAGCATGTTAGGTCACCCAAACTCACTATTGAAACACCAATTGCTCGCCACCTCAAGGAACACTATTCAAGTAAGTCACATGGCTTGCGCTTCTGTGGACTTGAATTGGTGAAACGTAACAAGAGGAGAGGTGACTATGACAGATTCCTAAGGCAACGTGAAAGCTTTTGGATCTATAGACTCAAGACACTTAAACCAAAAGGCCTAAATTAAGGCTTTTCCATTGCCCCATTTATCTAAACATTAGGGCATCCTCAGTACCTACTCCTTTATGGGTCCCTTTTGAATTACTGATAAGTGTTTTTTCCAAGTATATTTTTCCCATCTCTGTATTTTATATTGATTATATGATAATTTTTTGTGTGACCAGGATTTTATCATACAGTATAACAATATCAATAATCGGTATATATTTAATTCTATATACTTGTCATCAAGGCTTTGATATACAACCTGATAAGCTGCGTCTACTGTTTAGCTGTCTGTGTACATATGTATATACCTTTTTTGTTATGTTCACATTATTATCATTCATTTATTTATTCATTTTCTGCTTTTTCTAATTATTACATATATTGTATTCATATAATATCTGTAATCAGCTCATTCCATCTGAAATATAATCTTTATACTTCATTATATATCTTAGGATTTTTGTCAACATCCTGCTGCACAAACAGGGATACATAGGGTCAATTATACCCTGCAGTGTGGATGTCCGTGCCACTCAATTACCCATTCCCCGCCCATTTGACTGACGCGAATCGAGCATACCGATGACGTCAGAGATTTAGGGGTGGGGCCTGTGCGGTTCAAAATTGTGGTGCGATTCCCCAGTCCAGTTAGCTCTTGAGAAAGGCGCAACAACAGCGCCGAAACGCGCGTTGAGCTTTTACTGCGACCACATGGTCACTATTTTATTTAGGTATCCTGTTTGCGGCAGTTAACAGTAGGAGAGATTCTGACTTTATATTAGGATTTAGGATTTCAGAAGTCTGCTCCTCTTTAGTTTCTATCCTTCGCTATTCTAGCTTATATAGCATCCGTGTTTATACTTAGAATACTGAGTTTACTAATTAGGGCAGTGATGATTTTTACTTTTAGTATTCTCATCTACTGAGCCTCCCTGGTGAGGTTCATATAAGTCCTCCTATTACTTTCAAGTTCCACTCGATATTATTCTATCATAGGACGACGATTTTCCTGTACTTATACCCCGTTATTTTTCAATAAGGGCAATATATAGATTATACTCAATTGATTTTTTTACTATATCTATTTTTTGAGGGGCTCTGGGATCATAATATTACGGATTTATTCTTCCGACGAATTTTGGCCACAGATCAAGGCATTTTGCCGTTTTTTGATTCTGGCTGTACCCTCACTTTATGATAGCTATTTACTTATCCTGTTATCTACTTCTATGGGTGACATCTATCTATATTCATTTTTAACCCTTGAGGTTTTTTTTTAGTACAGTGATTTAGCTTCTCTCCCCTGTACACCAAATAGCTACTGTGGTTACTGAGACATTGTTACAAATCATATGATTACATTTCTACATTGTCTGTTCCAGAAACCTACTTAGTAGCTTTATATTAAAAAGGTGTACTGAACATATAGCAAACAATGGACGATTCCTGTATATATGTGCTTTGTTTTTTCACTGTTTATACACATTTTCACTGTTTTTTTTCCCCTATTATTATTTTTTCTCCCTAAGAGGGATTAATAAAATTTATTATTTTTCTTATATTTAATTTAAGTTCTATACGGGCATTTTTTTTTGCCTTTTAATTATGAACAAGTGTCTCTTTGGGGTATAGGGACTGAGAATTGGGAGGATTCCATTCTAATCCCTATTCAGTCTCTTTCTCTTTTCTGGACCACATCTGCACCACAATAATGGGGAGGAGAAAAATATAAATATATAATATAAATATATATATATATACCAAGCATCCCTTGATAATGATAAGAAATGAGGAGTAGCGATTGTTTTAGACTCAAACCTTAAATATGACATAAAATTAATAGATATTGACCCTAGTGCTAGATTTCTTATAATCATATGTACAATTGAGACTAAGACATACACCTTGGTGAACCAATTTTGCATGGGTTGTATGATGCTTGGCCGATTTTACACACTTGTCCAAAGTCCATAATTCCTATTCACGAATAGAACTGTGTTTAGTTAAAGCTAATACGAACAATGAAATTGAATTAATTATACTGGACCGCTTCCACTGTGGAGGATGGTAGACAATTGCAAGGCTCTAATAGCTCCGGGTATAATCAGATTCCAGATTCAGAGATGTTGAAAAAAGTAGGTTTATTTAAGGCACAAATGCCCATTAAAATAAAATATATAAAATATGAATTAGATCTAACGCGTTTCGTCCAACGCAGTGGAAATCAGAGATAAAAGCAAACTGTATAACAATACATAAAAAAAACATGCATTTAAAACAACCCCCGTAAGTCTCATTATATACACATTCCAAATTAAGTTGATTGAAGATCAATCAGTTGTGGCTTTGTTCCAGACGATTTTCATTGGTGCACAGAGTGATGGCATGGTCTCTTGGGGATTTCTATTGATGTGGACATGTGGGCGCAATGATTAATAAGGACTTGTGTAGATCCATCCGCTTGCGTTTCACCGGATCGAGTATGCGTTCCACACTCCACTTCCGGTTTCGTACATCACTTCCGGTTCCGGTCGGAATATCCTGAACGTCTATGCATTCCAACAGTGTGTAAAACTACGCTCCACAGAGAACATCTGATGCTTAAAGGCAGTATTATTGCAAGAAAGATAAGAGTTCATCATAAACACAAAAAAAAAAATATTTAAACATCAGCAATACTAAATAGACTATTTTTTTTTAAATGAAATGCATCTCTCATCATAATGTCTACATAGACTTGTTTTTAAAAAAAATGAAATGCATCTCTCATTATGTTTATGCGATCAATAGACTTTTTTCTGTTAAACTCAGTGCAGTGTTCACTAGTAGTGTTGTCGCGAACCCGGAATTTTCGGTTCGCGAACGGCGAACGCGAACTTCCGCAAATGTTCGCGAACCGGCGAACCGCGCGAACCGCCATTGACTTCAATGGGCAGGCGAATTTTAAAAACAACAGGGACTCTTTCTGGCCACAATAGTGATGGAAAAGTTGTTTCAAGGGGACTAACACCTGGACTGTGGCATGCCAGAGGGGGATCCATGGCAAAACTCCCATGGAAAATTGCACAGTTGATGCAGAGTCTGCTTTTAATCCATAAAGGGCAGAAATCACCTAACATTGACACCTGTCCTCAAAGCCCAGCCCTGATACACACTGACACAGAGCAGAATAGGGACTGTTCCCCCTACATAGGGTCACTTGGCAGATATGGATTGACACCTGTCCTCAAAACCCCTGATACACACTGACACAGAGCAGAATAGGGACTGTTCCCCCTACATAGGGTCACTTGGCAGATATGGATTGACACCTGTCCTCAAAACCCCTGATACACACTGACACAGAGCAGAATAGGGACTGTTCCCCCTACATAGGGTCACTTGGCAGATATGGATTGACACCTGTCCTCAAAACCCCTGATACACACTGACACAGAGCAGAATAGAGACTGTTCCCTGTCCACAGAGACCATGATACACACTGACACAGAGTGTCCGCGTGAAATAGGGCCGTGAGTAATGACGTCACGGGTAGCCTGCCCATAGTATCGCATAGGGTGGAAGAGCTGATAGGACATCTGAAACGTATTGGGATGGAGATGCTTAATTGTTCTCCAAAATGCTTGACACCACCCCATAGTGAATCTCTGCAAACTTTAATACCATCAGAGGAGGAAGAATGTGGCAGCCCACTGGGATTATTCGAAAAATTTCAAATTGATGATTTTCCAGACCCTGGGGTTGACATTAGTCCAGATTTACATCTTGTGACCCATGAGGATGTTCCAGGCACTACTTGTGAAATAAAGACAGATAATAAAGTGAATGATCCTTCTCCTTGGGACTTGCACCCTGTCGTTGAAGGTGGAGTAGGCAATGGCAAGAGCATGCTGTGGGTAGTCAGTGCAAACACTCTCTTCCCGGTGAATAATGAGGAGACTAACTATGTGTCAGGATCGGGACAGGGATCCAACACGCAGAGTACAAACAGTAGCCAGATACGTATACCGGACCTTAGAATGGCCGGACTAACGTAAGTAGTACCGTATAGAATGGTCAGAGACAAGCCAAGGTCGAGGGAACGAGAAGACAGGTAAGCGAGAGACAAGCCGGGTCAAAGGATAACAGAGATAAGCAGAGTAGAACAACAAGCCGGGTCAGAACCAAAGGAAATACTAGAATACAGGAGCACTGAGTGACTAGACAAGCTAGAACCACGACAGGGCAATGAGCTGATGAGAGAAGCAAGCTTAAATACCCTGACTCCGAGAGTAGACACGCCTCCGACGAGTCCTGATTAGATATCGGACAATTGAGTGACAGGTCACTCGGGATGGCGTCATGACGTCACGTACCGAGCGTCATGTTAGAAAAGGAAGCGGATCCCTCGCGGCCAGCGTTTAAGTGACCGGATGAACCGCGAGGAAGGGAGGAAACGGCTCGTCTAGATGGATAAACGACTAAGTCTCTACCTCTCTCAGAGGTAGAGACCTCAGGTACCCTGACAGTACCCCCCCTCTCAGATACGCCCACCGGGCGGAAGGAACCGGGACGAGACGGGAAGCGAGAGTGAAACGCCCTGCGAAGGCGAGGAGCATGAACATCCTCTTGAGGTACCCAACTCCTCTCCTCAGGACCATATCCCTTCCAGTTGACCAGATATTGAGCCTCCCCCGGGAGAATCGGGAATCGATAATGGAATTGACCTCGTACTCCTCCTGACCCTCCACCTGAACCGAACGAGGTGAGGGAACTGTAGAGGAAAATCTGTTGCAAATTAGCGGTTTCAGCAAAGACAAATGAAAGGAGTTGGGGATGCGTAAGGCAGAGGGCAGAGCCAGGCGATACGCAACCGGGTTGATACGAGTCAGAACCCTGTAAGGACCTATGTAACGAGGAGCAAATTTCATAGAGGGAACCTTTAAACGAATGTTCTTAGTACTCAACCATACTCTATCCCCAGGAACAAAAACTGGAGCCCCCCTTCTGTGCTTATCAGCGTGTTTTTTGAACAACATAGAATTATGCAGGAGAATTTGACGAGTCTGGTCCCACAACCTCTTCAGATTGGCGACATGATCATCAACCGACGGTACTCCTTGGGAAGAAGAGACCGAAGGAAAAATGGAAGGATGAAAGCCATAGTTCATGAAGAAGGGGCTAGAACGAGTAGAATCACAAACGAGATTATTGTGTGCGAACTCCGCCCAAGGAATCAAACCGACCCAATCGTCCTGGTGTTCAGAAACAAAGCAGCGTAGATATTGTTCAATCTTTTGATTGGTACGTTCAGCAGCTCCGTTAGACTGAGGGTGATAGGCAGAGGAAAAGTTCAATTTGATGCCTAATTGAGAACAGAAGGATCTCCAGAATCGTGAGACAAATTGAGAGCCTCTATCAGAAACAATTTCAGAAGGTATCCCATGCAAGCGAAAAACCTCTCTCGCGAAAATCTCCGCCAATTCAGGAGAAGTCGGGAGTTTAGGTAACGGCACGAAATGAGCCATCTTAGTGAATCTATCAACCACCGTGAGAATAACAGTCTGTCTCTTGGAAGCAGGTAAATCCACAATAAAGTCCATGGCCAAACAGGACCATGGTTTCTCTGGAATGTCCAAGGGGTGCAACAAACCACATGGAGATGTATGAGGTTGTTTAGTCTTGGTACAAGTCTCACAAGCTCCGATGAACTCCTCAATGTCCTTTCGTAAGGAAGGCCACCAGAAATCCTTGGAGATCAGGGAAGATGTCTTGCGAATGCCAGGATGACCAGCCACCTTACTTTCATGGAAACACTGTAAGAGCTCCAGTTGGAGTTCAGGAGGGACAAAGTTTCTTCCCTCAGGAGTCCGTCCAGGTGCCAGATGTTGTGACTTCATGATCTGGGCAAGTAACGGAGAATGGATTTTGAGACTTGTGTTAGCAATAATATTGCATTTGGGTACTATAGAGGACAGAACCGGTTCAGGTGAAGCAGAAGGTTCATATTGGCGAGATAGGGCATCGGCTTTAGAATTCTTCGAACCAGGCCTATAAGTGAGAACGTAATTGAAATGGGTGAGGAATAACGACCAACGAGCTTGCCTGGAAGACAATCGCTTGGCCTCTCCAATATAGGACAAGTTCTTGTGGTCCGTTAAAATAGTAACAGGATGTAATGTCCCTTCCAATAAATGTCTCCATTCCTTTAAAGCCTTGATAACAGCTAGTAGTTCTCTGTCACCAATGTCATATCTGCTCTCAGCACCAGACAATTTTTTAGAAAAAAATCCACATGGATGTAAAGGTTTATCCACACCTAACCTTTGAGATAGGATAGCACCTATACCAGTCTCTGAGGCGTCTACCTCAAGTAAGAAAGGCAGAGTAGTGTCAGGGTGAACTAAAATTGGAGCGGAAGCAAAAAGTTCCTTGAGAGTTTTGAAAGCAAGGAGAGCTTCCGTAGACCAATTCTTAGTATCAGCCCCCTGTTTGGTCATATTGGTGATAGGCGCGATAATAGAAGAGTATCCCTTAATAAAGCGCCTATAATAATTGGAGAATCCAATAAATCTCTGAACGGCCTTGAGACCCTTAGGTAAAGGCCAATCTAGGATGGACTGGAGTTTATCCGGATCCATCTTAAATCCCTCCCCAGAGATCACATAACCAAGGAAGTTTACTTGGGATTGATCGAAGCTACATTTCTCCAATTTGCAGTACAGGCCATGTTGAAGAAGTTTGTGCAAAACCCTTCTGACTTGTTTGTGGTGAGTCTCAATCTCTCTAGAATGTATGAGTATATCATCCAGGTATACGATAACACAATCATGCTGAAATTCCCTAAGAACCTCATTAATTAGATCCTGGAATACAGCCGGTGCATTACATAACCCAAAAGGCATTACTGTATACTCATAGTGACCATATCGAGTATTGAACGCCGTCATCCACTCGTGACCCTGCTGGATTCTCACCAGGTTATATGCCCCTCTGAGGTCTAACTTGGTGAAAATTTTAGAACCCTTTAAACGATCGAAGAGTTCGGTAATCAAAGGAATGGGATAAGCATTCCTAATGGTTATCTTGTTCAAACCTCGATAATCAATACAAGGTCTAAGAGTACCATCCTTCTTTTTAACAAAAAAAAATCCAGTTCTCGTGAATATACTCCTCTAGAACTGAGTTCTCTTTAGTAGATAATGGGTATACATGGCCCCTGGGAGGCATGGTACCAGGGAGTAGGTTAATCTTGCAATCAAAAGACCTGTGTGGAGGTAAGGTATCGGCTCTCTTTTTATCAAATACTGCCTTTAAATCCAGGTACTGAGGCGGTATTTGTGTCTCTGTAGGGTTGGGGGAGTTAGCCGAGGTGTTAGCTAGGCAAAGAGGCGAGACCCTCCGCAAACATCTCTCTTGACAATTCTGGCCCCATGAGACTATCTCCCCTAACTCCCAATCAATGATAGGGTTATGTCTCTTTAACTAGGAGTACCCCAGGACTATGGGAACAGAAGGAGAGGAAATAATCAATAGGGATAGATCCTCCTCGTGTAAGATACCAACAGTTAAATTAACAGGTATGGTCTCACGGAAAATAACAGGCTCAAGTAAAGGTCTACCATCTATGGCCTCAACGGCCAGAGGTGTCTCCCTTAACTGGGATGGAATCGCATTCTGGGTAACAAAAAGTTGGTCGATAAAGCTCTCAGCAGCTCCAGAATCGATCAAAGCCATGGTTTTAAATACTCCCTTCCCCCAAGTCAAAGAAACGGGTAACAGAAGCCTGTGATCTTTATAATTGTGAATAGAGGACAAAATAGATACACCCAAGGCCTGTCCTCTAGAGAAACTTAGGTGCGAGCGTTTCCCGAACGATTAGGACAATTTAGGCATAGGTGACCTCTGACTCCACAATACATACATAAGCCCTCCCTTCTCCTGTACTGTCTCTCCTCCTCTGTGAGGTGAGTATTACCTATCTGCATAGGCTCTGGAAAATGTAAGGTTTCGATCTCAGAATTTTGAAATGCAGGAGCTAGTTTAAAGGAGGGTCTACGGGTCCTGTCTCGAGTGTTCTGCCTCTCTCTTAAGCGTTCATCAATGCGAGAGATAAAAGAAATTAAATCCTCCAAATTCTCAGGGAGCTCTCTAGTAGCGACCTCGTCAAGGATTACATCCGATAGCCCATTCAAAAATACATCTATATAAGCCTGTTCGTTCCATTTAACTTCTGCCGCCAAGGACCTGAACTCTAGTGCATAATCCACTAGTGTTCGATTCTCCTGTCTAAGGCGCAACAGTTATCTAGCTGCATTGACCTTTCTACCAGGAGGGTCAAAAGTTCTTCTAAAAGCAGCTACAAAGGCATTATAATTATAGACTAACGGGTTATCATTCTCCCATAAAGGATTGGCCCATCTCAGAGCTTTCTCAATGAGTAACGTAACGATAAATCCAACCTTCGCTCTATCTGTAGGAAAGGAGCGGGGTTGTAATTCGAAATGGATGCTGATCTGGTTCAAAAAGCCACGACACTTCTCAGGGGAACCGCCATAACGTACTGGTGGGGTAATACGAGAAGAAGCACCTACAGTGGCTACCTCCAGACCTGAACTTACAGGAGAATTTGAAGGAGTACGTGTTTCCTCTGGTGGGTTACTAGCACGAGACAATAGCGCCTGTAGTGCTAGAGCCATCTGATCCATCCTGTGTTCCATGGCATCAAACCTGAGGTCGGAAGGCCCAGGCTGACTGTTTGTACCTGCAGGATCCATTGGCCCTGTCGTAATGTCAGGATCGGGACAGGGATCCAACACGCAGAGTACAAACAGTAGCCAGATACGTATACCGGACCTTAGAATGGCCGGACTAACGTAAGTAGTACCGTATAGAATGGTCAGAGACAAGCCAAGGTCGAGGGAACAAGAAGACAGGTAAGCGAGAGACAAGCCGGGTCAAAGGATAACAGAGATAAGCAGAGTAGAACAACAAGCCGGGTCAGAACCAAAGGAAATACTAGAATACAGGAGCACTGAGTGACTAGACAAGCTAGAACCACGACAGGGCAATGAGCTGATGAGAGAAGCAAGCTTAAATACCCTGACTCCGAGAGTAGACACGCCTCCGACGAGTCCTGATTAGATATCGGACAATTGAGTGACAGGTCACTCGGGATGGCGTCATGACGTCACGTACCGAGCGTCATGTTAGAAAAGGAAGCGGATCCCTCGCGGCCAGCGTTTAAGTGACCGGATGAACCGCGAGGAAGGGAGGAAACGGCTCGTCTAGATGGATAAACGACTAAGTCTCTACCTCTCTCAGAGGTAGAGACCTCAGGTACCCTGACACTTAGATGACGTTATTTGCGTTGAAAGTAATGATGCCAGAGATCTTTTGAAAGCATATGGAAGGAACGAATTGGTTAAAAGAAAGGCAAGAGACCACCTGCATATAGACAAGAATATGCATAAGAGAAAGAAGAGAACAGGTGAAAAAGAGAAGCTGCAGACTGCCTATCTGCAAATAGTTGAGTTATGTCCTGAAGATGTCCGTGTTACCACAGTGCAGACTCTGTTTGATACACTACTGAGGAGAGTCAGAGAAACCCCAGATCTTCACGTATTGGATGAGTCGGTGCGTGGAGTTGCAGAGAACGTAGAACAAGAAATATTTAAACTTTTCCTGTGTACTGACAGCAGATATAAGAATAAATACCGGATCCTCCTTTTCAATTTGAAGGACCCTAAAAATCAGATCCTGTTCCGTCGTGTGGTCCTTGGTGAAATCACCCCACAGTGTTTGGTTCTAATGAGTGCAACGTAAATTGGCAATGTGCACTGGAACAGTTCTGCAGAGCACACGCTGAAGGAAGGACTGACAGAGCCGCTTGAAGACAAGTAACTGCTATTCAATCTATAACAGTGAAAAACAAATTTTGGTTTTAAAAGCACGCTATAGAGACACCAGATATGAGTGGCAACTGTCAAAGTACGCTGGCAGGGTTGTGCAGGGCACACGCTGAAGGAAGGCCTGACAGAGCCGCTTGAAGGACACTGACTGTCTGCTATTAGCTTACACTGGAAACCTTTTTTCTTTGTAAAAGCACGCTAAAGAGACACCAGATATGATTGGCAACTGTCAAAGCACGCTGGCACAGGTCTGCAGAGCACACGCTGAAGTAGGCCTGACACCCAGATGCTTGCAGACAACTAACTGATCTTCTATTACAGTGAAAAAAATGATTTCTTTAAAATCTAAAGCTTAAGCTATTGTTAAAACAGATATGAGTGGTGGCACTGACTGTGCAAATGGGCAAGGCATCCAACCTGACACAGAAGCTGGCAGGCAGGCAACTGCTCTTCTATTACAGTGAAAAAAAATTATTTATTTTAAATCTAAAGCTTAACCAATTGTTAAAACAGATATGAGTGGTGGCACTGGGCTAGTGGGCACAGTATCCAATGTGAACCTCACACAGAAGCTGGCAGGCAGGCAACTGCTCTTCTATTACAGTGGAAACAAAATTTTGGTTGTAAAAGCACGCTATAGAGACACAAGATATGAGTGACAACTGTCAAAGCACGCTGGCACAGGTCTGCAGAGCACACGCTGATGTAGGCCTGAAACACAGACGCTTGCAGACAACTAACTGCTCTTCTATTACAGTGAAAAAAAATTATTTATTTTAAATGTAAAGCTTAACCAATTGTTAAAACAGATATGAGTGGTGGCACTGGGCAAATAGGCACAGTATCCAATGTGAACCTCACACAGAAGCTGGCTGGCAGGCAACTGCTCTTCTATTACAGTGGAAACAAAATGTTGGTTGTAAAAGCACGCTAAAGAGACACCAGATATGATTGGCAACTGTCAAAGCACGCTGGCACAGGTCTGCAGAGCACACGCTGAAGTAGGCCTGAAACACAGACGCTTGCAGACAACTAACTGCTCTTCTATTACAGTGAAAAAAAAATTATTTCTTTTAAATCGAAAGCTTAACCAATTGTTAAAACAGATATGAACGGTGGCACTGGGCAAATAGGCACAGTATCCAATGTGAACCTCACACAGAAGCTGGCAGGCAGGCAACTGCTCTTCTATTACAGTGAAAAAAAATATTTATTTTAAATGTAAAGCTTAACCTATTGTTAAAACAGATATGAGTGGTGGCACTGGGCAAATAGGCACAGTATCCAATGTGAACCTCACACAGAAGCTGGCAGGCAGGCAACTGCTCTTCTATTACAGTGGAAACAAAATTTTGGTTGTAAAAGCACGCTATAGAGACACCAGATATGATTGGCAACTGTCAAAGCACGCTGGCACAGGTCTGCAGAGCACACGCTGAAGTAGGCCTGAAACACAGACGCTTGCAGACAACTAACTGCTCTTCTATTACAGTGAAAAAAAAACCTTCTCTGCTAACATTGCCGTCATCTATCGTCCCCCTGGTTCCCCTCTCCTCTTCCTTGACCACTTTGCTGCCTGGCTACCCTACTTCCTCTCTTTCAACATTCCATCCCTAATTCTTGGAGACTTCAATATTCCCATTAACCCCAGCAGCCTCTAAACTACTTTCAATTACTTCCTCCCTTGGACTATTGCAGTGGGCTAATTCTCCCACTCATGTAGCTGGCAATACCCTCGACCTTATTTTCTCCTATTCATGTACATTATCTAATATCTGCAATACTCCATTTCCTCTCTCTGATCACCACCTCTTATCGTTTGCTCTCAATTACCCCCTCACCCAACAACCTCAGCCTAACCCCCCTCAGCTCAGGAGGAACCTTAACTCTATTGACCTCCAGCAGCTGTCGGCTGACATTGATTCACAACTGCTATCCATCCCTTCCCTCTCCTGTCCCTCACTGGCCATCTCCACATATAACACTACCCTCACATCTGCCTTGAACACTGCAGCCCCACTCCAAACATGCACCACGAGGAGAACACGACCCCAACCTTGGCATAATAAATCAACACGCTATCTGCAGAGTTGCTCCCGCTGTGCTGAACGCTCCTGGAGGAAGTCCCGCACCCAGGCAGACTATCTTCATTATAGATTCATGTTGCTTTCGTACAGCGCAGCCCTTGCCCTCGCCAAACAGTCCTACTTTTCCTCTCTCATTAGTTCATGCTCCCGCAATTCCAGACGTCTCTTTGACACTTTTAATTCCCTTCTCCGCCCTGCTGTGGCCACCCCCCAAACTAACCTTACAGCTGATAGCTTTGCATATTACTTTACTGACAAGATTGAACAGCTAAGGAAACAATTCTCCCCTCCTTGCCTTTCTCTTTCTCAACCACACATAAATCATGCTTTCCCTACCCTTCAGACTTTCTCCCCAGCTACTGAACAAGAGGTGGCTGCACTTCTCCATTCCTCTCGCCCCACCACTTGCCCACTTGATCCTGTCCCATCTCACCTCATCAGATCTCTCTTCCCTTGTCTTGTGCCTATCCTAACACACATCTTTAACTGCTCTCTCTCTTCTGGCACTGTTCCTGCTGACCTTAAACATGCCACTGTAATACCTATCCTGAAAAAAACATCTCTTGACCCGTCCTCCCCCTCTAACTATCGTCCCATATCCCTGCTCCCTTACTCATCAAAGCTTTTGGAAAGACTTGTCTTTACCCGTGTGTCTCACTTCCTTAATTCCAACTCTCTCCTTGACCCTCTTCAGTCTGGCTTCTGCCCTCTCCACTCTACTGAGACCGCTCTTATCAAAGTGACTAATGACCTAATCTCCGCTAAATCCAAAGGTCACTACTCCATATTAATTCTCCTTGACCTCTCTGCTGCCTTTGACACAGTTGATCATGCTCTCCTCCTTCAAACTCTTCAATCACTCGGTCTCTGTGACTCTGTCCTCTCTTGGTTTTCCTCCTATCTCTCCCAACGCTCATTTAGTGTCTCCTTTTCCAAGGATACCTCCTCCCCTCGCCCTGTCTCGGTTGGAGTTCCCCAAGGCTCTGTCCTTGGTCCCCTTCTATTTTCTCTTTATACTGCCTCTCTTGGAAAACTTATTGCCTCTTTTGGATTCAACTACCACCTGTACGCTGATGACACTCAGATATACCTCTCCTCACCGGACCTCTCCCCGGCCGTCCTGCAACGTGTCACTGCTTGCCTCTCTTCCATCTCTGACTGGATGTCGTCACGCTTTCTCAAACTTAACCTCTCAAAAACTGAACTCCTTGTCTTTCCTCCTCCTAATACTGATCCTCCTCTCTCACTCTCCCTTCAAGTCAGTGATATCCACATAAGTCCATCCCTACAAGCGCGCTGTCTTGGCGTCATACTTGACTCTGGTCTCACCTTTGAGTCTCACATCCAGTTTGTTGCCAAGTCCTGTAGGTTCCAACTCAAAAACATAGCCCGCATCCGCCCCTTTCTTACGCAAGATGCTACCAAGGAGCTTGTCCATGCTCTAGTAATTTCCCGCATGGATTACTGTAACCCTCTCCTGATTGGTCTCCCCAAAAGCCGTACTGCCCCGCTACAGTCTGTAATGAATGCTGCAGCTAGACTGATTTTCCTATCCAGTCGGTCCTCTCACACCTCGCCCCTCTGCCAGTCCTTACATTGGCTCCCTGTATCCTATAGGAGTCAATTCGAAGTGCTAACCCATACATTTAAAGCACTGAACAATTCCAGCCCCTCTTATATATCTTCACTGATCCAGAGGTATGCCCCTCCTCGTACCCTCCGCTCTGCCCGCGACCACCTCCTGACCGCTGCTCGCACCCGTACGGCCAACTCACGCTTGCAGGATCTCTCACGGGCGGCTCCTCTCCTATGGAATAACTTGCCTACTGCCATCAGACTCTCTCCTAGTCTTCAATCATTTAAGAAGGGCCTTAAAACCCATCTCTTCAGGAAAGCATATGGCCTCCCAGAGTAATCTCTCCCTTACATACCTGTCGCTTGCTCTCCTATGGGATAGTGCTTTGCTCTCTCCTCCAGCTCTGCTTCACTCCTACTTGATATTTCCTATCCTAATGTTTCTAATACCCCACCTCCTATAGACTGTAAGCTCATTTGAGCAGGGTCCTCTTCAACCTATTATTCCTGTAAGTTTTCTTGTAATTGTCTTATTTATTGTTACATCCCCCCCTCTCAAAATATTGTAAAGCGCTACGGAATCTGTTGGCGCTATATAAATGGCAATAATAATAATAATAATAATAATAATAATAATAAATGTAAAGCTTAACCTATTGTTAAAACAGATATGAGTGGTGGCACTGGGCAAATAGGCACAGTATCCAATGTGAACCTCACACAGAAGCTGGCAGGCAGGCAACTGCTCTTCTATTACAGTGGAAACAAAATGTTGGTTGTAAAAGCACGCTATAGAGACACCAGATATGATTGGCAACTGTCAAAGCACGCTGGCACAGGTCTGCAGAGCACACGCTGAAGTAGGCCTGAAACACAGACGCTTGCAGACAACTAACTGCTCTTCTATTACAGTGAAAAAAAAATATTTATTTTAAATGTAAAGCTTAACCTATTGTTAAAACAGATATGAGTGGTGGCACTGGGCAAATAGGCACAGTATCCAATGTGAACCTCACACAGAAGCTGGCAGGCAGGAAACTGCTCTTCTATTACAGTGAAAAAAAAATATTTATTTTAAATGTAAAGCTTAACCTATTGTTAAAACAGATATGAGTGGTGGCACTGGGCAAATAGGCACAGTATCCAATGTGAACCTCACACAGAAGCTGGCAGGCAGGCACCTGCAATTACATTACACAGGGAAAAAAAAAAAGCAGCCTGATGTTATAGCCCTAAAAGGGCTTTTTGGGGTGCTGTCCTTACAGCAGAGATCAGATGAGTCCTTCAGGATTGTAGCGGACACTGAATACCCTAGCCTAGCTGTCAATTTCCCTATGTAATCAGCAGCAGCTAAACTTTCCCTCCTCTCACTAAGCATGCATCTTCCGAATGAATCGAAAATGGATGCTGGGAGGGAGGTTGGAGGGTGTGGAAGGGAGGGAGTGCTGCTGATTGGCTGTAATGTGTCTGCTGACCGAGAGGCACAGGGTCAAAGTTTGCCCAATGATGACGAATAGGGGGCGGATCGAACTGCGCATGTGTCCGCCCGCCGCAGCGAACGCGAACACGCTAATTTCGCCGGGAACTGTTCGCCGGCGGACAGTTCGGTACATCACTATTCACTAGTAAATTGCAATATGCAATCCACCAGCAATGGCACTAAAGCACAGTGCAAATTGAATCATGTCAATTGTCTCTCTATCAAAACAGATGAACACAGGCAACACTCCAGGATCAGGAAGGTGAATTCATTTACGGGTGGACCACCTCATACAAAGTGCAAAGTGCAATGTTTTGGCTCAGCAGAGCCTTAATCATGCATAAGGGATACAAAGTTCCACTGTGTATGTATAACCCCAAACCCAATTACCCAACTGACAAATCTCATCACACGCTTATCAATCACAAACATAGTATTACATCTAAAACATGACATGGAGTCTACAAAATTACAAAATTGTATAGCTGGATCTTAAAGGCATAGTAATCTAATATTAGACAATATGACAATATATAAATGAAAAACTAACATTCCTGATGCTATAATCTAACAATAAGTCAGAGATGAACCCGGGGCCGTACGTATGCTATAGTGAAAATTACAGTAAATTTAAAGGGCAACTAAGTCTGGAATATAGTAAGATCCTATAGAAGAAATAAAAAATTCCCTATATGAACTATTGGACAGGGGGAGGGAGGACAGCATCTTAAATGAAGATGAATATAAATTCTTACATAATGATTTTCTCAGAATGCCAGTGTTTTATACCCTGCCGAAGGTCCACAAGGACAAGGAGAATCCCCCTGGGAGACCTATTGTCTCGGGGATAAATTCTATTTCAGCCAATCTCTCCAAATATGTAGACACGTGGTTGCAGGAACTAGTCAAAATAATACCTTCATACCTAAAAGATACATTAGATGTGATTCATTTTTTAAAAAATATTGAGTGGAAAAATTCATACATATTAGTAGCAAGCGATGTATCCTCCCTGTACACTTCTATTCCACATGTCCGTGGCTGTCAGGTAATAGAAGATTGCCTAAATACATCAAATACATTTTCTGATAAACATATTGACTTTTTAATTAAAAGTATTAATTGGATTTTAAATAATAATTCTTTTTTATTTAATTCAAGTTTTTATTTACAGTGCCAAGGAACTGCCATGGGGACCAGGTTTGCCCCCAGCTATGCAAATTTGTACATGTCAGGCTGGGAAAATAAATATATATATGAGAGCCCAGAGTGGGGGGCAAGCCTGGTCCTATATTGACGACCTGATTTTTATATGGGATGGGCGGAGGAAGACATTATTAAATTTTTAGAAAGACTGAATAATAATAATTGGGGTATAACCCTAACTAGTGCTTTTAGTAAATCACATATCAATTACTTAGATCTAGAAATATATATAGAAAATGAAGAGATTAAAACATTTTTTTTTTTTTAAAAAGGTGGACGCTAATAATTATGTTTTATATAACAGCGGCCACTATACTCCCTGGTTCAACAACATCCCTAAAGGGCAGTTGCAAAGAATTAGGAGAAACTGCACTGATAAAGAAAAATTTGAGGAACAAGCCAAAATAATCATAGACAAATTTAAACAAAAAAAGTATCCACAACAAATTCTAGAAAAAGCATACAATGAAGTGAACAGTTTAGAACCTAGTCATCTATTAAATAAACAAAATAATGAGAATACAAAAAAGGAAGTGTTTTTACCTCTAGTTTTTGTCAGGACTGCAATAAAATAAGATCTATAATTAATAAACACTGGCATGTCCTTAAAAAAGAAAGGGAACTTAACAAAATTATCCCAGAGAAGCCTTTTATCACTTTTAGAGGAGCACCCAATTTTAAACGTATCTTAACTTTTAACCATCTAAAAAAGTAATCCCCAAGACCTTTTTAGATAATAAAAAAGGATTCTATTCATGTAATAAATGTGCAGGATGTAGATGTAGTAGAAACATGACTTTAAAAGGGATTAGTAAGTTTAAAAATAAAACAAATGAGGCTGAATTTTTTATAAATGATTTTATTACTTGTTTTAGCAAAAAGGTAATTTATTTACTAATATGCCCATGTGGACTCCAATACGTAGGGCGAACAATCCGCCCACTACATAAAAGAATATACGAACATGTGAACAATATTATTAAGGGTTACGATAATCACAGTGTTTCTGCACTTTTTAAGAAATATCACAATAAGGATCCAAAAGGCTTAATATTTTTAGGGATAGAGATAGTTAAGAAGTCATGGCGAGGAGGTAATCACATTATAGATATAGGTAAAAAAGAGATGCAATGGGTCCACAGACTAAAAACTCTAGAACCTAGGGGGCTTAATATAGAATTTGATTTACCGTATATACTCGAGTATAAGCCGACCCGAATATAAGCCGAGGCCCCTAATTTTACCCAAAAAAACTGGGAAAACTTATTGACTCGAGTATAAGACTAGGGTGGGAAATGCAGCAGCTACTGGTAAATTTCTAAATAAAATTAGATCCTAAAAAAATTATATTAATTGAATATTTATTTACAGTGTGTGTATGAGTGCAGCGTGTGTGTATGAGTGCAGCGTGTGTGTATGAGTGCAGCATGTGTGTATGAGTGCAGCGTATGTATGAGTGCAGCGTGTGTATGTATGAGTGCAGCGTGTGTATGTATGAGTGCAGCGTGTGTATGTATGAGTGCAGCGTGTGTATGTATGAGTGCAGCGTGTGTATGTATGAGTGCAGTGTGTATGTATGTATGTGTGTGCGTATGTGTGTGTATGTATGTGTGTGTGTATGAGTATGTGTGCAGTGTGTATGTGTGTATGAGTATGTGTGCAGTGTGTGTGTGTGTGTGTGTGCGTTGCAGAGCCTTGGTGGGGAGTGGGCAATTTTTATTTTTTTATTATTTTAATTTTTTTTTATGATTCATTTTTATTATTTTATTTAATTATTTTTTTATTATTTTAATATTAATTTTTTATTATTTTATTTGTAATATTTATTATTTTTTTTTTTTCCGTCCCCCCTCCCTGCTTTATACATAGCAGGGAGGGGGGCTCCTTCCCTGGTGGTCTAGTGGCATTGGTAGTTCAGTGGGGGGGAGAGGGGGGCTGGCAGAGCTGTACTTACCTCTCCTGAAGCTCCTGTCAGCTCTCTCCTCCTCTGCGCCGGTCCGTGCAGCACCTCTATCAGCTCACACTGTAAGTCTCGCGAGAGCCGCGGCTCTCGCGAGACTTACACTGGGAGCTGACCGATGTGCTGAACGGACGGCGCGGAGGAGGAGAGAGCTGACAGGAGCTGCAGGAGAGGTAAGTAAACTTTCTGACAGCCCCCCTCTCCCCCGGTCTGTATTATGGCAATGCAAATTGCCATAATACAGACACTGACTCGAGTATAAGCCGAGTTGGGGTTTTTCAGCACAAAAAATGTGCTGAAAAACTCGGCTTATACTCGAGTATATACGGTATTTATTTTTTTAATGAAGAGAAATGTACAGGCACTCTTCCATCTAACAGGTGCTGGATATCCGGGTAACCCACTCCTGGTACCTCCCAATGATATATGCAACAAAAAAGGATACCGCACTCTGTATAAATACTGCTTAGAAGCTAATTCTTGCAAAAATAGTTTTATTTAAATAATCAAAGCGAATAGAATATCATAAAGGTATACTTGATGACTAACAAAATATATCTACAATCCTACCAATGCACCTAAACAATAATTAATATATACAGAAAGCCCCCAATATAAACCGCAATAGATAATCAAGTAAAGTGCACAGAGGCACTATATGATAGAGAGCCCTCTATCTCTTATATACACTGTACAGAAAAAATTCATCAGTAATATAGAAAAAATTCATCAGTACTATAGAAAAAATATATGTGAAAAAATATATGTGAAAAAACAAAGAGAATGTCCAAAAGAATAAAACAGTAAAAAGCAGAAAAAATAAGAAAAAATGAGAAAAAATGAAAAAAGTATTTACAGTCCAAATGTGTATACACTGATGATTATAAGTAGTTATTACTCCAAGTGTTAAATGGTTAGATCTCACCACAGTTGGAGGCCAGAAGATTCCCTGTATCATTTGTTGTTTGTGTCTGTGTCCAAGGGATTATCTCCGGTCTGTGTCAGGATAGAGGAACATGTAGCCAGTCCTCCTATGTGCAATGCGTCCTCCAGGCTCCTTCCTTGCTTGCTCGTTGTTTGTAGAGGGTCTCTTTATCTTTGATGAAATGCTGTAGCAGCGGTGGGGTACACCCCACCGCCTGCTACAGCATTTCATCAAAGATAAAGAGACCCTCTACAAACAACGAGCAAGCAAGGAAGGAGCCTGGAGGACGCATTGCACATAGGAGGACTGGCTACATGTTCCTCTATCCTGACACAGACCGGAGATAATCCCTTGGACACAGACACAAACAACAAATGATACAGGGAATCTTCTGGCCTCCAACTGTGGTGAGATCTAACCATTTAACACTTGGAGTAATAACTACTTATAATCATCAGTGTATACACATTTGGACTGTAAATACTTTTTTCATTTTTTCTCATTTTTTCTTATTTTTTCTGCTTTTTACTGTTTTATTCTTTTGGACATTCTCTTTGTTTTTTCACATATATTTTTTCACATATATTTTTTCTATAGTACTGATGAATTTTTTCTATATTACTGATGAATTTTTTCTGTACAGTGTATATAAGAGATAGAGGGCTCTCTATCATATAGTGCCTCTGTGCACTTTACTTGATTATCTATTGCGGTTTATATTGGGGGCTTTCTGTATATATTAATTATTGTTTAGGTGCATTGGTAGGATTGTAGATATATTTTGTTAGTCATCAAGTATACCTTTATGATATTCTATTCGCTTTGATTATTTAAATAAAACTATTTTTGCAAGAATTAGCTTCTAAGCAGTATTTATACAGAGTGCGGTATCCTTTTTTGTTGCATATTTATTTTTTTAGGTTAATATATTAACATTTTAGGCTTCCTAAAGAAAGATAAAATAAATAAATAATTCTTCATTCTTACTAATATGATTTTCAAATAATTTTTTAATGATTTTTTAGATATTTATTTCGTTTTTCAAATATGTATCATTATTTGGATATATGCACTAATATTTACCTTTTATATTTGATACAGTTATCAGGAAAAAAATGATTTCATCATGTGCAATAAGATAACCTCTGAGTAAGGTTTTTAAATGTTGTGTACTGTTTCTTTAAATGTTAAATGTAGTTTAATACATATTTTTTTTTCTTTTGAAGTATAATACACTAATATTGGCCATATTTTGAAGCCAATGGACTTTTATAGCATTAGGTTTTTAATGGACTCTAAATAAAGTTGATTTTTAAATATGTATTTAAGAAGTATACAATGCTAAAGTTTAAGTGCTCAGAATAAAGATTTTGATGCCAATAAGCTGAACACATCTACGGAGGTGTGTATAAAAGACTGAAAAGGACGTGAACGGACAGATCTGATGAAGCCATGAGTACGGCGAAACGCGTCATCACGCAAATTACGCACCACGTTACGCACGATTGGAAGCCCCTCCTCCCGGAAATCATAATCAGCTATAGCGGCGAAAGAACAGCGGCGGATTACTAAGGGACTTTGTCGACACCCCGAAGTATACACGACCTATTCCGTTGGACTTTTCGCTGCATACAGAGGAAGGTGGAGTACTTGTGTGAAAGCTGGGCATTATTATTATATGTGAAAAAGATTATTTTGTCCGTGCAGTCTTTTTACTTTGAAAGGAAATATCAGAAGAAGCTGATACAGCTAGAGCAGGCTATTACTGCTCTATCCTTGTGAGTGTACATTTTGTAGAAATACCACACCAAGGAGTTTTTAAATAGATTTACACTATTATTGTTTTTTGTCTCTCCCCTTTACATGTTTACTGCGATTGGAGAGGACGTATATATGTATGTATAATTTCGTTTAACACTTTAAGTGCACTTTTAAACTTTTGCACTTTATCACATGTTGCACATTTGGCACTTTAGATATTTTGGTCTTAAAGACACAGCACACCTTTATTTTAGAATTTTTTTTATATAGTATTAACTGTTTAGCTGATCTCTTCATGTAGTCTAACAAAGTGTCAGCAAATGTTTTCCAGGTAAATAAAAATTCTCCCCATGTAAAGCTGCCACAATCCAGGTGGACACAAGAGGGTAAGACTTCTCATCAAAATACACTAAAAAACAAAAGAGGGAAATAATCTCAGTATATAAATGGAGAATGGGAACACATAAAATTATATATAGGAGGTTAATGACAACTCCCTATTGAGTCCCTTGGGCCATAAGGTGTCTAACGTGTGAATCCAAAAGGACTCCTTTTTAATTAGGCCTTGACGATTGCCACCTCTCCTAAGTGAGATATATTATGATTGCACTCCATAAAATGGGAAGGTATCCTTCTGTCTAGTTCTAATGATGGATTTGTGCTTATTAAGTCTCTCATGGACCTTCCATGTGAGCTCTCCTACATAGAGAAGGCCACATGGGCACTTAAGGACACAGCCAAGATAGGTTGATTCACAGGTAAAAAAAGCTCTTTATATTATAAGAGCGACCAGTCTGAGGATGAAAGAATTTGTCGCCTTTAATGAAGTGTCAGGGTAGGAAGGGGTGCTGACCTATGACAGCAAATCCCTTTAAGAACAGGAATTTAATATGCAGAGAAAATAACAGACAACCACAAGGAATGAGTGCAGAAATATGTATATTACGAAATAAACAAATGTGATGCAAGGTAACCAAATAAAATACAATATTACTACAATGCCAATATAAATTCACAGGAGGTGCAGGCTGTGCATCGGTATACAGTCTTTCTGTGTTAAATTGAGTATGCTGAGCAAGACTAGGTAAGTAGTGTTACAAACTGCCATTTGTAACTGGCCCTTTAAAAGACAAACTGCCCTGCTTCCCTGGGTTGTGGAGAAGCCTATTTGCCAGCCTCCTTCCGCATGACTATGGCCCTGGGAGATTGGGGCCTTTAAAACTTATGGACTTTTATTGGGTTTGTATGGCCCTTTAAGAACCGTCTGGGGACATATTCTGACTTTGTTGAACAAGACGGTGTCCCCAACCTTTAATATACTGTGTTCCTGGCTTTCTCCCACTTGGTTCAGTAAATGGGGCTTACTGAACCAAGTACCACACAGGCAGACCACCCAGAAGTGGAAGTGTGCAGGCAATTGACCTCCCAGGCTGTGAGGTTACTGCAGGTTAATTGCCGAGCGCTGGGTAATTGTAATAGTAATTTTTCTGCATGAAATCGGTCATAAAGGACTTCCGTCTATCTTTTTATCCACTGGAGGGATTGGTATGATTTTTTTAGAGTGTTTATGTTTAACCCCTTAAGGACACATGACGTGTCTGACACGTCATGATTCCCTTTTATTCCAGAAGTTTGGTCCTTAAGGGGTTTTAAAGTATGCTGAGTTCAAATATTTAATTTTATGGAGATTGGATGTATGGTTTTAAAGTTACAGGGTATGTGTAAAAACTGTATTTTTACTGTCTGTGATAATTATGTTAACCCATTGTGTTACATAATTATGTCACAGGCAGAGGAGAGGATTTTGTGTGTAATTGCTGGGAGTGTTTTCGGTAATGTACGTGTATGATTGGTTGTTTTGTAACACCCTGTGGGTGGTCCTATCTAAGGAAAACCTGCATAAAATAAGCTTCTTTTGGTGCCAATAAAGAGAATGACTTGACCCTCTAACTTTCAGCCTTGACTCATGTTTGTAGGGGACAGCTATAATCACTACAGGGATTGCTATGCTCTTCATACTCCCTTAGCTACTGAGCTCTTGTAAGAGCTCTTGTTCCTGATCCTGCTTCGCTCTACAGAAGGAAGAGGTTCACCTACTGGAACCTGGAGCCTGGTCGTAGGTCCAGGGTAGATAGCAGATGGCGAGATCCTAGCCCAGCAGCGGCGTTTCGTGGAGTCTGCAGTACTTATGGTGTCTATGCAGTAGTTATGGTGTCTACGGTGCTGATGGTCCTTTGGTGAGCGCTAGGAAGATCCTTTCTATGGTCCAACTTCCAGCCAGCCTGGAGGCAACCGTAACAAGTAGCATAGGAGATAGATAGGACACAAGTCCAGAGCCACAGGATGTATGGTTAGAGCCAAAGGATGCAAGGCCATAGTCACATGATGCAGAAACTATACTGCAACAGGAACAAAGAAACAATGATCTGGCCCTGAGGGAAGGGTGAGGCCAGATGATAAAGGGGCCTTACAAGGGACAGCTGAAGTGCAAATGTTTCTAGATGTAGGGAATAGCACCAAACTAGGGGAGTGATGATCAATGGTACTGCATAAGGGGATATCACCTAAGGAGTAAACTAGGATCCATGACATAAAATTACAGGAACTACAGTTATGGCATGGAAAGGTACCATAAACCAACGTAGACAAAAACTGTTGTGGTTTTGGTTGTAAGGAGCCTATATTGGCTTGAACCAACATATTTCTAATGTTCTGCGGTCTTTTATATATTTTATAAAAATAAGGAAGTAGCTTGAAATTCTGGAATGTCCGGAAAGGATCTTTTCAAGATGTGTTTGCAAACAATATGTGCCACTTTATTGCTTTGTAAATTAAATGTGGAGACAAAAAGGTATCCGAGTATGATTACTAGAAGTTCTATTTTTAGATGTCAATCAGAAATCTCTCTCCATTCCCAGTACTTTTTTCCTTTTTCTGAATCAAGGAGTGCAGCTGGATAGCCATGACTCAAGAACTTATCACTCTCATTGAGATGCTGTGATTGTGTTATAGGATCTGACACATTTCTGGCTACTCTAATATATTGACTATGGGGTAGAGAACAGATAGTTCACTGGGGATGGAAGCTATTAAACTCCAACAGACTGTTCCTGTCTGTGGGAACTATCCCCGTTATGAGTAATATTTAAGTCCAGGAAATTAATAGTGGTCTCACTACAATCCATGGTGTATTGAATTACCTCACAGGTAGCATTCATCTCCTTAAAAAAAGTATCTAGTTCTTATCTGGTGCCACCGAATCACTGCTAGCCACTGAAGGTCTACCCAGAGGATCCACCAGTCTCTTGTGTATCTTAGTTTTTTTATTTTTTTATTTTATTTGGTTTACAAATAAGATACATTACAGTCAATGGTTATGCTTAGATTGACAGTAGGTCTTGTTTAAAGTAACATTTCGTATTGAGTAGTGAGTCCAGTAACCTTGAGTAACATCGTATCCCTTGGTACCGTTTCAGATATGGATAATAGTAATTTTGCGATCAATAAGTGGCAACAGTTATTTTGCTAAACATTTAACAATAACAATAGTAAATAACTGTCAGGATCGGGACAGGGATCCAACACGCAGAGTACAAAGAGTGGAAAGGTACGTATACCGGGCCTTAGAATGGCCGGACTAACGTACCGAGAGTAAAGAATAGTCAGAGGCAAGCCGAGGTCGAGGGAACGAGAAGACAGATAAGCGAGAGACAAGCCGGGTCAAGGGATAACAGAGAAACAGGGAAGTACAACGAGCCGAGTCAAAACCAATAGAGCAAACTAGAATACCAGAGCACTGAGTGACTAGACAAGCTAGAACCACGACAGGGCAATGAGCTGAAGTAAGGAGTAAGCTTAAATACCCTGGTTCTGGATGGAAATCACGCCTCTGAAAAGTACCGATTGGATATCGGACACTTGAGTGACAGATAGCTCGTGCTAGCGTCATGACGTCACGTATTGAGCGTCCTGCTAGAAAAGGACGTGGATTCCTCGCGGCCGGTGTTTAAGTGACTGGATGAACCGCGAGGAACGGAGGAGACAGCTCGCCTGGACGGATACACCACCAAGTCTCTACCTCCCTTAGAGGTAGAGGCCTCAGGTACCCTGACAGTACCCCCCCTCTCAGATACGCCCACCGGGCGGAATGAACCGGGGCGAGATGGGAAGCGAAGGTGAAATGCTCTGCGAAGGCGAGAAGCATGGACGTCCTCCTGAGGTACCCAACTCCTCTCCTCAGGACCATATCCCCTCCAGTTGACCAGATATTGCAATTTTCCTCTTGAAATTCTGGAGTCAATGATGGAGCTGACCTCGTACTCCTCCCGACCCTCCACCTGAACAGGACGAGGCGAGGAGACCTTAGAGGAGAATTTGTTGCAAATGAGGGGTTTCAACAAGGAGACATGAAAAGAGTCAGGAATGCGTAAGGCAGGTGGCAGAGCAAGGCGATACGCAACCGGATTGATACGAGTGAGAATCCTGTAAGGACCTATGTAACGAGGAGCAAATTTCATGGACGGAACTTTTAGGCGAATATTCTTAGTACTCAACCATACCCTATCCCCAGGAACAAAAACAGGAGCCGCTCTTCTATGTTTGTCAGCGTGTTTCTTGAACAGCGAGGAACTATGTAATAGAATTTGTCGAGTTTGATCCCATAATTTCTTCAGGTTGGCGACATGATCATCAACCGACGGTATCCCCTGAGAAGAGGAAACCGAAGGAAAAATCGAAGGATGAAAGCCATAGTTCATGAAGAAAGGGCTAGAGCGAGTTGAATCGCAAACAAGGTTATTGTGTGCGAACTCCGCCCAAGGAATCAGACCGACCCAATCGTCCTGGTGTTCGGAAACAAAGCAACGCAGATACTGTTCGATCTTTTGATTAGTACGTTCAGCAGCTCCGTTAGACTGAGGGTGATAGGCCGAGGAAAAGTTCAATTTGATGCCCATTTGAGAACAAAAGGATCTCCAAAAACGTGAGACAAATTGAGAACCTCTATCAGAAACAATCTCCGAAGGGATCCCATGTAGGCGAAAAACTTCTCTCGCAAAAATCTCCGCCAATTCAGGGGAAGTCGGAAGTTTAGGTAATGGCACGAAATGAGCCATCTTGGTAAATCTATCCACCACCGTGAGAATAACAGTCTGTCTTTTGGAAGCAGGCAAATCAACGATAAAGTCAATGGACAAACAGGACCAAGGTTTCTCAGGAATGTCCAAGGGGTGTAACAGGCCACATGGGGATGCATGAGACAGTTTAGTCTTGGCACAAGTCTCACAAGCTGCGACGAACTCCTCAATATCCTTACGAAGTGAAGGCCACCAGAAATCTTTGGATATCAGAGAGTGCGTCTTGCGAATACCAGGATGACCAGCTATTTTACTTTCATGAAAACATTGTAAGAGCTCCAGTTGAAGTTCAGGAGGAACAAAGTTTCTTCCCTCAGGAGTGTTTCCGGGAGCTAGATGTTGTGACTTCAAGATCTGGTCAAGTAGCGGGGAATGAATTTTGAGACTGGTATTAGCAATAATATTGCATTTGGGTACAATGGAAGACAAAAGTGGTTCAACTGAAGCAGAGGGTTCATATTGGCGAGATAGCGCATCGGCTTTAGAGTTCTTTGACCCAGGTCTGTAAGTCAGAACGTAATTGAAATGGGTAAGAAACAACGACCAACGAGCCTGCCTGGAGGACAGACGCTTGGCCTCTCCGATATAAGACAAGTTTTTGTGGTCTGTCAGGATGGTAACAGGATGTAATGTACCCTCCAATAAATGTCTCCATTCTTTCAAAGCCTTGATAACCGCTAGTAATTCTCTGTCACCAATGTCATACCTGCTTTCAGTACCGGTCAATTTTTTAGAGAAAAATCCACATGGATGTAATGGTTTATCAACACCCAACCTTTGAGATAGAACAGCACCTAAACCAGTCTCTGATGCGTCTACCTCGAGCAAAAATGGCAGAGAAGTGTCAGGGTGAACTAAAATTGGAGCGGAAGCGAAAAGCTCCTTGAGAGTCTTGAACGCAAGGAGAGCTTCAGTAGTCCAATTCTTAGTGTCAGCCCCCTGTTTGGTCATGTTAGTGATAGGTGCAATAATGGAAGAATAGCCCTTAATAAAGCGCCTATAATAATTGGAAAAACCAATAAATCTCTGTATGGCTTTAAGACCTGTGGGTAAAGGCCACTCTAGAATGGATTGGAGCTTATCCGGATCCATCTTAAATCCCTCCCCAGAGATCACATAGCCGAGAAAGGTTACCTGGGTTTGATCAAAGCTACATTTCTCCAACTTGCAGTACAAGCCATGCTGGAGAAGCTTGTGCAAAACCCTCCTGACTTGTTTGTGATGAATCTCAATGTCACTAGAATGAATGAGTATATCATCTAGGTATACAATGACGCACTCTTGCTGAAATTCCCTAAGAACCTCATTAATCAGATCTTGGAATACTGCTGGTGCATTGCATAACCCAAAAGGCATGACGGTATATTCATAGTGGCCATATCGAGTATTGAATGCCGTCATCCACTCATGTCCCTGCTGGATTCTCACCAAGTTATATGCCCCTCTGAGGTCTAACTTGGTGAAAATTGTAGAGCCCTTCAAACGATCGAAGAGTTCGGTGATCAAGGGAATCGGGTAGGCATTTTTAATGGTTATCTTATTCAGGCCTCGATAATCAATACAAGGTCTCAAAGAACCATCTTTCTTTTTAACAAAAAAAAATCCAGCCCCGGCAGGGGAGGAGGACCTCCTGATGAATCCCTTGTCTAAATTCTCGTGAATATATTCCTCTAGGACTGAGTTCTCCTTTATAGATAATGGGTATACATGACCTCTGGGAGGCATGGTACCAGGGAGTAGGTTAATTTTGCAATCGAAGGACCTGTGTGGGGGTAAGGTATCGGCTTTCTTTTTGTCAAATACTGCCTTTAAATCTAGATACTGAGGCGGAATTTGTGTCTCTGTAGGATTGTCAGAGGTATTCGATGTATTAGTTAATCCAAGAGGTAAGACCTTCCGCAAGCATTCTTCTTGACAATTCTCTCCCCATGAAACTATCTCCCCTGATTCCCAATTAATAATAGGGTTGTGTCTCCTCAGCCAGGAGTACCCCAGAACTATGGGAATAGACGGAGAAGAAATGAGCATCAAGGATATATCCTCTTTATGCAGGATGCCAACAGTCAAGTTAATCGGTATGGTCTCATGAAAAATAACAGGCTCAAGTAACGGTCTACCATCGATGGCCTCAACAGCCAGAGGTGTCTCTTTTAACTGGGATGGAATAGCATGCTTGGCAGCAAAACCCTGATCTATAAAGCTCTCAGCAGCTCCAGAATCAATTAGTGCCATAGTCTTAACTACTCCCTTCTCCCACTTTAAAGAAACGGGTAACACAAGCCTGAGCTCCTTGTAGTTGTGAATAGAGGACAAAGTAGAAACACCCAAGGCCTGTCCTCTAGAGGAACTTAGGTGCGAGCGTTTCCCGAACGATTGGGACAATTTAGGCGTAAATGGCCCCTGACTCCACAATACATACATAAACCCTCCCTTCTCCTGTACTGTCTCTCCCTTTCAGTGAGATGAGTACTGCCTATCTGCATAGGTTCAGGAATACGTAAGTCTTCGAACTCAGAGATTTGAAAGGTAGGCGCTAGTTTAAAGGAGGGTCTACGGGTCCTATCTCGAGTGTTCTGCCTCTCTCTTAAGCGTTCATCAATACGAGATATAAAAGAAATTAAATCCTCCAAATTTTCAGGGAGTTCTCTAGTAGCGACCTCGTCAAGAATTACATCTGATAACCCATTCAGAAACACATCTATATAAGCCTGTTCGTTCCACTTAACTTCTGCCGCCAAGGATCTGAACTCTAGTGCATAATCCACAAGTGTTCGATTTTCCTGTTTAAGGCGCAACATTAATCTAGCTGCATTGACCTTTCTGCCAGGAGGGTCAAAAGTTCTTCTAAACGCAGCTACAAAGGCATTATAATTATAGACGAGTGGATTATCATTCTCCCATAAAGGATTGGCCCATCTCAAAGCTTTTTCAATGAGCAGAGTAATAATAAATCCAACCTTTGCTCTATCTGTAGGATAAGAGCGGGGTTGTAGTTCGAAATGGATGCTAATCTGGTTTAGAAAACCACGACACTTCTCCGGTGACCCGCCATAACGTACTGGTGGGGTAATACGGGAAGAAGCACCTACAGTGGCTACCTCTAGACCTGAGACTGCAGGGGAGATAGAAGGAGTACGTGTCTCCTCAGGTGGATTACTAGCACGAGACAAAAGTGCCTGTAGTGCCAAAGCCATCTGATCCATCCTATGTTCCATGGCGTCAAACCTGGGATCCGAAGAACCAAGCTGACTGTTTGTACCTGCAGGATCCATTGGCCCTGTCGTAATGTCAGGATCGGGACAGGGATCCAACACGCAGAGTACAAAGAGTGGAAAGGTACGTATACCGGGCCTTAGAATGGCCGGACTAACGTACCGAGAGTAAAGAATAGTCAGAGGCAAGCCGAGGTCGAGGGAACGAGAAGACAGATAAGCGAGAGACAAGCCGGGTCAAGGGATAACAGAGAAACAGGGAAGTACAACGAGCCGAGTCAAAACCAATAGAGCAAACTAGAATACCAGAGCACTGAGTGACTAGACAAGCTAGAACCACGACAGGGCAATGAGCTGAAGTAAGGAGTAAGCTTAAATACCCTGGTTCTGGATGGAAATCACGCCTCTGAAAAGTACCGATTGGATATCGGACACTTGAGTGACAGATAGCTCGTGCTAGCGTCATGACGTCACGTATTGAGCGTCCTGCTAGAAAAGGACGTGGATTCCTCGCGGCCGGTGTTTAAGTGACTGGATGAACCGCGAGGAACGGAGGAGACAGCTCGCCTGGACGGATACACCACCAAGTCTCTACCTCCCTTAGAGGTAGAGGCCTCAGGTACCCTGACAATAACCAGCAGCAACAGTTCAGGCTAACCATGTGTCTCTAGCAGCGAGGTCGCTATAATGGGTGATAGATCAGTCTTCTGTGTATGCCTCATGGGTGTTGTTTTTCTAGATGGGACTTTCTTTCGCTAAGAACATAGTCCACTGCAACCAAGTTTGGGTGTATTTAATCATGTTTTTAGATTTGGAGAAGGTAATTTCTTCCATTTGTCCGATATTTTCTACTCTTTGGACCCAATGTTTCCAGTGGGTCGGAATAAGTTGGTTGGCAGCTATAAGTAAATGTGTGAGCAGGGTAGAGTTTTGTTTCTTTGAGCATTTGGGAGGGGTTAGTAGGAATAGCATGTGTTCTGGAGCAAAAGGATATTGTATTCCTGTAATTGTTTGTGTCAAAGTGTTTATACATTTCCAGTATTTGGATATAATCGGGCAGGACCACCACATATGGGATGAGTGTGCTATTTGTTGTGTGCATCGCCAGCATTCGTCTTTAAAGCTCTTATGTATCTCGCTAAGTTTTGCTGGAGTAAAGTGCCAGCAGGTTAACCTCTTATAGTTACTCTCTTGTGTTAGGTTCGATGACGTTGTGTGGACCCTAATGAAGACGCAATGCCATTGTGAGTTGGAAAGTTACAATGGTAACTCTGACGACCATTTGCTTGTGAAGGCTGGAAGAGTTTGAGTTTTCTCTTTTTGGAGAAGTTTATACATCATGGATAGGGTTTTTTTTCTTGATTGAGTGTGACTGGCACAGTTGTTCAAACAACGTGATATCCCTTGCACCCTTCGGGAGCAGTGAAAGGGTACGAGTAAAGCAACATATTTGATTGTGAAATAAGTGATGGGTGCTTGAGAGGGTGGAGGACAGGAGTAATGTTTTTATGTCCTTGACCGTGTCGCCTTGTGTGATGTATCACAGTTGTAGGTAGGGTTTTGTCTTGCTTAATTGTTTCATCCAGTGTGGGGCGCTGATTTGAAGTAGAGGATTGTGTAGGGTGCTAGGTGTTGTTGGTGAGCTACTTTGGACCATGTTTTCAGGTTGGCAGTAATTGTTGGGTGTTGCTTGTTGAGTAGCTGGGCAAGTCCATTTTTTGTGCCATGGGATTGTGGAAATGGGGACCTTCAAGGAGGCTTCTTCTATGAAGACCCATTGTTGTATTTGGATTGTTTTTTGTCCATTCGTATAGCCTCATTAAGTGAATAGCTTTGTGGTAGGTCTCTATGTTAGGGAGTCCAATGCCTCCTTCCTGTCGGGGGTTCGTAAGAGGGTAAGCTATTCTGGGGTGAGAGTCTGTCCAGAGGTATGATGATGTAGTTTTTTTTATGTTATCAAATAACTTTTTGGGGGTAATAAGTAAAGAATGCATGGAAGTATGTTCATTTTTAAGATGTTCAGTCTACTGAACAATCCATAGCAAGGTTTACGCCATTTTTTCAGGTCATTAATTATGTTTTTTAGTAGGGGCGGGAAGTTTAGATTGTATGCTTGGGACAATTTTCATGGGATATGTATTCCTAGGTATTTTATCGAAATTGTAGCCCAAGCAAAGTTAAATTTGTCTTGGAGTTGTGTGTCTATATCTCGTGTTGTTTGTATGGGGAGTAGTTCACATTTGGTGAGATTGGCTTGGAAATTGGAGATTTTCCCGTACTCCTGCATTTCTTGGATTATATGTGGGATGGTCTGGAGAGGATCTGTGATTGAGAATAGGATGTCATCAGCAAAAGCTGATACTTCATATTCTGAATCTTTGATTTTTATTCCCTGGATTGCTGGATTGTCCCTAATGCCTTGTAGAAAAAGCTCTAGTGTCAGGATGAAGAGCAGGGGTGAAAGTGGGCAGCCCTGTCGAGTACCGTTTGTTATTTTGAGTGGTGTAGATAGTTGCCCGTTTATTCGTAGTCTAGCTGTTGGGGTTGAATATATCGCTGTCAGCCAGTCAATCCATCTAGGCCCGAATCCCAGTTCTCTTATTGTTGTTAACATGAGGGACCAGTCCACCCTATCAAAAGCCTTTTCAGCATCTATGGCTTAGAGGGCACTTGGAGTGTCGTGTCGTGACCAGTGCACAAGGTTTAGAATTTTAGTGGTGTTATTTTTTGCATCCCTGCCTGGCACAAATCCGGATTGGTCTAGGTGTATTATGTTGGGAAGGAGGTCTGGATACAAGAATTTTGGTAAATATCTTGACGTCTACGTTTATCAGTGGAATAAGTGCTATTGTCGCTTCCAGAGTTTCTGTGGGTAATGATCAAAGAGAGGATAGGGAGTTGTAAGCATTGAGAAAGGGTGTGGCTAAAACAGGGGCTAACATTTTATAGTACTTGATGGTGAAGCCATCAGGCCCTGGGCTTTTCCCCAGCGGGAAGTGTTTGATAGTCTGCGTAAATTTGTCTTGTGTGATTGGGTTACCGTATATACTCGAGTATAAGCCGACCCGAATATAAGCCGAGGCCCCTAATTTTACCCCAAAAAACTGGGAAAACGTATTGACTCAAGTATAAGACTAGGGTGGGAAATGCAGCAGCTACTGGTAAATTTCTAAATAAAATTAGATCCTAAAAAAATTATATTAATTGAATGTTTATTTACAGTGTGTGTATATAATGAATGCAGTGTGTGTATATAATGAATGCAGTGTGTGCGTATGAATGCAGTGTGCGTATGAGTGCAGTGTGCGGATGAGTGCAGTGCGTGTATGAGTGCAGTGCGTGTATGAGTGCAGTGCGTGTATGAGTGCAGTGCGTGAGTGCAGTGTGTGTGTGTATGAGTGCAGTGTGTGTATGAATGCAGTGTGAGTGTGTGAGTGCAGTGTGTGTGAGTGCAGTGTGTGTGTGAGTGCAGTGTGTGTGTGAGTGCAGTGTGTGTATGAGTGCAGTGTGTGTATGAGTGCAGTGTGTGTATGAGTGCAGTGTGTGTGTGAATGCAGTGTGTGTGAGTGCAGTGTGTGTGTGTGCAGTGTGTGTGTGAGTGCAGTGTGTGTATGAATGCAGTGTGAGTGTATGAGTGCAGTGTGTGAGTGCAGTGTGTGAGTGCAGTGTGTGTATGAGTGCAGTGTGTGTATGAATGCAGTGAGTGTATGAGTGGAGTGTGTGTGTGAGTGCAGTGTGTGTATGAGTGCAGTGTGTGTGTGAATGCAGTGTGTGTGAATGCAGTGTGTGTGAGTGCAGTGTGTGTATATGAAGGAAGTGTGAGTGTGTGTATATGAAGGAAGTGTGAGTGTGTGATGCAGTGTGTGTTTGTGTATGTGTTGGTGGGGGTGGGCATTTGATATATTATTAATTATTATTTTTTTTTTTTTATATTATTATTTTTTTTATTATTATTATTATTTATTATTTAATTATTATTAATTTTTTTTTATTATCTTTTTTTTTTCGTCCCCCCTCCCTGCTTGCTAGCTGGCCAGGGAGGGGGGCTCCTTCCCTGGTGGTCCAGTGTCATTGGCAGTTCAGTGGGGGGAGAGGGGTGCTGGCAGAGCTGTACTTACCTTTCCTGCAGCTCCTGTCAGCTCTCTCCTCCTCTGCGCGGTCTGTGCAGCTCCCTCTGTCAGCTCCCAGTGTAAGTCTCGCGAGAGCCGCGGCTCTCGCGAGACTTACACTGGGAGCTGACCGAGGTGCTGAACGGACGGCGCGGAGGAGGAGAGAGCTGACAGGAGCTGCAGGAAAGGTAAGTACAGCTCTGCCAGCACCCCTCTCCCCCCATTCTGTATTATGGCAATGCAAATTGCCATAATACAGACTCTGACTCGAGTATAAGCCGAGTTGGGGTTTTTCAGCACAAAAAATGTGCTGAAAAACTCGGCTTATACTCGAGTATATACGGTATCTAGAAAGGTTTGAGGTTGTGTGGTAGAGTGGTGCATAATGTTCTTCGCAAGAAGGTCTGCGAAGGTCTGCGAGAGGGTGGGGCGTCCCGAAGGTTATGTAGCTGTGAATACATTTTTTGAAATTCTTTGGTAATTTCGGGCAACATGTGTGTCTGCGTTCCGTCTTGTTTTCGTATTCCCTGTATGTTTGAGAGATTGTGCTAGCATTCGACCACATTTGCCTCCTTGCGTATAGTAAGAGTGTTTAGTCAGTTGTATCTTGCGTTTAGAGTGTAGTGTAGCGTTTAAGTGCAGCAGAGTGTTTAGTTCTGTTCTTTTGGCTGCTAATTGCTTGTAAGTTGTAAACGTGTTGTCAGTGATATGCTGATCTTCTAGGTTTTTTTATGTCCCTAGTTAACGTTTTTATGAGAGAATCTCTTTTTCGTTTCTGGATTGCTGCCAATTTTATGAGTTTCCCCCTTAGAACGCACTTGTGGGCTTCCCATACTATTGTGTGTAGGGTGTCTGAAACTGCATTGTCATCGAAGTAAGACTTTGCGATTTCGCATAGTCTTGTATTGATGTCAGTCTCATTTAATAGGAGGTCATTGAGTTTCCACTGCAACGGGGTAGGTGGGAGGGAAGGGATGGTCATATCCAGAGTCAGTGGGACGTGATCTGACCAGGTGATCACTCCATAGGAAACGAAGGCGATCAGTGGGAGGAATCTGTGTTGTGTAAAAAGCATGTCTATTCATGTGTATGTACTTGTTGGAGGGGAGAAGAAGGAGAAGTCTTTACTCGTTTTTTTAAGGCATTTTTAAATACTGCTGTGACTAGTGATGTACCGAACTGTTCGCCGGCGAATAGTTCCCGGCGAACATAGCATGTTCGCGTTCGCCACGGCGTGTGAACACATGCGCGGTTCGATCCGCCCCCTATTCGTCATCATTGAGCAAACTTTGACCCTGTGCCTCACAGTCAGCAGACACATTCCAGCAAATTAGCAGCAGACCCTCCCTTCGAGACCCTCCCACCTCCTGTACAGCATCCATTTTAGATTCATTCTGAAGCTGCATTCTTAGATAGAGGAGGGAAAGTTTCACTGCTGCTCATTAGATAGGGAAATTGATAGCTAGGCTAGGGTATGCAGTGTCCACTAGAGTCCTGAAGGACTCATCTGATCTCTGCTGTAAGAACAGCACCCCAAAAACCCTTTTTAGGGCTAGAACATCAGTCTGATTTTTCTTTTTTTTTTCTTCTGTGTAATGTAATTGCAGTTGCCTGCCTGCCAGCTTCTGTGTCAGGCTCACAGTGGATACTGTGCCCACTTGCCCAGTGCCACCACTCATATCTGGTGTCACAATAGCTTAAGCTTGACATTTAAAAATAATTTTTTTTCACTCTAATAGATTTGATAGCAGTTAGTTGTCTGCCAGCTTCTGTGTCAGGCTCACAGTGGATACTGTGCCCACTTGCCCAGTGCCACCACTCATATCTGGTGTCACAATAGCTTAAGCTTGACATTTAAAAACAAAAAACTTTTTTCACTGTTCAGCGTGTACTCTGCCAACCTCAGCAAGTGCATTTCCCACTCATATCTGGTGTGACTATAGTGTGCCTTTAAAAACAAAAAAGTTTTTTCACTGTTATAGATTGAATAGCAGTTAGTTGTCTTCAAGCGGGTGTCAGGCCTTCATCGTGTACTCTGCCAACCTCAGCAAGTGCACTTTGCCACTCATATCTGGTGTGACTATAACCTTTAAAAACAAAAAATGTTTTTCACTGTAAGTGTTACGATTGCCTCCGGGCTAGCAGGAGGTTTGATCGTTTGGATGTCCTGATTCCCGAACACCAAGAGTCGAACGGAGCTGCAATCGGTAGAGACCTGTAAGTGTAGAATCTCCCGCTAGCTATAGCCCAGCTAGGATACCCTTTTCCCACAAAACGAGTCGAGGCTGCGATTTGAGGGTCAAAATAAGAACTGGCTTTACTGACACAGTACAGCGGTATTTATGCAAACATTCTCGGTCCAGGGACAACCCCCTCTGGACTGAGTGGCATGTCGGGACAAAACATACATTCAGCCAATAACAATAATAATCCTTTGAAATAAGTCCCCGCCCTTCTTGGGGATAATGAATCCAACGGCTGGAATGCCTCGATTATCCACAAGGGCCCAAAATCCCACGTGGAATAACCATAAACGAAAACAATATAAAATACACAATTATAATATTTCACTATGAATCCCCCACATTCCACCCATCATTAGGTAGCTCGGTTCAGAGCGCATCATCCATGCGAATAGCGCTCCGAACTCACGAATGGCCCGTTCAGTCTCTGGCATACAAAGTCTTTCATATGGTTTTAGTCCCGAACACGAGGTGGCGGCCATGTCTTCAGCTGGGTGGTCGGCCGTTCGGTACTTCCAGGGGTTACCGGGGTTAAGTGGCGGCACACGCCGAGAACTGGGGGGTCCGTCGTTCGTTTGTCGAACTTCGGTATCAATCCTTTCGGGTATTTGGTAGTTTTCCAGCAAAAAGGTCAGTAGTAGCAGCGATGAAACAGTCATAATGTAACAGTAATGTAACAGTGCTCCCTCTTTGTGGAACACTCTGGCAGACACCGTCTGACCCCTTTTCGGGGTAGACAAAGGCTGTCCAGATTTCTGGTTAGGCTGGGCTGATATCCGTTTGCCTGGACAATCCATCGGCATTGCCATTCAGTTTCCCGGGTCGGTAAGTGATGGTGAAATTAAACGGTTGTAGGGCCAGACTGCACCGTAATAGTCGGCCATTATCTCCAGAGACCCGGTTTAGCCATACCAATGGGTTGTGATCCGTAACCAGAGTGAACTCTTGTCCGTACAAATAAGGAGTAAATTTCTTTAGTGCCCACACCAGTGCCAAGCACTCCTTTTCCACGGCTGCATAGCTAACTTCGCGTGGTAGGAGCTTGAGACTGATGTAGGCAATAGGGTGCTCCCCTCCGTCTTCGCCTACTTGGCTGAGGACAGCTCCCAGCCCGAACATGGAAGCGTCTGTGTGAACAATAAAACGTTTGTTAGGGGCTGGGGAACCAACACGGGAGCATTCACAAGAGCAGTTTTTAAAGTCTGAAACGCTGTTTCACAGTGGGGAGACTACAGGACCTGTCGAGGAAGGTTCTTCTTGGTTAAGTCCGTCAGGGGTTTGGCAATGGCACTATAGTCGGGCACGAACCTCCGGTAATACCCTGCTGTACCTAAAAAGGCTAGTACTTGTGTCTTAGTGGTGGGGGTGGGCCAATTGGCGACTGCCTCTATCTTAGCAGGCTCTGGTCGTTGTTTCCCGCACCCCACTCTATGACCCAGGTACTGCACTTCAGCCATTCCAAAATGGCATTTCTCAGGTTTCAGAGTCAGGCCAGCGGCCCGAATCTGATCCAAGACCATCCCTACGTGGGCTAGGTGTTCCTCCCAGGATGCGCTATGCATCGCTATGTCGTCCAGGTATGCGCAAGCAAAATCCTGGAAGCCATCAAGGAGTCTATCCACTGAGCGCTGGAACGTGGCTGGGGCATTTTTCATCCCGAATGGCATAACCTTGAAGTGATATAAGCCAAACGGGGTGACGAATGCCGACTTAGGGATAGCGTCCCTGGCCAGGGGGATTTGCCAGTAACCCTTACATAGGTCAATGGTGGTTAGGTAGTTTCCCCTGGCTATGCGATCCAGTAGCTTGTCTACCCTGGGCATGGGGTAGGTGTCTGTCACAGTTTTATCATTAAGTTTCCGATAGTCCACACAGAATCTGGTAGTACCGTCCTTTTTGGGTACCAGTACTACCGGTGATGCCCAGGGGCTATCAGAGGACTCAATGACCCCTACTCTCAGTATTTCCGTGATTTCTTGTTTCATCCCGGCTCTGACCGCTTCGGGGATGCGGTCTTAAGGGCTGCTGCCCGGGGGTATCTACCTGGTGGGTAGCTAAATTAGTGTATCCTGGCTTCTGGGAGAACATGGCCTGTTTCTCTCAGAGCAATTGATGTAATTGCTCCCTCTCTACTGGGTTAAGCCATTCGCCTACTGTACTCACTATATCGGCCAGGTTATCTTGGGTGAGCAAGTCGGGAATGGGCAGGTTATCGGGGTCTTCGGCTGCGGGGCTACAGATGGCCAATACATCTTCGGGGCGTTGAAGATATGCTTTTAACATGTTGCCATGGAACAATTTCCTTAGGCTCGGGTCGTGGCAGCTGGCAATTACATATGTGGTGTCCCCTCTCTTCTCTACTATCTGGTAAGGGCCCTGCCAGGCTGCCTGCAATTTGTCGGCTTTAACGGGTTTCAGTACCATTACTTTTTGTCCTATCTCAAAGCTCCGCTTCCTCGCTCCCCTATCATACCAGACCTTCTGTCGCCTCTGGGCCGCCGTGAGGTTAGCCCGGACCGACCTGGCTAATTGCTCCATGCAGTCCCTAAGCTCTAGGACATATGGTATGATGGGGACCCCAGCATTCTCTGTCACTCCCTCCCAATGCTCTCGGATCAGGTCTAGGGGGCTCCGGACCTTGCGTCCGTACAGCAGTTCGAACTGAGAGAATCCGGTAGTTTCCTGAGGCACCTCCCGATAAGCGAACAGGAAGTGCGGTAGGAAACGTTCCCAGTCTCTATATTCCTGGGTGAAGGTTTTTAACATTTGTTTAAGGGTCCCATTAAACCTCTCGCATAGTCCATTGGTCTGGGGGTGGTATGGGGAACTGAGGAGGGATTTAATTTTGCAGACCTGCCACAGCTGTTGTGTTAGTTCAGCTGTGAATTGTGTGCCTCTGTCAGATAGGATCTCTCGGGGGAATCCTACACGAGAGAAGACCTGTACCAGCGCATTGGCTACGGTGTCCGCCTGGATATTGGACAGTGCCACAGCCTCCGGGTAGCGGGTAGCGTAGTCTACAATAGTGAGAATATATCTCTTCCCGGAGGGACTGGGAGTGGCGAGGGATCCTACTAGGTCAATGGCCACCCTGCTGAACGGTTCTTCTATGAGAGGCATATTTACGAGGTGTGCCTTAGGGTGGTCTCCTCTTTTGCCTACCCTCTGACACACTTCGCAAGTACTGCAATACGCGCGTACATCTGCTTGTACCCCTGGCCAAAAGAAGGTATGGGTGATCCGTTTGAGGGTCCGGGTTACTGCTAAATGTCCTGCTAGGGGAATATCGTGACCTATCCGGAGAATATCCCGTCTATACTTGTGAGGGATTACTAACAGCCTCCTATGGTTCCCTTTATTTTCCGTATGTCGGTACAGTCTGCCCTGTTCCCATCCAAACATCTCTTGGTCGGATCCCCCTGTCCCTGAGTCGTCTCTCTCTCTGTATTTCTGGAGAGTGGGATCGGTTTTAGTTTCAGCCTCGAAGGTGGTAGGGGTATCCCAGGGTAATGGGGAAGGGGGGTTAGGCACAGGTTAGTCGGGTTCGTTCTGGTGAAGGGTCTCGAGTATGTCCTGCTTGGGACTGGGTGGTGACCGGGTGCGCCTCGGAGTTATATGATGGGGCAAATGCAGAAGTCATAGGTCCCAGGTCATTGCCCAGTAAAACCTCAGCGGGTAAACTATCCATGATCCCCACCCTCACAAGTCCTTTTCCCGCACCCCAATCAAGATGCACTTGAGCTGTGGGTAACTTGTCCCCTCCAGCCACTCGGACCGCCACCGTGTCTGTGGAGCGCCTATGCATTGGCACGAGCTTCCCCTGGACCAGAGTAATAGTGGCCCCTGTGTCTCTCAACCCTTGCGCCGGACGGCCTTCCAACAGTACCTCCTGTCGATGGTGCTGTCGGTTGTCGGTTGCGGCATATACGGGGTTGGCTTCATGTAAGGGTCCCAGATATTCCTCCAGAGGGCTTTCTTGGTCCACACAGAAAGCACGGGCTGGGCGGTTATTACCCGGGGAGCTGGGGTGAGAATTGCTTGGGGTGTAGCTGTTGTTGAGGGGGCAGTTGGCAATGAGGTGCCCTGGCTGCTTGCATTTGTAGCAAGCGGGGCGGGAACGTTCTTGAGGGTACTGGCTGGGTGGCCCGGCATAGCGAGTAGGTCCGGCCGGCACTGGGGTACGAAATTCTGTTCGGGGGCTTGGTCTATGGGCTTCTCGTGGTTCGGCACGGGTGGCCGTTCGGGAGTGGTGGTATTCGTGTACCTGAGCGTCCCGGTGTTCGTCAGCTAGTCGTGCTGCCTCATTGAGATCGCTCGGACGCCGATCTTTTAACCACTCTCGGTCCTTTGGCTCTTACCCATTATAAAAATGCTCTAACAAAAACAGTTCCAGTACTTTGGCCGCTGTAACGGCACGGCACCCATTCACCCAGTGGGTGGCCGCTCTCCGCATGCGGTGGGCCCATTCAGCATGAGTGTCATTGACTTTCTCGCTGGTGTTGCGGAATTGCCTGCGATATGTGTCGGGAGTTACCGCATACCTCCTCTGTAGGGTGTCTTTCACCGTCTGGTATTGCTCTGCTTCCTCGGTGCTGAGAGTCCGAAAAGCCTCCCTAGCTCGACCCGCCAGTTTCCCGGCTAGTATCTTTGGCCAAGCTGTGGTGGGGATTTGGTGTAACGCACATTGCCGTTCGAAGTCGGCTAAGAACTCATCAATCCCCATTTCACTTTCCACAAATGGCTTGAAGGCTGCGAAGGGAATCTTTGGGACTCCCGTTGCCTCCGTGGGGTTTCAGTCGGCAATTTTAATTTTGTGTTCGTAGGCTCTGGTCCTTTCGACATCCGCCTCGGCTTCGGCCATCAACTGCCGTATTAGTTCCACGGAAGGGTTCGGCCCATACAGGGGAAGCCTCTCCCTGACCAACCGGGTTTTCTCATCGGTGAAAGTTGCTGTGGGTTCTGCCATGGTAAAACTCTTATCCATCTCGGTTAGTTCCGCGATTAGCTCTCTCCTTGGGCGGCTGTTCGCGTGTCCACCTCGGCTTTCGAGTAAGTCTTTTAGCGTGGTGCGCTTTAATTTGTCGTGGTTACTCTCCATCCGCTCTGTACCTCTTTTAGGAATTCCAGTATGATCCCACTGCTGCCACCAATTGTTACGATTGCCTCCGGGCTAGCAGGAGGTTTGATCGTTTGGATGTCCTGGTTCCCGAACACCAAGAGTCGAACGGAGCTGCAATCGGTAGAGACCTGTATGTGTAGAATCTCCCGCTAGCTATAGCCCAGCTAGGATACCTTTTCCCACAAAACGAGTTGAGGCTGCGATTTGAGGGTTAAAATAAGAACTGGCTTTACTGACACAGTACAGCGGTATTTATGCAAACATTCTCGGTCCAGGGACAACCCCCTCTGGACCGAGTGGCATGTCGGGACAAAACATACATTAAAGGACCACTCTAGTGCCAGGAAAGCATACTCGTTTTCCTGGCACTAGAGTGCCCTGAGGGTGCCCCCACCCTCAGGGACCCCTTCCCACCCGGCTCTGGAAAGGGGAAAAGGGTTAAAACTTACCTTTTTCCAGCACTGTGCGGGGAGCTCTCCTCCTCCTCTCCGCCTCCGTTCCTCCCCGTCGGCTGAATGCACACGCGCGGCAAGAGCTGCGCGCGCATTCAGCCGGTCGCATAGGAAAGCATTCATAATGCTTTCCTATGGACACTTGCGTGCTCTCACTGTGATTTCACAGTGAGAATCACGCAAGCGCCTCTAGCAGCTGTCAGTGAGACAGCCACTAGAGGAAAAAGGGGAAGGCTTAACTAATTGATAAACATAGCAGTTTCTCTGAAACTGCTATGTTTATAAAAAAATTAGTTAACCCTAGCTGGACCTGGCACCCATACCACTTCATTAAGCTGAAGTGGTCTGGGTGCCTAGAGTGGTCCTTTAAGGCAATAACAACATACTGTATCCTTTGAAATAAGTCCCCGCCCTTCTTGGGGATAATGAATCCAACGGCTGGAATGCCTCGATTATCCCCAAGGGCCCAAAATCCCACGTGGAATAACCATAAACAAAAACAGTATAAAATACACAATTATAATATTTCACTAGGAATCCCCCACATTCCACCCATCATTAGGTAGCTCGGTTCAGAGCACATCATCCATGCGAATAGTGCTCACGAATGGCCCATTCAGTCTCTGGCATACAAAGTCTTTCGTATGGTTTTGGTCCCGAAAGGGAGGTGGCGGCCATGTCTTCAACTGGGTGGTCGGCCGTTCGGTACTTCCAGGGGTGACCGGGGTTAAATGGCGGCACACGCGAGAACTGGGGGGTCCGTCGTTCGTTTGTCAAACTTCTGTATCAATCCTTTCGGGTATTTGGTAGTGTAAAAGAGCGTTTCAGCATATGAGGGGTTAAAATCCGTTTAGGCGATAATCCCCTTTTCTCAGAAAGGCACAGCTACTGCAGAACATCAAAACTCACGAATTGGATATAAGTGAATGCATTAAACTCCCGAACTGCATACCAGGGAATAAGATAGCACTCCAAGCTGGAACCTCACGAATAGCTGCTAGCAGATGAATAGGAAAAGCAGACATCAGCTTACACCCCTAGCAATCAATCTCCAACAGCATACAGTGAATCCCCCCAAGAACGAGACAAGGCTCCGTGTTGAAGGTCAAGCAGTGGTCTGAGGTGCTGGGGCACCCAGCCTGGTTTTTATTACATGAGTACACATACAGGCCACACCCAGGGGGAGGCATAAAATAACCAATGACATAGATGTTACATCTCACACCTTAGTGTGACACATAATCCCATTATACATACAGTTCAAAATATACTTTTACACAACTTTCATAACTTTAAAACCATACATCGCATCCACATACAAATCACATATTCAGACTCAGCATACTTTAAACATAAACACTTCCAAAATCCCTGCAGTGGATCAAAAGTTACACGGAAGTCCTTTTATGACCGACCGCAAGCACATTTTCTTGCCCAAAATAGTTCCATAGATTTGGGCTGTGCGGTCGGTCAATTCCTGGCATAAAAATGGCTAAGTCCCATTCGAAGTGTGCCTGTACTTCGACTTTGGTCGAAGTGTCGAAGTGGAGTTGATGTTAAGGGTCGGCGGTGTTCGAAGTTAAAATGGCCGCCGCCACGTGGTCCTTTGTCCGATACCGGCCACTTCGACGACTTCGACAACTTCGGTAACTTTGACAGCTTCGACAGCTTCGACTGTGTCCGAAGTGCCATATACAAAAGTAGCAATCTGTCCCCAAAGTATTTAAAGGGCTAGGGACAGTATTATACAATCCACATGCCCAAAAGTAGTTCTTAAAGGGTCAGTACATTATGGTAGCAGCCCATAATTCAGTCTGCACTATCTCCCAGGGACCATAATCACTGGGCAGGAGGCTAGCAACCAGGCTTCTCCAGTTCTCAGTGGCGAGGTTGGTTTTGTCACAGGTAGTTTTCCAGCAAAAAGGTCAGTAGTAGCAGCGATGAAACAGTCATAATGTAACAGTAATGTAACAGTAAGCTAAGAGCAGTTAGTTGTCTGCAAGCGTCTGGGTGTCAGGCCTTCAGCATGTACTCTGCCAACCTCAGCAAGTGTTAATTTGAACTGTGGGGCACAAGAACATCTTTAAGCAAACTATGTTTTCACTAAGATTAGTGAATAACTAACATTAACGAGTCGGATTAAACGCACTCTGCACTCGAGGTATGATCTGCTTAAATTACCCCACTCTGAGCCCTAAATGTTAAAATGTTTCACATGGGCATACAAAAGGTACACATGGCAATTAAAATCAGAAAATATGTAAAACATTTTTAGATATACTGGAAATTAGTACACCAATACGATTAAGCACGTTGATTAATAAAATAAAGAAATGTTAATCTATCAAAGCGGCTTGAGAAAATATATGTTTAAAAAGATACAAAAATTTCAAAATCTGCTTATAAAAAGAAATACTGCCTTAAAATTCAAAATGCAAGTATGAATATTAGCACACACAAGCTATCTACCAAACGTGAAAACTGTTATTTAGCTTTTCTGGCAACTAAAAGTAAAATACTACAGAGTTTACTATATTCAGTGCAATATCTAAAGGAAGTACTGGCTAAAAAATTCAATGCAAAACTAGCAAAGTTGTCAAAAACTGTATTAAGTCGGTTGTTTTCTTTTTATCTGGTGAATAAAATGCTTCTACATTATATCACACAGCTATTAATTGTCTTCAAAAAATTCTTCTTGTGGTTTTGTCTTTCTGTACTTTCAGAATTCATGTTTGCACGTTTTTTTTAAGAATTTGCCAGGAATCTATTTTTGAAGTTGTTCCCCTCCTCTTGACACGATCAATGACCTGTGAGTCTCCGTAAGCAGGGTTGACCTGTTAGTCCCGTTTTCCATTCAAGTTGCACATGATGTCCCGGCTAGGTTTCTAGGGACAAATGTTGGAGCCTCGGCGTTGCCCCAAAATGGAGGGAGCGTGGAGTTTGTTGGAGGCTTCGATGTGAGTAGCGAGTCCGGGGGGAGACCCAGTTGCCCCAGGATTCCCTCTGCCTCCTGCATGTTGCTTACGGTATGCCTGGCGTACGCATGGCGACTTCTCGCTTCAGTAGTTAGGACACGCCCCCCTAGCCCGCCAGCTTTTACCATACAAGCTGGTGGAGTCTGAGGCATTCCAAAAATTTGTAGCTATTGGGACACCGCAGTGGAAGGTACCCAGACAAAATTTCTTTTCAAAAAAGGCAATCCCCAACCTGTACTCGATTGTGCAAAAGGAAGCAATGGCATGTCTGGCACACAGTGTTGGGGCAAGGGTCCATCTGACCACTGATAGCTGGTCTGCAAAGCATGGTCAGGGCAGGTATATCACCTACACTGCGCATTGGGTAAACCTGCTGACGGCTGCCAAGCATGGAATGCGTGGCTCTGCAGAGCAGTTGGTGACACCGCCACGACTTGCAGGCAGGCCTGCTGCCACCTCCTCTACTCCTCCTACTCCATCCTCTTCCATAACCTCCTCGGCTGAGTCCTCTTCTGCTGCTGCGTCTTGCTCCACATCAACGGCACCCCCCCAGCTCCCCAGGTGATATTCCACATCCCTATTCTGCTCTGTGTCAGTGTGTATCATGGTCTCTGAGGACAGATGTTAATCCATATCTGCCAAGTGACCCTATGTAGGGGGAACAGTCTCTATTCTGCTCTGTGTCAGTGTGTATCAGGGATCCTTAGGATAGGTGTCAATCCAAATCTGCCAAGTGGACCTATGTAGGGGGAACAGTCTGGAAAAGGGATGGCAGAGGCCAACTGCCCTCTGCCCAGCTGCCAGCTCTTCTGCTGGGGTGCTTGGGACATAGTCCAGCTCAGTAGCCAGGGGAAAGTGGGGGTCAGTGGGGGTTAACATCTCCTCTGTTAACACTGTGTTAAGGTTAGCTGGGGAGGGGAGAGTTGGCTTGCCTCCTCCTCCTGATACTCCTGCGATGGTAGCTGGGGATATGGACAGGCTGTCCAGCATCCCTGTGGGTCAGGCACAGAGACCACGGTCCCATGTGCGCCATCTGGAAAATTGGTGTCTCCCCTTAGTAGGGTAAGCTGTCGCTGGGGAGAGAGGGGACTGTGCTCCTCTCCCTGAAACACATGCTGCCGCTGGAGAGGGATACCGACTGTCTCCACTCCCGTAACATTGTCCTGCTGCTGGAGAGAGACCAACTTTCTCTGCTTCCTGTAGGAAACACTGCTGCTGGGGGCGGGGGGGGGAGGATGACACCTTTGGCCCCCTGCAACTCACACTGCCACTGCGGAGGAAGGACGACACCTTCAGCTCCCTGGGACCCACACTGCCACTGGGGAGGAAGGATGACACCTTCAGCTCCCTGTAATTCGCACTGCCGCTGAGGCTCCCTGGGACTCCCACTGCCCTGGCGGTACCTCCAAGGTATACTGCGACTGACTGGAGCTGAGTAGGTATTGGTAATCCTGCTCCAGTTCCCATTCCTGGATGGCCAATTCAAACAGGTCTGGCTCTAGGTCTTCATCCATAGGGAGATCTAGTATGGTTGCTCTGGATTCATATATGACCAATAGCCGTGACTCTGCAGTGTCCCCGAACCTTGGTCCGGCAAAGGCATCCCATAATAGGCCGGGGCCATTGTAATCCTCGCCCTCTGGTCTGTAGCACTTTGTCATCCACGCTGAACTGCATACCAATGTAGCGCCTGGTATGCGTCGTCGAGCCCCAGTTCCCTCCGTGCCAGAGAATTAAGCTGCATTACAAACTCCCACCTGGGCTGTTCTCCCATCATAGGCATCCATAGGGCCACTCGGGCCTGTAGCCTGTAGTCGCTGCTCCTCACTGGGGAGACGCTCACCTCGCCAATGCTGGACACCCTCCAGGGCTTCTTCCCACATCTGGTGCCCTCTCTGCAGTTCAACCTGGTTGCCTCTGATACTGGCTCACCCAGTGGGGCCAAGAGTAACCTCCAGTCGAACTCATCCTCCATTTCGAGCGCTGTCCAGGGACTTGCAGGCTCCATATCGCTCCGTAATAATTCCGGTATCTCCAGAATGCTGATCCTCATGCTAGAAAGCCATCCCACCGCTGCCACCACTGTAACGGAACCTTCCATTAATGGACACTTCCTAGCTTGCGCCGAGGACTGCAAGCACCGCATCGGACACCACCACCACCGCAGACTCCACAACCACCGTAGCTTGACTAGAGTCTCGCTGTCTTCCTTCCGCCCTGGATCAGCTTCTGTCCTCCAGAACCGTGTGGGAAAGTAGTCATTGCTTCTACTTAGGAGTGATGGAAGTTTGAGCACAGGGTTTACTGTTGTATATTTGTATTTACTATCGTATCACACATCATGTTACAATGCTGCCTACCTACCCCATATGCCCTGGCTAGAAGCTTTTCCCTTATAATTTTATTTTTTATCAGAGGCTTTGCCCTTAGCATTAATATCTATGAGAAATTCAGTTCATAAATTATAGTAACAACACAGTATGGAGAGACCATGTAATTAACCCTTCAAGGACGCAGCTTCAAAAACTGGACTCCCCCTTAACTCCTTAAGGACCAAACTTCTGGAATAAAAGGGAATCATGACATTTATTTATTTATTTATTATTGCTATTTATAAAGCGCACACAGATTCCGCAGCGCTGTACAATTAGTTGAGAAACGTACAATATACACATACAAATACAAGAGGTAAGAGAGCCCTGCCCGTAAGCTGATATCTAGCCATTGGAGCTCTTTTATACAAAGTGCTTGGCTAGATGGCCCGTGAGCTTACAATCTAAAGGAAACCATGGGGATTTGAGACAAGAGGTAGCAGGGGAAGTTGACATGTCACACATGTCATGTGTCCTTAAGGGGTTAAGGACACAAGCATTTTTTGCATTTTTTGCTGTTTTTGTACAATTTCAGTTTGCATTTTTCTTATTCATTGCACCAACACATGTTATATACCATTTTTAAAAGGACAAAGGGCGTTAATAATTTCTTATTTATTCTAAAAAAATAAAAAAATAAAAAGTGTTTTTTTTCGCAGTTTAGGCAATAACGTGTGTATAATAAGTGCAACTTAAGGAAAGTAATTAAAAAATATTCAATTAGTTTTTTCTGATTTTCAGAGTACATAATATGTCTACAGTTTCAGCTTATTTTGAAAGTTACAGGTCACAAAATACAAGGAGTAAAATAAATTTTTAGTGTGGAGCTATTTTAGAATTTGGTATGTTTGTCTTGATAGCTTAATAGTCATCACAGAAAGCAAAATTGCCACACAAAAAAGTATATATTTATATAAAGCACACATCACAGGCTATTTACCTAAAGGTATTCTGACACTTTACGTAGCCAGTTCGCCGCCAATCTCTACTAAATAGTGTAGTAAAATTGTGTTTTTTTTTTCAGATTTCTAATGTACACACCTAAAACAAGGTTTTTTAATGTGTATTACATAAAGCTGATGTATACTACTGCTGCCTTTGCCACTATCCTGTGAAGTTACAGTGCCATAAAAGAGACCTGATCATTTCAGTTTTCACAGTGATAATTTTGATAGATGAATTTGATGGGTGCAAGTCACATTTAGGGCATTGTAGCAGTTTGACTGTCGAATGTATCCCTAAAGTGTCACGATTCGGGGAACCCAACACGCTAACACACACACACACAGAAAAGGTGCAGTACCGGACCTTAGAGTGGCTGGGCTAAGCACACAAAGAATAGTCAGGAGACAAGCCGAGTAAGGGGAACCAGAAGACAGAATAACGAGAAACAAGCCAAGGTCAAAGGGTAGGAGAAAGTCACAAAGACAGTTTAACAAGTGTGAAGAAAAAGGGACTTTATCCAACCTTTTCTCCTATTTTGTGTATTTTGTTTAATTTTTCCTGCCTACAATGGATTATTAGTTTGGCAGTTTGCAACTACCGAACCCCGACCTCCCTCCTGGCTTGTTATGATCTAAAGCACCGTCAATTAAGTGTTCCCTGGGTAGCCACTGTTCGTATAGCCGAACGCCATGTGGAAAAGAAAATGGTGGCCATCTTGTCAGCGGGACTTGGTCGTCGAGTGTCTGGAACTAAAATCGGACACTCGACCGCACGAAGCCCCGCTGAGAACTACCGAACTCCCGAACTCCCGCTTCTCCTACTTACCGAACAACCAGAAGAGCGGCATTCGGTAGTTATGTTCATACAGACCAGGGGAACAATCACTACTATGAGCCAGGAGGGTATATTTGGTATTTTGACTGCTTTTTCGTCTTTTTACCCATTGACCGACCGCACACGCTGAATTCGTGGAACTGTTTTGGGCAGGAGCCTCGTGTGTGGTCGGTAAAACAGGACTTCTACACTTTTTAAGAACCCCTGAACCGATCTGGGTGAAATTTGGATATGTTTGCCTCCCAGATCGCGGCTATCAGGGGATATGTATTTTATGGGGATACCTTGTGGGGAAAGGGGTGTTCCAACTTTTGGGGAAAATGTGTGCCCTTTGCCTGGAGATAATTGATTTACTCCTTAACTTATCTCAATATCTCCCAGGCAGAGGGAGGGCGTGTATTAAGAAAATACTGTACAGTGATTGGTAAATGTATTTGTTTGTTTTGGGAGGTCCTCTTGCATGAGGATCCCCCATAAAAGACAGCCTTTTTCAATAAAGCTTTAGTTCTGTTACACCCTTCATGAAGTCTTGGCTCATGTTTGAGGAAGGAATACTCTATCTACTGGGAAGGATTGTCTGGGAAGCTGTATTCATCTCTACCCCCTGCTGGAGCTATAATCACTAATACTCAGCAGCTGGGAAAGGAACAGGAGACCGCAGCACCACCACCACTGCAGGTCTTAACAACAAGCCAGAGAGTACGTAACCAGAAACACAAGTTCAGTAGCAATAGTAGTAAGCAAAGACCACAACAGGGCAGGGAGGAACAGGAAAGGTAAGTATATAAACCATTAGATTAATTCTGATTGGATAATTTCCAATCAGAATTAGTAATCACACGTGGGAGATATGTATACCTCCCACTGTGATTGAGGCACCGTGCCTTTAACGCTGGGTCAGGTGGCTGACCGCGGCGTGTACAAGAGTGGGCGGTCCCCCAGCGTTCAGCGTCATGCATGCTGCCGCTGGGGGATGGAGAGGAGGACATGGGCGGCATCCGAGGCTGGAAGGATGCCGCCCAGTGAGCGTATGCCGGGAAAGGACCCGCGGATGGCTGGAGGGTGAGTGCCGCGAGCGGACTGCAGCCTCCCCTCGCAGCCGCCCGTGGGATCCTGACATTACCCCCCCTCGAAGACCGCCCTGAGGGCGGGAAGCAGAAGGCTTCAGAGGAAACCGTGCATAAAAGGAGCGGACCAGAGAGGGAGCGTGCAAATCAGAGACCGAAACCCAAGACCGCTCCTCGGGGCCGTACCCCTTCCAATCCACCAGATATTACAACCCACCCCTAGAAACACGAGAGTCGAGGAGGGCAGCCACCTCGTACACGTCACTAGAGACAGCGCGAGGGGAAATGGGCCGCCCGAGGGGACGAGAGAACCGGTTACACAGTAAGGGCTTCAAAAGGGAAGTATGAAACGTGTTCGAAATACGCATGGAAGGAGGCAGGGAGTAGGAAACGGGGTTAACCCCACGCAACACCTTGTAGGGGCCAAGAAACCGGGGAGCAAACTTCATTGAGGGAACCTTGAGACGGAGATTCTTGGAGGACAACCACACCCTATCACCCGGAGCATAAGAAGGGGCCGCACCTCTATGGCGATCAGCAAACCTCTTCTGAGCAGCCACTTCCTCCTGATAGGAGGAAGTGAACGACAAGGAGACCCCCATCTCAGCACAAAAGCCCCTCCAAAACCGAGAGACAAATTGAGGGCCCCTGACAGACACGATGTCATGAGGTACCCCATGCAAGCGGAACACTTCTTTGGCAAACACCTGAGCCAACTGAACTGCAGAAGGAAGCTTCTTAAGCGGAATAAAGTGCACCATTTTAGAGAACCTATCCTTCACAGTCAATATCACTGTCTGACCATCAGAAAGAGGAAGGTCTACAATGAAATCCATGGATAAGTGGGTCCATGGTTTCTTGGGTATAGACAGAGGCATGAGTAGACCCTGGGGTCTCACATTAGGGGACTTACACTGCTTACAGACCCGACAAGCCTGTACAAAATCCACTACGTCTTACATAGTTACATAGTTACATAGTTACATAGCTGAAAAGAGACTTGCGTCCATCAAGTTCAGCTTTCCTCACATATGCTTTTGCTGTTGATCCAAAAGAAGGCAAAAAACCCAGTCTGAAGCGCTTCCAATTTTGCAACAAACTAGGAAAAAATTCCTTCTTGACCCCAAAATAGCAGTCAGATGTCTCCTTGGATCAAGCAGCTATTACCCCACTAATTAGAAATTGTATCCCTGTATGTTATGTTTTTGCAAGTATTTATCCAATTGCAACTTAAACATCTGTATAGACTCTGGCAAAACCACCTCTTCCGGCAATGAATTCCATATCCTTATTGCTCTTACTGTAAAAAAGCCTTTTCTTTGCCTTAGATGAAATCTCCTTTCTTCAAGCCTAAATGTGTGACCTCGTGTCCTATGTATAGCCCTGTTTATGAATAGATTTCCAGATAATGGTTTGTACTGGCCCCGAATATATTTGTATAATGTTATCATATCCCCTCTAAGGCGCCGTTTTTCCAAACTGAAGAGATTTAAATGTTTTAACCTTTCTTCATAACTAAAATGCTCCATTCCTTTTATCAATTTTGTAGCTCGTCTCTGCACTTTTTCTAGTGCCATGATATCTTTCTTTAGAACAGGTGCCCAAAATTGCACAGCATATTCAAGGTGTGGTCTTACCAGCGATTTATAAAGAGGCAAAATTATATTTTCATCTCGAGAATTTATGCCCCTATTTATACATGACAAAACCTTACTGGCCTTAGCAACGGCAGATTGACATTGCATATTGCTACCTAATTTGTTGTCTATAACAATTCCCAAATTCTTCTCGTGTGTGGTTATCCCTAGTTCACTACCATTTAGGGTGTAAATTGCTTGTGCATTCTTAACCCCGAAGTGCATAACTTTGCATTTTTCTACGTTAAATTTCATCTGCCATTTTAGTGCCCAGTCCCCCAATCTATCCAAATCCCTCTGAAGCAAGGCAATATCCTGCTCACATTTTATTTCTTTACAAAGTTTTGTGTCATCTGCAAACACTGATACATGGCTTTCAATGCCCATTTCAAGATCATTTATAAATATGTTAAATAGAAGCGGTCCCAAAACAGACCACTTACCACTTTTGTCCAGCTTGAAAATTTACCATTTATGACAACTCGCTGTACTCTATCCTTAAGCCAATGTTCTACCCAAGAACAAGAATATTCATCTAGACCAATTTCTTTTAGTTTGAAGACTAACCTATTGTGAGAAACCGTATCAAATGCCTTGGCAAAATCCAAGTAGATCACATCCACTGCAACACACTGATCTATATTTCTACTTACTTCTTCGTAGAATGCAATTAGGTTAGTTTGACATGACCTATGTTTCATAAAACCATGCTGATTATTGCTAATAACACAGTTCTTCCCAATGAATTCCTGAATATTATCCCTTAATAACCGTTCAAATAATTTCCCTGTCACAGAAGTTAAGCTCACAGGTCTATAATTTCCAGGCAAGGATTTTGAACCCTTTTTAAATATAGGAACAACATCTGCTTTCCTCCAATCCTCCGGTACAATACCTGAAACAAAATAATCTTGAAAAATTAAATACAGAGGTTCACTTATTTCCCCACTTAGCTCCTTAAGTACTCGTGGGTGGATACCGTCAGGCCCCGGAGCTTTATTTACATTAATTTTCTTTAATAGCTGTAGCACCTTGTCTCGAGTTATCCAATCACAAGTTATCTGCAAGTTTGTTGCAGCAATCATATGCATATCTCTTGCCATAGGATCCTCATTAATATATACCGAAGAAAAATAGTTATTTAAAATTTCTGCCTTTTCCTGGTCTTCATTGACTAACAGACCCATCTCTGTTTTCAGTGTACCTACGCTTTCATTTTTTGTTTTTTTAGAATTAATGTACTTGAAAAAATGTTTGGGGTTGGTTTTGCATTCTTTGGCTATCAATTTCTCATTTTCTAGTTTAGCCACTTTAATTGCCTTTTTGCAAGTATTAAGTGAAGGCCACCAGAACTGTTGAGGGAGGCCCTTATAGGTTTTGGTAACCCCCGGATGACCAGCAGTTTTGGCGGTGCGAAATAAAGTTAACAACTTTTTTCTGTCCTTTGTTTTAACGTATAGTTTACCAGCCGGCGTCTCAGGGGGGTGCTTGGGTTTGGTAAGTCTTAATAGTATTAAGGAAAGGAGACGAAACAACCAAACGGGTAGCAGCTATTAACTGAGACGCAGGTACAATAGGTACAAGAGTCGGGTTAACAAATTCTAACGGTTCATGCTGTCGAGAGATAGCGTCAGCTTTGGCATTACAGCAACCAGGTCTATAGGTAATAACGTATTGGAAACGTGAAAGAAATAGAGACCATCTAGCCTGCCGGGCAGATAACCTTCTAGCATCAGCTATATAGGAAAGGTTCATATGATCTGTTTTAACCATGATTTTGTATCTAGAACCCTCTAATAAGTACATCCATTCCTTAAAAGCTAATACAATAGTTAATAGTTCCCTGTTCCCAACATCGTAATTCTTTTCTGGATCAGACAACCTTTTTGAAAAGAAACAACAGGGATGGAGGGGTTTGTCATATGACAACCTCTGTGACAGTACTGCTCACACACCCGATTCAGAAGCGTCTACCTCCATAACAAAGGGAAGAGAAGGATTAGGGTGGTGCAGCACTGGAGCAGAGGCAAATGCCTTCTTGAGAGTTTCGAAGGCCTTAAAGGCTTCGGGAGTCCAAACCGCAGGGTGTAGACCTTTTTTAGTCAGCTTCGTTATAGGAGAGATAAGTGGTGAAAAGTTTTTTATAAACTTCCTATAATAGTTGGCAAATCCTATAAAACGCTGGATAGCCTTAAGTCCTTGGGGAAGTGGCCAGGACAGTATGGCTTCCAATTTAGCAGGATCCATACTGAAACCCTGTTCAGTAATTATATATCCAAGGAATTGCACAGAGGTCTGATCGAACAAACATTTTTCCAACTTACAGTAGAGTCCGTTCTGTAATAACATCTTGAGCACCATCCTAACATGGTTATGGTGTGACTTCAAATCAGGAGAATAAACAAGTATGTCGTCAAGGTACACCACGGCACAGATATGCAATAGATCCCTAAGGACATCGTTTATGAGGTGCTGAAACACAGCAGGGGCATTACACAGTCCAAAAGGCATGACCAGATATTCGTAATGCCCACTGCGCATATTAAATGCTGTCTTCCACTCGTCATTCTCCTTTATATGGACAAGGTTATAAGCCCCCCTGAGGTCTAATTTAGTGAAGAACTTAGAACCTTTCACACGATCAAACAACTCAGTGATGAGGGGCATAGGGTAGGCTTTTTTAATCGTTATGTTGTTCAGACCCCTGTAGTCTATACATGGCCTCAAGTCGCCCTCCTTCTCTGCCACAAAAAAGAAACCAGCACCAGCAGGAGAGGAGGACCTTCTAATAAAACCTTTACTTAAGGATTCCCGTATGTACTCCTCCATGATCTGTTTTTTTTCTCTCAGAAAGAGGGTAGACCTTACCCCTAGGAGGTATAGTACCCGGTAACAGGTTTATGGCACAGTCATACTCCAGATGTGGAGGTAGCTTATCTGCCTCCCTTTTTTCAAAAACCAATGCAAGGTCTGCATATACAGACGGGTCAGAAACAGAAAGTGGTTTAGCCGTGGGCACGTTGAGTAAACAAACAGGACGTACATGAGCCATACAGTTTCGTTGACAAGATTCCCCTCAGGAGAGTATATCCAAACAACCCCAATCAAGTACAGGGTTGTGTTTAACTAACCAGGAAAAACCCAGAACGATGGAGGCAGTAGGGGAGTCAATTATTTGGAAGGTTAGCCTTTCCTTGTGCAAAGCACCCACAGACATAACTATTTCTTGGGTTTCATGGGTTACCAGAGGTTTCTCAAGTGGTCTACCATCTATGGCCTCAACGGCCAAGGGTGTGGCCTTTTGGATCAAAGTCAAGGTTGCGGTTTTGACAAAGTTCTCATGCATAAGGTTGTCTGCCGCACCTGAATCGATCAAGGCTTTAGTTGTTATAGTGGTTTTATTGACCAAAAGAGAAACCGTAATAAACGGTCTGGAGATGGACATATGAGGGGACAAAGTCATAACACCCGAGGCCGACCCCTCTCTAGGCCTTAGGTGCTGTAGTTTCCCTGTACCTTAGGGCAGGCTTTACAGTGGTGCCCCCTCTTTCCACAATAAAGGCATAACCCCTCCCTTCTACGGTACGCTCTTTCAGCCTCAGTTAATCCCGTAGCACCCAATTGCATGGGTTCATGGGATGGTGGCCTAGGAGCGGGTAATGCCAGTAATGCAGTACTGGGTAGAGCAGGTAACACCCGTGTATCCAGCCGTCTTTGACTACGCCTCTCTCTAATACGGTTATCAATAAGAATCATATAGTCTATAACATCATCCAGAAGAACAGGCAATTCCCTGGATGCTATTTCATCCAGTATGTAAGCGGCCAAACCGTCCTGAAAGGTTGTCACGAGGGCGTCATTATTCCAAACCACTTCAGCTGCTAGAGTGCGGAATTCGATAGTATAATCCGCTACAGATCTGTTACCCTGTCGGACCCTAAGCAGAGCTTTGCCATCAGAAGCAACCCTACCGGGTTGATCAAACGTGCGTTTGAAAGCTGTCAGAAAATCTGCAAAGGACATAGGAGACGTATTCTCCCACATGGGGTTGGCCCATGCGAAAGCTCTCCCGGACAAGTGGTTAATCAAAAAAGCGATTTTAGATCTGTCAGTGGGGTAGGAACGTGGATTCATCACTAAATGGATGTCAACTTGGTTGAGGAAACCACAACACAATGCTGGGTCACCGCTGTAGCGCTGTGGCGGCGTCATATGAACTACATGAGCAGGAGTGGGAATGGGTTCGGGCACAGCAGCAGCAACCTCCTGAACGGCAGGTTGCAAGTGTGCAGTACGAGCCAGTATGGTTTGCAAAGCTTGAGCAAACTGATCCATACGGTGGTCTAAACCATCCATTCTAGCCTCCTGATTAACTAGGAGCTGTGGTATGTCAGCAGGTTCCATTATGGCCCTGTTGTAATGTCATGATTCGGGGAACCCAACACGCTAACACACACACACACACACACACAGAAAAGGTGCAGTACCGGACCTTAGAGTGGCCGGGCTAAGCACACAAAAATAGTCAGGAGACAAGCTGAGTAAGGGGAACCAGAAGACAGAATAACGAGAAACAAGCCGAGGTCAAAGGGTAGGAGAAAGTCACAAAGTCAGTTTAATAAGCCAGAGAGTACGTAACCAGAAACACAAGTTCAGTAGCAATAGTAGTAAGCAAAGACCACAACAGGGCAGGGAGGAACAGGAAAGGTAAGTATATAAACCATTGGATTAATTCTGATTGGATAATTTCCAATCAGAATTAGTAATCACACGTGTGAGATATGTATACCTCCCACTGTGATTGAGGCACTGTGCCTTTAACACCGGGTCAGGTGGCTGACCGCGGCGTGTACAAGAGTGGGCGGTCCCCCAGCGTTCAGCGTCATGCATGCTGCCGCTGGGGGACGGAGAGGACGCGGGCGGCATCCGAGGCTGGGAGGATGCTGCCCAGCGAGTGTATGCCGGGAAAGGACCCGCGGATGGCTGGAGGGTGAGTGCCGCGAGCGGACTGCAGCCTCCCCTCGCAGCCGCCCGCGGGATCCTGACATAAAGGACCTACCATTTGTGAAAGTAGATACTACAGTGTATCTCAAATGGTGTATATTGTGCCTTGACGTGATGCCATTTTTACACCAGTTTATGTCAAACTTTGTGGTAAAATATATATTTTTGCATTTTTTTACATATACATTACATTTTTTGGGGTCATTTTGCAAGTCTGGTATGTGCCACTGTGATCAAACCCCCATAATTATGCTGTGCAAACTCTTCTGAAAAAAAACAAACAATACCCCCAGTGCAGGCCCAGACTGGCCATCGGGCATACCAGGCAAATGCAGGTGGGCCCCGATGGCCATGGGCAGAGGCCAGCAAGGGAGATCATAGGATCTCCCCTGTTGGCTCATGCAGATCCGGCACTATCTTGCTGTTTGCCTTCATGGGCCACTGGGGGATCAAAGATCGGCCGCCGGCTGGGGAGTGAGGGAGGCAGGAGAGGACCCGGGGAGCTGAGTTCACTCAGCACTAAGACCACCAGGGATAGCACAGTCCCCCTACATGGCAGCACACCTCCCCCACCCTGCTAAAGGTAAGAAGGGAGAGGGGATATAAAGTTTTATTTTTTTTAATACAAAAAAATACATATTTAAATAAACATGTGGGCTTCCCTCCTGCCGGTCACTCAAATCGGGCGGCGGTCGTGTCTCTCTCTCCGGCGGCCCTACATACAGCACTGCTGCGCCGCCTGAGGCTTGCTATAGCACTCAGGTGGCACAGCATGAGGAGCCACACCAGTGATTCCAGGCGCAGGGCTCCGGCACCCCCTGCTAAGTTGCGCCCTAGGCGACTGCCTAAGTCGCCTTACAGGTAGCGCCGGCCCTGCACACACACACTATCTCCAATACACGCTCTGTGTCCTTTACACACTAGATCCCCTACACACACACTGCACCACCTACACACACTACATTCCTGACATACAAACTCTGGATCCCCTATGCACACACTACATTCCTTGTAAGCAAACACACTCTCTACAATCCCTACACACACTACGTCACCTATACACACACACACACACTACAGCCTGTATGCACACACTCGCTTCATCCCCTATACACACTATGCCCCCTATACACACACTCTCTTCAGCCCCTAGCCACACATATTATACCACAAACACGAATGAAACCGACCTATTTACACAATACCACACCACAATCAGCTCAGTCTACACACGCAATCCCACAAGCAGGCTCCAAACACATGCACCATATGCTTTCCTGGCCCTTTTGTCCTCTGGTATCCAACTTATGGAGACGCCAGAGACAAGTAAAAAGCAAACACAGTGCAAGCATGTTATTACATATGCTTGCGCTGCGCAGAACAAATATAGGGCATTTTTCCTCATGCTAGAGTTCATTAGTGATGACAAAACACACCCTCTCTGGACCCGTCCTCATCTCAGGGGACCACTGTGAAAAATGCCCGGGCCACATTTTTTTCCCAGTCTGGCTCTGCCCCAATGTATGTCTTTGCCACTATCCTGTGAAGCTACAGTGCCTTAAAAGAGTCCTGACCATTACAGTTTTTACAATTAGAATTTTGATAAATGGATTTGATATGTCTCACATTTTAGGGCATTGTAGCAGTTTGAAAGTTAAAAATTACCCCATAAATGCATACCATTTGTGAAAGTAGACACCATGGGCTATGGTATATTTTGAGCTTTATTATACAGTTATGTTAGCACCAATTTATTTCAAATTTTATCATATGATTTTATTTTTGAATTTTTATACACACATGTATTTTATTGCTTAATTTTGGAAACTTGATATATGCTACTGTAAATTAAATCACTAAATTATTCTTAGCTATATTTCCTGAGTACAAAATGACCCCCTTTGTTTACCTTAGCCGGGTTTTTGTGAAAGTACAGGGCTAAAATCGTATCCGACCCAGTACAGTTTTTTTTTTTTTTTAAATGGCAAATTGACGATGGGTCTTTCTTTTTGGGGCGTTTTAGTCGCTCATATATTTAAATTACGTCACCAATGCATACGATTTACAAAAGTGGACACCATGGGGACTCTCACATAAAATATTATAAACTCTATTGAAATTACATTTTGTTACCATTTTGTTTCAAAGTTTGTGGTATTCATTACAATTTTTACATACACATAGTATTTTTTAAATTTGACAATTTTTATTGGCATTTTCTTGACATAAACAACAGCATAAAATGGGGATGGGAGGGGGGTACAGAAAAAGAGAGGGGGGGGGTAGCAGAATGCCGTTTTGTATATATATTTCGCCCAACATGTTTATACAGCACCGAACAGATAATCATTACAAAGTGGTTATGAATAGACTATGCATATTCATTTACTCTATAGTCCAAGATTGGCTCGGCTCACTCATAGGCTTCAGAACTATGATTCTACTCCATCGGGATTAACCCAATTGCCCCGATCTCCATGTGTCCCAAATCTCCCACGCCTTAGCAGAGGAATGGGATGGGGGCCACAGTTTTGTGTATGCACCCTCATATGCTCTTTGTTCTATCAGGGCAGCTATTAGTTTGGAGAAGGGTGGGCATATCTTAGATTTCCATGTTCTCGCAATCTCCTTGTGAGCTGAGATGAGTACATGATACATGAGTTTCTTTTTAGCTCTAGGAGTTCCACTTGGAAGGAGTAGTGTTATATATATTTTGGGCGAAAATTGCAAGGAGATGCCAGTTAAGCTTTGTAGGAATGAATGGACCTCCGCCCAGAATGGTTTAAGGGCTGGGCAGTGCCACCAAATATGGAGGACATCTCCTCTTAATATCCCGCATCTCCAGCAGGTAGGGGAGCTGCTTGGGTAAAATTTGTGGAGACGCGTGGGTACCATGTACCATCTATACACGGTCTTACGTTGTTGTTCCACTAGGGAAGTGGATGTGAGAAGCTGATTGATATCTCGGAATAAGGTATTCCATTGTGAGGGAGGGATAGGCTCTCCCAAATCTATATTCCATTGTTGAGCTATGTTGGTAGCAGGGAATGGCATACAGTTGGCTATGAGTCGGTAACACATGGAGGTCGGTTTACATGAAAGTGGTAATGACCCATTTATACATATTTGTTCCCATATCGTGGGTTGTCTCATATCGGCTTGCGATTTCTAACTCGTGCTCGCTGACCTATGGAGAAATGATCTCAGTTGCATGTATGAGAATTGTGAGGTTAGGGGGAGTCCATGCGTGTCTCTCAGGGTGGAAAATGCCATTAGCGCTCCCTGTTGGCGAATGTGATAGAGGTGTGTTAAGTTTTTATCCAGCCACGGGTTGGCATGGAAGGTAGGTATACAGTACGGGAGGGCCGCCACTGGCATTGCCGGTGATAGGGTAGTTGGGGTGCTAAGTGTTGCCCTATATCTATCCCATATTTGTAGCTTTAGGGCTATTAGGTCGGATGGATGTGGCAAAGTCGGGCGATATACTTTCGGTAGCCACATAATATTAGGTAGTGTGAAAGGCTTCATTAAGTGCTTTTCTATCTCTACCCATTGGGGGGGGGGTGTCACATCGGTATGGTGGGGGAGTAGTGAGGACAGTATGGATGCATGGTAGTAGGCCATCACATCTGGCAATCCCAGACCTCCTAATTTTTTAGGAGCTTGTAGAAGTTTCCTGGCTACTCTTGGTTTGGACCCGGCCCAAATAAAGTTATCTGCGTCTTTTTGAACCTGTTTGAAAAAGGAGTGCGGGACAGGTATAGGGAGTGTTCTAAAAATATACTGCAGTTTGGGGAGAATAGACATCTTAACTGGCGTAATTCTGTCAGTCCACGTTAAGTAAAGAGGCAACCATCTTTTGAGTTGTAAGGTACATTCCCTCCATATTCTGACATGATTGCCCGTGTATAGCTTGGGTGGGTTCTTATAGCTGCCAAAAGTGGCTCCAGAGCTAGTACATATAGCAGTGGAGACAGTGGGCATCCCTGTCTGGTCCCATTAGATAAATCGAAGGGGTCCGAAAGGAACCCGGCTTGTAATACTCTAGCCTTAGGGGCAGAGTACAACGCAAATATTTGGGTGATGATCTGGTGGGGGAAGCCGTATTTCACTAGAACTTGCCTCAAGAAGGCCCAGCCGAGGCGGTCGAACGCCTTCTCCGCATCCAAGGCCAGCAGCAGACCCCCCCGGCTAGGCATCCGAAGGTGCTCCATTGTGTGCATCAGTTTGTACGTATTGTCCGCGCCTTGTCTCCCCTGACGAACCCTGTTTGGTCATCACAAATCAAGTCTGTGTCAGGGTACCTGAAGTCTCTACCTCGGAGGAGGTTAGACTTCCCGACGGCCGTTCTCTCAGGGGGGCTGATTCATCCAATCCTCACAGCTCTCTTAGTCATTCCCACGCCGGCCGCGATAGCCCCGCTTCCTTTTATGACACGACGCTCAGGAGCCGACATCATGACGGCAATCACATCCCGACCTGTCAATCTAGTTCGGAACAACGAATCAGGGCTCGGCAAGGGCGGAGTCATCAATTAGAGAACCAGGGTATAAAAGAGGGATGTGTGTAATGGTTCATTGCCCTGTCGTGGTTCTAGCTTGTCTGGTTCCTCAGTGCTCTTATGTCTATTGTTCTATTTGGTTTTGACTCGGCTTGTACTATCGTTCCTGTTTACCTCTCGTGTCCTTTGACCTCGGCTTGTCTCTCGCTTACCTGTTCTCTCGGTCCCTCGACCTCGGCTTGTCTCTGACCATTCTTTGCTTTCTCCTTACGTTAGTCCGGCCATTCTAAGGTCCGGTATACGTACTCCTCTCCTGTTCGTACTCTGCGTGTTGGATCCCTGTCCCGATCCTGACAGTCTGGTAGCAATCCGCTTAGTCTGTTTGCCACAATCTTAGCGTAGATTTTGGCGTCAGTATTGAGGAGGGAGATCGGGCGATAGTTTTTACAGTCTTCTGCAGGTTTACCGGGTTTTGGGATGGTAATAATTGTAGCCATAAGCATCTCCGGAGGGAGGGAACCCGTCTCGGAGGCCTGTTGGTATACTCGTAACAAGTGGGGTGCTAATGTGTCTGCGAATTTCTTATAGTATGTGTTAGTGAAGCCGTCGGCTCCGGGTGACTTTGCCAATGGTAGGGATTTGATAGCTGCGCTGACTTCGGTCAAGGTTATGGGTTGTTGGAGTGTTGTAGCTTGTTCCTGTGTGAGTCTCGGCAATTGTATCTGGTGGAGGTATTTGGAGATGCTATCTTCAGTCGGATTGTATGTGCCTGTTCTAAGGTGTAAGTTGTACAACTTGGCGTAGAATTCTGCAAAGGTTCGGGATATGTCATTGGGGTTAAGTATTTTCTGACCTCTATCATTTATAAGGTGTGCTATTTTTTGTACGTTGCAATTGTTGCGTAATCTCGACGCTAACAATTTAGTGGTTTTACCGCTTTGGTGGTAGGCTGTAGCTTTTAGTTTATGGAGTAGTCTCCTAGTTTTGTCCGCCGTCAAAACTCTCAGTTTGTCATATTGTTGGGTGAGTTCCTCCCCCGTTGCTACGGTGGGCTGAGTCTTATTTAGCGCTGAAAGGTGTGCTATCCGTGTGTGGCATTCTAACATTGCCGAATCTTGGATTCGTTTAATACGGGAAGTTTGCTTAATGAAAAGGCCTCTAAGCACCGCCTTATGTGCGGACCAGACAGTGGATGCCGCCGTCTCCTGAGTATTGTTTAATTTAAAATAGTTTACGAGCTCATTGCTAATGGTAGCGGTGAATTTCTCATCGTTCAATAGGGAGTCATTCAACCTCCAAGTACCTCTCCCCTTGAATTGGAATTCATCTTTCAGTACCAAGATAACTGGACTGTGGTCTGACCACGTTATATCACCAGTCTTACAGTCAGAGATAAGAGGCAAGGTCACTCTATCAACAAAGAACCCATCTATCCGAGAGTACGAATTATGCACCCTCGAGTAGAAGGTATAGTCTCGCGTGTCAGGATTTAGGGTTCTCCAAACGTCATACAGGTCGTGCAGGGAGAGTGTCTTGGTGATATTCTTGTGGGTCTTATCTTGGGACAAGCGAGTCTGAGAGCCCCTCTGAGTTGATCTGTCCAAGGGTGATTGGGTAAAGTTAAAATCGCCACAGAGCAATAGATTACCTAAGCGGTATTGATCTATTTTCGTTAGAAGGGACTTTAGGTATTGGTTAGAGTTCTCATTCGGGAAATATGCCGTAACTAGCGTGTATTGGGTTGCGTTAATGAGGCACTGCAGGATTATGAATCTACCCTGGTGGTCTATATATTGTCTCTGGGTGGTGAATGCGACGTCTTTATGTATTAGGATAGATACTCCTTTGGTTTTGGTTGCCGAGAGCGCATGATATTGTATTGGGAATTGTTTATTAAAGATTTTTGGCGTATAGCCTTTCTTAAAGTGGGTCTCTTGAATGCATGCGATGTCGATTTTAGATTTTATCAAATCCCTTAGCAATAGGCACCTTTTCCCTGGGGTATTTAACCCCTTTACATTATACTTCACTACTCTTATGATTACTGTCGACAAGTTTCGCTATGTCATTCGCTGAGTTAAAGTGAGCCAAGAATAGAGTGAGGACAGTCCAGTTGTCCATATCGTAATTGTATCTAGGTGCTAAATAGGTCCCATACTCATCGGTCTGGGTGTTAACGGTGGTTCGTGTTGTACGGCTATGTCCCTTGATAATTTACATTCTGCTGGGGTAAACCTGGTTAGGTAGAGGAAGGAGGGAACGAAGGGGGGAATAAACTGGGGGTAGGGTGAGGGGTAGAACCCCTTATTAAGCTCTACACTAGAGAGCTGATGTGCGCCAAGCTGATCTTGGTCGCAGTGGAGGGGGGGCATGAAATGAGCCAGATGTTGGGGTGGCTCACTTGGGCCCTCAGGGCTATGTACATAATATGGTTAGAGTTAGCTGTATCTATAATGCTCACAGTTTTTTTGTTTTTTTTTTCTACCCTTTTACTTATACAGCATGTATGTTACTCATACTATAATATAATTACGAGGATGTAGATGCTACCTTAAGAGCCTGAAACGTCCTTATCTAATCTCACAACATAAAAACTATAACATGTTGTAACATTTTACAACAGCAGTGCAGAGTTCTTAATGAGTGCTTGAAATGCAGCAGAGGAGGATAGATATACTTATCACACTCCTAATGGGTAGGAGAGGGAGAGGCAGGTCTCGCTTCTTATTGTATTCAGGCAGGGGCCCACTCCGGGGACATCCTAGGAATCTTAGCTTGATTAGGGTCACCTACTATAGCAATTGGGAGACCCCACAGCTTAATTTTTTCTTTGCCAGCCGGCAAGGAATGAACTGCATGTAGCGAGTCCTGGTACTGGATGAGCAACTTTGCGGGGTATCCCCAGCGGTATTGAATCTCCTTTGCTCGTAGTGTCGTCGTGAGGGGGGTCAGACTCTTGCGGAATTGTAGAGTTGCGGCCGACAGGTCTGTAAAGATTTTCAAGTCCTGGTAGGGATCCGGCATGCCTGGTGTGCGGGATGCTCTGACCAGCCTCCCCTTGGCATGATAGAAATGCACTCGGACTATCACGTCCCTCGCGGTGGAATTGGGGAGGTGTTTCGGCCTTCTCAACCTGTGTGCCCGGTCGATGATGAGCTGGTCTGGATGGGTCTCCGGTGTCAGCGCCTGGAAAAGGTCCAGCAGGTAGGTATTGAGTGCTGGATTGAGCACTGATTCTGGGATGCCGCGTATACGCAAATTATTTCGCCTCGACCTATCCTCCATATCGGCCATTTTGACCGCATGGTCATGCAGGACGGCGTCCAATTCTTGCAGTTTGTCTGCGAGGCTATTATGCACCTCAGCGAAGTCATCCATCTTTTTCTCCATATGAGCGGTGCGCTGGCCTACCTCAAGTATCTCTTTCCTGAGGTCTGCTGTGAGTGACTGGATTTGTGCTGCCATGTTCCTCTGGATGGTGTCCGTGAGTTCGGACATCATGCTTTTCATTTGTTGCGCTGTGAGCGGGCTGTCCTCCGGTCCTGCATCTGAGGACATCGGAGATAGAGGGCGCCGCCATCTTCGCGCAGGCTGCGGCCCTCTCTCGTGTGTGATGTCGCCGTTTTAGCCAGGAAGAAGGAGGCTCGATCTGCTTTTGCAGTTTTCGTTTTCTGTCTCTGCGACATCTCTAACGTGTTGGGAGACGGTAAGTTGCTTTTAAATTATTTTCAGTCCGCTTATTTTAGCCCTGAATCACCCGGTTAGCAGGAGCCTCGTTAAAATGTGTCCATGCTGCTCGGTGTCAGGCCACGCCCCCGTACACATAGTATTTTGATGCTTATTTTTTTTTTTAAATCTCCCACTGTCATAAAATGATCTTAGCTGTACTCAGCAACATCTTCTCAGTACAAATATACCCCATAATGTATATATTTGGAAAGTAGCGATCTTAATCGTAATATCAATCTAATTCCCTAATCCTAAATCAAGCCCTAATTCTAAACCAAAGCCTAATACCAAATCTAACCCTCAATCTAATCATAAATCCTTACCACAATCCTAACCCATAACGTAATCCCATGTGTAACCCTAATTATGACCTTAATCCTAATCTCAATCCTACCTGTAAAGGCACGCCCAGGCATAAAAAGGAGTTAAAAGCCGTTTAGTAGATCTTCCCTTCCAGAGACACAGGCACAGCTACTGTAGACACCAATACACCAAACCGGAGAAGCATATGAATGCTCTCAAACATACGAATGCTGTAAACAGCCGAATAGGAAAAAACATACGAATAGGTTTACACTCCTAGCAGTCAAACTGGAACAGCATACAATAAATCCCCCCAAGAATGAGACAAGGCTCCGTTTTGAGGGTCAAACAGGAACAGACAGAGCTGTGGGTTTATTGTTCTTATATACACATTAGTACCTGTGACAGACCCCTTTTGGAGTGGCAGATACCATCTCGGAGAATTGCCGTTGTATGTGGATTATTGGGGATTTCGGGTACTTATGGATCCGTACGGTACACACCACCACGTGGAGAGAACAATGGGTCGCGGCCATTTTGACCGCATGGACTAATGACCGAACTTTCCACACGACGAATTTCACCCTTACCGATAACGTACGTCCATGCTGGTCGACAGATCCAAAGTACCGAAATAAAGACACCGGATCCAAGAGAGACTTTTTGTTTATATTATATGGTTCCTGCGTAAATGGTGCCAACGTGTATCTAGCGAACGGCCCAACCGATCTAGGGGATTTTCACGTATATTGTTCCCTTAGATCTCCGTTCCCTAATACACGTAGCACATTGTATTTTCGTTACATATTGTGTGTGTTATTAAACCTGTAATAATTTTAAAATATTCTGCCCGGTACAGTGGGAGTGACTCCCACTGTAAATGTATTATCTCCTCCGGATACGGGGAGGAGTTGTTGTACGGCATAAAAGCCCGAGTTACAGAATAAACATTATTCCTACTTTGACCCTCAACACAGAGTCTCGTCTCGTGCTTGGAGGGGATGGCTATTACTTGGATTCGTACTTACTGGGAACCTGTTATGCTTTAGCTGACTTCAGCTTGAGGGGGAAAGGACACCTTCTCAGCGGCGTAAACCCCTACTACACCGGGGTGCCGCTACAATTGGTGGCAGTGGCGGGATCGTTCTTTCACCCCAGAAGGACAGCTACCGAGAGCAAACAGGATGGAGGCCTACTACGGAAGGTTGAAACGATCTACCCTAAAAGACTTGTTGGAGAGCCGTGGTCGTTCGGCTAGCAACAAAAAGAAACAAGACATTTTGGCAGAGTTGGTCGCATTGGACTTAGCTGAACATAATGGCGAACTGGGTGTCGAACCAAACCCAGAACCGGAGATCGCATTGGTCCGAACCCCGGAAGACGAACGATTCGACCACGAGGTGAGGGTAAGGCTGGCTCACTACGGACCAAACCCCTCACCTAGGATTGTAACCCAAGTAATTGCGGCGGTCGATGCCAACCGGCGCCAGACTTCCACCAGCGCCAGTCCAATTGCTGGGACTTTCCAAACTCCCGAGGAAAAGAGGAAAGTACACTTTGCCGCTTTTAAAAATTTTGTGGAAGCAGAGGGGGAGATTGACCAATACCTAGCGGACTTTGAACGTCAATGTGCCTTGCATAAAGTACCCTCCGAGGAGTGGGTCAAAATTTTGTCTGGCAAATTATCCGGACGAGCCAGTGATGCTTTCCGGGCGATCCCGGACCATGAGGTGGGAAACTATCGATTGGTAAAGGAAGCTCTATTTTCCCGATATGCGGTAACCCCCGAAGCATATCGGAGACGCTTCCGAGAATCCCGAAAGCAAACCGGTGACTCCTACACCGAATGGGCCTGCCGATTACAACGCACGGCTGGCCACTGGATGGATGGGTGCCAAGCTACCACCGCGGAGGAGGTATTACAATTGTTTTTGTTGGAGCATTTTTTTGAAAAGGTGGACAAGGAGCTCAGAGAGTGGATTTGGGATAGGAGACCCCTTACCCTACCCGAAGCCGCACGGTTGGCCGACGAGTACGCAGACGCCCGCAAACCCGATCTCTCGGTCCAAAAGACAGCTGCCCGAGTAGAAAGCCGCCCCGTCGGCCCTACTCCAACCACCCCCGCTACTCAACCTAGCTACAACACTTCCTCCCGCTTCGCCCAGTCCAGTGTCCCGGACCGCCGGCGGTGCCATAGGTGCCAACAGGTGGGCCACCTGAGAGACAAATGCCCACTTGATCCAGCTCGACAAACTTCTTGTAGGAAGCCCGCTGAAGGGAACACCCGGCCCTTTACCTCGGGGGCCCATTGCATTGAAGCCCAGCCCCTGGGGGAAGAGCAATGGGAAATTTTGCACGAGGCCAACCCCCTATATGCGGCTGCTGTAGACAACCGTCAACATCACCGACAAACAGTCCGAGTAAATGGACAAGTTGTCAGTGGATTACGAGACACTGGGGCCACCCTAACCTTGATTCAACACGACCTGGTCCCCGAAAAGGAACATACGGGACAAACGGTGGCCGTTAGAGTGGCCGGGGGTGCGGTGCATCGCCTCCCCACGGCCCGAGTGCATTTGGATTGGGGGGTGGGAGCTGGCCAAGTGAATGTGGGCCTGATGAAAGGGCTACCAGCGGAATGATTTAGCCCCGCTGTTGTCCGCTTTTGCTCCTCAAGGCCCTGCTGGAGCCTGTCCTGTCACCACCCGAGCTCAGGCTCGTGCCATTGGAATCGGCCCGCCGGTCGTGGAGACCCAGGTAAGATCTAACCCTCCGACTGTGACCTTAGGACAGACCCCCTTAGACTGGGATACCCCTGAGACTTTCGGGAGGGAGACGCGGGAAGACGCCACTCTACGGAAGTATAGGGATAAGGCTGGGGAAAGCTACGAGTGGGTGGGGGATAGACTGTATAGGATCCCCCAGGAGCCCGCAACAGGTAAAAACCCCATCCCACAGAAGCAACTAGTGCTACCGAAAAAGTACCGACAAGAGATCATGAGGATAGCTCATGATATACCCTTAGCTGGCCATTTAGGAGTACGTCGCACGGGCCATAGGATTACCCAGAACTTCTTCTGGCCAGGGTTTAACCGGGACGTACGACAATATTGCAGAACCTGTGACACTTGCCAACGGGTGGGTAAGAGGGGGGATCGCCCAAAGGCCAAATTAATGTCGATGCCGATCATTGGGGAACCTTTCTATAGGGTCGCCGTCGACATTGTAGGCCCCCTAGCACGACCCAGCCCATCCGGTAAGAAGTACATTCTTACTGTGGTGGACTATGGGACCCGGTACCCCGAGGCAGTACCCCTGTCAAATATTGAAGCGGAAACAGTAGCCGATGCCTTGGTTAAGATATTCACTCGGGTGGGGTTCCCTAAAGAAATCCTATCCGACCAGGGAACCCAGTTCACTGCCGTACTCACACAGCAGTTATGGAAAGTGTGCCACATTAAACCCCTGCTCAGTTCCCCGTACCACCCCCAAACTAACGGTCTCTGTGAGCGCTTTAATGGGACTCTCAAACAAATGTTGAGGACCTTTACGGACGGTTGCAGAGACTGGGGAAGATTCCTACCCCACCTGTTATTTGCATATAGGGAGGTCCCCCAAGAATCTACGGGTTTCTCTCCCTTTGAGTTATTGTGTGGGAGGAGGGTGCGAGGACCCCTCGATCTCATTCGGTACCACTGGGAAGGGGAGACCGAACAGGCAGGGACACCTATTGTGCCATATGTCCTGGAACTCCGGGACCGCATGGAGCAACTCTCCCTATTGGTAAGGGAGAATCTCCAGGCGGCCCAGGGGCGACAGAAACGATGGTACGATAGGGGTGCCCGGCAACGACTATTCCAAATAGGGCAGAAGGTATTGGTGCTAAAACCGGTGAAGGACAACAAACTGCAAGCTGCGTGGCAGGGTCCTTACAAGGTTTTAGCCCAACTCTGTGATACCACCTACCTTATTGCCAGCTGTGCAGATGAACGGATCCAACGATCCTTTCATGTGAACATGTTGAAGGAGTACCAAGAACGGCAAGAAGATGTTCACGCTGTTTGTGCCCCAGCTACTGATGACCCCGAAAATTTACCCCTACCTGACCTGCTAGAAAGGGAGACTCACTCCGACCCAGTTAGCCTAGTGAAGCCGGGAGAGCGACTGAACCCTACGGAGCTGGAACAAGTTAGACAGCTCCTATGGGAGAAACGGAGTACCTTCTCCCAGGAGCCAGGATACATCACCCTGGCCATACACAAGGTAGAAACCCCAGGGCAGGCCCCCCTCCGACAACCCCCTTACCGTATTCCGGAAGCTGTCCGGGACGGGATGCTAAAGGAAATACGGGAAATGACCCAGCTGGGGGTCATTGAGCCATCAGACAGTCCCTGGGCCTCCCCCGTAGTTCTAGTCCCCAAGAAAGACGGAACCACTCGGTTCTGCGTCGACTACCGACGACTGAATGAAAAGACTACCACTGACGCTTACCCCATGCCCCGGGTAGACGAATTATTAGATCGCATAGCCAGGGGTAACTATCTCTCTACCATAGACCTCTGCAAGGGTTATTGGCAGATTCCCCTGGCCGAGGATGCCGTCCCCAAGTCGGCATTTGTCACCCCGTTTGGCCTATACCAATTCAAGGTCATGCCATTCGGGATGAAAAATGCCCCGGCTACGTTCCAGCGAATGGTGGATCGGCTCCTCGATGGATTCCAGGAGTTTGCGTGTGCCTACCTGGATGACATTGCGATCTACAGTGAGTCTTGGGAAGAACATTTAGTCCACATAGGAGTAGTATTAGATAAGATACGGGCCGCGGGCCTGACCCTAAAACCCGAGAAGTGCCATTTAGGAATGGCCGAAGTCCAATACTTGGGTCATCGAGTGGGGTGTGGGAACCAGAGGCCGGAGCCTGCCAAGGTTGAAGCAGTAGCGAACTGGCCCACACCTAATACCAAGACCCAAGTATTGGCCTTCTTAGGGACCGCCGGGTATTATAGACGTTTTGTCCCTGATTATAGTACGGTAGCCAAGCCCTTGACTGACTTGACCAAGAAGAAATTACCTAGACAGGTCTTGTGGTCTCCCGCTTGCGAAGCCGCATTCCAATCGCTCAAACATGCCCTTGTTAATGCTCCTGTCTTGGCTGCCCCAGTACCTAACAAACGTTTCCTTGTACATACAGACGCTTCCATGTATGGACTGGGGGCTGTGCTGAGCCAAATCGGGGAAGATGGAAAGGAGCATCCGGTCGCATACCTCAGCCGAAAGTTGTTACCGAGGGAAGTGAGTTATGCGGCTGTAGAGAAAGAGTGCCTGGCCCTGGTATGGGCATTGAAAAAACTAACGCCTTATTTGTATGGACAAGAATTTTCCTTGGTAACCGACCACAATCCATTGGTATGGCTTAACCGGGTCGCAGGGGACAATGGCCGATTGCTAAGATGGAGCTTGGCCCTGCAAACGTACAATTTCACCATCAGCTATCGACCCGGTAAACTAAATGGCAACACCGATGGGTTGTCTCGACAACTTGACAATTCTCCGGACAAGTGAATTCCGGTCATCCCTAAGTTAATCCGAAAGGATCAAGCCAGGTTTGCCGGAGTGTACCACTAGGAGGGAGCCGTGTGACAGACCCCTTTTGGAGTGGCAGATACCATCTCGGAGAATTGCCGTTGTATGTGGATTATTGGGGATTTCGGGTACTTATGGATCCGTACGGTACACACCGCCACGTGGAGAGAACAATGGGTCGCGGCCATTTTGACCGCATGGACTAATGACCGAACTTTCCACACGACGAATTTCACCCTTACCGATAACGTACGTCCATGCTGGTCGACAGATCCAAAGTACCGAAATAAAGACACCGGATCCAAGAGAGACTTTTTGTTTATATTATATGGTTCCTGCGTAAATGGTGCCAACGTGTATCTAGCGAACGGCCCAACCGATCTAGGGGATTTTCACATATATTGTTCCCTTAGATCTCCGTTCCCTAATACACGTAGCACATTGTATTTTCGTTACATATTGTGTGTGTTATTAAACCTGTAATAATTGTAAAATATTCTGCCCGGTACAGTGGGAGTGACTCCCACTGTAAATGTATTATCTCCTCCGGATACGGGGAGGAGTTGTTGTACGGCATAAAAGCCCGAGTTACAGAATAAACATTATTCCTACTTTGACCCTCAACACAGAGTCTCGTCTCGTGCTTGGAGGGGATGGCTATTACTTGGATTCGTACTTACTGGGAACCTGTTATGCTTTAGCTGACTTCAGCTTGAGGGGGAAAGGACACCTTCTCAGCGGCGTAAACCCCTACTACACCGGGGTGCCGCTACAGTACCACCCACAGGGTTTTGGAAAACAACCAATAAACAAGTACAATACACTCACACACTCCCACACAAAATCCTCCCCTCTGCCTGTGATACAATTACCTTACACAATGTGTAATGTAATTATCACAGGCAGAGAAATACAGTTTTTCCACATTATTCATAACTTTAAAAGTATGCATCACATTCACATAAAACTTATTTTCAGATTCAGCATACTCCAAATACGAACCATTGGTTCAAAAGATAGATAAAAGTCCTTTTGTGACCAAAGGAAGCATGGCTTTTCTGCCCAAAACCAGTTCCACAGAGTCTTCTATCCTGGAGATAATTGGGAAGTAATCCAATTATCTCCAAAGACAGAGGCAAAACTACATTAAGCACATGGCAGTAAAAAGACAGTAAAATACAATAAAATACACAAGGTTACATTTATTACATAAAATATAGACATGCAACATATCCCCAGATAGCTTAGGTCTGAGCGTACATTATTACTGAATGGCTCTTAGACCACACACACACAGTTCAATTGCCATGGAGCCAAAGTGTTTTATTACACGAATAGGCTCCATGGCATAGCTATCTGGATTAAATGAGTTCATTCAGTAAATACGAGAATCTATAGAACGCCAGGGCAGAAATTCATGAATAGACCTTTCTGCATAGGAAAATAAAGTATTTAAATGCCGGTCCATAGTCAAAAGGCAGCAGGCAGGCAACCAGGCTCCTCCAGTGCACAGTGGCGAGATTGGTCTCGTCACACTACCTTTAGCAATAGTGTTAAAATGATTCCCCCTGCTGGTGTCAGTAGAGGAATGCCCTTGCTATATTCAGCAAGGGATGCCCGTGCTGACCCTAATCTTAATCTGAGCCAGAATTTGAATTCAAATCTGAAACATAATCCCAATACTAGTAAAATATAAAATGGTGAGAGCACTCTTAATACATTAAAATTACCAATGCTTCTTAGGGAATATTCCTAAAAAATGAGATAAAAAGACCATAGGGTAATATAGTAAAAGCTGATATTAAAACACTGTATTATTGGTCAAACTCACATATATCTGAGTCACTTAAAAGCTGACTCAGACTGGAAAGCGGAAAAGAGCATCGATTCAGGATACTTTCTGTAGTGCCAGACGGAAATCTCTCCAAAAGACACAGGATGCAGGATCAATTCGAAAATAATTTATTCAGACACAAATAACAAATAAAATCAAACAGCTTAAGTCCACCAAGAATATCGCCACCTGACGCGTTTCGGCGTTACAGCCTTCTTCAGAAGCGGTGATTCTGCTCTTCTCCATTTCCTTTCTTTTAAATCCAAAATTGGCGCCGTTTTTCCTCTCTTCCGGTAAGTACTTCCGCGCGCGTCATCAATGTTCGACGATCACGTCCGGCGCACACCTTCAACATCCTTGCGCCGTGACGTCAATGCGTAGTTCAAATGCTGCGAGTCACTGGTGGCCATTTTTAAAAGTCCATCTGCAGTTATATTTGCCAGGACATTTCGTTCACACAAATTCTTATAACAATATATTAAAAATGCATACAAAGAAAACATATTTGGACATATCGATATTAACCTCTTTCTCTAGACTAATGAAACAAAACATATTTAGACAAACAAGTGAAATTATATATTAAACTCATTAAACAGTATACCTCATGATCTCCAAAGCAAGATGAGACAAAGAAGGGGAAAAAAAGGGGAGAAATGCATTAGGTATAATTATAAAACATATTGAATATATAAATAAAAAATATAAAAAATATTTAAAAATATATATAAAAATATAAATAGTCATAGATCATTAAATACAATAGCCCCAGCTGACAGAGAGAAGCCCAAGAATCTATGGATACCTGGGTTTCCTAGTGTGAGCAGAGATTTAACCCTGCTCACACTACATTGCTGCCTATGGGGATTTAAATCCCCATTAAAAGAGCTGCATGCCAACCTCACTTTGAGCTCTGCATGCAGCTCATTGAAAAGTCTGGGGCCACAAAAAAATGCCCCAGCTGAAAGAGGGGACTCCCAGGTTTCTAATGATACCTGGGATTCCTAGTGTGAGCAGGGATTTAACCCTGCTGACACTGCATTGTGCTCTATGGGGATTTAAATGCCCATTTAAACAGCTGCATGCCGATCTCAATTTAAGCTCTGCATGCAGCTCAGCTGTCAGTCTGGGGACATTAAAAATGACCCCAGCTGACATAGAGGAGCCTCAGGTTTCTAATGATTTAACCCTGCTTACACCACAATCTATATATAGGTATTTAAATGCCTATTTAAGTGCGCTGACTTCCAGCACTGCATGTAGCTCATCAAAAAGGCTGGGGTCACTAAAATGTCCCCAGCTAATAGAGGGGAGTTACAGGTTTAAATTGATACCTGGTACTCCCTTATGTGAAATTAGGGATTTAACCCTAATCACACCAAATTGTAATAGTGGGGATTTAAATCCCCATTTAAATGCTTGTTTGCAGCACTCACTTTGAGCTCTGCAAACAGAGCATTGGTCACCCTGGGGCCACTAATTCTGGCCCCAGGTGAGAGAGGGGAACCACAGGAATCAAATGATACCTGGGGTTCATAGTTACCATCAAGGTAATTGACCCTGCTGGAAAATTACTGCATGACGAAAAATTTTCATCATGCGTCCTTAAGGGTAGGTTCAGCATGACGCAAAAGTTCCGTCATGCATCCTTAAGGGGTTAAATACGTATAACTAGGTGCTAATAGTGCAAAGCTAATACTCCCTTAAGTGCCCAAACAAAATCCAATAGATCAAAAAAGAGATTGCACACTAGATTTACTCCTAAGAGATGCACTTAAATGCTTTATTAAACCTTAATAGGTATAACAAACAAGAAGCAAAAAGATTAAAGTGGCAACAATAAGGCAAACAAATAAAACAATGACAATTACCGACACTTACACAAGCCCCTAATATCCCCATCTTTTCGGCATCTCCTGGCTGCCTTTCTCAAGGTGTTTGTATCATGGCTTACCAGTATCTGTTTAAATATCCCACATCCACATAATAACAAACAGATAATGTTGGGCTATATACATTATAAAAAAATACAGGTTTAACCCCTTCAGGACCGCTGACGGTTCAGGACCGTCAGCGGTAAAACGTGCGTTTGGACCGCTGACGGTCCTGAACCGTCATAACGGTCTGGGGCTACTTACCTGATCGCCGACGGTCCCACGGCGGCGATCAGTGCTCCACCCGGTCCAGGGGGGTTGCCTGTCTGCCCGGGCAGTCCCCCCTCGGCAGATCAGGACCCCACGGCCATGTGATCACTCGATCACATGACCGCAATAGGTGTCTGTGTATCTGCCTGCAGGGGGACTGTCTGTGCTGACAGGCAGTCTCCCTGCAAGTGAAAAATAAAAAAAAAAAGTGTAAAATCAGTGTAAAAAAAAAAAAAAAATATGTGTGTATATATATATATATGATATATATACATGTATTATATCTATATATAATATATGTATATGTATCATATATATAATGTCATATTAAGTGTATTTTTATATTTATATATACGTATATTAATATAAAAATACACTTATATTTAAATTACACACGAATATATACAATATATATATAATTGCTATATATATGGTATATATATATTATTATAAAATACAAATAATATGTTAATAAAAATAAATAACAAAAAATATATATATATATATATATTTATATCAAAATACACTTAGAATGTAATGATATATATATCTATGTATAAATAAATAAATAAAAACAATACGAAATATACATATGTCCATATACATAATTACATAAATAATTTCATAAATATACACGTAAACGTCAAATATATAAATATGTATATATATTAAAATTCTACATGTGTATTTATGTAATATTTTTACCTAATTAAGTAATTTTAATGATTGCAATTTGAGGGACCTGCCTGCCAACCCAGGCCGAAAGTCCAGATAATTTAATTTGCTAGCACTGTGTTTAACCCTGTAACTTTCTATGACACCCTAAAACCTGTACATGGGGGTACTGTTTTACTCGGGAGACTTCGCTGAACACAAATATTAGTGTTTCAAAACAGTAAAACATATCACAGCGATGATATTGTCAGTGAAACTGAAGTTTTTTGCATTTTTCACACACAAACAGCACTTTCACTGAGGATATTATTGCTGTGATACATTTTACTGTTCTGATACACTAATATTTGTGTTCAGCGAAGTCTCCTGAGTATAACAGTACCCCACATGTAGAGGTTTTATAGTGTTTGTGAAAGTTACAGGGTCAAATATAAGGCTTGATTTTACTTTTTTTTTTATTGAAATTTGTCGGATTGGTTAGGTTGCCTTTGAGAGCGTATGGTAGCCAAGGAATGAGAATTAGCCCCATGATGGCATACCATTTGCAAAAGAAGACAACTCAAGGTATTGCAAATGGGGTATGTTCAGCCTTTTTTAGTAGCCACTTAGTCACAAACACCGGCCAAAGTTAGCGTTTCTTGCATTTTTAACACACAAACAAATATAAATGCTAACTTTGGCCAGTGTTTGTGACTAGGTGGCTACTAAAAAAAACTGGACATACCCAATTTTGAATACCCTGGGTTGTCTACTTTAAAAAAATATGTACATGTTAGGTGTGTTTCGGGGATTTATGACAGATAACGGTGTTACAAGGTCACTATTGATACATTTAAAATATATATATATTGAAACAGCAATTTCCTACTTGTATTTATAGGCCTATAACTTGCAAAAAAAAGCAATAAAGCATGTAAACACTGGGTGTTTTTAAACTCGGGACAACATTTTGAATCTATTTAGCAGTTTTTTTCATTAGCTTTTGTAGATAAGTAAAAGATTTTTCAAGTAAAAGTCCAAAAACATGTTTTTTTTTTTTAATTTTTCACCATATTTTATTATTTTTTTTAAATACAATATATGACATAATACAAATAATGGTATGTAAAGAAAGCCCCTTTTGTCCTGAAAAAAACAATATATAACTTGTATGGGAACCGTAAATGAGAGAGCGGAAAATTTCAGCTAAACACAAACACCACAAAAGTGTTAAAACTGCTCTGGTCCTTAACGTACAAACATCGCAAAAACAGGCCGGTCCTTAAGGGGTTAAATAAAGCTCTGTATATGTATCAAAATGTAAAACCTTGTACACAAGCGCACAAACGAACCTGCACATTCGTCTGAGTATATTACATGCCTCCATTACTCAACCTGGAAACTGCCCATAAATTAAATAGACTATGCTATCACGCAATCTCCGCTGTGCACGCACAAAAATTGCTCACTGCGCCTTCGCCACAATAAGCAAATAACTGATCAGTGAATAGTAATACATCCACATAGTTTTCATTACTGGTTGCGCGCCCGTGCATCTACAGCATACTAGCGCCCCATCATACACAAAATAAGCAAATAACTACATGGTCAAAAATAGGATGCATAAAAAGGATAGAAAAGAGGGTGTAAAATAAAATGAAGAAAATAATATTTTTGTCATATTTAAATGGTATAACAAAGTGTTACAAGTATAACCTTAAAAAATAAAACAAGTAATACCACCGCCAAAGCTTTTATTAATTATTGTGTGTCTCTCACAATCATTAATAAAATCTTTTATCTTCAATGATCCTGAATCCTGCCTGCAACATTATTATTGCTGCTATATATTATAATTCCTATATGCAAATCCCTATATGCAAATAGCCCTTGTTCTTTTTGTAATGGCACAAGAAGAGCTAACACCAGCTTGAGATCTGAGTGGGGACCCACAGAAGGCAGGCTAATTGAGCTGTTATCTGTTCTCAGTACTCTTGCACCTTGTTCTTTTGGTTTGTCTGATTCATTTTCCTTAATCTTTCACCGTACAAAATTCTGCTGCCCTGAAGTTTTTTTGTATTTTTGGACAAAGTGATTTTTCTTCAAAGCTGATGGCTACTATCTCCCACACAGGTACAGCAACTGTTAAAAATACAATCAGTGCCCAAACCTATCAAATGCATTAAAGTTGAGTTGATGCTGAGAGCGGACCTTTAATTTCTTTCACTTCGAAAAACAGCACCACATGTTATTTGGATATGGTTGACCAAAATTTGCATAAAGCTGTCCATGATCAGTGCTTTCTCTGATTAGGGAGGTTTACTCCTAGACAACAGTTATTTAATCTGTGCTTGGGAATGAGCTGAAACTAAATGGCAGCATGGGCTATTGAGAAGTGGAAGTCCCAGTCCAATTTTAGCTTTGGTTTAATATTTTTTGATAAACTTTTCAAAATGGCTTCATATTTTTGGATATTTTTTTCCAAATATTAAATATAAAAAAAAATTACATCATATTTTAAAAAAATCAGCATGTCAAAAATATTAAAATATTAAGACATTAATACTGTATTTTTTAAAATATTAAATAATTTAAACATTTATAAAAAAAAAAAAAAATCATTTGAAAAGTTTATCCACAATTTTTAAATTGAGGCCTCTCTATGAATATGTAACTAGACAAAAAAAAATGGAAGAATAAAAATGAAATCAAACTGTAAATCAAGGGAAAGATTGTGTATTTCAGAATTTTCAGAGGCCAATTAAAAAAAAAAATGCATGTATGTTTTGTGTGGTTGTATATAGAAAATAATTGAATGGTTTTGTATTTTCCTTAAAAAAAATGTAATAATTATATATAAATATTGTATCAACCGATATAGATCAGCTACGGAGCGACTGACACCCAGCTTAGTGACAGATCACTTTATCCATACTTCTTCCGGACGGTTCAGGATGATCGGACTCATCATGCAGCTATTGTGAAAGTGCTGAAATATTTTGGGTGGAACTGGGTTGGAATAATCACATCAGAGGATGAAAGTGGAGAGAGGGAACTCCGGGAGCTCAGCCAAGAGCTCACCAGTCACGGGATCTGCATTGAGTATACTATAACAATGCCTGATAAAGATGATAAAGGGAAATACAAAGGCATGAATATTATTGAAAAATCAACCTCCCAGGTTCTAATAACATGTGGATCATGCGCTGAGTATTGTGCTTTTATTCTATATAACTCTTTAACAATCTTGAAAAATATAACCCTATTAATTAATATGTCATGGCTCTATGCTTTAACTTTTTATAATTATGGAATACTAATTGATGGCAGTTTGACTTTTATTCCTTTAATAAATTTAAGTCCCAACATTGAGATAGATTTTAAGTATGTTAACCTAGTGAATCGCCCAAAAGATCCATTACTAGAAGACTTATGGATATTTAAATTACATTGTAACTCACCAAACCATGAGAAGAATGAGTTTCATACTATTAACTATAGACAAAAACTTCATAACTGTACAGGAAAAGAACGATTTAAGGATATTATTAAAATTTCACATGATTCACAACCTTATTTTGTGATGTATGCCGTGTCTTCCATGGCACTTGCTTTGCATAGAATGTATTTGTCTTCACATGAGGATCATCGTGAATTAAATGCAGGAAAATACAACTATAAACACAAGGTAAATATTTAACTTATATCAAACAGAAAGACACTTAGTTTCACCACCAGGAATTCAAAATGAAAATGTAATTGTTACACACTTTCAACCAAGGACCAAATCCATTGCTAGGACATTTGACTGACTTGCTGCCATTCCCTTTTCAGCTTTGGTGGTCTGGCTGAATTGCATTTTCTCAATGAGGGGGTAATTGGTAGACTGCCTCCAGAGCAAAGGTTTTCCTACTCATCAAAAGCATAGTTGTCATTTGCTTGGGAGTTCATTGTTAATAGCATGTTAATAGAGATATTCTTGCATTCTTTGGATTAACTTCCTATTTCAATCCCAGCTCTTCAGAAACACATTGCTTGATTATTGAGTCTTCTTGACCTGTTTTACATATGTGAAACCACATTATTTTCCAGCCTCAAACCATGTGTGCGCCAAGTGTGTGGTACCTTAGTTCACTTGTGTGCTTCTGGCGTCGACCTAGGTGATCTGACTGGGCTTATGGATCAACCTTCCAGATATCTACCCCATTGGCTTCTGACCTTGTGTCATGGCTTACCTTAGTTGGGAGCCCAGTAGGCAGAGATCTATGCTCACCCTTGCAATGAAACACAGGCCAAGGTGATCAGGTAAGAATTCACCTGGCCTGTGAGTCTGTGCACGGGGGCTGTGCAGGATATTGCTCCAAGTCGCAGTACAGGTAAGGACACAAGCAGGAGAATTGTTGAGGGTAAGCCAAAGTCAGAGGATTCCAGAAGTCAGGATACATGGTAACAAAGCCAAGGTCAGAGGAAGTCAGAGGTCAGGATACGCGATGCGAATAAGCCAAGGTCAGGAGCAAAATGATCTTGTGGCGAAACCAGCCTCGCAACTGGGCATTGGAGAAGACTGATTGCCAGCCTCCTGCCCTGTGACTATGGCCCCATGTTAAAATGCTTGATTTTCCCCTGCAAAGACCCGAAAGCCGGGTTATTCTGTACTTTCCCTATGTGAGCAGTGTTAACCCAGATAGCTATGCCATGGAGCCCATTTGTATAACAAAAGACTATGTGAAAGACTTTGGCTCCATGACAATTGAACTGTATGTATGTGATCTGAGCGCCATTCAGTCATAATGTGCACTTAGATCTAAGCTATCTGGGGATATGTTGAATGTATATGTTTTATGCAATAACTGCACAGTTATATATTTTTATGTATTTTATTGTATTTTGCTACCATGTGGCTGTGGCGAAACCAACCTCGCCACTATGAACTGGAGAAGCCTGGTTGCCCGCCTGCTGCCTTTGGACTATGGCCCTGGGAGATTGGGCCCTTTAAAAAACATATTCGGCCCTAACAGAGTGGATGTCACTCATTCTGGCCCTTTAAATACAGTGGGGTCATTCGGTACTTGCCCTGTGTGAGCGGTGATACCCCAGATAGCTATGCCATGGAGCCTATTCATATAATGAAAGACTATGGGAAAGACTTTAGCTCCATGGCAATTGAACTGTGTGAATAGGATCTGAGCGCTATTCAGTAGTTTTGTGCGCTCAGATCCCAGCTATCTGGGTATATGTGAAATGTCTGTGTGTTATGTGTAAACGGTGACTATGTATTTTAAAGTGTTTTACTGTCTTTGTGTCCCCATGTGCATAATGGAGTCTTGTCTCTGTCCTGGGAGGTAATTGGATTACTTCTCCATTGTCTCCAGGAGAGAGGGCTCTGTAAAACCGGTCTGAGCCGGAAAGCCATGCTGGCAGGGTTTTTTAAAAGATACTTTACTAACTTTTGAACCCCTGGTCTGATTCATAACATTTTTTTAATATGTTGTTCCCCTGAATGGATTGATTGTGGATATGTATTTTTATGAGAATGTGATGTGTGGTTTTAGAGTTATAAAAGTTGGGTAGAAAGTATGTTTTAACTGTATGTGTAATTGAGTTTCCTCTCAGGATAAGGGGAGGGAATATGTGGGATGTAACTGTGATGTGATTGGTTGTTTTATACCTCCCTGTGGGCGGACCTGTATTTGCAACAACTGTAATAAAAACCAGGCTGGGTGTGCCAGCACCTCAGTTCCTGCTTAACCCTCAAAGTGAAGTGTTGTCTCATTATTGGGGGAGGATTTATTGCATGCTGTTCCAGTTTGACTGCTAGGAGTGTAAACCTATTCGTATGGTTTCCTATTCAACTGTCTACAGCATTCATATGCTTGAGAGGATTTATACGCTTCTCTGATTCGGTGGTTGTGGTGTCTGCTGCAGTGCTTGGAGTCCTCAGGAAACGCTAGGAGCATCCATTAACGGAGGTACCCAGTCGGGGTGCCAGGCGATCCGTTACAGTGGCTAATGGAGTTTTGCCTTTGTCCTTGGAGATAATTGGATTACTTCCCAATTATATCCAGGATAGAAGACTCTGTGGAACTGGTTTTGGGCAGAAAAGCCATGCTTCATTTGGTCAAATAGGACTTCCCCTTAACTTTTTAACCCCTGAATGGAATTGGCTGAATTGTGACTATGTTTATAATTAAAGTGTGCTGAGTTTCAATATGGGATTATGTTTGTGGCATGTATATTTTGGAAGTTATTAATATTTGGTAAAAACTGTATTTCTCTGCCTGTGATAATTATATTAACCATTGTGTTCAGTAATCATATCACAGGCAGAGGGGAGGATTTTGTGTGGGAGTGTCTGTGTGTATTGTACGGATTGAATGGTTGTTCTGTAGAACCCTGTGGGCAGTACTAAGTTTGTGGATTGTGAATAAAAGAGGCTATATGTGCCAGTACAGTCGGTTCTGCTTGACCTCAAAACGAAGTGTCGTCTCGTTATTGGGGGAATTGGATTGTATGCTGATTGCCTGGAGTGTAAGCTGATTGTATGCTTTTCCTGTTCAGCTGTTTACAGCATTCATATGCTTGAGAGCATTCGTATGCTTCTCCGGTGCGGTGGTTGTGGTGTCTGCTGCAGTGATTGGAGTCCTCAGGAAGCGCTAGGAGCATCCTTCAACAGAGGTACCCAGTCGGGGTGCCCATCGATCCATTGCAGATCTGGATACACAAAAACAGGAACCAGACAGCAGGTCCAGAGTAAATGAACTGACACTGCCCTCAGGGAGAGGCAGTGTCTTATACCTGGATAATCAGTGATGCTTTACAGCTGGACCATGATTGACAGGAGCAGTTACAGGTTAAGTCCAGTCCCCCAGTGCTGGAGACTTGACAAGCATAAGTTTCAGGCCAAACCAAGAACCAAAGTGGCTCAGAGGCAGGAACACATGCTGAGAACCATAAAACACCCAGGTTTAAATCCCCTGTTAGGCACCTCTGGGGCGACGCAGTCTGGATGTCGCGGTGAGAACAATGACACCTTGGCTTCGGTAACCTGACAACACTTTTTTTTTATATAATATATTTATTTGGTATTTTAACAAAAAATGACATTTGCATTACATTTCATCAACACAACGAAACAACATCAGATACAAAAACATACATACAAAATTCATATCGGGGCAGATTTAATTCAATTCTATTCAGTCTGTTCAGGTTTATAGGAATTCTTGTTTATTCTTATTTGTTCAGGGTAACATCTAAACAGTTGACAATTTCTTTAACCAGTTTTCATATACATCTATTTTTTTATTTTGGGAGAAAAAAGTTTCAGCTATAGATTTTTCCATGTTAATTTGAAAGTTAATTTGGGAATGGATCTGGTGTTTCTGGAAAGGTATAGAAGATCTCCAGTTTCTAGCTATTGTGATTTTCATGGCTGTAAAGCAATGAACCGCAAAGCATATATCATTAATTGCTTTTAAATTCCAATTTACATGTAGTAAAGCAGTTTCGGGAGAGAATTTTAACTTTATTCCTGTTATTACTTGATAACGGTCAAAAACCCAAGACCAAATTGAGTTAACATAAGGGCAAGTCCACCATATGTGGATATATGTACCTGTATCATTGCCACATCTGCAACATATAGGATTGTACTGATGGTACATTTTGGATAATTTATTTGGAGTTACATATCATTTATTTATAATTTTAAAGTGGCATTCTACCAAGTTCAAGCAGTGGATGTTTTTGTATAGTTGTTTCAAAGAGGAGCCCCAGTCTCCGATAGATATCGTTGTTTCTAAATCCCGTTCCCAAGAATTTATTATATTTAATGGACTATCATTAAGTGAGTCTAGGAGGAGATTTGCTTTTGAGGTGATCTTATTTATGTGTTTGTTATTAAATATAATTTCCATATGGTGGGAAGCTTTAGAGGTAGACTTTAAAACATTTTTATCTACAAAGTTTTTTATTCTCAAATAAGTAAAAATTTCTCTCTCAGGTATCTTAAATGTTATAACCAATTTTCTAAAAGTGAGTATCTTATCTTCATTCATTATTTGTGCTATAGTTATAGAATCTTTATTTGGCCAAAGCCTTAAAGTCAGATCTTTCATATTGTGTTCTATTACACTCAATTTACAAGTCTTTGGTATATATTGTGTAATTTTCAACTCTTTTTTGATCTCTCTCCATACCTGTAATGATTGGGATAATATTCATGATTTATTCATAAGAGAATCAATACACTCCTTATCACTATTAAGCCATAGGTAATTCTCTAGATTTTTTGTCTCAGTAGCTTCTGCCTCAATAATACACCACGGGTCAACCTTCATATAATTATCCTGTAAGTTTTATACATTTTTTACTGCATTTGCGTAATATATAAGTTTTATGTTAGGAAAATGTAAGCCTCCTTGTTTTAGTTTCTTAGACAATAGTTTTAATCTGATTTGTTTTGTTTTGTTCCATATAGAAGATGAAAAACTTGTTTGAATCATATCAAGACAGTATTTAGAAATTTTAAAGGGGAGCATTGAAAATAAATAAGACCACTTAGGGATAATGTATGCATTTACAGTGTTAATTTTACCCCACAAGGAAGTATTTATCTTTCTCCATGATTTCAGTGTTTTGTTTGCGTGTTTTAATAGTTTCATGACATTTATTTCCATGTTTTTTTCCACTCTGGCTGGAATTATTACCCCTAAATGATTTATTTGTTTTTTAGTCCATATGTAACTATATTGTTTGCTTAGTTTGTCTAGCAAAGATTTTTCTATATTTATATGCATTGCTATGGATTTTGAAATGTTTAATTTATAATTTGAAATTGATCCATATTTATTGATTTCTTTCATTAATTCTGTAAGGGACATTTCCGGATATGTCAGTGAAATAATAGTGTTGTCCGCATATAGGGAAATTTTTATTTCTCTTATAGCAGTATGGAAACCTCTAATATTCTTATTATTTCTAATGTTAATTGCAAAAGGTTTGAATGATAATATATACAATAGGGGTGACAAAGGACACCCCTGTCTTGTGCCATTCTTTAAATCGAACCAGTTTGCTCAAATGTTTGCTACTACTGTCCTCTCAGAGGGGGCTGAGTATTGGGCCATAATAGTGTTTAAAATCCTACCCATGAACCCATATTCCTTCAAAATAATTTTGAGATAACCCTAACTGACCCTGTCGAATGCTTTTTCTGCGTCTAGTGACAGGATCAGCAGGGGTTTTTACTTTTTTCCGGATTGATCCAACATATCTAAAATTCTTCTAGCGCTATTTGATGTGGATCTACCTGGACCAAAACTGGTTTGGTCTAAATGTATTATCTTTGGGATTATATTTTTAAGTCTATCTGCTATAATAGAAGCATATATTTTTATATCTGATTTGATTAACGCAATTGGTCTATAGTTCTCCACATATCTGCTATCCTTATTTGGCTTTAAAATGGGCAGTATATTTGATTGAAGTATTTTTTTTGTTGTTTTTTTTATTCATTGCAAATTCATTGAAGAAGTCTGTAAGGGGTTTAATCAGTGTATCTTTCATGGGTTTGTAATATACATTTGTGAACCCATCTGGGCCTGGAGTTTTACTAACGTCTAATTTCCTAATTTGCTTTTCAACTTCTTCTGGGCAATTTTTTTGATTCATCATAACCAAATCTTCTTCTGATATCTTAGTAATCTTGGAATTTGTTACATAATTTTGTATTTCTATATCATTTGGAATGGATTCTAAGTTATAGAATAATTGTTGGTAAAATGTATTAATTTTTTTGCCTATTTGTTCAGGAGAGGTATAGATCATTTGACTGTCTTCCAGTTTTTCTATTCTATTTTTTGATCTTTGATTTTGAAGTTTTTTAGTTAGGTTTTTACTTGCTCAGATGCCCGTATAATAATTTTTTAAATTCTATTTATTTATATTTGATTTAATTTTTTCTTCAACCAATAAGTTGATTTTATTTTGTAAATCTTTTAATTTTAATTTCTTTTCTATAGAAGGATGGGCTTTATTTGAATTTGAAAGATTATAATAAGTTATATACAGATCAGATATATTTTTTTCAGTTTTTTGCTTTTGTATGTGGTTAATTGTTATCAAATAGCCTCTAATTACTGCCTTATGGGCACACCAATTTGTAATATGAGAGGTTTCAGTTGGATTATTTTCTTCAAAAAACTATTTTAATAGATTAGATATTTCATTTTTTATTTGCTTCTGATTTCATTAATGAGTCATTTAGTCTCCATGTATTTATTGGATTTTTTTTTAAGTTTTCCTATATCTAGCAATATAAAGCTATGATCGGACCACGTATTTTCTTTTATAATTATTTTATCAATGGTAGGGATCGTGTTGGCATTTACAAGACACATGTCAATTCTTGAATATGTGCTGTGCGCACTTGACATGTGAGTATAATCTTTCTCCATAGGATTCATGGCATGCCATACATCGTATAAGGCATATCTTTTGCATATTTCTATTAATTTCTTTGATTGTTTTATCATTTTATTATCTGTATTTGCTTTTCCTTGCGAAGTCCTATCCATATACTTATCCATTATGCAATTAAAATCCCCTGCTATTATCAGGGTACCTTTCATTATTTTTTGTACCCTATCCATTTTCTTAGAGAACATTATCGTAGGGTTCACGTTTGGTAGATATATGTTGACTAAAGTGTAAGTTTTTTTTTCTATCTCACATACTAAAATCAAATATCTTGCCTCTTTGTCAGCCTCTTGAAATTTAACATTTAATTCAATGTCTTGGGAGAATATTATTGCGACTCCTCTTTTCTCAGTGTCTAAAGAAGCATGTCTAATCTCAGGAAATCTTTCCCCTCCCCATTTTTGTGAGGAATTTATTAACCAGTGTGTTTCTTGAAGGAAAGCTATTTGTATATTTTCCTGCATTAAAGAATGATATAACCTATTTCTCTTTGTTGCGGAATTTAATCCCTGAACGTTTATCGACATTAACCTGACCATTTCAATACATCCTTAATACTAGATTCATCTGCCCTTATGTTAAAACATTTTTGACAACACACCTTCATACCTGACTGAGTGACCTTGATATGGTCCGCAGTCCAATAACAATCAACGACATTATGGAACCAAGTTCCTTTTTTATCTTTGCAACTCATATGAGTGGCTAAGAAACCTGTAGCATTACTACAGAAGGTGGGGAGACCTTTGCTTGGAGTGGCGGGCGGGCAAAAAAAAAAAAATATATAATAATATTTTTTTTACTTAACATTTAAATATTTAACATTTATATATATATTCTCTTCTCTTTTCCTTCTCTTTTTCCCCTCCTCTGTTAATTGCCCAGTCTGTAACTTAACATTTGAATATTGTGACCTGATCTTATCATCTAAAGTTTCCAAATGTTGCTATATTAAAACTTATTGTGAAATCTTATGGGCTATACATATTTAGTAACAAATAGTGAACATCGTGGCTAGTGAAACTTATTTTCTCTAAGATATTTTCTCCAAATCCTTGATTTAAGTTAATTCCCATTCAGTGTTTTTAATTTAGACTTATCTTGTTCATTATACACCAGTACAAAGGCTATCTTATTTTCTTTTCCTCTTTACATAAATTCATCAATATTTATTTTAATTTGATTCCCTTATTTTTAACTTTTTTCCCTTAATTAAATACTTTGTCGTGAGTTAACTTATATTGTGTAGTCATACTAATTTCTAGCTAATTTCTAGTGTTTATATGAATATCCATATATTTAGCATTTAATTCCCCATTCTTCTTTTATCTATTAACAAATTATTTTCAATTGTGTCATTATCAAAATTATGAGCAGAGAGGAGAAAAAAAAACACATTTGTTCCTTATATCTTAACATTTTAAGCTAATTTTTTAGAAATTAACCATTGTGTTAATTTTTCACATGAGTCAACGATGTCAGAGTGACTGTCATAGGTGAGAGTTAATTTCATCGAAAAAGACCATCTATATCTTATACCATGCTTCCTTAACCCCTTCCCGACCGCGGACGTATCAGGTACGTCTGGAAGAAAACAGTCCATAATGACCTTGGACGTACCTGGTACGTCTGCACCTAGTTTGAGCTCTAGAAGCTCTGATAGTATAGCAGTGATGCTCTGCATGTGATGAGTGCCTTGAGGGGTCCTGGCACTCAGTGCATATATAATAATATATATAAAAATAAATATAAAATAAATAAAATGATCAATATTAACCCCCCCCCCCTTTTTTCTAAAGGCAGTGAATCATGGGGCTTCTGGGGGGTCCCTAGCATGCTGCATCATAAGGGGCAGGCTGGGGTCATCCAATCACAGCTTGCCCCATTAGCAATTTCATCCCAAGTGGGTTCCCCATTTCTCTGATTAGTGTGGATCTGCCTCCGTCTCTTCATTTGTGTTTTAGTGAGAGAGATCTGTGGTTTAGCTAGAGAGATTTAGGTATTTATAGGTAGGGATTTTTAAAATCTTGAGACCCAAAGGCTCTTTTTAGAGCCATTAACCCATGTCTTGCCAGTGATAACTATAATCACTGGCTCTTGCACAGCAGCACTTTTCTGCTGTTTGTGCCTTTTTTTTTAGGGGTTCATTTTTTGTGATTTTTTTTTTCTTTTTTGAGACCCAAAAACTATTTTCAGAACGATTAACCCCTGTCCTGCCAGTGATCACTATACAGATCACAGGCTCTTGCACAGCATCACTTATTTTGCTGTCTGTTTTTTTTTCAGGGTTTTTTTTTTTTTTTTTTTTTCAGGGGTTATTTTTTTTTGTGACAGGTCACTAAGTAAAGTGATTGTGATCATGTCACATGGGTCACGGAAGTCAACCCGCGCTGAGCAGTCATATGCCACCCTTGTTCTAGAGTCTGACGCGTCTATGTCAGACTCTGACCCTGATTTTGACCCTGCCAGGTGCTCAGATACATCATCACTAGATACAGTGTCTACTGCTAGTGATGTATCTGGTGATGTTGTATCTGTGCCTGCTAGTCCCCCTGCCAGAAGGAGACGTGCTGCTCCAGCTGGCAGAACTGCTGAGGAGTGGATAGTGCCTCATCGCCAGAGGCCAGACATCCCATCCTTTACTGCAAATCCTGGCATTAATTTGGATGTCACAGGATTTAGCCCTCAGCAGTTTATGGAGGTGTTTCTGGGCGATGATGTATTGGGGAACATTGCCGCCCAAACTAATTTATATGCCCATCAATTCCGAGTTACAAATCCGGACTCTTTTTTGGCAAAGCAGCAATGGGCCCCCATCGATGTGCCAGAATTTAAAGATTCTGGGCATTGACTATGCTGATGGGCATTAGAAAGAAGCCCTCCATCCGCTCCTACTGGAGTAGTAGCCCCATCTGCTCTACCCCCATTTACTCCCAATGTATGTCGAGAAAGAGGTATGAAATGATTCTGCATTTCATGCACTTCAGCGACAACAGCCTGTGTCCCCCTAGGGAGCATCCCCAGTTTGACAGGCTGTATAAAATCCGCCCCCTGATTACCCACTTTGCTGCCAGGTTTGCAGAGGCTTATACACCTGGAAGGAATATATGCTTGGATGAATCCCTGATGAAGTATAAGGGAAGGCTGGGATTCAAGCAGTATGTTCCTTCCAAGCGCTCTAGGTATGGTGTAAAGATGTATAAGCTCTGTGATAGCGAGACTGGGTATACTCAGGCCTTCCGGGTGTACGAGGGAAAGGATAGCCACCTTGACCCTCCAGGTTGCCCAGAACATATGGGAACCAGTGGCAAGATTGTCTGGGACCTGATATTCCCCCTGATGAACAAAGGGTACCACTTGTATACTGACAATTTTTATACAAGTGTCCCTGTTCAAGCTACTGTACTGTTTTGATACAGTAGCTTGTGGCACAATTAAAAAGAACAGCACAGGTTTCCCAGGACAACTTGCATGGACCCGGCTATGAAGGGGGGAGACCTCAGCTCTGCACCAAGAGGAGCTGTTGGCAGTTAAGTACAGAGACAAGAAGGATGTGTACCTTCTTACCACCATCCACACTGAGGGGACTGTGGAGGTCCCTGTACGTGGCAGAGCTGAGAGAACGAGGAAGCCAGTGTGCATCAAGGCCTATAACCGTCATATGGGTGGGGTTGATCTGGCAGATCTGCTGCTGCAGCCCTACCTAGTTATACGAAAGACAAGGGCCTGGTACAAAAAGGTTGCAATCTAGCTAATGCAGATTGCAACCCGCAACGCTTTCTTGTTGTTCAAAAAAGCAAACCCCGGGACGCAACTGAGATTTTTACAGTTTCAGCTCCAGATCATTTCGGGGATTTTGTACCGTGATGCACCTGCTCCTCGGGCGGTGATGGGAGAGAGCAGAGTTGGGGCTACACATTTTATTTTTAAAATTCCCCCTACTGCGGCAAAGCAGAATCCCCAAAAAAGATGCAGGGTCTGTTCTAAGAGGGGGCAGAGAAAAGATAGTGTATATTACTGTCCTGATTGCCCTGGACAGCCTGCACTCTGCATTGGCGACTGCTTCAAACGATACCCCACACTGGTCCATTTTTTATTTATTTTTTAACATTTGCCGTTCATTTTTTTTTTTTTTTTTGGGTGGGGGGTGGTGGGGGGTTGTTACATTTACCACATGCATCCCTGCATGGGTGTCCTTAGGAGGCCTCGCAGAAAACAACCCGGGGTGTTTTCTTGCAATAACCAACAATGGGCTCTCCTAAATCACAGTGAAAAAGCGGTGTGCGTGTGTAAAATTGAGGATTGAACAGTTACCTCCACACACGTTCTTCAACTTTTTTTATTTTTTGTCTGGCTAAAAAAAATTTGCATCAAAGCACTCCACATGCAATACCTCGGGGTGTCTACGTTTCAAGTATGTACCCTTTTGTGGCGATATATAAAACTGGGGTATGTGATAAGCCCCAAGCTAAAGATAGGCCTATCAGAAGACATACTCTCAATTTCAACTCAAATTGCAAGTCATACAATTGTAACCGTACCTTCCCCAAATCCTGGCAGACCTATGCATGGGGGGGCATGGGTGTCCTTAGGAGGCCTCGCAGAATACAACCCGGTGTGTTTTCTTGCAATAACCAACAACGGGCTCTCCTAAATCACAGTCAAAAAGCGGTGTGCGTGTGTAAAATTGAGGATTGAACAGTTACCTCCACACACGTTCTTCAACTTTTTTTATTTTTTGTCTGGCTAAAAAAAAGTTGCATCAAAGCACTCCACATGCAATACCTCGGGGTGTCTACGTTTCAAGTATGTACCCTTTTGTGGCGATATATAAAACTGGGGTATGTGATAAGGCCCAAGCTAAAGATAGGCCTATCAGAAGACATACTCTCAATTTCAACTCAAATTGCAAGTCATACAATTGTAACCGTACCTTCCCCAAATCCTGGCAGACCTATGCATGGGGGGGCATGGGTGTCCTTAGGAGGCCTCGCAGAATACATCCCGGGGTGTTTTCTTGCAATAACCAACAACGGGCTCTCCTAAATCACAGTCAAAAAGCGGTGTGCGTGTGTAAAATTGAGGATTGAACAGTTACCTCCACACACGTTCTTCAACTTTTTTTTATTTTTTGTCTGGCTAAAAAAAAGTTGCATCAAAGCACTCCACATACAATACCTCGGGGTGTCTACGTTTCAAGTATGTACCCTTTTGTGGCGATATATAAAACTGGGGTATGTGATAAGCCCCAAGCTAAAGATAGGCCTATCAGAAGACATACTCTCAATTTCAACTCAAATTGCAAGTCATACAATTGTAACCGTACCTTCCCCAAATCCTGGCAGACCTATGCATGGGGGGGCATGGGTGTCCTTAGGAGGCCTCACAGAATACAACCCGGGGTGTTTTCTTGCAATAACCAACAACGGGCTCTCCTAAATCACAGTCAAAAAGCGGTGTGCTTGTGTAAAATTGAGGATTGAACAGTTACCTCCACACACGTTCTTCAACTTTTTTTATTTTTTGTCTGACTAAAAAAAGTTGCATCAAAGCACTCCACATGCAATACCTCGGGGTGTCTACGTTTCAAGTATGTACCCTTTTGTGGCGATATATAAAACTGGGGTATGTGATAAGCCCCAAGCTAAAGATAGGCCTATCAGAAGACATACTCTCAATTTCAACTCAAATTGCAAGTCATACAATTGTAACCGTACCTTCCCCAAATCCTGGCAGACCTATGCATGGGGGGGCATGGGTGTCCTTAGGAGGCCTCACAGAATACAACCCGGGGTGTTTTCTTGCAATAACCAACAACGGGCTCTCCTAAATCACAGTCAAAAAGCGGTGTGCTTGTGTAAAATTGAGGATTGAACAGTTACCTCCACACACGTTCTTCAACTTTTTTTATTTTTTGTCTGACTAAAAAAAGTTGCATCAAAGCACTCCACATGCAATACCTCGGGGTGTCTACGTTTCAAGTATGTACCCTTTTGTGGCGATATATAAAACTGGGGTATTTGATAAGCCCCAAGCTAAATATTGGCCTATCAGAAGACATACTCTCAATTTCAATTTAAATTGCAAGACATACAATTGTAACCGTACCTTCCCAAAATCCTGGCAGACCTATGCATGGGGGGCAAGGGTGTCCTTAGGAGGCCTTGTAGAAAAAAAACCAACAATGGGCTCTCCTAAATCACAGTCAAAAAGCGGTGTGCGTGTGTGAAATTGAGGATTAAACAGTTACCTCCACACACGTTCTTCAACTACTGTGGGGTGTCAACTTTTCAAATATATGCACGCTCATGGCAAGAAAATACATTGGGATATCTGATAAGGCCCCCAAAAGGAAGATAGGCAAACAAGATATGTAAATTTGAAAAACGCATATCAGACATTTTGCTTTGCACCCCCCAGTGAATCTGACAAACCTATGCATGAGTGTTATCGCTGTACTCGGAAGATGATGCCATGAGTACATATTGGGGTGTCCTTTGGCAGTAACTCCTAACTGAAGCTTAGAATCTATGCCCAAAGTAGAATGTGTGAGTGAAAAATAACACCACAAAAACGTTTGACAGAGACTGGTGGTAGAATTAGTGCATGTAAAGTGTTGAAATGCCACCATGTGAAATGCCCTAGGGCAGTGATGGCGAACCTATGGCACGCATGCCACAGGTGGCACGCCGGGCCCTCTCTGTGGGCACACGGCCATAGCTTTGCCATCACTGCAGAGTAGGCGCCTGCCTGCCCGAAACAGCAGGCGCCTACTCTGCTTCCGTGTCGGGAGGATCGGAAGCAGGGGGGAGGGATCGAGGAAGCAGCTCTCCTGTCCTCCCGCGAGCTGTGTGGAGCGTTGCCGCGCGTTACCATGGCAACGCTCCACACAGCATCGCGCGGGCGGACAGGAGAGCTGCAGGACCTGTCCTGCATACCACTACCGGACCACCAGGGATGGCTGTGTCCCCCCCCCTCCCCTTCACCAAAGGTAACAAGAAGGGAAGGGGGGGGAATACTGATTTAATAACCTACCCCCTTACCCACAGCACCCCTACTCCCCCTACCCACATCACCCCTCCCCCAGCACCCCTACTCCCAGCACCCCTACTCCTTCTACTCCCCCTACTTCCAGCACCCCTACTCCCACTACCCCCAGCACCCCTACACCCACTACCCACAGCACCCCTACTCCCACTACCCACAGCACCCCTACTCACAGAACCCCTACCCCCCACACTCACAGCACCCTTTCCCCCCACACTCACAGCACCCTTTCCCCCAAACACACACAGCACCCTACCCCCCCACACACAGCACCCTCCCCCCCACACAGCACCCTCCCCCCCCACACACAGCACCCTACCCCCCCCCAAACACAGCACCCTACCCCCCACACAAAGCACCCCAACCCCCCACACAAAGCACCCCAACCCCCCACACTCAGCACCCCACCCCCCACACTCAGCACCCCACCCCCCCACACACAACATTACACACAGACACATACACTGCACCCCTCAATGCAGTATATGTGTGTGTGTTCAGCAGTCTTAATGTATTCAGCAGTGTGTGTGTGTGTGTGTGTGTATTCAGAAGACTGCGTGCGTGTATTCAGCAGACTGCGTACTCAGCAGTGTGCGTGTATTTAGCGGACTGTGTGTGTATTTAGCAGTCTGTCTGTGTCTCGGTGTGTGTATGTATTAAGCAGTTGATGTGTGAATGTGTTCAGCAGTCTGTGTGTATGTATTGCATTTGTTGGAGATACTAATATAAGCTTAATTTATATCATTATTTAAATTTTTTATATATATTTAACTCTCTGTTGTGTTCTTCTTTTAAAACAAAAGTTGTTAACTGTACGAGTAGTTTTTTCTAAACATAAACCTCAGTATTCAGGTTGAATTGCCATGTTGGCACTTTGAGGGAAAAAATGTTGGCATGTATTGCGGTTTGGGCACTCGGGCTCAAACAGGTTCGCCATCACTGCCCTAGGGTGTGTACTTTTCAAAAACATACAGTTTGACGGAGGTGAATTACATTGGCCGGCTTCAGACATGTTCCAACTGGGACATGGGTGCATGATGGCCAGCTGTGTTTTTTTTTGTTTGTTTTCTCATCATATTTTACTTTTTTTATTCTAGTAAATTATATGATATGATGAAAATAATGGTATCTTTAGAATGAACATTTAATAGCGAGAAAAATTGTATATAATATGTATGGGTACAGTAAATGTGTAAGAGGCAAATTACATCTAAACACAACCACTGCAGAAATTTAAAAAGAGCCCTGGTCCTTAATGGTAATAAAATGGAATAATGGCCTGGTCACTAAGGGGTTACAATCATTAAGGCTGGATTAAATGCTGTCCTTTTCATACGCGTATTGTATGACAAATCGGGCATTACTATAACTTTTTGAAAAAGGCTATTATTGTTTGCTTTTTCTCTAAATGCTTTCAACACTTTTTCTTTGAAATCGTGTGAATAGAAACAGGCAATCACATCTCTAGTGAGATCTTTCCTGATATACTGTGGTTTAAAAATTCTGTGACATTTTTCTATTATATCTTGATGATCATTAACTGTTAAACCCAAATCGGCAAAATAGTCTTTTAGTATGCTTTTTAGGTCTTCTTCTTTATTTGTTTAAGCCAAGTTACGGAAACTGAGGTTTTTTCTTCTGGATCAATCTTCAAAATCATTAATTTTATTATCAAGGGATTCTATTTGATCTTAAGTTTCTTATTATCCTCTTTTATTTTATTCACCTGGAAATCCATTTCACTTAGTTTGTCATCAAAATTCTGTAGTTTTAGAGTTAGTAAATTTAGGAATTAGTAATTTAGTAAAAAGTTAGTAATTTCTTGCTTGATTTCCAAAGTATTAATTGATATTTCTTTTTTAATTTCTAATAAGTTTTTCTTTAAACTTGCGTTTAGTTGATCAATTATAAGTTGATCGTTAGTTCTTTTGTTATCTTCTTCAAGATTGTCTGAGCCAATAGTAGAGATATCCATATTCTGTCTAGTGTTCACTCTCTGCTGTTCTCTTTGTTGTTGAGGGGAAAAAAAGTTAATAACACTCTTGTCTTGTGTCTGATCTTTCTTGTCTTTTTTAAAGACAGTTTTTGAGTCATGGGGTTTTCTATTTGCCATATTTGTAACAACTCAGTTTTATCTTTCTTTCTTTCTTTCCCTTCCCCTTTTTCTACTTGGCGCAGTATTGTAGTTTTTTGTTATTAATTATAAATGAAATGGCATCAAATAAAGTATTTATATAGATATATGTCTGACTTTATGATAGATTATAATAGCCAGTCACTTATCTGAAAGATGTCTTCATGTGACTTTCTGTGGACCAGCGGCGTTTCAAATCACTTATCAGGTTGTGAGGCTGGTATCCGTTAAATCCATTGGATCTTTAAACCCGGAAGGCAGATTAGGTGTAATTTAGGTATGGATAATTTATTTTCCATCCGTGCACTCTTGTGGTAACCAGCTCTCGCCAGATAGATTTCCCACTATGCTCACGGGTTTTTCCCACCTCTCAGATGATCGCGGGCACTATCTTTGTCTCTTAGTTGCCGCCTCTGCTCCCAGGTGCTGCCGCACAAGATAATCTTCCACCGCCAAGGGGTTCAAACCGAAAACTCACTCGGGCAACTCAAGCAGCACAAAACGCTCTGAGCATTTGTTGACCCGCTTCACTCCATGGCGGTCACCCCTCCTCTTACGTCATCACGTCAGCGCGTCATCACGTGCTTTGCCCAGGAGCAGGAGCAGCAGCCAGCATACATCAGCAGCAGCCGGTAACCTGACAACACTTATGGATCAACCTTCCATGTTTCTAAATTGTTGGTTTGTTGGTCATTACTCCTATCCTACTTGATCTTATGGATCTCCTGTTGATGCTATTACTTGTAACAAGCCTGCTGATGGTAACAGGACTTTGCTTTGCCAAAATTCCTTTCTTATTATGGTAATCTCCAACACTCATTGATATCTGCATTTTTATTATAACAGACTGTATTATATTCTCATTGATGTCTCCATTCCTGAACTTCCTTGTTTCCCCCCATTTGACTCCAGAGTCACTCTATTTATGCTGCTCTGTTTCATTAGCAATATTTCAGTGTCACCAAATAGTGATACAACTGATACTGATCAAGTGTCTTCTGTGGTCTAAAAACAGGTCTTCTGTATATTTGTTTATCATTGCTTTATATGTTTATTTCAAATTTATCTGCTCATTTTTTTTATTTGTATTACTCCATAGTGTATGGGTTTAAATGTCACAGTCTATGCCTAGAATTACAAAATAAAGCCTTTTTAGTTATTACTCAAGTAATTGTCTTTTCCCATCACTGTCAAATCTAACACCATTACAACCAAGAATACTATAGTTTAACCATGAAGAAGCTGCTATGAAGCTAGTTAGGTGTGGGGTTAGGGGAGAAGTGGTTAAATGCCGGGATGGCAAGTATGGCGAGTGTATATCTAGGTGAGTTTAGGTAGTAACTTGTTTAACTTGAATATTATGTGGTGGTATTAACAATGAATCACTATACTCGGCCCTTAGTAACTAAGCGCAGATAATGTACCAATGAAAAAGAAATTTAAAAAACATAAGAATAATCTCTAAACAGTGAGTAATATTGGAGAGGAGTCCTCTAGAAGGACAAGCTATATCTTGCATCCCAACTTAGTCCCTCAAGTTGGTGCTCTTGGGGTGAGGCTCACTGAGATGCTCAGAGAATAAATTCCTGGATGATGGCCAGATTCAGCAGTGACTGGCCTGTCCCTGTCATTGTTGGTTGCATCAGATTTCCAAAGCACACAGGTGCATTTCCAGCTCCTGAGAGGTGCATGCTCTATAGATAATCTCATCACGTGTGAAGGTAAATACTCATGGGGTCCTCCATATGTAGGGAATATCTCTTGTGCAAAGGTGTTGCAGGAGTGGTTGCAGAGACTTTCGCCATGTAAAAGTGTTCTTCGGCTGGAAATATCAATAGCGATGAACCCACAAAGAGGTTTTCTGCTGGAGAGCAGCAAGGCGCAAGGCCTTATTCTGGATGGCCTGGAAGCAGAGATTTATGTCTGCAAATCTTGTGACCGGTGCTTTCGCTGCCTTTGGTAGCCGAAACATTCCATACAGGTATTTTGCTTGTTTAGGTGGCAGCAGGACAGCAAACATTCATCTGATGAAGAGTTCTATGTCAACAAGACCCACTGACTCGGGTATGCCCCAGACCTTCAGTTGTACCTTCTGTTGGCCCTCTAGTGCATCCAGTCTGTACGAGGTAGCGAGTTGCAGGTGCTGTAGGTCTTTCCCCTGTTGTTCCACCACAGGTAGTCTTTTGTCTTGGGTGCTTTTGGTGGCCTCAAGCAGTGTAATTTTAGAGGTGGCGCCTTTATAGCAGGCCATATCAGCTGCAATATTCTGGCATAGATCTGCCAACATCCTTTGTAGCAAGTCTGCTGTCACCAGGTCTCTGGTTTTTAAAGGTTTGACTGTGTGCTCTCCTATTGGATCGAATGATGCCCCATCACCAGGACCAATAGCAAACTCCTCCGAGGAGTAAGAGGAGAGGTCGTCTGCCAGTGTCATCATGTCCCATGTGGCCTTCTGGGAGCTCCGCAGCAGATCTCCAATATCACTGCTAGTAGGGCCTTTATCGGCTCTTTATTTTTTCCGTTTGGGTCTTTCCCTATAATGATTGAGAGGTGTGTGTTAGATTTGGATCCCAGATTTCTCGAGAAATCTCGAGTTTCATCGGTTTAAACATTGAGCTCAGAAAAGTGAGTTAATTCTGCTACCTTGTACCTCTGCTCTCCCCCCTCCCCCACGTTGTTTAATTATTGATGTAAAAGGTGGCTGAAAGTGAAAACAGATAAATTAAAGACCTATGAGTGTCCTTATATAAAAAGAGAATTTAAACGCTCTCTGTGAGATTCCTGACCAAGGCTAATTTCATCAAGTTACATTGTATTCCTCAACAAGCAATTGAAACAATACATGAAATGAAGAGGTAAGCAGCTGCTTTCTGTGCTTTGCTCAGACACAAAGTGAGGTTTATCTTCTCTCTTACATTGAATAATCTGTACACCTAATTTCACAATTGCCGGTAAGTGATGGCTCAGTACCACAAATCAAGGTATATCATCATAATATTTGACATCTAAATGCTAAAACTGTAGAAAAACAAAGGGATACTTCATAAAACATATTCTCTCTGACACACCCAACATTCCTGTAACAAAACCCTTGTATGGATTTTTAAAAGGCCGTTCTTTTAAATTATTCATCTAAATTCACCTAGCCTGCTGTTATATTACAAGCCGTTCGGATTACAAATTTTCAACCAAACGACCGACCACCCAGGACACAAGTGTGGACCTTGTTAACCTCCCTGCCTCATGTAACACCTCCAAATCAGTGAAAACCACAGCGTTCTAGTTGTTATACAGGGTGGTCGGCGGGCATTTTGTTTAGTCGAACACACTCAGCGGTGTTTGGTCATCGAATGTGTGGAACTATTTTCGGCTACTTTTCACACGAACACGCGCTGAAACCTCTACCTTCTGTGCGTTCGGCAAAGCCCACACGAACAGGGAGCTATTTCTATGGAACAAACTGTCAAGCGAGCCGCATCCACTGACATTAAGCACAAATTACTCCGTGTGCAATTTGAACTAAATATGAATGAGGGGTTAGACCAACCACACAGCCTGAATTTGTGGAACTGTTTTGGGCAGGAAAACCTGCGTGCGGTCGGTCAGAAGGACTTTAACCTATCTCCCAAACTGTCAGGATTACTGTATGATCCAGCACGTAGAACTGTATAGCACGGATGACAAATAAGTAACGTATTACCGGTCCTTAGAATGGCAGGATTAAACGTACATAGAATAGTCAAAATACTAGGAACACAGAAAGGGACGCAGCGAGCCAAAGTAAAAAAACAGGTAGAAAGCTATAAACAGGAACGCGCTCTCGGACAACCACAAGGTAAACCACGACAGGGCACTGAGCAGGATGAGAACTGGGCCTAAATACCCCTCCTCTAGATCTGATAGGCTGTAACCAGAGTTTGACCCCAAAGTCAGTTACCATGTTTCCATTTGCATAATTGCTGCTCAGCATTAACCCTTCTGTAGATTAGGTTGCTGCTCAACTTTTCCTGTGTGGACAGTAAATGCTATTATCCACAGTTCTATAAGCGGATGCATACGTGACATTACCCCCCACCTGAAGAATGCCCACCGGGCAGGCAGGACCAGGCTTGAGAGGAAATTTGGAAAAAGCGCGGATCTTACGGCCCGCATGCAGGTCAGGAGCCGAAACCCAAGAATGATCAGCAGGACCATAACCTTTCCAAACAACCTTTCCAAAGTACTGTAAAGCGCCCCGAGAAAATCTAGAATCCACAAAAGAAGATACCTCATACTCCTCCTGACCACCCACCACCACCGAAGGGGGAGGAACACAAGGAACAGTATATATATTGCAGACAAGAGGTTTGATTAAGGACACATGAAAAGTGTTGGGAACCCCTAAAGATGCAGGGAGAGCAAGAGAGTAAGACACTGGATTGATCCTACAAAGCACTTTATAGGGACCAAGGAATCTGGGGGCAAACTTCATGCTAGGGACCTTAAGCTTGATGTTGCGAGATGACAACCAGACCCGGTCCCCCACTTGGTACACCGGGTTGGAACTCCTACGCTTGTCAGCAAAATGTTTGAAGCATTCAGCAGCAGCCCCTAGAGCAGTTTGAACCTTAACCCAGGTATCCCGAATGGAGGCCAGACGCTCATCCAGAGCAGGAATGGCAGTATCAGAAAATACCGCAGGGAGAACCGTAGGATCCCTACCATTATTGACAAAAAATCGACTGTGCCCAGAGGAGTCATATACAGCATTGTTTCTAGCGAACTCGGCCCATGGGAGTAGTTCGGACCAATTGTCCTGTGTGCTATTAATAAAACAACGCAAATAAACTTCTAATGACTGGTTAGCCCTCTCAGCTGTACCATTTGGTCTGTGGATGGTAGGAGGAGGAGAAGGAGAGATCAATCCCCAATTGTTTACTGAATGCCCTCCAGAACCTGGACACAAACTGAGAGCCCCTATCAGACACAATATTGTGAGGGATGCCATGCAAACAGACAATTTCACGTATGAAAATTAGGTCCAATTCTTGCGAAGATGGCAACTTCTTGAGAGGAATGAAGTGAGCCATCTTAGAAAATCGGTCTACAACTGTATAACTGTAAAATAGCGCACGGTACCATAACCACTGACATGTACTATAACCACTGACATTGTGTAAAAATTACTAACAACTGTTGTCTTATGTTATATGTATAATACCATAACTGTTACTAACTTATCTGTGACTTTAAAACTGTATTATAACCACTTACTAACTGTACCATAACCACTGACTGTAAAGATGAGATTACTAGAATGTGATATAGTTGGTTAGTTAAAAGTTAGTTAAAAGTTGATTTATAGTACGGATAATTGTAGAGACGATTTATAGTTACAGAGATAAGTATCTGGTGTTTGGTAAATCTTTGTGAGTGAGACGTCGTGATATCACTGTATGTATGAGAATTCTCTGCATGTTATCATGTGTATGTTTGGCTTAGCAACTGTGCCACATGGTGCTGTTGCCAGGGAAACAAGTGTGACTGTTGGAAGTGTGTTTGGGGTATTGTGTTTCTTTGTATTTGATGCTCCGTTACCAGTATGGGTGCGTCTGCCTCTAAGATTGTTGATCCCTTGTCGTGTATGATGAAAAACTTTATAAAGGAATATGCTGTTTGTGATTATGGTGTAACACTGTCCCCCAAAAGATTAAAATACTCTGTGTAGCAGAGGAAGGTCTGTTCTGGTAACAAGTGTTCCTGTGGATCATTGATCCAGATTTAATACAGCAGGTTTACATTGTAATAAATAATATGCTGGATATGCTGTATACAGATTGTTGAAACACTGCTAAATGGATCAAGCTGTGCTAAGAGGAACAATGGAGTCCATGGTAGCCAGAACCTGTTTGTCCACCTAGGCCTTAATTTCACCAAGTTTGGACACCTCCCCCCTTGCATCTGATTACCAATTCATCCTCCAGAACCAGAGTAGCCATTCCCCCACTCTTCCTCCCAAGCTAAAACCGGTATAGCTAGTATTTGCATTCCACCTGCTCTATTGTCCCGCCTACCCACATACCTATCTGTTCTTTTGTTTCAAACAACCCCCACTGATTCTTTGTAAATTTAAACTGACTTCCTTTTTGGTAGGAGTGTATTTTAGTATTGAATTTTATTAACAGTTAAATTGTGAGGAGAATTCTTAATAACAGTAACTGAGTCTATTGAATTAGATAATTCTCAGCAATGACATTGTACCATAATCATTGAAATAGCACTAAAACTATTGAACACAGTGTAAAATACAACTGGAAGAAATTATTTATCCTTTTTTTAGTTATTGGATGGGCCCCTCCCAGCTTTGTTCAAAATATGCCCTTTACTAAAATACAAACTGAGATGTTTAATTTACCATAGAACTAAAGCTTTACTCAAGCCTAGATATTAGGGCGAACAGTGATTAAAATAAGCAATAATAAAATAAGCACATAATTAAAGTTTATCTGCTTCATTAGACTTTAAGGAGGCACTCTAGGGCCACCTACTGGCTATCTTCGGGAGGTACATTGATTTACATTGTTTAAAATATTAATGACGTATAATCATCTTTAACACTATACTGACATACAATAGACAGAAGTAGGATTGATTACCCTATTTTAATATATTTATTGCTATAAGGTTTTATTATGTATAAATATATTAAAAGATAAGTTTTATTATTAGACCCATAAAGATTATTTTGATACAATTATTTACCCTTTGGTGACACCTACTGGTAGGTTTTTGTTTAACATTTTTTTATTTATTTTTTTTCATCCGCCAAATGCTGACTAGTAGAATTAGCTCACCCCCTTCCACCTACCTTACTACCCCTAGACCGGAACTTATTATAAAACAGTCTCGCCGAAGTCCCATATTAACCCGACAGATGACTGGTGCCCTCCAACCCCGACATTATCAAATGCCTCTCCAACTGACACCGGGCCCGACACATATTAACGGTGAGGGCCAGTTACAACATGCTGATCCCGTATTTGTCTTTGTTCCCTTTATCACTACTGACTTATTCAACTGGAAGACCCATAACTCCTCCTACACAGATAAACCTCAAGCCATGACAGATTTGATTACCTCTATAATCCAGACGCATAATCCCACTTGGGCTGATTGCCAGCAATTACTTATGACATTGTTCAATAATGAGGAAAGAACTCGGATAAATCAGGCGGCAATTAAAGACCCTGAAGAAGTGGCCCGTACTCAAAATCAGGCCAACCCGGCAGCATCCCATTATCCAAACGCAGATCCGAATTGGAATGTTAATGGCGCAGATATGGCCCATTTAAGAGCTTACAGGGACGCCATTATTGCTGACATGAAAGCCAGAGGGAAAAGGGTGATCAATATGTCAAAGACGGCTGAGGTATTGCAGAAATGTGATGAGTCGCCCAGTGCCTTATATGATCGATTATTGGAGGCATATCGGTTGTATACCCCCTTTAATACAGAGGCTCCTGAGAATTCCCGGATGGTTAACTCTGCCTTTGCCAGCCAGGCCTATGGAGATATAAAGAGAAAATTACAAAAGTTAGAAGGGTTTGTAGGGATGTCTATTGCAACGGCTACCCAGGTAGTGAGAGGGTATCAGCCATTGGAGACGTCATTTTCCCTGCAAGCTGCTGTGTAAAAGTAAAGCTGGTATAATCCCATTCACGATATCCAGAGGGAGAGTCAGGTTCAGCTGTAAAAAGAGCAGAGTAATATTCCCAAATAATCCCCTTCCAAGAACGAGACGAGGCTAAGTTTTGAAGGGTCAAGAAGAACTGAGGACTGGAACACCCAGCCTGCTTTTTATTACAATTACATGCAAAAAGAACACACCCAGGGGGAGGCATAAAATCACCAATCATATACATGGTACAACCCCCACGTCCCCTCCCCTCAGATAACCATTTAACATAATTAACATGTACAGTAATTTATCTAAGTTCTGGATGTACCCCAAAAACAGGGGACCAACATATCCAAAAATCAGTCTATTCGGACAAATGGTTCGGGAGTTATAAGGTTCCAAAGTTTTGACTGACCGCACAGACCAACTAGCCGAAAATAGTTCCATAAGTTTTGGCCTTGCGGTCGGTCTCCGTTCGTACGGTGAAAAGATATGGAATTCGTGCCATCCAGTCGAATCTCGGTGGTCGCTAGAATCCCCATAGTTTGTTAAGTCTTTTTACCGAACAGCAGGGCGTTCGGTAGCTTTGGCACGAATCCCCGGTGCTATAGAGGTCTCAGCTGTGTTCGCCTGTTTGCGTAGCCGATTTTAGTTCCAGACGATGGCTGGCAAACACCGCTGTTCGTGTGCAAGATGGCCGCGAACACGTGCAAAGTCCCGAAATGGCGGTCACCTATACTTTACACAGTGGATTCGTGCAAACCCATACGAACGGAGGAAATGGAGCGAACAGAGGATATAAACTGCAATTCCCTTGATTATTCTAACAGACACCAGGAACTTGTAAGGATCCGTTACATCTATAACTCAACTAATGGAGATAGCGAATAAGGTTTATATGAATAGGGATACAGAGACGAAAAATGAAGAAGAACAAAAGATGAGAAGGAAAGCAGACATGTTAGCAGTAGCTATCGCGGGTGTTGATAGAAGGGAAAAGGAGAACTGAGAAAAGCGAGAATAAGTGGAATAGGGAGCCTTTAAGTAGGAACCAATGCGCATACTGTAGGGAAGAAGGGCATTGGAGAAGTGAGTGTCCACAGAGGGAACAATATGAGAGAGATAGAACAAGGGCAGGATATAGTAATAATTATATAGGCAGAGCGAGAGGAAGAGGAGGCCCTGGAGGAAATGGTGGGAATAATAGAGGAAGCGTTCATGGGGATAGGTATTACCCAGCAGCGCAGAGACCCCGAGAAAGAGAAGATAGAGACTTTGTGTGTTTGGCTGACACTGTCATGGAGGACTATTGATACCGACCGGGCTCCATCCCCCTTGGCTGAGCGGAGCCTATGGTCGATGTAGCAATAGGGGGAAAAAGGAGTTCTTTCATGATCAACACTGGTGCTGAACATTCTGTGGTGACTAACCTAGTCGCTCCTCCTTCAGGAAGAACTATCACTGTAATAGGAGCAACTGGGAGGAGTGCTGCTAAACCGGTTCTTAAAAGTCGACTCTGTACACTGGGAGGCCATGTAGTAAAACATCAGTTCCTTTATATGCCTGAATGTCCAGTCCAACTTCTAGGACAAGATTTGTTGTCAAAGTTACAAGTACAGATAACATTTCTGCCTAACGGAACGACATCCTTGAAGTTTAATGGACCCTCAGGTATAATGACATTATCAATACCGAAGGAAGAAGAGTGGCGACTTTATACAGTGTTGACCAACCAAAACCCTAAGAGTGATGAATCCTTGTTTAATATACCAGGAGTGTGGGCAGAGAGTAACCCACCAGGACTTGCTCGCAATATCCCACCTATACGGATTGAACTAAAACTTGGGGTTTGTCCAGTGAGCCTAAGACAATACCATATTCCCCAAAAGGCAAAGAAGAACATACAATCTTATTTGGATAAGTTCATAAGCTGTAAAGGTGGCAGAGGTGACTCCGTGGATTCATCATTCTAGGGTTAAACCAGCATCAAACTCTTGGCAAGCTACACCAGATCCTGAGAATCCCTGCAAGATCCGGTTGAAGAGAGTGACCCAGTTGGATTGAAAGTGATTTTTGCGAAGAGTTTTGTTACAAGGGAACATCAACAAGAATCTACAAGTAGGTGTTTTGACGGCCACAATAAAGCCTGACCACCTGCCTACATTACATTGTCAGAGTGTCTTGAAGGGATCTCTGTGAAGGAAAGTGAGGATCAGAAGGACTCCATTCCCTGCAGCCCTCACATCCTGGAAGCTGAGGTTCCATTGCACGGTCGAAGAGTTAGGAAGAAGATGTCAGGAGTGATGTGTTTGATAGTGTATTTATGTGTGTTTTTAATTATTCAGGAAGGTAGAGGTACCGACACACCAGGCTGCGAGGTTTGCATTAAGACTACGAAAACAGGCAATCACATTTCCCAGACCCTTATTTGGCATTCACAGTATGAGTGTAAAGGACATGTTTCTAAGTGTAGATACTTAGGCATAGATTATAGTGTATGCCATTTAGGAGCAGGAGAACCTAAGTGTTTTAGCCCTGAGTATCAACCTCGTACAATTTGATTGACTACGGAATGGAGACTCACAGGGGACCCTGATAAATAAGACCATACTAGAAACCGTACATTCTCCAGGTGTTTTGCTATTTCATGCATGTAAGGCGATATCAGGTAATAGAAAACCGTGGAATGTATGTGGTGATCTTAAATGAGAAAGAACGTATGGGTCTAATGATAAGTATATTTGCCCCAGTAGTGAGTATAAATATATAGATCCAAAATGGCCAAATAAAGAATACAATTATTGTCCGTATTGGTCCTGTGTGGGGTGGGCAACCTGGGGACAGACAGTAGATAAGGATATGATCGTCACTAAGTTGCCTACCAAGCCATATTGTAAGTCTAGGGAGTGTAACCCAGTCCATATACTTATCAATGACCCAGAACGATTCATAGATAGGTTTGGGAACTTATTTGGGTTCCAGATATATGGAACAGGTTTGGATCCTGGGACAATATTATTTATAGTAATAGAGACCGATACTGTGGCAACCCAGACTCATCAGGTCTTTCATTCCTTCTATGAGGAGATGAGTGTGGAAAATAAGATCCCCCATAATGCGAAAAACGTATTTATAGATCTAGCCGAAAGCATTGCTGGTAGTCTTAATGTAACCAACTGCTATGTGTGTGGAGGTACTAATATGGGAGACCAATGGCCATGGGAAGCAAAGGAGGTAATGTATTCCGGTTCTGAGACAGTTGAACAGTTAATATCTTCTCAAACTGATTATCAAGTGAGTGTTAGAGGTAAATCTGAGTGGCGATTAAAGACCTTCATTATAGGTTATGTTTGCATAGCAAGTAAAGGAATAATGTTTAATACATCTGTAGGAGAACTGACTTGTCTAGGGCAAAAAGCTTATAATGATGATACAAAAGATACAACTTGGTGGTCAGCTTCAAATGTCTCAGAACCACCTAATCCGTTTGCATTTTATACCAGTTTAAAGGATGTGTGGTTTGACCTATCTGCTACATCTAGTTGGAAAACCCCAGAAAATTTGTACTGGATCTGTGGTAAGAAAGCCTATTCGGAGTTACCACGGGACTGGGAAGGGGCATGTGTATTAGGTATGCTCAACCCATCCTTCTTCTTGTTGCCAATTGAAACAGGAGATACTTTGGGAGTTAAAGTGTATGAAGTAAATCATAGAAAGAAAAGGGGACCCCTAGAGATAGGTACCTGGGAAGATAATGAGTGGCCTCCCCAGCGTATTATAGATTATTATGGGCCAGATACGTGGGCAGAGGATGGTACTTATGGATACAGAACCCCAATATACATCCTCAAACATATCATAAGGCAGTGGTTGAGAAAATTACCAATGAAACATCACAAACGCTTAATCTCCTAGCAAAGCATAACACTATGATGAGGACAGCCGTCTACCAGAATAGATTAGCCTTGGATTACCTATTGGCAGTAGAGGGAGGTGTATGTGGGAAGTTAATTCTAAGCAATTGTTGTCTTCAAATATATGATGAAGGGCAAGCAGTAGCTGAGCTTACTAGCCATATAGTTAAACTAGCACATGTGCCTACTCAAGTAAGGAAAGGGTATAATCCGAGTAGTTGGTTTGGTAATTGGTACGAGCAGCTTGGAGGACTCAAGGCACTGGTAGGTGGAGCCTCCTCCTGCCGTGTCTGATTCCTTTGGTAGTTAGGTCTGTGCAGAGCATTATAGAGAATATAGCAGAGAGAAAGTCTGCTGCACAGATAATGGCTGTTTGCAGGTACGAGGCTCTAAATCAAGGAGAACACGTACAGGAAGAGGAATGCTGAGGGGTTCGTATCTCTAGAGAGTCGCAAAGTCTAGTCTGGTTTATGGCAACTTGAGGTGTAAGCAAACCCCGATTAAGTGATGCATCTGGAATTATGAAATATCAGAGGCATCAAAGGGGGGAATGTGGTGGAATCTCGGTAAAAAAAATTTTTTTTAGTAGTCCGAGATTGCCATGTGGTTTGTGCACGTGCATTTGCTGATGTATCGTTTGGTTGGTTGCACGTGGCAACGATACAATCAGTAGTGTAAGGAGCATGTGCAGGAATACAGGATATACGAGTATTCCCCTCCTCCATTGTGCTAGGCAAACCAAGTGGTCAAACAGGAATTTAGTCTCTATTCTGTTGATTGGGTTAGAGTACGTGTAGGTGGAACTGATTATAGGAGGAGCTATATGTCTATATAAGGTACCTACACTGTACGATCAGGACTCAGATTTTAGCTGTTTTTGGTGACATTAGTCCCTCTGAGTCACGGTCGGTGAATCGAATAAAGATCTCTCCCTTCCTGAAGAAACCTGTTTCCAACTCTCTGTGCTTGGCTTCCGTCAGTTTCTCCGGTATCATAATAAACACAGGTTACTGGCTATGGGGGGATAATGTATAATAAACACAGGTTACTGGCTATGGGAGGGATAATGTATAATAAACACAGGTTACTGGCTATGGGAGGATAATGTATAATAAACACAAGTTACTGGCTATGGGGGGATAATGTATAATAAACACAGGTTACTGGCTATGGGGGGATAATGTATAATAAACACAGGTTACTGGCTATGGGAGGGATAATGTATAATAAACACAAGTTACTGGCTATGGGAGGGATAATGTATAATAAACACAGGTTACTGGCTATGGGGGGATAATGTATAATAAACACAGGTTACTGGCTATGGGAGGATAATGTATAATAAACACAGGTTACTTGCTATGTGGGGATAATGTATAATAAGCACATGTTACTGGCTATGGGAGGATAATGAATAATAAACACAGGTTACTGGCTATGGGAGGTATAATGTATAATAAAAACAGGTTACTGGCTATGGGGGGTAATGTATAATAAACACAGGTTACTGGCTCTGGGGGGATAATGTATAATAAACAAAGGTTACTGGCTATGGAGGAATAATATATAATAAACACAGGTTACTGGCTATGGGAGGATAATGTATAATAAACACAGGTTACTGGCTATGGGGGATAATGTATAATAAACACAGGTTACTGGCTATGGGAGGGATAATGTATAATAAACACAGGTTACTGGCTATGGTTGGATAATGTATAATAAACACAGGTTACTGGCTGTGGTTGGATAATGTATAATAAACACAGGTTACTGGCTGTGGGAGGGATAATGTATAATAAACACAGGTTACTGGCTGTGGGAGGGATAATGTATAATAAACACAGGTTACTGGCTATGGGAGGATAATGTATAATAAACACAGGTTACTGGCTATTGGGGGATAATGTATAATAAACACAGGTTACTGGCTATGGGAGGATAATGTATAATAAACACAGGTTACTGGCTATGGGGGATAATGTATAATAAACACAGGTTACTGGTTATGGGAGGGATAATGTATAATAAACACAGGTTAATGGCTATGGGGGGATAATGTATAATAAGCACATGTTACTGGCTATGGGAGGATAATGAATAGTAAACACAGGTTACTGGCTATGGGGGGATAATGTATAATAAACACAGGTTACTGGCTATGGGAGGGATAATGTATAATAAACACAGTTTACTGGCTATGGGGGGATAATGTATAATAAACACAGGTTACTGGCTATGGGGGTATAATGTATAATAAACACAGGTTACTGGCTATGGGGAGGATAATGTATAATAAACACAGGTTACTGGCTATGGGGGGGTAATGTATAATAAACACAGGTTACTGGCTATGGGAGGATAATGTATAATACACACAGGTTACTGGCTATGGGAGGGATAATGTATAATAAACACAGGTTACTGGCTATGGTTGGATAATGTATAATAAACACAGGTTACTGGCTGTGGTTGGATAATGTATAATAAACACAGGTTACTGGCTGTGGGAGGGATAATGTATAATAAACACAGGTTACTGGCTATGGGAGGATAATGTATAATAAACACAGGTTACTGGCTATTGGGGGATAATGTATAATAAACACAGGTTACTGGCTATGGGAGGATAATGTATAATAAACACAGGTTACTGGCTATGGGGGATAATGTATAATAAACACAGGTTACTGGTTATGGGAGGGATAATGTATAATAAACACAGGTTAATGGCTATGGGGGGATAATGTATAATAAGCACATGTTACTGGCTATGGGAGGATAATGAATAATAAACACAGGTTACTGGCTATGGGGGGATAATGTATAATAAACACAGGTTACTGGCTATGGGAGGGATAATGTATAATAAACACAGTTTACTGGCTATGGGGGGATAATGTATAATAAACACAGGTTACTGGCTATGGGGGTATAATGTATAATAAGCACAGGTTACTGGCTATGGGGGATAATGTATAATAAGCACAGGTTACTGGCTATGGGAGGATAATGAATAATAAACACAGGTTACTGGCTATGGGAGGGATAATGTCTAATAAACACAGGTTACTGGCTATGGGAGGATAATGTATAATAAACACAGGTTACTGGCTATGGGGGATAATGTATAATAAACACAGGTTACTGGTTATGGGAGGGATAATGTATAATAAACACAGGTTACTGGCTATGGGAGGGATAATGTATAATAAACACAGTTTACTGGCTATGGGGGGATAATGTATAATAAACACAGGTTACTGGCTATGGGGGATAATGTATAATAAGCACAGGTTACTGGCTATGGGGGATAATGTATAATAAGCACAGGTTACTGGCTATGGGAGGATAATGAATAATAAACACAGGTTACTGGTTATGGGAGGGATAATGTATAATAAACACAGGTTAATGGCTATGGGGGATAATGTATAATAAACACAGGTTACTGACTATAGGAGGATAATGTATAATAAACACAGGTTACTTGCTATGGGGGGATAATGTATAATAAGCACATGTTACTGGCTATGGGAGGATAATGAATAATAAACACAGGTTACTGGCTATGGGAGGGATAATGTATAATAAACACAGGTTACTGGCTATGGGGGGATAATGTATAATAAACACAGGTTACTGGCTATGGGAGGGATAATGTATAATAAACACAGTTTACTGGCTATGGGGGGATAATGTATAATAAACACAGGTTACTGGCTATGGGGGGATAATGTATAATAAACACAGGTTACTGGCTATGGGGAGGATAATGTATAATAAACACAGGTTACTGGCTATGGGGGGGTAATGTATAATAAACACAGGTTACTGGCTATGGAGGAATAATGTATAATAAACACAGGTTACTGGCTCTGGGGTGATAATGTATAATAAACACAGGTTACTTGCTATGGGGGATAATGTATAATAAGCACAGGTTACTGGCTATGGGAGGGATAATGTATAATAAACACAGGTTACTGGCTATGGTTGGATAATGTATAATAAACACAGGTTACTGGCTGTGGGAGGGATAATGTATAATAAACACAGGTTACTGGCTATGGGAGGGACAATGTATAATAAACACAGGTTAGTGACTATAGGGGGATAATGTATAATAAACACAGGTTACTGGCTATGGGAGGATAATGTATAATAAACACAGGTTACTGGCTATGGGGGGATAATGTATAATAAACACAGGTTACTGGTTATGGGAGGGATAATGTATAATAAACACAGGTTAATGGCTATGGGGGGATAATGTATAATAAACACAGGTTACTGGCTATAGGACGATAATGTATAATAAACACAGGTTACTTGCTATGGGGGGATAATGTATAATAAGCACATGTTACTGGCTATCGGAGGAAAATGAATAATAAACACAGGTTACTGGCTATGGGAGGGATAATGTATAATAAACACAGGTTACTGGCTATGGGAGGATAATGTATAATAAACACAGGTTACTGGCTATGGGGAGGATAATGTATAATAAACACAGGTTACTGGCTATGGGGGGGTAATGTATAATAAACACAGGTTACTGGCTATGGAGGAATAATGTATAATAAACACAGGTTACTGGCTCTGGGGTGATAATGTATAATAAACACAGGTTACTTGCTATGGGGGATAATGTATAATAAGCACAGGTTACTGGCTATGGGAGGGATAATGTATAATAAACACAGGTTACTGGCTATGGTTGGATAATGTATAATAAAAAAAGGTTAGTGACTATAGGGGGATAATGTATAATAAACACAGGTTACTGGCTATGGGAGGATAATGTATAATAAACACAGGTTACTGGCTATGGGGGGATAATGTATAATAAACACAGGTTACAGGCTATGGGGGATAATGTATAATAAACACAGGTTACTGGCTATGGGGGTATAATGTATAATAAACACAGGTTACTGGCTATGGGGAGGATAATGTATAATAAACACAGGTTACTGGCTATGGAGGAATAATGTATAATAAACACAGGTTACTGGCTCTGGGGGGATAATGTATAATAAACACAGGTTACTGGCTATGGAGGAATAATGTATAATAAACACAGGTTACTGGCTATGGGAGGGATAATGTATAATAAACACAGGTTACTGGCTATGGGGGTATAATGTATAATAAACACAGGTTACTGGCTATGGGGAGGATAATGTATAATAAACACAGGTTACTGGCTATAGGAGGATAATGTATAATAAACACAGGTTACAGGCTATGGGGGATAATGTATAATAAACACAGGTTTCTGGCTATGGGGGATAATGTATAATAAACACAGGTTACTGGCTATGGGAGGATAATGTATAATAAACACAGGTTACTGGCTATGGGGGGATAATGTATAATAAACACAGGTTACTTGCTATGGGGATAATGTATAATAAGCACAGGTTACTGGCTATGGGAGGATAATGAATAATAAACACAGGTTATGGCTATGGGGGGATAATGTATAATAAACACAGGTTACTGGCTATGGGGGTATAATGTATAATAAACACAGGTTACTGGCTATGGGGAGGATAATGTATAATAAACACAGGTTACTGGCTACAGGAGGATAATGTATAATAAACACAGGTTATGGCTATGGGGGGATAATGTATAATAAACACAGGTTACTGGCTATGGGGAGGATAATGTATAATAAACACAGGTTACTGGCTACAGGAGGATAATGTATAATAAACACAGGTTATGGCTATGGGGGGATAATGTATAATGATACCGGAGAAACTGACGGAAGCCAAGCACAGAGAGATGGACACAGGTTTCTTCAGGAAGGAAGAGATTCTTTATTGGATCACCGATCGGGACTCAGAGGGACTAGCGTCACCAAAATACAGCAAGTTCTGAGCCCCGGACAATAGTGCAGGCTCCTTATATAGGTACATAACTCCTCCCATATTAAGCTCCACCCGCACATTCTCTTAACCAATCAACACAAATAAGAATTAACTTCCTGCTTGACCGCATGGCTTGTCCAGCACAATGGAGGAGGGGAATACTATATCCTGTATTCTTGCACATGCTCCGTACACTACTGATCGTATCTTGCATCGTGCAACCAACTGATCGATACGTCAGCATATGCACGTACACATGCCACGTGGTAATCTCGGCCTACTAAATTTATTTTTACCGAGATTCCACCACAATAATAAACACAGGTTACTGGCTATGGGAGGATAATGTATAATAAACACAGGCTACTGGCTATGGGGGGCTAATGTGTAATAAACATAGGTTACTGGCTATGGGGGGATAATGTATAATAAACACAGGTTACTGGCTATGGGGAGGATAATGTATAATAAACACAGGTTACTGGCTATGGGGGGATAATGTATAATAAACACAGGTTACTGGCTATGGGAGGATAATGTATAATAAGCACAGGTTACTTGCTATGGGGGGATAATGTATAATAAGCACAGGTTACTTTCTATGGGAGGATAATGAATAATAAACACAGGTTTAAAGCACAGGTCCTCACCCTGGTATTATGCTTCGCTAGAAGATTGAGCGCTTGTGAGGTTTCATTAGTAATTATCTCAACCACCGCCTGTAACCTTATAATGCGGTTGAGCATATAAATTGGGGTCCTATACCCGAAAGTACCATCCTCTGCCCAAGTGGCTGGCCCATATTAGTCTATAATACGCTGGGGAGGCCATTCATCATCTTCCCAATCGCCTATCTCTATGGGTCCTCTTTTCTTCCTATGATTCACATCATACACTTTAACTCCCAAAGTCTCACCTGTTTCAATAGGTAACAAGAAGAAGGATGGTTTGAGCATACCTAACACACATGCCCCTTCCCAGTCCTGTGGCAACTCCGAATAGGCCTTCTTACCACAGATCCAGTACAAATTTGCTGGGGCTTTCCAACTAGATGTGATGGATAAGTCAAACCATACGTCCTTTAAATTGGCATATCTTGCAAACGGGTTAGATGGTTCTGAGACATTTGAAGCCGACCACCAAGTTGTATTCTTTGTATCAGCATCATAAGCTTTTTGCCCTAGACAAGTTAATTCTCCTACAGAAGTATTAAACATCATTCCTTTCCTTGCTATGCAAACATAACCTATGATGGAGGTTTTCAATCTCCACTCAGATTTACCTCTAACACTCATCTGATAATCGGCTTGTGAAGATATTAATTGTTCATCTGCCTCAGAACCGGACATTACCTCCTTTGCTTCCCAAGGCCATTGGTCTCCCATGTTAGTACCTCCACACACATAGTAGTTGGTTACATTAAGACTACCAGCAATACTCTCAGCTAAATCTATGAACAGGTTTTTAGCGTTATGGGGGATCTTATTGTCTATACTCATCTCTTCATAAAAGGAATGGAATACCTGATGAGTTTGGGAGGTTACAGTATCGGTCTCTATCCCTATAAACAATATTGTCCCAGGGTCTAAACCCGTCCCATATATTTGAAACCCAAATACGTTACCATATTTATCTAAAAATTGGTCAGGGTTATTTATAAGAATATGGACTGGATTGCATTCCATAGACTTACAGTATGGATTGGTAGGCAACTTAGTAACAATCATATCCTTGTCTGCTGTCTGTCCCCAAGTTGCCCACCCCACACAAGACCAATATGGGCAAAAATTATATTCACTATTTGGGCATCTTGGACTCACATACTTATTTTTACTACTGGGACAAATATATTTATCATTAGACCCATACGTTCTCTCCCATCTAAGATCCCCACATACATTCCACAGCTTTCTGCCACTTGATATCGCTTTGCATGCATCAAATAGCAGAACACCCGAAGAATGTACGGATTCTAACACTGTTTTATTTATTAGGGTCCCCTGAGGATCTCCATTCCTGAGGGTCAACCAAATTGTACGGGGTTGATACTCTGGATTGAAGCACTTAGGTTCTCCTACTCCTAAATGGCATACACTATACTCTACATTTAAGTATCTACACCTAGACACATCACCTTTACACTCATATTGTGAATGCCAAATTAGGGTCTGGGAAATATGATTACCTGTTCTTGTAGTCTTAATGCAAACCTCACAGCTAGGAGTGTCGGTACCTCTACCTTCCTGAATATAAAAAGACATATAAATAAACAATATCATTAGCACATCTTTCGTCGGCTGCATCCTCAATCTTCGTCCGTGCGATGGCACCTCAGCTTCCAGGATGTAAGGGCTGCAGGGAATGGAGTTCTGCTCGTCTTCACAGGGGTCCCTTCAAGACTTTCCTGGCTTTTAACAACACGTTAATGAGCGGACAGGCTTTATTATGGCCGTCTAAACACTCACTTACCAATCTCTGAAACAATAAAATTTGTAATCCACAAGATTTCCTCGTCACTCCGACTGAGTCGTGCGCTTTAACCAGATCTTGCAGGGATTCTCTGGATCTGTCGTAGCTTGCCAAGAATCTACTGCCGCTGGTTTAACCCTGGAGTGATGAATCCATGGAGTCACTTTGGCCACTTTTATCGCTGTAGGGGTAGACAAAAGAACAACATAAGGACCTCTCCACTTAGGCCCTAACGGTACATGTAACGGAGCTCCGTGTACTCCGACCGAGTACCTTCCGTTGATGGATGCTCCTAGCGCTCTCAGAGGACTCCAAGCACTGCAGACGACACCACAACCACCGCAGACTCCACAACCGCCGTAGCTTAACTGGAGCCGCGCCGTCTTCCTTCCACCCTGGATCGGCTTCTGTCCTCCAGGACCGTGTGGGGAAGACCTCTCCTCCAGGAGAGCGTAACAGGAACAAGCTCTTAAAAGAGCTAAGTGATTAAGAGCTCAGGGGAATATGCAGAGCATAGCAATCCCCAGTGTGATATAGCAGTTCCCTCCAATAACGAGACACGGCTACGTATTGAGGGTCAGAAGAGGTCTGAGGTCTGGAACACCCAGCCTGGCTTTTATTGAGGTTACATGCAAATAGGACACTCCCAGGGGGAGGCATAAAATCACCAATCACACATCTGGTGCAGCCCACACATTCCCTCCCCTCAGATAAACAGCCAAACCAATTATTACATACAATAAAAACACAGCCCCCACACACACACTGCAACTCCAAAACCATACATTCAACTTCAATAAAAGCTGCACATCCAGACTCAGCACACACCAAACACAAACCCTTCCAAAAATCAGCCAAATCCCTCCAGTGGATCAAAAGTTAGCTGGAAGTCCTTTATGACCGACCGCAAGCACAACCTCCCGCCCAAAACAGCTCCACAGACCTGGGCTGTGCGGTCGGCCAATCCCATGCGAAAAAACGACTAAGTCCCATTTCGAACGGGACTTAGTCTCTGGAGCTGCAAGTTCCGTATGGGAGAAGGTAAGGGTCAGCGGTGTTCGGCAAAATGTGTAGCCGATTTCAGTTCCACAGAATCTTTAGCATACACCGCTGACCGCATTCGAGGAAACCAAGATGGCCGCCGCCACGTGCAATTGACCGGCAGTAACCTCACAGCCTGGGAGGTAAATTGCCTGCACACTTTAACTTCTGGGTGGTCTGCCTGTGTGGTACTTGGTTCAGTAAGCCCTATTTACTGAACCAAGTGGGGGAAAGCCAGGAACAAGTTATTTTACCGGTCTGGGGACATAGTCTTAAAGGGGCATTGTTCAGCAAAGTCACAATATGTCCCCAGACGGTTCTTAAAGGGCCATACACACCCAATAAATGTTAATAAGTTTTCAGGGGCACAATCTTCCAGGGGCCATAGTCATGAGGCAGGAGGCTGGCAAACATGCTTCTCCACAATCCAGGGAAGCAGGGCAATTTCTCATTTAAAGGGCCAGTTACAAATAGCGATTTGTAACAGTACATTATTCCACTCTTTAATCCACACTTGGTCTCCTGGATGGTAACTATGAACAGGGGGATAAATATTCACAGGTAATCTATCTTGTACCCATTTCTGTACCTCCTCCATAGTCTTACCCAACTCTACAACCTGCTGCCGGGTAATTCCTTCTCCCAACTGACTCAAATCCCCCCTTAAGTTACCAAGTACGGGAGGTGGACGCCCATACATGATTTCAAAAGGAGAGAGACCCATCCTTCTGGTAGGTGTACTTCGAATACGCAACAGAGCTATAGGCAAAAGAACGTTCCACTTAAGTTGGGTTTCCTGACACATCTTTGCCAACTGATTCTTAATAGTTCTATTCATTCTTTCTACTTTACCAGAACTCTGAGGTCTATATGCTGCATGAAGTCTCCACTTAATACCAAGCATATGAGTCAGTTGTTGTAGGCACTGATGAACAAAGGCTGGACCATTGTCCGATCCTATAGAGCAGGGTAGTCCATATCTGGGTATTATTTCTCGTAGCAGGAATCTCACAACTTCTCCTGCTTTCTCTGTACGAGTAGGACATGCTTCTACCCAGCCTGAATAGGTGCACACAACTACTAGTAGGTAGCGATGTCCACCAGATTTAGGCATAACTGTATAGTCAATTTGTAGATCGGACATAGGGAGTCCCCCCATATACTGAACTCCTGGTGGTTTTACTGGTCCTTGCCTTGCATTATTTTTAGCACATGTTACACATCTTCGTACAATGGCTTGAGTTAAGTTGGACAGTCTTGGTATGTAGAAATGTTTTCTGAGAGATTCTTCTGTACTATCTCTTCCAGAATGTGTCCCGTTGTGATAATTTTGGACAATTTCTACTGCTAGTGATGCTGGAATAACTATTCTCCCATCTTCTAACTGATACCATTTGTTCTCCAGGTACTTTCCAGGTTCAGTCCTTAACCACTCTTCTTCTTGAGCTGTATAAACTGGAGTCCATTGAGACAGTGGAGTCAGTATAAGAGCAGCTATATGTTCCACATATTCCTGTCTTCCTGATTCAGCGGCACGCTTAGCTGCATTATCTGCCATCCGATTTCCTTTGGTTACATCACCATCGCCTCTCAGATGCGCTCGACAATGTATAATACCAACTTCTTTTGGTTCCCATACTGCTTCCAATAGTTGTAGTATTTCAGCTGCGTACTTGATTTCTTTACCCTCTGAATTCAATAGTCCTCTTTCTTTATACAAAGCTCCGTGGGCAAGAGTGGTTAAAAATGCATACTTGGAGTCCGTGTAGATGTTCACTCTTAAACCTTCAGCCAATTGTAACGCTCGTGTTAGTGCTATCAATTCTGCCTTTTGTGCTGATGTTCCTTTTGACAGTGGCCGAGCTTCTATCACCTTGTCTATTGTTGTTACTGCATATCCTGCATAGCGAATCCCTTCTTTCACATAACTACTGCCGTCTGTATAATATTGGACATAAGAGTTCTGGATGGGAAAGTCACGAAGATCTGGTCTACTTGAAAATACTTCATCCACCTCCTCCAAACAATCGTGTTGACTTTCAGTAGGTTGTGGCAAAAGGGTAGCTGGATTTAAGGTATTGACAGTCTCTAAATGCACTCTTGGGTTTTCACACAACATTGCTTGATACTTAGTCATACGGCTGTTACTGAACCAATGATTTCCTTTGTAATCCAACAACGTCTGTACTGCGTGTGGGACTCGTACATAAAGTTCTTGACCCAGAGTGAGTTTGTCGGCTTCAGCTACCAGCAGGGCGGCTGCAGCTACGGCTCTTAGACAAGGTGGAAGACCACTGGCCACTGCATCCAGTTGCTTAGACATATAGGCCACAGGTCTTTGCCATGATCCCAAGTACTGTGTCAATACTCCCACAGCCATTCTTCTTTGCTCGTGTACATACAGGTAGAATGGCCGTGTGTGATCAGGTAGACCTAATGCTGGGGCACTCATCAAAGCCTTCTTCACATCTTCAAATGCCTTTTGTTGTTCTGGGGTCCATAGGAAGGCAAAAAGAAACATTTACCAGTATATACACCTCCCCAATGTGATCACAGCAAAAATTTTTGTAATATTACCAATATAGGACCAATATGGGACTGGACTGTAATGCAAACAGCGTGGAGCTGGACTTGGGTATAAACTACAATAGAAAAACAATAAAAAACAACAACATAGTGTAAACTGTATAATAAAAAATGTGTAGTAGGTAAGTATGTGACTCTCACTCAGCATATTATCAACAAACATTGGCGGATCCTAAAATCAGATCCGAATCTGAAGGAAATTGTTGGTGACAAGCCACGTATTATCTATAGAGGGGCTAAAAACCTAAAGCAACATCTAACTACAAGCTTCATTAGGGACAAAGGGGAAGGAAAAAACCTCTTTGGACTAGAAAAGGGTTTTTATCCATGCAAGTCCTGCTCAGCTTGTAAGAAAACAATATTTAGCAAACAAAAACAGACAGAATTCACTTCCCACTCTACTAATCGAATATTTAAAATCCATCAGGTTTTAACATGCAACTCCACTAATGTCATATACCTCCTCTGGTGCCCATGTGGTCTGCAATACATTGGGATGACCACCAGAGCATTTAAAACCAGGGTTGCGGAACATGTGGGCAATATCCAGAGGGGGTATATGAAACATAGTGTATCAGCACACTTCACTGAGAAACATGGCGGTGATTCTTCATTACTGTCATATACTGTCATCTTCAAGAAATGTAAAAATTGGAGGGGTGATAATAATGTCAAAGAGCTAGCAAAGATAGAGGGCAAGTGGATTTTTGATGTTAATACCCTATCCCCAAAGGGGTTAAATTTAGATTTTGAGTTTATACATTTTTTATAAAATTCATACATACATATTTTTTATATATATTTTTTTAGAATTTATTTAATCTTTTTTATTTGAATTATCAGGTTTAGAAGGCTATACTGGCTTTCTGTTTAATTGCTATCTAAATGTAAAGTCTCTGAGGTCACACATAGCATTGTTTAATGTATGTAATTAAATAGCTCTTCTAAGAATACATTGCTCTACTTTTAAACACAAAGAGATTGATGTCAGCTAATATAATATCTGCAATGTGTAAGCCATTTATAGATCATCGTTTTAATTTTCATTTTTCTCATTTTGTTATGATATCCTGCAAATATGGAGGTCAAGGTTGCTATGGGGACTCAAGTATAACAATTAAGAGCAACCAACATCTTGAACGCCGCGTTTCAGCGTGCGTTCCAGCCGGCCGAAAAACCGGAAGTGACGTCACCCGCGAAACCGGAAGTGACGCGACGCCGGTACGAAATTGAATCCAGGTGAATGGGACAGATAGGACTTATAAAAGAAGACCCAACAGAACATGAAGACAAGCACTGGAGGAAGGCTGTTAGCCGAAACGCGTCTGCTTCAATCTTCTGCATATTTACATTTGTTATTTTATGTGTATTTTTGACACTCTGGGCTGCTAAAAGATAGGGGTAAGTGGAACTCCAATTTTGTTATATATACTATTGTCTGTTTTGGGTTCCACCCCCATAGTGCCCATTAGTGCCTATACCCTTTTAAAATTTTATACAATAAATATATTTTGCATCCAAATTCTGGAGTCGCATCTATCTGGATCACCTGGATCGTTAGCCAGTACTGGCACCCCTGAGCCTGTTTTACAGAGCCTGGTACGGCTCTGGAGAATGTGAGTGAGAGTCACATACTTACCTACTACACATTTTTTATTATACAGTTTACACTATGTTGTTGTTTTTTATTGTTTTTCTATTGTAGTTTATACCCAAGTCCAGCTCCACGCTGTTTGCATTACAGTCCAGTCCCATATTGGTCCTATATTGGTAATATTACAAAAATTTTTGCTGTGATCACATTGGGGAGGTGTATATACTGGTAAATGTTTCTTTTTGTCTTATGTAAATTTAGTGCATTGGGGAAGCACTAGGTTACCGGTTACACCATTTATTGTATATCTTTATTATATACAGAACTGTCAAAATTTCAGTGAAGCGCCTACGCACTATTTTCTGTTTGTTATTTGTCCATAGGAAGGGGTCGTGTTCTGTACCCTTGATAGCTGCATACAGTGGTTTCGCCAATATCGCATAACTGGGAATCCATATCCTACAGAAGCCTGCTGCCCCCAAGAATTCTCGCACTTGTCTTCTATTCTTGGGTATATTGGTATTTGGCACACAGATTCTTTTCTCTCTGGCCCCATTATTCTTTGACCTTCAGAGATATGGAATCCCAGATATTTGACAGTTGGCAGACACAAATGAGCCTTCTTCCTAGACACCTTGTATCCTGCCTTCCAGAGAATGTGTAGTAGATCGTGTGTTGCTTGCTGACATATTTCTCTTGTGACTGCGGCTATCAACAAGTCATCTACATATTGTAATAATACACACTCTCCTGGGATGGACTTGAAATCCAGTAAGTCTTGACTTAAAGCTGAACCAAATAGGGTAGGTGAATTTTTAAACCCTTGGGGCAATCTTGTCCAAGTCATCTGGCGTTTCGAGCCTGTTACAGCATTTTCCCATTGGAAAGCGAAGATACATTAGCTTTCTGCAGCAATTTGGAGGCAAAAGAAGGCATCTTTGAAGTCTAAGACTGTAAAATAGGTAGCCCCGCCCGGAATTAAAGCAGGCAGGTTATACGGATTGGGCACAACTGGGTGTATACTTACAACCGCATCATTGACTGCTCTCAAGTCCTGCACAGGACGATACTCATCTGTACCGGGCTTTTGAACAGGCAGCAATGGGGTGTTCCAGGGGGAAGTACAGAATTTTAGGATACCATACCGTATGAACTTATCCAAATAAGATTGAATATTCTTCTTAGCCTTCTGCGGGATATGATATTGCCGTAGGCTCACTGGATAAACCCCAAGTTTTAGTTCAATTCGAATGGGTGGAATATTGCGGGCCAGTCCTGGTGGGTTGTTCTCTGCCCAAACTCCTGGTATGTTGAATAAGGATTCATCACTCTTAGGGTTTTGGCTAGTCAACGCTGTATAAAGTCGCCACTCTTCTTCCTTTGGTACAGATAATGTCATAATACCTGAAGGTCCATTAAACTTTAAGGATGTTGTTCCATTTGGTAGGAACGTTATCTGCGCTTGTAATTTGGATAGCAAATCACGTCCTAGCAACTGGACTGGACATTCAGGCATATAAAGGAATTGATGTTTTACTACGTGGCCTCCCAATACACATTGTCGACTTTTAAGAACCGGTTTAGCAGCACTTCTTCCAGTTGCTCCTATTACGGTAATAGTTCTTCCAGATGGAGGAGCAACCAGATCAGTCACCACCGAATGTTCAGCACCAGTATCAATCATGAATGCACTCCTTTTTCCCCCTATTGATACTTCGACCATAGGCTCCGCTCGGCCAAAGGGAATGGAGCCCGGTCGGTATCAATAGTCATCCATGACCGTGTCAGCCAATCCCACAAAGTCCCTATCTTCTCTATCGCGGGACCTTTGCGGGATAATATCTGTCTTCCCTAACACTACCTCTGTCATTACCATTACTCCCTCTGGGACCTCCTCTACCTCTCGCTCTACCTCTAAAGTTTCCATATCCTGCCCTGGGTGGGTCTCTCTCATACTGCTCTCTTTTTGGACACTCACTTCTCCAATGCCCTTCTTCTCTACAGTAAGCACACTGATTCCTACTCAGGGGTTCCCTATTCCACTTACTATCGCCTCTATCCGGGCCCCGTCTATCTACGCCTGCGATCGCTACCGCTAGCATATCCGCCTTTTTACGCATCTTGCGCTCTTCCTCTTTCTTACTCTCTGATTCCCTATTCATGTAAACCTTATTAGCTACCTCCATTAGTTGGGTGATGGACATTCCTACGAACCCTTCTAACTTTTGTAGCTTGCGCTTAATGTCTCCGTAGGCTTGGCTGACAAAGGCAGAGTTTATCATTCAGGAATTCTCAGGGGCTTCCGGATTAAAGGGGGTATACAAGCGGTATGCCTCCAATAATCGGTCATAAAAGACACTGGGCGGTTCATCACTTTTCTGTATCACCTCAGCCGTCTTAGACATATTTATGGCTTTCTTCCCTCCGGCTTTCATGCCAGCAATTATAGCGTCTCTGTAGGCTCTTAAATGAACCATATCTGCGCCATTTATATTCCACTCGGGATCAGCGTTAGGATAATGAGCGGTGGCCCATGCTGCTGGATTAGCTTGATTTAATGCACGGGCTTCTTCTTCCAGCGCTTTAATGGCCGCTTGGTTTATCCTAGTTCTCTCCTCATTGTTAAATAATGTCATTAATAATTGCTGGCAATCAGCCCAAGTAGGATTGTGCGTCTGGACTATCGAGGTGAACAGATCGGTCATGGCTTGAGGTTTGTCAGTGTATGAGGAATTATGGGTTTTCCAATTCAAGAGATCGGTAGTCGTAAAGGGGACGTATACAAAGACTGGGTCAGCATATACCATTTGACCTACATCATTAAGGTATGCCGACCCGGGAGTCAAATGGAGTGGCATCTGATAATTTTTAGGTTTTTGGGTACCGGTCAGTTGTCGGGTTAATACAGGGCTTCGTTGAGGGGCGTCGGTTAGGGGTTCCGGTCGAGGGGTAGTAAGGCATGAGGATGTAGAAGCTTTATCGTGGGGAAGGTCGGTGAATAGAATATTCCGAGCCGGGCTAGAGGAAGCCTGACCGGAAGCTTGAATTGGCGCCAAATCAGGATATATGGGTTTAACGGGGGTTGGTACCGGAAGGGGAGGTTTAGTAACGGGGGGGTGTGGACTCTGAGCTAGAGGAGGAAGCGGATGGGGACAACGGGGGAAGGGATGTAGAACTTCCTGTATCACTTCCCCTTGAGGAGAAATAAGGGGGCGGCATAGGGATCTCGGACTCAGGGGGCGTGTCCAAAATGGGCGTAACCATGGCCCTAGTGGACAAACCATGAGGCGACATTGCTCCTCGTGGCATATTCGGATCCATCTTGGCGAGTCGTTTACGGCCTGTCTCCAACAATCAATGTATGGAAACTGTCTGTAAAGTCCAGGCCTACCTGATACAGCCACGTGGCGGCCATGCGGCAACCAAAGTAGGCCATTCCCTAGTACACAAAGTGATCAAACGTACAGGAGACATTTTAACCCCAAAATCACATACTGTAAATCCCTTTTTAAAATTCTTTATCATACAACCTAAGGGATCTAAAATCGTCGACTCCGACGCACCCATACTTATCAATAGAACGTCGTTTACAACGAATACTACACACGCACTCTATTCAACGGTCACACCCGTTCCTTCGGCAACAGCACCACGTGGTACAGTTACCAAGTGAAACGTACACAATAAAAACACTCAGGGAATTCCCGTACACACACAGCTGTTACACCAGTCACTAAATAATAGATACTATGCCCTCTGGCGAAACTATACCGTCACCCACGCTATAATTCCTATATATGAATTACCCGTCTATAACATACCCCAGTAACATCGTCTTTACAAACAGTAGTTACAGTACGGTTAGAATAGGTCAAGTACAATTTAAGGTCACAGTACAATTAATAGTGGTTATGGTGTTAGACATGCAATAAACGACAATTATTAGTATTCATATACAGTGTCAGTAAATATACAGGGTTATGGTACTGTGCACTATAATACAGCTACACACTATTAACACTCTCGCTAGACGGCAGAGCTCACGCTATCTAGCAAGATATACACGCTACTAAACAATCTTTAACACATATACAATCCCAACTAATCTATTGGCCAGTACCTTGATGGACTACCTAAAACTATCTACATCCGTTTTGGTTAGCCACACTGCCCAAGCACCACATATAGCGAACTAGAGGGCGGAATTTACAACAGAACCCTTTTAGTCTATCTACTCTATCAAAAGTCTAGTGGGTTCCAAATTTACACGCCTTCCCACTTAGCCAAGATAGGTTGAGAGCTAGCGGACCGAATTTACACAGACGCCGCTTAGTCTCCCGGTCCCTCCGACCTAGCGAACAAATTGTACACCCTGGAACGCTAGTCTAGACAAGACACCGGTGTCCGGCTAGTGCTATTTACACAGAACCCCGCCGGACTCCAAACCAAATTAAACGGTCTTACTAAAGAGCGTTCAATTGAGCGGTGCGCCTTCGCTCCTTCCCTCCGACAGAGGGGGCAGATTCCGTACACAAATAACCCCTTATGGGCCTACCGCACAATCGGTATACCCCTAGTGGGTCCGCCGTCTAAAACAGCGGTCGTCTTACCTCCTCGTTCCTGAACCTGAGTTCACACTCATCGACGGGGACACCCCAGCACTTACTACGTAGAGGCCGATGATCTCCTGGACAACAGACCAGTGGCGCCGAGACGAAGGGAGGTCCACGCAGAATTTCAGGGGTGCAGCCGTAGAGAACGTGGGCAAAGATAGACCGTCTCACGCCTCTGCTTCTCAGCTACCGTTGAACGATGAGCTTCCCGGCCAATGCACCAAATGATACCGGAGAAACTGACGGAAGCCAAGCACAGAGAGATGGACACAGGTTTCTTCAGGAAGGAAGAGATTCTTTATTCGGTTCACCGATCGGGACTCAGAGGGACTAATGTCACCAAAATACAACAAGTTCTGAGCCCCAGACAATAGTGCAGGCTCCTTATATAGGCACATAACTCCTCCCATATTAAGCTCCACCCGCACATTCTCTTAACCAATCAAAACAAATACGAATTAACTTCCTGCTTGACCGCATGGCTTGTCCAGCACAATGGAGGAGGGGAATACTACATCCGGTATTCTTGCACATGCTCCGTACACTACTGATCGTATCTTTGCCACGTGCAACCAACCGACCGATACGTCAGCATATGCACGTACGCATGCCACGTGGTAATCTCGGCCTACTAAATTTATTTTTACCGAGATTCCACCACAATATTTGTATACTCTACTGATTTTAAGAAATATCTGACTGAAAATAGGCAGAATAAATAATATTTTTTTGCTTTATAACTAATATAGAGTGCAGTATCATGTGTTCCGTTACATCTGACTTTAATACAGTTTCTAACAAATTCAGGGAAGAATTCTAACAAAGGACTTGACAGGTCACTAAAATCTGTCAGGACAAGCTAATGGATATTTCTGGTCCCATGGCAAAAATATTCAAAGTCCTCGAACAAGCTTCTGCTTCAGGGAGTTCTCCCTATGTTGGCATCCTTAGAGGATGGACACAACAAATTGTATGTTTTCTAGGAAACGCTAATACAGCTCTAAACACAGAAAGAAGGTGGTCAATACTCCTAATAATTGACCCACACTTAGCCAACCTAGCCACTACAGAAGCAGGGCTTGCGGCAGAAGGACTCCTGTTTGGAGACTCATTTATTAAGGACATTAATAAATATGTAAACCTATTTAGTTCCTTAGACAAAGCTCAAACTTCACTGAAGAGAGTTTTCAGCCCTAAGTGTGACGGTCCGTCCGTCAATCGATGCTCCTAGTGCTTACCAAGTACCATCAGCACCGCACCGGACACCATAGCCACCGCAGACTCCATGAACTGCATTTCGCCGTCTCCTTCCCACCTTGGTCCAACCTCTGGACCCAGGACCATGTGGGAAGGACCTCTCCTCTAGGAGGGTATAGAGCTTGGTTGCTTCATCTAAGTGTTGCTTCTAAGTGTGTGTGTGGTTGGAGATATTCTGGAGAGTTTTTACAGAAGCTTCAACTGTCTAAGAGCTGTGCTAAGAGTTCTTTTTTACTGTTACAGGTAAGATTAATCTGTAGGAAAAGGTTACTGACTGCACAAGGTTTGATTTCCTGTTGGTAATTATAAGGCATTTGATTGGATTAGGTAGTTACTTGCCATTGATTGCTATTTAAATTAGCTATTGTTTGCTAATAAGCAGAGGCCTACCCAGGTGTTAAACATTCCTAGTGGGAGGTGATTTTAGGAGTATATAAGGGTAGTTGTCATTAGCTTGGCTAATAGAGCTTGGTTGCTTCATCTAAGTGTTGCTTCTAAGTGTGTGTGTGGTTGGAGATATTCTGGAGATATTCTGGAGGTAATCCGAGGTATTCAGGAGTATAAATAAAAAGTTAAGGTTTGTTTGATTTAAATTATTCACCTCATTGGAATGGCAGACTTAGTTCAGTGTAATAGTTGCTTTGCATTTGTTTCACGTTCCACTTTTTGGAGGTTTGGTTGTTGTCTAATCTGTAGACAGTTCTCTATTTTGCGGCAGGAGATTGTATTTTTGAAGTCTGAGATTTGTAAATTATCTGGTAAACAAACTCAGTCTGGAACTGCTGCAAAGCCACTGCCGCAGAGACATACTAGGAATGGCAGATGGATTACTGTAGGATCTGGTAGACTTGGAGTTGTGGATAAAAGGCATATTGCACAGTCTGTTGCTCTACATAATTCATTTTCTGCACTTTCAGAGTGTAGTGGTGTTGTGCAGAGAGGCACTGAGGCTAGTGGTGTTGTGCAGAGAGGCACTGAGGCTAGTGGTGTTGTGCAGAGAGGCACTGAGGCTAGTGGTGTTGTGCAGAGAGGCACTGAAGCTAGTGGTGTTGTGCAGAGAGGCACTGAGGCTAGTGGTGTTGTGCAGAGAGGCACTGAGGCTAGTGGTGTTGTGCAGAGAGGCACTGAGGCTAGTGGTGTTGTGCAGAGAGGCACTGAGGCTAGTGGTGTTGTGCAGAGAGGCACTGAGGCTAGTGGTGTTGTGCAGAGAGGCACTGAGGCTAGTGGTGTTGTGCAGAGAGGCACTGAGGCTAGTGGTGTTGTGCAGAGAGGCACTGAGGCTAGTGGTGTTGTGCAGAGAGGCACTGAGGCTAGTGGTGTTGTGCAGAGAGGCACTGAGGCTAGTGGTGTTGTGCAGAGAGGCACTGAGGCTAGTGGTGTTGTGAAGAGAGGCACTGAGGCTAGTGGTGTTGTGAAGAGAGGCACTGAGGCTAGTGGTGTTGTGCAGAGAGGCATTGAGGCTAGTGGTGTTGTGCAGAGAGGCACTGAGGCTAGTGGTGTTGTGCAGAGAGGCTTGGTGAGGCCTAATAGAAAGCAGTTGTTGGTGGGGGATTCCATCAAAAGAGGTGTGGAGATGGACAATGGTGGTCTTGTGAGGTGTCTTCCCGGAGCTACTGCTCACAGAGACAGGAGACGTATCGGTAATATTGTTAAGCAAGCAAAGCAGGAAGGGGAATTGGATGTACTTGTCCATTTAGGGACAAATGACTTGGCTTGCAATGAGGTTTCAGAGGTTAAGGAAGTTTTTAGTGTTTTTGCCAATGATATACGGCAGGTTGCTTCCACATTGTCATTCTCTGAAGTTCTGCCTGTGCATAACACTCAGAATGACAGGCGGATGCGTATTAGGGACTTTAACTTGTGGCTTGGTGAATGGTGTTGGGAGCAAGGATTTGGCTTTATTGCTCATGGTAGCTCTGTTTGGAATGGAAATAAACTGTACAAAAAACATGGTTTGCATCTTTCTCAAAAGGGAACAAATGTTCTCAGTGAGCAGTTCAGAGGTTTTGCTAGGATGTATTTAAACTAGGAGGGGGGGGGCAAAAGGGTGATAAAACATCAATCCAATTGTCCCCCAAAACAAGGACAGAAGGTGCCTGTAGCAAGTGTGTTAAAAAATGATAAGCTTAGAGTCATGTCTACAAATGCTCGCAGTTTAGGGAATAAGATCCATGAACTTGTGGCAATAATGGCAACTGATAGTGTAGATTTAGTCGCTGTTACTGAGACATGGTATAATGAGAAAAATGACTGGGACATAGCAATACCAGGGTATTCTTTATATAGAAAAGACAGGGAAGGCAAGAAAGAGGGAGGGGTGGAAATCTAGCCTAATAAAGGTTAGTGAGGCGAACATAGAGTCAGTTTGGGCTACGTTAGAATTTGGTAATCACACAGTAACTCGTGTAGGTGTGATTTATAGGCCCCCAGGACAAATTGAAGAGTTAGATAATCTACTAGTTGAAGAAATAGCTAAAATGACAATGAAGGGGGAAGTTATCATCATGGGTGACTTTAATCTTCCTGATATAAATTGGAAAACAAAAATAGCTACTTGTGCCAGGAGCACACATATTCTAAACTCCCTACTGGGATTGTCTCTAAAACAAGTCGTTGAGGAGCCAACTCGTAAAGAGGCCATACTAGATTTAGTGTTAACAAATGGAGATTTGGTATCAGATATTACTGTAGGTGAAAGTTTAGGATCCAGTGATCATCAGTCAGTGTGGTTTAATATAAGAACAGTGTCTGAGTCACACCACACAAAAACAAAAATTTTAGACTTTAGAAAAACAGACTTTTCCAAAATTAGAATATGTGTAAAGGAGTCATTATCAGACTGGAGCAATTTAAATGGAGTCCAAAAGAAATGGGATTATTTAAAAGTTGCACTACTGAAGGCAACAGAAAATTGCATTAGGCTTGTCAGTAAAAGCAAAAAATTCAAGAAACCACTGTGGTACTCCACAGATGTAGCCAAAATAGTAAAAAACAAAAAGTTAGCATTTAGTAATTATAAAAAAACCCAGAGTGAGGAAGACAGAATGACCTATAAGATTAGGCAGAAAGAGGCTAAGCAAGTTATAAGAGCTTCCAAATCACACACAGAAGAGAAAATAGCACAGTCAGTAAAAAAGGGGGACAAAACCTTTTTTAGATACATAAATGAGAAAAGAAAAGTAAAACAAGGATTAGTTAGTGTGGCGAAACCAACTTCGCCACTGTGAACTGGAGACGCCTGGTTGCTAGCCTCCTGCCCTGCGACTATGGCCCCTGGACATATTTGGGGCATATTGTATTTTATTGTGCGACTGCTGGCCCTTTAAGTACAGTGAATGGTATTTTATTGTACTGCTGCTGGCCCTTTAAGAACTGTCTGGGGACATATTGAGACTTTGGGTAACAATACCCTTTAAGACTATGGCCCCTGAAAACGTATGGACTTTTATTGGTGTGTATGGCCCTTTAAGAACCGTCTGGGGACATATTGTGACTTTGCTGAACAATGCCCCTTTAAGACTATGTCCCCAGACCTGTAAAATAACTTGTTCCTGGCTTTCCCCCACTTGGTTCAGTAAATAGGGCTTACTGAACCAAGTACCACACAGGCGGACCACCCAGAAGCTAAAGTGTGCAGGCAATTTACCTCCCAGGCTGTGAGGTTACTGCCGGTTAATTGCACGTGGCGGCGGCCATCTTTGTTCAGTCGAACGCGGTCAGCGGTGTATGCTAAAGATTCTGTGGAACTGAAATCGGCTACACATTTTGCCGAACACCGCTGACCCTTACCTTCTCCCATACGGAACTTGCAGCTCCAGAGTCCCGTTCGAAATGGGACTTAGTCGTTTTTTCGGCATGAAATTGACCGACCGCACAGCCCAAATCTATGGAACTGTTTTGGGCAGGAAATTGTGCTTGCGGTCGGTCATAAAGGACTTCCAGCTAACTTTTGATCCACTGGGGGGATTTTTATTGAAATTGAATGTATGGTTTTAAAGTTACAGTGTGTGTGTAAAAACTGTATTTTTATTGTATGTAATAATTGGTTTAACTGTTTATCTGAGGGGAGGAAATGTGTGGGCTGCACCAGATGTGTGATTGGTGATTTTATACCTCCCCCTGGGAGTGTCCTATTTGCATGTAACCTCAATAAAAGCCAGGCTGGATGAGCCAGTCCAGAGTTCCTGTTTAACCCTCAAAATGAAGTGTCGTCTCGTTCTTGGGGGGAATTGGATTGTAAGCTGACTGCCAGGAGTGTAAGCGGATTGTATGCTTTTCTTGTTCAGCTGTTCCAGTTCGGAGTGTTATTTCATATCCAGATCGGGAGTTTGGTGTTCTGCAGTAGCTGTGCCTGTCTCTAGGAAAGGGGATTATCGCCTAAACGGATTTTATTCCCTTTTATGCTGAAACGGTCCGTTACAGTTAGATTAAAAACAAAAGAAGGAAGGTATGTAGATGAGGATAAAGGTCTAGCTGACTGCCTCAATGAATATTTTTGTTCAGTATTTACAGATGAAAATGAAGGAAAGGGACCTCAGTTAAGAAAAAGGATAAATGAGTCATTTATTACACGTGAGTTTACAGAGGAAGAGGTTCTATTTCAACTGTCAAAAGTAAAGACAAATAAGTCAATGGGACCTGATGGAATACACCCAAAGCTATTAAAAGAGCTTAGTGGTGTACTAGCAAAACCATTAACAGATTTATTTAACCAATCATTGATAACAGGAGTAGTCCCAGAAGATTGGAAGTTAGCGAATGTTGTGCCCATTCACAAGAAAGGTAATAGGGAGGAGTCGGGCAACTATAGGCCAGTAAGCCTAACTTCAGTAGTGGGGAAAGTGATGGAAACCATGTTAAAGGATAGGATTGTTGAACATCTAAAAACACATGGATTTCAAGATCAGAGACCACATGGGTTTACTTCAGGGAGATCATGCCAAACTAATCTTATTGATTTTTTTGATTGGGTAACTAAAATTATAGATCAGGGTGGTGCAGTAGACATTGCTTACCTCGATTTCAGTAAGGCTTTTGACACTGTTGCACATAGAAGGCTTATCAACAAACTACAATCTTTGAGTTTGGATTCCAATATTGTTGAATGGGTAAGGCAGTGGCTGAGTGACAGGCAACAGAGGGTTGTAGTCAATGGAGTATATTCGAAGCTTGGGCTTGTCACCAGTGGGGTACCTCAGGGATCTGTACTTGGACCCATTCTCTTTAATGTTTTTATTAGTGATATTGCAGAAGGTCTTGATGGTAAGGTGTGTCTTTTTGCGGATGATACTAAGATATGTAACAGGGTTGATGTTCCAGGAGGGATAAGCCAAATGGAAAATGATTTAGGTAGACTAGAAAAATGGTCAGCGTTGTGGCAACTGACATTTAATGTGGATAAGTGCAAGATAATGCATCTTGGACGTAAAAACCCAAGGGCAGAGTACAGAATATTTGATAGAGTCCTAACCTCAACATCTGAGGAAAGGGATTTAGGGGTGATTATTTCTGATGACTTAAAGGTAGGCAGACAATGTAATAGAGCAGCAGGAAATGCTAGCAGAATGCTTGGTTGTATAGGGAGAGGTATTAACAGTAGAAAGAGGGAAGTGCTCATGCCATTGTACAGAACACCGGTGAGACCTCACTTGGAGTACTGTACACAGTACTGGAGACCCTATCTTCAGAAGGATATTGATACCTTAGAGAGAGTTCAAAGAAGGGCTACTAAACTGGTTCATGGATTGCAGGATAAAACTTACCAGGAAAGGTTAAAGGATCTTAACATGTATAGCATGGAGGAAAGACGAGACAGGGGGGATATGATAGAAACATTTAAATACATAAAGGGAATCAACACAGTAAAGGAGGAGACTATATTTAAAAGAAGAAAAAATACCACAACAAGAGGACATAGTCTTAAATTAGAGGGACAAAGGTTTAAAAATAATATCAGGAAGTATTACTTTACTGAGAGGGTAGTGGATGCATGGAATAGCCTTCCAGCTGAAGTGGTAGAGGTTAACACAGTAAAGGAGTTTAAGCATGCGTGGGATAGGCATAAGGCTATCCTAACTATAAGATAAGGCCAGGGACTAATGAAAGTATTTAGAAAACTGGGCAGACTAGATGGGCCGAATGGTTCTTATCTGCCGTCACATTCTATGTTTCTATGTTTCTATGTATAGCTATATAGCTGAAGAGAGCTCTTACAAGAGCTAGCAGTGATATAGCTGTTCCCTACAACACGAGACGAGGCTGCGAGTTGAGGGTAAGAAGGTCTGAAGGTTTATTGAACAGCTTGAGTTTTTATATAGTTTTTCCCCACAAGGTTGACGCCCAGGTGAACCTTGTTGCGCACAGGACACAGAATTAACAAACCAATAAAAACAGATTCTTACATGCAGATGCTCCCCTACACAATCCCTCCCCTCTGCCTGTGATACAATTAACAAAGACAATGGGCTAACTCAATTAACTCTAAGCAGAAAAAAATAAATTTTTACAAACCCCAAAAAGTACCCCAAATACAACATATCCCCACAAAAGTCACATCCCCTGATAGCCCCGATCTGGCACATGGTCCCATGCCCAAAACAGTTCCATACACTCAACGACAAAACACTGCTGGACAATTTAAGATGGCCGCCACCACATGTTTGAATCTGTTCTAGTTAAAAGTCCAAGGGGCAGAAACAGTACTTTTGAACATGAGTTATCACAGGACCCATAGTTCCAGGGTAGGAGGCTGGCAAACAGGCCCCTTTAAAAACCAGTGGCGAAGTGGATTTCGTCACAGTTATGTTGCGCGCCTCTGTGCACCTCAACACTCCTCCCTCTGCTCCTATATTACTGAGTAAAATAGCAGGGCCGCCATCAGGGTGTGTCCGGCGGCCCTGGGGGACCCGGACTGCTCTGGCAGTCCTGGGCCCCACTTTCCCTCTCTGCACACATAGATAGCGAATATCGCTATCTATGTGTGCAGCCGCGGGCCCCCGGCTCCCTGTTACCGCAGAGGGGGCGCAGGAAGCCTCTTGTCCTCTCTGCTAATAACTTTCGTGAGACCCGGTTGCCATGGCAACGCTCGGCGGGTCTCGCGAGAGTTAATGGAGGAGAGAAGAGAAGAAGCTGTGGGCTGCCTGGGCCCCCTCTGCGGTAACAGTGAGCCGGGGGCCCCCCACCGGACCACCAGGGATCATGGAATCTCCCCCCTCCCTGGACACAGGTAAGCAGGGAGGGGGGAGAAACATTTAGTTAAATTATTTTGTTAAAATTTATTTGAAAATGCCCCTGCCTCCCCCTCCCCTTCCCCCTCCCCCCAGACTGCACATTTACACACACACACTACATACACTGACACAACACACACGCACACTACATACACTAACACAACACACACACACACTAACACAACACACACACAGTACATACACTGACACAACACACACACTGCATACACTGACAGTACACGCACACACTACATACACTAACACAACACACACACTACATACACTGATGCAACACACACACTGCATACACCGACACAACACACACACACACACACACACACACTACATACACTGACACAACACACACACTACATACACTGACACAACACACACACACACTGCATACACTGACACAACACACATACTGCATACACTAACACAACACACACACACACTGCATACACTAATACAACACACACACTGCATACAATAACACACACTGCATACACTAATACAACATGCACTCTGCATACACTACGTACTAATACACTCACTGCATCCACTATACTGACACACACTCTGCATTCACTACACATTAACACACCCTGCATTCACTACACTAACACACACTCTGCATCCGCTACACACTAACACACACTGCATACACTAACACAACACACACTGCATACACTGACACACACACCGCATACACTAATGCAACACACACACTACATACACTAACACACACTGCATACACTAACACAACACACACACTGCATACACTAACACAACAGACAAACTCCATACACTAATACAACACACACACTGCATACACTAACACACACACACTGCATACACTAATACAACACACACACACTGCATACACTAACACAACACACATACTGCATACACTAACACACACACTGCATACACTAATACAACACACGCACTGCATACACTAACACACACACTGCATACACTAATACACTAATACAATACAGACACTGCATTCACTAATACAACATGCACTCTGCATCCACTACACACTAACACACTCACTGCATCCACTACACTGACACACGCTCTGCATTCGCTACACATTAACACAATCTGCATTCACTACACTAACACACACTCTGCATCCGCTACACACTAACACACTCTCTGCATTCACTACACAATAACAATCTGCATTCACTACACTAACACACACTCTGCATCTGCTACACACTAACACACTATCTGTATTCACTACACATTAACACACTCTCTGCATTCACTACACATTAACACACACTCTGCATTCACTACAAATTTACACACACACTGCATTCATTACACTGACACACCCTGCATTCACTACACCCTAACACACACTCTGCATTTATTACACACTAACACTCACTCTGCATTCACTAAACTATGCACACACTCTGGATTCACTATACTGACATACACTCTGCATTAACTGTACACACATCATCCACTACACAAACATCCTGTATTCACAGTACACACACTACATCCACCACAAATTGAAACACTCTGCATTCACTATACACAGACACTGTGTCTAATTCACACACTACATCCACTACAGACACTGCATCCACTAAACGCATTTCATCTAGTACATACAAACACTACATCCACTACACAAACACACACTACATCACTGTACACACACTACATCCACTACTCAAACACACTCTGCGTTCACTATACACACTGCATCTGCTACACAAACACACACTCTGCATTCACTGCACAAACAGTATCTAATACACACAAACACTACATCCATTACACACATTCTAATTCACTTCCACTATACACACCACATTCAGTCCTGCATCATTATCAGCGGACTAGGTTGGCGGGCCCGGGAGGGAGGGGGCGGGGGGGGGGGGGGCAGACCTTGTGCTTTGTCAGGGGGCCCAAAATGTCTGATGGCAGCCCTGTGAAATAGTATAGTGCTGGGCGGCCATGGCCATCCTGGCCCTCTCAGATCGATAATGGATGGGTAACTCATGACACTGGCAGTCATGGCACCCCCCTAGTGAGTGGTTTCACTGCTTGGGCCGGCCCTGTCTTTATTAAGCTAAAGTTGTTCTGGTGACTATAGAGTCTCTTTAACCCCTTAAGGACCAAACCTCTGGAATAAAAGGGAATCATGACATGTCACACATGTCATGTGTCCTTAAGGGGTTAAACTCATAAGCTGTGGAAGCCACATTACTATGGGTCCCTGTTATGGGTGAAATAAAGCACTGATTTTAATGCTGGGCCAGACATTTTGTGATTTTCTTTTAATTTTACAATGTAGTGGTGTGATTAGGTGTTTGCCTATCTTTTCTGTAATTCCTGATAGTGGCAGTACTTCATTTAGTACTGTAAATTGCTCAGCGGTCGAGGTATGTTAGCTCCACAGGTAGTTATTATCAGATCCTGCTTGTTAACATAGATGTAACAATGTAACAAAATGTAATATGGATGTAATATGGACATAACTAGGATTTTAGGGAAAATACAGAATACTTATAGGGAGGATTGCAAAATAACACAAAACTATGTTTACTACACATAAAAAAATAAAATTTATATACATTTAATAGGGCTGTGAGTTTCCAGAGCCCCACCATTTTTTAACTTGATAAGCAACTATTACTGGAAATCAAATGGTCTTACAATGAATGGTCTTTACTGTGTTGTTAATTGAATCATTTCTCTTCTTATACAATACATATGTTTCCTGAGCTGTATATCTTAAAGGGATTCTCTAGTGCCAGGAAAACAAACACGTTTTCCTGGCACTGTAGAATCGTAAAGTGCCCCCCTCCTTTCCGCCCCCCATGCCACGTTGCTGAAGGGTTAAAGCCTCGTCAGCCACTTACCTAGATCCAGCGCCGATGTCCCTCGGAGCAGCGTTAGGCTCCGGCCACGCTCCTCCCCCGCCGACGTCAACCGGCTAGGGAGACCTAATGCGCATGCGCGGCAATGGCCGTACATGTGCATTAGACCTCCCCATAGGAAAACATTATTCAATGATTTCCTATGGGGATTCCGGCAATACTGGATTTCCTCATGCGTAGCGTAAGGACGTCCAGCGTTGTTTAGACAATCAAAAGTTGGCTAAGAACCCGGAAGTCCCTCTAGTGGCAGTCGAGTAGACAGCCACTTGAGGAGGACTTAACCCTGGAAGGTAATTATTGCAGTTTATAAAAATTGCAATAATTGAAGATTATGCTAGCTTTAGTGTACTAATAATCTTAATTTTAATAATGACAGGAGGACTTATGAGCCTAACAACTCTTTTTGCTCTACACAATTAACTGAACTGTCACTTGCTTTGGAAGAGGTTGTGGACATGGAGCAACATACAGTGTCAGATGGCTCAAGGTGTATCGTAAGTGGCACCCCTTAGTATCTATGGATATGCATGCCATTGCAGTAGCAATAAGGTCTCAAGAAATAGAAAAAAGGTAACACAGACAATAAAAGAAACACTGTAGACACCCAGACCACTTCAGCCTATTGAAATGGTCTGGGTGCCAACTCCCAACTCCCATCACCCTTAAGCCTGCAAGTGTAATTTTACCACATGATAGGAGGCTTCGTATTTTGCATATCTCTCTTTACTAACTCCATACAGCAGTAAAGAAACACATTGAAAAAAGAACCAATCTCAGGAGAGCAGGGTGTACATAAGGCAATGTGACCTTGTCATTTCCTCTTTCAGAAAGCGACAACAAGCAGAAGTAAATATATAGCAAACAATAAAACTAATAATAACTTCAAGTTCCCATGTGCGAAGGAGCAAACTTCCAAAGAATTCTATATGAACAACGAAAAAGAGTTCAGGGTTGAGACAAATCCGAAGGATAAAATCTCCAATAGTTTCACGTGAACTGCCAATTATCTTCAGAGACGAATCATACTGAAAAGAGAATGTGTGACAGGTTTAGATATAGTCACGAACATGTAACTCCAATTAAAGTACCACCTAACATGCCATTGGAGAATATAGTAACCATAATCTGATAACTGAGTAATTGTAATGAGAACTCTAATGAGGATTCCATATTAATGGAAGTACGAACATATCATATAAGCACCAATGTGAGAGGCAAACCTACCTTAGCACCTGACATCTGCAAAGCAAACAAATAGAAAGGGTGGGCAGCAAAGCAGGGGGGGGGGGTGGATATACTCACCTCCTGTCATTATTAAAATTAAGATTATTAGTACACTAAAGCTAGCATAATCTTCAATTTTACCACATGACAGGAGGCTTCGTATTTTGCATTTTTAACGCTGAGAAAACAGTATAGAACTAAATAAGAGTCCTACGGTGTGCCGAGAGACCGAGTATTTGGCGTTGTGGGGAGGTCTTCCCCGTTGAGCGCCCACGTATACACCATCTAACGGGAAATTATACAAGACCAAGTCTGACCGTTTGTCAGCAGGATGTTTAGTCCCGTAGAGTGAAAGGAGAACGACCTCCACAACTCATAAGCTGGAGAGGTATGACATTAGGTAGTTGGTATCCTAGAGGATCCTAGTCCCTTGGGCATCCTCAGGTAGTGATTTGGGCTGCAGTTCCGTCTCCATCCTCACATAAGGGATCAAGGTGCAGGACCGAACCAGGCAGGCTGTGAAAAGTCCAGATGTAGGGGTAGGGTCGTCGCATCCCTGGGTTCCCACATTCCCAAGAGGTCCCTGGCAGCCTGCGATCATCCGCTGACCTGCCAAGAAACCCACAATGCGGTTCCAGGTCCCCAGGTAGCCGACCATCCTGGGATAGAAGATGTGAGTACCCTACGGCTCTGTGAGGAATTGTTTGTCATGAATGTAGCAGGAGAAGATCCTCGCCTGCTCGAGAATTACTGTAGACCTTGTAAGCATGAGAAGCATAAGTCCTCCGGGGAGGTCAGGTGGGAAGGTAAGAGGCTTAAAATCGTGCCTCGACTTATAATGTGACGAGTGGTAATATCCAAATCAGTCGGCCCCTATGAGATGTGTCTCCCCCGGGAGACGGGTTAATCTTCTGTGAAGAAGACGGGGATCGAAAGAGCCTACATGTTGTCTGATAAACGTGAGTTGGTCCATCCCGGTGGATGTGAAACCTGACCGCCTAATCTGTGGTTACCTGCAGTAGGGTGCAGCCGATCTAGTACTTCTTTATCAATCCATGTATTGTGAAGTATAGGACCAAGAAGTCTAGGTATACAACATACAGGGTCACGGTGGTGCCGCGGAGAGTCGTACGAATATTCCCAAGTTGTGGAATAGTCTTCTACAAGAGGTTCCAGCCGGTTCTCGGATGGATGTGGGTGTTGATGAGTTTTCAGTTCCCTGGAGTGATCTGAATGAGGTTCTCCCGGAACAGAGTGTCTTGTCTTCCCTGTCTGTATTCATTACTTCTTTTGGTAGTTTATCAGGGCCCACCAGGCTCCGAGCTACTGTATCGGGAAGGAGAGGATGTCCCCTGAAAACTGGGTAAGGTGGTCGAGCGGGAAGCAAGAAGACCGTCCTGACGTGTCTTTATGTCCTGAAGGCAAGTAGGTTGACTACGTGAAAGTGGTCTTCCCCAGGATTGAGTGCCTTTCACCTAGATGTGGTGAAATCCCCTGTGGATGTATATTGATGGTATCTGTGTGTACCGTGTTCTCTGTTCGCTTATCTGGAACACCATTGGTAGACTCTTGCTCTATATGGGTAATAGAGCTAGCGGTAGCGGATCTCGGGTCAGATGTCCCGAAGTAGTCGGCGATCGGCTCTGTTGCCAACCGGTTTCAAAGAACCCTTGTAAGGGTAATCGCATAACACCTCCCTCCTAGGGGTTTGGGCCCTTATGTCTAATAAGTTCCCTTCGGAACTTTGTGCCTTGTGCCTGGGGGTCTGACTATCTTGGTGCCCGGTACCGTCAACCATCCGTCAGTGCGGAGGAGTGCTGCTATGGGCATCCAATGGGAGAGGCCAACACTGGGGTTTCCTGCGAGGAGCAGAAACAGTTTTTTGAGTCCATATACCCAAGTTGTATGCCTGTTCCCGGACGATGTTTGACGGCGTCCAGCATCGCCCATGGTAAAGTTGTGAATCCTGAAATACCTCCTCCATTGGTCACTATAGTCGTCTGAGCCGTTCTGACCGGCATGGAAGGGAATGGGTTTGTCCGACCGTCAGCGGATATGGACATTCTAAGCAAGAGGCTGCAAAGCCACTGTAGCGAAGAGCTTATTTCTCACAGCTTAGCTCCACCAATATATCCAGAGGATGCAGGAACAAGTAATAAATCACAGAGAATATCCAGCACAGTCAGCAATAAAATCCAATAGTATCCCATTACCTTTCCCAATCACTGGACGACACACAGTATCAGGAGTAGAACTGAACTTTAATAGCAACATTCCTGCTTTTATGAGATTCTCCCATACAAGGGAGGGATTCACATTAATTACACATTGCACCAATCATATAGACGTTACCTCCCACACATCTCCTCCCCTTAGCTTAACAGATAACACAATTATAATGTACATACTTTTCCCCACTTTTTAGATCTACCCCAAATATGGGAGATACACCTTTTACTATGGTACCCCGTGGTAGCCCTGATCTGGGTGAGGAACATATCCAAAAATCCCCCAGGTCAGACCAGGGGTTCAGGAGTTATGGGAAGGAAAGGTTTTGACCGACCGCATGGGTAAGGTAGCCGAAAATAGTTCCATGAGATCTGGCCCTGCGGTCAGTCTCAATTCGTGCACAAAAAGTCCCGAAAGGCTATACCATCCATAGTGAAGTCGGTAACTGGATGAATCCCCTAGTTCGTGGGATTCATCCTACCGAACGACTGGCCTTTTGTGGGTTTCTTTCGGTAGTTTCTACCGTCCTGGAGGTCTTAGTGGTGTTCGGCTAGTCGAGTGTCCGTTTTGAGTTCCAGACACTCAACGACCAAACACCGCTGTTCGTGGGTTTAAGATGGCCGCCGCCACGTGTTCGGCTACCAAAATGGCGGCCACCCAGGAAATATAGCAGCGTTTTCGTATGAACAAAAGGAATAGGAGAAGCAATCAGGGAGGTAAATTACATGAATAATGTACATCAGGGTGGTCCGGTTGTTCGGTACTTTGTTCGTATACCGAACAAAGTATGGCCATAGATGGTACAATGTAAATCTGTGTACTCCAGGCATGAAAAACCTCTGCAGTGCCAACAGTAGAACAAGAGATGGGACAGCCAAAAAGGGGTTCCGCTACACTGCTCCCCCTTGCCCACAAGCTGGCATACTGTCACATCCTGCTCTGTTATGTGGAGATGTCTAGCCTTGGCTTCTGGTATCCATTACTCTTTTTACAATTCTTGTTTTGTTTTTCTTGTTTTTTTGGTGTTCTAGTCTATGTCTGGTTTTCTTTATGCTGGGATTTCTGGGTTGATTCCTATAGTCTGTCCCTGGATTTCCCAGTCTCTTGGATTCATTTAAATGTTTGTTTTATTTGCCACACCTGTTGGTTTTCCATCATTCATTTTGTTTCAGCCTGGACCTGCAGCAGTGTTTCATGTCTCTGCCCTTTCTTGCAGGTAAGTGCTATATATGTCTTCTTTGGTTGTTTTAGCATACATTAGGCAGTGTAGGACCTGCCAGATTTGGGGTACATTTGTTGTTGGCAGGCTTATGCAATGTATGATCATATAATGTGACTAAATCCCCATGATTTTCATATATAGTGCTTAGTTATTTCTCCTCTTCTTTTGCCTATGTTATCTTGTCTTGTTTTAGTTTGTATACCCAGTCCATGTACAGTCCTGTCCAGTCATGCCCATGTTATGTTCATGTTTTCCTCATGTCTTGTGTATATGTTCTGGGTTTAGCTTACTATCTTTCTCTGGTTCTGGGTTCTATTAGTTCTGTATTGTTTTCATGTTTGGTGCCTAGCTCTAGCCTTGCCTTGTTTCTAGTACTGGATACAATCTTGCTGCAGAGCCTCCCTATTCAGCTCCTGGGAGGTCTGCTTAATTTCTAAGCTCCTAGTTCCTGGTATCCGCTGAAGCTGATTCAGGGTCTTGGTATGTGGCTGCACAAACGCGGTTACCCTGCACCAAACCCTGCTAATCCACCTCCACACTGTGACTCCTACTCTGAACATCAGGCATACTGGGTCCCGGTCCACGCACCACCACCTGGAAAGTGTCTGGGTCCCGGGCAGCTGACTGCCACCCTGACACATACACAGTCAGATCTAGCACAGATCGACTTGGGGATGTCCGGGGATGCTCACGGATCATTTTACCAACTCAGTCTGTCTTGACAACCTGTCAGCGTTTCCATTCTGTTTTACTAGGCGGTATTGTATATTAAAGTCAAAGGGCTGCAGTGCCAAACTCCAGCGCAGCAGCCTGGCATTGTCCCCTGCCACCTGGTTCAACCATACTAACGGGTTGTGATCCATGAGTAACGAAAATGGCTGTCTATGCAAATAAGGTTGTAATTTCTTCAGGGCCCACACTACGGCCAGGCATTCCTTTTCGATGGCAGTGTAGCTAACTTCCCTTGGTAGCAGTTTTCTACTGATGTAAGCCACAGGATGTTCTCCGCCATCTGCCCCGACTTGGCTCAGTACTGCCCCCAATCCAAACATAGAAGCGTCTGTGTGAACAAGAAAGCATTTAGTTGGATCAGGGGCTGCCAAGACAGGAGCATTTACAAGTGCATTCTTCAACTGTTGGAATGCCTGCTCACACTCCGGGGTCCAGGTGACCTGACGGGGAAGGTTCTTACGGGTAAAATCAGTAAGGGGTTTGGCCAGGGCGCTATAATTGGGCACACATTTCCTATAATACCCTGCCGTCCCTAGAAAAGCTAATACCTGAGTTTTGGTTCTGGGGGTTGGCCACTGAGCTACGGCCTCTACCTTTGCGGGTTCTGGTTTCTGCATTCCACAACCTACTCGGTGGCCGAGGTACTGAACCTCAGCCATTCCAATACTGCACTTGGCTGGCTTTAAAGTTAACCCTGCCTCCCTAATCCTATCTATAACGGCTCCTATATGGGCCAGGTGCTCCTGCCAGGTGTTGCTGAAGATGGCAATATCATCAAGGTAAGCACAGGTATAGTCCTGGAACCCATCTAAGAGTCGGTTTACCATCCACTGGAATGTGGCCGGGGCGTTCTTCATCCCAAACGGCATCACCTTAAATTGGTACAAGCAGAATGGAGTGACGAACGCTGACTTAGGGATAGCATCTGGGGCTAAGAGAATCTGCCAATACCCCTTACAAAGATCAATTGGATACGGTTTTCTCATTTAATCTCCGGTAGCCAATGCAGAAACGGGTGGTACCATCCCGTTTAGGTACAAGGACTACTGGAGACGCCCAGGAGCTGTCAGAGGGCTCAATCACCCCCAGTTAGAGCATCTCATTGATCTCCTGGCGCATGTGTTCCCGCACCGCCTCTGGTATGCGGTATGGGGTTTGGCGCATAGGTAACTGACCTGGGGTTTCTACGCGGTTAGTTGCCAGTTAGTCATACATTAGAAAAGGATTCTCGTTTTTCTCTCAACAACTGTTGTCTGTGTTACCTTTTTTTCTATTTCTTGAGACCGTATTGCTACTGCAATGGCATGCATATCCATAGATACTAAGGGGTGCCGCTTACGATACACCTTGAGCCACCTGACACTGTCTGTTGCTCCATGTCCACAACCTCTTCCAAAGCAAGTGACAGTTAATTGTGTAGATCAAAAAGAGTTGTTAGGCTCATAAGACTGGTTTGACGGGCACTATCTTGCCTGTTCTTGCTTAGTCCTGTTCTAAAGTGGAATGGCTTGAGGAGTAATTCTGCAGGTAAATCCCTACGGCACCTTACATTTTTTCTATGATTTAGCAAAGCACATCTGACATGGAGCACCTTTGATCATTCTACCCATGATAGGTTCATATTTTTTTTTTTATTAAATAATTTTTTATTAATTTTCAAGTTTCATAACAATAATTGTGTATACAATAATTACATCTGAAACATAAACAGTGTGACTTCAACAAGTAATGTTGCATAACATTTTCAAGATAGTGATAATCATTATACAGGTGATGACATATATTGAGTATTGAACAATCATTATACAATTGATGATGAATATTGAATATTATGTGTTTCTCCCAGAACGTATTATATACTGCAGAATACATAGTGTAAGTTGTGTTGCACATTCGTGCTCCTTAAGAGCTGTACATTTGTGTAGTCCTCAGTATCAAGTGCTGTTTTTGTTGCTTTTGCCCAAATCTCATTTTGCCCTCCCCCCCCCCCCCCCCCCCCCCCCAAGTACATTGACCAGGGTTTCCATGTTTGGGTGAAGGTTATGTTGTTTTTAGATAAGGCATATGTTATAGTTTCCATATGTTTAATACTTTCTACCCTGTTGGTCCATTCCCTAATAGAGGGGATCTTTTCCTGTTTCCAGTATACTGGAATAAGGTGGTTTGCTGCCGTGAGCAATTGGGATGTCAGGTAGTTTTCCTTTTTATTGAAATCATGGAGTGGCAGCATAAATATTAAATGTTCGGGTGTGAATGGTATCTGTTTGTGCATAAGGGTCTGTATGAGTTTGTGTATGCGACTCCAAAAATTTTTAATTTTAGGGCATTGCCACCAGATGTGTGTCGGATTTGCCTCCCCCTGCCCGCATCTCCAGCAAATATTTTGTGTTCCTGTGAACATTTTGCTTAGTTTGAAGGGGGAGTAGTGCCAGCGGGTTAGGCGTTTATAGTTACTTTCCTGATTGGTGGTTGCAATGGACATTTTGTGGGTTCTGATAAAAATGTGCTTCCATTGCTCTCCTGAAATGCCTATATTCATTTCTCTAGTCCACTTGGAAGCGAATCCCGGGGTGTCAATTGTGTCGGAATGTAATAGTAGTTTGTAAATTGTAGATAACAATTTCTGTTTTAAAGGATGCGTTTTACACAGCCGTTCAAAAGTTGTCAGTTCCCTGTTTCCCCCTGGCAGCGATAGGTTCATATTTATGTCTGCATGATAGGTCCATATTTTTAGCTGCATAAGTGTTAATCATTTGAGCTTAGACATGGACATGTGGCACCTTTTAAACAACCTTTTTAAACCCTTTTTTCTCCTCAAAGCTCCATCAATATATGAATACAAAATGTGACCATAAAAGAAAATGGAATAAAGTCTGCTTTAATGATAGAGGAGAAATACCTCATAAATATAAACTAACATATGTAACATCAGACTATAAATATAATTCATATACACTTATGTTAGTTGGAAGGTTAGATATGTCACTTACTGAAGGACAGCAACTCACTATGCTTACAGAAGTACAGTGGAAAAGTGGAAAGGTAAGTTATTTAACCCCTTAAGGACCAAACTTCTGGAATAAAAGGTAATCATGACATGTCACACATGTCATGTGTCCTTAAGGGGTTAATACAATATTTGCTCTCTCTCTCTCTCTCTCTCTCTCTCTCTCTCTCTCTCTCTCTCTCTCTCTGTGTATATATATATATATATATATATATATATATATATATATATATATATATATATATATCTATATCTCTATCTCTATCTCTATCTATATCTATATATAGAATTAAAAAATTACTTTCCCATCCCTCTAGATGGTATTTTTGTGTATTCATCATTCTCTGGTTCTCTACCAGAAACCTGTGAGTCTGAGGGCTCTGCGCAGTATCTTAGCTGTTTCAGACCCAAGTGTTCCTATCACCAATAGGACACCTACTGCCTTCATTTTCCATTTCTTTCTAGCTCCTCTTTCAGTCCTTGGAATATGGGTTGGTTAGCGCAGAGGTGATGCTACTGTTTTAAAACCGGGAAACCCAGTTTTGTATCCTGGTCAGACAACCTCACTTGGGAATTTTCCTCAAGGCTCTGACACACCATTTATCATTATGACTAATTTTAATTAACTAATTTTGTTGATGTTCCATAATCTTACGGTAGACATTTAGTAAACATGCCACTATACACTTGTCCAAGCATGCATGAGTAAGCTGTATCACAAGTTAGGTCTGTTCAGCAAGTTTTTCAGCTTAAAATGCTAGGTTTTTGCTTCTTTTGTGCAGGAGCTATTGAGATACACATTCAGCCATCTCGGACGTCAGGCCCCCCCCCCCCCCCCCCCGCCCCCACCCCCCATCGTTGTTTTTTTTTTTGAGAAGGTAAAAGAGTAAGTTGCTTAATTTAGTGGTTTGACGTCAACCATGGGTTCCCTCCATGCCTGTAGGCTGTTCCAATGCTTGCCTATTTCTATTGCAGAAATGACACTCCCACAGTACAGCAGCTTATAATAACCATTCAATAGTGTAACGGATCGATGGGCACCCTGACTGGGTACCTCTGTTGAAGGATGATCCATGTGCTCAATGGAGTCTGCCTCTAGCCCTGGATAATTGGATTACTTTCCCCATTGTCTCCAGGATAGAGGCCTCTGTAAAACCTGTTTAATCCAGATTGCCATGCTGCCAGCCAGGGACCAAAATATACTTTTACTAACTTTTGAACCCCTGGTCTGATTCATGCCATTTTTAATATGTTGTTCCCCTGAATGGATTGATTGTGAATATGTAATTTTTATGTGAATGTGATGTATCGTTTTAGAGTTATGAATGTTAGGTAAAAAGTATGTTTTAAACTGTACGTATAATTGGGTTACCTCTCAGGCTAAGGGGAGGAGATGTGTGGGATATAACCATTGTGTGATTGGGTAATTCATAATTGTCTGTGGGCGTCTCTCTTGCAGGGGAGAATTGCATAAAAGCAGAGTGTGTGTCATTAACCCCTTAAGGACACATGACATGTGTGACATGTCATGATTCCCTTTTATTCCAGAAGGTTGGTCCTTAAGGGGTTAAAAGTCAGTCTTGTTCCAGCATTAAGCTTTGGCTCATGTGTGGATTATTTGGCGATCCCAGGGATATTTCTACTCGTGAAATATTGGGTGATTTTCTTTTATGGGAAGAAGGGAATACTTGACAGAGTAACGGATTGTACCGTCACAACTGGTGGCAAGCGGCAGGATTTTCCCTTCTTTTTCCCTGCACAGAGGATTCAAGGAAAGCACTGGTGTATAGTGCATGGAGGGCAACGCTAGCACTCGTGCAGTGACCCTGGCTTCGGAGGAACTCAAGGGATAGAGCTAGCTACGGGCAGCGTCCCTATCCACAGCAACATGGAAGGATTGCTAGCAGCAAAACCAAGCAGGTCGTTATGGCTGAGTTAATAGAGCTAGACCGGGAGAACTTGGTTGCAGCAACACCAACCATTCAGGAGATGGAGACACCAGCAATTCAGGAGAATGAATCGCCAGCCAACAGGGAGATTCGGGAGAGACTAGCGTGGTTCGGTCCGAACCCAACAGCTGACATTGTTCTACAGGTAATGACCATTGTAGCGAAAGAGGCGAAACAAAAGAGGGAAATAGAGCTGCAAATGAAGCTAGCTGAAACCCTGGCTTCGGAGGAACTCAAAGGGATGGAGCAAGCTAGCCCCCGGGCAGCGTCAACCTACGAGGAGGAGTTCCTATGGAGGCTACAAAATGCCTTGGCCCAGGAGTGTGGCCCTATTTCAGCCGAGGAGGAGCTGGCCTGGAGAGACGGGTTACCGTGAGATCTCTGGCACGAGGCCTTGGAGCAGACACGAGGTTCATGGGGAGAAAATCTCCCAAGTGAAGCACAGCACTGTCAGAAACAAGCGGCGCTGAGGATGCCCTTCCTGGGGTGTCTACCCCCAAGCGAGGGGGTGCTGGAACTGCAGAGGTTGATCAGAAAAGAACTGTGGCTGGATGAGGCATACCGGGCGCTACGGTGGTTCTCAGTCCAGAGGTTCCCTTGGATGGCTGAGAGTGAGAGGCCAGAGGGCAGTGACTACGATGGCCCTGGTCTGTTATGGGAGGCATTGGAGGAGGACAGTAACTTTGGCAGCACCAAGGAGTCCGGGATTGGGACATCAGGGAATGGCGATTGGATGCACTGGAGCTCCCTGATGCTACTGACCTTGAACCAGATATCACCCGCCTGATCACCATCGAATGGGAGCTAGAACAGGATTACCATCAACTGTTCGACTGCGCCCAACCACTGTCCCTCAGCCCAGAGGATCACCTGGACACCGTACCCCCTTCTGTCCAACCAGCCCCAGAGGTGAGCGACCTTATAGAGCGGTCCTGGGGAGACCCACAGATGGCAGGTGGAGATTGGACCGAGGTCTCTCCACCGGCCCCACAGGGATGCTGGGTACCCAGCCCAGATCTCCAGCAGCAGTGCATATCACAGGGAGAGGAGACACCCGGTCTCTATTCCCAGCGGCGGCTTGAGTTCCAGGAGGAGGGGATGGCAGATCCCTCCACCGTACAGCAACCAGCATCCTGGGGAGGGGAGGCAACCGGCCTTCCTCTCCTTCACCAACCAGAGGTACCTGAGGTAGTGGACCTCATTGACGTGTCCTGGGGACGCACACCGATGGCAGGTGGAGATGGGACCGCAGTCTCTCTACCGGCCCCACAGGGATGCTGGGCAGTCGGCCCAGATCCCCAACCCCTGGGTGAGTTACCGGGAGCAGAGAGCAGCGACCTCCCTCCCCAGCGGCAGCCTGAGTTACCGGGAGCGGAGAGCAGCGACCTCCCTCCCAAGTGGCAGCCTGAGTTACAGGGAGAGGAGAGCAGCGACCTCCCTCCCCAGCGGCAGTGCACCGTACAGAGGGAAGAGACAACCGGTCTCCTTTCCCAACCACAACCAGGGGTAACCGAGGCAGCAGGCCTCATAGACTGGTCCTGGGAGGACCCCCAGCAGGCAGGTGGAGATGGGACCGGCCCTACAGGGATGCTGGGCAGGCGGCCCAGATCCCCAGCGACAGACCCAGCTACAGGGAGGGGAGAGCATCGACCTCCCTCCCCAGCCCGAGTGTGCCTTTCAGGGAGAGGAGACAACCGGTCTCTCCCCCCAGCCACAGCATGTTCCACAGGGAGCGGAGAGCATCGACCTCCCTTCCCAACGGCCGCAGGAGTATCAGGAGGAGGAGGTAAGCCAATCCCCCCCTCCCCAGCTAACTCCTAACTTGGGCCCAGGGTTAACAGTGGAGATGTTAACCCCCACTGACCCCCACGTTCCCTTTGCCCCAATTCCCCCAGCAGCAGAGCTGGCATCTGGACAGAGCGCTGTTAGCCTCTGCCCTCCCTTTTTCCCGGGTCAAGAGCCTGGCTTACCACTGGGTACCCCAGCGGAAGAGCTGGCAACAGGGCAGAGCGCCGCTGGCCTCTACCCCCCAAGCAGCACCAGCAGTTTACCTAGCTGCACCAGGGAGACCGAGGGTGTTGAGCTGTCCCACTACAAACTTGAACCTACAGGCCAGTACTGGTTAGTACCTGGGTGAGTTACCGGGAGCGGAGTGCAGCGACCTCCCTCCCCAGCGGCAGCCTGAGTTACCGGGAGCGGAGAGCAGCGACCTCCCTCCCAAGTGGCAGCCTGAGTTACAGGGAGAGGAGAGCAGCGACCTCCCTCCCCAGCGGCAGTGCACCGTACAGAGGGAAGAGACAACCGGTCTCCTTTCCCAACCACAACCAGGGGTAACCGAGGCTACTCTGCTAATTTTTATTTGTGGGTGGGCTGCCTGACTAACCGGGGTACTGACAGACGGAAGGTCAGGGGTCTGTGCGCCTGGAGAGGACTACTCGCCGGCCTCTTGCCTTGGGATTATGGACCCGGGGAGGTCTGGCCCTTTGAATGCTGTATGTGGGCTGGCCCGCCAAACAGACTTATTCTGGGACTAATGACTGGCAGTCCCGTCAGCCCCACTGGACCCGCAAAGGTCCAGTCATGTCTGCCGGAGCAGGGAGAAAAAGGGGGGCCATTGTGAAGGATTTTCCATGTACTTGCCTGTGGGCCCTCAGTTAAACCCTCTCCCTGCTATTTAAATACCTGTATCTGTTCGGTTTAAAATGTATAAAAGAAATGTCTGTGTGTTATGTGTAAAAGGTGACTATATGTATTTTAAAGTGTTTTATGTCTTTTTGCAACCATGTGCTCAATGGAGTCTGCCTCTAGCCCTGGATAATTGGATTACTTTCCCCATTGTCTCCAGGATAGAGGCCTCTGTAAAACCTGTTTAAACCAGATTGCCATGCTGCCAGCCAGGGACCAAAATATACTTTTACTAACTTTTGAACCCCTGGTCTGATCCATGCCATTTTTTTATATGTTGTTCCCCTGAATGGATTGATTGTGAATATGTATTTTTTATGTGAATGTGATGTATGGTTTTAGAGTTATGAATGTTAGGTAAAAGGTATGTTTTAAACTGTACGTATAATTGGGTTACCTCTCAGGCTAAGGGGAGGAGATGTGTGGGATGTAACCATTGTGTGATTGGGTAATTCATAATTGTCTGTTGGCGTCTCTCTTGCAGGGGAGAATTGCATAAAAGCAGAGTGTGTGTCATTAAAAGTCAGTCTTGTTCCAGCATTAAGCTTTGGCTCATGTGTGGATTATTTGGCGATCCCAGGGATATTTCTACTTGTGGAATATTGGGTGATTTTCTTTTATGGGAAGAAGGGAATACTTGACGGAGTAACGGATTGTACCGTCACAGTAGCACTGCCCTTCCACATAAAAGTTACAGAGATGTCGACCATCAGGCAAACCTACAACTTCAGAATAGAACCAAGGGAGCTTAGATACTTAGGCATCACACTGACGACTGACCCTGCCTCCCTCTGCCTACTAAACTACACACCACTCTTTCAAACCCTGATAAACGACCTAGAGACATGGACCGACATACCTATATATTGGCTGGGATGACTACTCGCGGTAAAAATGAATATCTTACCGAGACTACTCTTTCTGTTCCAGTCCTTACCCATCAGGCTCACAAAAGGAGACCTGACATCTATGCAAAAGGCAAGAGACTCCTTAATATGCAGAAAAAACGACCTAGACTGGCCCGAAACCTATTATACCGACCCAAGGACAGAGGGAGCCTGAGCCTGCCTCACATACACCACTATTTCCTAGCAGCTCAATTGGCCCAGATCATTCATTGGCACTCACCCCCAGACTGCAGACGATGGGTGGACAGGGTAAATTTTATCTATGGGTCTTAAAGACTACCTGCCCAGCCATCCTGAACTCCCTACAAATCTAGGATCAAGTTAAGAGTAAATACACACTAGGGAACGATCCATCACCACTAACCCCAGTCCTTAGGAACCGCGCTTTCCCTCCAGGACTCAGAGCTAGGGATTTCAGAGGCATAGAAGCCACAGGGCTACAAAGATACATTCATCTGTACATAAACAATGACGTAGTCACCTATGACCACTTAAAAAGTAAAGTTCCACTCCAAACTAGGGACTACTTCCGTTACCTGCAAATCAGGAACTTTGCCCACACACCAGAGATCCAAGCAGCACCAAAACACACCTTAACTACGAGGAAACAACCCAGACCAAACTTATCACGCTCTTATACCATTAGACACATTAGCTCGGAGTCAGGGGAGTGCTGAACCCTCAGATACACAGATCAATGGGAAGCCGACCTGGGAGAGGCTCTTGAGGGAATAGGCTGGCAGGAAATCTGGGAGGCATGCACTAAAGTGTCCATGTGTTTCACACTCCAAGAACAAAGCTACAAGACACTCTTTTTAGATGGTACATGACAACCAGGGCCTGCGCTACCTGTAAGGTGGACTAGGCAGCTGCCTAGGGTGCCCTTGGGAAGGGGCGCCACCAGGAGCGCCGGCCCCCCTCATGCTGCAGCTGCCCGATCGCTCTGTAGAGAGCCTCAGGCGGCTGCAGCTTTGCCCGGGCTGGTGCGTCCATGAGGGCGCACCGCCCGGGCGCAGCATGAAGAGAGGGGCTGACAGGAGGGAAGTGCTCAGCGCTCCCTCCTGTAACTCCCTCACTGCAGCGTGGCAGAGCTCTGTATGGTCCACTGGTACAGGGAGCATCTGTCTCCGGTGCACTTCCTTTTAGTCCATCTGGGTACAGGAAACAAAAGCTCCCTGTACCCTCGGACCATACAGGGCTCGGTCATGCTACAACAGAGGGGGAGGGGGGGAGAAATAAATTGACAGGGGGGGGATTGACGGGGGGAAGAAATTTACAGGGGGAGAGAAATTATTGGGGGAGGGGGAGGGGGGAGAGAGTGACAAGGGAGGGGGGGAGAGAGTGACAAGGGAGGGAGAGGGGGGAGAAGAGAGTGACAAGGGAGGGAGAGGGGGGAGAAGAGAGTGACAAGGGAGGGAGAGGGGGGAGAAGAGAGTGACAAGGGAGGGAGAGGGGGGAGAAGAGAGTGACAAGGGAGGGAGAGGGGGGAGAAGAGAGTGACAAGGGAGGGAGAGGGGGGAGAAGAGAGTGACAAGGGAGGGAGAGGGGGGAGAAGAGAGTGACAAGGGAGGGAGAGGGGGGAGAATAGAGTGACAAGGGAGGGAGAGGGGGGAGAAGAGAGTGACAAGGGATGGAGAGGGGGAGAAGAGAGTGACAAGGGAGAGAGAGGGGGAGAAGAGAGTGACAAGGGAGGGGGAGAGATTGACATCCATCACACACACACACACACAATCACACACAATGCACCCCTTTCACACAAAGACAATGCACCCCTTGCACACAGAAAAACACACAATGCATTACACACACAATGCATTACACACAGACACACACACAAGCAATGCCAACCCTTACACACACAGAAACACACAATGCATTCCTTACACACACTCAATGCACCCCTTACACACACTCAATGCACTCCTTACACACACCCAATGCACCCCTTACAGACACACACACTGCAACCCATACATACACAGAAACACACCTTGTAGCCCTTACACATACAAACACAAATTCACACAATTCATTCCTTACACACATATCAGGACATCCCCTACACACTCCACCCCTGTGAACAAACTAATTGGTGGAACATGAAGGTGGACCCTGGGACCCAGACCTTGAGCTGTGTAAAAGGCCCCCCAAAAATGGAGCTGCTTCCCATTCACCCAGAACATTAATTTTTGTGACCACCGTTACAAACAGCCTCCAGAGAGCCTGTTCTACACCAGACCAGTGGAGCCAGACTGCAGCTAGAGCCCACCATCTGGTTGTAAGTAGTCAATCTAGTATATTATTCGTGGCACTAATCTCTAATTTACCTCACATTAAAGAAACACTATAGTCCCCAGAACCACTGCAGTTTAATGTAGTGGTTCTGGTGTCTATAGCCTGTCCCTGCAGGCCTTTTAATGTAAACATGGCAGCACTGCAGCACTGGCGTTAGTTAACATGGCAGACCATATGGGTGGGGTATTGTAATGTCACATGGGGGGGGCGGCAAACTTTCCTTTTGCCTAGGGCGGCAAAAATCCTTGCACCGGCCCTGTGTCACATCCTGCTCTGTTCTGTGGAGATGTCTGGCCTTGGCTTCTGGTATCCAGTACTCTATATATAATTCTTGTTTATTGTTTCTTGCTTTTTTGGTTTTCTATTCTATGTCTGGTTTTCTTTATGCTGGGATTGCTGGGTTCATTCTTATATTCCGTCCCTGGATTTCCCAGTCTCTTGGATTCACTTAAATGTTTGTTTTATTTGCCACACCCGTTTGTTTTCCATCATTCCTTTTTGTTTCAGTGTCCTGCAGGCAGCTGCTCAAGGCTTCTGCCCTTTCTTGCAGGTAAGTGCTATATATGTCTTCTTTGGTTGTTTTAGCATACATTAGGCAGTGTAGGACCTGCCAGATATGGGGTACATTGGCGTTGTTGGCAGGCATACTGGGTCCTTGTCCTCACACCGCCGGCCGGACAGTGTCTGGGTCCTGGTCACCGGACCGCCACTCTGACACCCTGATTGTGGCGGAACCAGCCCTGCCACTTGTGCCTGGAGAGGACTGCTTGCCAGCCTCTTGCCCTGCGACTATGGCCCTGGGATGTATTGCCTTCTAGGAACTGATTTGGGCATGTTGTATTGTATTATGATGCTGCTGGCCCTTTAAGAACCATCTGGGGACATACTGTGGAGTTACTGGGTGGCCACCATTTCATGTATCAGAGGCACATGGTGTGAACAATGGATGGAGCACATGGTGAGAACAATGGATGGCGGCCATTTTAACTCACATACACTGTTTGGACTTTTCTACACGGTGCCATCTCGCCAGTATTTGGTGCACAAAAACATCATGCAGTAGTTTTAAACTATACAACGGGGGACACATTATACAGTAATTATTTTTTATATAGCGTGTATATGTTCTGCGGAATCTGCATTAAACTGTATCTTCCAAACCACTGAACGGATCTGGGTGAATTTTGGATATGTGGTACAACCAGATCACCCGGTATATATACTATATATTTTTATGGGGTTATTGCATGTTTTGGGGTCCCTGTGATGTGTTTTATAAAACTGTATTTCTCTGTCTGTGATAATTATATTGAAATTAAAATATAGAGTCACAGCGTGTTACCCAAATAGATACCAAAACACTCAAAACACCCGTGTGGTAACCTCTCTATCCACACTAAAAATCACAAAATAATATACATACAATGGGTGGAATAGTTCGGTTCAGGGTAAAAGACGATGGTATGGAGACAAATGGAATGGCTGTGGAAATAAAATAGTGTACAAGCACCTAGTGCAATATCATACAGTACAAGTAAAGACAACGTAAACTGTGTGATTTAGTACTCACAAGGAGGGAGCCAATTGGAAATGGCTCAATCCAGATGCCTGTGGGATAGTTAGGAGGGATCCCACTCCCTTCCAAAGTGCAAATAGTGCTTCACCGGTTTCTGTGATAATTATATTGCCCATTGTGTCCAGTAATCATATCACAGGCAGAGGGGAGGATTTTGTGTGGGCGTGTCTGTGTGTATTGTATGGATTGATTGGTTGTTCTGTAGGGCCCTGTGTGCAGTACTATGTTTGTGGATTGGGAATAAAAGAGGCTGTATGTGCCAGTACAGTCTGTTCTGTTTGACCTCAAAACGAAGTGTCGTCTCGTTATTGGGGGAATTGGATTGTATGCTGATTGCCAGGAGTGTAAGCTGATTGTATGCTTTTCCTGTTCAGTTGTTTACAGCATTCATATGTTTGAGAGCATTTGTATGCTTCTCCGGTTCGGTGGTTGTGGTTGTGGTGCAGTGCTTGGAGTCCTTAGGAAGTGCTAGGAGCATCCTTAAACAGAGGTACCCAGTCGGGGTGCCCGTCGATCCGTTACACTGATGACAACAGTAAAAAACAATACCCCATGAAATTAAGCCCCAGAGGCACCTTTTGGCATGTATATGGCAACAAAGGCAGTTACATACACATGTGGTGGCAATGCCCGAAAGTAAAAGTATTCTGGGAAAAGGTGGTAACCCTTAGCTCCCAGGTATTGCAGAGAAGGTTAACACTAGACCCATGGGGTTGTCTGTTGTCCAGAGCCACGGAGGGACTTAACCGACTGCTTAATATGCTATACCCAGCAGCACGATGGGCATTGTTGCAAAGACCTACCTAGCATGACCTTAGTACACGCAAAAATTAAAGATAATTATCTCATGGACAAGTTAACTGCACAAGTCCGAAAATCCATCCCCACCTTCACCAAAGTATGGGAGCTGTGGGAGCAATACGATGAGTAAACACATGAGAAACACCCAACCACGCACATACCTCCACTCACACGTGACCCTAGCATCTCCACTGAGAGGATATAATATATACCCCCTAGAATCATTGAGCCTTTAATTTAATTTTACTTTTGTTTCTTTATGTTTCTTTATTTTATAAGTTTTCTGGTAGTTATTAACTACTCTATTGTTTATATTACTGTTACAAAAACTGACAGAATGTCACTAATGGCACTCCTATTGATGCCGCAATGCATGCCTCACCAAAAACCTTTTTAAATATGCAAAATACTATGTCTGATACTTATGCTCGACGGCTTCTGCGTAAGCCATTGAGTATACCGCTGCGCTACTATTCTGTCGCCGCAAAAATAAAGTAAAAAAAAAAGCCTTTATTATTCCAGATCCCAAGTGCACGCTGCAATGACGTTTGTCCTCATGGATACAGGAAGGCCCCTGGAGAAATATATCATAAGTGCTGCTATAAATGTGTCCAATGTTCAGAGGAAGAAATGTCCAATGTAACAGGTATTTCTTTATTTCTTTATTTATTACTGGTATTTATAAAACTCGAACATATTCCACAGCACTGTACAATAAGGGGAGAACATACCATATACATAGACAAATACAAAGGTAGAGAGGGCACTGCCCATAAAATACTAGCCACATATATGTAAATTAATTTTATATATCAATGTACCGTATATACTCGAGTATAAGCCGACCCGAATATAAGCCGAGGCCCCTAATTTTATCCCGAAAAACTGGGAAAACTTATTGACTCGAGTATAAGACTAGGGTGGGAAATGCAGCAGCTACTGGTAAATTTCTAAATAAAATTAGATCCTAAAAAAAATATATTAATTGAATATTTATTTACAGTGTGTGTATAATGAATGCAGTGTGTGCGTATGTGTGTGTGTATGAGTGCAGCGTGTGTGTGCATGAATGCAGTGTGTGTGTGTGTGAATGCAGTGTGTGCAGGGCCGGTGCAAGGATATTTGCCGCCGTAGGCAAACATTTTTTGCCGCCCCCTCCCCCCCCATATGTCCTGACTTCCCCTCCTCCTCCCTCAGTGGTCCTTACCTCCCCACCCCCGTGTTCCTTCACCCCCCCCAGTGGTCCTGACTCACCCCTCCCCTAGTGGTCCTTACCCTCCCCTCCCCTAGTGGTCCTTACTTCCCCCTCCCCTCCCATAGTGGTCCTTATCCCACCCCCTCCCTCTCATAGTGGTCCTTATCCCCCTTCTCCCTCCCATAGTGTTCCTTATCCCCCCCCCCATCCCTCCCATAGTGGTCCATATACCCCCCCTCCCTCCCATAGTGGTCCTTATACCCCCCCTCCCATAGTGGTCCTTATCCCACCCCCTCCCTCCCATAGTGGTCCTTATACCCCCCCTCCCTCCCATAGTGGTCCTTATACCCCCCTCCCTCCAATAGTGGTCCTTATCCCCCCCCCTCCCTCCCATAGTGGTCCTTATCCCCCCTCCCTCCCATAGTGGTCCTTATCCCCCCCTCCCTCCCATAGCGGTCCTTATACCCCCCTCCCTCCCATAGTGGTCCTTAACCCACCCCCACCCTCCCATAGTGGTCCTTATACCCCTTTTTTTTGTTATTATTAATTTTTTTTTATTATTATTATTTTTTTATTATTATTTCTTATTTTATTTATATATTTTTTTTTCGTCCCCCCTCCCTGCTTGATATATGGCAGGGAGGGGGGCTCTCCTTCCCTGGTGGTCCAGTGGTAGTTCAGTGGGGGGGAGAGGGGGGCTGGCAGAGCTGTAACTTACCCTTCCTGCAGCTCCTGTCAGCTCTCTCCTCCTCTGCGCCGTCCGTTCTGCTCTTCTGTCAGCTTACACTGTAAGTCTCGCGAGAGCCGCGGCTCTCGCGAGATTTACACTGGGAGCTGACCGAGGTGCTGAACGGACGGCGCAGAGGAGGAGAGAGCTGACAGGAGCTGCAGGAAGGGTAAGTTACAGCTCTGCCAGCCCCCCTCTCCCCCCAGTCTGTATTATGGCAATGCAAATTGCCATAATACAGACCTTGACTCGAGTATAAGCCGAGTTGGGGTTTTTCAGCCCAAAACATGGGCTGAAAAACTCGGCTTATACTCGAGTATATACGGTAATTATTTAAAAATGCCACCCAACTAACTTATGGTCTCTTATTCCCCAGATCTTCATCTGCTACTGTATGTTTTCTTTCCTAAATGAATTAGCATAAATTATTTTTTCATTAGATGTTCCCAGTGCTGTAAGCAGGTTACAATATTTTTATTGGGTCTCAAAAATACCTAGACCCAAAGTATTGCTTGTGTTGTTTCTGATTAGCTTCTTCACCGGTCTCTACTGGTAGCTCCATTTAGTTGCTTTTTGCATTTATCTCTTTCCAAAGATCCCATGAAGAAACATTGTCACACATCCCTGTTCCTTGGTTACACCATTTTAAACTTTAGAGGAAATTCTCTTCCCTTAACGCCGTTATAGCGTTCTATGCCATCCCGCAATCAATGAACTTTAAAGTTGTTGCGGCGGCATAGAATGGCATAACGGCTTTGAGCCCTGGAGTTCCCAGGATACTTAACTTCCTGGCGCTCTACTTCAGGAGGACTGCCTGACAGTCCATATCTTATATAGACATCTACACTGAACAAAATTATAAATGCAACACTTTTGTTTTTGCCCCATTTTTCATGAGCTGAACTCAAAGATCTAAGACTTTTTCTATGTACACAAAAGTCCTATTTCTCTGTAATATTCTCAAATCTGTCTAAATCTGTGTTAGTGAGCACTTCTCCTTTGTCGAGATAATGCATCCACCTCACAGGTGTGGCATATCAAGATGCTGATTGGACAGCATGAATATTGAACAGGTGTGCCTTAGACTGGCCATAATAAAAGGCCACTCTAAAATGTGCAGTTTTACTGTATTGGTGGGATCTGGGGGGGGTCCGAAAACCAGTCAGTATCTGGTGTGGCAACCATTTGCCTCAAGCAGTGCAACACATCTCCTTTGCATAGAGTTGATCAGATTCTTGATTGTGGCCTGTGAAATGTTGTTCAACTCCTCTTCAATGGCTGTGCGAAGTTGCTGGATATTGGCAGGACCATGAAAACACTGTTGTATGCCGACCCAGAGCATCCCAAACATGCTTAATGGGTGACATGTCCGGTGAGTATGCTGGCCATGTAAGAAATGTGATGTTTTCAGCTTCCAGGAATTGTGTACAGATCCTAGCAACATGGGGCTGTGCATTATCATGCTGCAACATGAGGTGGTGGTCGTGGATGAATGGCACAACAATGGACCTCAGGATCTCATCACGGTATCTCTGTGCATTTAAAATGCCATCAATTAAATGCACCTGTGTTCATTGTCCATAACATACGCCTGCCCATACCTCAACCCCACCACCACAATGGGCCACTCTATCCACAACGTTGACATCAGAAAAACGCTCACCCACACGGCGTCATACACGCTGTCTGCTTTCTACATTGCACAGTGAAAACCGGGATTCATCCATGAAGAGAACACCTCTCCAAAGTGGAAGAGAACACCTCTCCAAAGTGCAAGACACCACTGAATGTGAGCATTTGCCCACTCATGTCAGTTAGGACGATAAACTGCAGTTAGGTCAAGAACCCCAAAGAGAACACCGAGCATGCAAATGAGCTTCCCTTAGACAGTTTCTGACAGTTTGTGCAGAAATTCTTTGGTTATGCAAAACGTTTGCTGCAGCAGCTGTCCATGTGGCTTGTCTCAGATGATCTTGGTCTCCAGTACTGCGTACAATACTCCAAGTGAGGTCTCACCAGTGTTCTGTACAATGGCATGAGCACTTCCCTCTTTCTACTGCTAATAGCTCTATTAAATATTCTTTACTCTGCCCTTGGGTCTTTACGTCCAATATGCATTATCTTGCACTTATCCACATTCAGTGGGAGTAACTGTGGTTAACTTTTTCTAGTTTACCTAAATCATTTGCCATTTGGCTTATCTCTCCAGGAACATCAACCCTGTTACATATTTTTGTATCATCAGTAAAAATACATACCTTACCATCAAGACCTTCTGCAATATCACTAATAAAAACATTAAAGAGAATGGGTCCAAGTACAGATCCATGAGTTACCCCACTGGTAACAAGACCTGGCTTCAAATATACTCCATTGACTACAACCCTCTGTTGCCTGTCACTCAGCCACTGCCTTACCCATTCAACAATATTGGAATCCAAACTTAAAGATTGCAGTTTATTGATGTCTTCTATGTGTGACAGTGTCAAAAGCCTTACTGAAATCTAGGTAAGCAATGTCTACTGCACCACCCTGATCTATTATTTTAGTTACCCAATCCAAAAAAATAATTAAGCTGTATATAAATAGTATGTCTTTACCTTTGTTGGTAAATGCACCTGAGGAACACCTGTAGTGGGTTGAAACGCGTAGTGCTTTATATGTATCACTCTGTTTGTGTTCAAAATAAAGTGTATTTTATATGTATTTGGTTCCTGATCTTTAAATTATGATCCTGTATCCAGAAGGAACACACTAAGGAAATCAAATACACCATTCCTTCTAACCTACCCGTATTGCTGTGATTTGCAATAACCATTTGTGTGCTATCACCTTTTCTATACTCCATAAATAGAAGGTAGTTTTCGGGTGTGAAAGGGGCTGCTGGTATCTGCATGGACAACAACAGTCCCTCTACTTCTTTCCGGAGAGGTTTAATCGCTTTAAAGGTCCACTATATATGTAACATGGTGCCTTGTTTTGATTCTCAACTCCAGCACGTTGAAGGAGACGACGGGTAGATTTTGTACAAATGAGAAAGTGTTAGGTACCAATGGTAAACCAGTGTGCCTCCACATGATGGTAGCAAGAGGTCACACCTTTGAATGAGTTAATGGACTTGATTCATGTGTCATTAAAGAAGTGAGTGTTACAGTCCAGTTCAATTGGAAGGAGTATATTCTATGTGGTTGGGTGGTTTCTAAAGTTTAGTAGCTTAAGGAAAGTAGCTTGGATTTCGTCGGGCCCCTCCAGCATGTATCTATGGAGTGAGACAATGGGGGAGTCAGGGTCAACGTCAGCTGTGCCACTGCTTTCAAGTCTTTTTGTAGTAGGTTTATTTTATTTGCAGGTATTTAACAAAAAAGCCAGAGGGGAGAGCAAAGGTCCTCATGTTCCCACCTTCCACCAGTTGGGATAAGTGGTTCATGCCAACCTCTTTACACCACTGAGTCCCAGCCATGGGGATAGAGCCTCCAGGGACAACATGGGGGCTGCCGGGAGGAAGAGGTTACCCAATTTATGTAACCACAGGAGGTTGTCCCATACTTGGAACATTAGTTTTGTGGTAGAGAACATGTTCAGTGTCTGTTTTCTGTGAGGGCTAGGTGTCCACAGTGTAACCTTTAGGGATGCGTCCTGGAAGCGTCTTGCCTCCATGTCAACCCAACCCAGTGAACCCGCCGTGGAATGGCTCTGCACCATGCCCTGCAGCACCACTGCCCTGCAGTTCTAAAGTATGTTGGGCACCCCCATACCTCCCTTGGAAGTAGGTAATTAGAGAAGCGCAGATGGGAGTCTAGATTTTTTATTTGGGAAGCATTCTGAAAACATAGAAAATACGTGGGAGAATCGTCATTTTTATTATTCGCCTGGCACAAAACAGGGTTACCTGTTTCCATTTTAACAAATCCCCTTTGCATTTTTGTAAGAGTTGGAAATGATTGAATTTGTATAGGGTGTGGGGTTTTTGATAAGGTTAATACCCAGGTAGGTGATGTAGTTGCTTTGCCAGTCAAACCTATAGTTTGACTTGAGCGAGACAACTTGTTTGGCGTTTAGGTTGATTGGCATGGCCTGGGTTTTTGTTTTGTTTAATTTGTAATATGATGTCACAAAATAAGGAGATTTGGGGGGGCGTGGCTGACCGCCAAGCAAGATGGCCGAGTAAGAATTTGCTCCGGCACATGGGCTCCACATTTATCTATATTTCCAAGCAGAAACTATAACACAGAACACCAAACATTATGGCACAAACTAATACAAAGCAATCCACCATGAAGGCGGACAAAATTACCTTTTTCGGCCAAAAATCAGCATCTACTGAGGCCGCGTGGACCGCGCTCCAAGATGGCGCCGAAGACCAAGACGCGGACCTCACCTGCACAAACGCAGATGGATCTCGTATACAAGACTGCCTCATGAGAAGCCACTTCGAGCATGTCGGCAAACCTAATTAACAACTGGAAGAAAACGGTGGACCAAATGCGACAGGAGATGAGAGACTTATCCAAAAGGACCTCCCGAGTGGAACAGCACTGCCAAGACTTGGACTCCACGCAGGCTGATACAACAGGCCATATACAAACCTTAATCACCAAGATACAAAAAAGGTTTCAGGCCCAATTGGTGTTGCCACCCCTTGGGTCTTCTACCTTTAGGAGTGCAGCGCTGTGTTTAGTGTGAGATTACAGTAAATTACCTGTAGTTTAAAAACAGGTACCCTTTGCGTTCTCCAATGCAGTGAATATACAAAAGAAAACAAAAATATACAAATAATTGTGCAGTATGTTAAACACTGTGATTAAAAGTTTAGTGAGTTTACAATTATGTCTACACTCACATTTTTTAGAGCCTTTTCAAGTGAATTAGGCTCTAAACTTGTGCACGTCTGTGTCTTTAAAGGTAGATCACACAACCCCTCTCTCCAGGTTGGATGGTGTATTCTCTTCTCCACACGGTATATGAAAGACACAGAATTACCGAGCTAAGTGTAGCATCCTTTGTAGTTTTTGTGAGTTTTTAAAAAATGAGATTACAATGCTCACCTTATTTAGAGCCTTTTGGTAACTGGCTCTAAGTATGCAGACCTAGTGTCATATACAAACCTTACAGCAACAAATGGAGAGCATGGAAGCTCGAATGGAAGACTACGAAGATAGAGCACGCCGGAACAACCTGCGGCTGCGGGGTGTTCCGGAATCCGTCCTCCAAGATGAACTGCCACTTTTCGTGAGAGGCCTTCTACAGGGAGTGCAGAATTATTAGGCAAGTTGTATTTTTGAGGATTAATTTTATTATTGAACAACAACCATGTTCTCAATGAACCCAAAAAACACATTAATATCAAAGCTGAATATTTTTGGAAGTAGTTTTTAGTTTGTTTTTAGTTATAGCTATTTTAGGGGGATATCTGTGTGTGCAGGTGACTATTACTGTGCATAATTATTAGGCAACTTAACAAAAAACAAATATATACCAATTTCAATTATTTATTTTTACCAGTGAAACCAATATAACATCTCAACATTCACAAATATACATTTCTGACATTCAAAAACATAACAAAAACAAATCAGTGACCAATATAGCCACCTTTCTTTGCAAGGACACTCAAAAGCCTGCCATCCATGGATTCTGTCAGTGTTTTGATCTGTTCACCATCAACATTGCGTGCAGCAGCAACCACAGCCTCCCAGACACTGTTCAGAGAGGTGTACTGTTTTCCCTCCTTGTAAATCTCACATTTGATGATGGACCACAGGTTCTCAATGGGGTTCAGATCAGGTGAACAAGGAGGCCATGTCATTAGATTTTCTTCTTTTATACCCTTTCTTGCCAGCCACGCTGTGGAGTACTTGGATGCGTGTGATGGAGCATTGTCCTGCATGAAAATCATGTTTTTCTTGAAGGATGCAGACTTCTTCCTGTACCACTGCTTGAAGAAGGTGTCTTCCAGAAACTGGGAGTTGAGCTTGACTCCATCCCCAACCCGAAAAGGCCCCACGAGCTCATCTTTGATGATACCAGCCCAAACCAGTACTCCACCTCCACCTTGCTGGCGTCTGAGTCAGACTGGAGCTCTCTGCCCTTTACCAATCCATCCATCTGGCCCATCAAGACTCACTCTCATTTCATCAGTCCATAAAAGCTTGGAAAAATCAGTCTTGAGATATTTCTTGGCCCAGTCTTGACGTTTCAGCTTGTGTGTCTTGTTCAGTGGTGGTCGTCTTTCAGCCTTTCTTACCTTGGCCATGTCTCTGAGTATTGCACACCTTGTGCTTTCGGGCACTCCAGTGATGTTGCAGCTCTGAAATATGGCCAGACTGGTGGCAAGTGGCATCTTGGCAGCTGCACGCTTGACTTTTCTCAGTTCATGGGCAGTTATTTTGCGCCTTGGTTTCTCCACACGCTTCTTGCGACCCTGTTGACTATTTTGAATGAAACGCTTGATTGTTCGATAATCACGCTTCAGAAGCTTTGCAATTTTAAGAGTGCTGCATCCCTCTGCAAGATATCTCACTATTTTTAACTTTTCTGAGCCTGTCAAGTCCTTCTTTTGACCCATTTTGCCAAAGGAAAGGAAGTTGCCTAATAATTATGCACACCTGATATAGGGTGTTGATGTCATTAGACCACACCCCTTCTCATTACAGAGATGCACATCACCTAATATGCTTAATTGGTAGTAGGCTTTCGAGCCTATACAGCTTGGAGTAAGACAACATGCATAAAGAGGATGATGTGGTCAAAATACTAATTTGCCTAATAATTCTGCACGCAGTGTACATGCTTATGCGCCAGATATCCCGGCGGACATGCTCCTAGTTGACAGGGCACACAGAGTCCCGAAACCTAGGTACTTACCTGACTCCACGCCATACCATACCTTACCATATTAAAGAAACTATTCTCAAAACGCATCGCAGTAAACCAAACCCACACGAGGAATACCCCACGGTGCGCATCATGGCGGACCTTTCAGCAGCAACCCTTAGGAAAAGAAGAGAATTCCAGCAAGTCACGACAGAACTGAGAAACCGAGAGCTCAGGTACAGATGGGGATTTCCCACTAAACTAATTGTCACACGGAATGGCGACACGAAAATCATATCCAACCCTGAGGAGGGAGCAAAGGTGCTAGCGGAGTGGGGTCCACTCGGCTCTGTACCTAAAGACACTCACCGTTCCCCTAAACAGGGCCGCAGGCTACAGGCAGACTAATTACCAAGCACCAAGAACTGTCAACCATGAGACATCGCAAGTATACTGTATTTAGCTCATGACTAGCAGCTATCCTTTAACAATGTTTATCTCATGTATGTTACTGTTATTGTTTAACTCTCTTGCTGACAAAAGTCCTCAGATATACCGCAGCGCTCACTTATAGGCTGGAAATGCAGGATAAACTGAGTAGGCATGATACACGGTGGCAAGATCCCGATCGAGCCCCACACCCTGGGTAATAAGAACTCGAGGTCCCATAACGAAAGTGGGGAAACCCCCACCAAATGGGCTCATATACCTAAAATGCGCAATTTGAAAAAGTGCACAATATGACCACAGTTTAATTTGTATTGTTTTATTAGTACAATTAAAACCTACGTCTCTACACGCAGACAGGAAAGTGGGGAAACCCCCACCAAATGGGCTCATATACCGAAAATGTGCAATTTGAAAAAGTGCACAATATGACCACAGTTTAATTTGTATTGTTTTATTAGTACAATTGAAACCTACATCTCTACACGCAGACAGGATAGCGGGCACTGGCCCTGCAACACAGAGGTGGAGGGCACCCACCTTCAGAGGGGGATCCTCCATCTCTTGTGGGGCGGCACAAACCTCATAGAACCCAGACAGTAAATATATCTCCAAGGAGATTAAACCCTGAGGCGGCAGCCCACACACACCCCTTTCACACGCAAGCCAAAGGCCCTCCTTACGGCAGCTGCCTACCCGGGGTGGGGATCTGCCGATGTCCACCTAGCAACTAACCCTGAAACAATTCTATGCCCAGACGTGCTCGGGCCTCACATATATGCCACCTACAAGTTAAATAATAACCCTGCAGTCAGCACTCCAGTTTTACTTCACGAGGCACTAACTGCTTTGAATGTTAAATGTTTGATGTTCATAATTTTGCTCTGATGTTGCACTGTTTATGTTATGAATGTTTCTGCATATCTCAATAATCCATAATGGAGCCCAGACAGCCACCGACTGGTAGTATAGACTCCCATCCCCCCAAGTTGTGACCGACACACCAGACCTACCGAGGTCAAGTACTCACCCCCTTTAACCTGACCCCGACATCCCATAGCCTAACCCTCAGTGTGCACAAGGCTTAATCACTGCATCTACACCCCAGACCGCCATAGTATCTTTTTTTTTTCAAATTTGTATTTTATTGGTTTTTGTTGGTTAAGGTTATTAGGGGTACAGAAAAAAGAAAGTGGGAGGGTTATTCAAACATGAGATACATTCAGCTTGACAACAATGGTGATGTAGCATTATACAACCAATAAAGATACAGACATATGTGTGGTTCAATTTAGTCTTTGTACATTTGTTATTTTAAGGTATATTGCCAGTATGTGAGAACCATATATAACATCCTTGCTTTTGACTTTGCAATACTAACATTTGGGTAACCTTGCAAGTGTTGTCTCGTCTGCCTCCTTAGAGGTCTGGATGTCATGAGCCTGTAGTTGAGGTCAAGAACTAAATAAGGGGGTTGTGGTGGGAGAGTGGAAACTGGTGGGTTGGGAAGGTATTCAGAGGGTTATGGGGGGGGGGTGTGAGTATCACCATGGTTGGTGACCGATGACGTTTTCTATGACTAGGGTACTACAAAAGGGGGCCAGGGGGGAAGATCGGGACTAATTCTCATCGTCCCTTCTGTCTTTTCCTGTCTGCATCTGTACTCTTTCACTTATACCTCCAAATTTTTCTACCCATTTGTCCCAAGAAGCCACAAACTGTTGCGTTTTAGTCGGGGATGAAATTGACATCCTCTCGTATAAGCAGAATTGCTGTACTTTGTCTGTCAACTGTGACAGAAGTGGGCAGTTGTTTGATTTCCAGTTAAGTGTGATGAGATTTCTTGAAGCTAGTAGCACTAGCGCCACTATTTGTTTTTGACCTGGATTTAGGTCTTTTGGAAGTAGTAGCAATAAGCAGATTGATGCCGTCAGTTCAAATTGTGGGATGTCTAGTGTGTCTAGGAGTGACCTCGTTGTGGCCCATAAGGGTCGTATATTTTCACAGGACCACCACATATGATGTAATGTGCCTGTAGCTGAGTTGCATCTCCAGCACTTCGGGTCTGACTTGGGGTATATCTGGTGGAGTCTGTTTGGTGTCATGTACCACCTGTACAACAGCTTTCTGTGGGCTTCTATGTGTGAGAAGCACTTTGTCCATTTGGACAGCCCGTTTAGTGTGGAGAGCCACTCTTTGTCTGATAAGGTCAAGTTACAATCCCTTTCCCAATGTGTTTTATGTGAGTGTGGTTTGGATGGCATAAGTTCTTGCCACGCGTTGTAGCATAGTGAAAGTGCGTTGGGTTTGGTAGGTGTGGACCAACATCTTTCAATGAGTGAGCAGGGGGCGACTCGTACTGAAGGTGTTAGGCTGTGCGGGGTTACAGCATGTGCTTGTAGGACACTTTTCACCTGTAGGTATGAAAAGGTGGCTCTGCTAGGGAGTTGCCACTTTAATTGCAGGGCCGGGAAGGGTGTTACTTTCTTGTCAGTCATCAGTTGAGATATAGTTTTGATCCCCGCCCCGTGCCAGTCTTGTAGTGGTATGCCTGGCACTATTGCCTTGAGGGTCGATATGGGTGCCCTGGGGTGGAAGGAGGCGCTGTGACCCATGGCTCCCATGAATTCGTCCCACATTGCAACTGTGAGTTGGGTGGTAGGGAAGAGATCATTGCGCGGAGTCCTTAACTGTTTGGGTGTCCATAAGTAGTCAGTGAGCGAATAGTTGCCAAATTGTGCTCTCTCCATGTCTACCCATTGGATCGTGTCAGGCGGTGTGTGCAGTAGTACACTAGAGGTCAGGATTGCTGCCCTATAGTATTGTCTAATGTTAGGGAGGCCTACACCTCCGGAGCGGGTGGCCGTTTGCAGTAGTGCCATGGACACTCTAGGTTTTTTGCCCCCCCAGATGAATGCGCTGCATAGCTTTTGGAGTGTTTTGCAGTAGTGGTTGGGGATTTTGAGGGGAAGCATCCTGAAGACATAGAGGATGCGGGGTAGGATCATCATCTTGTATGCGGTAATTTTCCCTAGCCAGGATATCATGGTGTGTTTCCACTTGTTCATTTCTGTTTTGCAGAGTGTCAACAGTGGTGTGTAGTTAAGTGTTACTGTGGCTGGGATAGAGGGTGCGATTTTTATCCCTAGATATGTGATGGATGAAGATCTCCAGTCAAAGTTATAGGTGGTGCGGAGGACGTCTGTTTGGGTTTTTGGCAGGTTAACGGGTAGGGCTTGGGTTTTATCTTGATTTAGTTTATAGTAGGATACCTTTCCAAATTGTTGTATGAGAGTCAGCATATGGGGCAATGACTGGGAGGGGTCTGTTAATGCCACAAAGATGTCGTCTGCGAATAGGGCTAAGTTGTACCGTGTGTTGCGTATAGGAATTCCTTGTATTTCAGGGTGTAATCTAATTTTACATGCCAGTGGTTCGAGGGCCAATATGTATAGCAGGGGGGAGAGGGAGCATCCTTGTCAGGTGCCATTTGTGATGGAGAAGGGGCTGGATAGGAAGCCATCATGTGAGACCCTGGCTGCTGGATTGTGGTATAATGCCATTATACTCTTAATGGTGGGTTCAGGGAAGTTATATTTGCTGAGGGTTTTGGCCATATAAGTCCAATTCAAGCGGTCGAAAGCCTTCTCTGCATCTAGTGCTAGAAAGAGGCCCTCTGTGCCGCCCGCATCAAGTGTTGCTAACATGTTTAGGATTTTCCTGGTGTTGTCTGACCCTTGCCGACCTTTTATAAACCCTGACTGGTCATTGTGTACTAGTTTATGGAGGAGAGGGGCTATGCGGTTGCTGATAAGTTTGGCATATATTTTGGCGTCTCCATTAAGTAGGGAGATAGGCCTGAAGTTTTTACATATGGTGGGGGGTTTGCCAGGTTTGGGGAGAGTGGAAATGTGGGCTAGCAGTGTTTCATCTGGTAGTGCACCTTTGGTAGCGCAGTGGTTCATAAAGTTTAGTAGGTGTGGTGAAAGGATGGTGGAGAATTGTTGGTAGTAGGCATTCGTGAAACCATCAGGGCCTGGGGATTTGTGTGCTGGAAGTTGGGAGATAACTTCCGTGAGCTCACTAGGGGAGAAGGGTCTTTGGAGCAAGTCCCAGTCTCCGTTTTGTAGTTTCGGTAGGTCGAGGCCTGTCAGGAATTTGTCAATGTCTTCGTTTGATGGTATGAACATGTTGGGGTCATTTTTTAAATTATATAATTCCCCGTAGTATTGTGCGAACAGGTCTAAAACATCTTGTGGATTCAAAACCTTCCCCCCTTTGTTATTGATTAGGAAGGCAATCTTGGAGGCGACTTTTTTCTCCTTTAATTGGGAGGCCAATTTGGCACCTGCCCTGTTCCCATTGGCAAAGAAGTTGTGATTAGCTTTGCGCAAGAGATAATTTGTCTTATTTAGTTCTATATTTCTCAATTGGTTTTGGAGAGCCAGTAGGGTGTTTTGGGTGTTCTTGCATGGGTCTCGCTTGTTAGAGTGTGTCAGTGTGGCAATCTGTGAAACCAGTGCATTGTATTCTGCTAGTCTTAACTTTTTGGCTCTACTGGCGTGTTTTATGAAACTGCCTCGGATGACTGCTTTGTGTGCTAACCAAAGCTGTTCTACAGAGGTGTCGTGTGACATGTTTTCCGCAAAGTAATGCTGGAGGTCTGTGGTGATTTGTGTAACTATGGAGGGGTCTGCCAGAAGTGTCTCATTTAGTCTCCATGAACCTCTCCCTTTATTAGGGAATGTTTCATTGATGCTAAGGGTGATAGGCGCATGATCGGACCATGACATCGTACCGATAGAAGCCTCTACTACTTTCGGCATTAATGTGGCAGGAATGAGAAAGCGGTCGATGCGTGAGTAGCTGTTGTGCACTGTGGAATGACATGTATAATCCACTTCTGTGGGGTGGAGGATGCGCCAAGGGTCCACTAAGTGGTGGGAGGTTAGCGTAGTGCATGCCTTAGTTGCTAGGGCAGTTCGTTGTCGCATAGTGCCTCGTGAGAGACCTGTGGCAGTGGATGAGTCAGATTTGGCATCCACTAGGAAATTAGTGTCGCCTCCAACTATTACCTCCCCATATCTGTACATATCAATTACTGCTAGGGTTGAAGTTAGAAAGTCATGTTGATTATCGTTTGGCCCGTATATATTAACTAGAGTGTACGGTGTATTATTAAGTAGGCATTGTAGTATTAGGTATCGCCCTTTCCTATCCGTGATCTTGCGGACCAAGGAGAAGATCGCTTCTTTACTTATTAAAATGGAAACATCCCTCTTTTTGGCTGTGTAACATGTATGAAAATCGTGGGGGAACCATCTGGATGTGAATTTGGGTCTATCTTTCCACCTGAAGTGTGTCTCCTGGAAGAATGCTACTAGCGCACCACATTTCTTCGCTTCTTGTATGGCCAGTCTACGTTTGTTTGGGGAATTAAGCCCTTTTGCGTTTAAAGACATAATCTTAATCACCATATTGTATTCGTAGGATGTGTTGTCCCCTTAGGCAGCGGGGTCCCAGGGGGCTTTTGGGTGTACTCACAAGGGAAGGGGGGAGGGGTAACGGGGGAAAACTATATACAATACTCCGTGTGTCACTTCTCGGTGACGAGGGATGCTCTAGGCAACGGAGAAATATGGCTACTGGAGCCTTAGGGGTATACCTCTCGGGGTTAGAGTATCGAGATCCTCATGGGAATGGGATCTACGATAGTCTGAGTCCGAGCACGCAGCGACCGGGTGTGATCCACCCTCCGCGGCATACGTTTTCAACCTTCTTGTAACATTGCAATATATATAAAGTTAAACATTAGTTGTGCATAAAATTGAAACGCAAAATAAGAATAAACCTGTATGATAAGTCCACTTGGTTTTGGTGGTGTGAGAACAGTCTATAGACTTTTCAGGTCGGTGAAGACTCCACTTCTGCCGGTATGTGAGAGGGTCTGGGCACTCGGGACCATTCCCTGGTAGATATCTTTGAAGCTTGGGCCTTCATTTGTGTTTTCTGCGGGCTTTTGGATGGGATTGGTACTTCCCACTCTTGGAGCAGTCTTTTGCCTTCTTCGGGATGAGTGATGACTTGGATAGAGCCATTCTTCTTGACCAGCAGCTTTGCGGGAAAGCCCCACTTATAGGGGATGTTCGTGCTTCATAGCGCCTCTGTCACAGGCGCAAAGGTACGGCTTGGTCATGGTAGCCGAGGAGAGGTCTGTGAAGAGCTTGATGTTAGTGTATGGTTCTGGCCATGGGTTGGTGGTTCTAGCTTTTTGCATAATTCTGTCTTTGACCGTAAAGTGGTGAACCCTGGTTATGGTGTCTCTGGCGGTGTCCGGGGGGAGGTGTTTGGGCTTGGGGAGCCGGTGTGTCCTGTCCAGGATGAGGTCAAACTCCGACAGGGAGGGGATTAAGGCCTTGAATAGGTCTTTGACATACCTGGGGAGGTCTGGAGGTGTGATATTTTCGGGTATGCCCCTTATTCGGATGTTATTCCGCCTGCTCCTGTCTTCTTGGTCTGTCACTTTTTCTTCTAGTTCTCTGACCTTATTTTTTAGGGAGGAGTATGCATCTGCCATTGAGTTGTGCGCCTCCACTAGTTCTTCTGTTCTTTCCTCCAGGCGGGTAGTGCGTTCCCCCATGCTATGTATATCTGCTTTGATATCAGCAGTCATCTGCAGGAGGTCTGCTTTGAAGGAGGTTTGTAGTTCTTTCATAATCAGCCTGATAGAGGCATCTGTAGCAGGATTGCCAGGTGCTTGCTGGCTGTCTCCTGTGTCTGGGCTTGGGCCTGGGTCTGGCGTTTGCTGCCCGTCGGCGCCATTTTGTTTTTGCAGCTCCGAGGTTTGCGGCCTCTCCAGGAGGGAATTGAGCGTTTTTTGCTTTAGTTTTTTGTTAGCCATGAGGTGTTGGGGTATTCACCTTGCAGGTTGTGGCGTTTTAGGGGGTGTTCGGAAGGTTTACACGCTGTTTGAAGCCGTTTTCGTGCCGAGGTCCGAGAGAACTCCGGTAAGCACGTCCGATCACATGCGCGGGTAGGACACGCCCCAGACCGCCATAGTATCTTACGCTACAATCTACAACAATCACCATGAAAATATATTCACACAATGTCAAAGGGCTAAACACACCCCACAAAAGACGAGTTTTACTGGATGACTTAAAACGCAACAACGCAGACATAGTCTGCATACAAGAAACACATTTTGTCCACAATCACACCCCCACATTTGCCACAAGGGAACACCCCCACCAATTCCACGCAACCCACACCTCTAAATCAAGGGGAGTATCTATTCTCCTTCATAACTCCCTTACAGTAGAACCACTGCAAACCAAAATAGACAAACAAGGATGGATTATAATACTACACTGCCTAATTAACAAACAACCCCTCCTGCTAGTTTGCCTATATAGCCTGAATGATAACCAACATAACTTCTTACACAAGGTTCTCAACAAACTACCAATCAACATGAATGCCCAAGCCTTGATATGTGGGGATCTCAACCACACTATGGACTCACGCATTGACTCCACAGATCCAGCCACATCAAACAGACACATCGCACTCACACGCAACAACAAAGCCTTCGCAAAACTACTACAAAACCATGGACTGTATGATGTTTGGAGGACGCTTCACCCAACGGACAGGGAATACACATTTTTCTCACAGGTCCACAAGACCAATTCCAGAATTGACCACATCCTCTCATCCGGGCTTATCCTCCAACTAGTTACGGACTGCTCTATGGGAAACATAGTGTGGTCGGACCATGCACCCGTCACAATGACCCTACAAGATCAATACTAACATAGAGGCAAACCCCCATGGCGTCTTAATGACACTCTCTTAACCGACACTGCCTTTGTAACACAACTCCTCTGCAACCTACAAGAGTATTTTAAACTAAATGACACACCAGAGGTCTCCACAGTGTCTCCCTGGCAAGATCACAAAACAGGCATGAGGGGACTGTTAATAAGCCAAGCATCTTACTTGAAACGAAAACGGGAAAAAGACTACATGAATCTCCTGAGACAACTCCGAGACACAACGAACGCCCATCTCCTCAACCCGTCTGACACACAAGCCAAATCCATTGCATATATCACTAACCAAATCAATAACATGACCCTCCTCAAAATGGCCTATATGCTAACAAAACTGAAAATGAAAACATATACCCAAGTTAACAAGGCCAGAAAACATTTGGCAACAATGCTCAAACAAAAACAAGCAAATTCTAAAATCCCATATCTGGTCACGAGGTCAGGGGAAAAAATCGATAACCCACAAGATGTCAACGAGGAGATGGCTGAATACTACCAAACTTTTTATAACTTAAAAAACGAACCCACTGTCCACCAACCCACCAAATGCGAAATAGACACACTTCTCCAAAAGACAACACTACCTGCATTATCGGAGGCCCACATCCAAAAAATACAGGATCCAATCACGACACAAGAAATCCTAGACACCATCCAGACACTCCCAACAGGGAAGTCACCCCGGCCCAGACGGCCTAACAAACTCATACTATAAGCAATTCATACCAATCCTAAGCCCCTATCTACAGAAACTATTTACCCACATTCTTAATACCGGAACCATGCCACAAGAAATGCTCATGGCACATGTTGCCACACTCCCCAAACCAGGGAAACCTCCAGACAGAAGCCAAAACCTATGCCCAATATCCTTACTGAATACAGGTGTAAAACTTACAAGATCCTCTCATACAGACCAGCGCTCATTATTCCGACACTAAGGAGAACCAAGTGGGATTTGTGGGAGGCAGACGGCACATGTAAAATCCTCAACATTCTATATGGACTGCAGGGGGGGAAGCGTACTACTCTCCCTGAACGCGGAGAAGGCTTTTGATAGACTCCACTGGTCTTTCCTCCTCGTGGTCCTCCGAAAATTCAACTTCCCACCCCAATTCATGTAACTCGTTACGGCACTCTACTCGGCCCCGACAGCCCGAGTGGTTAACAGGGGATTCATCTCCAAACCATTCTCCATCTCCAATGGCTCAAGACCGGGCTGCCCACTCTCCCCCCCTACTTTACATATTGGCACTGGAACCCCTGACACAAATGATTAAGGATGACCCGAACATACAAAGTCAAAATCAAGGGACACGAATACAAACTATCCCTATTCGCAGATGACATCCTATTGACCTTAGAACAACCACATACATCCCTCCCAAACTTCCACAAGCTCCTCAACCAGTACAGTTACTGCTCATACTATAAACTAAACATAGCAAAGACCCTTTCCCTAGGAATAAATGTTTCTACACAAGAGATAGACCGGTTCAAAACCAACTTCACATACGATTGGAGACAAGACCATATCAAATTTCTAGGGGTCAATTTCACACCCACACCAAATACACTGTTCAAAACAAATTACCTAAAATTACTTAGTGAAATACGAACACTCATACATGGGTGGAAAGGGAAATATATCTCGTGGGCAGGCCGCATAGCCTCAGTGAAAATGATAGCCCTACCAAAAATCCAATACCTCTTTTGCACACTTCTCATTCGGCTCCCGCACAACTACATCCGCGACCTGAAGAACCTTCTAAACAACTATGTATGGGAGGATAAGAAACCATGCGTAGCGAAATCCACTATGCACAGAGCACTAACCCAAGGCGGAATGGGAATGCCGAACATAATGGGATATTACAGAGCAGCACATATAGCACCTATACTAGCGGCATCACACCAATGAGAAATGAAGGCTTGGGTCACAAGAAAAACTATGAGAACGGCATGCCCATAGCAGCATTGGCCTGGCTGCCGAAAACACAAAGACCAAGAAACACTGAACTACTACTCACAACCAAGCTTACCCTCTCTATATGGGATAACTATCGGAAACTAATATGTAACACCAACCAAACTTCTCCAGCCCTCCCAATGGAATCACTGAAACACCTTATACCTGATTTCAACTACAAACTCTGGCACAGACACGGAATTAAAACAGTGTCACAACTATTGCATGGTCCCCACCTGAAAATGTTTTCGGACCTGGAACTAGAACTCTCACTGCCAACAACAGCCAGATTCTCCTACATGCAACTGCAATCCTGGTTCGACAAACAACCAAAATCAAAATCTACCACTGAATCGGACACACACTGGCAAACCATAGAACAAATATGCATATCACACAAACCAACCAAAAAACGTATATCCACGATCTACACATCGGAACATACCCGACCCCAACAACACCCCCACCCCCCTACATAGAGGCGTGGGAAAAAGACATTGGATGCCGAATCTCAGAAGCCCAATGGCAACTCCTCTTCAAGACACAAAAAAATTGACCCTCTGCACAACCCACCTGGAACATACCCACTTCTGCCAAATCAGGCAGAATCAAACCCAGAACTCAACAACAATGACATTTGCCTTTCCACTGAAACTATATGTTCTCCCCCCCCTCTCCTCCCACCTTTCCCAGACCGATCAAGGTCACTCACACTGACCACTACACACGCACCAAAATCCCAAAAGCAGCTCATCCAGCGAATCACACAGCAAGATGACATTAGCGTCTTGCTACATAAAAACAACCTTCAAAACACAATGCTAAACCAAACTAAAAATAAACGACTCACTGAGAAAAAAATGACCGTTCCAGACGTTGTGTAAACCGACAATGCTGCTATTAAACTGTTGAACCAAAAGAAGTTTCCCCCTCCTTTTTATTCTTCTGTACCCCACCCTACTCGCAATGTACTAAAGATGTAAGAACTGCAAACTTCCCCCACCCCCTTCTTTTTTTGTACCCCATTGGATTATGTTTATGTTTTGAAATGACAAAATGAATAAAAATAGTCAAACTCAAAAAATAAATAAAAAATAAGAAGATTCGACAGTCAATACCATAAATGGGGACACGCTTGATATCCAGGTGTGCACGTTTCATCTGAGCTAGTGGTTAGAATGACGAGCAGGGGGAAGAGTGGGCACCCCTGCCAGGTACCATTTGAAAGTATCTAGGTATCTTGTATAAAGAACCGAAAAATTATCTACCATTGTGTGTACAACTATTTCTATTCCTATTTCTGTTCCAACTATTTGAAATGTTGAAGGAGAATGACAGGAACCCGACGTGGGTATGCGAGGCGATGGTGGAGTTATATAATGCAAGTGTGGCAAAAATAACCTCACCACTGGGTTTTGGAGGGGCCTGTTTGCCAGCCTGTTGCCCAGGATTATGGCCCATGCGCTAAAACGTTGTTTTCTAACTATAAAAAAGGCTTTTTCATGCCTTTTTACTATGTGGTTCGGTAAATGGGGTTTACCAAACAAACTACCGAACAGCCGGACCACACACAAGTGGAGTGTGCAGCCAATTTACCTCCCAGGCTGGTGGTTAACCGCAAGCTAATTGACGAATGCTGGGTGGTCGCCGTTCGTATAGTTGAACATTTGGCGGCGGCCATCTTGTTTAGTCAAACACGGTCAGCTGTGTTTTGCCGTCAAGTTCATGGAATTCAAATCGGACACGCGACGACACGAGCACAGCTGAGATTTACCTTCTCTGGAACTTCGACGCTTCGGCAGGAGTTGAACGGCGTTCGACAATTCGAATGCCACTTTAACTTTGGATATTTACACAAACTATCCCGTTCGTGCATTTGAACTGCATTGGAACTATGTGAAATAGACCGGCCGCACAGTCTAATTCCCTGGAACTATTTTGGGCATGAAAGCCATGCTTGCGGTCGGTCAAATATGACTTCCAGGTATTTCCTGAACCCCTGCTCTATTCTGGGTGATTTTTGGATATGTTGTTTACCCAGATCAGGGCTATCCAGGGATGTATAATATATATATATATATATATATATGTGTGGGTGGGTGTTGTTTTGGGGTGTTTTTTGTGTTTTGTGAAAAATGGGTTTGTGTAAATTATCTGGTAGTGTCTGACTGTACAAGACTGTCCTGATTTGCTTTGTAACTTTGTATCCAGTGCTCCACAAGGTCCACATGGGTGGTAACCTTGCGGGGAAAACTGTAAAAAAGAGACAATAAACCCTCAGACTGCCGAGTTCCTGTTTTACCCTCAACATAGAGCATTGTCTCATGTATGGGGGAAAAGGCTGCATCTACACTGGTTGATTGCTATACTCTGTATACTCCCTGTGACAGACCCCTTTTGGGAGTAACAGATACCATCTCGGAGAATTGCCTGTTTTTACCTGGATTATTGTGGACTTCTCTGGATCTGTTCGGTATACGCAGCCACATGGGGAGAACAATGGGTCGCGGCCATTTTGACCGCACGAACTAATGACCGAATACTCACGAACTTTCCACACGATGAATTTCCACCTTACCGGTAACTTACGCTCATGCTGTTCGACAGATCCAGAGTACCGAACTAGAGACACTATATCCACGAGAGAGTTGTCGTTTATATTATGTGGTTCCAGAGTAAATGGTGCAAACGTGTATCTAGTGAACGGCCCAACCGATTTAGGGGATTTTCACGTATATTGTTCCCCTAGATCTCCGTTCTCTAATACACGTAGTACATTGTATTGCCTGTTTTTACCTGGATTATTGTGGACTTCTCTGGATCTGTTCGGTATACGCAGCCACATGGGGAGAACAATGGGTCGCGGCCATTTTGACCGCACGAACTAATGACCGAATACTCACGAACTTTCCACACAATGAATTTCCACCTTACCGGTAACTTACGCTCATGCTGTTCGACAGATCCAGAGTACCGAACTAGAGACACTATATCCACGAGAGAGTTGTCGTTTATATTATGTGGTTCCAGAGTAAATGGTGCAAACGTGTATCTAGTGAACGGCCCAACCGATTTAGGGGATTTTCACGTATATTGTTCCCCTAGATCTCCGTTCTCTAATACACGTAGTACATTGTATTTCCGTTGTATTTTGTGTGTGTTATTAAACTTATAAATAACTGTTAAATATTCTGCCCGGTACAGTGGGAGGGATTCCCACTGTAAATGTATTATCTCCTCCGGATACGGGGAGGAGTTGTTGTACGGCATAAAAGCCCGAGCTACAGATTAAAGATTATTCCTACTTTTGACCCTCAACACAGAGTCTCGTCTCGTGCTTGGAGGGGATATTTACTATGCTGATTCGTATTCTCTGGGAACGTGTTTTGTTATAGCTGCCTTCATCTTGGGGGAAAGGACATCTTCCTAGCGGCGTAAACCCCTACTACTCCGGGGTGCCGCTACACTCCCCTGGCTATAATCACTAAGCTCTTTTAAGAGCTATTCCTGCTTAACTCTCTGGAGGAAGAAAGGGTCACCCACTGGAACCTGGAGCCTTGTCGTAGGTCCAGGGTTGGTAGAGGTCGGTGAGTTCCCAGCCAAGCTGCGGCAGTTTGTGGGATCTGCAGTGCTTATGGTGTATGGTGCAGTGCAGGGCCGGCGCGTCCATAAGGCGGCACAGGCGGCCGCCTTAGGGCGCACCGGCTCCGGGGGCGCAAGATTTCAGTGACCGGCAGGAGGGAAGCTATCCCTCCTGCCGGCCACCATCTCCGCCCCCTGCGCGGCAGTGCTGCGATCAGGCGCTGCGAGGGAGCTCTAACCTCTCTGCTCTGCTCCCTCGCGCGCTGTCTAGTGATGCCGCGGGAGCCGGAATATGACGTCATATTCCGGCTCCCGCGGCATCAGCAGACAGCCCGCGAGGGAGCAGAGCAGAGAGGTTAGAGCTCCCTCGCAGCGCATGATCGCAGCACTGCCGCACGCCGCCCCACTGGACCCCAGGGAATGATCCACACCAGCTCTCCAGGTAGGGAGGCTGGGTGGATATTATTTATGTATTAAAATAATTTGTGAATGTATGTGATGTGTCTGTGTGTGAGAATGTCTGTCTGTGTGTCTGTGAGTGAGTGTGTGTGTCTGTGTGAGTGTCTGTGTGTATGTGTCTGTGAGTGAGTATGTGTCTCTGTGTGAGTGTGTATGTGTCTGTGTGTATGTGTCTCTGTGTGAGTGTGTGTGTGTGTGTGAGTGAGTGTGTGTGAGTGTCTGTGAGTATGTGTCTCTGTGTGAGTGAGTGTGTGCGTGAGTGAGTGACTGTGTGTCTGTGAGTGACTGTGTGTGAGTGTGTGAGTGAGTGTATGTGTGTCTGTGAGTGACTGTGAGTGTGTGCGTGAGTGAGTGTATGTGTGTCTGTGTGTGCGTGAGTGTATGTGTGTCTGTGAGTGACTGAGTGTGTGAGTGAGTGTATGTGTGTCTGTGAGTGTGTGCGTGAGTGAGTGTATGTGTGTCTGTGTGTGCGTGAGTGTATGTGTGTCTGTGAGTGACTGAGTGTGTGCGTGAGTGTATGTGTGTCTGTGTGTGCGTGAGTGTATGTGTGTCTGTGAGTGACTGAGTGTGTGCGTGAGTGTATGTGTGTCTGTGAGTGACTGTGAGTGTGTGCGTGAGTGTATGTGTGACTGTGAGTGTGTGCATGAGTGAGTGTATGTGTGTCTGTGAGTGTGTGCGTGAGTGAGTGTATGTGTGTCTGTGAGTGATTGTATGAGTGTTGCATGTGAGTGTGTCAGTGTATGTGTGTGTCTGTCAGTGTGTGTTTGTGAGTGTCTGTCAAATCAGTGAGAGTATCTTTGTCATTGAGTCTGTGTGTGACTATCAGTGTGTCTGTCAATGAGTGTCAATCAGTGTGTGTGTGTCAGATCAGTGAGTCTCTGTGTTTGTCATTGAGTGTGTGTGACTGTCAGAAGAACACTAAGGGCAGGGAAGGGAGGGGACCAGTAATGGACGGGGAGAGGGGCTGGTTAAGAGGCACATAGGTGAAGATGTTATTTTTGAATGGGGGGTGGGGGGGCGGAAAAATACATCTTCGCCTATGTACCCAAAAATACTTGCACCGGCCCTGGTGCAGTGTTGATGGCCCTTGGTAAGCACTAGAAGCATTGACTGATGGAGGGTCCATCCCATTTTAATTGCCGCTACAGGTAATCTGAATTTATGTAGAACTTTAGTCATGTAGCCCCAATGTAGTCTGTCAAAGGCCTTCTCCGTGTCCAGCGAGTTTTCTAGTGTCTGAGAGGTGGAAAATAAGGTTTCAGTTTTCTAGTTTTGTCTGAGCCTTGGTGTGTTTTGATGAAGCCCACTTGATCATTGTGTATTAGTTTAGGCAATTTGCGCATTGGGTAGGGCCTTTTCCAGGCTTTGAGAGAGTTGAGATATGAGCCTGTAGCATATCTCTGGGTAATTTCCCTGTCGAGTAACTGTGGTTGAAAAAAGGTGTGATATGTGGTATGAGGGTGGTTGAAAATGTCGAGTAGTATAGGTTAGTCAGTCCATCTGGTCCTAGGGATTTATGTTTAGGTAGTGTGACAAACTGCCTTTTGTCACTGGGTTTTTATGTGACCAACTGCCCTTTGCCCCTGGCTTTTGGAGGGGCCTGATTGCCAGCCTCGTGCCTCATGACTATGGCCCTGGGGTGTATGGCCCTTTAAAAACTATATGTGGGCATATTGGGACTTTTTGGGACAATGCCCCTTTAAGACTGTGTCCCCAGACTGTTAAAATACGTTGTGAATGTAATTTTCCTATTTGGTTTGGTAAATGGGGCTTACCGAACCAATTACTGTACAGGCGGACCACACATAAGCTAATTTACCTCACAGGCTGGGGGGTTACAGCCCAAAACTCTGGAACTGTTCTGGGAAAGAAAGCATGCTTGCAGTCAGTCAAAAAGGACTTCCAGCTAACTTTTTAACCACTGAAGGGAATTGTCTGAATTTTGGGTACGTTTGTATTTGTCATATGTAACGGGCATAAAAGGGTTAAACCGCCGTTTAGTAGATCTTCCCCTTCCAGACACACAGGCACAGCTACCGAAGAACCCCAAACTCCCGAACAGGATACAAAGTAGCACTCCAAACTCCCGAACTGGAACCTCACGAATAGCTGCTAGCAGCTGAACAGGAAAAGCACCCAAGCGGCTTACACTCCTGACAATCAGTCTCTAACAGCATACAGTAAATTCCCCCCGACCCCCAAGAACGAGACAATGCTCCGTTTTGAGTGTCAAGCAGGAACAGACAGAGCTGTGGGTTTATTGTTCTATGTACACATTCTTACACATTAGTACCACACACAGGGTTTTGTAAAACAACTTATAAACACGTACAATACACTCAGACACTTCCCACACAAAATCCTCCCCTCTGCCTGTGATACAATTACCTTACATTAAAACTTACATTTTCAGAATCAGCATACTCCAAATACAAACATATGTCAAAATCATCCAAATTGGTCCATTGGTTCAAAAGAAAGATCAAAGTCCTTTGTGACCAAATGAAGCATGGCTTCTCTGCCCAAAGCCAGTTCCACAGAGTCTTATATCCTGGAGATAATTGGGAAGTAATCCAATTATCTCCAAGGACAGAGGCAAAACTCAATTGAACACATGGTAGCAAAAGACAATAAAATATATATAAAAATATATAACTGTGCAGCTATTGCATAAAACAGGTATATTCAACATATCCACAGATAGTTTAGATCTGAGCGCACATTATCACTGAATGGCGCTCAGATCACATACATACAGTTCAATTGCCATGGAGCCAAAGTCTTTCACATAGTCTTTCATTATACGAATGGGCTCCATGGCATAGTTATCTGGGGTATCACTGTTCAAATAGGGCCAGTACCGAGTGACCCGGCTTCCGTGTCTTTGCAGGGGAAAATCAAGCATTTCAACATGGGGCCATAGTCTAAAGGCAGCAGGCGGGCAACCAGGCTCCTTCAATGCACAGTGGCGAGATTGGTCTCGTCACATCATATGCGAAGTAATAATATGTAACTTTTATGGAGATTGTATGTATATTTTGTAAGTTATGATAATTGTATAAAAACTGTATTTTCCTGCCTGTGATAAGTATGTTAACCCATTGTGTACATTAATTATATCACAGGCAGAGGGGAGGATTTTGCTGGAATGAATGGGAGTGCTTCACTGTATTGTATGTGTTTGATTGGCTGTTCTACAAAACCATGTGTGTGGTACTTTGTGTGTAAAACTTGCATAAAAGAAAGCCCTTTGGTGCAAATTAAACAGATCATCTTGTACCTTAATGAAGTTTCGGCTCATGTTTGGGGGATTAGAGAATTGCTTATACTCTGGGGATTGCTATAATCACAATACTCCCCAGAATAAGCTCTTGTAAGAGCTTGATTTTGTTCCTCTTTTCTGCTCTCTGGAATTCGGAGAGGTCGACTTACTGGAAGCTGGACCCTGGTTTTGGGTCCAGAGTGGGGGGAGACGGCGAGACCCCAACCAAGCTGCGGCGGTTCGTGGGGTCTGCAGTGGTTATGGTGTATGGCAGAGTGCTTGGAATCCTCGGAAAGCACTAGGAGCATCCGTCAACAGAAGATACCCAGACGGGGTGCCAGCGGTTCCATTACAGGTAAGTTAGCTATTCCTTTGGAAATTTCTTCCTTCATTTGTTGAAAGGCGCTATTAGAGTTTTGGAGTCACTCATTAACAATTTAGGGAGGTTTAATTTTTCTAGGAACGTGTCTATCAGTTGGGGATTGGGCTGGTGTGTGTTTGGGTCGCTTTGCAAGTTATATAGTTTTCCATAATAAGAGGTAAACTAATTTGCTATTGTTTGGGGATTTTTTTACTTTACCGTGGTCAGCTGAGTTTAGGAAGGCAATTCTGGAGTTGATTTGGTGTTCTTTTAATTTGGATGCTAAAGTGTCTCCTGCCCTGTTACCATGTGCAAAGAACCTGCCTTTGATGCACCATAAGAGGTATGCTGTTTTAGATAGTTCACATTCCCTTAGCTGGGATTGCAATGCTAGGAGTCTGGAGTTTATGTCAGGTGATGGTTTCCTTTTGTTTTCATGGGTGAGCTGGGTGAGCTCTCGGATCATTTCTAGGTAATGTAGCATTCTAAATTTTTTGGCATGACTTGCATACTTAATGAGTAGGCCCTGCATGAAGGCTTTATGAGCTAGCCACACAGAGTCTAGCAACACCTCTGGTGTTATATTAGGTTGGAAGTATGCCTCCAGTTCTTCCCTCATAGTTTCCACTATTTTGGGGTCTGAGAGAATGGACTCGTTAATTCTCCAGATTCCTGTACCTTTGTTTGCATTTGTTTCAGATAAAGAGATTGTAACTGGAGTGTGGTCTGACCACATAATCAGACCTATGGTAATTTCAGTGATTTCGGGGACTAGATTGATAAGTATGAGGAATCTATCAATTCTAGTGTATGTATTATGTATGTGGGAATGAAAAGAATAGTCTATCTCTGTAGGATGAAAGATTTGCCATGGGTCGCAAAAGTTATGTGAGTTCAGGATATGTGAGAGTTTTTGCGAGAGGGACTTCTGCTTAAGAGCCGTCGGTATACCCACCGCTTGTGTGGAAGAGGAGTCTTTGTTATGGTCTTATCCCCCCCCCCCCCCCAATTATAACACCACTACATTTGTATTGCTCTCTTAGTGCAAAAAGGGTTAGATAAAAACATTGTCCGATGTCCCTGAATTATTGTTTGACATTGAATGGTCCCGTATACGAACATCACCGAACATATTGCCCCATTTGGTTCATATATCAAACAAAGTACCGAATTGGCAAACCACCCAGAACAGTAGTATGCCATTCATTGACCTGCCTGACTTCCTTCACACTTTCTCTGTGAACGCGAGGATTATAAAAACATGCCCGGCGAAGTTTCATTGGAGAGTGATTTGGGTCCCTTAACCTCTGCTTACGTCCCCGCTGAACCTGCTGAAGCAAACCCGGTTATCACCCACCTACAGGCCAAAACTGCAGAAGCCAGCCCACCTGTCAGGGAGACCCTGGTGAGAAACAAATCCTTGACTATGACTGTAGAACTTACCCCATTAGACTAGGAAACCTCAGAGGAGTTTGGGAGGGAGACCAGGGAAGACTCGTCCCTCCGCAAATATAGGGCCAAGGCAGAAACAGAGCATGATATACCTCTAGCAGGACACCTGGGAGTAAATCGCACATCCCATCGAGTAACCCAGAATTTATTTTGACCGGGAGTCTCTGGGGATGTGCAACAATACTGCAAAACTTGCAACATCTGTCAGCGAGTAGGGAAAAGATGGGATCACCCCAAGGCCCGATTGCTATCTATGCCCATTATTGAAGAACACTTCAGCCGGATAGCAGTCGACCTGGTAGGGCCCCTACAGAGACCCAGTCCATCCGGTAAGAAGTATATATTTACCATGGTGGACTACGCTACCCGCTACCCTGAAGCTGTCACATTCTTGAACATCCAGGCAGACACTGTTGCCAGTGCACTGGTTGGGATCTTCGCCAGAGTAGGTTTTTCAAAGGAAATCCTCTTTGACCAGGGAACTCAATTTACAGCAGATATTACTCATCAGCTATGGGAGGTCTGTGGTATTTAGCCCCTACTCAGCTCACCATACCACCCCCAGACTAATGGTCTCTGTGAATGGTTTAACAGTACCCTCTAATAAATGTTGAGGACCTTCAGAGATGAATACAGGGACTGGGAGCAATTCCTGCCTCACCTCTTCTTTGCTTATCGAGAGGTGCCACAGGAATCTACTGGGTTTCCCCCTTTCAAGTTGCTCTATGGGAGAAGGGTACGAGGTCCCCTTGATCTTATTAGAGAACACTGGGAAAGGAAATGGAACATGTATCATATGTGTTGGTACTCCAGGACCGCATGGAGCAGTTGGCTAAGATTGTAAAGGACAACCTCAAGGCGGCCCAGGGGTGACAGAACATCTTGTACGTTTGGGGTGCCCACCAACGTACATTCCAGGTGGGGCAAAAGGGCCTGGTGCTGAAACCTACCAGGCAGGATAAGTTACAGGCGGCATGGCAGGGCCCTTACAGAGTGGTACCACATATGTAATTGCCAGCTGTGCTGACAAGAGGATCCGGAGATCCTTTCACATTAATATGCTTGAAATGTATCAGGAAAGGCAGGAAGACATTGCTGCTGTATGTGCCCCAGCCACAGACGACCCCAACAGTCTTCCCCAACCCGACTTATTGGAGAGGGATCCTCAGATTGACCTCCTCAGCCAGGTAAAGCTAGGGGACCAATTAATGTCTGTAGAGAGGGATCAGGCCCGTCAGTTACTAGAGGGCAAGCGACAGACCTTCTCCCAAGAGCCCGGGTTCACAACTATATCCACCCATAGAGTGGAGAACCCTGGGCAAGATCCACTCAGGCAGCCCCCCTACCATATTCCTGAAGCGGTCTGAGACAGAATGCAGGGGGAAATACAGGAAATGTTAGGTGTCATTGAACCCTCAGATAGACCATGGGCTTCACCGGCGACTGACTGACAGGACCGTGACAGATGCCTACCCAATGGTGGTCAGATTGCATAGCCAGGGTGTGTTATCTGACCACCATCTATCTCTGTAAGGGCTCCTGGCAGATCCCCCTGGCCGAGGAGGCTATACCCAAGTTGGCCTTCATCACCCCATTTTGCTTGTACCAGTTTAGGATCATGCCATTCGTGATGAAGAACACCCTAGGCACCTTTCAGCGCTTGGTTGGTAGGCTCCTCGATGGCTTCCAGGATTTCACCTGTGCCTACCTGGATGACATTGCGATCTACAGAGAGTCTCTGGAGGAACACTTAGTTCATGTAGGGACAGTGCTGGATCAGATTCAGGTCGCTGGCCTGACCCTGAAGCCATACAAATGCCACCTTGGTATGGCAGAGGTCCAGTATTTGGGACACTGGGTGGGGTGTGGGAAACAGCAACCAGAACCCGCTAAGATTGAAGCAGTCGCTAACTGGCTAACATCCAGCACCAAGACCCAAGCATTGGCCTTTCTTGGGAACGCCGGGTGTTTATAGATGGTTCATGCCTGACTACAGCACTATAGCCAAACCCCTGATGGACTTGACAAAGAAAAGTTTGCCTAGGCAGGTCCTGTGGTCTTGCACCTGTGAATATGTATGGACGAGCACGATTTGGCATCTTGTTTTTGTGAACGCATACAACAGTGCTTGGTCGTCAAGTGCATGGAACTAATATCGGGCACTCGATGGCGCAAACACCGCTGGGACTTCAACCCCCATGTATGTTCAGTTCCATTAGACTAAGAAGAGTGGTGTTCAGTAGAAACAAACTCCCAAATGAGGGGCACACGACTGACATATACAAATGGTTACTTTCATTATTTTATTGTGTTTTGTACTCCCAAAAGAGACTGACTGCTCAGCTTGAATCTATGGAACTCTTTCGGGCAGGCGCCTCATGTGTGGTCGGTCTAAAATATACCCTGGTGGCATTTCGGCTGCGTTTGTGGGATCTGAGTGCTTTTGGGATATGTTGGGGGCTCAGATCCAGGCTATCCGGGGATATTGGACTTGAGGGAGTACCTATTTGTTAAGTCTGTATTTTGGAGTGTTTTTGTTATGTATGTCCTGGACCTGAGAGTTAATGTAATTATGTGTGTACTTTTACTGTAGTCCCCTCTCAGGTCCAGTGGGGAATGCCCCTGGAATATGTAATCAGAAAAGTTAAGCCACCCCCATAGCATGAGACAATAAAACAACATTGCCAGGCTGCCTCCCGGGTCAAACTTTTGGGGTTATTTTTTTTTTTAGTGTGTTCTGTTTTTTTTTTTTATTAACATTTCTTTCATTATTTTTTCTTTCTTTCTTTATATTTTTCCTTTACAAGTTTTTATATTTTACTAAGTAATACTTGGTGAGTAACTGTGTATAGTCCAGCGCTACTTCCCACTTTGTAATCAGAGTACCTGTATTAGGTTGAGTGCTTTAAGCCTTAAGTAGTGTCTCAAATTCCTTCACTTTGAGTTTGCCACTTTCTGCCAATCGAGTGGTACCTTTTGCAGCGAATTGTATGATGAACACTGTTTTGAATCCTCTGCTTCCACCTCTAGGTCCCACAGGCGGAGGAATTTGCAGCCATCTCCTGGTGTTGTAATTATCTTGTCCACTCCATTGCACTTGACCAGGCGCTTTACTGGTAAGCCCTATTTGTAAGGGATTCCTTCTCTGCGAAGTACCTGGGTGATAGAAGCGAAGACCTTGCGTTTCAGCATGGTGTGTGCAGATAGGTCTCTGAACAGCTTGAGATCTGCATGGCGTCTTGACAATGCCTCTGGGATCTGAAAGGCCTTCATGATACCCTTCTTGGTGGCAAAATAATGTTCCTTCGTGATAACATCTCTAAGGACTGAAGGGGGTAGGTGCTTCGGCTTTGGCAAGCAATGCGTGCAATCCGAGAGCACTGCCTAATCTTATAGATCTTCCTCACTCTGGGTATTTTTTTTAACTTCGTTTTTCAATAGTTTTTTACTATTGTGGCCACTTCTGCAGAGTACCACAGTGGTTTCTTTATTTTTTTGCTCTTACTCACAAGCCTAATGTAATTTCCCATTTCTCTTGAACCCCATTTAAACTGCTCCAGTCTGATAATGACTCCTTTACACATATTCTAATTTTAGAAAAGTCTGTTTTTCTCAAGTTTAAAACTTTTGTTTTTGTGTAGTGTGTGTAGCGGAGAGCTGATTTCTCACAGCTATTCTCCACTTTAGATCCAAGGAAGGCTCAGGAACAAGTCATTAGTAAATCCACAGCAGAGTTTCCAACAGGTAAAAAGGTACAGCAATATCCCCACAGCACTCCCAATAACTGGACGACACACAGTTTCAGGAGTAGAACTGACAATCGTTTATTCCAAGGTTTCTTATAAAGCCTGCTCCCATGCAAGGGAGGGAACTACAGTAATTATGACAGTAAAAATGCAGTGCTTGTTACCTCCCACACATCTCCTCCCCTCAGAGTGAGTCATAATCCCCTTAACTTGTACAGTACTTTACCCCAAACTTAGATGTACCCCTAAACCATCACATATCCTTAATATCAGGGTACCGCTAGGTAGCCCTGATCTGGGTGAATATAATATCCAAAATTCACCCAGATCGGACCAGTGGTTCGGTAGTTACAGGAAGGTGAAGTTTGACCGACCGCACACGAGTTGGTATCCGAAAAGGGTTCCATGAGAATGGGCCCTGCGGTCGGTCTCCGTTCGGCAGTTAAAACAGACATTTATAACTGCCATCCATACTTTAATTCACCTAGATAGTGATTCCCGCATTCGGTACTTTGTTACTACCGAATGGGGATTCGTTATGTCTCTCCGTTCGGCAGTTACGGAGCTCTGGAGGTCTCAGCGGTGTTTGGTTGTTTGAGTGTCCGATTTGAGTTCCAGACACTCGACGACCAAACACCGCTGAGATTTTCATGCGTAAGATGGCCGCCGCCACGTGTACGCATGCCGAATGGCGGCCACCCAGATACAATGGTAATGAGCCGGTTAACTTGCGGTTTTGGAAAGAATGTGAACCTTAATTGCTGGCACACTTCTCTCCGGGGTGGTCCCTCTATTCGGTAGTTTCCATAAGCAATTAGTACGGATGGAAACTACCGAATAACACACAATTCACACTTTAAATAGACGAATAGCAATTCAACACAGGCAAAATTATAACGAATATAGTCACACAGGCATTTTGCAGGACAGGCTTACTGCGTTCCGCTACACTGCTCCCCCTTGCCCACAAGCCGGCATACACAGTCTGATCCCACACGGATCGGCTTGGGGATGACCGGGGTGCTCACGGATCATTTCTCCAGCTCAGTTTGTCGTGACAACCCGTCGGCGTTTCCATTTTGCTTACCCGGTCGGTATTGAATGTTAAAGTCAAAGGGCTGCAGCGCCAAACTCCAGCGCAGCAGCCTGGCATTGTCCCCAGCCACCCGGTTCAGCCAGACTAAGCAAAGAAAAAGCCTGTCCATACAAATAGGGTTGCAATTTCTTCAAGGCCCACACCACAGCCAGGCATTCCTTCTCGATGGCGGCGTAGCTTACTTCCCGGGGTAAAAGTTTGCGACTGATGTAAGCCACTGGATGTTCTCCGCCATCGGCCCCGATTTGGCTTAGTACTGCCCCCAATCCAAACATAGAAGCGTCTGTGTGAACAAGAAAACGTTTAGTTGGATTGGGAGCGGCCAAGACAGGGGCATTAACAAGTGCATCTTTCAAGTGTTGGAATGCCTGCTCACACTCCGGGGTCCAGGTTACTTGGCGGGGAAGGTTTTTACGTGTTAGGTCAGTGAGGGGTTTGGCCAGGGCACTATAATTGGGCACAAACTTCCGGTAATACCCTGCTGTCCCTAGGAAGGCTAACACCTGGGTTTTATTTTTCGGGGTAGGCCACTGTGCTACCGCCTCTACTTTGGCTGGTTCCGGCTTTTGCTTACCACAACCCACTCTGTGGCCCAGGTACTGTACCTCGGCCATCCCAATGCTACATTTCGCTGGTTTTAGGGTCAAACCAGCCTCCCTGATCCTGTCTAGAACCGCTCCTATATGGGCCAAGTGTTCCTGCCAGGTATCGCTAAATATGGCAATATCATCGAGATATGCGCAGGTATAGTCTTGGAACCCGTCTAGGAGGCGGTCCACCATCCGCTGGAAGGTAGCCGGCGCGTTTTTCATCCCAAACGGCATGACCTTAAATTGGTACAGGCCGAATGGGGTGACAAAGGCGGACTTAGGGATGGCGTCCGGGGCCAAGGGAATCTGCCAATACCCTTTACACAAATCAATAGTGGTAAGGTATTGACCCCTGGCCATCCGGTCCAGTAACTCATCTATCCTAGGCATCGGGTATGCGTCGGATACTGTCTTTTCATTCAATCTCCTGTAGTCCACGCAAAAGCGGGTCGTGCCGTCCCGCTTTGGTACGAGGACCACTGGAGAGGCCCAGGGGCTATCTGAGGGCTCAATTACTCCTAACTGTATCATCTCCTCAATCTCTTTGCGCATATTCTCCCGTACCGCTTCAGGGATGCGGTACGGGGTCTGGCGCATGGGAAGTTGACCAGGGGTTTCTACTCGGTGGGTAGCCAGAGGGGTGTATACAGGTACATTAGCAAAGGTCTCCTGCTTTTCTTGCAGTAGTTGTTGTACCTCGATACGCTCCTGTGGGCTCAACCGATCCCCCAATACAACTGCTCCTAAATCCCCAGCCAGCTGTCCGTCCTCTAACAGATCGGGGAGGGGTAGGCTGTCGCCTTCTTCAGAGGTGGGGGCGCAGATAGCTGTCACCTCCTCTGAACGTTCCTGGTAAGGTTTCAGCATGTTCACATGGATCATGCGTCGCCCCCCATTCCCTGCGCAGTGGCCAATTATATAAGTGGTGTCACATCGTTGTTCTACCACTCTATAAGGGCCTTACCAGGCGGCCTGTAGCTTATCGTGTCGGACAGGTTTTAAAATTAAAACTTTCTGCCCGACCTGAAAGCTGCGGTCCCTGGCGCCTCTATCGTACCAGGTGCGCTGACGCGTCTGAGCTGCCTGTAGGTTTTCCTTTACCGTCTTTGTGAGTGCTTCCAGGCGATCTCGGAGGGCCAACACATAGGGTACAATAGGGGTGCCGTCAGCGCTACGGTCTCCCTCCCAGTGTTCTCTAATCAAGTCCAGGGGTCCCCTTACTCTCCTCCCGAATAGCAGTTCAAAGGGGGAAAATCCCGTAGATTCCTGCGGCACCTCCCGGTAAGCAAACAGTAAGTGCGGCAGGAATTTTTCCCAGTCTCTGTGAGTCTCTGCGAAGGTTCGGAGCATCTGTTTTAAGGTGCCATTGAACCGTTCGCAGAGCCCATTAGTCTGGGGGTGGTACGGAGCACTGATTATGGGCTTAATTTTACAGAACTTCCAGAGTTGTTGGGTGACCTCTGCCGTGAACTGAGTGCCCTGATCCGAGATGATCTCCCTGGGTAACCCCATCCGGGAGAAAATCTGCATCAGCGCCTCAGCCACCGTCTCTGCATGTATATTAGTTAAGGCTACTGCCTCGGGGTAGCGAGTGGCGTAGTCCACTACGGTCAAAATGTACCGTTTGCCCGATGGGCTAGGCTTCCGGAAGGGGCCTACAATATCTACGGCAACCCTATGAAAGGGTTCCTCAATTATGGGTAGGGGGTGCAGCTTCGCCTTACGCTTATCCCCCCTCTTTCCCACCCTCTGGCATGTATCACAGGTATTACAATACCTGCGCACCTCCTGGCTAATCCCTGGCCAGAAGAAACTTTGGGTCAGCCAATATCTGGTACGGCTGACCCCCAAATGTCCGGATAGCGGAATATCGTGTGCTATCCGGAGTAATTCGGTTCGGTACCTCTGAGGTACCACCAGCTGTCTGGTAGCAATGGGGTCTGATCCAGCTATCTGTTTACTCGTTTCCCGGTATAATAACTGTCGGTCCCATACAAATCTTTCCCCCTCCGCCCCCGGTTGGATAGAGGTGACCTTGTCTCGGTATACCTGTAAGGTAGGGTCAGTGATCACCTCAGCTACAAACTCGTCAGGAGGGGCCCAAGGGATACAGTCTAGGGAAGGGGAGGAATCTCTTACCTGGACCTCCGGCAGTGCGTTGTTGTGTTGGGTGCGGGCCTGTTGCCTGGTGACTACTGGGTGTGCTTCCTCAGTAGTTTGTGGTTCAAATGCGGAGGTGAGTTTGCCCAGATCATTCCCTAGGACCACCTCAGCAGGTAATTGCGGCATTAGTCCCACTTCCACATTCCCGAACCCCGCACCCCAATGCAAGTGTACCCTGGCTGTGTCTAGCCAATACACGGCTCCCCCTGCAACCCTGACAGCCACAGTCTTATTCAGTTTGGCTTTGTCAGAAACCAAATGACTTTGCACCAGGGTGATGGTGGCTCCCGAGTCTCTGAGCCACTGCATAGGCTTCCCTTCCAGATACACGGTCTGCCTATGGTGCTGTCGATTATCTGCCTGTGCTTGTAAGGGGTTGGCCTCATGTAGCACTTCCCACTGTTCCACAGTCGTGACTGGAACGGCAGAGCTGTAGGGAAGTGGTACCTCGTCCTGGTAGTGATGCGCTGCTGCTCTCTGTGGTGGTGGTGGAGGTCCTGGTCGGATCCAGGTGGTGCGGTCTCTAGACTGCGGACAATCTCGTTGGAAATGTCCCCACTTCTGGCATCAGTGGCATCTCACAGAAGCAGGGGTGTGGTATCTCTGCTGCGCTGCTGCTGGTGCTGGTGGAGGAAGTTGTCTTGGTGGGGGTTGAGGGTTAGGAGAGAAGGAATTCCCCCCTAGTGGCCGCATGGCGGGTTTGGTACTCACTGCCTTGGTTTGTCTGCGAGCGTCCATAAAATCATCTGCCTTTTTGGCAGCCTCTGTGAGGGTGGTGGGGTTACGATCCCTCACCCATTCCTGTAGTTCTGAGGATATCCCCTCATAAAACTGCTCCAACAGCAGCATTTGTAACAAGTCCTCCATGGACCGTGCTTTACTCGACTGCATCCACCCAAGAGCTGCCCTTTCTAGTCGGCAAGCCCACTCTGCGTGCGAATCTTTGTCCGCCTTTTTCAATTCCCTGAAGCGCCTCCGGTATGCCTCTGGTGTTATTGCATACCGGGCCAGGATAATCTCTTTTACCCGGCTATAGTTCCTAATTTCAACATCAGGTACAGTGCGGTAGGCTTCAGCTGCCCTTCCTGACAGCCGTCCTGCTAATATGGGTACCCACTCTTCCCTTGGTATGTTATGCAGCGTACATAGTCTCTCAAAGTCTTGGAGGAAGGCATCTATATCCTCCTCTGCTTCCACATACGTTTTAAAAGCTTGATAGGGAATTTTGGGCTTACCCTCTTGTGTCACAGCTCCTGCTGCACTTCTTTCCGGTGTTTGTGGTCTCCTGTTTCTCATCACAAACTCTTGCACCTCTGTCATTGTTTTAGAGATGATCTCTGTTGGTGGGTTTTCCCCATAAAAGGCCAGTCTGAATTGTAAATGCCTTTGGAACTCCTCCTGTTCTGTTTCAGGTCTTTGTTCCGTGGCCTGGACATCTTCTGCTCTGTACTCTGCCATTACTTCGGTGATAAGCGTTGCTTTGGATTTGCTGCTGGCAGAAACACCTTTCGCTTCCAGAAGGTCTTTCAATGTGGTTCTCTTTAGCGTAGAAAGGTCAATCTCCATTAATCCTTGTTCCTCTGTGAGTCTGGATCCCAGTGCTGCCAACCAATGTAGCGGAGAGCTGATTTCTCACAGCTATTCTCCACTTTAGATCCAAGGAAGGCTCAGGAACAAGTCATTAGTAAATCCACAGCAGAGTTTCCAACAGGTAAAAAGGTACAGCAATATCCCCACAGCACTCCCAATAACTGGACGACACACAGTTTCAGGAGTAGAACTGACAATCGTTTATTCCAAGGTTTCTTATAAAGCCTGCTCCCATGCAAGGGAGGGAACTACAGTAATTATGACAGTAACCAATGCAGTGCTTGTTACCTCCCACACATCTCCTCCCCTCAGAGTGAGTCATAATCCCCTTAACTTGTACAGTACTTTACCCCAAACTTAGATGTACCCCTAAACCATCACATATCCTTAATATTAGGGTACCCCTGATCTGGGTGAATATAATATCCAAAATTCACCCAGATCGGACCAGTGGTTCGGTAGTTACAGGAAGGTGAAGTTTGACCGACCGCACACGAGTTGGTATCCGAAAAGGGTTCCATGAGAATGGGCCCTGCGGTCGGTCTCCGTTCGGCAGTTAAAACAGACATTTATAACTGCCATCCATACTTTAATTCACCTAGATAGTGATTCCCGCATTCGGTACTTTGTTACTACCGAATGGGGATTCGTTATGTCTCTCCGTTCGGCAGTTACGGAGCTCTGGAGGTCTCAGCGGTGTTTGGTTGTTTGAGTGTCCGATTTGAGTTCCAGACACTCGACGACCAAACACCGCTGAGATTTTCATGCGTAAGATGGCCGCCGCCACGTGTACGCATGCCGAATGGCGGCCACCCAGATACAATGTTAATGAGCCGGTTAACTTGCGGTTTTGGAAAGAATGTGAACCTTAATTGCTGGCACACTTCTCTCCGGGGTGGTCCCTCTATTCGGTAGTTTCCATAAGCAATTAGTACGGATGGAAACTACCGAATAACACACAATTCACACTTTAAATAGACGAATAGCAATTCAACACAGGCAAAATTATAACGAATATAGTCACACAGGCATTTTGCAGGACAGGCTTACTGCGTTCCGCTACAGTGTGACTGTTCTCACTGTTCTCAGGGCTGGCCTTAGCTGTTCAGGCGCCCTGTGGGGGCCAACGCTGAGGTTCTCCCCGTCACCTAAAAATTACAAAAAAAGGAAAACCTCTTTCAAACAAATATTTAGTTTTAATTGGAGATAATTTTTTGTGCATGTGCAAACAAGTACAATAACAAATAACTGGATAGACTGGTAACAATAATGTACATTAAATATAGAAAAACACAGCTAACAGTGCAATCTTTGTAACAAATACCTTTTTCTAAATATAGATGAATTATGTGCAAGTGCAATAATAACTGGTAACAATAATATACATCTTCTGACCAGATTAATCTGAAGCTCAAAATACAACTTTACGTGCTTTTGTCTTTGCAAACTCATCAATCAAGTTGTTCATGTCCAATGTCTTTAATACATCACTTTTAACCCCTTAACCCTTTAAAACCAGATGGCGTACTATTACGCCCTATTCTAAGCGGCTCTAAACGCTGCAGGGCGTAATAGTACGCCCTCCGCTTTTTTTTTTTTTACTTACCCAGCCGCCGGCGATCGCGGTTGGGGGGACTCCCAGGGAGTCCCCCGCAGCAGAACCTTCCTCCTGCAGCCCCCGAGGCCAAGTAAGAGTGAGGTCCTTGCGAGGACCTCACAATCACATGGCCGGATTAGCTGCCTCATGCATTGCCAGCAGGCGGACTGCCTATAATGAGAGGCAGTCCCCCTGCTGGCTGGAAATGAAATAAAATAAAAATAAGTGTAAAAAAAATAATTATATACTTAGATTATATATATATATATATATATATATATATATATATATATATATATATATATTTATATATATGATCTAAGTGTGTGTGTGTGTGTGTGTGTATATATTTGTGTTAAGGGCTCATGATAGTACGGAAGATAAAAACACTGATAGGTGTGGGATGGTATTAAAAGAGCAAGTCGGTTGTGGTGTGCCGGATTCGACGATGAGGTAGGCCTGTAAATAAAGAGGGCAAAAGTAGAAAATCAAATTTATTACGAAACGAGCAATATACATACTTTAACCAGACATTTCTTGAAAGGCATTTCTAACTTCTTGTACCGGGTTAGGTATGCATCTAGAGTATGCAGAAGACTTCCAGCGCCCCAGTGACTTGATAACATGTGCTGGAATGTTTGCACTAGACGCTGTGGTGGCTGCTCCTATGCGGAAGGAGTGGCTAGAATAGTTAGTAGATTTTAGGCCTAGTTGTGTAAGTAATGACCTGACGTGTGTCATGAAGGTGGTGGTAGTGAGTACCGAACCTTGTAGACAGAAAAGTGGTTGAGATGGTGATGCTTTAAGAAGCTGGGTATATGTGTCCAGTAATGTGACGGGGCACCACTCGTTGTGGGTAGGATAGTATCTGACCTCTACCGGAGGTGCGTGTTGATTGGTTTTGGAGTGATGCAGAGCCAAGATATAGTAATCCATGTGTTTTGTTAAGTGTGAATGAAGCAGAATGTGAGTGGACTGGGTTGTGTTGATGGTGGTAAATTCTCTTGGTCTTAAAAACCCATAAAAAGCCACATATATGGCGGTTTTAATAACAAGGTTTGTGTTGTTGGCAAAGGGTTTTAAATCTAGTAGTTTGGGTAGATCTTTGAAAATATTTTTATGGGTAGCCTTTGCAAAACCCAACAAGGATGTTATAATGAAAGGTTGTGCGATGTTGTGTGATGACAGAAATCTTTTAAATAGAAGGAAAGCCCTGTCATAGGTTTTCCGGGTATTGGAGGATAGCGCTAATTGTGACAATGTCCTGCTATGTTGCATGATAGCGTCTAGTCCATTACTAGCTGGTGGAAAGGTGGAGTGGTCGTGGCTGTGCGTGCAGCTGACGGACGTATTTGTCGAAAAGCCTGTAAATTGAAACGAGACAAATGGTCAGCCGCCGTGTTGCATACACCTGGGACATGCACACAAAACAAGAAGAAAATGTGACACGCAGCCAGCCAGGTGAGTTTCCTCAAGAACCTCATAATGGTCAGTGATTTGGATCGAACTTTGTTTATGATGTGGCATGTTGCTTGGTTGTCTGAGTAGCAACGTACTGATGAGCCTGCCCATAGATGCCCCCATGTCACGGCAGCTGCCACAATGGGATATATCTCAAATAGAGCTGAGGTAGTGGAAAAATTCTCCAGGTCCTGAACCTCTGGAGGCCAACTACCCCAAAGCCATTCATTCCTGTAAATTGCTGCAAAACCTGTGGTAGACACCGCGTCTGACCAGATGGTAGGTGAGGAGTCAGACAATTTAGGGAGGAACATGCTTTTCCCATTCCAGGTGGTTAAAAAGTTTCTCCACATAAGTAGGTCTGCCGTGGCCTGGTTATCCAGGGGTAACCTGTGTGCATCATTGCTAAACAGTGGGAACATGTATAGGAGTCGTGAGATGAAAGCCCGGCCTTGAGGTATAATGCGCATGGCAAAATTCAGTGACCCAAGTAGAGATTGCAATCCTTTGCGGTTGCAAGTACCGAGGTGTAAGTAGAGGTTGATGTTGTCTATCTTGGTGCGTGGCAGGCTGGCTTGCATGTTGGCTGAGTCTAGTATGATTCCTAGAAAGGTGATGACTGTATCTGGTCCTTCAGTTTTGGTGGGGGAAACTGGAACGCCCATCTGTTTAAAAAGACTGATGGTTTCTATGAGGCTACTGGGAGGGGAAATATTCTCTTCGATCAGTAAGAAATCATCCAGGTAGTGTATAACTGTAGGGCATCTGGGTACATTTAACAATAACCAGCATAGTGTTTCGGCGAATACGTCGAAAATGGCCGGACTACTTTTCGAACCAAACGTTAAGCATGAGAAAAAGTAGTAGTTCCCGGCCCACTTAATTCCATGCAGGTGCCATAGTGTAGGGTGGATAGGCAATAATTTGAAAGCATTTGTTATGTCAGTCTTGCTGAGCCGTGCTCCGACCCCTGCCTGCATGATAGCCGTAATGGCGGGATCTATGGTGGAGTATTGAAGAGAAAATTCCTCAGAGGGGATAAGGGAGTTCAGACTAGGTGTGGCCGAGGTGTGAAGAGCGGACAGATCGATGATAAGTCTTTGTTTGTGGGAAGATTTCCCCGTGACAATACCAATGGGATTTGTCCTCCATGTGGTAAAAGGAGGGGACTGAAAGGGTCCTAATAAGAAGCCCTCTGCCACTTCTTTGGCTATAAGTGCGCTGACCGCTGTAGGGTTTTGTTGTGCATATTGTAAATTAGGGCATTTAAGGATTCCTGAAGGCATGTGTATGAGACCAGTATGGAATCCTTGTGATAGACCAGTGATGATGAAGTCTACCAAATGTCTAGATGGATGTTGTGACAGTAATGCCGTGAGTACAGAAATATTTATCTCAGTTAAGTATTGTTTAGGGTACATTTTATTCGGACACATAGTTTTCGCATGTGCCCTAAAACATTTTGAACATATATGCAGTAACCGACATCCACTGTAATTACATGCACCGACATTGAAATTATTACATATTTGGGATTTCCCCAAAAACTTGATAGGACGACCCAGTTTATCTTTGGGCGTTTTCTCTGCTGAACCAGCGGAACCAGTGCCCTGTGAGGTAGTAGGTTCGTTTGCAGTGGTAGGACAAAAATTGGCAGTATGGGCCATGGAGGAGCAGTATGCACAGGCCGGTGCTCTCATACCTGCAAAGTGTCTGCAGAAAATGACCGTATCAATCTTGCTCCAGTTGGACCTTGTCCCGTACTGTGAGAAGGCGCCAGACACTTTGGCAGAAAAGGATCTATGGTAGTCATAGAAAGCTGACCCACCATATTTGTTGCCCAGGTCCACCAGCCTGTGCATATATAAGTCAAACTCCTCACGTCTGTGGGGACATACCGTACAAATCACATCACGATAAATGCCAAAAGCTAAAACAAATTCTGGAATAGTAAGCTTCCTATTTAATCGTGCATCGCTAGATTTTACCACCACAGAAATATCGTCATAAGCGTATGTCTTATGTTCCACTATATCCTGGGAGGCAATTAGTAGTGAGGCCAGATTGACATCTTTACCTTCCAGGATATCTTTTTTGAGGTGTTCGGGTATCATGTGGGCAGGGTGAACCTCTTGGTCATCCGAGGTGATGGCTGGAGAGACTGATTGCAACTCAACCACTGCTGTGGGGATTGCCGTGGCCGTTCCAGCCATGGTGAGGCTGTAGTGACCGATTCAAGTGTCTCCAGCCTAGAATTGACCTTGCTCATAGATGCCATGAGGGATGTGAGCATGTCATATATGTCTCCTGGGTTAGACTGGCTAGATCCCTCCCCCGCGTCCCTGTTATCGGTTGAGGTGTGCAGTCCTTTGGTTTTTATTTTTATTTTTATTTTTGATACACAATCAATATTAGTGTTGGGGGCCCCACACTGTGTATCTTTGAACTTTGGTCTGGACATATATTTTTATGGTAACATTAAACTTTTTTTTTTTTTTTTTTATTGTATTCATGTTTGATTAATTTTATTGTTTATATATGTATAAATAAATACTTTGTGTATATTTACATTTTGTATTCAACAGCTGCTGCTTTGGAGTATAATTTCTAGTGGTCATATTTTGATTTGGAGCGCTCACATACCATTGTTGGTTTATATTTTATTTAGTTGTTTAGTCGCTCCTCTGTATGTGACGCAGCCCTTTTATTATTTAATTTTTCCTTCTTGCACAGGGTTATTGTGTACTCCAATTCAGTTTCTTTTAGAGTTTTTTGTATTGGTGATATTTATTTCTGAGAGCGCAACTTAGATCTGAATTGGAGATAATTTACACTTGCAATTTGTATAGTTTTAGATCTTAAACGTTATTTTGGATTAATACCCCCTTTTTTGAAGATGCCTCTAGTAAGCCTTACTGAAAGGGCTAATAGAAGGTTAAATCTACTTACTGATAAGGAGGATAATTCCTCACCATATGAGGCAGAATCCTCAATAAAAACCCTCTTTTCTGAGCTTGAGAAACATTTGAAAACTGAAATGAGGGATTGGTGGGATCGGGCATTGCTGGAAAAATATCTAGAGCAGAAACTTATCCCTAGGGGTTTAAGGTTTGATAAGAGACCATTCTTCTCTGATCACACACAATTAGAGAATGAATGGCTGAAAGCTCTAGATAACTGTTCAGTTATACTGATGCAAATTCTGGTTAGATATAGACAGTATAGACTAAAAAGAACAGAAACTGAGATAGAGTCAATCCATTCTAAGATAAATACTATGGATAATTCTGATCTTGTAACAGAATTGGATAATAACGTTAATAATAGGATGACCAAATTTGAGAAAGAGATAGTTACTAAAAAGAACTCAAAATTCCTTAGAGATAAAAAAGATTATGAGGGTGGCCTCATTAGAAATTGGCAGAGGAAGGTTCAAAGGAAGAATAGGGACACTACCACTGTAATATCAGGGAATAAGTTTGAGATCCATGATTCCCGCTCCTCCTACCAGTATAACAGAAAAAGAAATATGAATCCTGGGAATCCTTCATGTGAATCCTACAGTAAGACTACTGGACATGGTCGCAATACTTATGCAGAAATAGCGAGATCTAAGCCCTATAACCAGATGAATCAGAATTATACCCCAAGAAACGGTTACAATCGAGATGAGAGGGATACTCGCTACACCCTGAAGAAGCTATGTAACAATACATGGAGAAGACAAGATAACCCTAATCATATTCCTCTCTCAGAATCCAGGGACCTCCTTACCAAAAGATCTACCAATGATTCAGATGTTAACAGAGGCCCCAATGAATTGGGAGCACGTCCCAAACCACCATGGTCCTACAATCAAGGCTCTTCAAGAGATGCCCATTTTTTAGGGGAAGGTCCATCAGATATTCCCAAGACCTTTCCGTTATTTTCCAAGAGGGGAGGCAGGAAAAGAGATACAAACACAGGGGAACAAGAGGAAAGGGAGATGAACCCCAACAAAGTGAGGTGCCTCCCTTAGTGGGAATCTTTAATTTGTCTACTCATATATTGAAAACCTCAGAGATCGCCCTGCTGAATAAAGGTTTGAACTTTGCCCCCCTCAGGAATCCTAATATTTTGGATCTATTCAGGGATCTCAATCAATTCATTAGGAAATTGGCCCTTACCAGGTCTTTCAATATTAAGGAGGCAAATAGCATAAATGAATGTCCTGGATTTCTAAATGACACACAAGACAGAATTATACTCAAGAATCTGATAGGTCTCCTCAATGAACAAACAGAGTCTGGGATCACAATTGATGCCTTGGAGGTTGTAGACGCCAGCATAACCACAGGCCTCAAACCACCTTCTACTTATTATCCTGTAGCAGATAAAGGAGGATTTCTACCTATCTTCTACGAACTGGTACTGAAGGACTTTAGATCCTTAGTCACCAGTCTAAATGTTAAACAAAGAAATCGAAGGTTAGAATATAACCTCACAAATTTGGAAATGGCAGCATTGAAAGACCTTAAGAAAAATTCTAACATCGTTATCAAGGGGGCGGATAAGGGAGGAGGGATTGTCCTACTTGATAGGGAGGATTACCTCAAGGAAGCACATCGGATTCTGGAAGATTTGAACTATTATAAAACCCTCACATTTAATCCCACAACTCAATTCACCAGGGACCTTAAAACCTGGGTGAACAAGATGTTTGATATAGGGGTTATTGACAAATCAGAAAAAGGTTTTCTTCTTTCCAGTGGAGGCAATACACCCATATTTTACTTCCTCCCGAAGATCCATAAGTCCCTTACTAACCCACCCGGTAGACCTATCATTTCATTGATTGGCTCTCTTACAGCACCCTTGTCGAAATAGGTAGACATTCATTTTCAGAAAATTATGATTAACCTTCCCTCATATATTAAGGACACGGGACACGTACTATCATCGATGCAAGAGATTACCTGGCAGGAGAATTATTGTTGGTTGACTGTGGATGTGGCAGCCCTTTATTCAAACATTGACCACAATTTGGCTCAACACTTTCTCTTGGAAGATCCCCTCCTCCCTCCTTGCCAAGTGGAAGCAATTCTGGAAAGCATATTTTTTATTCTAACCCATAATTATTTTTGTTTCAATGGGCAATTTTACCTACAAGTAAAAGGTACAGCAATGGGGGCTATTTTTGCCCCAGCATATGCAAATATCTTTATGGGCCTTTGGGAATCCATTCATGTACTAAACCATCCTGTATGGAGAGAACACCTTATATTTTATAAAAGATTCATCGACGACATCTTGATTATTTGGAAAGGTGATCTTGGTGATACTGACAACTTTGTCCAATATCTCAACAACAACGAATGGGGACTATCTTTTACAAGCAATAAAAATTAGACAACTATTGAGTTCCTGGTTTTGGTTTTATGGGGGAAACCTGGACAAGTTCTTACTAAAACCTTCAAGAAACCGGTTGACGTCAACGGCTTTCTACATTCAACGAGTGGTCATCATCCAACATGGATTAGTAACATCCCGTTTGGCCAGTTCATTAGATTACGTCGCAATTGTTCTCTTCTAGAGGACTTTGAGGAAGAGTCTTTGGAATTATGTCAACGCTTCTTGGATAAAGAGTATGATCCGAGCATCATCTATCAGGCATACCAAAAGGCTAGAAACATCCCTAGAAGCTCGCTCATAGATCCCTACATTGGTCAAGAGTCTTCAGTTACACCATCTCGGTTATCGGTCAAACATAGGGAAGTGTTATCCTTTTTGGAAAATTCAACTCCTAAAAGAAGACCTAATTCCCGGAACAAATTCAATATCAGCACCAGGGATGTTTCTCTCAATAAAGGTCCCATATTCACCACTACTTTTAATAGGGCATGTGACCAGATTATCTCTATTTTATGCAAACATTGGTCCATTTTATTATTGGATCCTTGGTTGAAATTCAGTATTGCTGGGTCTCCCAGAATAACCTTCAGGAAAAATAGAAATGTAAAGAATCTGTTGGCTCCATCTAAACTTGCCTTAGTAGAATCCCATAACACATTGGTACTCTCTGGTGTAGGGAACTTCAAATGTGGCTTGACGCGATGTTTGACATGCCAGTATATATGCCATGGAAGTTCTGATTTTTTTGTCCTCCTCGAATAATGAGATCTTCCAAGTAGCTTCAAGGATTACCTGTAACACCCCATACGTCGTCTATTTACTGAAGTGTTCGTGTGGACTACTTTATGTTGGCCAGACCTCTAGGTCATTGAAAACCAGGTTTAGAGAACACAGGCTAGCGATTATCAACCAGGATAGGAAATCCCCGGTAGCTAGACATTTCCAGATAGCCCATGAGAGTAACCCTTTACACATATCAGTTATGGGTATTGAACACATCCCAGAGAAGACTTTCAATAGAAAAGCAGCCCTTATTGTAGCTGAGACTAGGTGGATTTTCCGACTAAATACACTTAACCCTTATGGGTTGAATGAGGAATTGGAGCATATCACCTAAATTTCCCCCCTTGCTTTGTTTATTTCTAACTTTATTCGTTCATGGTTTTGTTTTAGTAGTGGGGAGTATATCATAAGGGATATGAGGGTTAATTAATATATTTCCAGCCATATGACCCTATCCCTCTCGGCTCTGTTTAATTATAACCTGTTCATTTGGACAATTCACCCATTGTTCAATTTATATGATTGTACGATATGAAATTTTCCATAAAAAAGTTTTTGCATATGTTACATATTGATCATATACAAGATGTATGTTTACTTGTGTTTCTTTATTTATGCAATTTTTAGTGATTGGGATCATTATTATTAATTTTTCTATTTTTATTTTCTGCACGTATATCTGTTTTATATATTGCTTTTGAGAAGTTCTAATCTATAAAGTATAAGTAATGAAGTTCTTTATTCACACACAAAAAACCTCTGTGTTTTGGTTGATGTGAAAGGATATATACATGTATGTATTTATGTATATACATGTGTGTATACATATAGAAACATAGAGAACCATAGCATATAAGTATTCTTAAAATATGAAAAAGATAAGAGACACATGTAAAAAGTGGCTTTGTTGCATGCAGCCTTGATTCCACATGTTTTACCTGTCAATATTGTCATTAAATAGAGAGAGTGATATCACTTATTAGCTAATGGTTATTAATACCATATCTTGCATTACAAGATGCTTTATGATTTACAATTATTAATATTATTTTGATGTTTATATTGCAGTCTGTGTTTATTTTACTTTTTAAAATGCACACCTTAGGCGATCCGCCCTCTATCAATTTACTTTTAATCTTTATTATTTCTTAATTGAATGACCACTCCTTTAGATGCAGGGTATATATACCCAGTTTGTGGACAGCAGATCTTTGTCTTGAGAAAGTCCTCTAAAGGGGACGAAACGCGTAGATGATCTGTTTTCCGTCTCCTCTGATTTTCAACCCGGCTTTATTTACGGTCCGGGAGGGATTTTTGGCAGCTGTTGAATTCGGACCTACACATTCTATCTCGTGGTAGGGAGTCGGCGTGCTCCCCTTACCTTACACGAAGGTCAGGTGAATAGGGTAAGTGGCTCTGACTTACTCCCTAGGTTTGCAACTCTGGGAGATTATTCACAGCGGCACCCTCTACCCTAACCTAGTTGTTTGGCGGGTTTAAGAGCTCCCTCCCCCAGGCATATATGTGTTTGGGGTCTGATATTCATTTTTTGATGTTCTACATTTTTTAATTTTTAATTTTGATGTGCACAGTCCTTTGGTTTTTATTTTTATTTTTATTTTTGATACACTATCAATATTAGTGTTGGGGGCCCCACACTGTGTATCTTTGAACTTTGGTCTGGACATATATTTTTGTGGTAACATTAAACTATTTTTTTTATTGTATTCATGTTTGATTAATTTTATTGTTTATATATGTATAAATAAATACTTTGTGTATATTTACATTTTTTATTCAACAGCTGCTGCTTTGGAGTATAATTTCTAGTGGTCATATTTTGATTTGGAGCGCTCACATACCATTGTTGGTTTATATTTTATTTAGTTGTTTAGTCGCTCCTCTGTATGTGACGCAGCCCTTTTATTATTTAATTTTTCCTTCTTGCACAGGGTTATTGTGTACTCCAATTCAGTTTCTTTTAGAGTTTTTTGTATTGGTGTGCAGTAACTTGTAAAGTTCTGCTTTCCTTGCTGTTGCCGGAAAAGGGATTTGTCGTCTCCTGAGTTCGCTAGTGATGCGAGGGATAGTCCACGACCTGAAAGATGCTGGGCTAGCCATATCCTCCTCCTGTGATGGGGTGTTTGCTCTGGCCAGAGTACTCGGGATAGAGAAATCCTCTAATGAAATAGCGTCCCACTATTTCCCGCCGTTCGGGCCTAAAAACGTGGGGGTAGGCTCCCTCTAAACTTACTCGTACTAATAAATGCACGTTTAAACGAATTCAGCGCTCGCACCTAAACAGACGAACGCTCTGCACTTTTTCACCTCGTTTACATATTCGTACGTTATTTACCGATTTAGCTTATGTAAGTATATACACAATATTATTACCGGTATTCTCTTATTACGTTCGGTCACCCAGGACCACTATATTTTGTATGTTTTAAGTACGAACACTATGCTCTAACACATATTCGGTTAGATCTTATTGCAATAGGCTACAGTATGCACTTAGGCCTATTTTAAAAGAATTCTACTAGCTTTTATGTACAGGGAGTGCAGAATTATTAGGCAAGTTGTATTTTTGAGGATTAATTTTATTATTGAACAACAACCATGTTCTCAATGAACCCAAAAAACTCATTAATATCAAAGCTGAATATTTGGAAGTAGTTAGAAGCCTCGCATGCCCTACTATAGGGCTCTAGTCAGGGCCTCACCTGTCACGGCCACACGTTTTGATCTCTCTTTACTGTCACCGAGAGGCCAACATCCCGCCACCACGTCTGTGGCAACTACGTCATAAGCCAAATCATAGGTAGAGCCTCTCACCGCCACTTGGCATTAGCAGGGCCTCACCTACCCAAACATTCAACAGTTAAACTCTTCGCTTCGCCATCTAGCATTACAGTCCAGTTCTTCCATTTACTCCACCCCCCACAAACCCCCAACTTTCTTACTCCCTCACTAATATATCTTCACATAATCATTCCTTTTTAGAATGTCCCAAGAACCAATGCCAACTGAAGAACTGACAGAAGTTATACCGTTCACGCCAACCAGACCCGAGTCTCCAGGCGATTCACTCACCCTTTCAACCCCCACGTCCTTGAGAGCATGGACTATTCCCAAAATTACGGCCGAACTTAGGCTCAGGGGAATCCCCTTTCCGGCCACAGCCAGAAAGGCTGAACTTTATAGGCAAGTCAATAAACAGTATAGTTTAAAAAACATATACCACCGGGGGCGCCACAATCACACACGTGTGAGTATATTTACCAGATAGTAGACACAAATCGTCATGTAAAGAGATAAAAACAATACAGTATATAGTGAAGTATTTAATTACACGAATAAAAGTGATAAAAAGATAAAAAAAAGTACACTCACAAATATATTGGCACAATAGAGACTTATGTCCAGATTGTGCTATAAATGCTTGTCAGCCCCTTCCTGGGCTAAAATCCCCTTTGCAGCATGGATCCGATTGTCCAGATTCAATGATAGTCAGTCTATATTCAGCTGAGCTTCAAGTCTGTACTGTGGTCCAAGAAAGTCTGTGGGGGTGCTGACAGGCTTCAACCGCTCGACGCATTTCGTCTCACTGACTTTTTCAAGAGCTGTTTGTGTTTCCCTTCTTCCGGATTTTAAATCATCTGATTCGCGCGTTCTTCTCGTTACGCACATGCGCACTGCGGCTGGCGTTTCCGTACACGTTGCCGCGCATGCGTGTATATCCAGCCTTGGAACGCAAATAACTTTATTGATATTTTGTGCCGGAACACACTTCCGTATTAGACCACCGGGTCTTACGGACTAGTGTAAGTGCACTCAAACGGATTACATATAGAGGGTTGATTCATTCCACATTAACCATTGCAAAATACTAAAAACAATTATCATTTTAAAACATATATATTACGAATGACCCATCCATTATTATACATCTGTGGTAAAAATGACACTTAAAATTACATTTAAAAATACCAATCACAAATTAAAAATCATATAGATTACAAGAGATGGAACATTTCTATCAAGAAAAAAAGGGACAATGATACATAATTGTATAGTGAATTTTACCTATACATATAGGACAAATTAAAGAATCATTATAGAATCATTATAAAATGTAGTCATCTTTATTCTATTCTTTAGGAGGTATGGCGAGAGCACCATCGGATCCTTATAAAATCTTCAAAGTATAAAAATACTAAAAAGTTGCTAAAAAATACTAAAAACTGAGTGGATCTACAGACTTAAAACAACTTCTCCTAAAGGGTTAAATGTAGATCTGGATGTACTAGTTTTTATGGATTGATTGAAATTGTGGTAGCATAATAATTTAATAATTTAATAATTCGTGTTTGTGACTAAGTGGCTACTAAAAAAGACTGAACATACCCCATTTGCAATACCTTGGGTTGTCTACTATTGCAAATGGTATGCCATCATAGGGGTAATTTTCATTCTTGGGCTACCATAGGGTCTCAAAGGCAACGTAACCAATCTGGCAAATTTTAACTTGACAAAAATGAAACACAACCCTTATATTTGACGCTGTAACTTTTTAAAACACCATAAAACCTGTACATGAGGGGTACTGTTGTACTCGGGAGACTTCGCTGAACACAAATATTTGTGTTTCAAAACAGTAATCACATCTTGTTGCATGTATGGATGCCTGGATGTACCCGTCCATGGTCCATACCTCTGTGATGGTTGTGTGCGAGTGGCTTCTCTGGAAGCTCAGATTGGAGATCTCGAGAAGCAAATCGCAACTTTGAGGGAGATCGACAATCTTGAGAGGAGTCTGCTGCTGACTGAGCAGAGTTTAGTGGGGACAGGTAGTGGAGAGGGAGGAGATATGACAGATGGGGAACAGGCATGTAGCTGGGTGACAGTGGGGCAAGGAAGCAGGGGGGGAGGGAAGAGGAAAGGGCTAGCTAGTCCTGATTTGGTGTGTGGCGAAACCAGCTTCGCCACTGTGAACTGGAGAGGCCTGGCTGCTAGCCTCCTGCCCTGCGACTACGGCCCATGGACATATTGCTCTATAAACACTATATTTGGGCATGTAATAATTTATATTGCTGCTACTGGCCCTTTAAAATCAGCGATGGACATATTGGGACTTTTGGGACTAATGTCCCTTTAAGACTTTGTAACATATCACAGTAATACTGTCTTAAATATTATGTAGGTATTTATGTGTTCAGTTAAACTGGGGATATGTAGAAATGTGTGTTTTATGTGTTAAATGTATCAGTATGTAATTTTATGTCTTTTACTGTCTTTTTGCAACCATGTGGTTAATGGAGTCTGACTCTAGTCCTAGATAATTGGATTACTTCTCCAATTATCTCCAGGGCAGAAGGGAGGAAGCCGGGATGCATTGTGGGGGATGTTTTACTTCTGTTTGGGTCAGATTGTGCCATGCTGCAAGCTAAGGCCCAAAAGATACTTTTAGTAACTTTTAAACCCCTGGTCGGATCCATGCCATTTTTTAATATGTTGTTCCCCTGAATGGATTGATTGTGGATATGTATTTTTATGTGAATGTGATGTATGGTTTTAAAGTTATGAAAGTTGTGTAAAAGTATATTTTACTCTGTATGCATAATGGGATTATGTGTCACACTAAGGGGAGGGGATGTGTGGGAGGTAACATCTATGTCATTGGTTCTTTTATGCCTCCCCCTGGGTGTGGCCTGTATGTGTGAGTTGGAAATAAAAGCCAGACTGGGTGTCCCAGTCTAGAGTTCTTGCTTAACCCTCAAAGCGATGTGTCGTCTCGGTCTTTGGGGGAATGGGATTGTATGCTGACTGCCAAGAGTGTAAGCCGATGTCTGCTTTTCTTGTTCAGCTGTTCCAGTGTTCGTGTGGTTCCAGTCGGGAGAATGGTGTTTGCAGTAGCTGCCTGTGCATCTGGAAAGGGGATTATCGCCTAAACTGGGTTTTATCCTCTTGTAAGGGAAACGGTCCGTTACAATTGGTGGCAAGCGGCGGGATCGTTCCTACAACCAGAGGGACAGCTACAGACAACACTATTCCTTGGAGTTACAAATTGAGGGCAACGTTAGCACTCGTGCAGCGCCCCTGGCAGCAGAGGTATCCAGCGACTTGGAGCAGACAAGTATGGAAGGCTCTGACGCTGAAGATGATTTTATGGCCAAGGTGAGGCAGCAAGTGGCCCAGTATGGGGGTTATATATCCATGGACACATTCCAGGGGATCTGGAACCAGGTCATGGCTGAGCAAAACTCAAAGATGGACGAAGAGTATGATGAGCAGGAAGAGTGGTACAGCAGCAGAGTAGAGGCTGCATCCGAGGAGGTTAGCCGCCCCCCCCTGAGGCGGCTGGAAGAACCCGAAGTAGGGGTCCTCATAGATTGGTCCTGTGAGGAACCACAACAGGCAGGTGGAGATGGGACCGAGGTCTCTCTACCAGCCCTACAGGGATGCTGGGCAGTCGGCCCAGATCCCCAGCGGCAGTGTATAACCCAGGGAGCTGATGGTGTCGTCCATCCTCCCCAGCGGCAGAGTAAGTCCCAGGGAGCTAAAGGTGTCGTCCTTCCTCCCCAGCGGCAGATTGTATCACAGGGAGCTGAAGGTGTCGTCCTTCCTCCCCAGCGGCAGTGTGTGTCCCAGGGAGATGAAGGTGTCGTCCTTCCTCCCCAGCGGCAGGCTGAGTTACAGGGGGCAGAGGTTGTTGTTCCTGCCCCCCAGCAGAAAAGTGATATGCCAGGAAGGCAGTGTGAAGTAAAGGGAGAGGAGGGCAGTGTCCTCCCTCCCCAGCAGCAGTGTGTGTCTCAGGGAGCAGAAGGTGCAGTCCTTCCTCCCCAGCGGAAGTGTGTACCCCAGGGAGCTGATGGTGTCGTCCTTCCCCCCCAGCAGCAAAGTGATGTGCCAGGAAGGCAGTGTGAAGTGAAGGGAGAGGAGAGCAGCGTCCTCCCTCCCCAGCGGCAGTGTGTACCCCAGGGAGATGAAGGTGTCGTCCTTCCTCCCCAGCAGCAAAGTGATGTGCCAGGAAGGCAGTGTGAAGCGAAGGGAGAGGAGAGCAGCTTCCTCCCTCCCCAGCGGCAGTGTGTACCCCAGGGAGATGAAGGTGTCATCCTTCCTCCCCAGCGGCAGTGGGTACCCCAGGGAGCAGAAGGTGCCATCCTTCCTCCCCAGTGGCAGTGGGTACCCCAGGGAGCAGAAGGTGCCATCCTTTCTCCCCAGCGGCAGTTTGCCATCCAGAGAGAGGAGCTTGTTACACCCTCTCTCCCACGGCAACCTAACCCACCAAGGGGAGCTGTTAAGCCCCACAGCTGTGCAGATGGGACCGTAGTCTCTGCACTTACAGCACAAGGGATAGGGACGGTCGGTCCTGTTCCCCAGCCTCAGTGTGATGTATCCAAAGGGGAGACAGTCGGTCTCCCCCTCCGGCAGTCGAGCTGTGCACCTAAAGGGGAGACAGCCAGTCTCCAGCAACCAGGCGCCCACCAGACTACTCCCGTGGTAGTGCTGGCAACAGGACAGAGTACCGCTGGTCTCTGCCCCCTCAGCAACCCACCAAGGCAGCCTACCCGTCTCCCACCCAGCAGTGGTGAAACACCAGAACTTGGACAAAATCCTTCCTCACCCAGATGTAGTAACCGGTTAGTGTGGGTGGGCTGCTCTGTTATTTCTGTTTCGTGGGTGGGTTGCTGGACTAACCAGGGCACTGACCGGCAGAAAGTCAGGTACCCTGTTAGTCTAATTGGCAAAGGGGAGAAATGTGGCGAAACCAGCTTCGCCACTGTGAACTGGAGAGGCCTGGCTGCTAGCCTCCTGCCCTGCGACTACGGCCCATGGACATATTGCTCTATAAACACTATATTTGGGCATGTAATAATTTATATTGCTGCTACTGGCCCTTTAAAATCAGCGATGGACATATTGGGACTTTTGGGACTAATGTCCCTTTAAGACTTTGTAACATATCACAGTAATACTGTCTTAAATATTATGTAGGTATTTATGTGTTCAGTTAAACTGGGGATATGTAGAAATGTGTGTTTTATGTGTTAAATGTATCAGTATGTAATTTTATGTCTTTTACTGTCTTTTTGCAACCATGTGGTTAATGGAGTCTGACTCTAGTCCTAGATAATTGGATTACTTCTCCAATTATCTCCAGGGCAGAAGGGAGGAAGCCGGGATGCATTGTGGGGGATGTTTTACTTCTGTTTGGGTCAGATTGTGCCATGCTGCAAGCTAAGGCCCAAAAGATACTTTTAGTAACTTTTAAACCCCTGGTCGGATCCATGCCATTTTTTAATATGTTGTTCCCCTGAATGGATTGATTGTGGATATGTATTTTTATGTGAATGTGATGTATGGTTTTAAAGTTATGAAAGTTGTGTAAAAGTATATTTTACTCTGTATGCATAATGGGATTATGTGTCACACTAAGGGGAGGGGATGTGTGGGAGGTAACATCTATGTCATTGGTTCTTTTATGCCTCCCCCTGGGTGTGGCCTGTATGTGTGAGTTGGAAATAAAAGCCAGACTGGGTGTCCCAGTCTAGAGTTCTTGCTTAACCCTCAAAGCGATGTGTCGTCTCGGTCTTTGGGGGAATGGGATTGTATGCTGACTGCCAAGAGTGTAAGCCGATGTCTGCTTTTCTTGTTCAGCTGTTCCAGTGTTCGTGTGGTTCCAGTCGGGAGAATGGTGTTTGCAGTAGCTGCCTGTGCATCTGGAAAGGGGATTATCGCCTAAACTGGGTTTTATCCTCTTGTAAGGGAAACGGTCCGTTACATGGTGCAACCTAGCAGATTTGCCCGTTTGAGGGAAGATGTTGGGAGCATCAGCTCAGGAGTAGCTGTATTAGAGGAAGCTGTTACTTCTAACAGCTGAGCTAACAGCCCCCCTAGTACGGGTGGGAATCAAAATGTAAGGAAGGCAAGACAGGTTGTGGTGGTAGGGGACTCTATCATTAGGAGAGCAGATAGGGCAATCTGCCGCTCTGAACGGCTCAACCGGACAGTTTGCTGTCTCCCGGGTGCTCGGGTCCGGCATGTTGCTGATAGAGTGGATGGATTATTGGGAGGGGCTGGGGATGACCCAGCGGTCATGGTCCATGTTGGTACCAATGACAAAGTAAGAGGACGATGGAAGGTCCTAAAGAATGATTTCAGGGAATTAGGTAGCAAACTTAAGAAAAGGACCTCCAAGGTGGTATTCTCTGAGATATTACCTGTGCCACGTGCTACAGTGGAAAGGCAGCGGGAGATTAGAGAGGTTAATGCGTGGCTGAAGTCTTGGTGCAGGAAGGAGGGTTTTGGGTTTTTAGAGCACTGGGCCGACTTTGCGATTGGGTACAACCTTTATAGTAGTGATGGATTGCACCTAAACGGGAGAGGGTCTGCAGTGCTGGGGGATAGGATGGCTAGAAGGTTGGAGGAGATTTTAAACTAGTAGTAGGGGGGGAGGTTCATAGCAATTTACAAAATGGAGATAGGACAGAAAGGAAATGGGCTTTAGCACAGTATAAATAGGGTGGAGACGAGGGGAGGGGCAAGCTCAGAACAGAGAAGCTATGTAATGTTGATAATTCACAAAATATACAAGTGATGCATGATATTAAATGTATGCTTACTAATGCAAGGAGCCTAAATAACAAAATGGGGGAACTAGAGGCATTAGCATACACTAAACAATATGATATAATAGGCATAACTGAAAAATGGTGGGATGAGACACATGACTGGGCAGTTAACTTAAATGGGTACATGTTATTTAGGAAGGATAGGCAAAACAAGAAGGGTGATGGGGTATGTTTGTATGTCAACCATGATTTAAAGCCAAATCTTAAGCAAATGGAATGCGATGAGGAAAATGTGGAGGCTTTATGGGTAAATATCTGCTTGGGGGAACATAAGGGAAACCAACTATTGGTTGGGATATGTTATAAACCACCTAATGTTAATATTGACGAGGAACAACAGCTGTTTGAGCAAATTGAGAAAGCTGCAAATCTGGGTAACACTTTAATTATTGGAGATTTTAATTACCCAGACATAAATTGGGACAGAGGGACTAGTAGCTCAGCAAAGGGAATTAGGTTTTTAAACTTGTTAAATGACACCTTCATGTCACAACTTTTACAAGCACCAACTAGAATGGGCGCTTGTCTGGACCTGGTTTTAACAAACATTGATCTTTTGACCAACATTCAAGTAGGTGAGCACTTGGGAAATAGTGATCACAATATAGTGTCCTTTGAAATAAACTAAAAAAAACAAAAGCACATGGGGTATACTAAAACATATAATTTTAAAAAGGCCAATTTCAATAAGTTAAGGAAAGCTTTACAATATATTGACTGGCATAAACTCTTTAGTGAAAAGAACACTGGATCATCTTCCAACAAACATTAGAAAGGTGCATTTCTCAGTATGTACCATTGGGAAATAAATATAAAAGAAACAAATTAAAACCAATGTGGCTTACTAGAAAAGTAAAACAAGAGATTAAAAATAAGAAAAGGGCATTTAAAGCATTTAAATCGGACAAATCAGATGCATCTTATAAAAGATATAAGGAAGCAAATAATGCGTGCAAAAAGGCAATTAGACTTGCTAAACTTCAAAATGAAAAAATGATAGCTAAAGAGAGCAAAACCAACCCTAAAGCATTTTTTAAGTACATAAATTCTAAAAAACCCAGAAATTAAAGTGTAGCTACACTAAAAACTGAAACGGGGGTGTTAGTCAATGAAGACCAAAAGGCAGGAATTTTGAATAACTATTTCTCCTCTGTATATATTAAGGAAGAACCCATGGCAATAGATGTGCAAATGATTGCTACTAAAAACTTGCAGAATAATTGTAATTGGTTAACTCAAGACAAGGTGCTGCAGCAACTAAAGAAAGTTAATATAAACAAAGCTCCAGGGCCTGACGGTATCCATCCACGTGTACTTAAGGAACTAAGTGTAGAAATAAGTGAACCTCTGTTTTTAATCTTTCAAGATTCTTTTCTTTCAGGAAGTGTTCCGGAGGATTGGAGGAAGGCAGATGTGGTTCCTATATTCAAAAAGGGTTCAAAATCCTTGCCTGGAAATTATAGACCTGTGAGCTTAACTTCTGTGGCTGGTAAAATATTTGAAAGGTTATTAAGGGATTATATTCAAGAATTCCTTGAGAAGAACATGGTTATCAGCAAAAATCAGCACGGTTTTATGAAGCACAGGTCGTGTCAAACTAACTTGATTGCATTCTACGAAGAAGTAAGTAGAAGTATAGATCAGGGTGTTGCAGTGGAAGTGATCTATTTGGACTTTGCCAAGGCATTTGATACAGTTCCACACAGAAGATTAGTGTTCAAACTCAAGGAAATCGGTCTAGATGAAAATGCTTGTTCTTGGGTAGAACATTGGCTTAAAAACAGAGTACAAAGAGTTGTCGTTAATGGTAAATTTTCAAGCTGGACAGAGGTGGCAAGTGGTGTCCCTCAGGGGTCTGTTCTGGGACCCCTTCTATTTAACATGTTTATAAATGATCTTGAAGACAGCATTGAAAGTCATGTTTCAGTGTTTGCAGATGACACAAAACTTTGTAAAACAATACAATGTGAGCAAGATATTACTTTGCTGCAGAGGGATGTAGATAGACTGGAGGACTGGGCACTCAAATGGCAGATGAAATTTAATGTTGAAAAATGCAAAGTTATGCACTTCGGCGTAAAGAATACACAAGCAACGTATACCCTTAATGGAAGCGAATTAGGGATAACCACACACGAAAAGGACTTGGGAATTGTTATAGACAACAAACTATGCAACAATGTGCAATGTCAATCAGCAGTGGCCAAGGCCAGTAGGGTATTGTCATGCATGAAAAAGGGCATTCATTCTCGGGACGAGAATATCATTTTGCCTCTTTATAAATCACTGGTAAGACCACACATTGAATATGCTGTGCAATTTTGGGCACCTGTTCTAAAGAAGGATATTATGGCACTAGAAAAAGTGCAGAGGCGGGCTACAAAATTAATAAAAGGAATGGAACATATCAGCTATGAAGAAAGGTTAACAAATTTAAACCTATTTAGTTTAGAAAAACGTCGCCTGAGAGGGGATATGATAACATTATACAAATATATTTGAGGCCAATACAAACCATTGTGTGGAAATCTATTCACAAACCGGACTTTACATAGGACACGAGGTCTTGCGTTTAGACTAGAAGAAAGAAGATTTCGTCTAAGGCAAAGGAAAGGTTTTTTTACTGTAAGAACAATCAGGATGTGGAATTCTCTGCCTGAAGAAGTGGTTTTATCAGAGTCCATACAGATGTTCAAACAGCTACTAGATGCATACTTGCAAAAACAGAATATTCAAGGATATAATATTTCAATGTAGGGTAATAACTGCTTGATCCAAGGATAAATCTGACTGCCATTCTGGGGTCAAGAAGGAATTTTTTTTCCTAGCTTGTTGCAAAATTGGAAGTGCTTCAAACTGGGTTTTTATTTTGCCTTCTTTTGGATCAACAGCAAACATATGTGAGGAAGGCTGAACTTGATGGACGCAAGTCTCTTTTATGTAACTATGTAACTATGTATATATTTATGTATATAGATATATATTTCGTTCTACGTGTATTTTGATATATATATATATATATATATATATATATTATCACAATACAGTTAGAATGAAATAACAAACATATACTATATATCTTTTCATTATGTATTTTTAATTATTTTTTAAATTTTATTTTTTAACGTATTTAAAAAAAATTATATTCTATATAAATATATATATAACAATAATTATATATATATATATTTAATCAGTATCAGTCTATGTATAATTTGATATTAATATATATATATATATATATACATATATAGAGGGGGCGTGGCCAACGACCGCATGGAGTAGTCGCAAGCCGTGTGAGCTCCGTGTACCGCCGAGCCTACAGCGACAATTAAAGAGCCTAAACGAGCACGTAACCTACCTCCAACGGAGGCATCCACTGCACTCACCCTCATGGCACCCTCCAAACAGCTTAAACTGGCGGAATCGATCCGTTCCGGCAAAAAAGACCGCCCGCGGCAAACACAAGATGGCGACGATACTGCCGCGCAATCCCCAGACCCGAGCAACCTCACAGATGAGGAGACTGTACAAATCCCACAGGGAGATGCTTTGGTCACTAACCAGAGCCTACATACCATGCTGCAAGTCCTAAAGGAATCTCTAAGATCAGACTTCAAGCAAATTACTAAAGAAATCCGAGACGACATCCAAGAACTGGAGAGTGCCCAAACAAGCCGTTTAGAAACTAAAACGGATGACATCTGCTTGGCCCACAACGATATGGTAGACCAACTGCAGAGGTTAGAAGATGAGCAGGCTGCCCTTAAATTAAAAATGGCGGATATAGAAGATAGATCTCGCAGGAACAATCTGCGCTTCCGAGGCATCCTGGATTCAGTATCCGCGGAGGCCCTCCCGCAGTACCTACAGGCCGTTTGCGCCACTCTGGTCCCACACCTCGAGGCTGCCTCTTGGACGATGGACAGGGTACACAGGTTGCCCAGACCAGCTAGACTATCGGTCGACATGCCACATGATGTGATAGTGCGCTTCCACTACTACAAAGCTAAGGAAGCACTACTGACCGCGACGAGAAAACTGGACCGACTACCTGACCCATACCAAAATGTCAGCGTATATGCCGACTTGTCTGCAGCAACCATGGCGAGAAGGAGGGAGTTCATCAACGTAACCAAGACCCTGCGCAACCACCAAATTTCCTACAGATGGGGCTACCCGACCAAACTATTGATATGGCACAAGGGAAAATCGGTAGTAATCTTAGAACCAGAAGTGGGAATGGCGAAACTCAAAGAATGGGGTTTGCATCACAACATGGGTCACAACTCCCCGCAGAAAACACACCCCAAAAAAATTAGAGCAGACTGGACCATGGTAGGATCGCCTTCCAGGACGTTGGCGCAACATGAGGACTAATATTCGGACTCTACTATGCAGTACCAGAGTGACTCCGACCCCTTAAGTATCAATAGGGCTGCAATTGTATTGTTGTATTGTACCCTGCTAGCCAACCCCGTAATAATGAGGTGCGGCACCACCGCGCTGTTTAAGTTCCGCCACGTAACTCCCTTGCTTAAGACAACAACTGATCAATTATCTTAACGCACAGGTCGTGACTAGTTCTGGTCACAGAGCATTGACGGTTTGTTAAGCCACACTTGGGCAATCACCGTGTTAGCGTTGCCAGTGGGTCTGTTATTGAATTCACAAGCATATGACATTGCTCTGTACCGGTAATACTGGCTAAACCTATAAGCAGTAATTTTGGCACTCCACTGTAAATTACTTTATGCTCAATGTTCTTATAGCAATATTATGGTACTATGTGAGGTTAACCGTTCTAGACGCATTATAACTCTATGCAGCGGAACATCCTCTTCCACTAAGCCGTTTCTTCATCCTACCGCTAGCGCTGTCAAGAACGCAGGATTACGGCGTTATAATAGTTGATTGTTTACTACTTTTAATAGACGTCCAGACGTCTGGGTAGACCTACTGATACTAGACACTCACTCTTGGTACTCGCGCTACGTTACATTTGGAAGCTCGATAGGCTAATCTGCCATTAGAGGCTACCTGTCGGCGGGGACTCCCACCCCCTACTGCCCAACTCAGAGAGATGACAATCTCCTACAAGAGGCAGATTCTGTCCCTGCGCATTAGGCAGGTTGATTTTAATTTCTTCCCCCCAAGTTCATCCCCAATTTTGCAGTTTGTACTGATATGTTTTATATGTTTTATGTTGTTATTTGAAGGTATACACGTCCTCAGCTCACAATCACATGAGACTTATTTGCCCCGTGGTTCCCCTGACTCACCACTCATACGACACTCGAGAGAGCATGAACATCACCAACGTACACACCAACGGCCAAGCAGGCAATGTATGACAAACCTAGATAATTACATACCCACCCGTATACCTATTGCAAGGTTAAATTACAACACCCCTACCCTACCATGCGTGTTTATTAGACACGAGCTACACGAGCAGCATTCCTTACATATAACATTATGGCGGTAGCCACATTAAAAATTTATTCCCTCAACGTAAAAGGCCTCAATAGCCCACACAAAAGGCGCCTAGTTGTCAAAACTATGCACAAGTCCAAAGCCGCTATCATATGTCTCCAGGAGACAGACTTCTGCAGTCGCAACCCTCCGCAAATACGATCCACTCATTACCCCCAGGTAATCCATGCATACTCACCCCACAAGTCTAAAGGAGTAGCCATCCTGTTCCACAAGGACCGGGTGTTTCAGGAAACGAAGAGACACACAGACACAACTGGTAGACTGCTAATTCTAACAGGTAACCTTAATGGTATGCTAGTCACAATCGCCTCACTCTACGCCCCAAACGAGGCCCAACTTGCATTCATACTCAAATCCTTGAAATTAACAAACAAAATCCGGACAGGCCACGTAATCATTTGCGGAGACTTCAACAGTACCCTAGACCCCACCCTGGACATACAAAGGGAACATAACAAACCCCCAACCTCACACGCAGTCTCCACCTGTAGTGAACTGAGCAAAACACTTTTCGCCAATAACCTCTATGATGCTTGGAGATCCACATATCCGCGAGAGAGAGACTATACTTATTTCTCGCAGGTACATAAAACGTACTCCAGAATTGATCTATGTCTGGTGGACAAAGCCACACTGAGGAATATAGAGGAAGTACACATAGGCCAGAGGACCTGGTCAGACCACGCCCCACTGACAATCACATTCCGTTCCCTACACCAAGTCAGAGGCAGAGGGACATGGAGACTAAATGAAAGCCTCCTGGACGACCCAGTAGTGCTAGATACCGTAACCAAAGAGGCATCCGACTACTACACGTATAACACGACTGATTCCACCCCAATTCAAACCGTATGGGTCGCACACAAGGTAGTCATGAGAGGCATATTCATTATGGAAGGCTCAAAACGCAAAAAACACACCAATGATACCCAAAATGCTCTACACCAAGAATTGACAGTCTTAGAAGCACAAAACAAATCTAAACCACGCAAATCCTTAACTGCGCGCATCACTGAGGTACAGAGGGAATTACATGCACTCGACCTCATCACCACCGAAAGATGGATGAGATCACTCAAACTCAAATACTACACACAAGGGAACAAAGCGGGTAAAATGCTAGCCAAAAAACTAAAAACCAAACAAATGCAACCCAAAATTCCCTACATTGTATCTCCCACAAAAGGCAAGCTATATAACCCGCTAGACATAGTCAATGAACTGGTGGAGAACTATGACCGACTATACAATCTCCAAAACGACCGCACAACACCACAACCGACACCCAAAGATATAGATAATTTCTTGAAGGATATATCCCTACCACAACTATCACCTCAAGTAAGCACACTACTAGACGCCCCATTTACAACTGATGAAATTCGCAGGGCCTTCCTTTCCCTGCCCATAAACATAAAGCCCCAGGACCAGACGGACTGTCTAATTACTACTACCACAAACTGGAACCGCTTCTCACTCCACATCTCACCAACCTGTTTAACGCCATAAAAATGTCGGGCACCCTCCCTATGGAAATGTTGGAAGTGAATGTAGTCACCCTACCCAAACCGGGCAAACCACCCACATACTGCGAAAACTTATGTCCCATATCGCTACTAAATGCTGACATCAAGTTATATGCGAAACTCTGGGCGTTACGGCTAAAAACCCATCTCAAAGACTTAGTATCAACAGAACAAGCGGGATTTGTCCCCGGGAGGCAGGCAGGTGACTTTATAAATTTAATTAACTGGGCGACAATTAGCCAACAAGCAGGGATAGTTCTGGCGCTCGACGCTGAGAAGGCTTTTGACCGCCTGAACTGGGCATACATGAAAGCTACACTGACTAAAATGGGTCTCTCAACACAAACCCTAAGGGGAATTATGGCCTTGTATCAGTCCCCATCGGCGAGGATTTTCAACTCCGGCTTCATTTCAAATAAATTCCACATCAGTAACGGCACACGCCAAGGCTGCCCATTATCCCCGCTTTTGTTTATACTCTGTCTGGAAACTCTTATACTGCACATTAAAAAACACCAGGGCATAGAGGGCCTATCCACCCCTGCAGGTATCCACAAAATAGCTCTCTTCGCGGACGATGTACTCCTCTACCTCACAAACCCTACCTCCTCCATCCCACACCTGATGGCACTTCTCCAACAATACGGGCAAGCATCATACTATAAAAACAATCTAAAAAAAAACACAAGCACTTCCCATAAACATTACCTCAACCGAGCAACAGTCACTTAAAATGCACCACCCCTTTGACTGGAGAAAAACCTCCTTAAAATACTTAGGAATCAACCTAACCAAATAACAACACAATCAGTTGCCCCCAAAAAACATATCCCTTTAACCTACAAACTCCAAGCACAGTTGGACGCATGGCAACACCTAGAATTATCATGGTTAGGAAGAGTTAACACTATTAAAATGATGGCGCTACCCCATATCCTTTACTTGTTTCGCAACATACCCATACCACTAGGCGACAAGATAATCCAAAGATTCCAGAACATGTTTAATGCATACATATGGAAAAAGAAACCCCCAAGAATAGCCAGACGCCTCACGTGGCTCTCTCCGAACAAGGGAGGCCTAGGTATTCCAAACGTGAAAACTTACTACAGGGCGACGGCACTAGCACAAGGGTTAGATGCACTGTCACGCACCACCCCCCATATCTGGACCCCCCTAGAAAATGCCTGCATAAGGCAGTACACGGTAAATTCTAGGTTGAGGTCATACCGATCATGGGACCCAAACGAACGCAAACCCCTGGCCAGTACGAAGTTCTTAATAGATAGCTGGAGGAAATGGGCTTGTTCGCTCACAGGCGTGGACAACACCCTGTACTTTGCCCCGATACACACAATCTCAGAACTATCAGATGATATAAATATAGCACCATGGAGGCAACAGGGAATTACTTCGATATCCCAACTATATTCGAATGACGGTATCAAGCCGTTCCCAGTCCTTCAAAGAGAATTTGAACTCCCTCCTAGGGACGTATTCACATACCTCAGAACCAAACATATTCTCCAGTCCCTACACGCTCGCCACAGTGACAAGTCACAACTAACGACTGTTGGGCTGTACTGCATAGGGAGAAAGACGCAACTGAAACCACTATCCCTTTGTTAGACAGCACTGAACGATGCTGACCCATTCCACAAACACAAATACATAGACCAATGGGAAACAGAACTAAACACCAACATCCCTACCCCACTATGGTTACAAGCGATTCAAACTACAAGAAAGGTATCCCATAGTCTGACTCTTTGGGAAGCATACTATAAGATACTGATGAGGTGGTACTTCGTGCCCAACAAATTAGCGAACATATACCCCTCAGTATAAGATATTAACTCACAAATATAGAGCCAAAAGGTCACCTGGCTCTAGTGGTAAACGCCTCGGGATCTTTAGAAGGGGATCCACTACCCTTTCTTTGTCTCCTCCTGGTATCCTTCACTCCCAATGATTGTATGGAGATAGAAATAGGAAGATATCCAGATAATCAGGAAGTAATTTATTAAGTAAAATAAAAGTATCAAGAAAAAAAAACAAAAGATTCAATTGAATCAAAATGACAAAAAATACTTTTAAACATTTAAAGGATTTATTTTATGTCATTTTGATTCAATTGAATCTTTTATGTTATTTTTATTGATACTTTTATTTTACTTAATAAATTACTTCCTGATTATCTGGATATCTTCCTATTTCTATCTCCATACAATCATTGGGAGTGAAGGATACCAGGAGGAGACAAAGAAAGGGTAGTGGATCCCCTTCTAAAGATCCCGAGGCGTTTACCACTAGAGCCAGGTGACCGTTTGGCACTATATTTGTGAGTTAATATCGTATAGTGTTTCTTGCTCTATCTCACATTTTATTACACATGTCTGCATGATTTGGTTGTTTATCATTTACAGGATATTGTAATTACGGTTCCATCTGCATATATTGTTTATACATTTGTACAGGTATTTCAGTGCTCCACTTATATTTTATTTCTTTGTATGTAACTATTTGTGAAGGTTAAGGGAATCCTCCACTTAAGTGTAGAGCCTGATCTCACTTCGCTGTTAGAGTGTGCACTCTTTTGTTTTTACACAATATACCCCTCAGTACCTGACATGTGCTGGAGATGCGATCTCCATAAGGGAAACATGAGTCACATATTCTGGGACTGCCCCTTGATTAGGGGACTATGGCAAGCAATAGCCCGAGCTGTCGAAATGTTAACACCACGTAAAATACTGTTTACTCCGGAATGTTATCTGCTCCATCTTTCCCCCGATTTGCTTTTAGATAATAACAGATGGGTGATTATACACCTACTGACAGCAACAAAGACCAGTATAGCCAGCCACTGGAAAAGTAAACAGGTCCCTTCCCCGCTAGAAGTGTGGAACAGAATCAATGCTATCTCTGACTATGAAGGTATGGCGTATAAGTTGAAAGGCCAAACAGAGTTACACACTAAAAGGTGGGCAACCTGGCACTTGCACCGTACACAAGTGAAAAATATCAAACACACATTATAAAGTAAAATCCAACCACACGACTATGAGGTGAACACGCCACACTACATTGCAAGGTGATATATATACATACCTCAGCATACACTCTCGATCATCATCATTCTATATGTCGGGGTACGACTGAGCTATTATGCGCTCTCTCTCTTACCCTTCATTGTTTAAGAATATCCAGGGACGCAGCCTAAGTATACCAGTTCCTCCCTCCTCCCGAACTTTTCACTTCTACCCCCTGTGTCACCCCCTCCTCTAATATCCGTGGTACATATATTTTCCATCTGAACAATAGCAATAATCGTGTATAACGACAAGACGACGTCAGTATCATAAGTATTACTAGCTACACCATTGTTAGTATTTCAGTCGCTCACTCCATTGTAGAACACGAATGTTAGATTTGACCACTATGCAAAATGAGCGTTTAAAATGTTTAAAATGTCTGTATAAATCCATGATCTGAATGAACATGCAATGCTACTGTACAAATGTACCTACTACCCTCCCCGTTTTCTCTTCTGTACCCTAATGTCAATATCTTTTTTTACGTTGTGAAAAACAATAAAGTCAAACATTGAAATATATATATTAATAGTAAAATACACCTAGACAGTGTATGTGTGTGTGTATATGTGTATATGTATATATTTGTGTTAAGGGCTCATGATAGTACAGAAGATACATACACTGTTAGGTGTGGGATGGTATTAAAAGAGCAAGTCGGTTGTGGTGTGCCGAGAAGAAATGTAAGAAGAAGGAATTAATAATGAGGAGTGGGTGGGAGGGTGATGCAGCGCTGACCTCGAACGGTATGGAGCCAGGTAAGGGGTGTCCCTTAAGTAGGGAGAAGGTGAGTCATACGCCCATCCCACAATTACAGGCCAAAAGGCCTTAATACTTGTGTTAAGGGCTCATGATAGTACAGAAGATACATACACTGTTAGGTGTGGGATGGTATTAAAAGAGCAAGTCGGTTGTGGTGTGCCGGAACCGATGATGAGGTAGGCCTGTAAATAAAGAGGGCAAAAGTAGAAAATCTAATTTATTACGAAACGAGCAATATACATACTTTAACCAGACATATCTTGAAAGGCATTTCTAACTTCTTGTACTGGGTTAGGTATGTATCTAGAGTATGCAGAAGACTTCCAGCGTCCTAGTGACTTGATAACATGTACTGGAATGTTTGCACTGGACGCTGTAGTGACTGCTCCTATGCGGAAGGAGTGGCCCGAATAGTTAGTTGCTTTTAGGCCTAGTTGTGTAAGTAATGACCTGACGTGGGTCATGAAGGTGGTGGTAGTGAGTACAGAACCTTGTAGACAGAAAAGTGGTTAAGATGGTGATGCTATTTAAACCTGGGTATATGTGTCCAGTAATGTGACGGGGCACCATTCGTTGTGGGTAGGATAGTATCTAACCTCTACCGGAGGTGCGTGTTGATTGGTTTTGGAGTGATGCAGAGCCAGGATATAGTAATCCATGTGTTTTGTTAAGTGTGAGTGAAGCAGAATGTGAGTGGACTGGGTTGTGTTGATGGCGGTAAATTCTCTTGGTCTTAAAAACCCATAAAAAGCCAAATAGATAGCGGTTTTAATAGCAAGGTTTGTGTTGTTGGCAAAGGGTTTTAAATCTAGTAGTTGGGATAGATCTTTGAAAATATTGACGTCTATGGGTAGCCTTTGCGTAGTACGTGGGGGTTCGGATCTCTGAATACCCCTAAGGATGTTTTTGATCTGGTAGGAGGACATGAAACTAGTGTTGTTTGGTTGTAATGTTAACATGTGATGTTGTATGCCTGTTAGATATAGCTTGATTGTGTTGTATGATAATTTGAGTTTGAGGTGGCAAAAGGAAGCAAAACCCAACAAGGATGTCATAATGAAAGGTTGTGCGATATTGTGTGATGACAGAAATCTTCTAAACAGAAGGAAAGCCCTGTCATAGGTCTTCTGGGTATTGTAGGATAGCGCTAATTGTGACAATGTCCGGCTATGTTGAAAAAAATGGAAGAATGAGACAGCGCTTACTTAACTTATAGGCAGCAACCTTAAAAGGAATCCCTCAAACCCTTTAAAATAAGACAAGAAAAACAATAAAAAAGGCTGCGCCGCAATCAGTAATAAAAAGTCCAGTTAAAAGGCAAAAGTCCAAATATATTATCCTTACAAATGGTCTTTAGTGATGAGGTCTTCTACTATTGCAGTGGATCCACTTTATATGAAAGATAAAAAGAGAGAAGGACAACCAATGGTGCAGTATGTAAAATTCAAGTATAGACGTAAAGGAGTAATAATATAAAACTCACATTTGCCAGAGCTAATAACCAGCTCTGGGGTGAAGCGCATACAGCGGTTTAATCCCCGCTTGTGGGATATAAATGGATTCCTCTCCGTCACTGTTGTCCAATTCTCGGATAAAAAGAGACAACCAATAGTGCTCACTGTATGGTAATATTGATAAAAGAATAAAAGAATGTACTTACAAGACAAGAGCAGACTAACTGCTCTGTGATGACAGCGTGGGTGGATTTATCCCCACCTAAGGATTTCTTTAGGTACAGGAAACTTCCAAAGATGTATTTCAGAGGTTTTACATAAAACCAATAAAAGGTGAATAAGATAATACTAAAAAGCCAGGGTAAAATAGATTGTGTCTATAAAAAAGGTAATTGGCACAATAAAATGACCAAAAATACTTTAATATATATAAAAGAACACAATATTAGATATCCATAACGCGTTTCGTCAAAAAGACTTTTTCAAATGGAATAACAGTGATACCTGGCTAGTAGGTGTTAAATAAGAACAGAATTAATTTGAATTTGGCGCCAAAAATTGGAACATCCAATCAGAAATGAGAACAGAATTAAAACAGAATTAAAACATAAAATACATAAATAACTCAATGGATACATAGATAATACTACTATTAGATGATTCTGATACATAGAAATCTAAAACGATGGTGAGAAAGTGTGTTTTGGAGTGATTTAAAATAGTTTACTTCAGAACTAAACCGCAATGCATCAAAGGAGTTGTAGTAAAAATAGCCGTGAATTGCAGTAACTCAAAACATATCAAATTTATATGTATGTAAGAGGCTAAGAACTGTGTTTAATCATAGAATAAGTGGGATACAAAAACGAGCAGGGGAAATAGAATAAAATATAACTTTGAATAGGTCACATGATGATCAGCACTTCCTCAATTCAGAAGTTAGAGCCGAAATGCATGGTGGGAAATGTAGTTAACCACAAATCCACAATAGCAGCTAAATGTAATACAGCAAATCTAGCTGAATTATTCTCAAACCAATTAGAAGAAGGGGGTACTTACTATAAAACAAATATCAAACTAAAAAATCCTTTTTAGCAATTAAAAATCCATATTTAAAGGAAAAAATAGGGGGGAATAAAAAGTCCATAATAAGAGAAAGCAGAAGGGATCATCTTAAACATATAATAAATAAATAAATGGATAAGACAATATAATAATAAAAATAATAAAATACCAGTATAAAATGCATATATATTAAATAACCATACAAACATATATTTAAAGGTGCCGGCATCAAATTTTATAAAAAGTTGTGCAGATCAAAATCTGCATTCAAACCATGGGGTATAAGAGTCTGGAGTTTATACACCCATTCCATCTCCGTTTTTCCAAGCATCTTTTTTATGTCACCTCCACGCCAAGGGATAGAACATTTTGTTATACCAATACATTTTAATAGACGTGGATCTCTATTATGCATAATAAAATGTTTGGATACTGTATGGTTCAAGTATCCTTTTTTAATATTTCTGCAATGTTCGCTCAGTCTTATTTTTAAGCACCTAGTGGTCATCCCCACATATTGGAGGCCACATGGGCACTCGAGCAGATAAATAACATTTTTCGTATTACAGCATATAAAATCATATATATTATACACTTCTTTAGTCCTATTTGACATGAAATTTATAACTTTAGATGGGTTAGAATGATCTGTAGTTTTACATACAATGCATTGTTTGCATCTATAAAAACCTTTCGTTTGGGGGAAAAAAGATAGATTTTTGGAAGGTGATTTTTTAGTAAAATTTGTGGTTAAGATAGATTTAAAATTAGGTGCTCCTCTAAAAACAATTTGTGGGTGAGTGGGTATGATAGGGTTAAGTATCTCATCATGTTTGAGTATATGCCAATGTTTTCTTATTATTTTTTTAACATCATTTCTTTTATTATTAAAATTAAAAATAACTGGAAGTGAAATTGATTCGTTGTTTTCTTTATTTTTGTACATCAGAAGTTCTTTTCGTTCTTTTTGTTTAACTATACTAATTGTGGTGTTTAGATCGGGTTCTAAGTACTTTTTTTCCATGAATTTATTTTTTAAAACCTCTGCTTGTTCGTTAAAATCTGTGAGTTCGGAACAATTTCTTCGGAGGCGCAACAATTGACTCTTTGGAGCACTCTCAAGCCAGGGCTTATAATGGCAACTGGATCTATCTATAGCTGTGTTTACACATACTTGTTTAAAAAAGGTTTTTTGTATGAAGTAGTCCCTTATTGATAAAAATTTTAAGATCTAAAAATTAATAGATTCCTTACTGTATTCGTGAGTGGGAATAATACCCCTATTATTAGTATTTAAATGATTAATAAAATCAATAAGGTGGTTTTCTGGTCCATCCCAAATAAAAAAGAGGTCATCTATATATCTGAAGTAAGAGACTAGGTTTGCCCGCCATGTGTGATTTCCCCAAATCGCTTCGTTTTCCCAGTCCGCCATAAACAAATTAGCGTAGCTGGGGGCAAACCTAGTCCCCATGGCAGTACCTCTCTTTTGCAGATAAAATGAGTCTAAAAACCAAAAGTAATTATTATTTAAAATAATCTTAATACCTTCTATTATAAAATCAATTTGGATGTCTGGGATCCTAGCTTCTTTAGTTAAAATTTATTTTATAGCTTGGCAGCCGATATCGTGGGGTATAATGGTATAGAGAGACTGGACATCACATGTGACTAATATAAAATTGGTTTTCCAGGTAAAATCATTTAAAAATTTTAAAAGCGACATGGAGTCTTTTAAATAAGATGGCATAAGTTTAACCGAGGGCTAAAGGAGGGTATCAATATATTGGGATAGGTTACATAAAAGTGAGCCTATCCCAGAGACGATTGGTCTACCTGGAGGATGTTGCTAATTTTTGTGAATTTTGGGTAGGAAATAAATGACAGGGGTGATCGGGAATTTTTTATTTAAAAAATTATATTCATGTTTGTTTAAAATATTTAAATTAGAACCTTTATTTAAAAAAGTGGATAAAATAGTTTGTATATTTTTAGTAGGATCAGATAAAAGTTGTTCATATACATTTTTGTCTTTTAATTGCCTATGAGCTTCATCTATATACATTTTACTAGACTGAATAACCACTCCACCACCTTTATCGGCTGGTTTGATGACAATATCCCTATCTTTTTGAAGTTCTATGATTGCCTGTCTTTCAGCATTTGTGAGGTTTTGGGAATCATATTTTTTATATTTGATTTTTTCTAAATCTTTTTGGACAAGTTTCTCAAATAGGGTAAGAGGAGCCGATTTAAAATGAGATGGGTAAAACTTAGATTTTTCTCTAAGATGTGTATTTATAAAGGAAGTGTTCTCTATCTTTGGAGAGGGGGTGGGATAGATGGGATGAGTTCTTCATTATTTTTGTTTATAAAGAATCTTTTAAGTGTGGCTTTTCTAACGAATTTATTAACGTCAAGAAAGGCTTGGAATGAGTTAAAAGAAGAGGTAGGGGCAAATTTAAGACCTTTACTTAAAACAGACAATTGTGCAGCTGATAAAACTTTTTGAGATAGATTAAAAATACCACTACAGGATTTAGTAGAAGGTATTAATGTCTTTCCAATCTTTCTCTTTTGTTCCCGTCTTCCACTTCGTCTTCCTCTAAGCTTAAAATTATTTTTGGGAACATGAAGGGTGCGGTGTCTGGGCTAGTGAGGGCTGGTGGGTGCGTATCTCTAAAAAATGGTCCTCATTATCCAAGTCTGAATCGACTGATAACAATTGGTACCTGTTAGGGTGATTTGGGATAGTGGGTGATTTGGAGTAGTTAGAATACTCATTATGGTCATTCATGTACCTTGATCTTTGTGGTTTAGGTGAAAAATTAAAACCAGAGGAATTGTGATATCTGGGGGATTGGGGTACAGGGTTAAAATTATGGTGAGGAAATTTTCTTTGTTTGTGTAATGGTAGTTGATATGTGTTAGTGTTATCTTGATAGGGTAATTTGGAAGGGACGTGATGTTGATGAGAAAAAGTTTTGTGTGGTCTCATTGTAGATGGGGATTGGTGGTGAGGTTTCCGTTTATTATAATTCCGATAATTGGAGGGTGGTGGGTATGACATATTGTTGTAAGAATGGGAGTTATTGTATGTGTAGTTTTTATGATTTGGTCTAGAGGGATAGTTATCTGAGGCGTACTTTTTTTTAAGGTGGTACTTTCTTACTTGTTTATTTGAATAGTCTGTTTTATCCCTAATATATTTTCTGATTTTCAGATGCTTTGTGTCAACTTCAACTTTTTCAATTTTGTTTTGGATTAGTACAGAGTTTTGTTTATAGGCCTTAGTATCAGTAAATGGTAGGAGTTTTTCTCTAAGGTAATTTATTTCAATGTCGAAAATAGACAGTTTTTTACTTTTTTTAACTATAAGTGTTTCCATTAAACCAAACGTACATAGCTCCAATTTATTGTTCCACTCCTCCATGAACTCAAGGTCATCTTGATCAGAGGTGGGTAATTTTAAAAGTCTTAGACCCCGAGGGGTAACTTGCTCATCTATATATTTTTTAAAGGTGGCAATTTCCCATTTGAGCTTAATTTCTGTAGATAATGCTTTTTCTAATTTTGTGAATAAATCTTGTTGATTAAAATAATGAGGAATTGTTTGGATAGAATTAATTACCTCTGTGTTAAATACATTATTGACATCAATCGTATATTTATTCCGGAATTCGAAGATAGACATATTGAGAAAGTTAAATAGCAGCTATCCCAAAAGGGAATTTAATAGAATGTTGAAAAAAATGGAAGAATGAGACAGCGCTTACTTAACTTATAGGCAGCAACCTTAAAAGGAATCCCTCAAACCCTTTAAAATAAGACAAGAAAAACAATAAAAAAGGCTGCGCCACAATCAGTAATAAAAAGTCCAGTTAAAAGGCAAAAGTCCAAATATATTATCCTTACAAATGGTCTTTAGTGATGAGGTATTCTACTATTGCAGTGGATCCACTTTATATGAAAGATAAAAAGAGAGAAGGACAACCAATGGTGCAGTATGTAAAATTCAAGTATAGACGTAAAGGAGTAATAATATAAAACTCACATTTGCCAGAGCTAATAACCAGCTCTGGGGTGAAGCGCATACAGCGGTTTAATCCCCGCTTGTGGGATATAAATGGATTCCTCTCCGTCACTGTTGTCCAATTCTCGGATAAAAAGAAACAACCAATAGTGCTCACTGTATGGTAATATTGATAAAAGAATGTACTTACAAGACAAGAGCAGACTAACTGCTCTGTGATGACAGCGTGGGTGGATTTATCCGCACCTAAGGATTTCTTTAGGTACAGGAAACTTCCAAAGATGTATTTCAGAGGTTTTACATAAAACCAATAAAAGGTGAATAAGATAATACTAAAAAGCCAGGGTAAAATAGATTATGTGTCTATAAAAAATTACCCAAAATTACCCTACCCAAAATTCACAAAAATGAGCAACATCCTCCAGGTAGACCAATCGTCTCTGGGATAGGCTCACTTTTATGTAACCTATCCCAATATATTGATACCCTCCTTCAGCCCTCGGTTAAACTTATGCCATCTTATTTAAAAGACTCCATGTCGCTTTTAAAATTTTTAAACGATTTTACCTGGAAAACCAATTTTATATTAGTCACATGTGATGTCCAGTCTCTCTATACCATTATACCCCACGATATCGGCTGCCAAGCTATAAAATAAATTTTAACTAAAGAAGGTAGGATCCCAGACATCCAAATTGATTTTATAATAGAAGGTATTAAGATTATTTTAAATAATAATTACTTTTGGTTTTTAGACTCATTTTATCTGCAAAAGAGAGGTACTGCCATGGGGACTAGGTTTGCCCCCAGCTACGCTAATTTGTTTATGGCGGACTGGGAAAACGAAGCGATTTGGGGAAATCACACATAACGGGCAAACCTAGTCTCTTACTTCAGATATATAGATGACCTCTTTTTTATTTGGGATGGACCAGAAAACCACCTTATTGATTTTATTAATCATTTAAATACTAATAATAGGGGTATTATTCCCACTCACGAATACAGTAAGGAATCTATTAATTTTTTAGATCTTAAAATTTTTATCAATAAGGGACTACTTCATACAAAAACCTTTTTTAAACAAGTATGTGTAAACACAGCTATAGATAGATCCAGTTGCCATTATAAGCCCTGGCTTGAGAGTGCTTCAAAGAGTCAATTGTTGCGCCTCCGAAGAAATTGTTCCGAACTCACAGATTTTAACGAACAAGCAGAGGTTTTAAAAAATAAATTCATGGAAAAAAAGTACTTAGAACCCGATCTAAACACCACAATTAGTATAGTTAAACAAAAAGAACGAAAAGAACTTCTGATGTACAAAAATAAAGAAAACAACGAATCAATTTCACTTCCAGTTATTTTTAATTTTAATAATAAAAGTAATGATGTTAAAAAAATAATAAGAAAACATTGGCATATACTCAAACATGATGAGATACTTAACCCTATCATACCCACTCACCCACAAATTGTTTTTAGAGAAGCACCTAATTTTAAATCTATCTTAACCACAAATTTTACTAAAAAATCACCTTCCAAAAATCTATCTTTTTTCCCCCAAACGAAAGGTTTTTATAGATGCAAACAATGCATTGTATGTAAAACTACAGATCATTCTAACCCATCTAAAGTTATAAATTTCATGTCAAATAGGACTAAAGAAGTGTATAATATATATGATTTTATATGCTGTAATACGAAAAATGTTATTTATCTGCTCGAGTGCCCATGTGGCCTCCAATATGTGGGGATGACCACTAGGTGCTTAAAAATAAGACTGAGCGAACATTGCAGAAATATTAAAAATGGATACTTGAACCATACAGTATCCAAACATTTTATTATGCATAATAGAGATCCATGTCTATTAAAATGTATTGGTATAACAAAATGTTCTATCCCTTGGCGTGGAGGTGACATAAAAAAGATGCTTGGAAAAACGGAGATGGAATGGGTGTATAAACTCCAGACTCTTATACCCCATGGTTTGAATGCAGATTTTGATCTGCACAACTTTTTATAAAATTTGATGCCTGCACCTTTAAATATATGTTTGTATGTTTGTATGGTTATTTAATATATATGCATTTTATACTGGTATTTTTATTATTATATTGTCTTATCCATTTATTTATTTATTTATTTATTTATTTATTATATGTTTAAGATGATCCCTTCTGTTTTCTCTTATTATGGACTTTTTATTCCCCCCTATTTTTTCCTTTAAATATGGATTTTTAATTGCTAAAAAGGATTTTTTAGTTTGATATTTGTTTTATAGTAAGTCTTCTTCTAATTGGTTTGAGAATAATTCAGCTAGATTTGCTGTATTACATTTAGCTGCTATTGTGGATTTGTGGTTAACTACATTTCCCACCATGCATTTCGGCTCTAACTTCTGAATTGAGGAAGTGCTGATCATCATGTGACCTATTCAAAGTTATATTTTATTCTATTTCCCCTGCTCGTTTTTGTATCCCAATTATTCTATGATTAAACACAGTTCTTAGCCTCTTACATACATATAAATTTGATATGTTTTGAGTTACTGCAATTCACGGCTATTTTTACTACAACTCCTTTGCTGCATTGCGGTTTAGTTCTGAAGTAAACTATTTTAAATCACTCCAAAACACACTTTCTCACCCTCGTTTTAGATTTCTATGTATCAGAATCATCTAATAGTAGTATTATCTATGTATCCATTGAGTTATTTATGTATTTTATGTTTTAATTCTGTTTTAATTCTGTTCTCATTTCTGATTGGATGTTCCAATTTTTGGCGCCAAATTCGAATTAATTCTGTTCTTATTTAACACCTACTAGCCAGGTATCACTGTTATTCCATTTGAAAAAGTCTTTTTGACGAAACGCGTTATGGATATCTAATAAGGTGTTCTTTTATATATATTAAAGTATTTTTGGTCATTTTATTGTGCCAATTACCTTTTTTATAGACACATAATCTATTTTACCCTGGCTTTTTAGTATTATCTTATTCACCTTTTATTGGTTTTATGTAAAACCTCTGAAATACATCTTTGGAAGTTTCCTGTACCTAAAGAAATCCTTAGGTGGGGATAAATCCACCCACGCTGTCATCACAGAGCAGTTAGTCTACTCTTGTCTTGTAAGTACATTTTTTTATTCTTTTATCAATATTACCATACAGTGAGCACTATTGGTTGTCTCTTTTTATCCGACAGTGACGGAGAGGAATCCATTTATATCCCACAAGCGGGGATTAAACCGCTGTATGCGCTTCACCCCAGAGCTGGTTATTAGCTCTGGCAAATGTGAGTTTTATATTATTACTCCTTTACGTCTATACTTGAATTTTACATACTGCACCATTGGTTGTCCTTCTCTCTTTTTATCTTTCATATAAAATGTCCGGCTATGTTGCATGATAGCGTCTAGTCCATTACTAGTTGTTGGAAAGGTGGAGTGGTCGTGGCTGTGCGTGCAGCTGACGGAAGTATTTGTCGAAAAGCCTGTAAATTGAAACAAGACAAATGGTGAGCACTGCAGCCATGTTGCATACACCTGGGACATGCACACAAACCAAGAAAAAATTGTGACACGCAGCCAGCCAGGTGAGTTTCCTCAAGAACCTCATAATGGTCAGTGATTTGGATCGACCTTCGTTAATGATATGACATGTTGCTTGGTTGTCTGAGTAGCAACGTACTGACGCACCTGCCCATAGATGCCCCCATGTCACGGCAGCTGCCACAATGGGATATATCTCAAATAGAGCTGAGGTAGTTGAAAAACTCTCCAGGTCCTGAACCTCTGGAGGCCAACTACCCCAAAGCCATTCATTCCCGTAAATTGCTGCAAAACCTGTGGTAGACACCGCGTCTGACCAGATGGTAGGTGAAGAGTCAGACAGTTCAGGGAGGAACATGCTTATCCCATTCCAGGTGGTTAAAAAGTTTCTCCACATAAGTAGGTCTGCCGTGGCCTGGGTATCCAGGGGTAACCTGTGTGCATCATTGCTAAACAGTGGGAACATGTGTAGGAGTCGTGAGATGAAAGCCCGGCCTTGAGGTATAATGCGCATGGCGAAATTTAGTGACCCAAGTAGAGATTGTAATTCTTTGCGGTTGCAAGTACCGAGGTGTAAGTAAAGGTTGATGTTGGTAAGAATGTTTTCTATCTTGGTGTGTGGCAGGCTGGCTTGCATGTTGGCTGAGTCTAGTATGATTCCTAGGAAAGTGATGACTGTATCTGGTCCTTCGGTTTTGGTGGGGGAAACTGGGATGCCCACCTGTTTAAATAGACTGATGGTTTCTATGAGGCTACTGGGTGGGGAAATATTCTCTTCGATCAGTAAGAAATCATCCAGGTAGTGTATAACTGTAGGGCATCTGGCTACATTTAACAATAACCAGCATAGTGTTTCGGCGAATACGTCGAAAATGGCCGGACTACTTTTTGAACCAAACGTTAAGCGTGAGAAAAAGTAGTAGTGCCCGGCCCACTTAATGCCATGCAGGTGCCATAGTGTAGGGTGGATAGGCAATAATTTGAAAGCATTTGTTATGTCAGTCTTGCTGAGCCATGCTCCGACCCCTGCCTGCATGATAGCCGTAATGGCGTGATCTATGGTGGAGTATTGAAGGGAAAATTTCTCAGAGGGGATAAGGGAGTTCAGACTTGGTGTGGCAGAGGTGTGAGGTGCAGACAGATCGATGATAAGTCTTTGTTTGTGGGAAGACTTCCCCGTGACAATACCAATGGGATTTGTCCTCCATGTGGTAAAAGGAGAGGACTGAAAGGGTCCTAATAAGAAGCCCTCTGCCACTTCTTTGGCTATAAGAGTGCTAACCGCTGTAGGGTTTTGTTGGGCAGATTGCAGATTAGGGCATTCAAGGATTCCTGAAGGCATGTGTATTAGACCAGTATGGAATCCTTGTGATAGACCAGTGATGATGAAGTCTACCAGGTGTCTAGATGGATGTAGTGACAGTAGTGCCGTGAGTACAGAAATATTTATATCCATTAAGTATTGCTTAGGGTACATTTTATTCGGACACATAGTTTTCGCATGTGCCCTAAAACATTTTGAACATATGTGCAATAACCGACATCCGCTGTAATTACATGCACCGACATTGAAATTATTACATATTTGGGATTTCCCCAAAAACTTGATAGGACGTCCCAGTTTATCTTTGGGCGTTTTCTCTGCTGAACCAACGGAACCAGTGCCCTGAGAAGTAGTAGGTTCGTTTGCAGTGGTAGGACAAAAATTGGCCGTATGGGCCATGGCAGAGCAGTATGCACAGGCCGGTGCTCTCATACCTGCAAAGTGTCTGCAGAAAATGACCGTATCGATCTTACTCCAGTTGGACCTTTTCCCGTACTGAGAGAAGGCGCCAGAAACTTTTGCAGAAAAGGATCTATGGTAGTCATAGAAAGCTGACTCAACATATTTGTTGCCCAGGTCCACCAGCCTGTGCATATACAAGTCAAACTCCTCACGTCTGTGGGGATATACAGTACACCTCACATCACGATAAATACCAAAAGCTAAAACAAATTCTGGAATAGTAAATTTCCTATTTAAACGTGCATCCCTAGCTTTTATCACCACAGAAACATCGTCATAAGCGTATGTTTTATGTTCCACTATATCCTGGGAGGCAATGAGTAGTGAGGCCAGATTGACATCTTTACCTGCCAGGATATCTTTTTTGAGGTGTTCGGGTATCATGTGGGCAGGGTGAACCTCTTCGTCGTCCGAGGTGATGGCTGTGGAGACTGATTGCAATCCAGCCACTGCCGTGGGGATTGCCGCGGCCCTTCCAGCCATGGTGAGGCTGTAGTGACCGATTCAAGTGTCTCCAGCCTAGAATTGACCTTGCTCATAGAGGCCATGAGGGATGTGAGCATGCCATGTATGTCTCCTGGGTTGGACTGGCTAGATCCCTCCCCGGCGTCCCTATTATCGGTTGAGGTGTGCAGTAACTTGTAAAGTTCTGCTTTCCTTTCTGTTGCTGGGAAAGGGATATGTCGTCTCTTGAGTTCGCTAGTGATGCGAGGGATAGTCCACGACCTGAAAGAAGCTGGGCTAGCCATATCCTCCTCCTGTGATGGGGTGTTTGCTCTGGCCGGAGTACTCGGGATGGAGAAATCCTCTACCCCTTCTTGAGACATACTAGATGAAAAAATATATGGTTAGCGTGAAAACCCCAGGGGATGTACTGGCAAGCTAATTATGCCGGATAAGGCGAAACATTAATCTTGTTATTCGGTGACAGGTGAGGCCCTGCTAGTTGCCAAGTGGCTGTGAGAGGCTCTATCTATGCGTTGGCGCGAGGGGTTATTGAGGCCGCCCGACGTAGCGGCAGGAGTTCGTAGGCCTCTCGGTGACAATAAAAGAAAAACAGGGGAAGGGAGTGACAGGTGACGCCCTCTCTATAATTTTGCGAGGCGGCTAACTTACGTGTGGCCCGGGGGGCATTACCTCCGAAACGTTGAGGCGGGGTGTTGGCCTCGCGGACCACTAACCGATAGGCAAAAGCCCAGAGGGGAGATACCTATTTGGGCCTATAACCCCTACCATTTGCCAGTTAGTCCTCAAACTTAAAATAATTGCATATTAAGGCAATCCATAGGAGTTCCAGCAAGTAGTCTATAGGTGGTCCCTGATAAAGCTGAGAATTCAATAGAATATTCCTTAAAGCCTTAATCCCTTGCTCATGGGGGATTATCGTATACAAACTTTGGACGTCCAAAGTAACCAGTAGTATGTTGTCGTTTCTGTTAAACGCACCAGGGTATGTAACACATTGTATTACTGAAAGGTGAGTGCCAAGCTTTTGGATATATATAGATATACCAGGCTCATCCAATGCACAGTGGCGAGATTGGTCTCGTCACAATATATATATATATATATATATATATATATATATATTGTGACGAGACCAATCTCGCCACTGTGCATTGGATGAGCCTGGTTAGGCTCATCCAATGCACAGTGGCGAGATTGGTCTCGTCACAATATATATATATATATATATATATATATATATATATTGTGACGAGACCAATCTCGCCACTGTGCATTGGATGAGCCTGGTTGCCCGTCTGCTGCCTTTAGACTATGGCTCCATGTTGAAACGCTTGATTTTGCCCTGCAAAGAGACGAAAGCCGGGTCATTCGGTACTTGCCCTATTTGAATAGTGATACTGTAGCGGAGAGGCAGTATAATCCACAAGGTCTCCGCTGGTAGACAGGAACACAGGCAATAATCAGCATAGGCAGGTACAGCATACAATATTCCAGGTAGTGTAATAAGAATCCTTCCCTCCCAAGAACTAGACGAGACATAGGCTGGGAGTCAACTGAGTGCTTTATTCCAAGTTCCAGCATTTATGCAGGTCCCCATGCAAGGGGTTTCCATAATGACATAGCAGGGGCATTCCCCACGTTTCTCCCATCATGAATTGCATTTCTCCCATCAGGCACTGCTGGACGAGAGGGATACTCCCACTGGAATATACCGTTAAGTGGATTATCCCCTCGTGCAGCAGAACCGACAATTTACATTTAAAATCCATAACTTGGGTAATATTCGGTACATTAACATGGCTGGACGTTCAGTAGATAGCTGGGGTCTGAGCGCACATTTCGTGAAAGTACCGCTCTGATCCCAGCTTAAATAACCGAACGCCGCACAAAATACATATTATACTTATGCTTGCTTTAACCCCTTAAGGACACATGACATGTGTGACATGTCATGATTCCCTTTTATTCCAGAAGTATGGTCCTTAAGGGGTTAAATTACCGATTGAGCTTAGGAGACCACATTACCGAAAGACCGGGGCTCCCGAATGGCTTGGAAGTCCAGCGGTATTCGTGCCATCGAGTAGCCGATTTTAGTTCCAGGCGCTCGACGACCAAATCCCGCTGGACGAACAAAGGATCCAAAATGGCCGACCGCCGCATGGTCGGTAGTCGAACGACGGCCACCCTGAATCCTCTTAAACACCGATTGCAACATTGTTGCAATCCTTAATGGGGGCCACACGACCTCCTGTGTGTGGTCTCCCTTCGGTAGTTTGTTCATTTCACGAATGGTGTTGAAATTCACCGTTAGTGAAACGATTACCTGAATGCTGGTGGTTTTCATGCCGTCAGCATACGAATGCTAGCATTCCCCTGAACCATAGTACACATAATACATACACGCTTGGTTCTTTTAAAGGGGTATACACATACATTAACAGTGTTTATACATACAGGACAATATATAGTGACTGTATTTGCCACAATGCTCCCCCAGAACCAAGCCGGCATACACAGTCTGATCCTAACGGATCGGCTTGGGGATGTCCGGGAGAGTACTCACGGATCACTTGTCAATGTCTGTTTGTCTAGATAACCCGTCGGCGTTGCCGTTTTGTTTCCCAGGGCGGTAGTGGATGTTAAAGTCAAAAGGCTGCAGCGCAAAAACTCCAGCGCAGCAGCCTGGCATTGTCTCCGGACACCCTGTTTAGCCACACCAACGGGTTGTGATCCGTGAGTAAAGAAAAAGCTTGTCCATACAAATAGGGTTGTAACTTTTTGAGGGCCCACACCACAGCGCAGGCACTCCTTTTCAATGGCGGCGTAGCTCACTTCCCGGGGTAAAAGTTTCCTGCTTAGATAAGCCACTGGGTGCTCGCCGCCATCCGCTCCGACTTGGCTCAGTACTGCTCCCAATCCAAACATAGAAGTGTCTGCATGGACGAGAAATCGTTTAGTTGGATCGGGAGCCGAAAGTACAGGGGAGTTTACAAGAGCGGTTTTAAACTGCTGAAATGCCTGTTCGCACTCTGGGTTACTATCTTAGGTAGATTCTTGCGGGTAAGATCAGTGAGGGGTTTGGCGAGGGAGCTGTAATTGGGCACAAATTTATGATAGTACCCTGCGGTACCTAAAAATGCTAAAACCTGGGTCTTAGTGCGGGGGGTTGGCCACTTGGCGACGGCCTCTATCTTAGCCGGCTCAGGTTTCTTCTGACCGCTGCCTACCCGGTGTCCCAAATACTGGACCTCGGCCATCCCTATGTGGCATTTGCTGGGCTTGAGGGTCAATCCTGCTTCCCTAATGCGGTCTAGTACGGCTCCTATGTGGGTCAGATGTTCGGGCCAGGAGCAGCTAAAAATGGCGATATCGTCTAAATACGCACAAGCATACTCCTGGAACCCATCCAGTAGCCGATCCACCATCCTCTGGAAGGTAGCCGGGGCATTTTTCATCCCGAATGGCATGACTCTGAACTGGTACAAGCCAAACGGGATGACAAACGCCGGCTTAGGGATGGTGTCCTCGGCTAGTGGAATTTGCCAGTACCCTTTGCACAGATCTATTGTGGTGAGGTACTGGCCTCTGGCCATTTTATCTAGGAGTCCGTCTATCCAGGGCATCGGGTAAGCATCGGAGGTGGTTTTGTCGTTGAGCCTCCGGTAGTCTACGCAGAAACGGGTCGTCCCATCCCGTTTCGGCACTAGCACTACTGGGGAGGCCCAAGGGCTATCAGAGGGCTCTATCACTCCTAGCTGGAGCATCTCCCCAACCTCCCTATGCATACTCCCTTTTATGGATTCTGGGAGGTTGGCGAAGGGGAGTTTGGTCTAAAGTTTCTACTTTGTGGGTGGCTAGGTGGGTGTATCCGGGCAAGTTAGAGAAGGTGGCCCCTTTTTCCCTAATTAAGTGTTGGACTTGAGTCCATTCTTGGGCGGTTAACCGCTCCCCCAGCTGTATCTCTCCCAAATCTCCGGTCTGGCTCTCCTGGTCTAAGAGATCGGGGAGAGGTAAGTTATCACAATCCTCGGCTGCGGATGCGCAGTTCGCAGTGACCTCTTCTGTCCGCTCTTGGTAGGGCTTGAGCATGTTCACATGGAGCATGCGTTTGACCCCTGTGACTGGGCCGATCACATAGATGGTATCGCATATTTGCTCTACCACCTTGTATGGGCCTTGCCAGGAGGCCTGCAGCTTGTCTTTGTGTACGGGTCATAATATGAGTACCTTTTGCCCCACCTGAAAGCTGCGGTCTCTGGCTCCCCTATCGTACCATCGGCGCTGTCGCTGTTGGGCCGCCTGGAGGTTGTCGCGCACAGTCTGAGTCAGGGCCTCCAAGCATTCCCTAAACTCCAGCACATATGGTACGATAGGTGTGCCATTAATGGTCCCTTCTCCCTCCCAATGTTTGTTCCCTGATTAAATCGAGGGGCCCCCTCACTCTCCTCACGAACAGAAGTTCGAAAGGGGAGAATCCGGTGGATTCTTGGGGTACTTCCCGATAGGCGAACATTAAGTGGGGAAGGAACCTTTCCCAGTCTTTCTGGGTATCCATGAACATCCGGATCATCTGTTTGAGAGTGCCATTGAAACCTTCACAGAGCCCGTTGGACTGGGGATGGTATGCGGAGTTCAAAATTTGTTGCACTCCACATAGTTTCCAGAGTTGGTGCATCACTTCGGCGGTAAACTGAGTACCCCTATCCGAAATAATCTCCCGGGGAAATCCCACGCGGGAGAAGATTCCCATTAGGGCGTCAGCTACCGTTTCTGCGTGCACATTGGTCAGGGCCACTGCCTCAGGGTATCTGGTGGCGTAGTCTACCACCGTTAGAACTATTATATCGACCGCGACCCTGCTAAAGGGTTCTTCAATTATGGGGAGGGATCGTAGCCGGGCCTTGTAACGGTCACCCCTCTTCCCTACCCTTTGGCAGGTATCACAGGTCTGGCAATACCGCCGTACATCCTGGGAGATACCTGGCCAAAATAAATTCTGGGCTAACCTGTGTTTCGTCCTGCTAATCCCTAAGTGCCCGGACAGGGGTATGTTGTGCGCGATGCGCAGCAGTTCGAATCTATATTTCCGGGGGACAATTAATTGCTTAATAGGTATGGGAATTGCTCCTGCTATCACTTTCTCGGCTTGGCGGTATAGGAGTCCCTTATCCCAGATGTACCTTTCTCCCTCTAACCCTGCCTGATTTTTGTCTATCCGGTCTTTGTACAGTTTTAAGGAGGGATCTAGAGCCACTTCTGACCCAACTTCTAAGGGGGACGCCCAGGTGGTGATATTATGCAAGGGGTTACATTGCTTACCTGAGCCTCAGAGTGGTTAGGTGGTGCTGTGGTGCGAGCCTGTTGTCGAGTTACAACCGGATAAGCTTCCCATATAGTAGATTGGGGAACAAAAGCTGAAGTCAGCTCCCCCAGATCGTTGCCCAAAATAACATCCGCTGGTAAATCCTGCATTAGGCCCACCTCCACATTTCCATTCTCCGCTCCCCAATTCAGGTGTACCTTGGCAGTGGGGATCTTGTAGATCGCTCCCCCTGCTACACGTACTGCCACACATTCCCCTGTGAGGTGACTTTTAGGTACTAGGTGGTTGCGGACCAGCGTTATAGTGGCTCCAGAGTCTCGCAACCCCTGTACCTTTCTCCCCTCCATCTGTACCTCTTGCCTGTGCCCTTGCCGGTTGTCAGAGGCGGCTTGGACCGGGTTTACCTCATGTAATGTACCCAGAGGTTCCTCGGTGGAAGCTAGGACTTCGGGGACGTGGTATGTCTCGGCTTGGGCACAGTGCACCGCTGCTCGTTGGTTGGGTGCCGGGGGATTCCAGCTGGGACGTGGTAGGTCGCGGGGGCAATCCTGCTGCATATGTCCCTGTTGGTTGCAGGTGTTGTGGTGGAATCTCGGTAAAAATAAATTTAGTAGGCCGAGATTACCACGTGGCATGTGTACGTGCATATGCTGACGTATCGATCAGTTGGTTGCACGAGGCAAGATACGATCAGTAGTGTACGGAGCATGTGCAAGAATACAGGATGTAGTATTCCCCTCCTCCATTGTGCTGGACAAGCCATGCGGTCAAGCAGGAAGTTAATTCTTATTTGTATTGATTGGTCAAGAGAATGTGCGGGTGGAGCTTAATATGGGAGGAGTTATGTGCCTATATAAGGAGCCTGCACTATTGTCCGGGGCTCAGAACTTGCTGTATTTTGGTGACATTAGTCCCTCTGAGTCCCGATCGGTGATCCAATAAAGAATCTCTTCCTTCCTGAAGAAACCTGTGTCCATCTCTCTGTGCTTGGCTTCCATCAGTTTCTCCGGTATCATTTGGTGCATTGGCCGGGAAGCTCATCGTTCAACGGTAGCTGAGAGGCAGAGGCGTGAGACGGTCTATCTTTGCCCACGTTCTCTACGGCTGCACCCCTGAACTTCTGCGTGGACCTCCCTTCGTCTCGGCGCCACTGATCTGTTGTCCAGGAGATCATCGGCCTCTACGTAAGAAGTGCTGGGGTGTCCCCGTCGATGAGTGTGAACTCAGGTTCAGGAACGAGGAGGTAAGACAACTGCTGTTTTAGACGGCAGACCCACTAGGGGTATACCGATTGTGCGGTAGGCCCATAAGGGGTTTGAATTGTGTATGGAATCTGCCCCCTCTGTCGGAGGGAAGGAGCGAAGGCGCACCGCTCAATCGAACGCTCTTTAGTAAGACCGTTTGATTTGGTTAGTCAGGCGGGGTCCTGTGTAAATAGCCCTAGCCGGACACCGGTGTCTTGTCTAGACTAGCGTTCTAGGGTGTATATTACATTCGCTAGGTCGGAGGGACCGGGAGACTAAGCGGCGCCTGTGTAAATTCGGTTCGCTAGCTCTCAACCTATCTTGGCTAAGTGGGAAGGCGTGTAAATTTGGAACCCACTAGATTTTTGATAGAGTAATCGACTAAGAGGCGTCTGTGTAAATTCGGTCCTCTAGTTCGCTATATGTGGTGCTTGGGCAGTGTGGCTAACCAAAACGGGTGTACATAGTTTTAGGTAGTCCATTCAAGGTACTGGCCAATAGTTTAGTTGGGATTGTAAATGTGTTAAAGATTGTTAGTAAAGTGTATATCTTGTTAGATAGCGCAAGCTCAGCCGTCTAGCGAGAGTGTTAATAGTGTGTTGCTGTATCATAGTGCACGGTACCATAACCCTGTATATTTACTGACACTGTATATAAATACTAATCATTGTCGTCTATTGCATGTTTAACACCATAACCACTAATAATTGTATTGTGACCTTAAATTGTGCTTTGACCTATGCTAACCGTACTGTAACCACTATTTGTAAAAGACGATGTTACTGGGGTGTGTTATAGATGGGTAATTCATATATAGAGAATTATAGCGTGGGTGACTGTATAGTTTCGCCAAAGGGCATAATATTGATTATCTAGTGACTGGTGTAACAGCTGTGTGTGTACGGGAATTCCCTGAGTGTTTATTGTGTTATTGTGTACGTTTCACTTGGTAACCGTACCACGTGGTGCTGTTGCCAGAGGAAACGGGTGTGACTGTTGAATAGTACGCGTGCATAGTATTCGTTGTCAACGACGTTCCATTGATAAGTATGGGCGCGTCGGAGTCAATGATTCCGGATCCCTTAGGTTGTATGGTAAAGAATTTTAAAAAGGGATTCAAAACATGTGATTTTGGGGTTAAAATGTCTCCTGTACGTTTGGTTACTTTGTGCACTAGGGAGTGGCCTACTTTGGTTGCGGCATGGCCGCCACGTGGTAGTTTGGATCCAACCCTGATACAGCGTGTACACGTGGCTGTGTCAGGTAGGCCTGAACTTTACGGGCAGTTTCCATATATTGATTGTTGGAGACAGGCCGTAAACGACTCGCCAAAATGGATTCAGATACGCCACGAGGTCGCCTCATGGTGGCCAGGACTTGTTTGTCCACTAGGACTGTGGTTAGGCCCATTTTGGACACGCCCTCTGAGTCCGAGATTCCTTTGCCGCCCCCTTACTTCCCTTTAAGAGGAAATGACGCGAATGCAGGAAGTTCTATACCCCTCTCCTCATTGCCCTCATCCACTTCCGCTTCCTCCTCTAGTACAGAATCCACCCCCCCTCGTATTAAACCTCCCCTTCCGGAACCAGAACCAACCCCCGTTAGATCTAAATATCCTGATTTGGCGCCACTTCAAACTTCTGGTCAAGCTTCTTCTAGCTCGGCTGGGAGTATTCTATTTACTAACTTTTCCCAAAATCAAGCTCCCACATCCTCATGCCCTATTTCCCCCCGACTGGAACCTCTAACTGACGCCCCTCCACGTAGCCCAATACTAACCCGACAACTGACCGGTACCCAACAATTAAAACATTATCAGATGCCTCTTCATCTGAATCCTGGGTCAGCCTATATCGATGCCGCAGGTCAAATGGCACATGCTGACCCAGTCTTCGTATATGTCCCGTTCACGACTACCGATCTCTTGAATTGGAAGACCCACAATTCCTCGTACACTGAGAAACCACAAGCTATGACCGATCTGTTCACCTCGATAGTTCAGACACATAACCCGACATGGGCTGATTTCCAGCAGTTATTAATGACATTGTTCAATAATGAGGAAAGGACAAGGATTAATCAAGCGGCCATTAAAGCGCTAGAGGATAGAGCCCGTGCTTTGAATCAAGCCAATCCAGCAGCATGGGCCGCAACACATTACCCTAATACCGATCCCGATTGGAATGTAAATGGCGCAGATATGGTTCAACTCAGAGCCTATAGAGACGCTATAATTGCTGGCATGAAAGCCGGAGGGAAGAAAGCTATTAACATGTCGAAGACAGTTGAGGTGATTCAGAAAAGTGATGAAGCGCCCAGTGTCTTTAATGACCGATTATTGGAGGCATACCGCTTGTATACCCCCTTTAATCCGGAAGACGCAGATAATTCCTGAATGGTAAACTCTGCCTTTGTCAGCCAAGCTTACGGAGATATTAAGCGCAAGCTACAGAAGTTAGAAGGGTTTGCAGGAATGTCTATCACCCAACTAATGGAGGTAGCAAATAAAGTATACATGAACAGGGAAACAGAGACTAAGAAAGAGGAAGAGCGCAAGATGCGTAAAAAGGCTGATATGCTAGCGGTAGCGATCGCAGGCGTAGATAGACGGGGCCCAGATAGAGGCGATAGTAGATGGAGTAGGGAGCCTTTGAGTAGGAATCAGTGCGCGTATTGCAAGGAAGAAGGGCATTGGAGAAACGAGTGTCCGCAAAGAGAGCAGTACGAGAGAGACCTACCCAGGGCAGGTTACGGAAACTTTAGAGGTAGAGCGAGAGGTAGAGGAGGCCCCGGAGGGAGCAATGGTAATAGAGGGAGTAATGGGAACAGAGGAAGTGTAAGGGAAGATAGGTACTATCCAGCAGCGCAAAGGTCCCGCGATAGAGAAGGTAGGGACTTTGTAGGATTGGCTGACACGGTCATGGAGGACTATTGATACCGACCGGGCTCCATCCCCCTTGGTCGAGCGGAGCCTATGGTCGATGTATCAATAGGGGGAAAAAGGAGTGCGTTCATGATCGACACTGGTGCTGAACATTCGGTGGTGACTGACCTAGTTGCTCCTCCATCTGGAAGAACTATTACTGTAATAGGAGCAACTGGAAGAAGTGCTGCAAAACCGGTTCTTAAAAGTCGACTCTGTACATTGGGAGGCCACGTAGTAAAACATCAATTCCTTTATATGCCTGAATGTCCAGTCCAATTGCTGGGACGTGATATGCTATCTAAGTTACAAGCGCAGATTACGTTCCTACCAAATGGAACAACATCCTTAAAGTTTAATGGACCTTCAGGTATTATGACATTATCCGTACCAAAGGAAGAAGAGTGGCGACTTTATACAGCGTTGACTAGCCAAAACCCTAGGAGTGATGAGTCCTTATTCAACATACCAGGAGTTTGGGCAGAGAACAACCCACCAGGACTGGCCCGCAATATTCCACCTATTAAAATCGAACTAAAACTTGGGGTTTATCCAGTAAGCCTAAGACAATATCACATCCCGCAGAAGGCTAAGAAGAACATCCAATCTTATCTGGATAAGTTCATACGGTATGGTATCCTAAAATTCTGTACTTCCCCCTGGAACACCCCATTGCTGCCTGTTCAAAAGCCCGGTACAGATGAGTATCGACCTGTGCAGGACTTGAGAGCAGTCAATGATGCGGTTGTTAGTATACATCCAGTTGTGCCCAATCCATATAACCTGCTTGCTTTAATTCCGGGCGGGGCTACTAACTTTACAGTTCTAGACCTCAAAGATGCCTTCTTTTGCCTCCGAATTGCCGCAGAAAGTCAATGTATCTTCGCTTTCCAATGGGAAAACGCTGTAACGGGCTCAAAACGCCAAATGACCTGGACAAGACTGCCCCAAGGGTTTAAAAATTCACCTACCCTATTTGGTTCAGCTCTAAGTCAAGATTTATTGGATTTCGAGTCCATCCCAGGAGAGTGTGTATTGTTACAATATGTAGATGACTTGTTGATAGCAGCAGTTACAAAGGAAATATGTCAGCAAGCAACGCACGATCTACTACACATTCTCTGGAAGGCAGGATACAAGGTGTCTAGAAAGAAGGCTCAGTTGTGTTTGCCAACTGTCAAATATCTGGGATTCCATATCTCTGAAGGTCAAAGAATTATGGGGCCAGAGAGAAAAGAAGCTGTGTGCCAAATACCGATACCCAAGAATAGAAGACAAGTGCGAGAATTCTTGGGGGCAGCAGGCTTCTGTAGGATATGGATTCCCAGCTACGCGATACTGGCAAAACCTCTGTATGCAGCTATCAAAGGTACAGAGCACGACCCCTTCTTATGGACTCAAGAACAGCAAACGGCATTTGAAGATGTGAAGAAGGCTTTGATGAGTGCCCCAGCATTAGGTCTACCTGATCACACACGACCATTCTACCTGTATGTACATGAGCAAAGAAGAATGGCTGTGGGAGTATTGACACAGTACTTGGGATCATGGCAAAGACCTGTCGCCTACATGTCTAAGCAACTGGATGCAGTGGCCAGCGGACTTCCACCTTGTCTAAGAGCCGTAGCTGCAGCCGCCCTGCTAGTAGCTGAAGCCGATAAACTCACTCTGGGTCAAGAACTTTATGTACGAGTCCCACATGCAGTACAGACGTTGTTGGATTACAAAGGAAATCATTGGTTTAGTAACAGCCGTATGACCAAGTATCAAGCAATATTGTGTGAAAACCCAAGAGTGCATTTAGAGACTGTAAATACCTTAAATCCAGCTACCCTTTTGCCACAACCTACTGAAAGTCAACATGATTGTTTGGAAGTAATGGATGAAGTATTTTCAAGTAGACCAGATCTTCGTGATTTTCCCATCCAGAACCCCGATGTTCAATATTACACCGACGGCAGTAGTTATGTGAAAGAAGGGATCCGCTATGCGGGATATGCAGTAACAACGATAGACAAGGTGATAGAAGCTCGGCCACTGGTAAAAGGAACATCAGCACAAAAGGCAGAATTGATAGCACTGACATGAGCGTTACAATTGGCTGAAGGTTTAAGAGTGAACATCTACACGGACTCCAAGTATGCGTTTTTAACCACTCATGCCCACGGAGCTTTGTATAAAGAAAGAGGACTATTGAATTCAGAAGGCAAAGAAATCAAGTATGCAGCTGAAATCCTACAACTATTGGAAGCAGTGTGGGAGCCGAGAGAAGTCGGTATTATACATTGTCGAGCGCATCTGAGAGGAGATGGTGATGTAACCAAAGGAAATCGGATGGCAGATAGTGCAGCTAAGCGTGCCGCTGAATCGGGAAGACAGGAGTATGTGGGGCATACAGCTGCTCTTATACCAACTCCACTGTCTCAATGGACTCCAGTTTATACAGCTCAAGAAGAGGAGTGGTTAAAGACTGAACCTGGAAAGTATTTGGAGAACAAATGGTATCAGTTAGAAGATGGAAGAATAGTCATTCCAGCATCACTAGCGGTAGAAATTGTCCAAAACTATCACAACGGGACACATTCTGGGAGAGACAGCACAGAAGAATCTCTCAGAAAACATTTCTACATACCAAGATTGTCCAACTTGACTCAGGCCATTGTACGAAGATGTGTAACGTGTGCTAAGAATAATGCAAGACAAGGACCAGTAAAGCCACCAGGAGTCCAGTTTATGGGGGGACTCCCCATGTCCGATTTACAAATTGACTATACAGTGATGCCTAAATCTGGTGGACATCGCTACCTGCTGGTAGTTGTGTGTACCTATTCAGGCTGGGTAGAAGCATGTCCTACTCGTACAGAGAAAGCAGGAGAAGTTGTGAGATTCCTGTTACGAGAAATAATACCCCGATATGGACTACCCTGCTCTATAGGATCGGACAATGGTCCAGCTTTTGTTCTTCAGTGCCTACAACAACTGACTCATATGCTTGGTATAAAGTGGAGGCTTCATACGGCATATAGACCCCAGAGTTCTGGTAAGGTAGAGAGAATGAATAGGACTATTAAGAATCAGTTGGCTAAAATGTGTCAGGAAACCCAACTTAAGTGGAACGTTCTCTTGCCCATAGCTCTATTGCGAATCCGCAGTACACCTACCAGAAGGATGGGCCTCTCTCCTTTTGAAATCATGTATGGGCGACCACCTCCCGTACTTGGTAACTTAAGGGGGGATTTGAGTCAGTTGGGAGAAGGAATTACCCGGCAGCAGGTTGTAGAGTTGGGTAAGACTATGGAGGAGGTACAGAAATGGGTACAAGATAGATTACCTGTGAATATTTATCCCCCAGTTCATAGTTACCACCCAGGAGACCAAGTGTGGATTAAAGAGTGGAATAATGTACCGTTAGGGCCCAAGTGGAGAGGTCCTTATGTTGTTCTTTTGTCTACCCCTACAGCGATAAAAGTAGCCGAAGTGACTCCGTGGATACATCACTCCAGGGTTAAACCAGCAGCAGTCGATTCTTGGCAAGTTACAGCAGATCCAGAGAATCCCTGCAAGATCCGGTTAAAACGCACGACTCAGTCGGAGTGACGAGGAACTTTGTGGATTACAAATTTTATTGTTTCAGAGATTTGGTAAGTGAGTGAGAAGGCCATAATAAAGCCTGTCCGCTCACCGTGTAGTGTATAAGCCAGGAAAAGTCTCGAAGGGACCCCTGTGAAGACGAGCAGAACTCCATTCCCTGCTGCCCTTACATCCTGGAAGCTGAGGTGCCTTCGCACGGACGAAGACTGAGGATGACGACGAAAGATGTGTTTATGATAACGTTTATTTATGTGTATTTTTATATTCAGGAAGGTAGAGGTACCGACACTCCTAGCTGTGAGGTATGCATTAAGACTACAAGAACAGGTAACCATATTTCCCAAACCCTAATTTGGCATTCACAATACGAGTGTAAAGGAGATGTATCAAGATGTAGATACCTAAATATAGAATATAGTGTGTGCCATTTAGGAGTAGGAGAACCTAAGTGCTTCAGTCCAGAGTATCAACCTCGTACAATTTGGTTGACTCTCAGGAATGGAGATCCTCAGAGGACCCTAATTAATAAGACGGTATTAGAATCCGTACATTCTTCGGGTGTTCTGCTATTTGATGCGTGTAAGGCGATATCAAGTGGTAGAAAGCCGTGGAATGTATGTGGGGATCTTAGATGGGAGAGGACGTATGGGTCTAACGATAAATATATTTGTCCCAGTAGTAAAAATAAATATGTGAGTCCTAGATGCCCAAATAGAGATTATAACTTTTGCCCATATTGGTCTTGTGTGGGGTGGGCAACTTGGGGACAGACAGTAGACAAGGACATGATTGTGACTAAGTTGCCTACCAGCCCATATTGTAAGTCTATGGAATGCAATCCAGTCCATATACTTATAAATAACCCCGACAAGTTCTTAGATAAATATGGTAATTTATTTGGGTTTCAAATATATGGGACGGGTTTAGATCCTGGGACAGTATTGTTTATAGGGATAGAGACTGATACGGTATCCTCCCAAACTCATCAAGTATACCATTCCTTGTATGAAGAGATGAGCATAGATAATAAGATCCCCCATAATGCTAAAAACCTGTTCATTGATTTAGCCGAAAGTATTGCCGGTAGTCTTAATGTTACCAACTGCTATGTGTGTGGAGGTACTAACATGGGAGACCAATGGCCTTGGGAAGCAAAGGAGGTAATGTCCGGTTCTGAGGCAGTTGACCAATTAATCTCTACACAAGCCGATTATCATATGAGTGTTAGAGGTAAATCTGAGTGGAGATTAAAGACCTCCATCATAGGTTATGTTTGCATAGCAAGGAAAGGAATGATGTATAATACTTCTGTAGGAGAATTAACTTGTCTAGGGCAAAAAGCTTATGATGATGATACGAAGAATACAACTTGGTGGTCGGCTTTAAATGTCTCAGAACCATCTAACCCGTTTGCAAGATACGCCAATTTAAAGGATGTGTGGTTTGATCTATCCATCACATCTACCTGGAGAGCCCCAGCAAATTTGTACTGGATCTGTGGTAAGAAAGCCTATTCGGAGTTGCCACAGGACTGGGAAGGGGCATGTGTGTTGGGTATGCTCAAACCATCCTTCTTCTTGTTACCTATTGAAACAGGTGAGACTTTAGGTGTTAAAGTGTATGATGTGAATCATAGGAAGAAAAGGGGACCCATAGAGATAGGTGCCTGGGAAGATAATGAATGGCCTCCCCAGCGTATTATAGATTATTATGGGCCAGCCATGTGGGCAGAGGACGGTACCTTTGGTTATAGAACCCCAATTTATATGCTCAACCGTATTATAAGATTACAGGCGGTGGTTGAGATCATTACTAACGAGACATCACAAGCGCTCAATCTTCTAGCGAAGCATAATACCAGGATGAGGACAGCAGTATACCAAAATAGATTAGCCTTGGATTACCTTTTGGCAGTAGAGGGAGGTGTATGTGGGAAGTTTAACCTGAGCAATTGCTGTCTTCAAATAGATGACGAAGGGCAAGCAATAGCTGAGCTTACTAGCCATATGGTTAAACTAGCGCATGTGCCTACTCAGGTATGGAAAGGGTACAATCCAAGTAGTTGGTTTGGTAGCTGGTATGAGTGGTTTGGAGGGCTTAAGGCAGTGGTAGGTGGAGTCCTACTGATTTTAATGTTGTGTCTACTCCTGCCGTGTCTTATACCCTTAGTAGTTAGGTCTGTGCAAAGCCTGATAGAAAATATAGCAGAGAGTAAGGCTGCTGCACAGATAATGGCAATTTATAAATATAAGGCTCTAGATCAGGGAGAACCAATGCAGGAAGATGAGTGTTGAAGATTCACATCATAAGATAAGTCTGGTCTGGTTCAAGGTAACTTGCGGTGTATGCAAACTAAGGTTAAGTGATGCCTCAAGTAATTGTGAAATATCAAGAGGCATCAAAGGGGGGAATGTGGTGGGGGAATTTAGTAGGCCGAGATTACCACGTGGCATGTGTACGTGCATATGCTGACGTATCGATCAGTTGGTTGCACGAGGCAAGATACGATCAGTAGTGTACGGAGCATGTGCAAGAATACAGGATGTAGTATTCCCCTCCTCCATTGTGCTGGACAAGCCATGCGGTCAAGCAGGAAGTTAATTCTTATTTGTATTGATTGGTCAAGAGTTATGTGCCTATATAAGTGTCAGGGTACCTGCGGTCTCTACCTCCGAAAGAGGTAGAGACTTAGCTGTTCCTCCATCCAGACGGCCTGATGGCTCTCTTTACCACGGTCTATCCGGTCATGCAAGGCCGGCCGCGAGGGAGTGACTGCCTTTTACAGCATCTAGGCAGGAAGTTGTCATCAGGACACTCCTCCGGAACGACCTGTCACTCAATTGCTGCAGGACCAATCAGGACGCCTCGGAGGCGTGGTTACTGCTCTGAACAGGGTATTTAACAGAGCTTCTTTCATTAGCTCATTGCCCTGTCGTGGTTCTAGCTTGTTCTAGTCACTCAGTGCTTGTGTATTCTATTATTCCCTTTTGGTTTTGACCCGGCTTGTTTACCTTACTCTGCTTATCTCTGTTACCCTTGATTCGGCTTGTCTCTCGCTTACCTGTCTTCTGTTACCCTCGACCTCGGCTTGTCTTTGACCATTCTATACTGTACTACTTACGTTAGTCCGGCCATTCTAAGGTCCGGTATACGTATCTGGCTACTGTTTGTACTCTGCGTGTTGGATCCCTGTCCCGATCCTGACATTACGACAGGGCCAATGGATCCTGCGAGTACAAACAGTCAGCTTGCCTCTCCTGATCCTAGGTTTGAAGCCATGGATCACAGAATGGATCAGATGGCGCTTGCGCTACAGGCTCTATTATCTCGTGCCAATAACCCACCAGAGGAGATACGTAATACCCCTGTTTCTCCTGTCGGTTCAGGTCTAGAGGTAGCCACAGTGGGTGCTTCTTCTCGCATTACCCCCCCAGTACGCTATGGTGGGGCTCCTAAGAAGTGTCGTGGTTTCTTAAACCAAATTAGTATCCATTTTGAATTGCAACCTCGCTCTTATCCTACAGATAGGGAAAAGGTAGGATTTATTATCACCCTACTTATTGAGAAAGCTCTGAGATGGGCCAACCCATTATGGGAGAACGATAACCCATTAGTTTATAACTTAACGCCTTTGTAGCTGCTTTTAGAAGAACATTTGACCCTCCAGGTAGAAAGGTTAATGCAGCCAGATTACTGTTGCGTCTGAGACAGGAGAACCAAACACTGGTGGATTATGCACTAGAGTTCAGGTCTCTGGCGTCAGAGTGGAATGAGCAGGCGTATATGGATGTATTTTTGAATGGCTTATCTGAAGTAATCCTTGATGAGGTTGCTACCAGAGAACTCCCTGAGAATTTAGAGGATTTAATTTCGTTCATCTCTCGTATAGATGAACGTTTAAGAGAGAGACAGAACACTCGAGAGAGGAACCAGAGACCTTCTTTTAGGTTAGCCCCCGCTTTTCCAAGTCCTGACTCCACGGTATCTTTGCTTCCTAAACCTATGCAGATAGGGTATACCCGCCTCTCTGAGGAGGAAAGACAGTACAGGAGAAGAGAGGGTTTGTGTATGTATTGTGGAGCTAAGGGTCATTTACTCTCGAACTGTTCTAACCGCCCGGGAAACGCTCGCACCTAAGTCTCTCTAGAGGACAGGCCTTGGGTGTTTCTATTTTGTCCTCTACTCCTAATTATAAAGATCACAGGCTTCTGCTACCAGTTTCCTTAACTTGCGGGAGGGAAGTAGTAAGGGCTATGGCTTTGATAGATTCCGGTGCGGCTGAGAATTTTATCGACCAAGCCTTTGCTAGTGTAACGGATCGCCTGGCACCCCGACTTGGTACCTCCGTTAATGGATGCTCCTAGTGCTTCCTGAGGACTCCAAGCACTCTGGCAGACACCACAATCACCGAATCCGAGAAACCTTTTAAATTCTCCCAAGCCTATGAATGCTGTAGACCATTGAATAGGAACCATACGAATAGGCTTGTACTCCTAGCAGTCAACTGGAACAGCACTCAATAAATCCTTCCCCCCAATAATGAGACGACACATCACTTTGAGGGTAAAACAGGAACTCTAGACTGGGACACCCAGTCTGCCAACAAGTACATACAGGACACTCCCAGGGGGAGGATGAAATTAACCAATCACATGGATGTACCTCCCACACATTTCCTCCCCTTAGATTAACACTTAACACAATTATACTGTACACCTTTTTCCCCAATTCCTGGATGTACCCCAAATACATATGATACACCTCCAAAACAGGTATCCCCTGATAGCCCTTATTCAGGGGGACAACATATGTAAGAATCAGCCCATTCGGATAAATGGTTCAGGAGTTATGGGACTTTAAAGTATTGACCGACCGCATGGGTAAAGTATCCGAAAACAGTTCCATGCATTTTGGCCCTGCGGTCGGTCACAAACAGGTGAATGAAACATACGAATTACTTGGGTTATAGAGACTAAGGGGGATTCGCATGAATCCCCTAGTTCGTATGTTTCTTTCTACCGAACGGCGGGCCGTTCGGTAGTTTCCCCACGAAATCCTGGAAGTCTGGAGGTCTCAGCGGTGTTTACCTAGTCGAGTGTCCGATTTCAGTTCCAGACACTCGACGGCAAAACACCGCTGTTCGGCAGTTAAAGATGGCCGCCGCCACGTGGTTGTTTCCCGAATGGCGGCCACCCAGAGGACACATAATACATTACATGGATTGCCAATTACCTGTTTGCAACATTGTTGCAAACGGTAATTGGAGGCACACTTATTCCTGGGTGGTCTGGTTGTTCGGTAGTCTCATTCAATATAATGAATGGAGTGATTCTACCGAACAATCAGATGAATGCTGCATATATATCACCCAGGTTAAACTTAACACATAATACATATACAATATACAGGCAGTACAATAGGATAGGCTTCACAGTCTTAAAGGGACAGTAGTCCCAAAATGTCCATTGCTGGTTTTAAAGGGCCAGTAGCCGCAATATAAATTAGTACATGCCCAAATATAGTCTTTAGAGTGCAATATGTCCAGGGGCCATAGTCAGCGGGTAGGAGGCTAGCAGCCAGGCTTCTCCAGCCCACAGTGGCGAAGTTGGTTTCGCCACAGCTAGTAAAAACAATTTCCCATCCCAGCTAAGGGAGACACCCTTGGCCGTTCAGGCCATAGATGGTAGACCACTACTAGACCCTGTTATCTTTCGTGAGACCATACCCATTGAGTTAAATGTTGGTATCCTACACGTGGAGAATTTATCTCTTCTGCTCATTTCGTCTCCTTCCGTTCCCATAGTTCTGGGGTACCCATGGTTGAAAGAACATAACCCTATTATTGATTGGGAGTTAGGGGAGATACTCTCGTGGGGCCAGGGCTGCCAGGATCGGTGTTTGTGCAAGGTTTCTCCATTAGCTAATATTAACATACAGGAGAATCCTACTCAGTCCACAGAAAGACAAATACCAGACCTTTACCTAGACTTAAGGGCAGTGTTTGACAAGAAGAATGCCGATTCTTTGCCGCCACACAGGTCATTTGACTGTAAAATTAAGCTTCTACCCGGGACTATGCCTCCGAGGGGCCATGTATATCCTTTGTCTGTTCAGGAAAACTCGGTTCTAGAGGAGTATATTCAGGAGAATTTAGAAAAGGGATTCATCAGGAGGTCTTCTTCTCCGGCCGGGGCGGGGTTCTTTTTCATTAAGAAGAAGGATGGCACGCTGAGACCTTGTATCGATTACCGAGGCTTGAATAAAATAACTGTCAGAAATGCCTATCCTATCCCACTGATTACCAAGTTATTTGATCGTCTTAAGGGCTCCAAAATCTTCACCAAGTTAGATCTCAGAGGGGCTTACAATTTGGTGAGAATCCAGCAAGGTCACGAGTGGATGACGGCATTCAATACCCGGTATGGCCATTACGAATACACTGTTATGCCATTTGGACTATGCAATGCTCCTGCAGTATTTCAAGAGTTGCAACATGGTCTATACTGCAAATTGGAAAAGTGCAGTTTTGATCAGTCTCAGGTAGACTTTCTTGGGTACGTGATTTCTGGGGAAGGTTTTAAAATGGATCCTGGTAAACTCCAATCTATTTTAGACTGGCCTTTGCCCAAAGGACTCAAGGCTATCCAAAGGTTTATTGGTTTTTCCAACTACTATAGGCACTTCATTAAGGGTTACTCCTCTATCATTGCGCCTATTACCAATATGACCAAACAAGGGGCTGATACTAAGTTCTGGTCTGAGGAAGCTCTTGGTGCTTTTAAGACTCTCAAGGAACTTTTTGCCTCAGCTCCCATTCTAGTTCATCCTGATACGACTCTGCCTTTCTTGCTCGAGGTCGATGCTTCTGAGACAGGAGTTGGGGCTGTTCTGTCTCAAAGGTTAGGGGTGGATAAACCGTTACACCCTTGTGGTTTCTTCTCTAAAAAATTTTCTGGGCCTGAGAGCAGATATGACATCGGGGAGAGGGAACTGTTAGCGGTCATTAAGGCTTTAAAGGAGTGGAGACATTTACTGGAAGGGATACTACACCCTGTTACTATCCTAACGGATCATAAGAACTTGTCTTATATTGGGGAGGCTAAGCGCTTGTCCGCCAGGCAGGCTCGCTGGGCTTTGTTCCTCACTCACTTTAATTATGTACTTACGTATAGACCTGGTTCTAAGAACTCTAAAGCCGATGCTTTGTCTCGTCAATATGAACCATCCACTATAACTGAACCACTTCTGTCCTCCATAGTTCCTAAGGGGAATATCATCGCGAACACGAATCTCAGGATTCACTCTCCATTGCTTTCTGAGATCATGAAGTTTCAGCATTTGGCACCCAAACAGACTCCTGGGGATCGACACTTCGTTCCTGCCGCTCTCCAACTGGAGGTGCTACGCTGTCTCCATAACAGCAAGGTGGCTGGGCATCCTGGCATCCGCAAGACTTATGCGCTGGTCTCTAAAGATTTTTGGTGGCCTGACTTACGCAAGGATATTAAAGAATTCATCGGGGCATGTGAAGTTTGTACCAAGACCAAGCTACCCCATTCGCTTCCATGCGGATTTCTGCACCCTTTAGAGGTTCCTGAAAAGCCTTGATCCTGCCTGGCAATGGACTTCATTGTTGATTTGCCTATCTCTAAAAAGCAGACTGTCATCCTCACTGTGGTAGACAGATTTACTAAAATGGCTCACTTCATTCCCTTACCTAAACTCCCATCTTCGCCCGAATTAGCGGAGATATTCGCCAGGGAGATTTTCTGTTTGCATGGGATACCTTCCCAAATTGTCTCTGACAGAGGCTCCCAATTTGTTTCCCGTTTTTGGAGATCATTCTGCTCCCAACTAGGCATCAAATTGAATTTCTCCTCTGCCTATCATCCTCAGTCCAATGGAGCTGCTGAACGCACTAACCAAAAAGTTGAACAATATTTACGTTGTTTCGTTTCAGAACACCAGGACGATTGGGTCGGTTTGATTCCTTGGGCGGAGTTTGCACATAACAATCTCATTTGTGATTCTACGCATTCTAGCCCTTTTTTCTTGAATTATGGCTTTCATCCTTCCATCCTTCCTTCGGAGTCTTCTTCTCAAGGGATACCGTCGGTGGATGTTCATGTTGCCAATTTAAGAGAGTTGTGGGATCAAACTCGACAAATCCTTTTGCACAATTGTACGCTGGTCAAAAAACACGCTGACAAACGTAGAAGGGCAGCACCGGTGTTTGTTCCAGGCGATAGAGTATGGTTAAGTACTAGAAACATTCGGTTAAAAGTGCCGTCCATGAAGTTTGCTCCTCGATATATTGGACCTTACAGGGTACTGTCTCAAATTAACCCAGTTGCGTATCGTTTAGCGTTGCCTAATGCCTTACGCATTCCTAATTCATTTCATGTTTCCTTGCTAAAACCATTAATATGTAACAGGTTCTCCTCCACGATCGCCCCTCCCCGCTCAGTTCAGGTGGAGGGTCAGGAGGAGTATGAGGTCAATTCCATCGTTGATTCTCGAATCTCCCGGGGGAAACTGCAATATCTGGTCGATTGGAAGGGTTATGGTCCTGAGGAGAGAAGTTGGGTACCTCAGGAGGAGCTGCATGCTCCCCGTCTCCGCAGGGCGTTTCACTCTCGATTCCCTTCTCGCCCTGGTGTATTCCGCCCGGTGGGCGTATCTGAGAGGGGGGGTACTGTCAGGGTACCTGCGGTCTCTACCTCCGAAAGAGGTAGAGACTTAGCTGTTCCTCCATCCAGACGGCCTGATGGCTCCCTTTACCACGGTCTATCCGGTCATGCAAGGCCGGCCGCGAGGGAGTGACTGCCTTTTACAGCATCTAGGCAGGAAGTTGTCATCAGGACACTCCTCCGGAACGACCTGTCACTCAATTGCTGCAGGACCAATCAGGACGCCTCGGAGGCGTGGTTACTGCTCTGAACAGGGTATTTAACAGAGCTTCTTTCATTAGCTCATTGCCCTGTCGTGGTTCTAGCTTGTTCTAGTCACTCAGTGCTTGTGTATTCTATTATTCCCTTTTGGTTTTGACCCGGCTTGTTTACCTTACTCTGCTTATCTCTGTTACCCTTGATTCGGCTTGTCTCTCGCTTACCTGTCTTCTGTTACCCTCGACCTCGGCTTGTCTTTGACCATTCTATACTGTACTACTTACGTTAGTCCGGCCATTCTAAGGTCCGGTATACGTATCTGGCTACTGTTTGTACTCTGCGTGTTGGATCCCTGTCCCGATCCTGACAATAAGGAGCCTGCACTATTGTCCGGGGCTCAGAACTTGCTGTATTTTGGTGACATTAGTCCCTCTGAGTCCCGATCGGTGATCCAATAAAGAATCTCTTCCTTCCTGAAGAAACCTGTGTCCATCTCTCTGTGCTTGGCTTCCGTCAGTTTCTCCGGTATCAGTGTGGCATTGTATCGGGGGTCGAGCCGGATACCTGGGGGTGTAGATGTTATTGGTTAACCCCGGGCATGCTGGTACTGCTGCGGGCATGGCTGGTACTGGTGTGGTAGGCCCATATGTGGTTTTTATTTGGGCCCGCTGCTCGCTCCTGACATCCTGGAACTCATCGGCCAGCTGGGCTGCGTCTTGTAGGGTGCGTGGCTTCCGATCTCGCACCCAAACTTGTAAATGTGGAGATAGTCCTCCAAAGAACTGTTCTATTACCATAAGTTGGAACAGTTCATCTAGGGTGGTTACTTGGGTGGCTTCCAGCCAACCCTTGGCTGCCCTTTGTAAGCGGTGGGCCCATTCCGTGTGAGTGTCCCTGGGTAGCTTTTTAAGTTCTCGGAACTTTAGCCGGTAGGCCTCTGAGGTAATTGCATACGTGGCTAGAATAGTCTGTTTTACCTTGGCATAGTTTGTGCTGTCCTCATCTGGTACGGCACGATATGCCTCTGCAGCGCGACCAGATATCTTTCCTGCCAGTAGGGGTACTTGATCCTCCGTGCTGATATTGTGCAAATGGCATAGTCTTTCAAAGTCCTGCAGGTAGTCGTCTATCTCTCCGTCGGCTTCTGTATAGCTTTTGAAAGCTTGGTAGGGAACTTTTGCTTTCCCTGGTAGGCTCTGAACAGGTAATGTGCCTCCCGTTTGGGGGGTCATCTGCGACCTTCGAAGCATGATGTAATCCTGCACATCGTTATAAATCCTGTCAGCCATCTGGTCAGCTAGTGCTGGTGAGAACAAAGCCATCCTGCTCCTGTATTCCCTTTCAAATTCCGTTTGCTCCTCCTCCCTTGGAGGTGCTGCGGCTCTGTCCCTTTCCATTAGCTCTGCTATTAATACAGCCTTTGTCTTGCTGCTGGCTGTTGCTCCTCTTGCCTCCAGCAATTCTTTCAGCGTACTTCTCTTTAGGAGCGTGTAATCTGTGTTCATTTAATGGCCGTTCGTGAATAAATAAACTAACGAATTGTTGCTTTCGTTTAGAATTCTGCTGAACGCTGCTTTGCTGGGTAGTTGAAATCCCGTCGCTTGCCACCAATTGTAGCGGAGAGGCAGTATAATCCACAAGGTCTCCGCTGGTAGACAGGAACACAGGCAATAATCAGCATAGGCAGGTACAGCATACAATATTCCAGGTAGCGTAATAAGAATCCTTCCCTCCCAAGAACTAGACGAGACATAGGCTGGGAGTCAACTGAGTGCTTTATTCCAAGTTCCAGCATTTATGCAGGTCCCCATGCAAGGGGTTTCCATAATGACATAGCAGGGGCATACCCCACATTTCTCCCATCATGCATTGCATTCCTCCCATCAGGCACTGCTGGACGAGAGGGATACTCCAACTGGAATATACCGTTAAGTGGATTATCCCCTCGTGCAGCAGAACCGACAATTTAAATTTAAAATCCATAACTTGGGTAATATTCGGTACATTAACATGGCTGGACGTTCGGTAGATAGCTGGGGTCTGAGCGCACATTTCGTGAAAGTACCGCTCTGATCCCAGCTTAAATAACCGAACGCCGCACGAAATACATATTATACTTATTCTCGCTTTAAACTACCGATTGAGCTTAGGAGACCACATTACCGAAAGACCGGGGCTCCGGAACGGCTTGGAAGTCCAGCGGTATTTGTGCCATCGAGTAGCCGATTTTAGTTCCAGGCGCTCGACGACCAAATCCCGCTGGACGAACAAAGGATCCAAAATGGCCGTCCGCCGCATGGTCAGTAGTCGAACGACTGCCACCCTGAATCCTCTTAAATACCGATTGCAACATTGTTGCAATCCTTAATGGGGGCCACACGACCTCCTGTGTGTGGTCTCCCTTCGGTAGTTTGTTCGTTTCACGAATGGTGTTGAAATTCACCGTTAGTGAAACGATTACCTGAATGCTGGCGGTTTTCATGCCGTCAGCATACGAATGCTAGCATTCCCCTGAACCATAGTACACATAATACATACACGCTTGGTTCTTTTAAAGGGGTATACACATACATTAACAGTGTTTATTCATTAACAGTGTTTATTCCATTCATATAAATGAAAGACTTTGGCTCCATGGCAATTGAACTGTATGTACGTGATCTGAGCGCCATTCAGTAATAATGTGCGCTCAGATCTAAGCTATCTGGGGATATGTTGAATGTACCTGTTTTATGCAATAGCTGCACAGTTATATATTTTTATGTATTTTATTGTCTTTTGCTACCATGTGTTCAATGGAGTTTTGCCTCTGTCCTTGGAGATAATTGGATTTCTTCCCAATTATCTCCAGGATAGAAGACTCTGTGGAACTGGTTTTGGGCAGAAAAGCCATGCTTCATTTGGTCACAAAGGACTTCGATCTAACTTTTGAACCAATGGACCAATTTGGATGATTTTGGCATATGTTTGTATTTGGAGTATGCTGATTCTGAAAATGTGAATGTGATGTATACTTTTAAAGTTATGAATAATGTGGAAACGCTGTATTTCTCTGTCTGGGATAATTACATTAACCCATTGTGTAAGGTCATTGTATCACAGGCAGAGGGGAGGATTTTGTTTGGGAGTGTCTGAGTGTATTGTATGTGTTTATTGGTGGTTTTCCGAAACCCTGTGGGTGGTACTAATTTGTATATAAGAACAATAAACCCACTGCTCTGTCTGTTCACTGCTTGACCCTCAACACGGAGCTTTGTCTCGTTCTTGGGGGGGGGGGGGGGAGGGATGTATTGTATGCTGTTCCAGTTCGACTGCTAGGAGTGTAAACCTTTCGTATGGTTTCTCCTATTCGGCTGTTTACAGCATTCATATGGTTCCAGTTCGGCTGTTTATGGCATTCATATGCTTCTCCAGTTCGGTGGATTGGTGTCTACAGTAGCTATGCCTGTGTCTCTGGAAGGGGAAGATCTACTAAATGGCGGTTTAACCCTTTTATGCCTGGGGGTGCCGTTACATATATATATATATATATATATATATATATATATATTTAAATTCTAAAATTATACGTGTATATTTATGTAATATCTTAACATACTTATTTGATTTTACTAATTAAAATGTGAGGGACTTGCCTGACGACCCAAGCAGAACGTCAAAACAATTTAATTGGCAAGCCCTATATTTATCCCTGCAACTTTCCAAAATACCATAAAACCTGTACATGGGGGGGTACTGTTGCACTTGGGAGATGTTACTGAACACAAATAAGAGTGTTTCAAAACAGTAAAATGATGATGTCATCAGTGAAAATACTGTTTTGTTGTGAAAAATTCTAAAAAACTAATATGAATGCTAAGTTTGGCCAGCGTTTGTCACGAAGTGGCTACAAAAAAAGTCTGGGCTTAATTAGAGTTGAGCGGACACCTGGATGTCAGGGTCCTGGTATGTGGCCGCACAAACGCTGGTGCTCAACACCAGGGGGCGTGCGGTTACCCTGCACAAGACCCTGCTATTTAATTCCACACTGTGACTCCTAACTTCTACATCAGGCATACTGGGTCCCGGTCGTCCAACCGCCACCCAGTCAGTGTCTGGGTCCAGGTCACCGGACTGCGAAACTGCGAATGCCTCGTTAAACATGTTATGGTTATTTTTATCGCTTCAACTGTTACTTGGATAACTGTGGGAATTCTAAAGATAATATATGCCAATGAGCACTAGGGGACAGCCGCTCCACTTTTGCACCCTGCTCCCTCTTGTGCTGTGCTGGTGCCTCTGTGCGACCAGCGCCTCTTCCTCCAAACTGCACACTTCACTCGCATGACCTTGATTCCATGTGGGGTCTAGGACCCCATCATCATCCAAATCATCTTCCGCCCACTCCTCAACCCTGCCCTCCTTGCCGGTATGCACACTGCAGAAAGCCACAGCAGTTGGAACCTGTGTTTTTCCAGCATGTCTGCAAAGTCTGCAAAGGACATATGGAAATTGTATTAGAATTGTATCCAGGCAACAGTTTTCCCTATAAACTGACCTCTCAGTTCGACTTGTGAGGGTATTGCCCTAGAATTACAATATTGTGTAAGTACCCAGGGGCGTATTAGCCGCGAGGCAAACAAGGCATTTGCCTTGGGCGGCATTTTTCAGGGGGCGGCAAAAAAAGCCGCCCCCAAATGCCCAGGGCAAATGCCTTGTTAGCCTTGCGGCTAACAAGGCATGCTGGGCGGCCGGCGGGTTGCTGAGAAGTGCGGGTAGGTGGGCGGGCGGCGAGGGAGCACTTCCTCTGAGCGGTCTGCTCAGCTCCCTCGCGCGCCGCAGAGTGAGGCTGGGAGCCGGAATATGACGTCATATTCCGGCTCCGCCTCCCAGCATCACTCTGCGGCGCGCGAGGGAGCTGAGCAGACCGCTCAGAGGAAGTGCTCCCTCGCTGCCCGCCCACCTACCCGCACTTCCCAGCAGCCACTGGACCACCAAGGAGACAGATACCCCCCCCCCCCCAGCATTCCCAAAGGTAAGGAGGCTGGGGGGGTTACATTTAAAAAAAAAATGTATTAAATATGTGAGTGAGTGAGTGTGTTTGTATGTCTGTTAGTGTGTGTGTATGTCTGTTAGTGTGTCTGTGTGTATGTCTGTTAGTGTGTGTGTCTGTTAGTGTGTGTGTGTGTCTGTTAGTGTGTGGGTCTGTGTGTGTGTGTGTGTGTTAGTGTGTGTGTGTATGTCAGTGTGTGTTAGTGTGTGTGTCTGTAAGTATGTGTGTGTATGTTAGTGTGTTTGTCTGTTAGACTGTGTGTGTGTCTGTTAGACTGTGTGTGTGTATCTGCTAGTGAGTGTGTGTGTCTGTTAGTGAGTGTGTCTGTTAGTGTGTGTTTCTGTTACCTAGTGTATGCGTATTTGTCAGTGAATGTGTGTGTGTGTATTTAGAAGGCGGGACGGGGGAAGGGTTGGGTGGGGGTGGCGCGGGCGGGGGGGGGGGGGGGTTGGGTGGGGGTGGCGTGGGCGGGAGGGGGGCGCCTGAGTTTTGTCCTGCCTAGGGCAGCACAAAACCAGGATACACCACTGTAAGTACCTCTTAGCTATTGATAACTGGTTTAAATATAGCAGCTTGTTATCTGGTAGTTTCTAGTGTAGAAAATATAAATATGTTTTCTATCACTTAGATCTGTGTTGTAGATGTGAAACAATATTACAAGTGACCGATGTAGTATTGAATCAAAGTTCCATTTGCAAAAAAAATTCTCGCCCATCTTCTGTGGGTTATTGCATTTTTAAGATGTAGACTTATTGTATCACACTAGCCATGCACAGGTAGATTGTCTGGCACGTTGTTTTGGTGTTTGGTTTTTAACTTTGTAGTTGTGTCTTTACACAATATAGAAATGTATATGAATGCTTCTGTATATGAAGTGATCACAATAACACTTATTTTTCACTTTTTAAAAAAAATAAATCAGGCTAAACAAAAATTGGTAATTAACAATATGACATCTGAAAAGCACATGAAAGGATGCTGTATGATTTTAAAAAAGAACATACTACATGAAGGTCCTGTTCACTAGAGGGTGTGGTCATGAATGTAACCAGTAAAACTTTGTTTTTACAGCCACTTGTTGGCCCATACATATTTTAAAACTTGTTTAATTTTGTTATAGCATAACTTGTAGTCTTGTTTTTAACTTGCCTATAATACATATTATTGTATGACACTTAGTGTATTTTATTCATTGATTACTGAATTTTAATAGTCTAAGATCATTAACATGTCAACAGGCAAACGTAACCCGAATGATTTGTCTCAGTCTTGCCTTCTATACTACCTGCACCATAGGCAACATTTATTTGTCTTTAGACTTTCTTGAGAAGCGGTAACTAGCCGGTGTTGCACACATACACCAGATATGAAGTGCACACCCCAAATGTACTACATAGCACCCAGAAAATTAGAATGTTTACAACTGTGCTGTAAGCGCACTATTAGACGCTTCAATTTTACTCTCAGATATGAAGAGCAGGCCCCAAAATGTACTATTTAGCAGATTAGCACCGATAAAATAAGAATTTTACAAGTGCGCTGTAAGCGCACTGTTAGACGCTTCTATTTGACTCTCAGATATGATGTGCACCCCACTAAGCTACTATTTAGCACCAAAAAAATGTGACTTTTTAAAACTCTGATTTAATCGTTGTATTTGACGCTTCTATTTGACTTTCAGATATGAAGTGCACACTAATGTACTAGCTTGTAGAATTCTTTTCTAAGCTGTCCCTCACAGCGGCAGCATCCTCTCCCTACACTAATAAGACCTCATGTGCGTGTGGCGCTATGTGACTCCAGCTTATATATAGAGGCTGGGTCACATGCTGCACTGGCCAATCACAGCCATCCCATTAGTAGACATGGTTGTGATGGCTTCTAAGGGCACACGAGTCAAACGCTTGTTGATTGGCTGCCCTGCAGCCTTTGAAAACGCGCCATTAAATCGTCGAACACCGAACTCCAACTCGAACATACAGTGATATGTCCGTGTTTGGGTCCGGGGTCCAAAAAACGTAATGTTCGGTACAAACTCGAACTTTACAGTCTGGGTTTGCTCAACTCTAGGCTTAATCTCTAGGCATCATTAAACTAAACAGTTCTGGTGACTATAGTGTCCTTTAATGACAAATGCAATCCTACTAAAGCTTGAACGATTTAATAAACTGCTTAATTTATTTATAGAGTTGCATATTTCTCAAATTAAACTTCCATCAATACTGATAATTTATGGTCTTATGTTTTTTTTTTTTTTTCTTTTTATTCTTTATATTACAGACAGTGATAACTGCCAGAAATGTCCTGACAATGAATATCCGGATGAAAATAAAACAAATTGCATTCCCAAAACGTATGACTTTCTGTCATATGAAAATGATATTCTGACTTTAGTTTTCTCTTTAATCTCTCTTTTTTTTTCACTCATAACTGTCTTTATTTTGGGACTATTTATTTTATTCCGGGACACTCCCATTGTCAGAGCAAATAACCGGAATCTCAGCTTCATCCTCCTGGTCTCTCTCATGCTGAGCTTCCTCTGTGTGTTTCTGTTCCTCGGTCGTCCTGTGGATATAACCTGCAAGCTGCGTCAAACCTCTTTTGGGATCATCTTTTCAGGAGCTGTATCTTCTGTACTGGGCAAAACAATCATGGTTTATATGGCTTTCAAAGCTACTAAACCAGGCAGCATGTGGGTTGGGGTCAAAGTGTCTAATACCATAGTTCTGATATGCACATCTATCCAGATCCTAATTAATGTTCTTTGGTTGTGCATTTCCCCTCCTTTTCAAGAACTGGACATGCACTATTACCCTGGAAGGATCATCATTCAGTGTAATGAAGGCTCAGTTATTGCGTTCTACTCTGTTCTGGGTTATATGGGGGTTCTGGCAGCTGTTAGTTTTATTATTGCTTATTTAGCCAGGACATTACCGGACAGTTTTAATGAGGCCAAGTATATCACCTTCAGCATGCTGCTGTTCTGTAGTGTGTGGATTGCAATGATCCCGGCCTATCTGAGCACAAAAGGGAAAGACATGGTGTCTGTAGAGATCTTTGCCATATTAACTTCTAGTGCTGGCTTGTTAGGCTGTATATTTTTTCCTAAAATTTATATAATGCTTATAAAACCTGAAATGAATACCAAAAGGCATCTTCTGGACAAAATTAAGTCATAATATATTAAATATCTATTGAAATCTATTGAGATCTATTTCATAGTCATAAAAAGCCAAGGAACAGAAACAAAATATAGCATAAATGTTTGATTTTAGCAGTGCAGCTATCAAAACCGTGGAGGCATGCTCCATAGGAGCAATCTCTTGAGCCCTGATCTGATACAGGATAAGTGCTCTGGAGTGTTTGACCACAGTGTAACATTAAGCTTGTAACAATCTTACACTTTGAGAAATCACTGTATAAATATCAATGAACCATTTGATGCTTGAGTGTAACAGTAGCTAAATGGTGGCACAGTCAGGGCCGGCTTTAGGGGTGTGCGAGCTGTGCGGCCGCACAGGGCGCCATGTAGCAGGGGGCGCCGTGCGGGCGCACAGCCGGCCGGGATTTAAAAAAAAAAAAGATGTTTTTTTTTTCAAATTTGCAGTGGGGGCGGAGCTTACCGTGCGGCGGGGGCGGAGCTAAAAGCGCCGGAAAACTGCTGCAGGGGAAGCAGGAAGGAGTGCCTGCTTCCCCACCAAACAGTCACCAGGAGCTGCACTGCCTCCACAATGAACTCCACAGGTAACTGTGGGATTGTCAGGTGAGTGTGACTCTCTGCCTGTGTGTATTACTGTCTGTGTGTGAATGACTGTCTGCCTCTGTGTGTATGACTGTCTGCCTGTGTGTGTGTGTGTGTATGACTGTCTGCCTGTGTGTGTGTGTGTATGACTGTCTGCCTCTGTGTGTGTCTGTGTGTATGACTGTGTGTGTCTGTGTGTATGACTGTCTGCCTGTGTGTGTGTGACTGTCTGCCTGTGTGTGTCTGTGTGTGTGTGTGTGTGTGTATGACTGTCTGCCTCTGTGTGTGTCTGTGTGTATGACTGTGTGTGTCTGTGTGTATTACTGTCTGCCTCTGTGTGTATGACTGTCTGCCTCTGTGTGTCTGTGTGTATGACTATCTGTTTTGTGTGTGTCTGTGTGTGTGTGTATGACTGTCTGCCTGTGTGTATGACTGTGTGTGTCTGTGTGTATTACTGTCTGCCTCTGTGTGTGTCTGTGTGTATGACTGACTGTCTGCCTTTGTGTGTCTGTGTGTGTGTGTATGACTGTCTGCCTGTGTCTGTGGATTGTAACGGATCGCCTGGCACCCCGACTGGGTACCTCCGTTGAAGGATGCTCCTAGCGTTTCCTGAGGACTCCAAGCACTCTGGCAGACACCACAATCACCAAACCGGAGAAGCATATGAATACTCTCAAGCATCGAATGCTGTATACAGCCGAATAGGAAAAAACATGCAAATAGGTTTACACTCCTAGCAGTCAAACTGGAACAGCATACAATAAATCCTCCCCCAATAATGAGACAACATTTCACTTTGAGGGTTAAACAGGAACTGAGGCTGGCACTCCCAGCCTGGTTTTTATTACAGTTGTTGAGAATACAGGACCGTCCACAGGGAGGGACAAAACAACCAATCAATCTGTACAATACACACAGACACTCCCACACAAAATCCTCCCCTCTGCCTGTAATAGGATTACTGAACACAATGGGTAATCTCATTATCACAGGCAGAAGAATACAGTTTTATGAAACATATCACAGGGACCCCAAAACATGCAATAACCCCATATAAAGTATATCCTCAGAACCAGGGGATCTGGGTGAACCACATATCCAAAATTCACCCAGATCCATTCAGTAGTTTGGAAGATACAGTTTAATGCAGATTCCGCAGAACATATACAGATTATATAAAAAATAATTACTGTATAATGTGTCCCCTGTTGTATAGTTTAAAACTACTGCACGATGTCGTTGTGTACCAAATACCGGCGAGATGGCACAGTGTAGAAAAGTCACAACAATGTCTGTGAGTTAAAATGGCCGCCATCCATTGTTCTCACCATGTGCTTCATCCATTGTTCTCACCATGTGCCTCTGATACATGAAATGGTGGCCACCCAGTAACTCCACAGTATGTCCCCAGATGGTTTTTAAAGGGCCAGCAGCAGCACCATACAAATCCAATATGCCCAAATATTGTACTTGAAGGGCCAAATAACCCAGGGGCCATAGTCAGCAGGTAGGAGGCGGGCAAACAGGCTTCTCCAATGCCCAGTGGCTAGGTTGGTTTCGCCACATGGATGTCTTCCTGTGTGTGTGTATGGCCGTCTGACTCTGTGTGTGTGTGTGTGTGTTTGTGTGTCACATACAACCAGTACACGCATATCACACACTGTTAATACACACATAGCATACATATCACACACAGTCATCACACCTACTATCACATACACAGACAACACAAACATTATAGTATACATGGATGACGGGGGGGGGGGGGCGCTGTGAAGATTTTTCGCACAGGGCGTCTAAACGCCTAAGGCCGGCCCTGGGCACAGTGATATACTAAGGTGTAGAACAGGGGTCAGCAACCTATGGCACATGTGCTATGCATGGCACTCAAGGTGCCTTTGCTCAGCACTCTGTCCTATCAGGAGTTCCAGTGTGACTTCAGCTAGTACAACCTGAACGAAGATTGCAGGTGGTGAGGGACAATTCTCAATTTACGTATTGTAGCACTTAGAGGAAATTATGTCAGATCAGTTCACCCCTGCGCTGGAGTAGAGTTGCCCTTGACCTGTACCTGATCACCCCAGGGAAGCCACCCACACTGCTACATATACACAGATCTGCAGAAGAAGCCTCGCCCTCATACAAATAATGCAAACAGCCCACACACAAACACACAGTCACCACAAACCCCACACCACTGACAATCCACATACATGCACACAATCCCACAAGCAGCCTCTCACATGCTATACCACAAGCAGCCTCAAACATACACACACCACCAAACACACAATGTTACATATCAACCAGACACACAATTCCAAAAGTACCTCCCAATGGCGTAAGTGCCGCAGTCGCAGGGGTCGCAACTGTGACCAGGCCGTCACTCCAGGGGGCCCGGCCGCATGTCGACCCCTACAACCGGGGTTCCTGCCGGCATTGTAGTGTGACCCAAGCCACACAGAGCAACTGCCGAGCCACATTGAATGGGCCCCTGGGGTGGCCCCAAGAGCATTTTGCTGGCAATGTATTTCCTGGGGCCCAGTCAGCTCTTTAAGAGCTCGAAGGTCCCCAGTGATGATGTCAGAGCTGGGAGAAAGCCGTCACATCCTCCCAGCTAAAAGAGCAGTGAGGGATGAGAGCACCATGGCAGGAGACAAGAGAGTCAAAGTGGGAGCTTTGACTCCCATCAGCCTGAGCCAGCCACTGTATCTGTACATAGGTGTATCTGTTTGTATGTGTATATCTTTGTTTGCATAAGTTTCTGTATGTGTATCGGTTTGTATTGGTATCTGTATGTCTGTATGTGTATCTGTTTGTGTGTCAATTTGTGCCCCTATGTACCTGTATGTGTGTCACTGTATATATCTGTATGCTTGTCATTCTGTGTATCTGAATATTTGTCATTAAATGTGTCTGTTTATCTGCATGCGTATCTGTCTGTATGTATCTATGCAACTGCATGTGTGTCTGTGTGTTTTTATTGACGATTTTTCAAACAACAATATAAACATTTATACAAGAAGATATAATAATAATAATAATAATAATAATAATATTAGTTAATCTAGAAAATAACATAATAAAACAGCGGATAAACTCTATAAGTACAATCATTCAGTGGGATGCGAATAATAACTTATCAGTTTATATACACAATCAAATATATACAACATATTAGCAATCATCATCCAGTCAGAAATGGACTACAAAATAAGATTACAATTGAAGCTGATGTTTTCTTCCCATAAAAAAACACTCTTGTTTAAAAATGTCAGTTTTCGATGTTGGTAAGTGGAAAGCTAGTTCGCAATGTCTATTTTCAAATATGAATTGTATGACCTCATTTATGTGGAAAGTTATTTAATAGCTTTCCAGTATTGGGTGATAATTGTCGTTGCAGAAATTAGAAAATGGACTTGTATAATTTTATTATAATTTGGTAAATTTATGGGAATTTGCTTAAAGAGACAAAGCTTTGGTGTCAAATTATCAATTGAATTCTCAACAGTTTTAATTAATGTATGTATCGAATTCCAATAAGGTCTAATTTTAGGGCACAACGACATGTGACACAAAAATCACCTTTCCCCACACAGCATGTATGTGTATGTGATGAATTCAATTTGTGTCATCTAGAGGGAGTAAGGTACCAACAGTATAATATTTTATAATAGTACTCTAAATGTGCCACACTAGTGATGTCGCGAACACAGACATTTTCGGTTCGCGAACGGCGAACGGGAACTTCCACAAACGTTTGCGAACCGGCGAACCGGGCGAAGCGCCATTGACTTTAATGGGCAGGCGAATTTTAAAACCCACAGGGACTCTTTCTGGCCACAAAAGTGATGGAACATTTGTTTTAAGCAGACTAACACCTGGACTGTGGCATGCCGGAGGGGGATCCATGGCAAAACTCCCATGGAAAATTAAACAGTTGATGCAGAGTCTGGTTTTAATCCATAAAGGGCAGAAATCACCTAACATTCCTAAATCACAATGGATATGGATTGACACCTGACATATGACATATTGACACCTTGACATATGGATTGACACCTGTCCTCTGAGACCCTGATACACACTGACACAGAGCAGAATAGGGACTGTTCCCCCTACATAGGGTCACTTGGCAGGTATGGATTGACTCCTGTCCTCAGAGACCATGATACACACTGACACAGAGCAGAATAGAGACTGTTCCCCCTACATAAGGTCACTTGGCAGATATGGCGTGGTCGTGGGAGGAGGAGGATGACTTTCACCTCTTCCCCTGTTAGATTCCCGTTGTGCTGTGACATCACCCTTATACGCTGTGTAAAACATACTTTTTAATTTATTTTGTAAATGCTGCATCCTTTCTGACTTGTAATTCGGTAACATTTCCGCCACTGTCTGCTTATACCGGGGGTCTAGTAGCGTGGACACCCAGCACAGGTCGTTCTCCTTCAGCCTTTTTATACGAGGGTTCCTCAACAGGCACGACAGCATGAAAGACCCCATTTGCACAAGGTTGGATGCCGAGCTACTCATTTCCCGTTCCTCCTCCTCAGTGATGTCAATGAAGGTATGTTTTTCCGCCCAGCCACGTACAACACCACGGGTACCAGATAGGTGACAACGAGCACACTGGGATGCCTGTTGTGGTTGGTCTTCCTCCTCCTCCTCAAAGCCACATTCCTCCTCTGACTCCTCTACCTCACAATCCTCTTCCAGCGTTGCCGCAGGTCCAGCAAGCGATGCTGATAAGGCTGTTTCTGGTGGTGATGGTAACCACAACTCTTCCTCTTCCTCTTCACGCTCATCTATGCCCTGATCCAGCACTCTTCGAAGGGCACGCTCCAGGAAGAAAACAAATGGTATGATGTCACTGATGGTGCCTTCGATGCGACTGACTAGGTTTGTCACCTCCTCAAAAGGACGCATGAGCCTACAGGCATTGCGCATGAGCATCCAGTAACATGGCAAAAAAAATCCCAGCTCCCCAGAGGCTGTCCTAGCACCCCGGTCATACAAATATTCAATAACGGCTTTTTCTTGTTGGAGCAGGTGGTCGAACATTAGGAGTGTTGAATTCCAACGTGTCGGGCTGTCGCAAATCAAGCGCCTCACTGGCATGTTGTTTCGCCGCTGGATATCGGCAAAGTGCGCCATGGCCGTGTAGGAATGCCTGAAATGGCCACACACCTTCCTGGCCTGCTTCAGGACGTCCTGTAAGCCTGTGTACTTATGCACAAAACGTTGTACGATCAGATTACACACATGTGCCATGCACGGCACATGTGTCAACTTGCCCAACTTCAATGCCGCTAACAAATTTTTTCCGTTGTCACAAACCACTTTGCCGATATCCAGTTGCTGCGGAGTCAGCCACTTTTCCACCTGTTCGTTCAGGGCGGACAGGAGTGCTTGTCCGGTGTGACTCTTTGCTTTCAAGCAAGTCAAACCCAAGACGGCGTGACAATGCCGTATCCGGGATGTGGAATAGTACCTGGGGAGCTGGGGGGTGCTGTTGATGTGGAGCAAGACGCAGCAGCAGAAGAGGACTCAGCCGAGGAGGTTATGGAAGAGGATGGAGTAGGAGGAGTAGAGGAGGTGGCAGCAGGCCTGCCTGCAAGTTGTGGCAGTGTCACCAACTCCTCTGCAGAGCCAAGCATTCCATGCTTGGCAGCCGTCAGCAGGTTTACCCAATGCGCAGTGTAGGTGATATACCTGCCCTGACCATGCTTTTGCAGACCAGGTATCAGTGGTCAGATGGACCCTTGCCCCAACACTGTGTACCAGACATGCCATTACTTCCTTTTGCACAATCGAGTACAGGTTGGGGATTGCCTTTTGTGAAAATAAATTTCGGCCGGGTAGCTTCCACTGCGGTGTCCCAATAGCTACAAATTTTTTGAACGCCTCAGACTGCACCAGCTTGTATGGTAAAAGCTGGCGGGCTAATAGTTCGGACAAGCCAGCTGTCAGACACTGGGCAAGGGGGTGACTTTCTGACATTGGCTTCTTACGCTCAAACATGTCCTTGACAGACACATGACTGTGGGCAGATGAGCGGGAACTGCTCAAGGCGAGAGATGGTTGAGAGGGGGCAAGGAGGACAGCAGTGGTTGATGTGGCTGAAGATGCTGGACCAGGAGGAGGATGGTGGCTTAGAGTTTGCGTGCTGCTTGTACTCATGTGTTGATCCCATAGGCATTTGTGATGTGCGATCATGTGCCTACGCAAAGCAGTTGTACCTAGGTGGGTGTTGGACTTCCCACGACTCAGTTTCTTTTGGCACAGGTTGCAAATGGCATCGCTGTTGTCAGAGGCAGACACACAAAAAAAATTCCACACTGCTGAGCTCTGCAATGATGGCATTCTGGTGGTGGACATAGCATGCGTTGATTGGCGTGCTGTCGGGCTGACCCCGGGTGCCGATGTATGATGTCTGACTGTGCCACTAGCTCCTTGCGACGACCTCCCCCTGCTTCCAACTCGTCTCCTCCTCCTCTTCTCTGTCTCCCCATCTGAACTTTTGCCCTGTTCTTCTTGCCGAGCGGGCACCCACGTGACATCCATGGACGCATCGTCATCATCAACCGCTTCACTTGTATCTGACAACTCAGCAAAGCAAGCAGCAGCGGGTACAACATCATCATCATCACACCGTACGTCCATGTGTGTAATGCTGCCTGCCTGAGACATATCCCTGTTATCTACATCCTCTGGCATTAATGGTTGTGCATCACTCATTTCTTCAAACGGATGTGTGAATAACTCCTCTGACATACCAAGTAAAGCAGCTGTGGTGCTAGTTTTGGTGGTGGCGGCAGACAGGTGAGTGGTATCTTGAAAGGTGCCTGAAGCTAAACTGGAGGAGGATGGTGCGTCAAGGTTCCGAGTGGAAGCTGTAGAAGATTGGGTGTCCTGTGTTAGCCAGTCAACTTTGTCCTCAGAACTTTTCAGGTTCAGGGTACGTGGCCTCTGAAAACTGGGCATTATTCTAGGGCCAAAGGGAATCACAGCACCACGACCACGATGGCCCCTGCGGGGTGGTCGTGGTGCTGTGATTTTTTTGGATTAGTGGTACTATGCGTGCAAGCTACTGTGAGACCAGATATGAGTGGCAATGTGCACTGGCAGAGGTTGGCAGAGTACACGCTGTAGGCCTGACACACCCGCTTGAAGACAAGTAACTGCTATTCAATCTATAACAGTGAAAAAAGTTTTTTGGTTTTAAATGCACGCTATTGTGACACCAGATATGAGTGGCAATGTGCACTGGCAGAGGTCTGCAGAGTACAAGCTGTAGGCCTGACACCCGCTTTAAGGACACTGACTGCTATTAGCTTACAGTGAAAAACTTTTTTTTCTTTGTAAAGGCACGCTATAGAGACACCAGATATGAGTGGCAAAGTACACTGGCAGAGGTTGGCAGAGCACACGCTGTAGGCCTGACACCCGCTTTAAGGACACTGACTGCTATTAGCTTACAGTGAAAAACTTTTTTTCTTTGTAAAGGCACGCTATAGAGACACCAGATATGAGTGGCAATGTGAACTTGCAGAGGTTGGCAGAGTACACGCTGTAGGCCTGACACACCCGCTTGAAGACAAGTAACTGCTATTCAATCTATAACAGTGAAAAAAGTTTTTGGGTTGTAAATGCACGCTATAGAGACACCAGATATGAGTGGCAATGTGAACTTGCAGAGGTTGGCAGAGTACACGCTGTAGGCCTGACACACCCGCTTGAAGACAAGTAACTGCTATTCAATCTATAACAGTGAAAAAAGTTTTTGGGTTGTAAATGCACACTATTGTGACACCAAATATGAGTGGCAATGTGCACTGGCAGAGGTTGGCAGAGAACACGCTGTAGGCCTGACACACCTGCTTGAAGACAAGTAACTGCTATTCAATCTATAACAGTGAAAAAAGTTTTTGGGATTTAAATGCACGCTATTGTGACACCAGATATGAGTGGCAATGTGAACTTGCAGAGGTTGGCAGAGTACACGCTGTAGGCCTGACACACCCGCTTGAAGACAAGTAACTGCTATTCAATCTATAACAGTGAAAAAAGTTTTTTGGTTTTAAATGCACGCTATAGAGACACCAGATATGAGTGGCAAAGTACACTGGCAGAGGTTGGCAGAGCACACGCTGAAGGCCTGACACCCGCTTTAAGGACACTGACTGCTATTAGCTTACAATGAAAAACGTTTTTATCTTTTTAAAGGCACGCTATAGTCACACTAGATAGGAGTGGCAAAGTGCACTTGCTGAGGTTGGCAGAGTACACGCTGAAGGCCTGACACCCAGACGCTTGCAGACAACTAACTGATATTAGCTTACAGTGAAAAACTTTTTTTCTTTGTAAAGGTTCGCTGTAGAGATACCAGATATGAGTGGCAAAGTACACTGGCAGAGGTTGGCAGAGTACAGGCTGAAGGCCTGACAACCAGACGCTTGCAGACAACTAACTGCTATTCAATCTATTACAGTGAAAAAAAAAACGTTTTCTTTTTAAATGTCAAGCTTAAGCTATTGTGACATAGAAACATAGAAACATAGAATGTGACGGCAGATAAGAACCATTCGGCCCATCTAGTCTGCCCAGTTTTCTAAATACTTTCATTAGTCCCTGGCCTTATCTTATAGTCAGGATAGCCTTATGCCTATCCCACGCATGCTTAAACTCCTTTACTGTGTTAACCTCTACCACTTCAGCTGGAAGGCTATTCCATGCATCCACTACCCTCTCAGTAAAGTAATACTTCCTGATATTATTTTTAAACCTTTGTCCCTCTAATTTAAGACCATGTCCTCTTGTTGTGGTAGTTTTTCTTCTTTTAAATATAGTCTCCTCCTTTACTGTGTTGATTCCCTTTATGTATTTAAATGTTTCTATCATATCCCCCCTGTCTCGTCTTTCCTCCAAGCTATACATGTTAAGATCCTTTAACCTTTCCTGGTAAGTTTTATCCTGCAATCCATGAACCAGCTTAGTAGCCCTTCTTTGAACTATCTCTAAGGTATCAATATCCTTCTGAAGATAGGGTCTCCAGTACTGTGTACAGTACTCCAAGTGAGGTCTCACCAGTGTTCTGTACAATGGCATGAGCACTTCCCTCTTTCTACTGCTAATACCTCTCCCTATACAACCAAGCATTCTGCTAGCATTTCCTGCTGCTCTATTACATTGTCTGCTTACCTTTAAGTCATCAGAAATTATCACCCCTAAATCCCTTTCCTCAGATGTTGAGGTTAGGACTCTATCAAATATTCTGTACTCTGCCCTTGGGTTTTTACATCCAAGATGCATTATCTTGCACTTATCCACATTAAATGTCAGTTGCCACAACTCTGACCATTTTTCTAGTTTACCTAGCCATTTGGCTTATCCCTCCTGGAACATCAACCCTGTTACATATCTTAGTATCATCCGCAAAAAGACACACCTTACCATCAAGACCTTCTGCAATATCACTAATGAAAATATTAAAGAGAATGGGTCCAAGTGCAGATCCCTGAGGTACCCCACTGGTGACAAGCCCAAGCTTCGAATATACTCCATTGACTACAACCCTCTGTTGCCTGTCACTCAGCCACTGCCTTACCCATTCAACAATATTGGAATCCAAACTCAAAGATTGCAGTTTATTGATAAGCCTTCTATGTGCAACAGTGTCAAAAGCCTTACTGAAATCTAGGTAAGCAATGTCTACTGCACCACCCTGATCTATAATTTTAGTTACCCAATCAAAAAAATCAATAAGATTAGTTTGGCATGATCTCCCTGAAGTAAACCCATGTTGTCTCTGATCTTGAAATCCATGTGTTTTTAGATGTTCAACAATCCTATCCTTTAACATGGTTTCCATCACTTTCCCCACTACGGAAGTAAGGCTTACTGGCCTATAGTTGCCCGACTCCTCCCTATTACCTTTCTTGTGAATGGGCACAACATTCGCTAACTTCCAATCTTCTGGGACTACTCCTGTTAGCAATGATTGGTTAAATAAATCTGTTAATGGTTTTGCTAGTACACCACTAAGCTCTTTTAATAGCTTTGGGTGTATTCCATCAGGTCCCATTGACTTATTTGTCTTTACTTTTGACAGTTGAAATAGAACCTCTTCCTCTGTAAACTCACGTGTGATAAATGACTCATTTATCCTTTTTTTTTTTTAATGGAGGTCCCTTTCCTTCATTTTCAGCTGTAAATACCGAACAAAAATATTCATTGAGGCAGTCAGCTAGACCTTTATCCTCATCTACATACATTCCTTCTTTTGTTTTTAATCTAACTAATCCTTGTTTTACTTTTCTTTTCTCATTTATGTATCTAAAAAAAGTTTTGTCCCCCTTTTTTACTGACTGTGCTATTTTCTCTTCTGTGTGTGATTTGGAAGCTCTTATAACTTGCTTAGCCTCTTTCTGCCTAATCTTATAGGTCATTCTGTCTTCCTCACTCTGGTTTTTTTTATAATTACTAAATGCTAACTTTTTGTTTTTTACTATTTTGGCCACATCTGCGGAGTACCACAGTGGTTTCTTTTTTTGCTTTTACTGCTTTTACTGACAAGCCTAATGCATATTTCTGTTGCCTTCAGTAGTGCAGCTTTTAAATAATCCCATTTCTTTTGGACTCAATTTAAGTTGCTCCAGTCTGATAATGACTCGTTTACACATATTCTAATTTTAGAAAAGTCTGTTTTTCTAAAGTCTAAAACTTTTTTTTTTGTGTGGTGTGACTCCGTCACTGTTCTTATATTAAACCACACTGACTGATGATCACTGGATCCTAAACTTTCACCTACAGTAATATCTACAGTGACACCAGATATGAGTGATGGCACTGGGCAAATGGGCACAGTATCCACTGTGAGCCTGACACAGAAGCTGGCAGGCAACTAACTGCTCTTCAATCTATTACAGTGAAACAAATGTTTTCTTTTTAAATGTCAAGCTTAAGCTATTGTGACACCAGATATGAGTGGTGGCACTGCGCAAATGGGCACAGTATCCACTGAGCCTGACACAGAACTGGCAGACAACTAACTGCTATTCAATCTATTACAGTGAAAACCATTTTTTTCTTTTTAAATGTCAAGCTTAAGCTATTGTGACACCAGATATGAGTGGTGGCACTGGGCAAATGGGCACAGTATCCACTGAGCCTGACACAGAAGCTTGCAGACAACTAACTGCTATTCAATCTATTACAGTGAAAACATTTTTTTTCTTTTTAAATGTCAAGCTTAAGCTAATGTGACACCAGATATGAGTGGTGGCACTGGGCAAATGGGCACAATATCCACTGAGCCTGATACAGAAGCTGGCAGACAACTAACTGCTCTTCAATCTATAACAGTGAAAAAAAGTTTTCTTTTTAAATGTCAAGCTTAAGCTATTGTGACATCAGATATGAGTGGTGGCACTGGGCAAATGGGCACAGTATCCACTGAGCCTGACACAGGCTGGTAGACAACTAACTGCTTGTAGCGGAGTAGAGGTATTATCCAAGGTATCTCCGCTGGTAGACAGACAAAAATCGCTATGTCGTCCAACTAAGCGCACGCGTATTCTTGAAACCCATCTAATAGTCGGTCCACCATCCTCTGGAAGGTGGCTGGGGCATTTTTCATCCCAAATGGCATGACCTTAAATTGGTACAGGCCAAATGGGGTGACAAAGGCCGACTTGGGTATAGCGTCCTCGGCTAACGGGATTTGCCAATACCCCTTGCAAAGATCAATGGTGGTTAGATATTTACCCCTGGCCATTTTGTCTAATAACTCATCTATCCGGGGCATGGGATAGGTGTCGGACACTGTTTTATCATTGAGCCTCCTGTAATCTACGCAGAAGCGGGTTGTTCCATCCCGCTTCGGCACTAGTACTACTGGGGATGCCCATGGGCTATCCGAAGGCTCAATTACTCCTAACTGCAACATTTCCTTAAGCTCTTTGTACATATTCCCCCTGACTGCCTCGGGAATGTGGTAGGGCGGCTGACGGATTCTACCCGGTGAGTGGCTAGCGGGGTATATCCGGGGAGGTTGGAAAAGGTAGCTCCTTTTCCCGAATTAACTTTTGGGCCTGAGCTTTCTCCTGGGGGTTCAAGCGCTCTCCTAACTGTACGGCGGCTAGATCCTCTTGATGGGTTTCCCAGGCGAGAAGGTCAGGCAGGGGTAGGTTATCTGCGTCCTCGGCGGCCGAGGCGCAGATGGCGGATACCTCCTCCGTGCGCTCGCGGTAGGGCTTCAGCATGTTCACATGTGGATGGTAGGTCCCTCCCGGTTGGGGAGAGTCTACCGGGGTAGGTCGGGGAAGGTTTGGTGGGGAGTACACTTCAGGTGAGGAGGGCTTTTTGGGGTGCTGTCCTTACAGCAGAGATCAGATGAGTCCTTCAGGACTGTAGTGGACACTGAATACACTAGCCTAGCTATACTTTTCCCTATCAAATGAGCAGCAGCTACACTTTCCCTCCTCTATCTAGGAATGCAGCTTCAGAATGAATCTAAAATGGATGCTGTACAGGAGGTGGGAGGGTCTGGAAGGGAGGGTCTGCTGCTGATTGGCTGGAATGTGTCTGCTGACTGTGAGGCACAGGGTCAAAGTTTAGTCAATGATGATGAATAGGAGGCGGATCGAACCGCGCATGTGTTCGCCCGCCGTGGCGAACGCGAACACGCTATGTTCGCCAGGAACTATTCGCCAGCGAACAGTTTGGTACATCACTATTTAAAACAAGTACCTTATAAATGTTTTGTTAAAACCAAAGATGTAATAAGTGAAGCCATGTCTTGGCACTCAATAAATTACTCTTTACTGTTATCCACTATGTATAATTGCGATTTGAAAAATACAAAATAAAAAGTAAAAAAATAAAATAAATTGTCATCTATTTGCTGCAATCTCCTTATGGCATACATTATGTGGGTAGGACATGTAGGAAATTAAACAAGAGAATATTAGAACATAAAAACAATATAAAAAATAATTACAAAAAACATTTAGTCCCCATTCATTGTAATAATTGTCCAAGGTTTAATCGAAAATCTATGTATTATATAGCTTTAGAAAAAGTAAAAACCCACGGGAGGGAGGAGATAGAATGTAAAAATCAGTACAAATAGAAACCTTCTAGATAAACCAAACTAGAATCCTACAACCAGGGGGGCTTAATGTTGATATAGCTGTATAATGCTTTTTAGCTGAACAATTTGCCTATCTTTTATTCTTCACATTGTTAATTATATTTTATACTTTTTTATGTATTTGCATCTTTTTAGTAAAGTTGTCTTTTTTATAAAAACATAAAAAATGTAAATAAAATATATAAAAAAAAGAATAGCCTCTTTAATTTAGGTGTATTGAGACCCTGTGCATTGATTGAAAAGACTTTTAATGTCATCTGTACAGAGCCCACTGAAGTCCCCCCCTGCCAACGCCTCACACAACTGGGATAAGACATACACACAACAGACAATTTTACATTCACCTTTACTGTCTTAAGACAATGTCTAAATAGACAGAATCCTAGCCTATATTTCTATCTAGACTAGATCACAGTTTCCGACAGGATCAGGGTAATAGGTGGAGTCTAATACATTCAATATTCCTTCCTAATCTACCTCTCCCTGAGAAAAAATAAATAAAAATGAATAAATAATTAAAAAAAAAAGTAAAATCCCTCATGCATCCCACCAATATTTCCTATAATAGACTTTCTATTTACTTCTTTCAATTTTGTGTGATAAATTCTAAACCATATAAAGTGCATTCCAAACATTAATTTTAAGTGCTAAATTTAAATATGTGTTAAGTGCCTATTTATTAACCAAAGAGCCCCCTCCCTTTACAATTACTGATTTTACAATAACTTCTTCTTAAGCAGAAAGTCCCTCATGTTCTCTAACCAATATTTCCCATAATCAACTTTTTTTTGCCCCTTTTTCTTTAAATTATTATGAGTGATAAATTATTTGTCATATAAAGTGCATTCCAAGGGGGCGTGGCCTGATACCCGATGTGAGCGGTCGCACTTGCTCGGAGCTCCCGACCGGTGGCAACGAAACTGGCTAAAAACCGCATATAAACCTGCTACATGGGCAATAAAAAGAAGCACTACCCGTCCCTGAACACCCAGGACTCTGGCACTCCCAAAAAATCTGGCGGCCTCGATAAATACTTCCGAGACACGGTGAAAATCCTCGGAGAGGGCCTAGCTGAAAACATGGCGGCGCCATCTTTCCCGCGCGACTCACCTCACCCCAGCACAGAAGAAGAAGATTCTCCTCCAGCAAAAGAAATACCGGACGGATTGGCTAGCATTCGAGAAACTCTTAAAAACTTACCGTCCAGAGATGAACTCGCTGGCATGATCTCAAAGCTGGAATCCTCCGTGCAGGACCAGATCTCCACTCTGACCACCGATATCAGGCAAGTGAACACGAGGGTGGGGGACCTGGAAGAAGACAGGGACCAGATCTTAGACAGACTCCTTCACCTGGAGCAAAATCAAAAGAGCAGTGACACTAAAATTCTGTATGCCATGAGAAATACAGAGGATTTAGACAACAGGGGACGGAGAAATAATATTAGGATAAGGGGGCTCCCAGAATCTCAGGGAAACCCTGAAAATCTATTTCATCTACTCCAATCCCTGTTTAATAAAATCATGCAAAGGCCTGAAGACACACCAATCCTCCTACACAGAGCTCACAGGGCATTAAGGCCTAAGGGCTTGCCACAGGAGTCCCCCAGAGACGTAATATGCAGAGTGCACTACTACACTGAAAAATAAGCTATAATGAGGAATGCCAGAGACACCACTGACATAATTTTTAATAACACAAAAATATTGATTTTACCAGACCTGGCATGGCTAACCCTAAGGGGTAGAAGAACCCTGAGACCGCTTACAATGGCCCTGCAACAAGCCAATATCAAATATAAGTGGGGTTTCCCCTTTTCCCTAACAGCCTCTCATCAAGGAATACAAGCTACATTAACTTCAGCGGCAGAAGTAGAGGCCTTCACATAGCGATTAGGCTTACCTAATATGGAAATACCAGACTGGTATGAAATGTCAGAACCCGAGAAGACTAAGCCACAACAGCAGAGACAAACAAGCCAAGCTATGGACACACGGAAAAGAATGTCGTGGAAAACCCCACCAGCATCGCCCTTTCTAAGATCGAGAAAACACCCAATGACCCCAAGAAAAATAAACTGACAAAACCGAACACAAAAAGGGGACAACAGACTCTAAACTATAAGGGACATATAAAGTGGAACTCTATCTACCCACCTGACTAAACCTCTGATATTGGAAGGGGTAACTATAAACAGCAGCTAATGTATAATTTTGTTGCAGAAAGATTGTGAAATTAATATGTTATTAGTTTGTAGATTAGAGGTCTCCACATAGCTTCACTGAGTTATTTAAATTTACATAGCAATAGACAGAACATGCTTAACCCATCTTGAAACAAAGATGCCCAATTGTAGTACAATTTGACTCTCACAAGATGTAAGACCAGTTGAGAACGTGAAGCGTCAATATTCCGCCTCCAGGGACGCTACTTAGCAGTGGAGGCGCTATAGAAAAAGCATACCCACTTAAAAAGCATTATCGAAAGTAAGAAGTGTCCACGCTCCCACAGGACACAGATAAGTGCCCATTTGGGCCGTGAGCGGTACAAACTAACTAAATAGTAACTATATCATAAAATCATTAATTTCCTAAGCTAGCTACTACAGCTGGGCACACTTAGGACACAGTACTGTCTCCTTTATAGAGGTCTATTATAAGGTTTAATCATTAATTTCACTGTAAGTTCAAACAGCAGACCTCTATACCCACACGAGAAGGCTCGGATTCGTCACTGAACCTTCTCTCGTAGTACATCAAACTCGCTACTTCTTAGAAATTGATTTGTAAATAGTTATTGCTCCTATATTGTATCTGTTCATAATATATTGTTTTGTTTGGCCGTATTTCGGCTACCTTACGCTTACATACACACACTTACAAAACCTTCCCGCTACTTGTGATCACTACACGAGTTACCAACACACCAGATTCCCCGGTACAAAACCAATTATCACTAGACGCTAAGCCTAGACTATCACCTGAACATGGGATCACTCCGTATTTGCTCAATAAATGTTAGAGGGTTGAATACACCCGAGAAGAGAAAAATGGTATTAACTGATTTAGTGAAAAATAAAACAGACATAGCATTCCTCGAGGAAACGCATTTAAGGGGCCCCGACGCACCGAAACTTAAACACCCAAACTTCCCCTACATTTACTATAACAATTACAATCTGAGCAAATCACGAGGAGTGGCAATATTAATAGGAAGAAAGGTCCCATTCACGTACTCCTCTCATATGACAGACGAATCAGGCAGATTCATCATCTTACAGGGAATGATAGGGACGGAGCATGTTACCCTGGTATCCATATATCTCCCCAACAAACACCAATGTGGGACGCTAAGAAAAATCATGGCCAAAATCAAACAACACACAAATGGCATACTTATAATAGGAGGAGATTTCAAAGTCTCCCTAGACGCCAAAAGGGATACCACCTCGGCTCATAGCACACACCTCAATGCCTCCAGAATTCAAATGCAACATATCATCAGAACCCATCAATTATCTGACTGTTGGAGAGTCTTCCACCCAACAACAAAAGACTATACACACTACTCCAACCCCAATAAATCTTTTTTTTTTTTTTTTTTTTAAATCTGTTTATTAGGTTTTCAAGAGGAAGAAGAATAATCGTTGCGAAATTCAGTACTTTGTGTGAGAAAATAGTATGTCGGACACGCAGGTCCTTGAGACTTCAAAATATTACATGGAACATATATACACATTATGGGACATAACTGACCGGGCTGTTTTAGTTTAATGGAGACCAGCCGTATCACACCCAAGCACATGGGTAGACAGATAATATGCAATATTACTCATCAACACCTAGCAGTCCCTAGTAACGACATGCATAACCCCGTAGAATTCACCAATGAGTTGCTTGTCGCTGGTATATCCTGCTATCCAGTGTGTTTTAGGTATTTCAGCGGTGGGGATGTCACATGTATATCGAGAGGTCGGGAAGGATGGTGTGTCGCTAGGGTGTCGCGGTATACATCAAGTGTAGGTATGAGCTTGCGTGTTAAGTTACTGACATATCACTGTGTCTGCCAGGGATACAGGCGTTAGTGTGAGAGGTGTCTGCCATGTCATCTGCCCGTGTGTCCTCCGACCAGTTCCAACCAGGGTGCATGCTTTGCAACAGCGTGGTGTTATCGTGTCTATGAGTGTGTTTATGTAATAGGTGTGTAGTCGAATATGACAAATATTGTAGAAGAAAAGTAAATGGAGTTACGAAGATGAGGAGAGTGTGAGGGATTCAAGAGGGGAGAGGGAAAGAAAGGTTGAGGGGGGGTAGGATTTCCATGACCTATCCCAAGCCAGGTCCGGCGTTCCGGGTCTCCCCTCCCCCAACTACCGCTCCGCTCGCCCGCCCGTGGTCCGGTCGCCACCTGAAACGAACATGAACCATGGCTGCCACATTTCCGCATGCCTGTCTTCCCTGCCCGTTAATGTGGCTTGAATTGCCTCTGCGCCCTGAATGTCCTCGACCCTGCGGATCCACTCCTGGACTCCTGGTGTCTCTGTTTTCTTCCAGTAGAGCGGGATTAGGGCCTTGGCCGCATTGAGTAGGTGTCGGAGGATGGTTCGTTTGTACTTGGATCTCGAGAGCTGCGAAATGTGTAGGAGGACAAGAGCCGAGGACCATTCCAACTCGCCTCCCAAGATTTCCTACATCTTATCTTTGATGAGGTCCCAATATGGGGTTATCAAGCGACATTCCCACCATATATGGGTTAGCGTGCCCCTCTCTTCCAAGCATCTCCAGCATGTGGGGGATGTCGTGGGGAAGATTCTATGGAGCAGCGTTGGGGTCCTGTACCAAGATGAGATTAATTTATAGTTCGTTTCCTGGAATTGGGTACTTAAGGAGCTCTTATGTTGCCAGAACAGAGCATTTTCCCATTGCTGGTCTGTGAATTTGGTGTCCAGGGCTGTCTCCCATTGTCTACGGAATGTGTTGTTTTCCGTTAGATGTCCTACTAGTAAGTGTTGGTAGAGGGTGGATACCGGTTTGCGAAGTGTGGAGCCCCTATCGCATCTCTTTTCGAACCATGTGAGGTCCCTGTGCAACCGTGCCCTATCTTGCATGGTGTTGTAGAAGTGCTGTATTTGCATATATCTCAGAATGGTCAGGGGCGTCCGGGGCGCCAGGTCTAGCAGGGAATCCAGGGAACGGAGAGCTCCGTCTCGTAGGATCGTGTAGATGGGTACATATTCCCGACCTTCCGCGACAGGGCCACCGCCGTATTGAGAATCCTCCACCTATCTTCGGGTTATGTGTGACGGGGAGTAATGGGCTTGGGACAGGTGAGATATGAAGTTGGTCTCTCATTCGGTTCCAACCGGCCAGGGTTTGAGCGATGATGCCTCCTGATTCCCAATTGCCACTGGTGTTGATGTTACCTGTCCAAGTGGCAGATTTCAGTTGGGCTTCTTGCCCGTCCCTGGTTAGCGTCACCCATTGTTTGCATCGTGTGGTGGCATGCCATTCTAGAATGCACTGCAGGATGGTAGCCTGGTGGTAACGTCGAAAGTCCGGCAGTGCTAGGCCCCCGCGGTGTCTCGGTAGGCAAAGTAGGTCGTGTCGAAGCCGTGGTCTCTTCCCCATCCACACATACCGGGTAGCTGCTGACCTCAGTGTGGTGAAAAAGTGAGGTGGTAGGCATAACGGGATAGTCTGAAACGAGTACAGGAGCCTGGGTAAGATGTTCATTTTAAGAACTGCGATCCTCCCGAACCATGTTATGTGTGGATAGGACCATCTCTCCATGTCAGCCAAGACCTTCTGCAGCAGTGTATCAAAGTTGTGAGTATATAGTAACCCCGGATCCGTCGTAAGCCAGATACCGAGGTATCTCATCTTGCAGAAGCACCATCGGAATGGGAACAGGGAGTCCAAAGCTCGGTATTCCGCATCTGGGATAGTGATGTTAAGTACTTCGCATTTGGTTAAATAAAGCTTCAAACCTGATAGCGTGCCGAATCGTGATATCGTCTCCATCAGGTTCGGTATTGTGGTTCTAGGCGAGGTGATGAAGAACAGGAGGTCATCCGCGTATGCGGCGACCTTATGTTCCGTTCTATGCCCTGAGTATCCTCGTATGTCAGGGTGTTGTCTGATTGTCTGGAGAAGGGGCTCCAGGGACAGGGCGAACAGCAGGGGTGACAACGGGCAACCCTGCCTCGTACCGTTTGAGATAGCGAAGTCAGCGGTAAGTGCCCCGTTAACACGTACCGAGGCCCGTGGTTTGTGGTACAGTGCCCGAATCCATGTAAGGAGCCGCTGTCCAACCCCCAACCAGCAGGTATCGCCATCTCACCCGGTCGAACGCCTTTTCTGCGTCCGTGGAGAGGAGCATCAGTGGTTTTCTCGTTTTTCCCTTCATGCTGTATCGCGAAGGCCCTCAGGGTGCTATCCCGTGCCTCACGGCCGGGTATGAAACATATTTGGTCTTTGTGCACTAGCGCAGGTACTACCGGCTGAAGTCTCATTGCCAGAACTTTAGTGTATAGTTTGGCGTCCACATTCAGCAGGGAGATCGGACGGTAATTACCGCAGATCATCGGGTCTTTCCCAGGTTTCGGAATAACTGTTATTATAGCCGCTTGGGATTCCGCCCCGAAGTTTTCTCCAGCGGCGACCGCATTGAGCGCTTTCGTGAGCCAGGGTACTAATATGGAGGAGAACGATTTATAATAACCAATGGATAGTCCGTCTGGGCCCGGGGATTTGCCTTTTATTGCCGATTTTAGGGCTGCCGAGAGTTCCTCCTCAGAGATCAGGGCATCTAGGTTCTCCGTTGTGTCTTGGTCGATCACGCGTGTGAGGGTTTCTTGTAGGTAGTCCCGTATCCCTATCTCTTCTGCGTCGGAGTCAACATGTCCTGTGGGCGAGTGTATATTATAGAGTGAGTTGTAGTAGCTCCTAAGTTCTCCCGCAATCTCACTCGGGAAAATCGTCGTGGTGCCTGAAGAGGTGCGTAAAGCGCGGACCTGGGAGCGGGGTGTGTTCCCCTTCAGGAGGCATGCCAGGTATTTTCCACCCTTGTTGGCATGGGTATAGAAGAACCCCTTAGAGCGATGTAGGGACCTAAGATAGCGTTTCGTGAGTAGGTCTCGTAGTTGGCGTCTAGCCTGCATGAGTGCCCCATATACCTCAAGCAACTGGGAGCGTTTATGTCGTTGCTCCAGTTCCGCAATGGATTTGTAGAGAGCCGCCATTTCTCGGGCGGTGTCCTTCTTCTTTTTGGAGGCTATTTGGATAAGTACGCCCCTGATTACGCTTTTGTGGGCCTCCCATATTGACACCCTAGACGTGTCTGGTGTGTCATTCTCCTGAAAATAATGTTCCAGTGCTTGGGTGATTTGTGTACGTGTTCCAGGGTCTAGAAGGAGTGCCTCATTTAGCCTCCAGGACCATGTAGAGGGTCGAAAAAGGGGTGAGTCAAGTTCGACCACAACTGCGCCATGGTCAGACCAAGTGGCTGGGGTTATAGTAGCTGATATTAGTCGTTGAAGCCCTACTTGGCGAATAAAAATATAGTCTATACGGGAGTATCGACCATGTACTGCCGAGTAGTAGGAGAAGTCCTTAGTGGAGGGATGCAATGTCCTCCAGCAGTCTACCAATTCCAGGTCCCCCAGTGACCGTTTCATAGAGCGTATGGTGAGTTGTGGGATGCTACTGTGTCCTGTAGAGGAGTCCAGGAGTGGGTCCAGGGGTGCGTTGAGGTCTCCGCCAAAGATTAACGTTCCCTCGGAGAAGCAGCTCAGTTTGTTTAAAGTGTCTCTCAGAAATGGAGCCTGTCGTTTGTTGGGCACGTACACAGTGGCAAACGTGTATAGCCTACCTGCAAGTGTACCTTTAACGAAAAGAAAGCGGCCTTGAGGGTCCACAATACTGTCCAATTTTTGGAATTCTAGTTCCGCCACAAGCAGGATGGCGACTCCCGCCTTCCGTGCTGTGGGGTGGTCACAGAAGTGGTTGGATGGGTAGGACTTGTTACGTAGTTTAGGAGCGGCTCCCTGCCGGAAGTGTGTTTCTTGCAACATAGCAACTGATATACGATTCCTTTTAAGTTCTCGTAATAAGTGGGTCCGTCGTTCCGGAATGTTCAGACCTCTGCAGTTTAGGGTGAGGACAGACAGGGGAGCGGGGCGATAGGCATCAGGGGAATCAGGCGCTCTGTCGGCATTCATGGCGGCAACGTCCGGTCTCACCTTTCCTATTGGCTGCAGCGGTGCAATCCCTCCGGGGGTTCACCGCCCCCACGGACCAGGCCCGAGAAAGCCAAAGAGGTATAGGGCAGTGTCAGTGGTAGGGGGAGGGGTAGGACAGGTAGGACAGGATAGAAAGAGGGGAGCCCGAAAGTGGGCGAGAAGAATAAAAGTGAAAGAGATGTGCCTGTGTTTACAGGCTTCACAACTGGGACCACAGGAGTCTCAGAAGGGCCACCTCCACTATGGAGGAGACTCGTGCTACAGCTAGAGACCAGAGGTCCCACTCCGGCTTCCAGTCCAGGTAGCAGGGAGCCTCTGGCGTCCACTGTGCAGGATAAGCACGAGTGTGTGTTGGGGTGAGCGGCCTTGCACCAGCCGAAGGTGGGGTAGTATGTGGTTATAGGAGTGGGTCTCCGTAACCGGCCCCCTCTATTACATAACATTATACATGATGAAGAGTGATCCATTAAAGTTAGGAATATGCATGAATAACAGAACAACAATAATGGTATAATTACAACTTATTAATTGTGTTTATATAACAGAACCTAAAATTGACATAGTAGTGCCATGTAAGTAACCGTAGGATGAGGTAACAATCCCTCCTTGTCCCCCCTCGTTTTCCCGCCCCCATATTTCCCAGGGAGTCCCCCCGTCCTCCGCTTTCGGTTAGACATCGTCTCCCCCCCATCCGGTCTCCTCCCCTTCTTGTCACAGCCTGTCATGGTTCCCAACCTGTTCCCCGGGTTCCCCGGGACATGTGTGCTAGGATGGTGCGGTAAGGAGGCTAGAGTCGGGAGGCCATGTTCCCATGATGTTATCCCTATGGTCAGTCAACATGCGGTGGGGTAATACGGAGACTATCGGTCATCTGGGAGTTTGGTGCCCCAGTGCGTCATGTAGGTTGTAGCTGTCACTTTACGTCACATGGTGGGGTGGCCTGGGGGTGTACATCACCTAGCCTGTGAGTGTCACAGACGCCCGTCACGTCTTGGGTGGGCTGGGGCTGGAGTGCTTCATGATGTCTTGAGGGTTAGGGCGTCTGCCTTTGCCTGAGAGAAGCCCCGGGGGAAAGTTTGCGAAAGTTGTCACATCCCCCCCAGTCAGCGTGTGGGCACAGTGTGAGGTCTACGGGTATATGTGCAATACATTCCAACTGCATATGTTAATAAACATGAATGAGGGTGGAAGGGTTTTCGACATAGCTTTAGATAGTACATGCCACACATATTGAACACCTTATTCCCTTAACCCATAGAGTACCTCCAGTCCCCCTTGTTCCAATGTCCCTTCCCCTGTGCCCCCACCCCAACACTTTAGTTCCAATACTGTAACGAACCATCCCAGAGTCACCACTTTCATACTATGGCTTAGTGTCGACGGGTCTGGTGACAGTGTGACATAGGATACGGGTCGTGTTTCCAGGACCCTTGGGTTCTCAGCAAATAGGGCCCATGATGGGGGAGAGGAGAAGTTAGCGCCTTTGGGGGTGTTGAGGGGTTAGCCACTTGCCATATGAGAGCCAGATCCCATCGTGTCTCGTAACCGTCCCCCACCCAAAAAGGAAAAACGTGGATTCCGCCCACCCCACGGTGTGCAGAGATGACCTTCGGACAGCGGGGCTTTATGTTTCCAGGTGGGGGGCCCCCCTCCGATCAGGTTGTGTGGGGCCTGAAGACTGGGCCCTTCCCGGGGGGGGGGGCTGTTCTCCCACAAGGTGTATCGATGGCCAACTCCCCCCCCTAACTTGCGTCAGTCCCCGTATGTCAAGGCCACCCTACATCCTACCCCAAAAACAAAAGTGGGGTAAATAAAATAAAACATGTTCAAGTTCATGTCCTCCCTCTGGGAGCGGGCTACCGGCTGGCGGTATGGGCTTCGGTGGCGGGGGGAAAATTGTCTCAACCCGGGAGCGTGAGGGGCAAAAACTAAGCGGGGGAGGGATGTACTCACGCGTCCCGATCACCAGGACCCTGTCGGCGGTGGTGGGGAGGTAGATCCGCCGGGGAGCCACCTCTGCGTCTGCGTCGGGCTCGCTGTTGTCGAGGTGCCTGTTCCGCTGGGCCCAACACCCAGTTGGTGATTGGTGTGGGTGGTAAGTTGAGTTCCTCCAGGAACCGAGGGATTTCCTCGGGCCATCTGGCTGGTATCCAAGTGTCACGGTGTCTCGCCAGTAGTGCGAATGGAAAACCCCACTTATACGCAATATTATTTTCTCGGAGCAGCGCCGTCACTGGTCGAAGCGCACGCCTGGCTTCCAGTGTGAGAGGGGATAAGTCATTGTACAGAGACACTTGTGAGCCTCTGAAGGGCCATGTGGGTTGTTCTCTCGCTTTCCTCATAATAGCGTTTTTAATGGGGAAGGAATGGAGGCAGCAGATGATGTCTCTAGGGCTGTCGTCTTGCACTCGCGGCCTCAGAGCTCTGTGTGCCCTTTCAAATTTGTAGGATTGCGGTGCGTCCGCGCGTAGTAGGGAGTTAAACAGTTCCGTGAGAACCTCCTCCGTGTTCTCCTTCCTCTCAGGCTCCGGGATCCCCCGGATCCGAATGTTACATCTTCGGCCTCTATTATCGAGGTCTTCCATGTGTCTGCGCATGTTGAGTATCATATCCCCTTGTCGGGCAATTGCTGTGTCAGTGGCCGCAAGTCTTCCCACCTGGGCCTCGGCCGAGTGCTCCAGGGCCTGTATGCGGCCTGCTTGCTTGTCCACCTCTGCTCGGAGCCCCGCGCCATCTCTGCTCTCAGGGCGTCCTGGATAGTCGTTGTTTGGGTAAGTAAGTCCGCCTTAGTGACCATGGTGGCCGCCATGGACCTCAGCTCGATGCTGATCCGCTCCAGTGTCTGGGAATCGCCGCCTGTTGTCGAGGCGATGGATCGCAGAGCCGGGCTATGGCTTTCGTTCCCGCCGGTGGCAGCATGCGGGGGCTGCAAGTAGCCATCCATCGGTCCCTGTTGGGAGCTCGGGTGCGGAGTCTTAGGTGTCTGTGGGTGCTCTGAGCGTCGGTTGCGACCCATTTGTGTTCTGTAGCTAGCGTTGGATCACTTTATCGGAGTAAGGTTCGGCGGAGCTCAGAGATCAAGCGGCCATCTTGGTCGGTGTTCAAGCCACGCCCCTCCAACCCCAATAAATCTTATTCCAGAATAGATTTCTTCCTAGTAGGCCATAGAGACTTGGGCTTAATATCCGACACCTCCATAGGTCCAATGACTTGGTCCGATCACTCACCAATCTACCTCACGATCACCATACCTTCTCTCCCCCGCCCCAAAGGGACCTGGAAACTAAACCCAACTTTGCTAGAAACGAAAAAAGTAAAAGACTCAGTTAACGAAGTGATAAAGCTCTATTTCCAGGAAAATAAGACTCCTGATACAACTGCTTTCACACAATGGGAAGCTCATAAAGCATTGGTCAGAGGGGAACTGATAAAATGGGGATCACAACTTAAACGTGAAAAACAAAAAAATTGATTATCTACATAACAAAATCTCACAACTAGAAAATTCCCATAAACTAAATATGACAGACACAGTATAAACACTGTAAACTTCTAGCTCTTAGATCCGACCTTAAATCTCTCTTACGAGACAATGCGAAAAGAGCAATTCTCTGGACTAAACAATTACACTATGCTCAAGGAGACAGATGTGGGAAATTTCTCGCACAAGCCTTAAAACAAAAACAAACACTTACATACATCCCTAAAATAAAACGAGCAGACGAGTCCTACGCCCACACCACGGAAGACATAGCTGAAACCTTCCATGCATACTACACCTCGCTATACAATTTAAAAGAGATAGGGAACAACACAAATGACATTAAAAAATACTTAGAAAACAAATTTGACACAATTCTCCCTCTGGCTGCAACAAGATCATTAGAAGAGCCCTTTACTATCGATGAAATTAAAATGGCAGTAAAACAAACCCCATACAATAAAAGCCCGGGTCCTGATGGATTTTCAGCATCTTATTACAAGATGTTCCAAAAGGAGCTCATCCCACACCTACTTGAAGCAATTAATTCCATACCACATCATGAACGCATTCCAAGCCAAGCTCTGGAGGCGACAATCACACTCCTGCCCAAGCCAGGAAAAGACACGGAGAGATGTGCCAGTTATAGACCAATATCCCTGATAAATGTGGACATAAAAATCTTTACTAAAATGCTAGCGACTAGACTTAAGCCTTTCCTCCAAGACCTTATACACCCAGACCAAGCTGGTTTTGTCCCAGCAAGAGAAGCAAAGGATAACACATCCAAAATCATAAATTTAATACATGCTACAAAATACACAAACTCCCCAACGCTACTCCTGGTGATTGATGCCGAAAAGGCATTTGACAGAGTAGACTGGGCATTCATGTTCAACACTCTAGAGTCGCTGGGATTTGGTACAAGATGTATTCAATGGATAAAGGCCATCTACTCCCTCCCCACAGCCAGACTTAAGGTGAATGGACAACTGTCCAGACCTTTCACGATAAGTAACGGCACCCGGCAAGGTTGTCCGCTTTCCCCGCTGCTATTTATACTGTCGTTAGAACCCCTACTACAGGCGGTCAGACACCAACCAGATATTAAAGGCATTAAAGTGCAACAACATGAATACAAAGTCTCGGCCTTTGCAGACGACTTACTCTTCACCATAGATCATCCTACACATAGCCTACCTCATCTAACAAAAACTCTAGAGGAATATAGTAAATTTTCCAACTTCAAAATCAACACAGACAAATGCGAAATTCTCAACATTACCACACCCTTAGATCAAGTTAAGAAGTTACAACAAACATACCCTTTCCAATGGGCTCCCTATTCCATCAAATATCTAGGGATTAAAATAACCAAAACACACAAATCTCTATATAAAGAAAACTTCCCTAATCTAGTAGCCGCAATCCGGAAAGACTTAGATAGATGGGACAAACCCCACTTCAGATGGATGGGCAGGATAAATATTATATCAATGAATATTCTTCCACGTTTTTTATACCTTTTAAACACTATTCCAATACACATTTCGGGCACCTTCTTTAGAACTATCCAGTCTATGCTCACCTCATTTATATGGGTACATAAAAGACCACGGATTGCTTTCAATGTGCTCACCAAACCTAAGGCAGACGGAGGGTTGGGTTGCCCCAACATACAAACATACCATAAAGCTATACATCTAGGAAGGATCTTAGAATGGTCGAGAGAGGGAAACACAAAAGCGTGGGTCAATATAGAACAATCACAACTACAAACACCTCTGAAATCTCTTCCCTGGATTTTATCCACAGGTGAGGAGGGATTAGCAAGAAACCTGCCTACCGTTTTGGCCACTCTTCAAACATGGCAAAAATTACACCTGCACGCAGACTTTACACCAACACATTTCCCTACTACCCGATATCTCATAACCCCAAATTCCCCCCGGGAAGGGACAATGCACTCCTGGCGAGTATCAGACCTAGCTCTAGAGATAGAGGAGTTACATTACAAGACCTAATTTCCTCAGAAGGTCTCACACCACTTACGGCCCTCTCAGACTCGAAAAATCCAACGATGACGCAAACTCTCCAATATTTTCAGATAAAACACTTCTTATCTAAAGAAGGGCTCCTACAGTGGCAACCTAGAGAGGTTACACGATTTGAAAGACTTTGCTCCCTCCCACCCAAAACGAAAATAATCTCCACTTGCTATAACTTGATACAAAAAAACACAAATGGAAATCTCCCGTGGTATACAATAAGAAATAATGACACGTGGTTCTCTTCCCCCATTGAAGATAAGTAATGGACAACAATCTTCAATAAAATGTTGAAGTCCCACTCCAGTATCACACTACAAGAAATAAATTATAAATTCCTGTCCCAATGGTACATCACACCTGTAGATATCAACAAATTTGATCCAAATACCTCACCATTATGCTGGAGATGTATGAAAGTACAGGGCACTTACAAACACATATGGTGGGAATGCAGTAGGGTAGGGGGCTTATGGAGAGAAGTGCAGAGAATCACTGAACAAACCAGTGATATCCGACTACCATTCACCCCTGAGACACTCTATTCTTTCACACCCCTATCTCTATTCACAAATTCAAAAATTCTCTGATATTCTACCTACTAACCGCAGCTAAACTTGTAATAGCGGGGCTATGGAAAACTAATATAAGACCGTCCAGGAGGGAATGGTTTCAGAAAATTGAAGACATTCACAAAATGGAGGAACTAAGAATGTCTTCTTTAGGCAAATCTCAATTATATAACTCAATATGGCACCCGTGGAAATCGTTTCTTCTAAGCTCAAAATAAATTATAAATTATAAAAATACGGGGACAAATGTCTGGTCAAATACACACATATGTACACGAGGGAAGTAACGACAAATCGACAAATGTACTGACAATTTTATTCAACCTAAATAATGTATACCTAAATGTACACAATTGAGAGTTATGACGTACCAGTAACACTAATGAGATGTTATTTATATCACTATCACAATACCTGTAACCAAACTTGTACTGTAAGCGAAATGTATGTAAGCTTTATGAATACAGTTATGTTTATATCTTTATGGCTATATCTAACCAAGTTATGTGACTTGTAATGTTTAACCTGCAAAAACGAAATAAAAATAAAAAAAATAAAAAAAAATAAAGTGCATTCCAAAACTATCATTCTAAGTGATACATTTAAATATGTGTTAAATGCTAATTGTAGATTATGCTAGCTTTAGTGTACCTATAATCTTAATTTTATTAATGACAGGAGGCGAGTATTTGCTTAAGTCTCTCTTCACTAGTATTTGCTTAAGTCTCTCTTTACTAGAACTCCACAGCAGCACAGAAAAACAACCAATCAGAAAAAAGTTAGGCACTATAAAACTCCCATCCCCATGTATCATTTCCTCTTTCAAGCTGCGACAAAAAAACAGAATAAAAGGCAGAAAACATAATGGGGAAGAAACGAAGTCCTAGATACAACGATGTCCACCTTCCGTGAAGAGCTGTCAAACCAGATAACGTTGATGGACTGTAAACTGAAACGAGAGAAAAAACAGAATCGAACAGGTTGATCATCCAAAGAAATGTACTCTGAATAAACATGTAGGCACCCAATGTAGCAACCAAAGTCATCTTAACATGTAGATATCCCAACCCTACTATGAAAAACAGAGATAAGAAACAAGAAACAGGTAGCAGAGACAACAAGCAGAGTTGCATACGTACCTGATTAAGCTAAACTATAACATTAAACAAGGGAGGGATAAGAATTGGCGGGAAATACTCGCCTCCTGTCATTAATAAAATTAAGATTATAGGTACACTAAAGCTAGCATAATCTACAATTTTATAACATGACAGGAGGCTTCATATTTGCTGTTTTAACGCTCAGTCAACAAATCCAACGCTGTTTGTTTCGCTGGTACCTATTCTCGGAGCTACCCGAGCAATCATAAATGGACTTACCAACAGCGATAGATGACAATACCTCGACCGATGGGGATGTCAGTTGATGAGGTATCCCAAAAACGGAAAAAAAGAAACATCCTCCGCTGATAGATCCAATGTACGTGGAGTCGCGACCTGTTACCTACCAGCTGGTCCATGAGCTGATAAACTGACCTATTAGCCATTATCCTGCAGTTATAAAATGTCAAAGGTCATTTGCGGACTCAGGGCCGCGATAAGACACTGCCACTATGTCTCAACTCTTGATGTATAAGATTGCTCCACCGATCGTGCCAGGGTCACCCGGCAATGTGGCCTTGCAGGCAGATCTTCAATCCCAAGGAATGCATCTAAGTCCACCACCAAATCGCGATAGAACCAAGTAGGCTCTTTCGTTCCCTCCTGGCCTACCCGGTGAGATGTCTCCTCCGAGAATAAATTTATAATGCAGGCAAGAATGTGGTCAAACTAGCCATATCCTAAGTGATTCCAATATTCCAAGTGAACTGTGTAATCCTGGACGCGGTAGAGGAAAGACTCCAAAAGGACGTCCATTCAGGGTTCCGAACTGAACTTGTGTGGAGGGACTGTGGTCGACTATTCTGGGAGTAGCGAATCCCAGGAATATTCAAAGGGATGGGAAGCGCCAATCGGAGTGCAGATTTCCATCCAGATATGTCTTCGTCTAAGAGTGAAAGATGTCAGCGTAGGAGTCGGGGTGCACCAGGTACCCCCACAAAGTCTCGTAGGTCTCCATGACAGTAGTTGAAAGTAGGTTAGCATGAATCCAGAACAAAATGGCTCCCGTGAGGGATAAATAGAGTATAAATGGAGGACCCCCATCTCCGAACCCTGTTAATCAGGTATGCGTTCCGAGGAGATGGGGCAGTCCTGCCATCTTATCCCAAGATCGTAATGACCGGGGAACTCAATACAACCGGGGTTACCGGTCTTACCATGAGATCCATGTGAACGGTTTACCTTCAGACCGGGTAATAGGCCTTCCTTAATCATGTTACTCGAGCAAGGCAGAGCCCGTTTGCTCCATGAAGGTCCCCGTATCTCCTGCCACCTAAATATGGGAGAAACTGTCTGAGCAGTTGTTCGCAATGGTCTGGATATCCAAAAACAGAAAGCAATCCTCTGCTTTATATGGTGCAGAATATACCCAAACCTGCACTCACATAATACCTGAGTTCCATCCGTTAGCCGTACCATCTCCAGGAGTGTGTATAAATAAGTGGGAGTCTTCCCCCGGTATACCTCTGTGAGAATACCCATCCATTACAGGAGATAGACTAGAGGGACCCAGTCTAAATATGTATATCTTGCATGACCAGGCAGTCCTCTATATCAAAATAAGTAGCACGGACGTCAGATCTAATTGCATGCAGGAGGGACGCCCCTCCATGTAGTCACCGATGTCTTGCACAGGTACAAGTCTGTGTGATGAACAAATGGTCAGCACTGTAGAGCGTCGAGTGTATGAGAGAGCCGCGCTCTCTACTAATGCGATCGAATATCGTGCTAACGTCTGGCTGATAGCCTGAGCGGGCCGCACCCGTAAATAACCAAACAGTGGAGTCTGCATCCGTGACCTTTCCTCTCTATGAGAATGTTTCCTCCAAACATGACCCCTGTATCCAGCTCAGTCTCTGGCTGAGGTTGAGGGAGGGCTGTGCCCTCTAAAAACAAATCAGTGTCCGGTTCCGTATCTGAGAGGGGTTCGCTCTCTGTTCCTGAAGATAAAATATTCTCGGATCGAAGTGATGGAGGGCCGCACCCTCCTGTGATCCAAGCTAGAGTCCCTCGAGACTCAGGGTGACCAACTATAGGGTACACCAAATACGAGTATCCGCATAAGGCTGAGGGTAATCTACGGGAAAACGATGGAAAACTATCAACTGACCGTCCAGAACCCGTGCGCACGGGGTCCAGGCTGACCTTTGGTAGTCTGAGGAAAGCTGGAGACGTTCTCCGCAATCCACGAGCACCCGGGAGGTCGGAGGAGGTCAAGTCAGGCCTCTTGACAACCCGAGCGAAAGGAAAATGAAGTCACGAAAACGAAAAAAACAACAATAACGTAGATACGAGTAAAAACGCAAATTCTATCTCAGCTAGAAGGCAAATAGCAGGCCGGAAGGTAAGACAAGTAAGCCCCACTGAGACAAGGAAAAACACCGCGTTCTCCTGTAGGTTTCCGAGCGCCGGTCCATGCCTGTGCGAAGTTTTCCTTGGAGATGTGTGTCCGGGGTCTTCCTAAGAAACCCTGCCCTTCAGGCATGAGGTTTAGGGCCTTCACCCTTCCCACCATATTCAGATGGCCGTACACTGGTGTCCTCTTGGATAGTATGGCTATGGTGCTTGTCTGCACACCTGCCTATTTGCCTGTCACTCGTGGGCACTGGCTTTTCCTCAGTGACATTCCCCTAGGCCTGCGGCCAACAGGGGGTTCGGCACCAACAGAAGGGCACAGGCCCAGCAGGCCAAACGAATGGACACAGAATAGTTTGCCAAGCAAATAGGCACGGACATAGCAGGCCACTCAAACAGGCACCGACATAGCAGGCCAATAAATGGAGCCCAGGCATAGCAGGCCGTTTAAATGGGCACAGACAAAGCAGGCCGTTTAAATGGGCACAGACATAGCAGGCCGTTCTAATGGGCACAGACATAGCAGGCCTTTCTAATGGGCACAGACATAGCAGGCCGTTCTAATGGGCACAGACATAGCAGGCCGTTCTAATGGGCACAGACATAGCAGGCCGTTCTAATGGGCACAGACATAGCAGGGCATTCTAATGGGCACAGACATAGCAGGCCATTCTAATGGGCACAGACATAGCAGGCCATTCTAATGGGCACAGACATAGCAGGCCAATCAATGGGGCACAGACATAGCAGGCCAATCAATGGGGCACAGACATAGCAGGCCAATCCTGGGTTGTATATGATATCATATGATTATATGTTATTTATATAGCGCCATCCAATTCCGCAGCGCTTTACCATGGGCCTTGAATGAGTAATGGTGACCTCTGAGCTTGGGTAGAGTTCCCCAAAAAAATTGCAGATCTTCAGAGCACTCTGACATAGGGCCCCAGACATCAAACCTTTTAGACAGCGTAATGCCGTGTGAATAACTTGAACCGGGCCGGGCAGTCCCTAAATGCCCAGCAGGCAAATAGCGGTATACCAGCTGCATTGGGTATAAGCGGAAGTTGTGTCAGTGATTACCATGTCCATGAAAGTAAGATGCATTGAGCGATACGCTCCTTACTGTGAAGTGGTATGCACATACTCACACAGATCTGTTTGATGTTTCAATCATTAATATAGATACCATCCTCATCTCTGAAAATATTGTAAAGTATCAGTGCAGACTGGTCTTCCCATACCAGTTTGAGCCAGATCCAGGTCTGGTAACCTTATATCTATGCCATGGACGGTGAATTCGTACCAGAGTAGTCTCCTCTGAGACCCCATGGCTGGACCCGAAAAAATATATACTGTGAAGCACATGAATCCTAGATCATAATACCTGTAACTCACAGAAATCCGTGATGGACACTGTCAGCAAAAAACTCACAGTATCCTGAGATATAGACAGTCAGCCAAACTCACAGCGATCTGTGATATACACTGTCAGTAAAACTCACAGTATCCCACGATATACACTAACAGCAAAACTCACAGCAAAATGATATACACCGTCAGCAAACTCACAGCAAACTGTGACATGCACTGTCAGTAAGACACACTGCAATCTGCGATATACACCGACAGTAAAACACACAGCAATCCGTGATATACACCGACAGTAAAACACACAGCAATCTGTGATACACACCGTCAGCAAACTGTGACATACGCTGTCAGCAAACTGTGACATACGCTGTCAGCAAACTGTGACATACGCTGTCAGCAAACCGTGACATACGCTGTCAGCAAACCGTGACATACACTGTCAGCAAACAGTGACATACACTGACCGAAAACAGTGACATACACTGACCGAAAACAGTGACATACACTGACAGTAAACGGTGACATACACTGACAGTAAACAGTGACATACACTGACAGTAAACAGTGACATACACTGACAGTAAACAGTGACATACACACACAGCAAGACACATAGCAAGCTAAATAAACAACTGCATAGAACACATAAGCCTGACATGAAAAGAAATCTGATATAAAAAGCCATAAAGCTCACAGCAAGCTGTGAGATATACACTGTTATGTAAAACTATAGTCATATAGCAGAAAGCCGGGGGATCTCAGCAGGGCAACAAATGCCGAGATCTGACCATGGAAGGAGGAGGGGCCGCGAGCAGGCGCCCCTTCTCTAGCCGGTCGGATCCACGTGGCTGAAAGAAACCCGGCCACGGCGATGCGGCCACGTCTGTGACCAGACCCGGTTGCGGGGTACTTGCGTCTGACCGCGAGAAACCCCGGGCGCCGGCAGGCTCACACCAGAGTTCGGGGAGTCAGAGGAGGCAGCCAAGCGGCTAGTCTCCTGACACCCCAAGCGGAGCGCCCGCAGCCCCACGGGGGGGGGGGGGACTAATAGAATGACGCTAGGGAGTGGGTGGGGGGAGGGGGGTAAGCAAACTGAAGGGGGACCCCCCAAAAAAACACCACATCTCCAGAAAGAACATCCCCAAAGACACAGGGGAACGAGCAAAAAACGGTCAGAAATCCCGAAGCAAAATTAATAAATAAATAAAATAACGAAAAACACTATAAATAATCTGCAAATAAACATATAAAAGGAGAAAGGCTATAACTAAAAAACATAGCATAAAATATATACAAGCAATATATAATCAATATAATATGATATCAAAAAAATAATTATGACTAAATACAAAATACACAATATAGATATAACTAAATACTAAGATATAATGATAACATCATGACTAAATTAAATAAATATGTACCCTAAAGAAATCATAATAAAACCCAAAGCCCCCCCACTATAAGCAGGAGGCAGTGGTACTCTGACCTGTACTGTCTGCAGAGCAGCAAAGAAAGAGAAAATGATGCATGGGGAGGGGAGTTTTATAGTACCTAACTTTTTTCTGATTGGTTGTTTTTCTGTGCTGCTGTGGAGTTCTAGTAAAGAGAGACTTAAGCAAATACGAAGCCTCCTGTCATGTTATAAAATGTAGTCATCATGCAAAAAGTGCAATTTTTCTATTCCGCTTCTTTACTAGATTATTTACGCTTACAAAAATTATTTTAAGGTAGTTTTCTTCTGAGTAATAGGTTTGTATACCCATGCAAGGTGCTAGTTTTGTGTGCCACAAATTCACACGTGGAACTATTTTCGGACACTCGATGGCATGAACACCGCTAGGACTTCCATACACTTGTAATTTCGTACGGAAACTATCGAACAGTGCGGCATTCTCCAGAAATTAAGACACGAACGTGGGAAATATCACAAGCTAAGTGACAAACCAACAAAGTTGATATTTCGTGTATTTTACACAGCTAAAAACTCTGGAACTCTGTTGGGCAGGCGCCTCGTGTGTAGCCGGCTAAACTTTGACTTCCATGGAAATCCCGAACCCCTGAACAGATCTGGGTGATTTTTGGATATGTTTGTCACCTAGATTGTGGCTATCAGGGGATATCACGTTTGTGGGGTTGCCATATTGTTTAGGGGTACTTTCGGGTTACCAGTAAAAAAAATTACTTTTTGTGCTGGGAGATAATGGAGTTAGATAGGCTCAGCTCTAGATTCAACTATCTCCCCAAGCACAGAAGATAGAGTTTTCAACTGTAAAAGGGGAGTGTTGTAGAACTGTAAAAACATGTTGATTGGTGTAACAATTTTGTCACCCTGTGCCCCACAAGGTCCAGGGGGTGTACCCCTTGTATGGGGAATTGTCATAAAAGGCCAGCCTTGGGCATCCATTAAACAGTTTGTTTTACCCCTTCATGAAGTCTTGGCTCATGTTTGGGGATTGAGAGCTATATTACATTAAAACTGCAGTGCAGTCAATGACACAGCAAAAAACACTGTAATCCTAGATGTCAACGACACAGCAAAAACTACTGTAATTCCAGAGGAGTTACATCTCCGCATAGAATCCCCTCCACTATTTGGAAGCAGACACCATGCAGTCAAACACTTCTCTGGTGAATACCTCACCAACGCAACAGAGAAAGTTAATGAACAGAGGCAGTAGGCCAGATGAAGATCTCTGTAATGGATCACAGATGATTAGTTTTACTTTTGAGAAATCTATAGTAGGAACTCTGAATGAACAACATAAACTGGGTGGCTAGTTTGTAAATGCACATGGAGAAGGAGCAAATAGTACCTTTGTAAAATGTTAAGATCCTTAAGGAAAGTAGAGGGAATGTGATGGCACCTTTGAGGTCACAAGATGTTGGTAGGTCGAGTTTTAGAAACAATTGAGATCCATTCCCTGGCTAACACTGGCATTGTTAAGTCTGCTGGGATGGATGGTGCTCTCTGAAGCGAAAATGTTCCAATGCTTCATGGTCTTAAACACCAATTCAGGGTCAATGATGACCCATGTGGTGCTGTTCCTTATTAGTGATTTTTCAGTATATTGGTAAGAACTACCTTTCAATGGTGCATGGTGTATAAACTAGATTAAACTACCTATATAAAATAGGTATGTAAATCGTGTTTGGTTTAACCAAGGTAGACAAGAACTTTGCACACGGCAATCCATGGACCCAGTCAATTTGGATAGATAACACATTGAGCCTTCAGCATGGATAATTTCTATTATTAGGATCACTAGGTCCACCCCCATGGCCGATTCTGGGATATCATCAATTTGGATGTTTTTCCACCTTGAGCAGTCCTCAATTTCTAGCTTTTCTTGCATGACTTACACGTAATCAGTAGGTGATGACATGTTTCTAATTTATCTGTGGATTCAAACATATCAGTAATTAGTTTGTTAATTCTAAGGTAAGTATCTTTATATTAGGTTGAATGTCTTGTCTTAAGTCTTTGAGCAGGCCTTCCATATGGTCTTTAAAGGCGTCTTAATCTAGTACTGCAGCCACAGCTCTTTTAAGGCTTTGCAACATCATCTTAGGAGGCCTTATGGTCCAGAGAACTAGTCAAGTGCTTGTGCACTGTAAGTTTGCCTTCAAGTATCAGAAACTTTGATGATTTTCCCTGGGAATTTTTGCTTTCTTGGGCTATCATAAAATTGGCCACAATAGCCTCTGTGAACTACGTTAGGTCCTGCTATTCTTTGTGGAAAGCAGAGGTCCTCTAGCAAACAAACATTTCCAACATATAAGTCACAATCCTTATATAACTATTTTGCACAAGAGGTTTTGTTTAGATAATTAATATTTATCATTCGTACAATTTAATCTGGAAAAGCTTGGGTACTTATTCAGTTTATTTGTTTAAATTCCCACAGACTGCACATTATGTTTAATATGACAAATGAATGATTAGATTTTACCATCAATAGTTTGGATTAATTGCCATAAATTGTGAATTAATTCATTAGATAAAACAGCCCTTTGATAAACTGTGCCTCTTGATTGGGCAGTTAAATTGTTAATATCTATGTCTAATGTCTATTTGAAGCTTTTTTCTTTAAATTATATATTTGTTAATGGAGAATAGTTTTAAGTAACAGTTTAATAAAATAAATAAATAAAACAATGTTATTTTCTATTCTTGCTGTGAATTCTTGTTTATTTCTATGATGTTTGGGAATTGGGTATATTCACTTGTGTAAATCTGAATGTATGTATATAGACTATGGATTATTATATAAACTGCAGCTCCATGGTTTGTTATAGAGAGAGCCCTGAACACAGATACACAGAGAGCAAGCACATCTTCACAGGACCGAGAAGGACAGAGAGTCTCTAATGGAGATTTTCGGACTAATTATCCTGTGTGTAATTGTTGGAACATGTAAAATGCAGAATTCAATGCCTGCGTGCTCTCTAAGCATACAAGATTTTTTATTTGAGTATGAATATTATAAGGAAGGAGATATCATCATTGGAGGACTTATTACTGTGAATTTGGCTGTAAGAATTGGATATTTAAAGACTTTAAATTCCTTCCCTGCGTATAAAATATGTGTAGAGTAAGTAACACTCAAAATTTCAAGGTGTAATTTTGCCAAATCTAAAAGTTCCTTGTCACCATGACAAAGTTCTTTGTAAAAGTGTATTTAAAGTAGTGAACATTCCTTGTGAATTCAAAGTGAATTTCAGATGTAAAGTCAAAATAGTTGAAAAGGAAAACAATCTTTGTCAGCTGGGCATCAGTCTGGCTACTCTGGCATTAAATTTGAATAATGCCAGTACCCAGATAGATTTGTTTAGAAATGTCTTTCTTAAAAGTGGGATGGATACATGAGAATAGCTTTTAAGTAATTTTAAGTTATTTTAAGTAATACATTCCCAGCCCCAGCAAGAGAGACTGATAAGCTCCCAAATATAAATTGGTGACTGACTACTTAAGGCAACAGCTACGTGCTCCCCATATAATGTCCCTGATGATGGTGCGGTATACACTGAGACACATACTGGGTCACTGTTAGATTTTCTATGTAATGTTATAGGATACACATTCTTGTTTTAAGTAGTCCCTCACCTGTTTGCCTTCTGAAGTGTATTAGTCCCACTTGCCAAGATGGGGTCAGCTATGTCGTAAAATTTGGTAGCAGGAAGCTGTGGAGTTATTTATGAAGTAGCTAGTGACTGGTATGTAGGTTGCCTTGAGCGACTGAAGAATATTTTGGTTTGTAGATTGTTTCTTACAAATCATGTAAACTGGTTCATCCTACAGGCTGTATTTGGTGTTAGGATATTATATTTTGTATGTATTTTCCATCTCATTGGCATTCAGTTTATCTGCTGAGGACTAGTTGTGGTGGAAGCTACAGGATGACCTAGAAACATCTAGAACGTATGTGGTTAAATTGCTGTACAAACACTTAGAACCAAGGCGCATGTGTATGAAATGCCAGGAATGCTTACAAGTAGCTAATGTTAATTGGGTAATATTTGCTGCAGTTTGGGTGCAACTCTTGTATTTCCTCTATACGTATGAAGTACGTCATTTATGATATATAAGCTTTGTTCAGATTAATGGATTGTTCAGCCCTTTTGAGACATGAGTCTGGATGAAACACTGGGCAGAATAAATCGTTTTTTCCAATGACCCGTGTCCGGAGTGATTCTGTGTTACCTGATACCAATAGCATCTGCTACATAGACAGCCTGGCTGGTGGTTAGGGGCAGCGGGAGGATGGGTTAAAGAGCTTAAACTGTATATTATTACATCTAAAGCTGGCTTCTATTTATTAGCTGCTGTGCTTAAGCTGTTACAATAAAACTACAGCTTTGGAGCATCACAGGAGATCATCAGAAGGACTGTAGGCCCAATTTCATCCTCGCAAGGGTTGAGTTTTCACTCACCAAATTTCAAGTACTGCTCCTTTACATAGAATTTCCTGAGTCACATTTTATATTATACATTACAGTAAATATAGGAATCATGAAATGTATTCTTACTGCTCTATGCTGTTTTATTATTTTATCAATAAAGGGGTCTATTCACTAAGCAGGAAATTGTGGTAAAAAAAAATGTTATATTTGGAAGAACTAATATTCATTCAGATGCGATCTTAATCTTAGGCATTTTGGTCTATATTTTGCTTTTGCTCATTAATATTCAACTTTTTAGTAAATAAACCTCTGAGACCAGCTTATCAATATATAGCTATAAACATTTTCTGTTTAAAGGAAATAAAATCCTTTTTGGGTGGACTGTGGTGTTAGGAAAAAAAACATTTTGTCTAGCCTGTCAAAAAAGTTAGAAATTGATTCTCATCTTAATGAGTGAAACCCCTTCGACTTAGTACTTCTCATATCTCTGTTAGCACTGTATGCTCAAACTAATTGTTTTGATGCTATCACAACATGGTGTACACACTATTGTTATATAGATTTTCTCTTTTTTACCATGTATTATTGTTCAATTTTCTAGAAGTTATAAATTATTGTCCTCTTGGCCATCTGGTTGAACTCAACCATACTCCCCAACATCTTCATCTGCCTGAGGTTCTCACTTAGACCATGTAGGATACTGTCTAGCAGGGTTGGACATCAGTGCAGTCACATGTACATCCTCTTGGTAGGAGAGGTAGTGATGTACCGAACAGTTCGCTGGCGAATAGTTCCTGGCGAACATAGCATGTTCGCGTTCGCCACCGCAGGCGAACACATGGGCGGTTCGATCCGCCCCCTATTCATCATTATTGAGCAAACTTTGACCCTGTGCCTCACAGTCAGCAGACACATTCCAGCAAATTAGCAGCAGGCCCTCCCTTCCACACCCTCCCACCTCCCTCCCAGCATCCATTTTAGATTCATTCTGAAGCTGCATGCTTAGTGAGAGGAGGGAAAGTGTAGCTGCTGTTCATTAGATAGGGAAATTGATAGCTAGGCTACAGTATTCAGTGTCCACTACAGTCCTGAAGGACTCAGCTGATCTCTGCTGTAAGAACAGCACCACAAAAAGCCCTTTTTAGGGCTAGAACATCAGTCTGCTATTTTTTTTTCTGTGTAATGTAATTGCAGTTGCCTGCCTGCCAGCTTCTGTGTCAGGCTCACAGTGCATACTGTGCCCATTTGCCCAGTGCCACCACTCATATCTGGTGTCACAATAGCTTAACCCCTTAAGGACACATGACGTGTGTGACATGTCATGATTCCCTTTTATTCCAGAAGTTTGGTCCTTAAGGGGTTAAGCTTGACATTTAAAAAGAAAAACATTTTTTTCACTGTAATAGATTGAAGAGCAGTTAGTTGTCTGCCAGCTTCTGTGTCAGGCTCAGTGGATACTGTGCCCATTTGCCCAGTGCCACCACTCATATTTGGTGTCACAATAGCTTACGCTTGACACTTAAAAATATTTTTTTTTCACTGTAATAGATTGAAGAGCATTTAGTTGTCTGCCAGCTTCTGTGTCAGGCTCAGTGGATACTGTGCCCATTTGCCAAGTGCCACCACTCATATCTGGTGTCACAATAGCTTATGCTTGACATTTAAAAAGAAAAACATTTTTTCACTGTAATAGATTGAAGAGCAGTTAGTTGTCTGCCAGCTTCTGTGTCAGGCTCAGTGGATACTGTGCCCATTTGCCCAGTGCCACCACTCATATCTGGTGTGACTATAGCGTGCCTTTAAAAAAAAAAAAGTGTTTCACTGTAAGCTAAAAGCAGTTAGTTGTCTGCAATCGTCTGGGTGTCAGGCCTTCAGCGTGTGCTCTGCCAACCTCAGCAAGTGTAATTTGCCACTCATATCTGGTGTCTGTATAGCGTGCTTTTACAAAGAAAAAAAGTTTTTCAGTGTATGCTAATAGCAGTCAGTGTCCTTAAAGCGGGTGTCAGGCCTTCAGCGTGTGCTCTGCCAACCTCAGCAAGTGTACTTTGCCACTCATATCTGGTGTCTCTATAGCGTGCCTTTACAAATAAAAAACTTTTTTCACTGTTATAGATTGAATAGCAGTTAGTTGTCTTCAAGCAGGTGTGTCAGGCCTACAGCGTGTACTCTGCAGACCTCTGCCATGGCACATTGCCACTCATATGTGTTGTCACAATTGCATGCATTTAAAACCAAAAAACTTTTTTCACTGTTATAGATTGAATAGCAGTTAGTTGTCTTCAAGCGGGTGTGTCAGGCCTACAGCGTGTACTCTGCAGACCTCTGCCATTGCACATTGCCACTCATATCTGGTCTCACAGTAGCTTGCACGCATAGTACCACTAATCCAAAAAAAAATGACAGGCAGAGGCAGGCCACCCCGCAGGGGCCATCGTGGTCGTGGTGCGGTGATTCCCTTTGGCCCTAGAATAATGCCCAGTTTTCAGAGGCCACGTACCCTGAACTTGAAAAGTTCTGAGGACATAGTTGACTGGCTAACACAGGACACCCAATCTTCTACAGCTTCCGCTCGGAACCTTGACGCACCATCCTCCTCCAGCTTAGCTTCAGGCACCTCTCAAGATACCACTCACCCGCCTGCCGCCACCACCAAAACGAGCACCACAGCCGCTTTACTTGGTATGTCAGAGGAGTTATTCACACATCCGTTTGAAGAAATGAGTGATGCGCAACCATTATTGCCAGAGGATGTAGATAACACGGATATGTCTCAGGCAGGCAGCATTACACACATAGACGTAAGGTGTGATGATGATGATGTTGTACCCGCTGATGCTTCCTTTGCTGAGTTGTCAGATACAAGTGAAGCAGTTGATGATCACGATGCGTCCATGGATGTCACCTGGGTGCCCGCTCGGCAAGAAGAAGAACAGGACGAAAGTTCAGATGGGGAGACAGAAAGGAGGAGGAGGAGACGATTTGGAAACAGGGGGAGGTCGTCGCAAGGAGCTAGTGGCAGAGTCAGACAGCATGCATCGGCACCCGGTGTCAGCCCGACAGCACGCCAATCAACGCATGCTGTGTCCACCACCAGAATGCCGTCATTGCAGAGCTCAGCATTGTGGCATTTTTTTGTGTGTCTGCCTCTGACAACAGCGATGCCATTTGCAACCTGTTCCAAAAGAAACTGAGTCGTGGGAAGTCCAACACCCACCTAGGTACAATTGCTTTGCATAGGAACATTGTCAGGCCCTACCTGCCGGCATCCGCTACCCTGAGACTTCCGGGTAGACGGAGCTCGGCGGCCACACCCCCTTCTCTGACGCGGTCTCCCCCACGCTACATAGGGAGACCGCGCCAATGTCAAAACGCTGGATTATTGAAAGCCTCCCCGCGAAAGTTTGAATCTACAAACAATTCTAATTACCTTCTCTGTGTACCGGAACCGGACTGGAAAACGCTGACCTACCTTCTCCTCTCCTCGACAACGGAATTGACAAAGGACTTCTCTCTTACCTGCAAAAGCTTCATTCTCTCTGGGAACAAAACACCACAGACCCTGGACTGCCACCCCTACAAAGCTAAGTAGTACTCATCATCCTAAATTGGATTCTGACTGCTCTGCAATTCTGCCTACTCTCTATTGCTTCAATCTAACTAATTATCCTGCAGCATATTGACTAATTCTGCCTTGGAAGTCCCTCTCTGCTATGGACTAACTATTGCCTTCACCTAAATTAACTGCAAGTTCTGCTGCTGCTTATCTTCTGCCAAATATTTAAAGATACGGTACACGTACTAAGTATTCTTTATTTCATTTTTCTCCATTAAATCAAATAATCAGTTATCTGCAGTTGTGTTCCATATTGTTACGAAGCAAGCATTACAGAATAATCCAGCCTCTTTTGTAATGGATCCAGCAGATCTCACTTCCAAAATCACTATATTGAACCAAAGAGTTGATACGCTTGCCCAAGGCATGCAAGATCTACAGATTACCAATGAACGGATCCTTACTTATGTAAGAGACTTGCAAACACATACTCCTCATACTGTTACACACTCGGCTAGTGACCCTGCTGTCTGCAATCCCGAAAAGTTTTCTGGAGATCGGTCCCAATACAGGGAGTTTCTTAATTCCTGCAAGTTATTGATTGCTTTAAAACCTAGATCTTATCCCACTGAAAGATCTAAAGTTTGTTCAGTTATTTATTTTCTAAGAGGTGAACCCATGGCCTGGGCTCACTCCTTTCTGGAGAACGATGACCCCATCTTAGACTCCTTGGATGAATTCTTTGAAGCCATGTCTCTTCTTTATGAAGATCCCAATAAACAAGCTACAGCAGATTTAACCATCAGAACCTTGCATCAAAGAAACAGACCCGTCGAAGATTACATTGCTGAATTTAAAAGATGGGCACCAGAAACTCAATGGAATGACATAACCCTACGCAACCAATTCCGTATCGGGTTATCCGAAGCAGTAAAGGATGAACTCTCAAGAACTGAACTACCTACTACACTGAATAATCTGATTCAACTTTCCATCAGCATTGACAGACGGCTTAGGGAAAGAAAAGCAGAGAAATCTCTCTCTAGTTCATTATGGAAAAAACATTCACTCCGTCAAGGGCACCTGAGAAACCGATAACACCAACAGAACCTATGGACATAGGGGTGGTAAGAAGTCCTCTTACTCCAGAAGAGAGAACCAGAAGAAGACAACTGAACCTTTGCATGTACTGTGCTTCACAAGATCATGTGATCCCAGAATGTCCTCTATTGAAACGTCCAAGAGGCGGTAAGCATGCTTCTATCACTTCTATACTGAGTGTACTTCCTCCAAAATCAACCTCTACTTTCTCCTTTGTTTCTCTCATATTACAGTGGGACAAAGAAAGAATTACGACTGAGGCCATTATTGATTCCGGTGCAAATGGGGTGTTCCTTGACTCATCCTTTGTAACAAAAAATAAAATTCCTTGTGTTCAAAAAAGTATTTCCGTCTCTGTCAGAGTTATTGATGGCTCCTTAATATCCTCGGGGCCCATTCGAGATGAAACTATTCCTTTAAGAACAACTACTAATAATATTCATTCCGAATTTCTTGTATTTGATGTTATCACATCTCCTCTTTATCCAATTATACTAGGAATCGACTGGTTAAGGACTCACAACCCCCAAATTACATGGTCTCCCTTCTCTCTCACCTTTGGCTCTGCATATTGTAAGGGAACATGTTTACAACACATCCCCATTTTGCAAGTTACTGAAGAACCAATTATACCTTCCGTCTATTCTGAGTTCACTGATGTATTTAGTAAAAAGGAAGCTGAGACACTTCCACCTCATCGACCCTATGATTGTCCAATTGACCTCGTTCCTGGTGCTCCTGTCCCTTTTGGGCACATTTATCCTCTCTCCGAATCAGAGTTAAAAACCCTCAAGGAATACCTGGATGAAAACCTCCGTAAGGGGTTCATTAGACCTTCCAGCTCACCGGCTGCTTCCAGCATGTTTTTTGTAAGAAACAAGGACCAGACTATACGTCCCATTATAGATTACAGATCTTTAAACAAAATAACCGTCAAAAATCGTTATCCTCTTCCCCTGATAAACGAGTTGATCGAAAGGTTAAGAACAGCTACCATCTACACTAAACTTGACCTTCGTGGGGCATATAACCTTGTTAGAATCAAAGCCAATGATGAATGGAAAACTGCGTTCAGGACCCGATATGGCCTTTACGAGTATCTTGTTATGCCCTTCGGGCTCTGTAACGCCCCCGCAACCTTTCAGCATTTCATAAACGACATCTTCAGGGATCTTCTAGATGTATGTGTTATCATTTACTTAGATGATATACTTATATATTCTAACAGTCTCGAGGAACACAGGAAACACGTGAGATGGGTGTTATCCAGACTAAGAACTCACAAGTTATCCCCTAAACTAGAAAAATGTATTTTCGATGTTAATGAAATTACCTTCTTAGGGTACGTTATCTCACCTCATACAATAAGAATGGATACTTCCAAAATAGATTGTATTCTCAATTGGTCTACTCCTACTAATGTAAAGGACTTGCAACGTTTTCTTGGGTTTGCCAACTTCTATAGGAAATTCATTAAAAATTACTCCGATGTTGCTCATCCACTTAATCTGCTTAACAGCAATAAACGTCCCTTTGCTTGGAACGAAAAGGCTCAAGCAGCCTTCGATGAACTAAAGAGAAGATTTACAACTGCTCCTATTCTTCAACTTCCGAATCCTGCATTTCTCTACGTTCCTGGAAACGGATGCTTCAGAAACAGCTATCGGAGCGGTCCTCTCTCAACACCAAACACCTCAAGATCCTCTCCATCCAGTTGCCTTTTTCTCACGATCCATGTCTCCTGCTGAAAAAATTACCCTATAGGAGAAAAAGAATTATTGAGTATTAAAGCAGCCTTCGAAACCTGGCGGCATATTCTTGAAGGGACACAAACTCCTGTAATAGTATATACTGACCACAGAAACCTTGAATATCTTCATTCTAACAAAACTCTTTCGGCCAGACAAGTCAGATGGAATCTTTTCTTTGCTCGGTTTAATTTTCAAATTATTTATAGACCCGGATCCAGAAACAAAAAGGCGGATGCCCTGTCCAGAATCCACCAAGGTCCTCCTTTAATTGGAACTCCTCCATCTAAAGTTATTGGTATCATATCATCATTAATAGATGACATTAAAAATCTCAAGGAAGAAGCTCTTGAACTTCCCAAAACAAACAAACTAACAAAGAAAGACGGTATCTACTATTTCAAGAACAGAATTTATATTCCTCCCATATTTAGGAATAAAATACTCGACTTAATTCACGATTCTCCTTTGGCGGGTCATCCTGGTATAAAAAAGACACTAGAGTTATCTACAAGATATTATTGGTGGCCTCGCCAGGACAAAACCATCGAATCCTATGTCAAAACCTGTTCAACCTGTCAGAGATCCAAGTCTGAACATCATCAACCATTTGGTCAATTATTGAACCTACCTATCCCTGAAAGACCTTGGCAGTCCATTTCAATGGACTTCTTGGTAGAACTCCCTCCTTCTCAACATCATACCACCATTTTAGTAGTGGTAGACCGCTTCACAAAAATGTCCCATTTTATTCCCTTGAAGAAGTTGCCCTCTTCATCTGAACTTGCTAAAGTATTCATCGACAATATAGTGAAACTTCATGGACTTCCTGATGAAATCATATCAGACAGAGGAACGCAGTTCACCTCCAAATTCTGGAACGAGATGTGTTCCTCCCTCCATATTCAACGCAAATTATCTTCGGCCTATCATCCCCAAACCAGTGGGCAAACTGAAAGAGTCAACCAATGCGTTGAACAATACTTACGATGTTATTGCTCTTACTTACAAGATGATTGGATCACATGGTTGCCGATGGCAGAATTTTCGTACAACAACTCTATTCACGCCAGTAGTAAAATGACTCCTTTCTTCTCAAACTTTGGGTTCCATCCCTCTTCATTTCCTGACCTAAAACTTCCTTCTTCTAACCCCAACGTCTCAAATCAGAACGCTTTCATGTCTTCCCTTTTCCTCAGATTACGTGAAAATCTTAAACTCGCGTTGTTAACTCAAAATAAGTTTTTCGATGCTAAAAGACAACCTCCTCCTGCTTATCAAATAGGTGATCTTGTATGGCTCTCCTCAAAAAACATTGTCAACAACCGTCACTCGAAGAAACTGAATTCCCTCTTCCTTGGTCCTTTCCAAATATTGTCAATCATCAACAAAAACGTGGTTAAATTGAAGCTTCCACCTAATTTAAAACTTCATCCTGTCTTCCATGTTTCCTTGCTTAAACCTCACCTCTCCGACCCTTTCCTAAGGGATCCTATTACTACTCCTGATCCTATTTTGGTACAAGGTGAAAAGGAATACGAGATCCAAAGGATCCTAGATTCGCGGATCCATCGTGGCTCCCTACAATGTCTCGTTAGGTGGAAGGGTTACGGAATTGATGAGGATACTTGGGTTAACTCCACCGTAGTCCATGCAAACAGGCTAATTACCGCGTTTCATAAACGCTACCCATCTAAACCTCGTTGATAGCACCCTGTGGCTGCTTCTTACGGGGGGGGGGTACTGTCAGGCCCTACCTGCCGGCATCCGCTACCCTGAGACTTCCGGGTAGACGGAGCTCGGCGGCCACACCCCCTTCTCTGACGCAGTCTCCCCCACGCTACATAGGGAGACCGCGCCAACGTCAAAACGCTGGATTATTGAAAGCCTCCCCGCGAAAGTTTGAATCTACAAACAATTCTAATTACCTTCTCTGTGTACCGGAACCGGACTGGAAAACGCTGACCTACCTTCTCCTCTCCTCGACCACGGAATTGACAAAGGACTTCTCTCTTACCTGCAAAAGCTTCATTCTCTCTGGGAACAAAACATCACAGACCCTGGACTGCCACCCCTACAAAGCTAAGTAGTACTCATCATCCTAAGTTGGATTCTGACTGCTCTGCAATTCTGCCTACTCTCTATTGCTTCAATCTAACTAATTATCCTGCAGCCTATTGAATAATTCTGCCTTGGAAGTCCCTCTCTGCTATGGACTAACTATTGCCTTCACCTAAATTAATTGCAAGATCTGCTGCTGCTTATCTTCTGCCAAATATTTAAAGATACGGTACACGTACTAAGTATTCTTTATTCCATTTTTCTCCATTAAATCAAATAATCAGTTATCTGCAGTTGTGTTCCATATTGTTACGAAGCAAGCATTACACACATGATCGCACATCACAAACGCCTATGGGATCAACACATGAGTACAAGCAGCACGCAAACTCTAAGCCGCCATCCTCCTCCTGGTCCAGCAACTTCAGCCACGTCAACCACTGCTGTCCTCCTTGCCCCCTCTCAACCATCCGCCACTCCGTCTCCCGCCTTGAGCAGTTCCCGCTCATCTGCCCACAGTCAGGTGTCTGTCAAGGACATGTTTGAGCGTAATAAGCCAATGTCAGAAAGTCACCCCCTTGCCCAGCGTCTGACAGCTGGCTTGTCCGAACTATTAGCCAGCCAGCTTTTACCATACAAGCTGGTGGAGTCTGAGGCGTTCAAAAAATTTGTAGCTATTGGGACACCGCAGTGGAAAGTACCCGGCCGAAATTTCTTTTCACAGAAGGCAATCCCCAACCAGTACTCGATAGTGCAAAAGGAAGTAATGGCATGTCTGGCACACAGTGTTGGGGCAAGGGTCCATCTGACCACTGATACCTGGTCTGCAAAGCATGGTCAGGGCAGGTATATCACCTACACTGCGCATTGGGTAAACCTGCTGACTGCTGCCAAGCATGGAATGCATGACTCTGCAGAGGAGTTAGTGACACCGCCACGACTTGCAGGCAGGCCTGCTGCCACCTCCTCTACTCCTCCTACTCCATCCTCTTCCAGAACCTCCTCGGCTGAGTCCTCTTCTGCTGCTGCGTCTTGCTCCACATCAAAGGCACCCCCCCCCCAGCTCTCCAGGTACTATTCCACATCCCGGATACGGCAGTGTCACACCGTCTTGGGTTTTGAAAGCAGAGAGTCACACCGGACAAGCACTCCTGTCCACCCTGAATGCACAGGTGGAAAAGTGGCTGACTCTGCAGCAACTGGATATCGGCAAAGTGGTTTGTGACAACGGAAAAAAATTGTTAGCGGTATTGAAGATGGGCAAGTTGACACATGTGCCGTGCATGGCACATGTGTGTAATCTGATCGTACAACGCTTTGTGCATAAGTACACAGGCTTACAGGACGTCCTGAAGCAGGCCAGGAAGGTGTGTGGCCATTTCAGGCATTCCTACACGGCCATGGCGCACTTTGCCGATATCCAGCGGCGAAACAACATGCCAGTGAGGCGCTTGATTTGCCACAGCCCGACACGTTGGAATTCCTAATGTTTGACCGCCTGCTTCAACAAGAAAAAGCCGTTAATGAATATTTGTATGACCGGGGTGCTAGGACAGCCTCTGGGGAGCTGGGAATTTTTTTGCCACGTTACTGGACGCTCATGCGCAATGCCTGTAGTCTCATGCGTCCTTTTGAGGTGGTGACAAACCTAGTCAGTTGCACCGAAGTCACCATCAGCGACATCATACCATTTGTTTTCTTCCTGTGCTGGATCAGGCCGTAGATGAGCGTGAAGAGGAAGAGTTGTGGTCACCATCACCACCAGAAACAGCCTTATCAGCATCGCTTGCTGGACCTGTGGCAACGCTGGAAGAGGATTGTGAGGAAGAGGAGTCAGAGGAGGAATGTGGCTTTGAGGAGTAGCAGGAAGACCAACCACAACAGGCATCCCAGGGTGCTCGTTGTCACCTATCTGGTATCCGTGGTGTTATACGTGGCTGGGGGGAAGAACATACTTTCATTGACATCACTGAGGAGGAGGAACGGGAAATGAGTAGCTCGGCATCCAACCTTGTGCAAATGGGGTCTTTCATGCTGTCGTGCCTGTTGAGGGACCCTCGTATAAAAAGGCAGAAGGAGAACAACCTGTACTGGGTGTCCACGCTACTAGACCCCCGGTATAAGCAGAAAATGGCGGAAATGTTACCGAATTACAACAAGTCGGAAAGGATTCAGCATTTGCAAAATAAATTAAAAAGTATGCTTTACACATCGTATAATGGTGATGTCACAGCACAACGGGAATCTAACAGGGGAAGAGGTGGAAGTCATCCTCCTCCTCCTCCCACGACCACACCGGCAAGGACAGGACGCTTTAAAGACTTGTTGTTGATGGAGGACATGCAGAGCTTTTTAAGTCCTATGCATCGCCACAGCCCTTCGGGATCCACCCTCAGAGAACGACTCGACCGACAGGTTGCAGACTACCTCGCCTTAACTGCAGATATCGACACTCTGAGGAGCGATGAACCCCTTGACTACTGGGTGTGCAGGCTTGACCTGTGGCCTCAGCTATCCCAATTTGCAATAGAACTTCTGGCCTGCCCCGCTTCAAGCGTCCTGTCAGAAAGGACCTTCAGTGCAGCTGGAGGTATTGTCACTGAGAAGAGAAGTCGCCTAGGTCAAAAAAGTCTAGATTACCTCACCTTTTTTAAGATGAATGAGGGATGGATCCCGAAGGGACTGACACTGGGCGATACATTTGACTAAGAAAGGCCTGATGAGATGAGCTTCCTTGGGCTAAAAATGGTCCACACACTGCTGTATTTTAGCTCTGAATGCCGGTTGACTTGCGTGACTTATCCGCCACCAACTAGGGTTCAAGCCGCAATGTTTTAGGGCACTTTCTGCCTGTGAAACAAACATTAATTTTTCTGGCTGCTGCTACAGCAGAGGCAGCAACAATACCTAATTTTTCGGGCATGTGTACATGCCTAATTTTTCGGCCCTCTGGTGCTGCACTGTGGCTTCAAAAACCAAACCAAAAAAAGGCACATAGTGACCCTATGTAGGGGGAACAGTCCCTATTCTGCTCTGTGTCAGTGTGTATCAGGGATTTGACTATCTTTATTCAGATTAAAAAATTACAATTCCAGGAAAAATTTAACAAACATTTACAAGAACATGTTATGCACATCATAAAAACAACGTGAACCTCTTTAAAGCAACAAACGTAAGACAAAAAGTGCGTACACACAATGTGTAAGGGTTTGAAAGAAAATTCTGAATCCTTACATGTAAACTTTATCATTTGTTTGATTTTTGGGAACAATATATAAACTACAAGCAGCGTGAAAACTATAAAAACTAAAGTGGCCATGCTGATCAAATTAAATACTATGCTTTACACAGCGTATAAGGGTGATGTCACAGCACAACGGGAATCTAACAGGGGAAGAGGTGAAAGTCATCCTCCTCCTCCCATGACCACGCAATATCTGCCAAGTGACCCTATGTAGGGGGAACAGTCTCTATTCTGCTCTGTGTCAGAGTTTATCTTGGTCTCTGAGGACGGGGAACAGTCTTAATTCTGCTCTGTGTCAGTGTGTATCATGGGCTCTGAGGACGGGGAACAGTCTCTATTCTGCTCTGTGTCAGTGTGTATCATGGGCTTTGAGGACAGGTGTCAATCCATACCTGCCAAGTGATCCTATGTAGGGTAAACAGTCTCTATTCTGTTCTTTGTCAGTGTGTATCAGGGGCTTTGAGGACAGGTGTCAATCCATATCTGCCAAGTGACCCTATGTAGGGTAAACAGTTTCTATTCTGCTCTTTGTCAGTGTGTATCAGGGGCTTTGAGGACAGGTGTCAATCCATATCTGCCAAGTGACCCTATGTAGGGGTAACAGTCTCTATTCTGCTCTGTGTCAGTGTGTATCATGGTCTCTGAGGACAGGTGTCAATCCATATCTGCCAAGTGACCCTATGTAGGGGTAACAGTCTCTATTCTGCTCAGTGTCAGTGTGTATCATGGTCTCTGAGGACAGGTGTCAATCCATACCTGCCAAGTGACCCTATGTAGGGGGAACAGTCTCTATTCTACTCTTTGTCAGTGTGTATCATGGTCTCTGAGGACAGGTGTTAATCCATACCTGCCAAGTGACCCTATGTAGGGGGAACAGTCTCTATACTGCTCTGTGTCAGTGTGTATCATGGGCTCTGACGACAGGTGTTAATCCATACCTGCCAAGTGACCCTATGTAGGGGGAACAGTCTCTATTCTGCTCTGTGTCAGTGTGTATCAAGGTCTTTGAGGACAGGTGTCAATCCATATCTGCCAAGTGACCCTATGTAGGGGGAACAGTCCCTATTCTGCTCTGTGTGGGTGTGTATAAGGGTCTCTGAGGACAGGTGTCAATCCATATATCAAGGTGTCAATCCATATGTCAAGGTTTCAATATGTCACATGTCAGGTGTCAATCCATATCCATTGTGATTTAGGAATGTTAGGTGATTTCTGCCCTTTATGGATTAAAACCAGACTCTGCATCAACTGTGTAATTTTCCATGGGAGTTTTGCCATGGATCCCCCTGCGGCATGCCACAGTCCAGGTGTTAGTCCCCTTGAAACAACTTTTCCATCACTTTTGTGGCCAGAAAGAGTCCCTGTGGGTTTTAAAATTCGCCTGCCCATTGAAGTCAATGGCGGTTCGCGAACATTTGCGGAAGTTCCCGTTCGCCGTCCGCAAACCGAAAATTTTGTGTTCGCGACATCACTATTGAGAGGTTCTTTGTCCTCACTTTTGGGGGGCGTTCATTTTCTCTTTCTCCACCTATCCCTCATATATCTTTCTCTTTTCTTACATTTTTTTCTGTGCCAGGCCTTTGTCTGCCTCTTTTCTGATTCATGTTTTCCTTGATGTGGGGCTCTGTCATGAGACTCCGGTTCTGCGCTTGTGACTTTTCTGCAACACTTGCAGTTGCTAATGCCAGTAAGGTTTTGTCATGTATAAATAGGGGCATAAACTCTCGGGAGGAAAATATAATTTTGCCTCTTTATAAATCGCTGGTAAGACCACACTTTGAATATGCTGTGCAATTTTGGGCACCTGTTCTAAAGAAAGATATCATGGCACTAGAAAAAGTCCAGAGACGAGCTACAAAATTTATAAAAGGAATGGAGCATTTTAGTTACGAAGAAAGGTTAAAAAAATTAAATCTGTTTAGTTTGGAAAAACGGCGCCTGAGAGGGGATATAACATTATACAAATATATCCGGGGCCAGTACAAACCTTTATCTGGAAATCTATTCATAAACAGGGCTATACATTGGATATGAGGTCAAACATTTAGGCTGGAAGAAATGAGATTTCATCTAAGGCAAAGAAAAGGTTTTTTTTACAGTAAGAGCATGAAGGATATCGAATTCTCTGCCTGAAGAGGTGGTTTTGTCAGTCATTACAGATATTTAAACTGCAATTGGATAAATACTTGCAAAATCATAACATACAGGGATATAATTTCTAATTAGTGGGGTAATAGCTGCTTGATCCAATGAGACATCTGACTACTATTTTGGGGTCAAGAAGGAATTTTTTCCTAGTTTGTGGCAAAATTGGAAGCGCTTCAGAATAGGTTTTTTGCCTTCTTTTGGATTAACAGCAAAAATATATATAAGGAAGGCTGAACTTGATGGACGCAAGTCTCTTTTCAGCTATGTAACTATGTAACTAGATCTCAGGTAGAACTCAACTGGTTGCCCTCCATCCTACTTTTTGGGCGGTGCGCTTCTGGATGACTCTTGGTCCAGTGGGGTGCTCTTCCTTGTAAATCGTGTCTCCCCTTTGGTTCCAAGGAACTGTCCGCATCACTGTGAGCTTCTCCCGCTCTGTGTTTTCATAGGGCTCATTAGCTGTCTCTGATATTTTGTAGCAATTATAGCTTACCAATTATAACTTTTACATGTCCATACACTTAATTGTCGGGGCTTAAATATTCCGCAGGTCTCAATTGCTTCGAGGCCTCTGTCATGACCATGTTACTATAGATTTTATACAAGAAACTCAATTCAGGGATGGAGCGGCACCTGCAATTCGGAGTAAACACTTCCCAGACTCTTATTTTAGCAATCATCCCACGGTTCGTAGAGCTGGCATAGCCATATTAATGGCAGCAAAATTGAAGTTCATAGAGATAGATAGACTGGTTGACCCAAGGGAGCCAATTCATATTCTTGAAAGGGGATATAATGGCTGGTAGATACACACTAGCAACTATGTATGTCCCCAACAGCACTCAGTGCCAATACATCCGCAAGGCTATTGCTAAGCTATCTTCCTTCATTGAGGGAATTTTGATTCTGGGTGGGGGATTTTAACATTTCACTGAACCCCATAGAAGATTATCATAGCTTCCTTAGGTGGCATGGGCTTTGTAGATATAACTTTGGGAAGGATAAGCATAATTTACAGCTGCCCTAAAGCTAGGGTGAGCGTGAATGGTGCCTTGACAGATGCTTTACCAATACATAATGGTACCAGGCAGGAGTGTCTACTTTCTCCAGTGCTGTTTGCATTGGTGCTAAAACTGTTCCTAAGAGCAGTTGGGGGTGGGGGGGGGGGTTGTTGACATTGAAGGTTTTTCATGGAAAACCTCCACCCACAAGATAGCAGTCAATGCAGATGCTCTTTTGTTCTTTATCAAACACCCCATGACAACTCTTCTTCATTTAATGGCATTGTTTGAATCTTATGGAGCTCTCTCAGGATATAATCTTAATCTGTCCAAATGCAAAGTGCTTAACATATCAGTGTCAGGATTACTAGTTGATCCAGCACGTAGAATTGTGTCACACAGTTGACTAATAGGTAGCATATTACTGGGCCTTAGAATGGCCGGACTTAACGTACCAAAGAGTAGTCAGGATACTTGCTGAGGTCAGGGGATACAGAAAGAGACACAACGATAAGGGAAAGCCAGGAGTCAGGGATACCAGAATACAGGGAAGTCAAAATCAAAGCCAAAGTCAAAAACTAGAAGAAACTTGAATCAGGAAGGCGCTCTCGGACAACCACTAGGGAAACCATGACAGGGCACTGAGCAGGATGAGAACTGGGCCTAAATACCCCTCCTCTTTATCTGTTAGGCTGTAATCAGCCTTTGACCCCAATGGCAGTTACCAGGTTTCAATTTGCATAATTGCTGCTTAGCACAAACCCTCCTGTGGATTTGATTGCTGCTCGGCACAACTGTAATTAATCACATTTTTATATGCGGATGAATAAGTGAAAATCAGCAACTGCTACAGAGGAACATTATTTGTTGTCAATTCCCATTCCATTGGTACACCTTGCATATGAAGTATTTAGGAATCTCAATCAAGCTAACCCTACTGCCCACTATCAAATGAACTTTGTAACATTACTCAACACCATTAAGCAAGACTTAAAAAATGTAAACTACCTCCACATAACCTGGCTTGAAATAATTGTAGTAATAAAGATGAACATTCTCCCTTGGCTCTTGTGTCTGTACCAGACTATACTGGTTGCCCTTCCGACAGCTCACTTTGCCTCCCTACGATCTTCCATTATAAGATATGTCTGGAGAAGGGGAGAGATCGAGACTCAGACATGAGATACTTTGTCTGCCAAGATGCTAACGAGGGTTGGCCTCTCCAGACTTCCTTATATACCACCATGCTACAGTGTTGCGAAGGATCCTGGAGTAGCACATTTACTCGCCACATAAGCAATAGATCGCATTAGAAAAGGGGAGATTTTCTCCTTTTCTCCTGGAGATGGTATGGAATTTGAGGGGGGTAACATCGGAAAGGTTGAACACAGATGAGGCCATCAGAGTCCCATGGCAAACAACACCCAGATAGGAGGTGTGTATCAGGGGCTTTGAGGACAGGTGTCAATCCATATCTGCCAAGTGACCCTATGTAGGGGTAACAGTCTCTATTCTGCTCTGTGTCAGTGTGTATCATGGTCTCTGAGGACAGGTGTCAATCCATATCTGCCAAGTGACCCTATGTAGGTGTAACAGTCTCTATTCTGCTCAGTGTCAGTGTGTATCATGGTCTCTGAGGACAGGTGTCAATCCATACCTGCCAAGTGACCCTATGTAGGGGGAACAGTCTCTATTCTACTCTTTGTCAGTGTGTATCATGGTCTCTGAGGACAGGTGTTAATCCATACCTGCCAAGTGACCCTATGTAGGGGGAACAGTCTCTATACTGCTCTGTGTCAGTGTGTATCATGGGCTCTGACGACAGGTGTTAATCCATACCTGCCAAGTGACCCTATGTAGGGGGAACAGTCTCTATTCTGCTCTGTGTCAGTGTGTATCAAGGTCTTTGAGGACAGGTGTCAATCCATATCTGCCAAGTGACCCTATGTAGGGGGAACAGTCCCTATTCTGCTCTGTGTGGGTGTGTATAAGGGTCTCTGAGGACAGGTGTCAATCCATATATCAAGGTGTCAATCCATATGTCAAGGTGTCAATATGTCACAAGTCAGGTGTCAATCCATATCCATTGTGATTTAGGAATGTTAGGTGATTTCTGCCCTTTATGGATTAAAACCAGACTCTGCATCAACTGTGTAATTTTCCATGGGAGTTTTGCCATGGATCCCCCTCCGGCATGCCACAGTCCAGGTGTTAGTCCCCTTGAAACAACTTTTCCATCACTTTTGTGGCCAGAAAGAGTCCCTGTGGGTTTTAAAATTCGCCTGCCCATTGAAGTCAATGGCGGTTCGCGAACATTTGCGGAAGTTCCCGTTCGCCGTCCGCGAACCGAAAATTTTGTGTTCGCGACATCACTATTGAGAGGTTCTTTGTCCTCACTTTTGGGGGGGCGTTCATTTTCTCTTTCTCCACCTATCCCTCATATATCTTTCTCTTTTCTTACATTTTTTTCTGTGCCAGGCCTTTGTCTGCCTCTTTTTTGATTCATGTTTTCCTTGATGTGGGGCTCTGTCATGAGACTCCGGTTCTGCGCTTGTGACTTTTCTGCAACACTTGCAGTTGCTAATGCCAGTAAGGTTTTGTCATGTATAAATAGGGGCATAAACTCTCGGGAGGAAAATATAATTTTGCCTCTTTATAAATCGCTGGTAAGACCACACTTTGAATATGCTGTGCAATTTTGGGCACCTGTTCTAAAGAAAGATATCATGGCACTAGAAAAAGTCCAGAGACGAGCTACAAAATTTATAAAAGGAATGGAGCATTTTAGTTACGAAGAAAGGTTAAAAAAATTAAATCTGTTTAGTTTGGAAAAACGGCGCCTGAGAGGGGATATAACATTATACAAATATATCCGGGGTCAGTACAAACCTTTATCTGGAAATCTATTCATAAACAGGGCTATACATTGGATATGAGGTCAAACATTTAGGCTGGAAGAAATGAGATTTCATCTAAGGCAAAGAAAAGGTTTTTTTTACAGTAAGAGCATGAAGGATATCGAATTCTCTGCCTGAAGAGGTGGTTTTGTCAGTCATTACAGATATTTAAACTGCAATTGGATAAATACTTGCAAAATCATAACATACAGGGATATAATTTCTAATTAGTGGGGTAATAGCTGCTTGATCCAATGAGACATCTGACTACTATTTTGGGGTCAAGAAGGAATTTTTTCCTAGTTTGTGGCAAAATTGGAAGCGCTTCAGAATAGGTTTTTTGCCTTCTTTTGGATTAACAGCAAAAATATATATAAGGAAGGCTGAACTTGATGGACGCAAGTCTCTTTTCAGCTATGTAACTATGTAACTAGATCTCAGGTAGAACTCAACTGGTTGCCCTCCATCCTACTTTTTGGGCGGTGCGCTTCTGGATGACTCTTGGTCCAGTGGGGTGCTCTTCCTTGTAAATCGTGTCTCCCCTTTGGTTCCAAGGAACTGTCCGCATCACTGTGAGCTTCTCCCGCTCTGTGTTTTCATAGGGCTCATTAGCTGTCTCTGATATTTTGTAGCAATTATAGCTTACCAATTATAACTTTTACATGTCCATACACTTAATTGTCGGGGCTTAAATATTCCGCAGGTCTCAATTGCTTCGAGGCCTCTGTCATGACCATGTTACTATAGATTTTATACAAGAAACTCATTTCAGGGATGGAGCGGCACCTGCAATTCGGAGTAAACACTTCCCAGACTCTTATTTTAGCAATCATCCCACGGTTCGTAGAGCTGGCATAGCCATATTAATGGCAGCAAAATTGAAGTTCATAGAGAGAGATAGACTGGTTGACCCAAGGGAGCCAATTCATATTCTTGAAAGGTGATATAATGGCTGGTAGATACACACTAGCAACTATGTATGTCCCCAACAGCACTCAGTGCCAATACATCCGCAAGGCTATTGCTAAGCTATCTTCCTTCATTGAGGGAATTTTGATTCTGGGTGGGGATTTTAACATTTCACTGAACCCCATAGAAGATTATCATAGCTTCCTTAGGTGGCATGGGCTTTGTAGATATAACTTTGGGAAGGATAAGCATAATTTACAGCTGCCCTAAAGCTAGGGTGAGCGTGAATGGTGCCTTGACAGATGCTTTACCAATACATAATGGTACCAGGCAGGAGTGTCTACTTTCTCCAGTGCTGTTTGCATTGGTGCTAAAACTGTTCCTAAGAGCAGTTGGGGGTGGGGGGGGGGGGTTTGTTGACATTGAAGGTTTTTCATGGAAAACCTCCACCCACAAGATAGCAGTCAATGCAGATGCTCTTTTGTTCTTTATCAAACACCCCATGACAACTCTTCTTCATTTAATGGCATTGTTTGAATCTTATGGAGCTCTCTCAGGATATAATCTTAATCTGTCCAAATGCAAAGTGCTTAACATATCAGTGTCAGGATTACTAGTTGATCCAGCACGTAGAATTGTGTCACACAGTTGACTAATAGGTAGCATATTACCGGGCCTTAGAATGGCCGGACTTAACGTACCAAAGAGTAGTCAGGATACTTGCTGAGGTCAGGGGATACAGAAAGAGACACAACGATAAGGGAAAGCCAGGAGTCAGGGATACCAGAATACAGGGAAGTCAAAATCAAAGCCAAAGTCAAAAACTAGAAGAAACTTGAATCAGGAAGGCGCTCTCGGACAACCACTAGGGAAACCATGACAGGGCACTGAGCAGGATGAGAACTGGGCCTAAATACCCCTCCTCTTTATCTGTTAGGCTGTAATCAGCCTTTGACCCCAATGGCAGTTACCAGGTTTCAATTTGCATAATTGCTGCTTAGCACAAACCCTCCTGTGGATTTGATTGCTGCTCGGCACAACTGTAATTAATCACATTTTTATATGCGGATGAATAAGTGAAAATCAGCAACTGCTACAGAGGAACATTATTTGTTGTCAATTCCCATTCCATTGGTACACCTTGCATATGAAGTATTTAGGAATCTCAATCAAGCTAACCCTACTGCCCACTATCAAATGAACTTTGTAACATTACTCAACACCATTAAGCAAGACTTAAAAAATGTAAACTACCTCCACATAACCTGGCTTGAAATAATTGTAGTAATAAAGATGAACATTCTCCCTTGGCTCTTGTGTCTGTACCAGACTATACTGGTTGCCCTTCCGACAGCTCACTTTGCCTCCCTACGATCTTCCATTATAAGATATGTCTGGAGAAGGGGAGAGATCGAGACTCAGACATGAGATACTTTGTCTGCCAAGCTATGGAATTTGAGGGGGGTAACATCGGAAAGGTTGAACACAGATGAGGCCATCAGAGACCCATGGCAAACAACACCCAGATAGGAGGTGGTTTACCGTTGTAAGGTGCTCTCTATGCTGTACCCATACCTTTTGGTGGGACACTTGTAGAGCAAAACAACATTTTGTAGACAATGGAAATCAATTATTGAATCATAAAATCTCCTTCAGCTTCAGATATCAGAAATCTAACTAGAAGCTATTGTCATTGTAGTATAGGACGCCTGCTTTATTTCACAGGATATTCCAAGATGATATCTTTAACCCCTGTTGAAGATGTGGGTTTGGAGAAGTAACAGTCAAACATATTTAGTGGGATTACCCTGCTATAGTGTTGTCCTGGGATGAAATTAGACTTCAGATCGGTTTAGGCGATACAGCACCTTTTGATTTGGTAACTATACTGTTGCACTTTATATCTACTCCCATCACAGCCTATAGGAAATCAATGTTACAAAATCTCCTTAATGCTGCCAAGTTCTTGTGCACTGGAAACAAGATAGAGCCCCTACAATTGAACAATGGATGGTTAGGGTGGAAGACATTCTCATTGTCAGAATCTATGCACACTTCTTTGCAGGGAACTGGCATGAGGCATGTTGAACGCTGGTAACCCTATTTGGAGTTTGGAGTTTGTGGCGTGGAGGGACACTGGGATGGTCGGGTGGTCTCGGGTGGTCTCGGGCCTTTTGATTGTGGTGTGCCCCTGTGTCGTCTTTATTTTCTCAAAGCTGCATTACTTTTTTTCTGTTTCCTATTGTTACGGTTACCCTTAGTCTCGCTGAGAGTTGGACCGCTTAGTAGTCTGGATTCCTATTGTTGAAGCGGGAGAGGGACTGGTTCCATAGCATTCCATACGAGTCCTGTAAATGTAGAACAATCCCACTAGCTATAGCACAGCTAGGATACCCTTTTACCCACAAAACGAGTCGAGGCTGCGATTTGAGGGTCAAAACAAGAACTGAGGACTGGAATACCCAGCCTGCTTTTTATTAGAATTTAGGGCAGAAAGAACACACCCAGGGGGAGGCATAAAATCACCAATCCAGTACAAGGTACAACCCACACATCTCCTCCCCTGGAGAGTCCTTGTTCCGGGGACCAACATACTTAAAAATCAGGCAATTCGGATGAAGGGTTCAGGAGGTACAAGGTTCCAAAGTTTTAACCGACCGCACAGACCAACTAGCCGAAAATAGTTCCATGAGTTTTGGCCTTGCGGTCGGTCTTCGTTCACACGATGAAAATACCCGAAAACCTTGTCATCTATTCGAATCCTTATGGTCGCCGGACTCCCCATGGTCCATTAAACCTTTCTACCGAACGGTGGGAGGTTCGGTAGTTGCTGTCCGAATTCCTGGGAGTCTGGAGGACTCAGCGGTGTTCGCCTGTTCGCGTATCCGTTTCTAGTTCCATGTGGTTACAGGCAAACACCGCTGGTCGTGTGCAAGATGGCCGTGAACATGTGCAAAGTCCCGAAATGGCGGCCACCTATTCCGAGCACAAAGGATTCGTAGGAAATCATCCAAATGACTGCATAGCCAAAACTGGTACTTGAAAGTGCACAATAAACTGAAGGCTTCTGTAACACCTATTTACTGTTCTTACTCTGACTTCTGTTGTCGTACCTCTGGAAGCCACAATTTTAAGAGGATATAAATGTTAGGTAGATATGTGTGTGTGACCCTGAGCTGGGAGAAAAACGCTCTCTTAGATATAGCCTTAAACTACACCTAGACTTTGTATCACATATATTGAAAGCATCCTTAACAGGGGAGTATGGTGGACTATGGCCTTTTTTAAACCCATGTATCATACACACCTACCTTGAGGCAGAAACATTGTCTCTTTACTAATGCAGAAAGATAAGTCCTGCGCTCATTCCCATCACTAGGCGACAGCAATGACTACAGTACACATCAGCCCCAATATATAGTAAAAACCAAAGAAAAACAAGTTACCTGTGCTCTCTCCTTAATCCCTATGTATTTTTAAACAAATGGAGGTTTTTTAGTTACCTCCAATGGCCATGAGAAGATGAGCCCACCTGCCAACGTCAAGGCAGACCCCCCTAGGTGGGTCCTAACTAACCATTCACCTTGCTTCCTTGAGCCTCTGGCAAAAATCTCTACTGAGACAGAAAGGGTATTTTTTATATACACCCCTATATATTAACCCTTAATAGGGAGCACATGGGATGGGCGGCTGCTTTGTCTCAGTAGAGATTTTTGCCAGAGGCTCAAGGAAGCCTAGGGGGGTCTTTCTGCATTTGTATCCATTTTTTGTAACACTCAGCCTTGTTACAATGCAGCCGTCCATCCCATGTATATAGGGGTGTATATAAAAAGTACCACTTTCTGTCTCAATAGAGATTTTTGCCAGAGGCTCAAGGAAGCAAGGTGAATGGTTAGAGTTAGGACCCACCTAGGGGGATTGTCTCTTTACTGTCTAAAGTTTTAGCTGGTACTCTATTTAGTGTTCCTGCCTAGTACGTAGACCTACTCTTACCTTCTCATGTATTAAGATGTATATCATGCAGAATGTGAAAAAATTGGAAAATCTGTCAAAACAACTATTCTCGCCTGTATTATGAAGCATCACTGCCTTAGATTGGTACCTCAATTAACGTGTCTAATTGTATGTAATTCACTTACTATGCTCATACTCTATTACCTGCGGGTACACCTCATGCAGTTACGTTTTGGTTTAATGTCGTTGTTTGTTTGGTGGGAGAAATGGGAGAAAAAGCAGCCAAAAGTAAAATAGTGTCTACAAAATCATCTAAGCTCACCTGTCTGATCCTAACTGGCCTCTTACTGAGGAGTCTCAAAGCAACAGGAATGAGAAGAAGACTCTGTGGATTGCTCGGTTTCTGGTTGCCCTGCAACTATTCTCATGCCCACTGACCGCTGTCCAAATCTCCCAACTTAGGTTTAATACATGATGTGTCATCATCTGCTGAGATCAAATGGCCACTTACCTCTCTCTACATAGTTATTAAAAAAAAAAATTAGGGAAGGCTGGAAGAATAATCACTGATGCCACAAGGTGGGTGTTTGGGAAAGCTTTGTTCTAGTTAGGTTGGAAGGGGTCAGTGGTGTATCCTGGTTTTGTGCTGCCCTAGTCAGGACAAAACTCAGGCGCCCCCCTCCCGCCCGCCCCACCCCCATCCAACCCTTCCCCCCGCCCGCACCACCCCCACCCTTCCCCTGCCCCGCCTTCTAAATACACACACACACATTAACTTACAGATACGCATACACTAGCTAACAGAAACACACACTCGCTAACAGAAATGCACACACACTAACAGACACACTCACACTCACTAACAGACACACACTCACTAGCAGATACACACACACTCACACTAACAGACACACACACTCACACTAACAGACACACACACACACGCACTAACAGACACACACTAACAGACATACATACACACACACTAACAGACATACACACTAACAGACATACACACACACACACACACTAACAGACACACACTAACAGACATACACACACACACTAACAGACACACACTAACAGACACACACACACACACACACACACTAACAGACATACACAGACACACTAACAGACATACACAGACACACTAACAGACATTCACACACACACTAACAGACATACACAGACACACTAACAGACATTCACACACACACACTAACAGACATACACAGACACACTAACAGACATTCACACACACACTAACAGACATTCACACACACACTAACAGACAGACACACACACACTAACAGACAGACACACACACACTAACAGACAGACACACACACACTAACAGACACACACACACATACACACACACACACACACACACACTAACAGACATTCACACACACACACACACACACACACACTAACAGACATACACACATACTCACTCACATATTTAACACATTTTTTTTTTTTAATTTACCCCCCCCCCCCCAGCCTCCTTACCTTTGGGAATGCTGGGGGGTTCCTATTTCTCCCTGGTGGCCCAGTGGCTGCTGGGCAGTGCTGGCGGGCGGGCGGCCGGCGAGGGAGCACTTCCTCTGAGCTGTCTGCTCAGCTCCCTCGCACGCCGCACAGTGAGGCTGGGAGGCGGAGCCGGAATATGACGTCATATTCCAGCTCCCAGCCTCACTGTGCGGCGCACGAGGGAGCTGAGCAGACAGCTCAGAGGAAGTGCTCCCTCGCCGGCCGCCCGCCCGCCAGCACTGCCCAGCAGACCGCCCAGACGGCATGTCAGTTAGCCGCAAGGCTAACAAGGCATTTGCTCTGGGCGTTTGGGGGCGGCTTTTTTTGCCGCCCCCTGGAAAATGCCGCCCAAGGCAAATGCCTTGTTTGCCTCGCGGCTAATACGCCCCTGGAAGGGGTGACTGGTTTGTTAATTGACCAGTGAGTTTTTTTCTCTCTTTTTTTGGATAAATTCACAATTTTAAACTAAAAATAACTACCTTTACCCATATTTCATTAATACAACATAGCAAAAGGAAAATGATTACACTTAATCTTCATTAGACTTTCTTCCTATTTTTCTTTAAACCAGATATATAATGGCTAATATTGAAATAATTAAGCCAGGCAATATTGCTACTATTTTCGCATGTCAGCACATTCATGGTCCCCTTTTTTCTTAATGTTCTGGCTGTGCAAAATGCTTCCCTAAATCTTTTTTCTTACTGAAATTTCCCTAAAGCACACCGTGACATGAACTGAATTCTGCATTTTTCCATCGTTCCCCCTAAAAAATCCATCTTCACAAGTATTTTCCTTAATCCTCCTTTTGAATTTCGTGCCCCATTTAGTGTATCTTATTCCCCTTTAGTCTTACTGCTAAAGCCCTTTAGTATATCGTATCCAAAAGTTTTCCCTTTTTTTGTCTCTTACTTCCCTCCATCTCCTCTGTGCGTATCTTTCTACCCCAGTCCCTTTTGTGTGTCACTTCCCATCCCACAAACCCTTTTATCTCTTTCTCCCCTTCCCCAGTCTCTCTGTGCGCCTGTTCCACCAGCCCCTTTTGTGTAACTATTTCTCCCCTTTCCCATCCACTATTTTTTTTATCCCCAGCTCCTCCATGTGTCTCTTTCTTTCCCTAGTCTCTTTTGTATCTCTTTTTCCCCAAGCACCCCTATGTCTCTTTGTGTCCTCCCAGCCCCTCTGAGTGTCTCCCCCAGCCACTGTCTGTCTCTTTTGCCCATTTCATAGCCCCTGTCTGACTCTTTTACCCATTCCCCAGACCCTTTTATGTCCCTTTGTGTCCCCACAGCCCATCTGGGTATCTCTTCCCTAAGCCCCTGTTTGTCTCATTTGCCCTTTCCCTAGCTCCTATCTCATTTTTGCCCCTTCCAAAACCCCTTTGTGTCTCTTTATGTCACTCCAGCCCAGGGCCGGACTGGGAGAAAAATTAGGCCCGGGCATTTTTCAATCAGAGCGGCCCCCTAAGAAGGGGGCGGGGCCACTAAGGGTGTGTTTTGTCATCACTAATGACAAGCACGCCCCCTCTCAAAGTGAGCATGTTGGTTCAATGCGCAGAGCCCCCTGAAGAGCTCTAGCATGAGATAAAGGCCCTGAATTTGTTCTGTGCAGCGCAAGCAAATTTAATAACATGCTTGCGCTGTGTTTGCTTTTAAATTGTCTCTGGTGTCTCCACAAGTGGGATAGCAGAGGACAAAAGGACCAGGAAAGTGTATGGTGCATGTGTTTGGAGCCTGCTTGTTTGATTGTGTGTGTGATGTAGAATTATTAAAAATCTTTATTGAACTTGTATTGAATTATTGTACTAACTCCATTTTAACTGCATACTGTGAATCCTCCATTTTGTCCTCCTAACCTGACTTCTTCAATCCTCCATTTTGTCCTCATAACCTAACTTGTTCATTTTAAAACTACATTACATGACAGAATTTCCCAGCACATCTAATACAATAGACAAAGACTGTATTCTCTATAAAGACATGATTAACTCAGGAACTGCTGACTTTACTGACTTTCCCCTAACTTGCAACATAGTATAATTTGAAGGCCACGAGAACACAGTAGTAATGAAATGTTCTATTCATAAGAGACCTTGCACCTGGACATGAGGCCCGATATCACTGACTGTGTAAAATGACGCTCAAGCCCCCCTTTCCACCGAGTAAACCTCATGCTGGGAAAGATGGCGCCTGAGCCTTCTGTCCACACCCTTGTCCAGAACAATACCACCTCCCGGTGGGAGGACACCTAGCTGGTCACTCAAATCCCTGAGCCAATTAATAATATTGATGGGTGGACACTGATATAGTCACATAACGTTTAATCCAATTAATGATGTTTATTTGTTATTATCTGATATTCAATGATGATGTCATTTTGCTTTTAAAAAGATCTGCACAACTGTTTTCCAACCAGATTGCATTAAATTTTCTGAAGTGCTTTTAACCTGAACTCCATGTGTCAGTGTGAGCTTACTTCTGCGTATACGCAATTTAATCATCTCAGATTTGGACAGGAACAGATAGACATTTAAACATATTTGTTTATTTCTAAATTAATCTACATCAATTTGGCGCATCCAACGTGGGGCATCGGGCTATGGCCTCTGGCCGGTGAGCCGTCCTAAGGAAGATGCTGTTGGACGGGGGAATCCTGGGGGTAGGAAAGGAGACTGATCACCTCCAGGTACACGGTAGAGACTTCTGCAGAGCCACCGGTATGTTCCGGCCCCTTGGATTAACCCGTCCACGTGTCTGTGACTGCTTCCCGGGAGGACATCAAAGACAGGTAATATCTTGCCCGGTGTCTCGTTACTCACTTGTTTACCTGCATTTTAGTCTATCTGTTGCCTGGGTGTGTTTGAATTGTTTGCCTGTTTCCCCATTTTGAGATAAAGGGGGGGTGGGGACCTGCAGGGGATTTGCCTGGGGTTCTCTGTCTTGCTTGTTTTCCCCTTTTTGGGATAAAGGGGGGTGGACCTGAGGGGACTTGCCTGGGTCTTCAGTTTGTCTGTCTATCTGTTTGTATTTTACCCCTTTTGGGATAAAGGGGGGTGGACCTGAGGGGATTTGCCTGGGTCTTCTGTTGCCTGTTTTACTCCTTTTAGGAACCACGGTGCTGTGGTTGTAGGGAAAAAGGGGGGTTGACCTGTGGATGTGTTCCTGGGGGTCTTCTTTTCCTGTTTTACTCTTTTAGGAGCCTCGTGGCTGGGGCTGTAGGGAAAAAGAGGTGTGTTGGATCTGTGGAGATTGTGTAGACTCATAGTTTCCTGGGGATCCTTCTGGTGTCACTTTGATAGCCTAGCTAGCTTCTCTGTGCACGTTACTCTGCTTGCAGAGTGGTGGTACCCTCCAGCTTTGAGCGCTGAGCTGGAGCCATTCCAATTTTTATTTGTGGTGCGTGAATTCGGGCAGGCATTGCTGTCTTCATCACCACGGAGTAGTGAGACTTATAAAGTGGGTTTTTATAGGGGCACTACAAGGGTGAGGGTAGCGCAGACACTATTAGTGGGCTGCTGTGTCGAGGGAGGCATATGGATTTCGGACCGGTGTTAGCTGTTATCCTTGGCCGCTGGTAGTAAGATACTACGGGATTGAGGGAGGTGACTTTGGAGTAAGCACACGAGTAAAGGAAAGGGATTACTGTTGATTTTATTTGAACTGTGATGCATGCACTGTATTTCAATTGTTTTGTTGTCTTGTTTGTCTAATTAGGAGTCTCATGAACTCCTGTGTCTGTCTCTAAGGATTTTCCTTGCCTTTCATCTTTTCTACACTTTCTATATTATTATACTATCCACTCCCATTTCTCTTAAAAGGGAAGTGATTGGTCACACACTTCTCACCTCGCTCCAATCCGTGTCTACCACCCCGGGTAGGCGGATTCAGTGACTAGTCTACGTTTTGGGAAGACGCACCTGAGAAAGACCCACGGTTCTCGGGTGGCAGTCGAGCATTGTAGACGTTCCTGTTCAGTTTTCCTTCTCTCTCCCTATATCTAGGACGCTGGTATAGGGGAAAAAGGGATTATGGGGCAGGATTTAAGCAAGCCCAGTAAGGGCTGGCTAGCGCGTGTGATCTAGTTGAAGATAGAGATTGCTAAAGTGTGTAAAATTGCTGTGCCTTCACGTGGTAGATTACTGACAGAGAAGAAAGCAAGCTTACTGGTACAGAGTAGCAATGCAATTCAGCAGGAAGGTTGGGCTGAGGAAGAACTAGATCACAAAGGGTTAAGAATGTATGTATATCATAATAATTGTTTTTGTATTTTGTATTAGCCATTACCCTGGTAGAGGGTGGGGGTTTTGTATTGAGTTGCACTGAGAATATTATTAAATGTTGTGCTTTTGTGTCTCTTTGCTTTTGCAATAACTGTAACGTGGCTATCCTTCTGTCTTGTTACTGTACAGCATTGACATGGTTAAAGAGATTCTGCTGGCAGTCTCTCTCTCTCCCACTTCCCCCGCCTTCCTCTCTCTCTTGCTTTCTGTGAGGGGGGGTTGCGTGCTTGCAGATTCAGATTTGTGTTTCGTAGAGTTATTACTGATAAGACTTAGCAATGGAATTTTTGCTCGGAAATATTCTAATTGTGTATTTTGTTATTTCAATTGAAGTTGATAGGATCGTGTGGGGGATGTAGCTCAATGTTTATTGCGAAGGTTAGGAAAGTGAATCTGATGCAGGAATAGAGAATTATTTGGACGAGTTAAAAATGTAAAGGCAAGTGTGATTTGTTGCAATACTATGCAATGTGGATAGAGGGAATATGCAAAGTTGTTACGTTAGATTGTGAAGAGGAAAAGTGAATTGGTAATTGTTGGTTGCATCCCGTGAGTTTATTTATTTATTTGGCACCATGTTATTTCAAAGCTTCATGGACTGTTACATGTATAATGCTTTCATTTGTCAGCTGAAATGCCCTACAAGAAAATGGCCCCTAGAACAAAAGAAGGTTGTCCTTAGTACCCACGCCTCCTCCTGCCCTCACTCTGCCCTTAGTGAGGTCATATCCGCCCGTGTATTGTGTCATGCTCATCCTATCTTAAAGACATGCTGTCTTCCTTAATTCCCATATATTATGAACAAAAAGGTTACGGTTACTAGGATTATCCTGCTATTAGTTTCCCTGTGTCAGGAAGGTGTCTGTGACAAGTATTGGTTAATATGTAGATAGAATATATATATGTCTATCGTTTCACGTATAAGTAACAAGTGTGTTTTAGCTTTGTGTACAAAGATTGATAACATGCTGAAAGAAGGGTTATCTTAAAGAACATTTACTAAAAGAAAGTTCTAATAAACCAAGATTTCTTGAACAAATGGTAATACAATTAGGGATTGGTTTCAAAATGTTTTTACTGGATAATGTTTGCCTCCAGGTTAAAAGACTGACTAACATAATTTTTTTGTTGTAAGCCCAGATATTTTATTATTGCATATGCATAGGAATTGAGACTTTGGGCATTATAGTATATTAATTCTAGATCTGTTACTAGCAGCAAGTGCTTAGCCTTATGCCTATCCCACGCATGCTTAAACACTTCTACCAGTTAACCTCTACCACTACAGTTGGAAGGCTATTCCATGTTTCCACTACCCTCTCAGTAATGTGATGCTTCCTGATATTATTTTTTTTAAACCTTTGTCCCTCTATTTTTGAGACTATGTCCTCTTGTTATGGTAGTTTTTCCTTCTTTTAAATATAGTCTCCACTTTTACTGTGTTGTTTCCCTTTATGTATTTAAAATGCTTTTATCATCTTTTCACCAAGCTATACCTGTCAAGATCCTTTAACCTTTCCTGGTGAATTTTACCCTGCAATCCGTGAACCAGTTTAGTAGCCCTTCTTTGAACTCTCTCTAAGGTATCCATATCCTTCTGAAGATATGGTCTCCAGTACTGTATCCAGTACTCTAAGTAAGGTCTCACCAGTGTTCTGTACAATGGCATGCGCACTTCCCTCTTCCTATTGCTAATACCTCTCCCTATGCAACCAAGCATTCTGCTAGCATTCCCTGCTGCTCTATTACATTGTACATTGTCATTAACAGCCAGAAACTGGAGAACAAGAAATGTGAATTAATGTATAGCCTTTTATAAGCTTAACAAAATCTCCATTATCTTTTCCATTTATTTTCCAGAAGACAATGTTATTTGTCTATTTCGTATGTTTTAAAAATACATTATCAGTGAAGAGTAGAATAAATTTTATCCCATTTGCGAGACATAAAATTGTGATAATGTATATTTGTGATATAAGTAGAAATTACATTTTGAGATGTTAGATATAAATTATTAAATTAAGAACGAGAGTCAGGGATAGCGTCTGTCTCCGCGGGCACAAGACCCCGTGTGGAGAAGTGGTGGGCAAGCCATCATGGGCCACCCATGGGAGTGAAACGTTCGAGGCTTGTGGAGACAAGATGAGCATGTTAGCCTTTTATTATTTTTCTCTAGGGAAAGCATAGGGCCAGTTAATAGTTGTTGTACATGGGCTATTTGCAGCCTCCATTGCATTTCTACCTAGTCTTGATTTCTGATGTATCCTCCATTGCTACATCACCTGTCTGCTCCCTTACCTGCCCACCCCCGCTTATTCCTCCCACCGATCCCTCCCCTTCATCTGCAGTCCCCCACTTTCTCCTCCTACTCCTCCCTCTACTCCACCTTCTCCTCTCTCCTCCTACTTCTCCTCTACTCCTCCTCCTACTCCTCCCTCTACTCCACCTTCTCCTCCTCCTACTCCTTCTTCCTGCTCTTACTCCTCCTTCTTCTTCCTGCTCCTCCCTCTACTCCACTTTCTCCTCCTACTCCTCCCTCTCCTCCACCTTCTCCTCTCTCCTCCTACTTCTCCTCTACTCCTCCTCCTACTCCTCCCTCTACTCCACTTTCTCCTTCCACTCCACCTTCTCCTCTCTCCTCCTACTTCTCCTCTATTCCTCCTTCTCCTCCTCCTACTCCACCTTCTTCCCTCTCACTCTATCCGCTACTCATTCTTCCATCTCCCCACCACCATCTCTATATCCTTTATATGCTTCCTCCCTTCTTATTCCTTACCAATTTCCTCCACCCATAGACAACTCTGCCTCTACCTGACAACATTATATTTTGAAGAAAAGTTGCTCTGGCCACTCTTCCGCCACTTCCCAGGGGGGAATACCACACTGAAAGAACTGTTTTGGGCACTCTCAAGGAAATAGTGCGGCCCTGACCCAGATTCCCATGGAAGTAAGGGAGGTGGCTGTCCCTCATGTTTTTTCTTCACTAAGTCCCCAGAAATCTCATGAAAGGAACTTGACTCATTAGAACAAAACATGAACATTCAATTTACAAATCTCTACAGAGGGGGGTCAGCAAGAGAACTGTGAATAGAAAGACAAAGTAGCTTTACCAGATCCTGACTCCACTCTGTTTGCGAATAAAGAGGAAAGGTACCATACTGGATTTGCTGTTGCTACAGAAGATCAGGTACGTCAAGCACCTTCACTTTCCTCACTCACATCTGCTCAAGACGCTGAATTGACAGCCTTCTCAGTGGCATACAAAATGCCTGAAGGAAGACATGCCAATATCTACACTGACTCAAGACATGCCCTGGGTGCAGCACATTATTTTGGATCAATCTGGAAGATAAGAAGCACCACTCAGCTGACTAAAAGCTGCCAACCAAGCCACAAGTGCACCAAGGGAAGTGGACAGAATGGTGTCCGCTAAAGAAACTTCTATACTCACCATGTAGATCCTACCTACAGATCTCAAGCTTCTAAAAGAATGACAAAGCAGCTACTGACCCTGAAGAAATACAAAGCTGGAAAAACAGAAAGGGGCAACCCTTGAAGACGGGCTGTACTCCAACGCTCTTAAGCTCTGTTTACCCAAAAACATGTACTGGGCAGTGAGCCCATGGAACTTTATACCTATCCAAGACCCTCATGAACTCTTTGATCTCTAAATACTCTAAAGCACCTAGAATTACTCCTCTAATCACCAGTCACTGCCGATCCTGTGTTATTTGTGCCAAGGACAGCTCAGGCAGAAGAGGAGGAGAATCCTAAGCACCTAGCTAACTCTCAATATCCCTTTCAAGAATCCAGGTGACAAAGAGCTACTGGGTCAAATATGCACTAGTTATAATAGACATTTTGTCAGGATGGCCAGAAGCCTAGCCGGTCATCAATGTGACAACCAAGACCATATATCCAATAGTGCATTGTGAAAGTTGCAGAGATCACTCAGTGGATTCATTGTTCCAGATTCAAGACTCTCTCTATCTCTGCAACATGAGAAGTAACATTTGTTGATTTTGACACACTTTTGACTCTAAAGAAAAAAAATGACTTGTTAAATAAAAAGATACCAGCAAGTAGGTGTTTGATGGCCATAATAATGCCTGACCACCTGCCATCGATGGAAAGCCGAGGACCCCAAAAGGAGACCTCGTGAAGCTGAAGAGATCCAAATGCCAAGCTTCCTCAGGATTATTTGCCCATCCTGAGTTTGTGGTGATATTAATATTGACTAAATGATCCGAGTCCACCTACGCTGATGTAGCGTGGGACAGGTTTAATACTACACCCTAGCCAAGGTTATTATGTCAATACACATAATACATGACAAGGTACTCTTGACACACCACATTCATGCTTCAGAACATAAAAAGGAGCACCCCTCTAAAGGGAAAGTTTGATATATATATATATATATATTGATGCCATAGGTGTGCCAAGGGGGGTACCAGATGATTTTTCAGTAAAGGGAAAGTTTGAGTCCATTTTCCCAACCGTCACTGCTAATAATAATAATAATATTTTGATTTGCATTTATTATATCTATTGCAACCAACAACGTTTACCTGTCACCATGACTTGTTGTGCCTATATTCCAGATAACACAGGTCCATATGGTAATGTAAGCTTGTCTATTTATGATGTCCCTCTGAAGAACTAAGAAGACTTTAAGAACCGTTACTTCATAGGGTTTTGTGCCTTTGGGCTAACCTGTCTTCTGAAACTAACTAATAAAGTTTATCTCTTAGAATATTAACATTTCATAGGGGGGACTGATGTAGAATTATTAAAAATCTTTATTGAACTTGTATTGAATTATTGTACTAACTCCATTTTAACTGCATACTGTGAATCCTCCATTTTGTCCTCCTAACCTGACTTCTTCAATCCTCCATTTTGTCCTCATAACCTAACTTGTTCATTTTGAAACTACATTACATGACAGAATTTCCCAGCACATCTAATACAATAGACAAAGACTGTATTCTCTATAAAGACATGATTAACTCAGGAACTGCTGACTTTACTGACTTTCCCCTAACTTGCAACATAGTATAATTTGAAGGCCACGAGAACACAGTAGTAATGAAATGTTCTATTCATAAGAGACCTTGCACCTGGACATGAGGCCCGATATCACTGACTGTGTAAAATGACGCTCAAGCCCCCCTTTCCACCGAGTAAACCTCATGCTGGGAAAGATGGCGCCTGAGCCTTCTGTCCACACCCTTGTCCAGAACAATACCACCTCCCGGTGGGAGGACACCTAGCTGGTCACTCAAATCCCTGAGCCAATTAATAATATTGATGGGTGGACACTGATATAGTCACATAACGTTTAATCCAATTAATGATGTTTATTTGTTATTATCTGATATTCAATGATGATGTCATTTTGCTTTTAAAAAGATCTGCACAACTGTTTTCCAACCAGATTGCATTAAATTTTCTGAAGTGCTTTTAACCTGAACTCCATGTGTCAGTGTGAGCTTACTTCTGCGTATACGCAATTTAATCATCTCAGATTTGGACAGGAACAGATAGACATTTAACCCCTTCAGGACCGGCCTGTTTTTGCGATGTTTGTACGTTAAGGACCAGAGCAGTTTTAACACTTTTGTGGTGTTTGTGTTTAGCTGTAATTTTCCGCTCTCTCATTTACGGTTCCCATACAAGTTATATATTGTTTTTTTCAAGACAAGAAGGGCTTTCTTTACATACCAGTATTTATATTATGTCATATATTGTATTTAAAAAAAATAATGAAATATGGTGAAAAATAGAAAAAAAAACATGTTTTTGGACTTTTACTTGAAAAATCTTTTACTTATCTACAAAAGCTAATGAAAAAAACTGCTAAATAGATTCAAAATTTTGTCCCGAGTTTAAAAACACCCAGTGTTTACATGCTTTATTGCTTTTTTTTGCAAGTTATAGGCCTATAAATACAAGTAGGAAATTGCTGTTTCAATATATATATATTTTAAATGTATCAATAGTGACATTGTTACACCGTTATCTGTCATAAATCCCCGAAACACACCTAACATGTACATATTTTTTAAAGTAGACAACCCAGGGTATTTACAATGGGGTATGTCCAGTCTTTTTTAGTAGCCACCTAGTCACAAACACTGGCCAAAGTTAGCATTTATATTTGTTTGTGTGTTAAAAATGCAAAAACCGCTAACTTTGGCCGGTGTTTGTGACTAAGTGGCTACTAAAAAAGGCTGAACATACCCCATTTGCAATACCTTGGGTTGTCTTCTTTTGTAAATGGTATGCCATCATGGGGCTAATTCTCATTCCTTGGCTACCATACGCTGTCAAAGGCAACCTAACCAATCTGACAAATTTCAATAAAAAAAATCAAGCCTTATATTTGACCCTGTAACTTTCACAAACACTATAAAACCTCTACATGTGGGGTACTGTTATACTCAGGAGACTTCGCTGAACACAAATATTAGTGTATCAGAACAGTAAAATATATCACAGCAATAATATCCTCAGTGAAAGAGCTGTTTGTGTGTGAAAAATGCAAAAAACTTCACTTTCACTGACAATATCATCGCTGTGATATGTTTTACTGTTTTGAAACACTAATATTTGTGTTCAGCGAAGTCTCCCGAGTAAAACAGTACCCCCATGTACAGGATTTAGGGTGTCATAGAAAGTTACAGGGTTAAGCACAGTGCTAGCAAATTAAATTATCTGGACTTTTGGCCTGGGTTGGCAGGCAGGTCCCTCAAATTGCAATCATTAAAATTACTTAATTAGGTAAAAATATTACATAAATATGCACGTAGAATTTTAATATATATACATATTTATATATTTGACGTCTACGTGTATATTTATGAAATTAATAATGTAATTTTGTATGTGGACATATGTATATTTCGTATTATTTTTATTTATTTATTTATACATAGATATATATATCATTACATTCTAAGTGTATTTTGATATAAATATATATATATCAATATCAAAATACTGTTAGAATAAAATTGAATATATATATATAATTTTTTTTTAATTATTAAAAATTATTTTTATTTTTTGTTATTTATTTTTATTAACATATTATTTGTATTTTATAATAATATATATATACCATATATATAGTTATTATATATATTGTATATATTCGTGTGTAATTTAAATATAAGTGTATTTTTATATTAATATACGTATATATAAATATAAAAATACACTTAGTGTGACATTATATATATGATACATATACATATATTATATATATAGATATAATACATGTATATATATCATATATATACACATATTATAATTTTTTTTACACTGATTGTTTTTTTTTTTAACTTTATTTTATGATTTTACACTTGCAGGGAGACTGCCTGTCAGCACAGACAGTCCCCCTGCAGGCAGATACAAAGACCCCTATTGCGGTCATGTGATCGAGTGATCACATGGCCGTGGGGTCCTGATCTGCCGAGGGGGGACTGCCCGGGCAGACAGGCAGTCCCCCTGGACCGGGAGGAGAGCTGATCGCCGCCGTGGGACCGACGGCGATCAGGTAAGTAGCCCAAAACCGTTATGACGGTTCAGGACCGTCAGCGGTCCAAACGCACGTTTTACCGCTGACGGTCCTGAACCGTCAGCGGTCCTGAAGGGGTTAAACATATTTGTTTATTTCTAAATTAATCTACATCATGTGTGTAGAGTGTGGTGTGGTATTGTGTAAATAGGTCAATTTCATTTGTGTTTGTGGTGTAATATGTGTGGCTAGGGGCTGTAGAGAGTGCGTGTATAGGGGCATAGTGTTATAGGGGATGTAGCGAGTGTGTGCATACGGGCTGTAGTGTGTGTGTGTATAGGTGATGTAGTGTGTGTAGGGGTTGTAGAGAGGGTGTGTTTAGAGAATGTTGTATGTGTTTGCTGACAAGGAATGTAGTGTGTGTGTAGGTGGTGCAGTGTGTGTGTGTGTGTAGGAGATCTACTGTGTAAAGGACCCAGTGTGTGTATAGGAGATTGTGTGTGTGTGTGTAGAGGATTAAGAGTGCATATAGGGTAAGGAATCTAGCGTGTATCTGGAGCGTAATGTGTGTAGTGGTGCAGTGTGAGGGGTGCTGTAGTGTGTGTGTGTATGTGTATATATATATATATATATATATATATATATATATATATATATATATATATATGGACGTATTGTATGTGTGAGGGGCGCAGTGTGTGTGTGTATGTAAGAGGGGTGCTGTGTGTGAGGGTGTTTTTATGTGCCGTCACATTCTAGGTTTCTAATTTTCTTTGTCTGTTAACTCACTGAGGGTTATTTTATATATTATATATATATATGTGTGTGTGTGTGTGTGTGTGTGTGTGCTGTATATGTGTGAGCGAGGGTGCTGTGTGTGTGTCTGAGGGTGCTGTGTGTGTGTCTGGGTGCTGTGTGTGCTTGGGTGCTGTGTGTGTTTGGGGGTGCTGTGTGTGTCTGAGGGTGCTGTGTGTGTCTGAGGATGATGTGTGTGTTTGGGTGCTGTGTGTGTTTGGGGGTGCTGTGTGTGTCTGGGTGCTGTGTGTGTTTGGGGGTGCTGTGTGTGTGTGAGGGTGATGTGTGTGGGTGATGGTGCTGTGTGTGTCTGGGTTCTGTGTGTGTCTGGGTGCTGTGTGTGTCTGGGGGTGCTGTGTGTGTTTGGGGGTGCTGTGTGTGTCTGAGGGTGATATGTGTGTCTGAGGGTGCTGTGTGTGTTTGGGGGTGCTGTGTGTGTTTGGGTGCTGTGTGTCTGGGTGCTGTGTGTGTTTGGGGGTGCTGTGTGTGTCTGGGTGCTGTGTGTGTCTGGGGTGCTGTGTGTGTCTGAGGGTGCTGTGTGTGTCTGGGTGCTGTGTGTTTGGGGGTGCTGTGTGTGTCTGAGGGTGCTGTGTGTGTCTGGGTGCTGTGTGTGTCTGGGTGCTGTGTGTGTTTGGGTGATGTGTGTGTTTGGGGGTGCTGTGTGTGTCTGGGTGCTGTGTGTGCTTGGGGGTGCTGTGTGTGTGTGAGGGTGCTGTGTGTGTTTGGGGGTGCTGTGTGTGTTTGAGGGTGCTGTGTGTGAAGGTGCTGTGTGTGAAGGTGCTGTGTGTGTGTGGGTGCTGTGTGTGTCTGGGGGTGCTGTGTGTGTCTGGGGGTGCTGTGTGTGTCTGGGGGTGCTGTGTGTGTTTGGGGGTGCTGTGTGTGTCTGAGGGTGCTGTGTGTGTCTGAGGGTGCTGTGTGTGTTTGGGGGTGCTGTGTGTGTTTGGGGGTGCTGTGTGTTTGGGTGCTGTGTGTGTTTGGGGGTGCTGTGTGTGTCTGGGGGTGCTGTGTGTGTATAGGGGTGCTGTGTGTGTCTGAGGGTGCTGTGTGTGTCTGAGGGCGCTGTGTGTGTTTGGGTGCTGTGTGTGTGAGGGTGCTGTGTGTGTCTGGGTGCTGTGTGTGTTTGGGGGTGCTGTGTGTGTGAGGGTGCTGTGTGTGTCTGGGTGCTGTGTGTGTATGGGGGTGCTGTGTGTGTTTGGGGTTGCTGTGTGTGTTTGGGGGTGCTGTGTGTGTCTGATGGTGCTGTGTGTGTCTGAGGGCGCTGTGTGTGTTTGGGTGCTGTGTGTGTGAGGGTGCTGTGTGTGTCTGGGTGCTGTGTGTGTTTGGGGGTGCTGTGTGTGTGAGGGTGCTGTGTGTGTTTGGGTGCTGTGTGTGTTTGGGGGTGCTGTGTGTGTTTGGGGGTGCTGTGTGTGTCTGAGGGTGCTGTGTGTGTTTGGGGGTGCTGTGTGTGTTTGGGGGTGCTGTGTGTGTCTGATGGTGCTGTGTGTGTTTGGGGTGCTGTGTGTGTTTGGGTGCTGTGTGTGTTTGGGTGCTGTGTGTCTGGGTGCTGTGTGTGTTTGGGGGTGCTGTGTGTGTTTGGGGGTGCTGTGTGTGTCTGGGGGTGCTGTGTGTGTCTGGGTGCTGTGTGTTTCTGGGGGTGCTGTGTGTGTGAATGTATATTTTATTTAAATTTAAATATATTTTTTATTAATTAAAAAAAATATATATATATCCCCCCTCTCTTACCTTTAGCCTGGGAGGAGGGGGGGATCTGTTCTGCCTGGGGGAGGGGGGTTTCGTTCTGCCTGGGGGGAGGGGGGGTTCCGTTCTGCCTGGGGGGATCCGTGTTGCCTGGGGGGAGGGTGGTTGCCTTCTGCCTGGGGGGATCCGTGTTGCCTGGGGGGAGGAGGGGTTCTGTTCTGCCTGGGGGGATCCGTGTTGCCTGGGGGGAGGGGGGTTCTGTTTTGCCTGGGGGGATCCGTGTTGCCTGGGGGGAGGGGGGGTTCTGTTCTGCCTGGGGGGATCCGTGTTGCCTGGGGGGAGGGGGATGTTGCCGTGTTGCCTGGGGGGAGGAGGGGTTCCGTTCTGCCTGGGGGGATCCGTGTTGCCTGGGGGGAGGAGGGGTTCCGTTCTACCTGGGGGGATCCGTGTTGCCTGGGGGGAGGGGCGGGTTGCCTTCTGCCTGGGGGGATCCGTGTTACCTGGGGGGAGGGGGGGTTCCGTTCTGCCATCCTTCCCTGGTGGTCCAGTGGTGAGAGTGAACTCTAGCCCCTGCAGGCTAGAGTTCACTCTCGCGAGATCTGAGCGTTGCCGTGGTAACCGCGGCAACGCTCAGACCTCGCGAGAGGACCCGGCGGAGCTGCTGGCTAGAGCTCCGCCGGTCCTCTCTCCTGCCTCCCTCCCTCTCCTGCCGGCGGCCGCCTAGAAGTGCCTGTGGACCGGTGAGGGAGATCTTTGATCTCCCCACCAGCCCATGGAGACACACAGCAGGGCTGGCGCTCGGGTAGCGCTGGCCCTGCAGGGGCTGGCAGGGGAGATCCTGTGATATCCCCTGCCGGCCTCGGCCCCACGGCCATCGCGGCCCACCGGGCATTTGCCCGGTGGGCCCGATGGCCAGTCCGGGCCTGCTCCAGCACCTCTGGGTGTCTCTCCCCGTACGCACCATGTCAGTATAGTTTGCTTATTGCCCTGTCTGTCTATTTGGCCCCTTTCAGAGCTCCTGTCTGTCTCTTTGCCCTTTCCCCAGCCTATTTGTGTCCTCTGGGTGTCTCTCACCCCAAGCCAATGATTTTCTATTTTGCCCCTCCTTTGAGGTTTTCTTTCATCATCCTGTGCCTGCTCACATTACTGTGCAGTGCGGCCGAGCCATGGACCGTGGTAGAGGAGGTTCGGTATACTCTACCAGGTCTGACAGGTACCTGTTCGGCTCTCTCTGTGGGCACTTTCTGTCAGACCGGGAAGAGGATACAGAAGCTATGCCGCCTTATGGTTGCACCGGCCCTGGTTCTGTGAGAAATTACAACAGATAGCAAATAGTAAATTGAGATGATTGTTACTGGCAGTTCATACCTATAGTTCACAATATATAAATTATAAAACGTTCTAGAGGCTGTAAATTACTACAGTGCACCTTTACCATCTAATGCATGTGGTATCAGAATCTTAATTACTATTTCTCACAGTATACCACTCACAAAGTAATTGTAACAATTGTTACTTTATTATTTTATAAAATTCATAACATGATTATTACAGCTATTACTTTAAAACCTGTTGATTAACCTATTACAATAATACAACCCACAGAATTCAACCTTACGAATACCGAAAACTACTGGCTTTTATTTTTACAATTGATGAGATTAATAACAACCCAGAACTTTTACCCAATATCACTCTGGGTTACCACGTGTTCGACTCTTGTGGAAAAGCTCACAAATCTATAAAAAATCTCTTCCAAATACTGTCTGGGGAGAATAAGGAAGTTCCAAATTATTCCTGTCGGAAACTGGACAAACTAGCTGGATTTGTAGGAGATAAACTGTCTGTTACAACCATCCCGATGGCACAAATTCTGAGTCTGTACGGATACTTGCAGGTAATATTTATGGGAAATGGATTAACAAGTTACATTGTAAACACAAATAGTCTAATTTTATGAATGCATATCATGAAATATAATGTTACTCCTCTAGTGTTTACCTAAAGTGGGCAGTATTACATTTTGCAACCCCTTGCACTAAGGAAAATGAAAAGCAGATCAGGTCAGCCCGAGGAGCTCCATATTTATCCAAATTGGAGAGCTTTTATTTACTCCTTTTAGCTGTCTTAGGCCCAACCAATACTGTCTCCCACTATCACATGTGTACCTTCTTTTCAGTATATATTTAACATAAAAATAATACTAAATAAATAATCTCTAGTACCTGCCATCTGCTACACTTTGCTCTACTAATGCAATGTTTAGTTGGACTGGTGAAGAATATGATATTGGATAGTTTCTATTTATTCACAAAATGTAGCTGATTTTTATGACAGAAGTGCTAAGTGTAAATGTTGGCATCCAGTTAGCCAGTATTCAATAGACTTGTGTAAGGAAAACAAATTTGGTTTGTCAAAAATGATTCTTTAAAAAAAAAAAATTGCTTGGATAAACCTCAATTTGTCTAAGTGACATTTCGGTTCAAATTTCATTCTTTTGCTTGTTTCAGGAAAAAAAAAACATTTGGAAGAAACTAAATGGAAAGAAAACATGCCTATCAGTGTACTACAATGTCAAAATGTTTTGGAAATTGTGACGAGAGGTCAGATACCCTGTTAGTCTGTTTGGAAAAGGGGAGAGATGTGACGAGAGCAATCTCGCCACATTGCATTGGAGAAGCCTGGTTGCCCGCCTGCTGACTTTGGACTATGGACCGGCAGTTAAACGGTTAATTTTACTGTGCAGAACGGTTTATTCAAGCCTTTCTGCACAGCCGTTCGGTAGATTCTGTCTACCGCACGAACCGCCTTCTGTTAGCCTCCCCAGAGCCGTGGGGAGCCGTAAGGCGCTGTTAATTGGCCACCCAGAAGCTAGCGTGTGCCTTCAATCTACCTCCCGGAAGCCGCGGTTAACTGCGGCTTAACGAGCGTGTGCAGTCAATTGACCACCCAGTAGCTGCGGTTAACCGCAGCTTAATTGACTGATACTGGGTGGCCGCGATTACACTTAGCGGCCGCTAGGTGGCGGCGTTATGGAGCTCCCCGGACGGCCAGCGGTGCTCAGCCCGGAATCAGTGCACTAAAAGTGGACACTTTTACGTGCAGGCACCGCTGAGCCTCCAGCCCCCTGGTTCCTATTCGTGCGATTTAGCCGAACACCGGTTAATTTGGTAGTTTGTATATGTGAATGTGTTAACCCAGATAGCTATGCCATGGAGCCAATTCGTGTAATTAAAGACTCTGGCTCCATGGCAATTGAACTGTGTGAATAGGATCTGAGCGCTATTCTGTAGTTTTGTGCACTCAGATCCCAGCTATCTGGGGATATGTGACATATCTGTGTTTTATGTATAAAATTTAATATTATATGTTTTAATGTATTTTACTGTATTTGGGTCCCCACGTGTATAATGGAGTATGCCTCTGTCCTGGGAGATAATTGAATTACTTCTCAATTATCTCCAGGATAGAGGGAGGGCAATTAGGATGCATTGTGGGGATGTTGTACTTCTGTGTGTCTGAAATGTGATACATGTCTGTCTGTGTTACAGTCTTCCATCTGGTCCCCTAGGGGAGTGTTCACCAGGTGGGAGACCTGCATAAATACTGGGCGGGTAGCCCTGAATAAACAGACCACTGCTTGACCCTCAACACGGAGCTTTATCTCGTTCTTGGGGGGATTTACTGTATGCTGATTGCAAGGAGTGTAAGCTGATGCCTGCTTTTCCTGTTCGTCTGCTAGCAGCTATTTGTGAGGTTCCAGTTCGGGAGTTGGAGTGCTATTTTGTATCCAGTTAGGGAGTTTGGTGTTCTGCAGTAGTGCCTGTATATCTGGAAGGGGAAGATCTCCTAAACGGTGGTTTAACCCCTTTATGCCTGGGAGTGCCGTTACAATTGGTGGCAAGCGGCGGGATCGTTCCTACAGGCAGAAGGACAGCTACAGGAGACCCCATTTCTTTGGATTTTACAATTTGTGGGCAACGCATGTCTCAATACAGCGTCCCTGACAGCACAAGGATGGAACCAGCAGTGGAGTATGATGAGAGTGTCATGGATGACCGAGATGCAGTCCGCAAAGGCATCTGGTACTGGGTATTGCAGAGTACCAGCGGGGCGAGAGACTCCCCAAGGAAGACCAGCGATTGCAGAAGCGACTAGCCCTGCGGATGCCTTTCCTGGGAGAGCAGCCCCTGGAGGAATGGGTGAAGGAATTGGAGCTCCGGGTATGGCAGGAAATGTGGCTGGAGGATGCCTACCAGGCGCTCTGGTGGTATGGGGCACAGTACCTTCCCTGGACAGCCGAGCATGACAAGCCAGAGGGAGAGGAGTTTGATGGTCCTGGCTTGTTATGGGAGTCTTTTTCAGAGCTCAAATTTGGGAGCCCTACACAAGCCCGGTTCAGTGATCTCTTGGAGTGGAGGGAGAGCAGGTATGACTGGGACGACACTCACGAAATCTAGCAAGACCTGGTCCATCTGGTGACCCGGGAGATGGAGCTAGAACAGGACTACCAGCAGCTGTTCCAATTTAGTGAGAAGGCTCAGCAGGAGAGCAGCATGACAGACCCAGAGCCAGACCCATTCAGCGGGGATGAGATGGTAAAGTTTTACTGGGAAGAACCCCAGGTGGCTGGTGTAGATGGGATCGAGGTCTCTCCACGGGTCCTGCAGGGAATTGTGAGCCCAGTCTCTATTCCCCAGCGGCAGTGTGAAGTGCAGGGAGAGGAGAGCAACATCCTCCCTCCCCAGCAGCAGGCTGAGTTACATCAGGCAGAGGTAGTTGTTCCTGCCCTCCAGCAGCAGAGTGATATGCCGGGAAGGCAGTGTGAAGTGCAGGGAGATGAGAGCAGCGTCCTCCCTCCCCAGCGGCAGGCTGAGTTACAGGGGGCAGAGGTAGTTGTTCCTGCCCTTCAGCAGCAGAGAGGTATGCCGGGAAGGCAGTGTGAAGTACAGAGAGAGGAGAGCAGCGTCCTCCCTCCCCAGTGGCAGGGTGAGCTACAGGGATGCTGGGCAGTCGGCTTAGATCCCCAGCGGCAAGGTTATTTTTTGGGAATTGGGAGCCCAGGCTCCATTCCCCAGCGGCAGTGTTATTTGTTGGGAATTGGGAGCCCAGTCTCCATTCCCCAGCGGCAGAGTGTCCAGCAGGGAATAGAGAGCCCAGTCTCCTTTCCCCAGCAGCAGGACTCTGTATTGGGAGTGGAGACAGTCTGTCTCCCTCCCCCGCGGCTGAAAGTATATATGGGAGAGGAGCTTGCTACCCCCTCTCCCCAGCTGCAGATTATTAATGTGCAGGGAATAGAGAGCCCAGTCTCCTTTCCCCAGCGGCAGAGTGTTCTATCGGGAGAGGAGCCTGTTACCCCCTCTCCCCAGCGACAGCTTAGAGTACCAGGGGGAGACTGTAAGCCCCACAACTGTGCAGATGGGACCGTGGTCTCTGCACTTACCACACAGAGGGTAGTGGCAGCTGGTCCTGCCCCCCAATGACAGGGCTGTTTAGCCAAAGGGGATACAGTCGGTCTCCCCCTCTGGCAGCAGAGCTGTGCATCTACAGGGGAGACAGTCGGTCTCCCTCCCCTATCTGGGGATATGTGACATATCTGTGTTTTATGTATAAAATTTAATATTATATGTTTTAATGTATTTTACTGTATTTGGGTCCCCACGTGTATAATGGAGTATGCCTCTGTCCTGGGAGATAATTGAATTACTTCTCAATTATCTCCAGGATAGAGGGAGGGCAATTAGGATGCATTGTGGGGATGTTGTACTTCTGTGTGTCTGAAATGTGATACATGTCTGTCTGTGTTACAGTCTTCCATCTGGTCCCCTAGGGGAGTGTTCACCAGGTGGGAGACCTGCATAAATACTTGGCGGGTAGCCCTGAATAAACAGAACCACTGCTTGACCCTCAACACGGAGCTTTGTCTCGTTCTTGGGGGGATTTACTGTATGCTGTTAGAGACTGATTGCCAGAAGTATAAGCTGATTGTCTGCTTTTCCTGTTCGTCTAGCAGCTAGCAGCTAGCAGCTATTTGTGAGGTTCCAGTTCGGGAGTTGGAGTGCTATTTTGTATCCAGTTTGGGAGTTTGGTGTTCTGCAGTAGCTGTGCCTGTATATCTGGAAGGGGAAGATCTCCTAAACAGCGGTTTAACCCCTTTATGCCTGGGGGTGCCGTTACAGAAATATTATGCATTTTTGCAATGCAATTGTGAGTTGTCATAATTACATCAATATTTAAAAAAAATATTAAAGTAAAACTTTAGGTGCCCAGACTACATAGTCTCAGTGAAGTTGTCTGGATACAGTGTACTTGTCCCCCTTAGTCCGGGAATGTAAAACATTACAGTGCAGCATGGGCGTCCGCAGTAATTTTTCCAGGGGGGGCATAATTGTAATGACATCTATGCTTGGCCCCTTTTTGACAGTGTCATGAAGGGGAGTAGCATAGTGATTATCACATAAAGCCAGGGTGAATAGAGTTTTCACAACTATGGTGTCAGGAATACATGTTTGTATTCCTGACACTATAGTGTTCTGTTACGGTTGCCTCCAGGCTGGCTGGAAGTTGGACCGTAGAAAAGGATGCTCCTAGCGCTTTCCAAAGGACCATCAGCACCGTAGCCACCATAAGCACTGCGAACTCCACGAACCACCGCTGCTGGGCTGGTATCTCGCCGTCTGCTCTGCGCCCTGGACCTACGACCAGGCTCCAGGTTCCAATAGGTGAACCTCTCCCTTCTGTAGAGCGAAGCAGGATCAGGAACCAGAGCTCTTACAAGAGCTCAGTAGCTAAGGGAGTATGAAGAGCATAGCAATCCCTGTAGTGATTATAGCTGTCCCCTACAAACATGAGTCGAGGCTACAAGTTAGAGGGTCAGAAGAGGTCTGAGGTGCTGGAACACCCAGCCTGGCTTTTATTGAGGTTACATGCAAATAGGACACTCCCAGGGGGAGGCATAAAATCACCAATCACACATCTGGTGCAGCCCACACATTCCCTCCCCTCATATAAACAGTTAAACCAATTATTACATACAATAAGAATACAGTTTTTACACACACACTGTAACTTTAAAACCATACGTTCAATTTCAATAAAAGTTGCATATTCAGAATCAGCATACATCAAATATAAACACTTCCAAAAATCAGCCAAATCCCTCCAGTGGATCAAAAGTTAGCTGGAAGTCCTTTATGACCGACCGCAAGCACAATTTCCTGCCCAAAACAGTTCCATAGATTTGGGCTGTGCGGTCGGTCAATTTCATGCGAAAAAACGACTAAGTCCCATTTCGAACGGGACTTAGTCTCTGGAGCTGCAAGTTCCGTATGGGAGAAGGTAAGGGTCAGCGGTGTTCGGCAAAATGTGTAGCCGATTTCAGTTCCACAGAATCTTTAGCATACACCGCTGACCGCATTCGAGTAAACCAAGATGGCCGCCGCCACGTGCAATTGACCGGCAGTAACCTCACAGCCTGGGAGGTAAATTGCCTGCACACTTTAGCTTCTGGGTGGTCCGCCTGTGTGGTACTCGGTTCAGTAAGCCCTATTTACTGAACCAAGTGGGGGAAAGCCAGGAACAAGTTATTTTACCGGTCTGGGGACATAGTCTTAAAGGGGCATTGTTCAGCAAAGTCACAATATGTCCCCAGACGGTTCTTAAAGGGCCATACACACCAATAAAAGTTAATACATTTTCAGGGGCACAATCTTCCAGGGGCCATAGTCATGAGGCAGGAGGCTGGCAAATAGGCTTCTCCACAATCCAGGGAAGCAGGGCAATTTTTCATTTAAAGGGCCAGTTACAAATAGCCATTTGTAACATGTTCCTTTAAGCAAATTAAAGGAACATTCTGGTCACCATAACAACTTCATCTAAATGAAAATGCTATGATGCCAGGAAGCCCCAGGGTGCTCTTTCCTTTAAGGGGTTAAACCGCTCTCAAATGGTTTAATCCCAAAGGCTTCCTCCAGTTTCAGGTCCCTCAGTGGTATTCGGCATCTGAAACGGAGTGTCAGGAAGTGCAGATTGACGTCAGGCATGGGTGCCGCTGATTGGCTAGAGCTGACAGTTGACGCTCTAAGCAAATGGCTAGTTCCCGGTTCATAATGTTTTAAAACTTTTTTTATGAATGGGGAGCTACTGATTGGCTTAGAGTGCCAGCTGACCGCTCTAGCCAATCAGCAACACCCCTACCCAGCGGCACTCTGTGCTTCCTGACACTCAGTAAATAAAAGTGAACATATTAACACTGATATTTTTTTTTACCTGGGGAGATGAGGAAGTCCAGAGTTTCCCTGCCAGGCCCAGGTACCAAAGCCTTATGATGTGGTGTCCAGAATAAAGTGGAGGGTTCAGTTAATTTGTCCTTCCTGCTCCAATCTCCTTTTCTTCTCCTTCATTTTACAGTCTTCTTTTCCTTCTGACACTGTCTTCTATATTTGTCTCCTTCTGCTCCGTTCTGCTTATTTTGCGCCCTTCTGCTCCTTTCTCATTCAGATTCCTTTCTGCTCCTTGCAGACCCTTTCTGCTCCTTCTCCTACTTTAGCTTTGTGCTCCTTGCTGTCCTTTTCTGCTCCTTCTTCAACTTTACCTTTGTGCTCCTTCTGATTCTTTCTGCTCCTTTACCTTTGTGTTCCTTCTGTCCCTTTCTGCTCCTTGCAGACCCTTCCTGCCCCTTGCTGCCCCTGCTCCTTGCTGACTCTTCATTTAGCCCCCCCATGCCTCACTTGCCTAATCTATAGGCTGCCCCCCCATGCCTCACTTGCCTAATCTATAGGCTGCCCCCCATGCCTCACTTGCCTAATCTATAGGCTGCCCCCCCATGCCTCACTCCCCTAATCTATAGGCTTCCCCCCCTAATCTATAGGCTGCCCCCCATCCCTCACTCCCCTAATATATAGGCTGCCCCCCTATCCCTCACTCCCCTAATATATAGGCTGCCCCCCACCCCTCACTCCCCTAATATTTAGGCTGCCCCCCCCATCCCTCACTCCCCTAATATATAGGCTGCCCCACCCCATCCCTCACTCCCCTAATATATAGGCTGCCCCCTCATCCCTCACTCCCCTAATATATAGGCTGCCCCCCATCCCTCACTCCCCTAATATATAGGCTGCCCCCCTCCCTCACTCCCCTAATATATAGGCTGCCCCCCCTCCCTCACTCCCCTAATATATAGGCTGCCCCCCATCCCTCACTCCCCTAATATATAGGCTGCCCCCCCCACCCCTTACTCCCCTAATATATAGGCTTCCCCCCCACCCCTTACTCCCCTAATATATAGGCTGCCACCCATCCCTCACTCCCCTAATATATAGGCTGCCCCCCCATCCCTCACTCCCCTAATATATAGGCTGCCCCCCATCCCTCACTCCCCTAATATATAGGCTGCCCCCCATCCCTCACTCCCCTAATATATAGGCTACCCCCCCATCCCTCACTCCCCTAATATTTAGGCTGCCCCCCCATCCCTCACTCCCCTAATATATAGGCTGCTCCACCCCCATCCCTCACTCCCCTAATATTTAGGCTGCCCCCCACCCCATCCCTCACTCCCCTAATATTTAGGCTGCCCCCCCATCCCTCACTCCCCTAATATATAGGCTGCCCCCCCTCACTCCCCTAATATTTAGGCTGCCCCCCACCACCTCACTCACTCCCCTAATATTTAGGCTGCCCCCCCATCCCTCACTCCCCTAATCAATAGGTTATTTTAACCCCACCCCATCCCTCACTCCCCTAATATATAGGCTGCCCCCCCATCCCTCACTCCCCTAATATATAGGCTGCCCCCACCCCTTACTCCCCTAATATATAGGCTGCCACCCACCCCTTACTCCCCTAATATATAAGCTGCCCCCCATCCCTCACTCCCCTAATATATAGGCTGCCCCCCATCCCTCACTCCCCTAATATATAGGCTGCCCCCCCATCCCTCACTCCCCTAATATATAGGCTGCCCCCCATCCCTCACTCCCCTAATATATAGGCTTCCCCCCATCCCTCACTCCCCTAATATTTAGGCTGCTCCCCCCATCCCTCACTCCCCTAATATATAGGCTGCCCCCCCACTCCCCTAATATTTAGGCTGCCCCCCCACCCCCTCACTCACTCCCCTAATATTTAGGCTGCCCCCCCATCCCTCACTCCCCTAATCTATAGGTTATTTTAACCCCACCCCATCCCTCACTCCCCTAATATATATGCTGTCCCCCCATCCCTCACTCCCCTAATATATAGGCTGCCCCCACCCCTTACTCCCCTAATATATAGGCTGCCACCCACCCCTTACTCCCCTAATATATAAGCTGCCCCCCATCCCTCACTCCCCTAATATATAGGCTGCCCCCCATCCCTCACTCCCCTAATATATAGGCTGCCCCCCATCCCTCACTCCCCTAATATATAGGCTGCCCCCCATCCCTCACTCCCCTAATATATAGGCTTCCCCCCATCCCTCACTCCCCTAATATTTAGGCTGCTCCCCCCATCCCTCACTCCCCTAATATATAGGCTGCCCCCCCACTCCCCTAATATTTAGGCTGCCCCCCCACCCCCTCACTCACTCCCCTAATATTTAGGCTGCCCCCCCATCCCTCACTCCCCTAATCTATAGGTTATTTTAACCCCACCCCATCCCTCACTCCCCTAATATATATGCTGTCCCCCCATCCCTCACTCCCCTAATCTATAGGCTGCCCCCCATCCCATTCCTCACTCCCCTAATCTATAGGCTATTTTGAACCCCCCCAATCCTTCACTTACCTGATCTGTAGGCTGTCTCTGGATGCATGTGTTGCTCCCCTGCGGTTTCAATCAGCAGAAAGAAGCAGAGATAGATGCAGCTTCCTGTCCCTGTCTCTCTCCATACACAGCGCCACCTACTAGCCGGCGTCGGTATTGCACTGTATTTTCAATTTCACACGAAAATCAGCAGAACAAGCTGAAAAATGTAGGGGGGGCAAGTGCCCGCCCTTGCCCGCCCTTGCCCGCCCTTGCCCCCCCCTGCGGACGCCCATGCATTGCAGTTCTACAACTGCCTCTAGTGTCTGTCAAACAGACAGCCACTAATGGCACTTCATAGCGTTTGACGGAGTCAAGCAAAATCCCATAGGAAAGGATTGCTTTCCTATAGGGAAGGCCCAATGTGCATGCAGCGTTCATTGAGCATTAGGTCCTCCCAATGGCTGATGTTGGAGGAGGCAGAGCATGACCCAGTACCAAGACACATAAGTGCTGGGATTGGGTAAGTGAATAAAGGGTTAACCATTTATAACACTGGGGGAAGGGAGGGCAGAGGAACAAGTTGGTGTTAAGAATACATCTTTGTTTTCCTAACATTAAAGTGTTCCTTTAAATAAGGACGATTGTTTTTATTAATATGTGTAACTAAAAGTGTAAAACGCCATGAACGTAGTGAGGAGGGGCCGGAGTCATGGACTCTTAGGGGATTGAGTACGTTGAGTACGGGGGACACCACCCAGACTGCCCAGAGATTTATTCTCAAGACTTACCTAGTTACTGGCGCTGAGTTCGCTGAACTGAGCATATGGATGATTGGTAAACTCGATAAAGTCCCTTTGGCATAAGAGTCGTTTGTTACTCACCGTCTCTATTGAAGGCTCATTAGCGTGGTGCCGTGCTACTGTTCCGGGGTCCAGCTGGAAATAAGTTGCGGGGGCTGTAACCTTTCAAGTGGCCTGACTGCTAATCTCAGCTGCGGACGGCTTGATCGTTGTCTGCCCGTACCGGCAGGGGGATGAACGCTACACGTGAGGGATCCTTGGCGTTTACGCAAACTCAACGCTTGAGCCGAAGAGCTAAGAGTGATAAGAGTTATAATTAATATTCCTATGGATGGACACCAATCAGATAAGAATTATTGTTTTCTTTTTTTATGTCCTTATTGCTTGAATACTATACTTATACATACTCTCTTGCTACTTTGCTAAGAAAAAACCTTTTTTTTAATATATATTGTGAAGGGAAAAACCGTATAAGTGAAGGCAAGAGTAAAAAAGAGGGAATATAATCAAGAAGGAAGGAAGGGCAGGAAGAGACTCAAAGTAAATATGGAGAAGAGAGAGGATACTCAAAAGTAAATAAAGAGTTAGTGAAGAAGGGGAATAAACAAAGATCCCACAAAATATAATTACTTATTAAAGTATAAAATCAATGAGACTGAAGGCAAACAAGATTTTAAAGTCATCTAACTCTAATATTCTCCTGAACCCTTCTATAAAATAAATTATCTCAACCTTCACATCTTCATATCTAAACTACTTTCAATTACTTCCTCCCTCGGGCTATCGCAGTGGGCAAATTCTCCCACCCATGTAGCTGGCAATACCCTTGACCTAATCTTCACTTATGCATGTACAGTATCTAATATCTGCAACACTCCATATCCACTCTCTGATCACCACCTCTTATCATTTGCTCTTGCGTACCTCCTCACCCAACAACCTCAGCCTAACCCCCCTCAACTCAGGAGGGACCTTAATTATCTTGATCTCCAACAGTTGTCAGCTGACATTGATTCACAACTGCTGTCCATCCCTTCCCTCTCCTGTCCTTCACTGGCCATCTCCATATATAACTCTACTCTTACATCTGCCTTGAACACTGCAGCGCCACTCCAAACAAGCACCTCAAGGAGGATCCGCCTCCAACCATGGCATATTAAATCAACGCGCTACCTGCAAAGATGCTCCCGTTGTGCTGAACGCTCCTGGAGGAAGTCTCGTACCCAATCAGACTTTCTCCATTATAGATTCATATTGTGTTCATACAGTGCAGTCCTTGCCCTTGCCAAACGGTCCTATTTTTCCTCTCTCATTAGTTCATGTTCCCGCAACCCCAGGCGTCTCTTTGACACCTTTAATTCTCTTCTTCGCCCTGCTGTGGCCACCCCCAAAACTAACCTTACTGCTGATAACTTTGTTACTTCACTGACAAGATTGAACAGCTAAGGAAAAAATTCTCCCCTCCTTGCCTTTCTGTTTCTCAATCACACATAGATCATGCCTTTCCTACCCTTCAGACATTGTCCCCAGCTACTGACCAAGAGGTGGCTGCTCTTCTTTGCTCCTCTCGCCCCACCACTTGCCCGCTCGATCATGTCCCATCTCACCTTATCAGATCTCTATTCACGTGTCTTGTGCCTTCTCTAACACACATCTTCAACTGCTCGCTCTCTTCTGGCATCGTCCCTGCTGACCTTAAACATGCCACTGTAGTACCTATACTAAAAAAACATCCCTTGACCCATCCACCCTCTCTAACTACCGTCCTATATCCCTGCTCCCTTTTTCCTCAAAGCTTCTGGAAAGACTTGTCTTTACCCGTGTGTCTCATTTCCTCAATTCCAACTCTCTCCTTGACCCCCTTCAATCTGGCTTCCGCCCTCTCCACTCTACAGAGACTGCCCTTATCAAAGTTACTAACGACCTAATCGCAGCTAAATCCAAAGTCCACTACTCCATACTAATTATTCTTGACCTCTCAGCGGCCTTTGACACCGTTGATCATGCTCTCCTTTTTCAAACTCTTCAATCGCTTGGTCTCTGTGACTCTGTCCTCTCGTGGTTTTCCTCGTATCTCTCCCAACGCTCATTCAGTGTCTCCTTTTCTAATGATACCTCCTCCCCTTGCCCTGTCTCGGTTGGAGTCCCCCAAGGCTCCGTCCTTGGTCCCCTTCTATTTTCTCTTTATACTGCCTCTCTTGGCAAACGTATTACCTCTTTTGGATTCCACTACCACCTGTACGCTGATGACACACAGCTATATCTCTCCTCCCCGGACCTCTCCCCTGCCGTCCTGCAACGTGTCACTGCTTGCCTTTCTTCCATCTCTGACTGGATGTCCTCCCGCTTTCTGAAACTCAATCTCTCAAAAACTGAGCTCCTTGTCTTTCCTCCTCCTAATACTGATCCTCCTCTTTTGCTCTCCCTTCAAGTTTGTGGTACCAACATCAGTCCATCCTTGCAAGCGCGCTGTCTTGGCGTCATACTTGACTCTGATCTCACCTTTGAGCCTCACATCCAGCATGTTGCCAAATCCTGTAGATTCCATCTTAAAAACATAGCCCGCATCCGCCTCTTTCTTGCACCAGATACTACCAAGGAGCTTTTCCATGCTCTAGTAATTTCCCGCATGGATTATTGTAACCCTCTCCTGATTGGTCTTCCCAATAGCCGTACTGCACCCCTACAGTCTGTAATGAATGCTGCTGCTAGTTTGATTTTCCTCTCTAGTCATTTCTCTCACACCTCACCCCTCTGCCAGTCCTTACATTGGCTTCCTGTATGCTATAGGAGTCAATTCAAGGTACTAACTCACACCTATAAAGCACTGAACAACTCTAGCCCCTCTTATATCTCCTCAAAGATCCATAGGTATGTCCCTTCTCGGTCTCTCCGCTCTGCCCTTGACCACCTCCTGTCCGTTGTCCGCACTCATATGGCCAACTCGCGCTTGCAGGACTTCTCGTGGGTGGCTCCCTTCCTATGGAATAGCATGCCTACCGCCATCAGACTCTCCCCTAGTCTTGCATCTTTTAAGAAGTGCCTTAAAACCCATCTCTTTAGGAAAGCGTATGGCCTCCAAGACTAACCCCTACCTCACATACCTGTCTTTTGCCCTCTCCTAAAGGGCAGCCCACCTTATTTTATTGCAAATTCCTGTCCTAATGTGTTTTACACTCCACCTCCTATAGAATGTAAGCTCAATTGAGCAGGGTCCTCTTCAACCTATTGTTCCTGTAAGTTTATTTGTAATTGTCCCATTTATAGTTAAATCCCCTCTCATAATATTGTAAAGCGCTACGGAATCTGTTGGCGCTATATAAATGGCAATAATAATAATAATACATTCGATCTGTGTCTCCCTCCCAAAATCGGCTACTAAAAAGATAGGTTTGGTTTCAAGTGCATCAACTAAATGTGATAAAAAAAGAGACAAAACAGGATAACAACTTAGATGTATATTTCCCTCAGCAAGATAAGGAAAAGAGAAATTCTTCCACTTTTTTAACATCAATTTTGGAACCTTCCTTTACAGATACCATTAAGGATAACAAATAAGTTACTCTTAAAACGTTAACCACATGTTTACAAGCAATATTAGAAGAAATAAAGAAGGAAATACTAACAAACTCCACAGCAATGCGAACTGAAATTAGAAGCGAATTAGCTAAGCTAACAGATAAATTCCAGGCTATGGAAGATCGATTGTCAACTACAGATTTTCAGATTGCAACTTTAAACGAGGAACTAAAAGCCTTGGTAGTAAAAATCCATAACCAAGAAAATAAAACTGAAGAATTAGAAGATCGATCTCGAAGGAATAATCATAGATTCCGAAATTTAATTGAAACAAACAATCAAGAAAATTTGCAAAAAATCCTTAATGATTATTTTCAAGCTTTGGGTCTGAATCTAAACGGTTTTGACGAAAAAGTTGACAGAATACACAAACCATCAAATATATCCTCTGCAACTCCAAGAGATATCATCGCCTGCTTCCATTCATTTGAGTTTAAAGAGAAAGTACTAAAAGTCAGTAGGGATAGAATCATCAAGGATGGTCCATATTCAAAGATAATTGCTTTACCTGACTTATCTTTTAACACCAGAAGCAAAAGAAGGATGTTCGCTCCAGAAATAAATATCCTCAAGAGACATAACATCAGATTTAGATGGAGTTTTCCCACAAAGATGGTCATATTTATGGACAGTAGTACAAAGATTTTTGAACATCAAGACAAGCTAAAAACATGGTTGACGTAGAAATCTCTGCATTAATCTTTCTCGGATAGGACTTATCTGAATTAAAAATGTATTGGGTGGGATTTTTTTTTTTTTTTTTTTTTATTTGCATAAGGCTGAAAAGGTTTAAAAGGTTTTTATAACAAACTGTGGTAATCGTATTGGGTACATGTAACCTTGAATGGTATTCCGGGGAAATATTGCCCAATAACTTTTTCACTCACTGATTTAATAAGTATATTTAGATCACTGCTATATTTAGCGGCACGGAAAACGGTGGTCTCACTAAGAAATTCATAAATTGAAACATAGTGATACCGGAGAAACTGACGGAAGCCAAGCACAGAGAAGTGGACACAGGTTTCTTCAGGAAAGAAGAGATTCTTTATTCGATTCACCGACCGGGGCTCAGAGGGACTAATGTCACCAAAATACAACAAGATCTGAGCCCAGAACTGACTGTGTAAATGCATAATATAGACATATAGCTCCTCCTATAGTTAACTCTACCCACATATACTCTTTACCCAATCAGCTGAACAAAGCTTAACTTCCCTTACCTGTTAGACCACATGGCTCACCCAGAACAATGGAGGAGGGGAAGTGTTTTCAGTTTCTGCATTCCTGCACTTGCTCAATACAGTGTTGATTGTATCTTAGCTATGTGTAACTGACTAACTGATACACCAACATTTACACATATGCCACATGGCAATCTTGTCCTAGTAAATTTATTTTTACTGAGATTCCACCACATTCCCCCCTTTGATGCTTCTGATATTTCACAATTCCAGATGCATCACTTAACCATAGTTTGCTTACACCTCAGGTTGCCATGAATCAGAACAGACCTCGTAAGCATCTTAGCATCATTACAAATTCCTTCAGCACTCCTCATTCTGAATATATTCTCTCTGGGCTAAGGGTTCATACTTGCAAACAGCCATTTCATGCGCAGCTGTTTTCCTTTCTGTCGTGCTCTCTATGACACTCTGTATGAACCTAATTACCAATGGAACCAAACATGGTAGAAAGAGACACACTATAATCAACATGACTCCTCCTACCAATGTCTTGATCCCTCCAAGCTGCTCGTACCTACTTCCAAACCAACTACTAGAATTGTACCCGTTCCAGGCTTAAGTCGGTACATGCGTCAGTTTAGCCATGTGGCTTGTGAGATCAGCCACTGCCTGCCCTTCATCATCTATGTGCAGACAACAGTTGCTGAGATTGAACTTTCCACATACACCTCCTTCTATTTGCACTGGAAGTGAATGGAGGACTTTATCAACAGACCAATTGGTTTACCTGGTAAGAAGGCTTTGTGCTTTACAGAGGAATCCATAATTGCCTAATGGTAGAATGAGGCTTGAATCCCTGTATTAGAATACAATAACACTTCATGGGCATACAGTTTGGCTGTTAACCAGTTCCCTCACATATTACATCCCTCCTATTGGCAATGAAGCGCGCTAAGGTAGCCAGTGCCACTCATTATCTTCCCAGCTACCTACATTCAAGGATGCTAGCTTCTTTTTATGATTCACATCATAAACTTTAACTCTCAAGGTCTCTCCTGTTTCAATTGGCAACAAGAAGAAGGATGGTTTGAGCATACCTAATACACATGCCCCTTCCCAGTCCTGTGGTAACTCCGAATAGGCTTTCTTACCACAGCTCCAGTACAAATTTGCTGGGGCTTTCCAACTAGATGTAGCAGATAGGTCAAACCACACATCCTTTAAATTGGTATAACTTGCAAACGTGTTAGGTGGTTCTGAGACATTTGAAGCCGACCACCAGGTTGTATTCTTTGTAGTATCATCATAAGCTTTTTGCCCTAGACAAGTTAGTTCTCCTACAGATGTGTTAAACATTATTCCTTTTCTTGCTATGCATATAATGGAGGTCTTTAATCGCCACTCAGATTTACCTCTAACACTCATTTGATAATCGGCTTGAGAAGATATTAACTGTTCAACTGTCTCAGAACCGGAATACATTACCTCCTTTGCTTCCCATGGCCATTGGTCTCCCATGTTAGTACCTCCACACACATAGCAGTTGGTTACATTAAGACTACCAGCAATACTCTCGGCTAAATCAATAAACAAGTTCTTAGCATTATGGGGGATCTTATTTTCCACACTCATCTCCTCATAGAAGGAATGAAAAACCTGATGAGTCTGGGTTGCCACAGTATCGGTCTCTATTCATATAAATAATATTGTCCCAGGATCCAAACTTGTTCCATATATCTGGAACCCAAATAAGTTCCCAAACCTATCTATGAATCGTTCTGGGTCATTGATAAGTATATGGACTGGGTTACACTCCCGAGACTTACAATATGGCTTGGTAGGCAACTTAGTAACAATCATATCCTTATCTACTGTCTGTCCCCAAGTTGCCCACCCCACACAAGACCAATATGGGCAATCATTATAATCCCTATATGGGCATTTTGGACTTACGTACTTATTTTTACTACTGGGACAAATATACTTATCGTTAGACCCAAACGTTCTCTCCCACTTAAGATCCCCGCATACATTCCACGGTTTTCTACCACTTGATATCGCCTTACAGGCATCAAATAGCAGAACACCCGAAGAATGTACGGTTTCTAATACTGTTTTATTTATTAGGGTCCCCTGTGAGTCTCCATTCCGGAGGGTCAACCAAATTGTACGGGGTTGATACTCTGGATTGAAGCACTTAGGTTCGCCTACTCCTAAATGGCATACACTATACTCTATACCTAAGTATCTACACCTTCATACATATCCTTTACATTCATATTGTGAATGCCAAATTAGGGTCTGGGAAATATGATTACCTGTTATAGTAGTCTTAATGCAAACCTCACAGCTAGGTGTGTCGGTACCTCTACCTTCCTGAATAATAAAAAACATAAAAATACACATTATCAAGAGCACTTCTTTCGACGTCTTCATCCTCAGTCTTCGTCCATGCGATGGCACCTCAGCTTCCAGGGTGTAAGGACTGCAAGGAATGGAGTTCTGCAGGTCCTCTCTTCCCTTCACAGAGGTCCCTTCGAGACACCCTGGCTATGTCACGTGGGTGAGTGGTCTGGCTTTATTATGGCCGACAAAACACTTACTTACTGATCTCTTTAAACACACTTGTAATCCCAATATCTCCTCGTTACTCCGACTGAGTCATGCGATTTAACCGGATCTTGCAAAGATTCTCTGGATCTATGGTAGCTTGTCAGGAATCTGCCGCTGTTTTTTTTTTGTTTTTTTTACCCTAGAGTGATGAATCCACGGAGTCACTTCTACAACCTTTACAACTGTTGGGGTAGATAAAAGAACAACATAGGGACCTCTCCACTTGGAACCTAATGGAACAGTGTTCCATTCTTTTATCCACACTTGATCCCCTGGATGGTAAGAATGAACAGGTGGATAAATATTCACAGGTAATCTATCTTGTACCCATTTCTGTACCTCCTCCATAGTTTTACCCAACTCTACAACCTGCTGCCGGGTAATTCCTTCTCCCAACTGACTCAAATCCCCCCTTAAGTTACCAAGTATGGCAGGTGGATGCCCATACATAATTTTTCAGCAGTACCCCAGAAACAAAAGAAAGCATCTTTGAGGTCTAGGAAGGTATAGTAGGTTTACCCACCTGGTATTAAAGCAAGCAGATTAGAGGGGATGGGTACCACTGGGTGTATATTGACTACTGCATTATTAACTGCGTTTAGATCTTGTACAGGATGATACTCACCTGATCCCGGCTTCTGAACAGGTAATAATGGAGTGTTCCAAGGGGAGGTACAGAATTTTAGGATGTCATACTTTACACACTTATCCACATAGGTTTGTATATTTTCCTTAGCCCTCTATAACATATGATACTAACTAAGGCTAACAGGATACGCTCCAAGCTTTAATTCAATGTGTATTGGTGGAATATTGCGAGCAAGTCCTGGAGGATTATTCTCTGTCCATATTCTTGAAATGTCAAATAAGGATTCATCACTCTTAGGGTCTGTATTTGTTATTATAGAGTAGAAGTGCCATTCTTCTTCCCTTTGCACCGATACTGATATTATGCCTGGTGATCTATTAAACTTCAGAGACGTTGATCCGTTGGGTTTAAAAGTTATCTGGGCTTGAAGCTTTGATAATAGATCTCGTCCTAGAAGCTGAACTGGACACTCCAGCATATATAGGAACTGGTGCTTAACAAAATGGCCTCCTAGAATACAAGTATGACTCCTGAGAATTGGTCTAGCAGCACTTTTCCAAGTAGCTCCTATCATAGTTACAGTCTTCCTGAAGGAGGAGCAACTAGGTTAGTTACCACAGAGTACTCAGCACCAGTGTCAATCATGAAAGAGCTCCTCTTTCCCTCTATTGATACATCGACCATAGGCTGCACTCGGCTAAAGGGGGATGGAGCCCAGTCGGTATCAATAGTCTTCCATGACAGTGTCAGCCAGACCGACAAAATCTCTATCTTCTCTATCCCTTAATCTCTGGGTCGGGGAATAGTATTGATACCGGAGAAACTGACGGAAGCCAAGCACAGAGAGATGGGCACAGGTTTCTTCAGGAAGGAAGAGATTCTTTATTCGGTTCACCGATCGGGACTCAGAGGGACTAATGTCTCCAAAATACAACAAGTTCTGAGCCCTGGACAATAGTGCAGGCTCCCTATATAGGCACATAACTCCTCCCATATTAAGCTCCACCCGCACATTCTCTTGACCAATCAATAGAAATAAGAATTAACTTCCTGTTTGACCGCATGGCCTGTCCAGCACAATGGAGGAGGGGAATACTACATCCTGTATTCTCGCACATGCTCCGTACACTACTGATCGTATCTTGCCACGTGCAACTAACTGATCGATACGTCAGCATATGCACGTACACATGCCACGTGGTAATCTCGGCCTACTAAATTTATTTTTACCGAGATTCCACCACATTCCCCCCTTTGATGCCTCTTGATATTTCACAATTACTTGAGGCATCACTTAACCTTAGTTTGCATATACCTCAGGCTACCATGAACCAGACCAGACTTTTCCTATGATGTGAATCCCTCAACACTCCTCTTCCTGCATTGGTTCTCCCTGATCTAGAGCCTCATATTTATATATGGCCATTATCTGTGCTGCAGCCTTCCTTTCTGCTATATTTTCTATCAGGCTTTGCACAGACCTAACTACTAAGGGGATAAGACATGGCAGGAGTAGACACAACATTAAAATCAGTAGGACTCCGCCTACCAATGCCTTAAGCCCTCCAAACTGCTCATACCAGCTACCAAACCAACTACTTAGATTATAACCTTTCCATACCTGAGTAGGCACATGCGCTAGTTTAACCATATGGCTAGTAAGCTCAGCTATTGCTTGCCCTTCGTCATCTATTTGAAGACAGCAATTGCTCAGGTTAAACTTCCCACATACACCTCCCTCTACTGCCAATAAGTAATCCAAGGCTAATCTATTTTGGTATACTGCTGTTCTCATCCTGGTATTATGCTTCGATAGAAGATTGAGCGCTTGTGAGGTCTCATTAGTAATAATCTCAACCAACGCCTGTAACCTTATAATACGGTTGAGCATATAAATTGGGGTTCTATAACCAAAAGTACCATCCTCTGCCCACGTGGCTGGCCCATAATAATCTATAATACGCTGGGGAGGCCATTCATCATCTCCCCAGACGCCTATCTCTATGGGTCCCCTTTTCTTCTTATGATTCACATCATACACCTTAACACCCAAAGTATCACATATGGCATATCTTGCAAACGGGTTAGATGGTTCTGAGACATTTGAAGCCGACCACCAAGTTGTATTCTTTGTATCATCATCATAAGCTTTTTGCCCTAGACAAGTTAATTCTCCTACAGAAGTATTATACATCATTCCTTTCCTTGCTATGCAAACATAACCTATGATGGAGGTCTTTAATCTCCACTCAGATTTACCTCTAACACTCATCTGATAATCGGCTTGTGAAGATATTAATTGTTCAACTGCCTCAGAACCGGACATTACCTCCTTTGCTTCCCAAGGCCATTGGTCTCCCATGTTAGTACCTCCACACACATAGCAGTTGGTAACATTAAGACTACCGGCAATACTTTCGGCTAAATCAATGAACAGGTTTTTAGCGTTATGGGGGATCTTATTATCTATACCCATCTCTTCATAAAAGGAATGGTATACCTGATGAGTTTGGGAGGTTACCGTATCAGTCTCTATCCCTATAAACAATACTGTCCCAGGGTCTAAACCCGTCCCGTATATTTGAAACCCAAATAAATTACCATATCTATCCAAGAATTGGTCAGGATTATTTATAAGAATATGGACTGGATTGCATTCCATAGACTTACAGTATGGATTGGTAGGCAACTTAGTCACAATCATATCCTTGTCTGCTGTCTGTCCCCAAGTTGCCCACCCCACACAAGACCAATATGGGCAAAAGTTATATTCTCTGTTTGGGCATCTAGGACTCACATACTTATTTTTACTACTGGGACAAATATATTTATCATTAGACCCATACGTTCTCTCCCATCTAAGATCCCCACATACATTCCACGGCTTTCTACCACTTGATATCGCCTTACATGCATCAAATAGCAGAACACCCGAAGAATGTACGGATTCTAATACCGTTTTATTTATTAGGGTCCCCTGAGGATCTCCATTCCTGAGAGTCAACCAAATTGTACGGGGTTGATACTCTGGATTGAAGCACTTTGGTTCTCCTACCCCTAGATGGCATACACTATACTCTACATTTAAGTATCTACACCTAGACACATCACCTTTACACTCATATTGCGAATGCCAAATTAGGGTCTGGGAAATATGGTTACCTGTTCTTGTAGTCTTAATGCATACCTCACAGCTAGGAGTGTCGGTACCTCTACCTTCCTGAATATAAAAATACATATAAATAAACATTATCATAAGCACATCTTTCGTCGGCATCCTCAGTCTTCGTCCGTGCGATGGCACCTCAGCTTCCAGGGTGTAAGGGCTGCAGGGAATGGAGTTCTGCTCGTCTTCACAGGGGTCCCTTCGAGACTTTTCCTGACTTTTAAATCACTCTTTGGTGAGCGGACAGGCTTTATTATGGCCGTCTCACTCACTTACCAATCTCTGAAACAATAAAAATTTGTAATCCACAATGTTCCTCGTCACTCCGACGAGTCGTGCGCTTTAACCGGATCTTGCAGGGATTCTCTGGGTCTGGTGTAACTTGCCAAGAATCGACCGCTGCTGGTTTAACCCTGGAGTGATGTATCCACGGAGTCACTTCAGCCACTTTTATCGCTGTAGGGGTAGACAAAAGAACAACATAAGGACCTCTCCACTTGGGCCCTAACGGTACATTATTCCACTCTTTAATCCACACTTGATTTCCTGGGTGGTAACTATGAACAGGGGGATAAATATTCACAGGTAATCTATCTTTTACCCATTTCTGTACCTCCTCCATAGTCTTACCCAACTCTACAACCTGCTGCCGAGTAATTCCTTCTCCCAACTGACTCAAATCCCCCCTTAAGTTACCAAGTACGGGAGGTGGATGCCCATACATGATTTCAAAAGGAGAGAGGCCCATCCTTCTGGTAGGTGTACTGCGGATTCGTAACAGAGCTATAGGCAAAAGAACGTTCCACTTAAGTTGGGTTTCCTGACACATTTTTGCCAACTGGTTCTTAATAGTTCTATTCATTCTCTCTACCTTACGAGAACTCTGAGGTCTATATGCCGTATGAAGTCTCCACTTTATACCAAGCATATGAGTCAGTTGTTGTAGGCACTGATGAACAAAAGCTGGACCATTGTCCGATCCTATAGAGCAGGGTAGTCCATACCGGGGTATTATTTCTCGTAGCAGGAATCTCACAACTTCTCCTGCTTTCTCTGTACGAGTAGGACATGCTTCTACCCAGCCTGAATAGGTGCACACAACTACTAGTAGGTAGCGATGTCCACCAGATTTAGGCATTACTGTATAGTCAATTTGTAGATCGGACATAGGGAGTCCCCCCATAAACTGAACTCCGGGTGGCTTTACTGGTCCTTGCCTTGCATTATTTTTAGCACACGTTACACATCTTCGTACAATGGCTTGAGTTAAGTTGGACAATCTTGGTATGTAGAAATGTTTTCTGAGAGATTCTTCTGTACTATCTCTCCCAGAATGTGTCCCGTTGTGATAGTTTTGGACAATTTCTACCGCTAGTGATGCTGGAATAACTATTCTCCCATCTTCTAACTGATACCATTTGTTCTCCAAATACTTTCCAGGTTCAGTCTTTAACCACTCTTCTTCTTGAGCTGTATAAACTGGAGTCCATTGAGACAGTGGAGTTGGTATAAGAGCAGCTATATGTTCCACATATTCCTGTCTTCCTGATTCAGCGGCACGCTTAGCTGCACTATCTGCCATCCGGTTTCCTTTAGTTACATCGCCATCTCCTCTCAGATGCGCTCGACAATGTATAATACCGACTTCTTTCGGTTCCCATACTGCTTCCAATAGTTGTAGGATTTCAGCTGCGTACTTGATTTCTTTGCCCTCTGAATTCAATAGTCCTCTTTCTTTATACAAAGCTCCGTGGGCATGAGTGGTTAAAAACGCATACTTGGAGTCCGTGTAGATGTTCACTCTTAAACCTTCAGCCAATTGTAACGCTCGTGTCAGTACTATCAATTCTGCTTTCTGTGCTGATGTTCCTTTTGCCAGTGGCCGAGCTTCTATCACCTTGTCTATCGTTGTTACTGGATATCCTGCATAGCGGATCCCTTCTTTCACATAACTACTGCCGTCTGTGTAATATTGAACATCAGGGTTCTGGATGGGAAAATCACGAAGATCTGGTCTACTTGAGAATACTTCATCCATCACCTCCAAACAATCATGTTGACTTTCAGTAGGTTGTGGCAAAAGGGTAGCTGGATTTAAGGTATTAACAGTCTCTAAATGCACTCTTGGGTTTTCACACAACATTGCTTGATACTTGGTCATACGGCTGTTACTAAACCAATGATTTCCTTTGTAATCCAACAACGTCTGTACTGCATGTGGGACTCGTACATAAAGTTCTTGACCCAGAGTGAGTTTATCGGCTTCAGCTACCAGCAGGGCGGCTGCAGCTACGGCTCTTAGACAAGGTGGAAGTCCGCTGGCCACTGCATCCAATTGCTTAGACATATAGGCAACAGGTCTTTGCCATGATCCCAAGTACTGTGTCAATACTCCCACAGCCATTCTTCTTTGCTCGTGTACATACAGGTAGAATGGTCATGTGTGATCAGGCAGACCTAATGCTGGGGCACTCATCAAAGCCTTCTTCACATCTTCAAATGCCGTTTGCTGTTCTTGAGTCCATAAGAAGGGGTCGTGTTCTGTACCCTTGATAGCTGCATACAGAGGTTTTGCCAATATCGCGTAACTGGGAATCCATATCCTACAGAAGCCTGCTGCCCCCAAGAACTCTCGCACTTGTCTTCTGTTCTTGGGTGTTGGTATTTGGCACACAGCTTCTTTTCTCTCTGGCCCCATTATCCTTTGACCTTCAGAGATATGGAATCCCAGATATTTGACAGTTGGCAGACACAACTGAGCCTTCTTCCTAGACACCTTGTATCTTGCCTTCCAGAGAATGTGTAGTAGATCATGCGTTGCTTGCTGACATATTTCTCTTGTGACTGCGGCTATCAACAAGTCATCTACATATTGTAACAATACACACTCTCCTGGGATGGACTCGAAATCCAGTAGATCTTGACTTAGGGCTGAACCAAATAGGGTCGGTGAGTTTTTAAACCCTTGGGGCAGTCTTGTCCAAGTCATCTGGCGTTTTGAGCCCGTTACAGCATTTTCCCATTGGAAAGCGAAGATACATTGGCTTTCTACAGCAATTCGGAGGCAAAAGAAGGCATCTTTGAGGTCTAAGACTGTAAAATAGGTAGCCCCGCCCGGAATTAAAGCAAGCAGGTTATACGGATTGGGCACAACTGGATGTATACTAACAACCGCATCATTGACTGCTCTCAAGTCCTGCACAGGGCGATACTCATCTGTACCGGGCTTTTGAACAGGCAGCAATGGGGTGTTCCAGGGGGAAGTACAGAATTTTAGGATACCATACCGTATGAACTTATCCAGATAAGATTGAATGTTTTTCTTAGCCTTCTGCGGGATGTGATATTGCCGTAGGCTCACTGGATAAACCCCAAGTTTTAGTTCGATTTTAATAGGTGGAATATTGCGGGCCAGTCCTGGTGGGTCGTTCTCTGCCCAAACTCCTGGTATGTTGAATAAGGATTCATCACTCCTAGGGTTCTGGCTAATCAACGCTGTATAAAGTCGCCACTCTTCTTCCTTTGGTACGGATAATGTCATAATACCTGAAGGTCCATTAAACTTTAAGGATGTTGTTCCGTTTGGTAGGAACGTAATCTGCGCTTGTAATTTGGATAGCATACACGTCTGTTACGGTTGCCTCCAGGCTGGCTGGAAGTTGGACCGTAGAAAGGATGCTCCTAGCGCTTTCCAAAGGACCATCAGCACCATAGCCACCATAAGCACTGCGAACTCCACGAACCACCGCTGCTGGGCTGGTATCTCGCCGTCTGCTCTGCGCCCTGGACCTACGACCAGGCTCCAGGTTCCAATAGGTGAACCTCTCCCTTCTGTAGAGCGAAGCAGGATCAGGAACAAGAGCTCTTACAAGAGCTCAACAGCTAAGGGAGTATGAAGAGCATAGCAATCCCTGTAGTGATTATAGCTGTCCCCTACAAACATGAGTCGAGGCTACAAGTTAGAGGGTTAAAAGAGGTCTGAAGTGCTGGCACACCCAACCTGGCTTTTATTGAGGTACAGGCAAACAGGACACTCCCAGGGGGAGGCATAAAATCACCAATAACAGCAAAGTACAGCCCACAGGTTCCCTCCCCTCAGCTTGGGAGATAATTGAGTTTCCTACTGTATCTACTCAATTATCTCCAAGCTAAAACTTACACATTTTTATACATTTCTATAACTTTCCCATTTTACATGATACATTAATAAAACGTACATTTTTATGAACAACATAAATTGGGGAGCAACATACTCAAAATTCGTGAGAATCTGTCCAGTGGTTCCAGAGATATTAAAAAGTCTCTTTGGACCAACCGCACGCCTGTTTGCATGCCCACAAACAGTTCCACAGATTCAGGCTGTGTGGTCGGTCTATCTCTACCCTGAAAACCAGTAAAGTCCCATCCGAAGACGGTGTTCGAATAGTCGAACGCACTTCGACATTTGTCGAAGTGCCGAAGTAAACCGCGGTTAAAACCTCCTCGGGGGTCGCTAGTCGAGGACGATCGGTTTCCCATAAAAAGATGATGAAGTCCCATTCGAACGGGTGTTCGGACGTTCGAACGGGACTTAGTCTCTGGCTGTGGTGTCGAAGGATACGGGAAGGTACAGGTCACCGCGGACCGCGTTCGACTGTTTTAAAATGGCCGCTGCCACGTGTTCGAATGTAATGGCGCCCACTTCGGTACTTCGGCGGCTTCGGTACTTCGATTGTATCCGAAGTTCAGTATCGAGGTGAACAGTTCGGTCATGGCTTGTGGTTTCTCAGTATACGAGGAATTGTGGGTCTTCCAATTCAAGAGATCGGTAGTCGTGAATGGGACATATACGAAGACTGGGTCAGCATACACCATTTGACCTAAAGCATCAAGATAGGCTGACCCAGGATTCAAACAAAGAGGCATCTGGTAATGTTTGGGTGGTTGGGTACCGGTCAATTGTCGGGTTAGTATAGGGCTACGTGGAGGGGCGTCGGTTATGGGTTCCGGTCGGGGGGTAGTAAGACGTGGGGATGTAGAGGCTCTATTGTGGGGAAGGCCGGTGAACAGAATATTCAGAGCCGGGCTAGAGGAAGCCTGACCGGAAACTTGAAATGGCGCCAAATCAGAATAGATGGACTTAACGGGGGCTGGTGTCGGAAGGGGAGGTTTAGTACGGCGGGGGGTGGATTCTGAACTGGAGGAGGAAGCAGATGGGGACAACGGGTGGGGGGGTGTGGAACTTCCTGTACTTGTATCACCTCCCCCTACAGGGAAATAAGGGGGCGGCATAGGGATCTCGGACTCAGGGGGCGTGTCCAAAATGGGCTTAACCGTGGTCCTAGTGGACAAACAAGTTCTGGCCACCATGAGGCGACATTGCTCCTCGTGGCATATCCGGATCCATCTTGGCGAGTCGTTTACGGCCTGCCTCCAACAATCAATGTATGGAAACTGTCCGTAAAGTTCAGGCCTACCTGATACAGCCACGTGTACACGCTGTACCAGATTTGGATCCAAACTGCCACATGGCGGCCATGCCGCAACCAAAGTAGGCCACTCCCTAGTGCACAAAGTGACCAAACGTGCAGGAGACATTTTAACCCCAAAATCACATACTTTAAATCCCTTTTTAAAATTCTTTACCATACAACCTAAGGGATCCAAAATCGTCGACTCCGACGCGCCCATACTTAGCAATGGAGCGTCGTTGACAACGAATGCTATACACACGCTCTATTCAACAGTCACACCCGTTTCTTCCGGCAACAGCACCACGTGGTACAGTTACCAAGTGAAACGTACACAATAACACGATAAAAACACTCAGGGAATTCCCGTACACACACAGCTGTTACACCAGTCACTAAGTAATCGATATTATGCCCTTTGGCGAAACTATACAGTCACCCACGCTATAATTCTCTATATATGAATTACCCGTCTATAACACACCCCAGTAACATCGTCTTTTACAAACAGCAGTTACAGTACGGTTAGCATAGGTCAAAGTACAATTTAAGGTCACAATACAATTATTAGTGGTTATGGTGTTAGACATGCAATAGACGACAATGATTAGTACTTGTATACAATGTCAGTAAATATACAGGGTTATGGTACCGTGCACTATAGTACAGCAACACACTATTAACACTCTCGCTAGACGGCTGAGCTTGCGCTATCTAACAAGATATACACGTTACTAACAATCTTTAACACATATACAATCCCAACTAAACTATTGCCCAGTACCTTGATAGACTACCTAAAACTATCTACATCCGTTTGGTTAGCCACACTGCCCAAGCACCACATATAGCGAACTAGAGGGCGGAATTTACAACAGAACCCTTTTAGTCTTTCTACTCTATCAATAGTCTAGTGGGTTCCAAATTTACACGCCTTCCCACTTAGCCAAGATAGGTTGAGAGCTAGCGGACCGAATTTACACAGACGCCGCTTAGTCTCCCGGTCCCTCCGACCTAGCGAACAATATTGTACACCCTAGAACGCTAGTCTAGACAAGACACCGGTGTCCGGCTAGGGCTATTTACACAGAACCCCGCCTGACTCCAAACCAAATCAAACGGTCTTACTAAAGAGCGTTCGATTGAGCGGTGCGCCTTCGCTCCTTCCCTCCGACAGAGGGGGCAGATTCCATACACAGATTTAACCCCTTATGGGCCTACCGCACAATCGGTATACCCCTAGTGGGTCCGCCGTCTAAAACAGCGGTCGTCTTACTCGTTCCTGAACCTGAGTTCACACTCATCGACGGGGACACCCCAGCACTTACTACCTAGAGGCCGATGATCTCCTGGACAACAGACCAGTGGCGCCGAGACGAAGGGAGGTCCACGCAGAAGTTCAGGGGTGCAGCCGTAGAGAACGTGGGCAAAGATAGACCGTCTCACGCCTCTGCTTCTCAGCTACCGTTAAACGATGAGCTTCCCGGCCAATGCACCAAATTATACCGGAGAAACTGACGGAAGCCAAGCACAGAGAGATGGACACAGGTTTCTTCAGGAAGGAAGAGATTCTTTATTCGGTTCACCGATCGGGACTCAGAGGGACTAATTTCTCCAAAATACAACAAGTTCTGAGCCCTGGACAATAGTGCAGGCTCCCTATATAGGCACATAACTCATCCCATATTAAGCTCCACCTGCACATTCTCTTGACCAATCAATACAAATAAGAATTAACTTCCTGTTTGACCGCATGGCCTGTCCAGCACAATGGAGGAGGGGAATACTACATCCTGTATTCTCGCACATGCTCCGTACACTACTGATCGTATCTTGCCACGTGCAACTAACTGATCGATACGTCAGCATATGCACGTACACATGCCACGTGGTAATCTCGGCCTACTAAATTTATTTTTACCGAGATTCCACCACAGTATCTACTTCCCTGAACACCTCCTCTGTTACTACTGTCATTCCCTCCAAGACTTTCTCTATAGCCACCTCTGTAACCATCTCGTAACCTTCTCTCTTGTCTTATCTATAACTTGCTTTATATTCCCTCTGTGGGCAGTCACTTTTCCAATATCCTTCCTCTCTACAATGCGCACAGTGATTCCTACTTCCTCCCTTACTCAGCCTATTCTCAACTCCTCTATTCACCTCCCTTCCCTGTCTCTCTACACTTATGATAGCTACAGCTAGCATATCTGCCTTCATCCTCATTTTACGTTCTTCCTCCTGCTTTGTTTCAATCTCCCTGTTCATATACACCTGACTTGCAATTTCCATTAACTGTGATATGGACATTCCTACAAATCCCTTTAACTTTAGCAATTTTCTTTTGATATCACCTTGGGTCTGGCTGACAAATGCTGAGTTGTTCATTAGAGAGTTCTCAGGGGCCTCTGGATTAAAAGGAGTATATAATCTATATGACAGCAATCTCTCATAGAAAGCACTAGGTGACTCGTCTGCTTTCGTAAAGGAATTATGGGTCTTCCAATTAAACAGATCAGTCATGGTGAACGGGACATAAACAAATACAGGGTCTGCCAACTGTAATTGACCATTAATATCAATGTGTGGGGGACCAGGGGTAAGCTGCAGTGGCATTTGTAAATGTCAAAGTTGGAGGGCACTGGTCATTTGTCAGGTTAGGGTGGGACTTAGATAGGGTTGTTTAGTCATAGGTTCCGGTCGGGGAGTGGTGAGGTAGGTGGAAATGGATAAATTAATTTTACTGGTCAGTAACTTGGTTAACAAAATGTTTCGGACAGGGCTAGGAGGAGCCTGACCAGTAACCAAAAATGGTAAAAGTGTATTCCAGCATCCTATACCATTGACCATTTCATCCAGTTGTATTTCAAAACTAATTTACTGTTACTAAAGGCACACAAGGCTCAGTAATTATAGTGTTATGTCAGTGGTTATGGTGTTATCAGTGGTTATGGTGTTTTCAGTGATTATGGTATTGTCAGTGGTTATGGTGTTTTCAGTGGTTATGGTATTATCAGTGGTTATGGTGTTTTCAGTGGTTATGGTGTTATCAGTGGTTATGGTGTTTTCAGTGATTATGGTATTGTCAGTGGTTATGGAGTTTTCAGTGATTATGGTATTGTCAGTGGTTATGGTGTTTTAAGTGGTTATGGTATTATCAGTGGTTATGGTATTATCAGTGGTTATGGTGTTGTCAGTGATTATGGTATTGTCAGTGGTTATGGTGTTTTCAGTGATTATGGTATTATCAGTGGTTATGGTATTATCAGTGGTTATGGTGTTGTCAGTGGTTATGGTATTATCAGTGGTTATGGTATTATCAGTGGTTATGGTATTGTCAATGGTTATGGTATTGTGTAATTGCTGAGAATTATCTGATTCAGTGGATCAGAGTTACTGTTATTAAGAATTCTCCTCACAATTTTGACTGCTAATAATAAAACTGAACAATAATAATAAAAAAACACTAAAATACCCTTCCACCAAAAATGGCCTCAGGGTACAAGAACCAGTTGGGGGGGTAGGTAGGCACAGAGAGCACAGGTGTACATACCAGCTGCACCAGTTCTTGCTAAAGAATTTAGTTGAGGGATGGTCAGATGGGTCAGATTCCATTGGGGATGGACAGACCAGTTTTTGGTAACCATCTAGTAACACAAACTGTTTTAAACAGTCAAAATATGGAAACTGGTCATAGAATTCAAACATAATAGATACAGCCACATGTACACGCTGCACTAGATTTAAATCAAGACAGATTACCACAGAGGCCATTCTCTACTACATAAGGTAGCCAATTTAACCCCAAAATCACACACATTATATCCCTTTTTAAAGTTATTTAGCATACATTCTAAGGGATCAACAATCTTTGAATACTGGCGCATCCATACTTAGCAACGGAGCGTCTAATTCAAAGAAACACAACAAACACACCTCCAACAGTCACACTCGTTTCCCTGGCAACAGCACCATGTGGCACAGTTGCTAGGTCAAACTCATACAACAAAACATACAGGGAATTCCCGTACACACACAGCTGTTACACCAGTCACTAAATAACTATTACTGCGCCTCTTGGCGAAACTATACAGTCACCCACGCTATAATTCCCTATATCTGAATTACCCGTCTATAACATACCCCAGTAACATCGTCTTTACAAACAGTAGTTATAGTACGGTTAGCATTGGTTAGAGTACAATTTAAAGTCACAGTTAAATTAGTAGTGGTTATGGTGTTAAACATACAACATAGACGACAATTATTAGTAGTTATTAGTGATGTACCAAACTGTCCGCCGGCGAACAGTTCCCGGCGAAATTAGCGTGTTCGCGTTCGCCGCGGCGGGCGGACACATGCGCAGTTCGATCCGCCCCCTATTCGTCATCATTGGGCAAACTTTGACCCTGTGCCTCTCGGTCAGCAGACACATTCCAGCCAATCAGCAGCACTCCCTCCCTTCCACACCCTCCAACCTCCCTCCCAGCATCCATTTTCGATTCATTCGGAAGATGCATGCTTAGTGAGAGGAGGGAAAGTTTAGCTGCTGCTGATTAGATAGGGAAATTGATAGCTAGGCAAGGGTATTCAGTGTCCACTACAATCCTGAAGGACTCATCTGATCTCTGCTGTAAGGACAGCACCCCAAAAAGCCCTTTTTAGGGCTATAACATCAGGCTGCTTTTTTTTCCTGTGTAATGTAATTGCAGGTGCCTGCCTGCCAGCTTCTGTGTGAGGTTCACATTGGATACTGTGCCTATTTGCCCAGTGCCACCACTCATATCTGTTTTAACAATAGGTTAAGCTTTACATTTAAAATAAATATTTTTTTTTCACTGTAATAGAAGAGCAGTTGCCTGCCTGCCAGCTTCTGTGTGAGGTTCACATTGGATACTGTGCCTATTTGCCCAGTGCCACCACTCATATCTGTTTTAACAATAGGTTAAGCTTTACATTTAAAATAAATATTTTTTTTTCACTGTAATAGAAGAGCAATTGCCTGCCTGCCAGCTTCTGTGTGAGGTTCCCATTGGATACTGTGCCTATTTGCCCAGTGCCACCACTCATATCTGTTTTAACAATAGGTTAAGCTTTACATTTAAAATAAATATTTTTTTTTCACTGTAATAGAAGAGCAGTTAGTTGTCTGCAAGCGTCTGTGTTTCAGGCCTACTTCAGCGTGTGCTCTGCAGACCTGTGCCAGCGTGCTTTGACAGTTGCCACTCATATCTTGTGTCTCTATAGCGTGCTTTCACAACCAAAATTTTGTTTCCACTGTAATAGAAGAGCAGTTGCCTGCCTGCCAGCTTCTGTGTGAGGTTCACATTGGATACTGTGCCTATTTGCCCAGTGCCACCACTCATATCTGTTTTAACAATAGGTTAAGCTTTACATTTAAAATAAATATTTTTTTTTCACTGTAATAGAAGAGCAGTTAGTTGTCTGCAAGCGTCTGTGTTTCAGGCCTACTTCAGCGTGTGCTCTGCAGACCTGTGCCAGCGTGCTTTGACAGTTGCCACTCATATCTTGTGTCTCTATAGCGTGCTTTTACAACCAAAATGTTGTTTCCACTGTAAAAGAAGAGCAGTTGCCTGCCTGCCAGCTTCTGTGTGAGGTTCACATTGGATACTGTGCCTATTTGCCCAGTGCCACCACTCATATCTGTTTTAACAATTGGTTAAGCTTTAGATTTAAAATAAATATTTTTTTTTCACTGTAATAGCGTCTGTGTTTCAGGCCTACTTCAGCGTGTGCTCTGTAGACCTGTTCCAGCGTGCTTTGACAGTTGCCAATCATATTTGGTGTCTCTATAGCGTGCTTTTAAAACCAAAATTTGGTTTTCACTGTTATAGATTGAATAGCAGTTACTTGTCTTCAAGCGGGTGTCTCAGGCCTACAGTGTGTGCTCTGCAGAACTGTTCCAGTGCACATTGCCAATCATATCTGGTGTCTCTATAGCGTGCTTTTAAAACCAAAATTTGTTTTTCACTGTTATAGATTGAATAGCAGTTACTTGTCTTCAAGCGGCTCTGTCAGTCCTTCCTTCAGCGTGTGCTCTGCAGAACTGTTCCAGTGCACATTGCCAATCATATCTGGTCTCACAGTAGCTTGCACGCATAGTACCACTAATCCCCAAAAAAATTACAGGCAGAGGCAGGCCACCCCGCAGGGGCCTTCGTGGTTGTGGTGCTGTGATTCCCTTTTGCCCTATAATAATGCCCAGTTTTCAGAAGCCACGTACCCTGAACTTGAAAAGTTCTGAGGACTTAGTTGACTGGCTAACACAGGACACCCAATCTTGTAAAGCCTCCGCTCGGAACCTTGACGCACCATCCTCCTCCAGCTTAGCTTCAGGCACCTCTCAAGATAGCACTCACCCGCCTGCCGCCACCACCAAAACTAGCACCACAGCCACTTTACTTGGTATGTCAGACGAGTTATTCACACACCCGTTTGAAGAAATGAGTGATGCGCAACCATTATTGCTAGAGGATGTAGATAACAGGGATATGTCTCAGGCAGGCAGCATTAAACACATGGAGGTACGGTGTGATGATGATGATGTTGTACCCGCTGCTGCTTCCTTTTCTGAGTTGTCAGATACAAGCGAAGCGGTTGATGATGACGATGCGTCCATGGATGTCACGTGGGTGCCCGCTAGAAGAGAAGAAGAACAGGGCGAAAGTTCAGATGGGGAGACAGAGAGGAGGAGGAGGAGACCAGTTGGAAGCAGGGGGGGGTCGTCGCAAGGAGCTAGTGGCACAGTCAGACAGCATGCATCGGCACCCGAAGTCAGCCCGACAGCACGCCAATCAACGCATGCTGTGTCCACCACCAGAATGCCGTCATTGCAGAGCTCAGCAGTGTGGCATTTTTTGTGTGTGTCTGCCTCTGACAACAGCGATGCCATTTGCAACCTGTGCCAAAGGAAACTGAGTCGTGGGAGGTCCAACACCCACCTAGGTACAACTGCTTTGCGTAGGCACAGTATCTCACATCACAAACGCCTATGGGATCAACACATGAGTACAAGCAGCACGCCTACTCTAAGCCACCATCCTCCTCCTGGTCCAGCATCTTCAGCCATGTCAACCACTGCTGTCCTTCTTGCCCCCTCTCAACCATCCGCCACTCCGTCTCCCGCCTTGAGCAGTTCCCGCTCATCTGCCCACAGTCATGTGTCTGTCAAGAACATGTTTGAGCGTAAGAAGCCAATGTCACCAAGTCACCCCCTTGCCCAGCATCTGACAGCTGGCTTGTCCGAACTATTAGCCCGCCAGCTTTTACCATACAATCTGGTTGAGTCTGAGGCGTTCAAAAAATTTGTAGCTATTGGGACACCGCAGTGGAAGGTACCCGGCCGGAATTTCTTTTCACAAAAGGCAATCCCCAACTTGCACTCGATTGTGCAAAAGGAAGTCATGGCATGTCTGGCACACAGTGTTGGGGCAAGGGTCCATCTGACCACTGATACCTGGTATGCAAAGCATGGTCAGGGCAGGTGTATCACCTACACTGCGCATTGGGTAAACCTGCTGACGGCTGACAAGCAAGGAATGTGTGGCATTGCAGAGGAGTTGGTGACACCGCCACGAATTGCAGGCAATCCTGCTGCCACCTCCTCTACTCCTCCTACTCCATCCTCTTCCATAACCTCCTCGGCTGAGTCCTCTTGTGCCGCTGCTTCTTGCTCCACATCAACGGCACCCCCCCAGCTCCCCAGGTACTATTCCACATCCCGGATACGGCAGTGTCACGCCGTCTTGGGTTTGACTTGCTTGAAAGTAGAGAGTCACACCGGACAAGCACTCCTGTCCGCCCTGAACGCACAGGTGGAAAAGTGGCTGACTCCGCAGCAACTGGATATCGGCAAAGTGGTGTGTGACAACGGAAAAAATTTGATAGCGGCATTGAAGTTGGGCAAGTTGACACATGTGCCGTGCATGGCACATGTGTGTAATCTGATCGTACAACGCTTTGTGCATAAGTACACAGGCTTACAGGACGTCCTGAAGCAGGCCAGGAAGGTGTGTGGCCATTTCAGGCGTTCCACACGGCCATGGCTCACTTTGCCGATATCCAGCGGCGAAACAACATACCAGTGAGGCGCTTGATTTGCGACAGCCCTACACGTTGGAATTCAACACTCTAATGCAGCGGCTGCAACAATACCACATTTTTCAGGCATGTGTACATGCCTAATTTTTAGGCCCACTGGTGCAGCACTGTGGCTTCAAAAACCAAACCAAAAATAAAAATCCTCCAAGATGGCACCAATATACCAGTGGTCTAAGCATCTTCCCACCTTGGCCTAAAAAGGGGAGGTGATTCAACAATTAAAAATCTCTGCCATTTACACGTCCACTGATAGGAGACGCGGAAGGTATTAAACTGATATGAACAATACTCCACTCCTATCAGTAGGTCCGTCCCATTGTGATTTATGCCCCCCACCCACTGCGCAGGGATGGGGGCTGGGGGGAGGAAAGTAGGCCCCCCCATTGTGATTTATGCCCCCCACCCACCGCGCAGGGGTGGGGGCCGAGGGGGGGAGGACAGTAGGTCACCCTATTGTGATTTATGGCCCCCACCCACCGCGCAGGGGTTGGGGAGGACAGTAGCTCCCCCCAGTGTGTATCAGGGGCTGAGAGGACAGGTGTCAATCCATACCTGCCAAGTGACCCTATGTAGGGGGAACAGTCTCTATTCTGCTCTGTGTCAGTGTGTATCATGGTCTCTGTGGACAGGGAACAGTCTCTATTCTACTCTGTGTCAGTGTGTATCAGGGGTTTTGAGGACAGGTGTCAATCCATATCTGCCAAGTGACCCTATGTAGGGGGAACAGTCTCTATTCTGCTCTGTGTCAGTGTGTATCAGGGATCATTAGGATAGGTGTCAATCCATATCTGCCAAGTGACCCTATGTAGGGGGAACGGTCCCTATTCTGCTCTGTGTCAGTGTGTATCAGGGGTTTTGAGGACAGGTGTCAATCCATATCTGCCAAGTGACCCTATGTAGGGGGAACAGTCTCTATTTTGCTCTGTGTCAGTGTGTATCAGGGCTGGGCTTTGAGGACAGGTGTCAATGTTAGGTGATTTCTGCCCTTTATGGATTAAAAGCAGACTCTGCATCAACTGTGCAATTTTCCATGGGAGTTTTGCCATGGATCCCCCTCTGGCATGCCACAGTCCAGGTGTTAGTCCCCTTGAAACAACTTTTCCATCACTATTGTGGCCAGAAAGAGTCCCTGTTGTTTTTAAAATTCGCCTGCCCATTGAAGTCAATGGCGGTTTGCGCGGTTCGCCGGTTCGCGAACATTTACAGTATCAGTAATGTAGCGAAAGCCACTTCGCCACTGTGTTTTGGAGGGGGCTGCTTGCCCGCCTCTTACCCTGTGACTACGGTCCCTGGGCGATTTGGCCCTTTATGCACGGTATTTGGGCATACTGTGGGTTATTGGGCTGACCCAGGATTATGGGCCCTCTCATCAGCCCATACGAAACTTAAACCCCATGGCGTTTGAATTGTGTTTGTGGCATCTGAGCGTTGTTTGGATATGTTGAACGCTCAGATCCAAGCCATCTGGGGATGGGTTGAATGTGGGGGTTCTTTTTAGTATAACAGGAGTTATGTATTTTTATGTCTTTTGGTGGTTGCTGGTAACATGTGCTTAATGGAGGCTGTGTTTGTCCCTGGATATAATTAAATCAGCTTCTCCATTGTCTCCAGGATAGAGGATTCTGGGGAACTAGTTTGAGCTTCTAAAAACCATGCTTCCAGAAGGTCAAATGCACATTTGTACTAACTTTTGAACCCCTGGTCCAATTCGTATGATTTTTGAGTATGTTGTTCCCCTGAATGGATTGATTGTGTATATGTATTTTTATGCGAATGTGATGTATATTTTGGGAGTTATGAATGTTGTGTAAAAACTGTATTTTCCCTACCTAGGATAATTGTATTTCCCTGTGTGTACAGATAATTAGTTTACAGGTAGAGGGGAGGGCTATGTGTGGGATGTAACTATTGTGTGATTGGTTAATGTACGTTACTGTGTGTGTCCCTCCCCTTCATGGGAGCACCTAATAAAAAGGGATGCAAGCTAGCAGCCAGAGAGTTCTATTTTTACCCTCAACTTGAGTCCTGTCTCTTATTGGGGGAATCTGCTACAAGGGATTGCTATGCTAGGCATATTCCCTTGCTATAATCACTGAGCTCTTGTAAGAGCTTGTTCCTGCTTCGTTCTGAAGGGAGATAGCTGCAGCCTGCGGTGCTTATGGTGTCTGGTGGAGTGCTTGGAGTCCTCTGGAAGCACTAGGAGCATCTTTCAACGGAGGTACCCAGTCGGGGTGCCAGTTGATCCGTTACATTGGTGGCAAGCGGTGGGATGGCGTCCTAGTGCGAGGAGAAGCAGCTCAGAGACACCGGTAACGTGTGGAGTTGTGCAGCGTCCCTATCTTCAGCAACATAATGGAACCAGCAGTGGCTACAGCAAGCATGGCGTATAGCTACTCCGTACTAGAGTTTGGCACGATGGTAGGGTTGCACCTGAAGTTTTACGGACCCAATCCAGAGGAGAAATACGTGCGGTTCGTGTGGGACATGGTGACCCGGAACCTACAACACAGGGCGTTGAGGGAAGGCCAGTGGGCACGTTGGGAGAAACTCCAGCCACAGGTAGAGTGGGACGAGGAAGAAACCTAGGTGGCCGGTGGAGATGGGACCGAGGTCTCTCTACCGGCCCTACAGGGATGCTGGGCACCCGACCCAGATCCCCAGCGGCAGTATGTTTTACAGGGAGGGGAGACAGTCGGTCTCACTCCCCAGCGGCAGAATGTGTTATTGGAGGAAGAGACAACCGGTCTCCCTCCCCAACAGCAACCAGAGGTACCCGAGGTAGAGGACCTCATAGACTGGTCCTGGGAGGACCCCCTGCAGGCAGGTGGAGATGGGACCGAGATCTCTCCACCGGCCCTACAGGGATGCTGGGCAACCGGCCCAGATCCCCAACTAGAGCTGGAGTTACAGAAAGTGGAGAGCATCGACCTCCCCCCCAGCAGCCAGGAGAACCAGGGGGAGGTAAGTGATATTTCTCCTCCCCAGTCAACTCCTTTGTTCCCTGACCCCCCAGCAGAAGAGCTGGCAACTGGGCAGAGTGCCTCCCTTGTTTCCTTCCCCTGAGCCTGACTTTCTACAGGCTGCCCCAGCGGAAGAGCTGGCAACTGGGCAGAGCGCCGCTGGCCTCTGTCCTTCCTTTTTTCCTTACCCTGAGACTACCCCAGCTCTGACCCCGGAGCAGAGCACATCGGGCATCTGGCCCCCAAGTACTCACAGCCATTTGCCCATCAAGGCCGAGGGTGCCACAGTTTCACCCCACAACTTGGGACCTACAGGCCAGTATGACTTATTGTGGGGGGGCTATTCTGTGAATTCTTTATTGTGGGGGGGCTACACTGCTAAATTTGTTTTGTGGGTTAGACCCTCTGTGACCTATGTACCGTGGGTGGGCCATTCTGTGAATTCTTTATTGTGGGGGGGCTACACTGCTAAATTTGTTTTATGGGTGGGCTGCCCGACTAATCTAGGTACTGACAGGCAGAAGGTCAGGTACCTGGTTAGTCTACCCCCGAATGGGAAGATATGTAGCGAAAGCCACTTCGCCACTGTGTTTTGGAGGGGGCTGCTTGCCCGCCTCTTACCCTGTGACTACGGTCCCTGGGCGATTTGGCCCTTTATGCACGGTATTTGGGCATACTGTGGGTTATTGGGCTGACCCAGGATTATGGGCCCTCTCATCAGCCCATACGAAACTTAAACCCCATGACGTTTGAACTGTGTTTGTGGCATCTGAGCGTTGTTTGGATATGTTGAGCGCTCAGATCCAAGCCATCTGGGGATGGGTTGAATGTGGGGGTTCTGTTTAGTATAACAGGAGTTATGTATTTTTATGTCTTTTGGTGGTTGCTGGTAACATGTGCTTAATGGAGGCTGTGTTTGTCCCTGGATATAATTAAATCAGCTTCTCCATTGTCTCCAGGATAGAGGATTCTGGGGAACTAGTTTGAGCTGGAAAAAACATGCTTCCAGAAGGTCAAATGCACATTTGTACTAACTTTTGAACCCCTGGACCAATTCGTATGATTTTTGAGTATGTTGTTCCCCCGAATGGATTGATTGTGAATATGTATGTTTATGTATGTTTATGCGAATGTGATGTATATTTTGGGAGTTATGAATGTTGTGTAAAAACTGTATGTTCCCTACCTATGATAATTGTATTTTCCTGTGTGTACAGATAATTAGTTTACAGGTAGAGGGGAGGGCTATGTGTGGGATGTAACTATTGTGTGATTGGTTAATGTACCTCCCCTGTGTGTGTCCCTCCCCTTCATGGGAGCACCTAATAAAAAGGGCTGCCAGCTAGCAGCCAGAGAGTTATATTTTTACCCTCAACTTGAGTCCTGTCTCTTATTGGGGGAATCTGCTACAAGGGATTGCTATGCTAGGCATATTCCCTTGCTATAATCACTGAGCTCTTGTAAGAGCTTGTTCCTGCTTCGTTCTGAAGGGAGATAGCTGCAGCCTGCGGTGCTTATGGTGTCTGGTGGAGTGCTTGGAGTCCTCTGGAAGCGCTAGGAGCATCTTTCAACGGAGGTACCCAGTCGGGGTGCCAGTTGATCCGTTACAAGTAATTATACATGGTTATGGTACCGTGCGCTATAATACAGTTACACACTATTCACACTCTCGCTAGACAGCAGAGCTCACGCTATCTAGCAAGATATACACGCTACTACAACAATCTTTAACACATTTACAATTCCCAACTAATCTATTGGCCAGTACCTTGATGGACTACCTAAAACTATTTACATCCGTTTTGGTTAGCCACGCTGCCCAAGCACCACATATAGCGAACTAGAGGGCGGAATTTACAACAGCACCCTCTTAGTCTATATACTCTATCAAAAATCTAGTGGGTTCCAAATTTACACGCCTTCCCACTTAGCCAAGATAGGTTGAGATCTAGCGGACCGAATTTACACAGACACCGCTTAGTCTCCCGGTCCCTCCGACCTAGCGAACGTAATATACACCCTAGAACGCTAGTCTAGACAAGACACCGGTGTCCGGCTTGGGCTATTTACACAGAACCCAGCCTGACTCCAAACCAAAATTAAACGGGCTGACTACAGGGCGTTTAATTTCGAGCGGTGCGCCTTCGTTCCTTCCCTCCACTGGAGGGGGCAGATTCCATACACAAATAACCCCTTATGGGCCCACCGCACAATCGGTATCCAATACCCCTAGTGGGTCCACCGTCTAAAACAGTGGTCATCTTACCTCCTCGTTCCTGAACCTGGGTTCACACTCATCGACGGGGGCACCCCAGCACTTACTACGTAGAGGCCGATGATCTCCTGGACAACAGACCAGTGGCGCCGAGACGAAGGGAGGTCCACGCAGAAGTTCAGGGGTGCAGCCGTAGAGAGCGTGGGCAAAGATAGACCGTCTCATGCCTCTGCTTCTTAGCCACCGTTAACGATGAGCTTCCCGGCCAATTGCACCAAATGATACTGGAGAAACTGACGGAAGCCAAGCACAGAGAGATGGACACAGGTTTCTTCAGGAAGGAAGAGATTCTTATTCGATTCACCGACCGGGACTCAGAGGGACTAATGTCACCAAAAAACAGCAAAGTCTGAGTCCTGATCATACAGTGTAGGTCCCTTATATAGGCATGTAGCTCCTCCCATAAACAGTTCAACCTACACATACTCTTATACAATCAACCGAATAGAGACTAAATTCCAATGGAGGAGGGGAAATACTCGTATATCCTGTATTCCTACACATGCTCCTTACACTACTGATTGTATCGTTGCTGATGTAGATTAATTTAAAAATAAACAAATATGTTTAAATGTCTATCTGTTCCTGTCCAAATCTGAGATGATTAAATTGCGTATACGCAGAAGTAAATTCGCACTGACACACGGAGTTCAGGTTAAAAGCACTTTGAGAAAATTTAATGGCATCTGGTTAAAAGCGGTCTCGCAGACCCTTATAAGAGCAAAATTACATCATCATTGAATATCAAGATAACAACAAATAAACATCATTAATTGGATTAGGTGTTAAGTGGCTATGTCAATGTCCACCCATCAATATTATTTATTGGCTCAAGTACTAAGTGGCTGACTAGGTGTCCTCCCACCGGGAGGTGGCGTCATTCTGGACACGGGTGTGGAGAGATGGCTCAAGCGCCATCTTACCCAGCACAAGGCTTACTCGGTGGGAAGGGGGGCTTGGGCGTCATTTTGGGTAGTTAGTGATGTCAGACTCGGGGTCAGGTTCAGGGTCTTTTTTATGAAAGAACATTTTATTAGAGCAGTTTTCACATGGCCTAGCTATAGTATACTTTGTTTCATATTACAGGAACTTGATAATTCCGGTGTTAGTCATGTCCTTCTAGAAAATACATTCTCTATTCAATATTCTAAATGCTGTTATGAAAATCTGTCATGTAATGTAGTTAAAATGGAGTTAGTACAAAAATTCAATACAGGATCAATAAAGGTTTTTAATAATTCTATAAATTTAATAAATCAGTCCCCCCTATGAAATGTTAGATTCTAAAAAAGATAAACTTTATTTGTTAATACCAGAAGATGTGTTAGCCCAAAGGCACAGAAACCCAGTGACCGCTAGCTAGGTGTTATTGCAAAGTGCAATTCTGTCCCTTCCTTTCCCTAACAGGCTGCAGCACATCCGTCAATACGGTCAGGAAATCTCTTCACTCCGCTGGTAACCCGCGGTGGCTTATCCACCACATCTCCGCACGGCAGTCAGTTCCATAGAGACGGACGCTGTCCCTAAGCTGGTTCCCTACCTAGAACTCTTGCACTTTATCAGTAAAAGGGATAGTTTGCAGCGGTGTGACAGACCCATCCGTCTGGACTAAACCTACTGGGTTCGTCTGATTTGCCCAGTACTTATGATCCCTGGGAGATAATGTGAAGGATTGGTACTTTTTGTAAATGACACTTCGGACACAGTCAAAGCTGTCGAAGTACCGAAGTTACCAAAGATATCGAAGTTACCGAAGTCGTCGAAGTGGCCGGCATCGGACAAAGGACCACGTGGCGGCGGCCATTTTAACTTCGAACACGCCGACCCGTATTATCAACGGCCCTTCGACACTTCGATTAAAGTCGAAGTACCGACCCCACTCCGAACGGGACTTAGCCATTTTTATGCTAGAAAGTGACCGACCGCACAGCCCGAATCCAGGGAACTATTTTTCGGCAAGAAAAGGTGCTTGCGGTCGGTCATAAAAGGACTTCCGGATAACTTTTTATTTACTGAAGGGATTGGTATGATTTTTGAGAGTGTTTATGTTTAAAGTATGCTGAGTCTGAATATGTGATTTTTATGTGAATATGATATATGGATTTAAAGTTATGAAAGGGGTGTAAAAGTATATTTCAAACTGTATGTATAATGGGATTATGTGTCACACCAAGGGGAGGGGATGTGTGGGATGTAACATCTATGCCATTGGTTATTTTATGCCTCCCCCTGGGTGTGGCCTGTATGTGTGAAATGGAAATAAAAGGCAGGCTGGCAGTCCTCAGTTCATGTTTTACCCTCATAATGGAGCTTGGTCTCGTTATTGGGGGAACCGGGATTACTAGTGACTAAGGACTGCTTATGGAGATTGTATGCTGCTTAGGTCCTATTGCTGTTCGGCTGAAAGGGGCGATACGTACGATTGGAGCTCGGAAGATGGTACCGTAACAACTGGTGGCAAGCGACGGGATGATCCTCAACGCCCAAAGAGACCACTACGACCAGGAGTAAATGGAACTACAATACCAAAACCTGAGAAGAGCTACCCTAAAAGACTTATTAGAACAAAGAGGCGGACAGGCCAGTAACCTCAAGAAGAGGGACATTATTGCTTTATTGCTGGAAATGGATGGAGTATCAGCGGCAGAGGGAACCAATGGACCCAGCCCAGACGACAGAACCCCCGAGGAGGCAAGATTCGACCGGGTGGTAAGAATTAGGCTGGCCCATTATGGCCCCAACCCCTCTGCAGAGATTATCACCCAGGTTCAAGCCGCTGTGGAGGCCAACCTGCTACGCCAAAACGGTACTGCAGCAGCCCCAGTCACAGCAAACCCGGCGGACAAAAAGAAAGTGCCATTTGCAGCATTTAAAGCCTTCAGTGAGACAGAAGGAGAGATTGATGGGTACCTTGCTGATTTTGAACGGCAATGTGCCCTGCACAAGGTACCCCTGGAAGACTGGGTTGCTATACTGTCCGGCAAGTTATCCGGCCGGGCCAACGACGCTTTTCGGGCCATTCCTGATGAGGAGATCGGGGATTATGTGACAGTCAGGGAAGCTTTACTTGCCCGGTATGCCGTTACACCCGAGGCATACCGGAGGAGATTCCGAGACACTGCTAAAACCACTGGGGACTCATACGTTGAATGGGCATGTAAGGTACATCGCACAGCTGCCCACTGGATGGCAGGGTGCCAGGCGGTGTCAGGAGAAGAGGTGCTGCAGATGTTTTTATTGGAACATTGCTTCGATAAATTGCCAACAGGGGTCAGAGAGTGGGTAAGGGACCGTAAACCCTCCACTCTGCATGAGGCAGCTCGCCTGGCAGATGAGTATACCGATGCCCGCAGACTGGACAATTCCATCAGCAAGGCTCCCGCCAGAGTGGAATATAAACCAGCAACTACCACTTATCAGCCTCCCATGAATCGACCATCCGCACCCCCTCCGTCTGCCCAGTACCAACGTCCACCCCGGTTTAACTCCCGAGAGTACTCCCAACCCAGTCGGTGCTACCTGTGCAATCAGATAGGGCACAAACGACCGGAGTGCCCGATGAACACTGCAAACCAGAGCCAGTCCTGGAGGAGACCCGCAGGGGCCCCTCCCCGAGCTCCTCTCCCAGCAGCCCACTGTGTAGGGGAAGAGGAATGCTGGGGCATCTTACATGAGGCAGACCCCATTCAGGCTGCCCACCAGGACAACCGACAACACCACCGACAAAACGTAAAAGTCGACGGAAAGGAGGTCAGTGGTCTACGAGACACTGGTGCAACCCTGACTTTGCTCCAGAAGCACCTGGTGTCCGAAGCTCAACATACCGGGGATACCGTGGCAGTACGAGTAGCCGGGGGTGCAGTATTTCGCCTGCCCGTTGCCCGGGTACATTTGGATTGGGGAGTGGGCGCTAGACACGTGAATGTGGGGGTCATTAAGGATTTACCCGCTGATGTTCTCCTTGGCAATGACTTGGCTCCCCTTGTTTCGGCCTACGCCCCATGGGTCCCGCTGCAGTGGACGCTGTCACGACCCATGCCCAGACCCGTGCCGCCGAGGCCGGCCCACCTGCTGCTGAGACCCAGGTAAGACTCTCTACCCTGACTTGTACCTTAGACCAGGCCCCGTTAGGCTGGGATACCCCAGAGATGTACGGGAAAGAAACTAGGGAAGACCCGACATTAGCGACGTACAGGGCCAGGGCCGACGCTGTGGAAGAAGGAGTAGATGGGGAACACTATGAGTGGGTGGGGGATAGGCTGTACAGGATCCCGAAACCGTCCCAGAAACCGAATACCCCTCCGCAGAAACGACAACTAGTAGTACCTGCAAAGTATCGTCAGGAGATTCTGCGGATTGGGCATGATGTGCCGTTAGCGGGTCATCTAGGTTCCCACCGCACAGCTCATAGAATCACCCAAAACTTTTTCTGGCCTAATTTTAGCCGAGATGTGCGGATGTATTGTAGCACGTGCGACACCTGTCAACGGGTAGGTAAGCGGGGAGATCATCCCAAAGCTAGGCTTCAGCCGATGCCTATCATTGGAGAGCCCTTTTCCCGCATAGCCGTTGACATTGTGGGTCCACTGGCCAGGGCTAGTCCATCCGGTAAGAAATATATTCTTACTGTGGTAGACTACGCCACACATTACCCAGAGGCAGTAGCGCTGTCTAATATAGAGGCAGAGACGGTTGCTGATGCCCTGGTTAAAATTTTTACTAGGGTCGGGTTCCCTCAGGAGATCCTCTCTGATCAGGGAACTCAGTTTACCGCTGTGCTCACCCAGCAGCTGTGGAAGGTGTGCGGCATCAAACCGCTACTTAGTTCACCATATCATCCACAGACTAACGGTCTCTGCGAGCGATTTAATGGCACCCTCAAACAGATGCTGAGGACCTTTACTGACACTTGCAGGGACTGGGAGCGATTCCTGCCTCATCTGCTATTTGCATACAGAGAGGTGCCTCAGGAATCTACTGGGTTCTCCCCCTTTGAGTTACTCTATGGGAGAAGGGTTCGTGGACCCCTAGATCTCATTAGAGGACACTGGGAGGGGGAGACGGAGCAAGAAGGAACCCCCATAGTACCATATGTTCTGGAACTCCGGGACCGCATGGAGAAACTATCCCTGATGGTAAGGGAAAATCTCCGGGCAGCCCAGGGGAGACAGAAGCGATGGTACGATCGGGGTGCCCGACAGCGGGTCTTCCAGGTTGGGCAGAAGGTTCTAGTGCTCAAACCTGTGAAGGCAAACAAGATGCAAGCATCTTGGCAGGGCCCGTATAAGGTGTTAGCTCAGGTGTGTGATACTACCTACCTTATAGCCAGCTGTTCAGATGAAAGGGTTCAGCGATCCTTTCATGTGAACATGCTCAAGGAGTATCAGGAGCGACCAGAGGATGTTGCGGCAGTTTGTGCCCCAGCTACTGACGACCCAGAGAACTTACCCTTACCTGACCTGTTAGAAAAAGATCCCCAGACCGACCTTACCAGCCTTGTGCAGCTAGGAGATCGACTAAACCCGGCCGAGAAGGAACAGGCAAGGCAGCTTCTGTGGGAGAAGCAGGCGACGTTCTCCCAAGAACCCGGGTACACTACCCTAGCTGTGCACAAGGTCGAGACACCTGGACAGAACCCCCTACGACAACCCCCATACCGTATCCCTGAAGCAGTCCGAGAAGGAATGCGGAAGGAGATACAGGAGATGACCCGGCTGGGGGTTATTGAGCACTCAGATAGTCCGTGGGCTTCGCCTGTAGTCCTAGTGCCTAAGAAAGATGGGACCACCCGGTTTTGTGTGGATTACAGGCGGCTCAACGAGCGGACTACCACTGACGCCTACCCGATGCCCCGGGTAGACGAGTTATTAGACCGCATTGCCAGGGGGCGCTATCTGACCACCATTGACCTATGTAAAGGGTACTGGCAGATCCCCCTGGCCGAGGATGCTATCCCCAAGTCGGCATTCGTCACCCCGTTTGGCCTATACCAGTTCAAGGTTATGCCATTCGGGATGAAGAATGCTCCGGCTACCTTCCAACGTATGGTGGATAGGCTCCTCGATGGCTTCCAGGGATTTGCATGTGCATACCTGGACGACATCGCGGTCTACAGTGAGTCCTGGGAAGACCACCTAGTACACGTGGGGGTAGTGCTGGACAAGATTCGGGCCGCCGGCCTGACTCTGAAACCGGACAAGTGCCATTTAGGCATGGCAGAAGTGCAGTACTTGGGTCACAGGGTAGGATGTGGGAGCCAGCGGCCAGAACCAGCTAAGGTAGAGGCAGTAGCTAACTGGCCCACACCTATCACCAAGACCCAAGTGCTAGCCTTCCTAGGGACGGCAGGGTATTATCGACGTTTTGTCCCCGACTACAGCACGATTGCCAAGCCCCTGACTGACCTGACTAAAAAGAACCTACCTAGGCAGGTCCTGTGGTCTCCAGCTTGTGAAGCCGCATTTCAGGCCCTGAAGCAGGCTCTTGTGAATGCCCCTGTCCTGGCCGCCCCAGTCCCTAACAAACGTTTTCTTGTCCACACAGATGCTTCCATGTATGGACTGGGGGCTGTGCTGAGCCAGGTCGGGGAGGATGGAGGGGAGCACCCTGTGGCATATCTCAGCAGAAAGTTACTACCTCGAGAAGTGAGTTATGCGGCAGTGGAGAAAGAGTGTTTAGCCCTGGTCTGGGCACTGAAGAAACTGAGCCCTTATTTATACGGACAAGAATTTTCTCTCGTAACAGACCACAACCCCCTTGTCTGGCTTAACCGGGTCTCAGGAGACAATGGCAGGCTGCTGAGGTGGAGTTTGGCATTGCAGCCTTATAATTTCACCATCAGCTACCGACCCGGTAAGCAGAATGGGAATGCGGATGGGTTATCCCGGCAAACAGACATCCCTATTTCTTCTAAGTCCGGTCATCCCCAAGTTGACCCGCCACAGGGTCAAGCCGGGTCTGCCGGAGTGTCCCACAGGGAGGGAGCCATGTGACAGACCCATCCGTCTGGACTAAACCTACTGGGTTCGTCTGATTTGCCCAGTACTTATGATCCCTGGGAGATAATGTGAAGGATTGGTACTTTTTGTAAATGACACTTCGGACACAGTCAAAGCTGTCGAAGTACCGAAGTTACCAAAGATATCGAAGTTACCGAAGTCGTCGAAGTGGCCGGCATCGGACAAAGGACCACGTGGCGGCGGCCATTTTAACTTCGAACACGCCGACCCGTATTATCAACGGCCCTTCGACACTTCGATTAAAGTCGAAGTACCGACCCCACTCCGAACGGGACTTAGCCATTTTTATGCTAGAAAGTGACCGACCGCACAGCCCGAATCCAGGGAACTATTTTTCGGCAAGAAAAGGTGCTTGCGGTCGGTCATAAAAGGACTTCCGGATAACTTTTTATTTACTGAAGGGATTGGTATGATTTTTGAGAGTGTTTATGTTTAAAGTATGCTGAGTCTGAATATGTGATTTTTATGTGAATATGATATATGGATTTAAAGTTATGAAAGGGGTGTAAAAGTATATTTCAAACTGTATGTATAATGGGATTATGTGTCACACCAAGGGGAGGGGATGTGTGGGATGTAACATCTATGCCATTGGTTATTTTATGCCTCCCCCTGGGTGTGGCCTGTATGTGTGAAATGGAAATAAAAGGCAGGCTGGCAGTCCTCAGTTCATGTTTTACCCTCATAATGGAGCTTGGTCTCGTTATTGGGGGAACCGGGATTACTAGTGACTAAGGACTGCTTATGGAGATTGTATGCTGCTTAGGTCCTATTGCTGTTCGGCTGAAAGGGGCGATACGTACGATTGGAGCTCGGAAGACGGTACCGTAACAAGCGGTATACAGGGTGAGTTGAAATTTTGGAAATCTTGATCATCAACTGTCAGATGTGCAAAAGTTGGTGCCGCTTGGTCTACAGTCTTCTGTAGGAATTTTCTCAGACAGGGGAGGACACAACAAACGAGAAGAGCGAAAATAAAAAGAGAAATTAGTATTGCCATACCAATATGCATTAAAGCTTTTTGCCATCCTGTCATCCAACCAAACCATCTTTCCCAGGGATCTTTTATCCCAGAGTTCCTTTTTAATTCTTCAGAGAGTTTATTTAATTTCTTTATGGCCATGGTGACTTTACCATTGGGACCTGTGTTTTCTGGGATGTACGTACAACAGGTCATGGTGTCGGGCAATATTTTACATACGCCCCCTTTTTCAGCTAGAATCATGTCTAAGGCCATTCTATTCTGGAAGGACATTTGAGATGTAGCCTGCAGCTGTTCGGCTAAACCTTGGAGGGCATCTCTGGTGTAGTTAACAAAGCGTTGTTGGTTGTAATAAATGTAATTTATCCAATTTAAATTCTTGTTTGCGGTAACTATGGTAAAAAGTGATTCAAACCCCGCAGCAACTTCATCTCTTGCTTTAAATTCATTAGGCACCCCCCTAGGCACCCCAATGGCACCCCAAAACTGCCTTTTACTGGGGCTTCACGTTTAACCTTGGCTGGTGTGTGTATGGACTCATGTATGACAGGGTGTGTGTCAGAGATAATATGTATAGGCATGATGGCTTTAGCCAGAGTATACTCCCCCCACCATTCCTTGTCCATCCTGGATCTTAGCTGTAAATCCCCACACAACCAGTAAATATCCCCTAATGACCTAGTATGGAATTGCAACAGGTACATAGGGACAGTTCTGTAAGTGGCACAATACCCTTTAGAGAAGTTACCCAAGAACTTACCAATTCCATCCTAATTGGCATAACAGGTGTAGTTTCCCTTGTAAACTGTAACACCATCTGGGGGTTTGACATCCTTAGTTAGGAGAGGGTATTCTACTGTCCATGCTTCACAGAGGGACCTATTAAAGTTATAGTGGTAGGCAAAAAGACTCAAAACACATTCTTCTATATCTACTGGCAAAGTCAAAGGTACGGTGCCAAGGTGAGGCCGGGCACCACCACACACATAGCATGCGGTTCTGTTATGTTTGTTGGCATTATATTTCATCCATTCTAACCATAAATTAACATCATTAAAACCTGTTTCAGCGGCCATAGTATCTTCAAAGGTAGGGTTAGCGATGGCCATCATGTCTTTAAAGGACTGGATGTGTGGTTTTAATGGATTTGGGACCATGTGGGTGGCCCCTTGCCACTCTGGAGAGTGGCACATATCTTTTAGGTAGAAGTGCCCCAATTTGTTATAGGAACCTTTCTTCCAATACATTCCCATTACATACTGATCTGCATCCGTTGGGCTGGGATGCTCTATGTTTAGGATTAATTTCATGAGTATACCTCCTCCAGGCTTCCTCAGGGTCATTCTTTGGAGGAGGGATCTACCATGGTCATCTACCTTAGATAAGGCACTTTTGGGTTTGTAACCCCAGGCAGGCCCAGCATTCCACCCTGCAGCCCCCCAGTGGTTACAGTTATGCCCCCATTGTTTGTCAACTACACAAACATAGGGGTCCTTTACATGTGGGATATCTCTATAGATAGTTTGAATTTGTGACGTAGGAAATGGGCAGTCTACAATGTCACAGTAATCAAAAGTGTATGTAGCCACACGTGTACATGAGGAATTGTACCAGAAGGTATACCCACTGGCATCTTTAGTAATGGCTACTTGTTGAGCCTTAATTAGGCTAATTAAGGAGATGATGTACCAGGGGTACATGGTTGTGCGGTATCTGCTTCCTCTGGGGCAGGAGTCTTCTTGCAATGGGAAGCGTGGATCCAATGTGGCCTGCCGGCAAACTTGACGGAGGTTGAAGTGATCAGGAGAACTTGGAATGTCCGTCAAATCTTGGTTCCAGGGTATGTTTCCGCACAAATTTCTTGACCAGAACCCAATCTCCGGGAAGCAGGTTGTGGGTACCCGTATCAAATTCAGGATCTGGAATTGAAGAGAAAACTTGGGCATGTATTTTGTTCAAGGCACTTGCAAGTTCAGTTACATAATCTACTAAAACATCAGTTTGAAGCTGTAACTGTTGAGGGTAGTAACAACCTAACCTGGGTGCAGTCCCAAATAGAATCTCATATGGGGATAGTGAGTGCTTCCCTCTAGGTGTGTGCCTAACGCTGAATAAAGCTATTGACAAGCTTTCTGGCCAGGGCATCTTTGTTTCTTGTGACATTTTTAACATTCTGGCTTTTAGGGTGCCATTCATGCGTTCCACTTTGCCACTACTTTGTGGGTGGTAAGGGGTGTGAAAAGCTAGGGTCACTCCCAGAGCAGTCCAAATCTCTTTAGTCACTGTTGCTGTAAAGGCTGGGCCCTGGTCACTTTCAATGACTTCTGGAAGTCCAAATCTACATACAATATCTGCAAGTAGACGTTTTGCTGTTGTCTTGGCAGTGATATTGGCCACTGGGTAGGCTTCTGGCCAGCCTGAAAAAATGTCCACTATTACTAGCGCATATTCATGAGGCCCACTCTTGGGCATTTGTATGTGGTCAATCTGAATTCTCTGGAATGGGTAGATAGGCTTAGCCAGGTGTTTCAAGGGTACTTTGGTTGGTTTCCCTGGATTGCATTTTGCGCAAATAACACAGGCCTTGCAGAAGTTGTTGACCAGGGTTGTAATTCCGGGTGCCTCATAATACTTCTGTATGAGGGCAGCCATTAAGTCTTTTGACAGATGTGCAGGTCCATGTGCCCATTGGACAACTGCTGGATATAAATTCTTAGGAAGGCAGAATCTAAGGTTGTTGTAGTATACTCCATCCTTCAGGACTGCTCCTTTCTTCTTCCATTTCTGTATTTCTTCGGGGGCAGTTGTAGCTTGCTGTTCCCATAGGATTCTTAAGTCAGTAGGAAGAGTCTGCAAGGTAAAAATAGGAGTTTCTTCGTGTCCGGACACTTCTTCATCCACTTCCTGCAATTTTCTTGCTGCTTGCTTGGCAGCCTGATCAGCTAAGTGGTTGCCCTTTGCTTCATCGGTATCCAATTTCCCATGTGCCTTTACTTTCAAAATGGCCACTTCTTCCGGGAGTAGGAGGGCATCCATTAGTTCCTTGATTGCAGAACTGTGTTTGACTGGCGTACCGGCAGTGGTAAGAAATCCTCTTGTTTTCCAAATTAGTCCGAAGTCATGTGCCACACCCAGAGCGTATCTTGAATCTGTGTAGATGTTGGCACGTTTTCCTTCGGAGATCTTGCATGCTGAAGTCAGGGCTTGTAATTCAGCTTCTTGTGCAGACATTGTTGGCGGTAAAGATGATGACTTGATAACTTCATCTGTTGTGGTTACAGCATATCCTGTGTGGCATTTTCCTTCTTCATCAGCATACCTTGAACCGTCCACAAACAGAGTGAGATCAGGATCTGTTAATGGATCCTCATGTACAGTTGGTAGGTGTATTGTCTCCATTTTCATCTGTTCAAAACAGTCATGAGGTGTCTCTGGGTCATAGTCATTCACTATGACCAGATCTTGAAATTCATTTTCCAGGAAGTGGCGTGGCCATGCTTCAAGATGGTCAATTGTTGGGTATCTGACAATGCCATTTTCCTGTAGCTGTGATTCATCCATGGTGGCCCATAATTTTGCCATGGGTCCAAGATCATTCCATGATCTTGTTTTCAGCTTGTTGACAGGGACATGTGGAACAGCAATGTCCCAATGACGATACAAGTATTTGAGTTCTGAAGGTAGAAGAATCAGGACCATGCTGTTGCCTTCAGAATCACAGTAGAAGTCTTGTGCAGTGAGTTTCACCTCCACCAGATGATGGAGCTCATCTTCATAGCAAGGTTCAGGAGTGATGTTTGACTTGTACCACATAGAACAGAAGGCATATCCTGCTCCCTCGCAGAGAGGTGTTTGTCCATCATGAAAGGATAAATCAGGATGCATTTTCTTGATGCTACCAGTAAGAAGGTAGATGTAGGTTTCATCCATGATAAACCCATAGTGGATACCTCCCTCAGGCAGTGGGAGAAGAGTGGACGGATTGAGAACTTGACACCTTTGTATGGTAATGTTGTCAGGTAACAGGAGATGACATTGAAGACGTAGGTGTCTTGCAGGAGACACATGCTTGAGTTGTACTTGGTTGATGATGGCAGAAATGTCATGAGGGGCCAAGACAACTAGAGGGTGGCCAAGGACCAGGTCTGCAGTTCTTTCAATAAGTTCTCTTGCTGCAAAAACGGCCCGTAGGCAAGAGGGGGTCCCTCTGGCCACAATATCCAGCTGGCAGGAGAAAAATCCAATAGGCCTTTGACGGCCTCTTAATTCATTTGTTTGAGTAAGGACTCCTGTAGCGTGGCCTTGTCTTTCAGAGACAAATAACCTGAATGGTTTGGTATAGTCTGGTAGGCCTAGAGCAGGAGCAGATGCAATGGCACGTTTTAGTGTACAGAAGTTATCTTGTGCCTCATTGGACAGGCAGAATGGGTCTGACTTGAGTGCATCATAGAGTGGTTGCATGAGCAGAGAGGCTTCTGGGATCCATGCTCGGCAGTAGGAAATGAGGCCTAAGAAGGCATGTAGAGATTTTGAAGTCCTTGGAGGTGGAATATCCAGTACTGCTCTAACTCGGTCACGAGTGAGATGTCTAGTACCCTGGGATAGACAATGGCCAAGGAAGATGACAGTAGGTTGACAGAATTGAAGCTTGAGGAGTGCAGCTTTGCATCCTTGGTCTGCTAAATAGCAAAGTAGACTAATTGAACATTCTTCTGTTGTGGGTATGTCATCTCCACAGAGCAGCAAATCATCCACATACTGGAGTAGGACAACGTTTGGATGGTCTGATTGCCATGGATCAAGGATAGAGCACATGGCCTTTGCAAATTGACTTGGAGAGTTGTGTGCCCCTTGGGGCATGACAGTCCATGTATACTGTTGCTTTTCATGTGTGAAGGCAAACAGGTATTGGCAAATTGGATCCAGGGGTACACTGAAGAAGGCATTGGCCAGATCAATGACTGTGAAGTATTTTGCAGAAGGTGGGACCCCAGAGAGCAGAGTGTGCGGGTTTGGTACAATAGGAGTGTCCAGGACTGTTGCTTCATTCACTGCACGGAGATCTTGGACCATTCTATACTTCTCTGGTTCACCTTTTGGAGTCTTTTTCTTCACAGGAAATAATGGGGTGTTGCATTTTGATTCACACTTGACAAGAGCACCCTTCTCCAAGAGTGCTTTGATTTGAATTGAGATAGCTGCAGCTTGAGCTGGTTTTAAAGGGTATTGTGGTTTCCTTGGTAGCTTTGCTCCTGGAATGAGTTTTACCACCACAGGTGGAACTTTTAGGTGACCTATGTCCTCTGGGCCTGAGGACCACAATTTTGCAGGTACTTGTGTCTTTAGTGAATCTGGGAAATTGGACCTCAGTTCCTTTGCATCCTCATGGGGATTTTCTAAATGGAGCATCAGAGGCAGGGAGCACAAGGCTGAGGTGTCTGACACAGATAGAGGGGTAGATAGCTCTACTTGTCCATCTGGAGTGAAGATGAAAGATGCCTGCAGGCGTGAGAGGACATCAGCGCCTAACAGGTTAATGGGGCATGTGGAGGATACCACAAAACGAGCAAGCAAGCTAGGGTAGTTGCCAACTCGTAATGAAGTTGTTAAAGGACTGTGTCTTGGTAGGCCATCCACTCCTACACAAGAGACATCAATATTTGACAGAAATGATGGGTCTGGCAGATCTTGGTCTCGTAGAACACTTCGGGCTGCACCTGTGTCAACAAGAAATGTAGTAGGTTGTCCTTCAATGGGTAGAGTCACAGTGGCAAGTGGCCCCCCCTTATCCCCTGCAGACACTGCCATGACAGGGGTTAATGACACAGGCTTGCCAATTTCCTAATCTTCTGGTTCCTCTACAATTGGAACTGTCTTTGAGGCCTTGGGGACATGTGCAGCCTTTGTCACTTTCTTGGGTTCTGGACATTCACCCCTGAAGTGACCTTTAGCACCACAATTAAAGCAATGTCCATCCTCGGGTTTGGTACCTTTTGGAACAGGTCCAGGGCGGGACACCATGAGAGGAGCTGAATTGGGCCTCCTGGGAGTCTGGGCAGATTCCAGACCCCTAGCAACTAGGAGTAAGGTATCCAGAGGGACTACTTTATATTCAGGGCGTGCAGCAATGATTCCCTTGCAGCAATGATTTACCTAGCAGAGGCGGGTGTAGTAGGAGGAGCCGGAGTGGGTGTAGTGGGACTGACAGTAGCGGGTGAGGAAGGGTTAGGGAACTGGGTGGTTGCAAGTGGGAGGGTAGGGTTATTGACGGAGAGAGAGCGTAGAGAAGGAATGGCGGATGAAATGTTTGGTTTAGACAGAGAAGGTAGTGTAGGGATGGATGAGGATGATGGGAGTGTTAGGGATGATGAGGGGGAGAATAAAGATCCATCAGAATTCAGGACCGGACAAACAGGGGCAATGACGGGATGGGTTATGGGAGGATTGGGAGTGGGGAACATGGTCAGCTGGCTGTCACTCATTGCTGAATGAACCTTGGGGATAAACATCCCCTGGGCGCCATTTTGGGGCGCTGGCTGAGGGAATGCCCCAGCAACATAATTATTATGATATACATACAATTTTACACCTTTGTGATCTATTTCTTCCTCAACCCAACCTTCCTGTTGTAAAGCTCTTGCTACTTTGTACCAGGCTTCTGCAGTACGTAGTAAATCATTATCTGCAAGCTTGCCTTTCTTCTCTGTCAGTAATCTACGCCAGCTTTCTGGCTGCAATCTACCACATGAAGGCACAGCAATTTTACACACTTTAGCAATCTTTTCAATTCCCTTAACCATCTCTTCTCCCTCTCTGTCTTCAACTAGATCACACGCTAACCAGCCCTTACTGGGCTTCCCTAATTCCTGTCCCATTCCCCCTATAAAAGGCGTCCCAGATATAGAGGAAGGAAAATGAAACAGAGTGTCTACAATGCTCGACTGCCACTTGGAAGGGTGGGTCCCCCCAAGTGCGTCTTCCCAAAACGTAGACTAGTCACTAATTCCGCCTACCCGAGGTAGCCACGGATTGGAGCGAGGTGAGAAGTGTGTGACCAATCACTTCTCTTACAAGAGAAATAGGAGTGGAAAGTGTAAATAATTCCTCTATATCTCTAGAGTAAAAAGTAGAAGTAAAGTGAAAGTAGAGACAGACACAGGAGTTTGAATGACTCCCAATTAAAACAACAATTCAATTGAAATACAGTGCATGCATCACAGTTCAAATAAATTCAACAGTAACCCCTTTCCTTTACTCATGTGACCAAAGCCACCTCCCTCAACCTCGTAGTGTCCCCGCTCGGAGAACGACTTTTGTAAGTCTCACTACCAGCGGCCACAGGAAACAGCAACCATCTCCGACCCGAATCCTGTATAGCCTCCCTTGTTACAGCGGTCCGATACTCGTGACCACCACTATCCTCACCCCCGTAGCGCCCCTACGAACCCACTACCACGTGGTGCTGAAGACAGCAATGCCTGCTTGAATCCACCCGCCACAAATAAAATTGGAATGCCACCAGCCTCAGCACTCGAAGCTGGAGGGTACCACCTCTCTGCAAGCAGAGTTATGTGCACAATGAGGCTAGCTAGGCTATCAAAGTGACACCATGGGGAATCCCCAGGAAGCAATGAGTCTACACCCCTCCACAGATTCCCCCCTGCTCTTTTTCCTAACTGCTGCAGCTACCCAGCACCTAAAAGAGGTAAACAGGCAAAGAAGACCCCCAGGAAAACTTCCACAGGTCCACCCCCCTTTTTCCCTACAGCCACAGCCACGTGGCTCCTAAAAGGGGTAAACAGGCAACAGAGGACCCCCAGGCAAACACCACAGGTTATCCCAAAGGGGCACACAGACAAACAGTCCACCCGGGCACTTAAGCTAGAGACAGACTAATGCAAACACACCCAGGCAACAGATAGACTAAATGCAGGTAAACAGATGGGTAACTAAGGCACCGGGCAAGATATTACCTGTCTTTGATGTCCTCCCGGTAGCAGTCACAGACACTGGGACGGGTCAATCAAAGGGGCTGGAACATACCGGATAGGCTCTGCAGTAGTCTCTACCGTGTACTGGGAGGTGATCAGTCTCCTTTCCTTCCCCCAGGATTCCTCCGTCCAGCAGCGTCTTCCTTAGGACGGCTTACCGGCCAGAGGCCATAGCCCGATGCCCCACGTTGGGCGCCAAATTGATGTAGATTAATTTAAAAATAAACAAATATGTTTAACCCCTTAAGGACACATGACATGTGTGACATGTCATGATTCCCTTTTATTCCAGAAGTTTGGTCCTTAAGGGGTTAAATGTCTATCTGTTCCTGTCCAAATCTGAGATGATTAAATTGCGTATACGCAGAAGTAAATTCGCACTGACACACGGAGTTCAGGTTAAAAGCACTTCGAGAAAATGTAATGGCATCTGGTTAAAAGCGGGCTCGCAGACCCTTATAAGAGCAAAATTACATCATCATTGAATATCAAGATAACAACAAATAAACATCATTAATTGGATTAGGTGTTAAGTGGCTATGTCAATGTCCACCCATCAATATTATTTATTGGCTCAAGTACTAAGTGGCTGACTAGGTGTCCTCCCATTCTGGACACGGGTGTGGACAGATGGCTCAAGCGCCATCTTACCCAGCACGAGGCTTACTCGGTGGGAAGGGGGGCTTGGGCGTCATTTTGGGTAGTTAGTGATGTCAGACTCGGGGTCAGGTTCAGGGTCTTTTTTATGAAAGAACATTTCACATGGCCTAGCTATAGTATACTTTGTTTCATATTACAGGAACTTGATAATTCCGGTGTTAGTCATGTCCTTCTAGAAAATACATTCTCTATTCAATATTCTAAATGCTGTTATGAAAATCTGTCATGTAATGTAGTTAAAATGGAGTTAGTACAAAAATTCAATACAGGATCAATAAAGGTTTTTAATAATTCTACATCATTGCCACGTGCAACCAACCGACCGATACATCAACATATGCAAGTGCACATACCACTTGGCAATCTTGTCCTAGTAAATTTATTTTTACTGAGATTCCACCACACTACCATTTGTGAAAGTAGATACTACAGTGTATCTCATATGGTGTATATTGTGCCTTAACGTGATGGCATTTTTTCACCAGTTTATGTCAAACTTTGTGGTAAAATATATATATTTGCATTTTTTACATATGCATTACATTTTTGAGGTCATTTTTCAAGTCTGGTATGTTCCACTGTGATCCAACCCCCATAATTATACTGTGCAAACTCTTCTGAAAAAAACAAAACAATACCCCCAGTGCAGGCCCAGACTGGCCATCGGGCATAACAGGCAAATGCAGGTGGGCCCCAATGGCCATGGGCAGAGGCCGGCAGGAGAGATCATAGGATCTCCCCTGTCGGCCCATGCAGAGCAGGCGCTATCCTGCTGTTTGCCTTCATGGGCCACTGGGGGATCAAAGATCGGCTGCTGGCTGGGGAGGGAGGGAGGCAGGAGAGGACCCGGGGAGCTGAGTTCACTCACCACTAAGACCACCAGGGATAGCACAGTCCCCCTCCATGGCAGCACGCCTCCCCCACCCTGCTAAAGGTAAGAAGGGAGAGGGGATATAGTTTTATTTTTTTTATACAAAAAAAATACATATTTAAATAAACATGTGGGCTTCCCTCCTGCCGTTCACTCAAATCTGGTGGCGGTCGCGTCTCTCTCTCTGGCGGCCCTACATACAGCCTGAGGCTTGCTATAGCGCTCAGGTGGTGCAGCATGAGGAGCCACACCAGTGATTCCAGGCGCAGGGCTCCGGCACCTTCTGCTAAGTTGCGCCCTAGGCGACTGCCTAAGTCGCCTTACAGGTAGCGCCAGCCCTGCACACACACACACAATCTCCAATACACGCTCTGGGTCCTTTACACACTAGATACCCTACACACACACTGCACCACATACACACACTACATTCCTGACATACAAACTCTAGATCCCCTATGCACACACTACATTCCTTGTAAGCAAACACACTCTCTACAGTCCCTACACACACTATGCCCCCTATACACACACTCTCTACAGCCCCTAGCCACACATATTATACCACAAACACAAATAAAACCGACCTATTTACACAATACCACACCACAATCAGCTCACTCTGCACACGCAATCCCACAAGGAGGCTCCAAACACATGCACCATATGCTTTCCTGGCCCTTTTGTCCTCTGGTATCCAACTTATGGAGACGCCAGAGACAAGTAAAAAGCAAACACAGTGCAAGCATGTTATTACATTTGCTTGCGTTGCGCAGAACAAATATAGGGCATTTTTCCTCATCATTAGTGATGACAAAACACACCCTCTCTGGACCCGTCCCCATCTCAGGGGGCCACTGTGAAAAATGCCCGGGACAAATTTTTTTTCCCAGTCCGGCCCTGCCCCAATGTATGTCTTTGCCACTATCCAGTGAAGCTACAGTGCCTTAAAAGAGTTCTGACCATTACAGTTTTTACAATTAGAATTTTGATAAATGGATTTGATATGTCTGTCACATTTTAGGGCATTGTAGCAGTTTGACAGTTAAAAATTACCCCATAAATGCATACCATTTGTGAAAGTAGACACCATGGGCTATGGTATATTTTGAGCTTTATTATACAGTTATGTTAGCACCAATTTCTTTCAAATGTTATCATATTGTTTTATTTTTGAATTTTTATACACACATGTATTTTATTGCTTAATTTTGGAAACTTGATATATAGTACTGTAAATTAAATCACTAAATTATTCTCAGCTATATTTCCTGAGTACAAAATGACCCCCTTTGTATACCTTAGCCGGGTTTTTGTGAAAGTACAGGGCTAAAATTGTATCCGACCCAGTACAGGTTTTTTTTTTTTTTTAAATGGCAAATTGACGATGGGTCTTTCATTTTGGGGCGTTTTAGTCGCTCATATATTTAAATTATGCCACCAATGCATAACATTTACAAAAGTGGACACCATGGGGACTCTCACATAAAATATTATAAACTATTGAAATGACATTTTGTTACCATTTTGTTTCAAAGTTTGTGGTATTCGTTCAAATTTTTACATACACATAGTATTTTGATGCTTATTTTTTTAAAAATCTCCCAATGTCATAAAATTATCTTAGCCGTACTCAGCAACATCTTCTCAGTACAAATATACCCGATAATGAATATCTTTGGAAAGCAGCGATCTTAATCTTAATCCCAATCTAAGTCCCTAATCCTAAATCAAGCCCTTATTCTAAACCAAACCCTAATCCCAAATCTAACCCTCAATCTAATCATAAATCCTTACCACAATCCTAACCCATAACGTAATCCCTTGTGTAACCCTAATTATGACCTTAATCCTAATCTCAATCCTACCTGTAAAGGCACGCCCAGGCATAAAAAGGAGTTAAAAGCCGTTTAGTAGATCTTCCCTTCCAGAGACACAGGCACAGCTACTGTAGACACCAATACACTGAACCGGAGAAGCATATGAATGCTCTCAAACATACGAATGCTGTAAACAGCCAAATAGGAAAAACCATACGAATAGGTTTACACTCCTAGCAGTCAAACTGGAACAGCATACAATAAATCCCCCCAAGAACGAGACAAGGCTCCGTTTTGAGGGTCAAGCAGGAACAGACAGAGCTGTGGGTTTATTGTTCTTATATACACAGTAGTACCACCCACAGGGTTTTGGAAAACAACCAATAAACACGTACAATACACTCAGACACTCCCACACAAAATCCTCCCCTCTGTCTGTGATACAATTACCTTACACAATGGGTAATGTAATTATCACAGGCAGAGAAATACAGTTTTTCCACATTATTCATAACTTTAAAAGTATGCATCACATTCACATAAAACTTATTTTCAGAATCAGCATACTCCAAATACGAACCATTGGTTCAAAAGATAGATCAAAGTCCTTTTGTGACCAAAGGAAGCATGGCTTTTCTGCCCAAAACCAGTTCCACAGAGTCTTCTATCCTGGAGACAATTGGGAAGTAATCCAATTATCTCCAAAGACAGAGGCAAAACTACATTAAGCACATGGCAGTAAAAAGACAGTAAAATACAATAAAATACACAAGGTTACATTTATTACATAAAATACAGACATGCAACATATCCCCAGATAGCTTAGGTCTGAGCGCACATTATTACTGAATGGCTCTTAGACCACACACATACAGTTCAATTGCCATGGAGCCAAAGTCTTTTATTACACGAATAGGCTCCATGGCATAGCTATCTGGGTTAAATGAGTTCATTCAATAAATCCCAGGATCTACAGAACGCCAGGGCAGAAATTCATGAATAGACCTTTCTGCATAGGAAAATAAAGTATTTAAATGCCAGTCCATAGTCAAAAGGCAGCAGGCAGGCAACCAGGCTCCTCCAGTGCACAGTGGCGAGATTGGTCTCGTCACACTACCTTTAGCAATAGTTTTAAAATGATTCCCTCTGCTGGTGTCAGTAGAGGAATGCCCTTGCTATATTCAGCAAGGGATGCCCGTGCTGACCCTAATCCTAATCTGAGCCAGAATTTGAATTCAAATCTGAAACATAATCCCAATACTACAATTAATTATAAACCTAATCTTAAACATAAATTTAATAATAAACCCAATAATAAATCTAATACTTATTCTAAACCGAATAATAATCCTTAATTGTAATCCTTAATTTAATCTTAATCCCAATGGTTTCCCTCTGCTAATATCAGTGCTGATATTAGTAAAGGGATTTTTAAACTAAAACAGACAGTAGTAGGTTGCTGCCATCTAGAAACATAAATAAAAACAGAATGTGACGGCAGATAAGAACCATTCGGCCCATCTAGTCTGCCCAAAATCTACTGGCTATTTTCAGTATTGCAGCAACTGAAAAAGCCCAGCACTGATCAGAATGGCATTGGAGTACAGAGGGTGACCCTCCAGGTTCTGTTCAGACCCTGGGGGTCTCCCAAGCACCAGATCACTTGAGAGAATGACTGTAGCTGAGCTTGATCGCTCAGCTGCCGTGTTCTTTGTGATTTTAAAGGGCTACATACAGTGCTGACTTTCAGCACTGCATGCAGCTCATCAAAAAGTCTGGGACCACTAAAAATGGCCCCAGCTGACAGAGAGAAGCCCAAGAATCTATGGATACCTGGGTTTCCTAGTGTGAGCAGAGATGTAACCCTGCTCACACTACATTGCTGCCTTTGGGGATTTAAATCCCCATTAAAAGAGCTGCATGCCAACCTCACTTTGAGCTCTTCATGCAGCTCATCAAAAAGTCAGGGGCCACACAAAATTGCCCCAGATGAAAGAGGGGACTCCCAGGTTTCTAATGATACCTGGGATTCCTAGTGTGAGCAGGGATTTAACCCTGCTGACACTGCATTGTGCTCTATGGGGATTTAAATCCCCATTTAAACAGCTGCATGCCGATCTCAATTTAAGCTCTGCATGCAGCTCAGCTGTCAGTCTGGGGACATTAAAAATGACCCCAGCTGACAGAGAGGAGCCTCAGGTTTCTAATGATTTAACCCTGCTTACACCACAATCTATATATAGGTATTTAAAAGCCTATTTAAGCGCGCTGACTTCCAGCACTGCATGTAGCTCATCAAAACGGCTGGGGTCACTAAAATGTCCCCAGCTAATAGAGGGGAGCCACAGGTTTCCATTAATACCTGGAACTCCCTTATGTGAAATTAGGGATTTAGCCCTAATCACACCAAATTGTAATAGTGGGAATTTAAACCCCATTTAAATACTTGTTTGCAGCACTCACTTTGAGCTCTGCAAACAGAGCATTGGTCACTCTGGGGCCACTAATTCTGGCCCCAGGTGAGAGAGGGGAACCCCAGGAATCAAATGATACCTGGGGTTCATAGTTACCAGCAAGGTAATAGACCCTGCTGGAAAAATACTGCATGACGGAAATTTTTCATCATGTGTCCTTAAGGGTAGGTTCAGCATGACGCGAAAGTTCCATCATGCATCCTTAAGGTGTTAAATACGTATAACTAGGTGCTAATAGTGCAAAGCTAATATTCCCTTAAAGGACCACTCTAGGCACCCAGACCACTTCAGCTTAATGAAGTGGTCTGGGTGCCAGGTCCAGCTAGGGTTAACCCATTTTTTTATAAACATAGCAGTTTCAGAGAAACTGCTATGTTTATAAATGGGTTAAGCCTTCCCCCAAAGCCTCTAGCAGCTGTCTCATTGACAGCCGCTAGAGGCGCTTGCGTGATTCTCACTGTGAAAATCACAGTGAGAGCACGCAAGCGTCCATAGGAAAGCATTGATAATGCTTTCCTATGCGACCGGCTGAATGCGCGCGCAGCTCTTGCCGCGCGTGCGCATTCAGCCGACGGGGCGGAACGGAGGAGGATCGGAGGCAGAGAGCTCCCCGCCGAGAGCGCTGGAAGAAGGTAAGTTTTACCCCTTTTACCCTTTCCAGAGCCGGGCGGGAGGGGGACCCTGAGGGTGGGGGCACCCTCAGGGCACTATAGTGCCAGGAAAACGAGTATGTTTTCCTGGCACTATAGTGGTCCTTTAAGTGCCCAAACAAAATCCAATAGATCAAAAAAGAGATTGCACACTAGATTTACTCCTAAGAGATGCACATAAATGCTTTATTAAACCTTAAAAGGTATAACAAACAAGATGCAAAAAGATTAAAGTGGCAACAATAAGTCAAACAAATAAAACAATGACAATTACCGACACTTACACAAGCTTCTAATATCCCCATCTTTTCGGCACCTCCTGGCTGCCTTTCTCAAGGGTGTTTGTATCATGGCTTACCAGTATCTGTTTAAATATCCCACATCCACATAATAACAAACAGATAATGTTGGGCTATATCCATTATAAAAAATACAGGTTTAAATAAAGCTCTTCACAAATAAAAAGATAAGGTTATCCAGGAGCTTATAAAGTGTGGATAAATGTATCCAGAAATTAAGTAATTAATAAGTCTTAAACATATGTACAATAAACAGGAAACTAGATGTGGATTCCAATATTTAAAAAATAGAATCTATATACAATACTTTGGTATATATAGCAGCATTAAATCCAAGTCCAATTGACGAATAAATCAGTCCAAGCTAAAACAGCAGATGAACATTGAACATATAGTCTTTAAGTATGTATCATAAAACACCTTGGATCTGCCAAAAGGATATATAGCAAGATCAGCTAAGGTCCTTATGAGTTATTATACTTTCATTTAAAAAAGGAAGGAAAGAAAACAGTAAAAGATAAAAATAAAATGGAATCTAGGCTTGTGAGTATCACAAAACTGACAGCCTAATTATCAGTCTTTTATCTAAGAAAATCTGTTATTTTAATTGTATTTTATGTGGATTATCTGATACTGATTGTTTTTATGCTGGTATAAGGATTTGATTAATATCCCACATATTCCTCTTACACTAATTTATCTTTTGGTAATAATATAAGTATTCTCTATCAGAGTGTTACATTCAGGATGTCATACTGCCGATCCTTCCTATATTACATCTCCGTCAATTATGTATTACAAAGTGGCTACCTTTATGGCCATATGTTCATAATGATGTATAGATTTTTGACAAGGAGTTAATTTTTATAACATTCAATATTTTTTTTATTGTACCAACTCCATTAATCAATAATATTTTAAGTATCCCCTATCAAAGTGATGTTTCTCCATCTTTTATTTCAATTTAACCAATTATTAATATACCCTTTGTATTTTTTTTTACTTTTCCCATCTAGTATGTGGAATTCATTTGGGATCACCATCTTGATGGTAATTCATATACTCGATTTCATATAAGCAAATAAAATGTCTTAACTAATATATACACTCTGATGAATTTAATAAGAGCAAACAAATAGATATTTTTAATAGATATTTATAATACATTTTTACTTCAATTTTTATTCTTAAATTTGCTGACCTGAAATTATACACATATGCATCGCATTGTTTCATGTTATCTGATATATCTATTGAATTGTAAGTACTATATTCTTATTGTGCATGGTCTTTTTAAATCCAAGTTTGATACATAATTAGTTTTTAATTGATGACTTGTAATTTTTTATGTATATACACACTGATACTGACTACGTTAAGGATATGCCTCTGATGAAATAGGGCAGTACCCTATGAAACGCGTAAGGCTGGAATCTATGTGGAGAGAGCTGTTTGAGAAAAGAGGATCTGACGAAAGTGAAGTAGGACTCGGCAAGCTACAATCGTTGTCTGACGTCATTCTGGAGTCTCACCCCTCGATGTGAGGTCGGAGGTGACTTACCAAGAACGCGGACGCTGTCCTCACCGGCTGCTGCAATACCAACTTGGAAGGAGAATAACATCATCCATAGCCATCCAGAAGAACTGATCAGGTTATATGGTCCTTTTACTTTCCCCTACTTTGGAGAAGTTCCACAGCTCACTACATACACAGTATTTGCTGCTTTTATTATTATTGCTGATTTTTTATAATAAAGTATTTTTCTTTTTATTTGACATTTCTGCAAGTCATCTCTGATTCATACAAATCTAATTCAAAAGTATCTTCTAAAGTATCAACACGGGATTTCTATTTCTGCACATTTATTTTTGGTTGCTACAGTTGCAGTTTTTGGCGGCAGGCTCAGATTTTTTTAGATAAAAGACTGATAATTAGGCTGTCAGTTTTGTGATACTCACAAGCCTAGATTCCATTTTATTTTTATCTTTTACTGTTTTCTTTCCTTCCTTTTTTAAATGAAAGTATAATAACTCATAAGGACCTTAGCTGATCTTGCTATATATCCCTTTGGCAGATCCAAGGTGTTTTATGATACATACTTAAAGACTATGTTCATCTGCTGTTTTAGCTTGGACTGATTTATTCGTCAATTGGACTTGGATTTAATGCTGCTATATATACCAAAGTATTGTATATAGATTCTATGTTTTAAATATTGGAATCCACATCTATTTTCCTGTTTATTGTACATATGTTTAAGACTTATTAATTACTTAATTTCTGGATACATTTATCCACACTTTATAAGCTCCTGGATAACCTTATCTTTTTATTTGTGAAAACCTTTGGGAACTGGTGAAACCCCATTTCTTCCAGTTTTTGAGCTTATATTCACTCTCTGTCTTATTCCCTCTTACCTAGTCTCTGATAGACATATTCTCTGACTATCAGTACGTACCACTACTATTTAAATAAAGCTCTGTATATGTATCAAAATGTAAAACCATGCACACAAGCGCACAAACGAACCTGCACATTCGTCTGAGTATATTACATGCCTCAATTACTCATCCTGGAAACTGCCCATAAATTAAATAGACTATGCTATCACGCAAACTCCGCTGTGCACGCACAAAAATTGCTCACTGCGCATTCGCCACAATAAGCAAATAACTGATCAGTGAATAGTAATACATCCACATAGTTTTCATTACTGGTCGTGCACCCGTGCATCTACAGCATACTAGCGCCCCATCATACACAAAATAAGCAAATTACTACATGGTCAAAAATAGGATGCATAAAAAGGATATGTATAGAAAAGCGGGTGTAAAATAAAAAGAAAATAATATTTGTCACATTTAAATGGAATACCAAAAAAGTGTTACAAGTATAACCATAAAAAATAAAACAAGTAATACCACCGCCAAAGCTTTTATTAATTATTGTGTGTCTCTCACAATCATTAATAAAATCTTTTATCTTCAATGATCCTGAATCCTGCCTGCAACATTATTATTGCTGCTATATATTATAATTCCTATATGCAAATCCCTATATGCAAATAGCCCTTGTTCTTTTTGTAATGGCACAAGAAGAGCTAACACCAGCTTGAGATCTGAATGGGGACCCACCGAAGGCAGGCTAATTGAGCTGTTGTCTGTTCTCAGTACTCTTGCACCTTGTTCTTTTGGTTTGTCTGATTCATTTTCCTTAATCTTTCACCGTACAAAATTCTGCTGCCCTGAAGTTTTTTTTTTTATTTTTGGACAAAGTGATTTTTCTTCAAAGCTGATGGCTACTATCTCCCACACAGGTACAGCAACTGTTAAAAATACAATCAGTGCCCAAACCTATCAAATGCATTAAAGTTGAGTTGATGCTGAGAGCGGATCTTTAATTTCTTTCACTTCGAAAAACAGCACCACATGTTATTTGGATATGGTTGACCAAAATTTGCATAAAGCTGTCCATGATCTGGAAATCTATTCATAAACAGGGCTATACATAGGACACGAGGTCACACATTTAGGCTTGAAGAAAGGAGATTTCATCTAAGGCAAAGAAAAGGTTTTCTTACAGTAAGAGCAATAAGGATATGGAATTCATTGCGGGAAGAGGTGGTTTTGTCAGAGTCTATACAGATGTTTAAGTTGCAATTGGATAAATACTTGCAAAAACATAACATACAGGGATACAATTTCTAATTAGTGGGGTAATCGCTGCTTGATCCAAGGAGATATCTGACTGCTATCTTGGGGTCAAGAAGGATTTTTTTCCTAGTTTGTTGCAAAATTGGAAGCGCTTCAGACTGGGTTTTTTGCCTTCTTTTGGATCAACAGCAAAAGCATATGTGAGGAAGGCTGAACTTGATGGACGCAAGTCTCTTTTCAGCTATGTAACTATGTAACTATGTAACTATGATCAGTGCTTTCTCTGATTAGGGAGGTTTACTCCTAGACATCAGTTATTTCATCTGTCTTGGGAATGAGCTGAAACTAAATGGCAGCATGGGCTATTGAGAAGTGGAAGTCCCAGTCCAATTTTAGCTTTGGTTTAATATTTTTTGATAAACTTTTCAAAATGGCTTCATATTTTTGGATATTTTTTTCCAAATATTACAATATCAAAAAAATTACATCATATTTTAAAAAAATCAGCATGTCAAAAATATTAAAATATTAAGACATTAATACTGTATTTTTTAAATATTAAATAATTTAAACATTTATAAAAAAAAAAATCATTTGAAAAGTTTATCCACAATTTTTGAAATGGAGGCCTCTCTATGAATATGTAACTAGACAAAAAAAAATGGAAGAATAAAAATGAAATCAAACTGTAAATCAAGGGAAAGATTGTGTATTTTAGACTTTTCACAGGCCAATTAAAAAAAAAATATATGAATGTTTTGTGTGGTTGTATATAGAAAATAATTGAATGGTTTTGTATTTTCCTTAAAAAATAAAAATGTAATAATTATATATAAATATTGTATCAACCGATATAGATCAGCTACGGAGCGACTGACACCCTGCTTAGTGACAGATCACTTTATCCATACTTCTTCCGGACAGTTCAGGATGATCGGACTCATCATGCAGCTATTGTGAAAGTGCTGAAATATTTTGGGTGGAACTGGGTTGGAATAATCACATCAGATGATGAAAGTGGAGAGAGGGAACTCCGGGAGCTAAGCAAAGAACTCACCAGTCACGGGATCTGCATTGAGTATACTATAACAATGCCTGATAAAGATGATAAAGGGAAATATCAAGGCATGAATATTATTGAAAAATCAACCTCCCAGGTTCTAATAACATGTGGATCATGCGCTGAGTATTGTGCTTTTATTCTATATAACTCTTTAACAATCTTGAAAAATATAACCCTATTAATTAATATGTCATGGCTCTATGCTTTAACTTTTTATAATTATGGAATACTAATTGATGGCAGTTTGACTTTTATTCCTTTAATAAATTTAAGTCCCAACATTGAGATAGATTTTAAGTATGTTAACCTAGTGAATCGCCCAAAAGATCCATTACTAGAAGACTTATGGATATTTAAATTACATTGTAACTCACCAAACCATGAGAAGAATGAGTTTTATACTATTTTATATAGACAAAAACTTCATAACTGTACAGGAAAAGAACGATTTAAGGATATTATTAAAATTTCACATGATTCACAACCTTATTTTGTGATATATGCTGTGTATTCCATGGCACTTGCTTTGCATAGAATGTATTTGTCTTCACATGAGGATCATCGTGAATTAAATGCAGGAAAATACAACTATAAACACAAGGTAAATAATTAACTTATCTCAAACAGAAAGACACTTAGTTTCACCACCAGGAATTCAAAGTGAATTCAAAGAGAATTTAACATTTAAACTTTAGCTTGCACCACATGCATCAAGTCGGCACATAGTAAGTTATTATCTAAGTTCGTATGAGAGTTGCTATTATTTTTTGTTTTGTTGCATTATTGTACAATTTTCACGGTCTATAAATTGTGTATGGTGTGAGATAGCTTGAAAAAGACCACAGCATGAGTCGAAAGGTTGCGTTGTCCACTTTGCTCCAATAAAGTGACTTGAGAGCAAACAAATAAAACAACAACTTTAGTTTAATGAAGCAGTTTTGGTGTATAGCTCATGCCCCTGCTGTCTCACTTCTCAATTCTCTGCTATTTAGGAGTTTAATGTACAGAAGGCTATTAACAAAACAGGAATTAAGAGCTATATTAACAATGGGATTTAACTCCTAAATGTCAGTGAATTGAGCTGTGAGTCTGCAGGGGTACGACATGTACACCAAAACAGATTCTATGTGGCCGCACAAACGCCGATGCTCAACACCAGGGGGCGTGTGGTTACCCTGGACCGGGCCCTGATAGTCCTTTCCTCGCTGAGACTCCCATCATCATCATTAACAGGCACTCAGGGGTCCCAGTCTCCGTACCACAACCCTTGACAGCTAGAGCTTGAGTCAGTCCCAAAGATCTCTCCTTCTTATCCACAACTCCCACCTCACTTCTATCGCTCCCTCTGCTACAATCTCCTCCTCTAAGTGGCAGAACTAATGTAGACAGTGCCCTAGTGCAGGAATTATTTGAGCTATCCCCTAATGCAAAGGTGACCAATATCTGGATTCTCAACTGCTTTACAACTCCCACAATACTTTACCAACTTGGATTTTAAAAATTTCACATCCTTTCATGGTTGTATGTGTGTCCTCTTCTCCAACCTAAAGCTCATTGTAGTCTGGGAAGAACTGACCTATACTCACTTCTTTCCAACTCTGCAGGCAAAGCAATGATCTTACAGGAGCCCAGTCATGCTGTGAAAGGGCAGCAGTGTCCAACAGGGCCTCTAGTCAGAGATTCCATTTAGGGGACATATATGTTAGGACCACCCAATGGGCTCTCATAGCTTGTGGGCCCAGTGCATCCATTGCCTCCTTCTTCTTCAACACTTCATCTCCTCTCCCAGCGATCTTCTCACAAAGCAGACAAAACTGTTACACAGAAATAAGAAGCCAGCCATGGCTGTGAGTGCTAGATCCTGTTTAGCCCAATACTCACAGCCTTTGTTACAAGCAGGAATAATTACTAAAGGGATAATTATCAGGAATTCAAAATGAATTTTACATTTAATGCAAAAATAAACATACTGGAAACAGTGAAAATGCTATGGTTGATGTCACCATGTGCGGTTACTCATGGTGTCCCTCCCATGGACTTACTACTGAGCCAGACCATATCCGAGACTATAAACATACCAGCAACAACAAAAACAGCAGAATGCACACGAGCATATGTATGTGTATGTGTATGTGGAGATGTAGCGTGGGGTGGGATATGCTGCATATGCATGAAGGGGACAGGAGAACAAATACGTTTTTATATTTTTTAATTTTAAAAGATGCAATAATGTTTATTCCCCTTGCCTCTTGAGACCAGGGTGTGGACTAATTTAGATCTCTGGTGCTCCAGTGATGTTCTTTGTTGGTCTACACTTTCATCTGGTGCAAACCTTATGTACTCATATAGCAAGTTCTGTCAGTTTGATAGTATCTGAGTGTTACCATGGGGTTAAACAGCAATGCTCCAATACTATCAATGAAAATGTAATTGTTACACACTTTCAACCAAGGACCAAATCCATTGCTAGGACATTTGACTGACTTGCAGCCATTCCCTTTTCAGCTTTGGTGGTCTGGCTGAATTGCATTTTCTCAATGAGGGGGTAATTAGCAGACTGCCTCGAAGGCAAAGGTTTTCCTACTGATCAATAGCATAGTTGTCATTTGCTTGGTAGTTCATTGTTAATAGCATGTTAATAGAGATATTCTTGCATTCTTTGGATTAACTTCCTATTTCAATCCCAGCTCTGCAGAAACACATTGCTTGATTATTGAGTCTTCTTGACCTGTTTTACATATGTGAAACCACATTATTTTCCAGCCTCAAACCATGTGTGCGCCAAGTGTGTGGTACCTTAGTTCACTTGTTGGCTTCTGGCGTCGACCTAGGTGATCTGACTGGGCTTATGGATCAACCTTCCAGATTTCTACCCCATTGGCTTTTGACCTTGTGTCATGGCTTACCTTAGTTGGGAGCCCAGTAGACAGAGATTTATGCTCACCCTTGCAATTAAACACAGGCCAAGGAGATCAGGTAAGAATTCACCTGGCCTGAGAGTCTGTGCACGGGGGCTGTGCAGGATATTGCTCCAAGTCGCAGTACAGGTAAGGACACAAGCAGGAGAATTGTCGAGGGTAAGCCAAAGTCAGAGGATTCCAGAAGTCAGGATACGCAATGCGAATAAGCCAAGTTCAGGAGCAAAATGATTTTGTGGCGAAACCAGCCTCGCCACTGGGCATTGGAGAAGACTGATTGCCAGCCTCCTGCCCTGTGACTATGGCCCCATGTTAAAATGCTTGATTTCCCCAAGCAAAGACCCGAAAGATGGGTTATTCTGTACTTTCCCTATGTGAGCAGTGTTAACCCAGATAGCTATGCCATGGAGCCCATTCGTATAACAAAAGACTATGTGAAAGACTTTGGCTCCATGGCAATTGAACTGTATGTATGTGATCTGAGCGCCATTCAGTCATAATGTGCACTCAGATCTAAGCTATCTGGGGATATGTTGAATGTATATGTTTTAAGCAATAACTGCACAGTTATATATTTTTATGTATTTTATTGTATTTTGCTACCATGTGGCTAATGGAGTTTTGCCTTTGTCCTTGGAGATAATTTGATTACTTCCCAATTATCTCCAGGCTAGAAGACTCTGTGGAACTGGTTTTGGGCAGGAAAGCCATGCTTCATTTGGTCAAATAGGAATTCCCCTTAACTTTTTAACCCCTGAATGGAGTTGGCTGAATTTTGACTATGTTTATAATTAAAGTGTGCTGAGTTTGAATATGGGATTTTAATGTGTGTGGCATGTATATTTTGGAAGTTATTAATATTTGGTAAAAACTGTATTTCTCTGCCTGTGATAATTATATTAACCATTGTGTTCAGTAATCATATCACAGGCAGAGGGGAGGATTTTGTGTGGGAGTGTCTGTGTGTCTGGATTGAATGGTTGTTCTGTAAAACCCTGTGGGCAGTACTTAGTTTGTGGTTTGTGAATAAAAGAGGCTGTATGTGCCAGTACAGTCAGTTCTGCTTGACCTCAAAACGATGGATTGTATGCTGATTGCCAGGAGTGTAAGCTGATTGTATGCTTTTCCTGTTCAGCTGTTTACAGCATTCATATGCTTGAGAGCATTCGTATGCTTCTCCGGTTCGGTGGTTATGGTGTCTGCTGCAGTGCTTGGAGTCCTCAGGAAGCGCTAGGAGCATCCTTCAACAGAGGTACCCAGTCGGGGTGCCCGTCGGTCCGTTGCAGATCTGGATACACAAAAACAGGAACCAGACAGCAGGTCCAGAGTAAATTAACTGACACTGCCCTCAGGGAGAGGCAGTGTCTTATACCTGGATAATCAGTGATGCTTTACAGCTGGACCATGATTGACAGGAGCAGTTACAGTATACAAGATATAAAAGAGAGCGCATGTACTGAATAAATGAAAGACTTGCATAATAACCAATATATAGTCTAAATAAAGCAATAGGATTAAGTATTCTGAAGATGTTAGCAGCTTAAACAAAATAATTTTCCCAATTCCTATATAAAGATGCAAATATAAGTTTCAGCGCTTAGTGGATAATCCCCTTATGAGTAATAAGGGTGCATTTATATGCAGAAAATGTTTGTGATTTTAGGCAGAAAAAATAAATAAATAAAATGAAAAAATAAAAACAACTAAAGTTCAAAATAGTGGTGGAAAATACAACCAAAAAAAGTCCAGAGTCTGCAAAATCAACTTGTAAGTCCTGCAGAAAAGAGTCCAGTAATGTAATGGAAAGTGGAGGTCCAAATGTGTGTAGAGATACCTTGGGTAAAGAGAAACAAAAGAGTATATAGTGTAACTCTATAACAAATTTATTGACCAGGGTATAAAAGGTCCCCCCCAACATAAAAACTCTTACTCAAAATAAAATATGATACTCATCGTTGTACAGGAAAAAAAATCCGTGCTTGCTCGTTTCAAGTTCAGACTTAAAGTCCGGTTCCCCAGGGAAGACAGCGGCTGCCTGGTGCACTCAGGAGGGCTGTCTATAGTTGTACCAGAGGGGAAATGCTGGCGGTAAGTCCGGCTTCTTTCAGGAGCTTGTGGAGGAGGGTATGCTGCAGATGAGATTTTTCTTGCACCCTATCAACGCGTTTTGCCCTTCTTCCGAGGGCTTTTTCAAGATAGGTGCTCCAAACATTATTTGGCAGTTATATACTTTGCCGGACAAACGGATTCAAATTTCTTACATTTCTTAAACATTTCATAGACACCAATTAAAAATAAATAAATAACCACTACACATAAACGCCTGTTGTAATACAGTGATAGATATGCAGATCTTAAAAGCTATAGTACAATGCCATCCTGATGTGGTTGAAAGGCAATTCTAATATAATAATAGATATGCAAAACTTAAACAGTACCATCCAGGTATGGTTAAAAAAGGCAACCTGAAGTATCATAAAAATACATAGACTTTGAAATATACAATGGTACCAATAGTAAAACATGCTATTAATATAGTTGTACATCTTACTCTAACATCATAATATTTTGTAAACCTCATTTGTTAGTTTAAAATAGTAGCAAAAATGTTTAATTGTTGGTAATCTGATAAATGATCTTAACATACAAAATTGGTGAACACTCCTAACTTGGGGGTAACATTTTTAACAAATGCATACAGAATATCCAGTTGTCTCTCATTTTCCTTAAGGGCAGAAACTTAATAACAAATGTATCTCTAGATGAGGGAGTGCATGATATTATGTACAAAACACCAATAATGGCCGTATTTGCAAAAAGTACATTGTGATTTTCTGTATTAGAACTAAAGTCTTAACCCTTGTTCCCTTAAAGGAAAAACCTTTAGATACTGGGTGAAATGTATACTATCTTTAAGTACATAAATTATATTATTAAAGGTATATTTCATGGTGGAACTGTTATATTTGTAGATTCCTAACCAGTGGGAGTATATATTTTCACTGATATTTGCATATATCAAAAATGTAATCCCCGTATGTTAGTCATATTGACACTACAATATATGGGCTAATTCCAGTTCTGCATTCAAGCCTGAGGGGGTGAGAGTTTTCAAATTATAAATCCAGAACATTTCCGGGTATGTTAAAGTTTTACTCAATTCGCCTCCCCTCCAAGGTACTTCTATTTTTTCGATACCACAATAGGAGAGAAGTGTCGGATCACAGTTGTGGTGTGTTCTGAAGTGATTAGAGAGGGAGTGTTTGTCAAAGCTTTTTTTAATATTGTAGGCATGTTCTCTAAGTCTAACTTTAGGTGTTCTTTTAGTTTGACCCATGTATTGGAGGCCACACGGGCACTTTAACATATAGATGACCTGTTTGGTGTTACACGTAATGCAGTCCTTGATATTGAATATTTGTTTGGTTACCGAGGACTGAAAGGTTGTATAATTTTTCCCTCTAGTGCTTAATTTACATATGTAGCATTTGCCGCATTTATAATATCCTTTCTTTCCAATTAAGAAATGATTAGGTCTTATTGGCTTATTGTAACTGTGTACTAATTTATTTTGTAGCGTAGGGGCCCCCCTAAAAATTACCCTCGGTTTTGAAGATAAAATCATGGCTAAAGCGGCATCTTGCCGAAGTAAATGCCAATGTTTCTGTATGCTTTTTTTTATATGGTATGCCTGAGCGCTATAGTTAAACACCAGAGGGCATAAGTCCTCAGTGTCCTTATCTGGCTTGGCTTTCTCCTGCTTGTTGTGTAAGATTTTTGAACGTTCTATAGTAGTTACTTTATGGAGAGCTGCTTCTAATACTTTTTCATCGTAGCTTTTTTCTATAAATTGTTGTTTTACCTTATGGAGTTGTTGATCACATATTTCAGGGTCCGTACAATTTTTTTTGACCCTTAGAAATTGGCCAAATGGGACACCTGATAGCCATGACGGATAGTGGCAGCTGGAAGTCAGAATATAGCTGTTCACGTCCACAATCTTAAGAAAAGTCAACATCTTCATGGCCCACTGGGAAAATCTGTTCATCTGGCAAGGGCACCAGTGGAGGGCGAACCTGGTCTTCTATAGACGGTACATCGACGACTGTTTTTTTGTATGGAGAGGAAAGGCAGAGCTTATAGAGTTTCTCACATACATCAATAAGAACAAATATAACCTATCCTTCACATATAAGTATAGTTCTACTAACATAGATTTCTTGGATTTGGTCCTATACACGGACCAACAAGAAATTCTAAAGTCTAAGTCTTAAGAATGTGGACGTGAACAGCTATATTTTGACTTCCAGCTGCCACTGTCCGTCATGGCTATCAGGTGTCCCGTTTGGCCAATTTCTAAGGGTCAAAAAAAATTGTATGGACCCTGAAATATGTGATCAACAACAACATAAGGTAAAACAACAATTTATAGAAAAAAGCTACAATGAAAAAGTATTAGAAGCAGCTCTCCATAAAGTAACTACTATAGAACGTTCAAAAACCTTACACAACAAGCAGGAGAAAGCCAAGCCAGATAAGGACACTGAGGACTTATGCCCTCTGGTGTTTAACTATAGCACTCAGGCATACCATATAAAAAAAAGCGTACAGAAACATTGGCATTTACTTCGGCAAGATGCCGTTTTATCCATGCATTTACCTGCAAAACCGAGGGTAATTTTTAGGGGGGCCCCTACGCTACAAAATAAATTAGTACACAGTTACAATAAGCCAATAAGACCTAATCATTTCTTAATTGGAAAGAAAGGATATTATAAATGCGGCAATTGCTACATATGTAAATTAAGCACTAGAGGGAAAAATTATACAACCTTTCAGTCCTCGGTAACCAAACAAATATTCAATATCAAGGACTGCATTACGTGTAACACCAAACAGGTCATCTATATGTTAAAGTGCCCGTGTGGCCTCCAATACATGGGTCAAACTAAAAGAACACCTAAAGTTAGACTTAGAGAACATGCCTACAATATTAAAAAAAGCTTTGACAAACACTCCCTCTCTAATCACTTCAGAACACACCACAACTGTGATCCGACACTTCTCTCATATTGTGGTATCGAAAAAATAGAAGTACCTTGGAGGGGAGGTGAATTGAGTAAAACTTTAACATACCCGGAAATGTTCTGGATTTATAATTTGAAAACTCTCACCCCCTCAGGCTTGAATGCAGAACTGGAACTAGCCCATATATTGTAGTGTCAATATGACTAACATACGGGGATTACATTTTTGATATATGCAAATATCAGTGAAAATATATACTCCCACTGGTTAGGAATCTACAAATATAACAGTTCCACCATGAAATATACCTTTAAGAATATAATTTATGTACTTAAAGATAGTAATCATTTCACCCAGTATCTAAAGGTTTTTCCTTTAAGGGAACAAGGGTTAAGACTTTAGTTCTAATACAGAAAATCACAATGTACTTTTTGCAAATACGGCCATTATTGGTGTTTTGTGCATAATATCATGCACTCCCTTGTCTAGAGATACATTTGTTATTAAGTTTCTGCCCTTAAGGAAAATGAGAGACAACTGGATATTCTGTATGCATTTGTTAAAAATGTTACCCCCAAGTTAGGAGCGTTCACCAATTTTGTATGTTAAGATCATTTATCAGATTACCAACAATTAAACATTTTTGCTACTATTTTAAACTAACAAATGAGGTTTACAAAATATTATGATGTTAGAGTAAGATGTACAACTATATTAATAGCAATTTTTACTATTGGTACCATTGTATATTTCAAAGTCTATGTATTTTTATGATACTTCAGGTTGCCTTTTTTAACCATACCTGGATGGTACTGTTTAAGTTTTGCATATCTATTATTATATTAGAATTGCCTTTCAACCACACCAGGATGGCATTGTACTATAGCTTTTAAGATCTGCATATCAATCACTGTATTACAACAGGCGTTTATGTGTAGTGGTTATTTTATTTTTTTTAATTGGTGTCTATGAAACTATGAAATTTGAATCCGTTTGTCCGGCAAAGTATATAACTGCCAAGTAATGTTTGGAGCACCTATCTTGAAAATGCCCTCGGAAGAAGGGCAAAACGCGTTGATAGGGTGTAAGAAAAATCTTATCTGCAGCATACCCTCCTCCACAAGCTCCTGAAAGAAGCCGGACTTACCGCCAGCGTTTCCCCTCTTGTACAACTATAGACAGCCCTCCTGAGTGCACCAGGCAGCCGCTGTCTTCCCTGGGGAACCGGACTTTCAGTCTGAACTTGAAACGAGCAAGCACAGGTTTTTTTTCCTGCACAACGATCAGTATCATATTTTATTTTGTGTAAGAGTTTTTATGTTGGGGGACCTTTTATACCCTGGGCAATAAATTTGTTTTAGAGTTACACTATATACTCTTTTGTTTCTCTTTACCCAAGGTATCTCTACACACATTTGGACCTCCACTTTCCATTACATTACTGGACTCTTTTCTGCAGGACTTACAAGTTGATTTTGCAGACTCTGGAATTTTTTTTGTGGTATTTTCCACCACTATTTTGAACTTTAGTTGTTCTTATTTTTTCATTTTATTTATTTATTTTTTCTGCCTAAAATCACAAACATTTTCTGCATATAAATGCACCCTTATTACTCATAAGGGGATTATCCACTAAGCGCTGAAACTTATATTTGCAGGAGCAGTTACAGGTTAAGTCCAGTTCCCCAGTGCTGGAGACTTGACAAGCATAAGTTTCAGGCCAAACCAAGAACCAGGAACACATGCTGAGAACCCTAAAGCACCCAGTTTTAAATCCCCTGTTAGGCACCTCTGGGGCGACGCAGTCTGGATGTCGCGGTGAGAACTGTGACACCTTGGCTTCGGTAACCTGACAACACTTTTTCTTTTTTTATAATATATTTATTTGGTATTTTAACAAAAAATTACATTTACATTACATTTCATCAACACATAGAAACATAGAAACATAGAATGTGATGGCAGATAAGAACCATTCGGCCCATCTAGTCTGCCCAGTTTTCTAAATACTTTCATTAGTCCCTGGCCTTATCTTATAGTTAGGATAGCCTTATGCCTATCCCACGCATGCTTAAACTCCTTTACTGTGTTAACCTCTACCACTTCAGCTGGAAGGCTATTCCATGCATCCACTACCCTCTCAGTAAAGTAATATAGTCTCCTCCTTTACTGTGTTGATTCCCTTTATGTATTTAAATGTTTCTATCATATCCCCCCTGTCTCGTCTTTCCTCCAAGCTATACATGTTAAGATCCTTTAACCTTTCCTGGTAAGTTTTATCCTGCAATCCATGAACCAGTTTAGTAGCCCTTCTTTGAACTCTCTCTAAGGTATCAATATCCTTCTGAAGATAGGGTCTCCAGTACTGTGTACAGTACTCCAAGTGGGGTCTCACCAGTGTTCTGTACAATGGCATGAGCACTTCCCTCTTTCTACTGCTAATACCTCTCCCTATACAACCAAGCATTCTGCTAGCATTTCCTGCTGCTCTATTACATTGTCTGCCTACCTTTAAGTAATCAGAAATAATCACCCCTAAATCCCTTTCCTCAGATGTTGAGGTTAGGACTCTATCAAATATTCTGTACTCTGCCCTTGGGTTTTTACGTCCAAGATGCATTATCTTGCACTTATCCACATTAAATGTCAGTTGCCACAACTCTGACCATTTTTCTAGTTTACCTAAATCATTTTCCATTTGGCTTATCCCTCCTGGAACATCAACCCTGTTACATATTGTAACGGATCCTTACAAGTCCCTGGTAACTGTGAAGCAAGCAAGGGAATTACAGTTTAAACCTCTATTCATTTCATTGTCTCCTGTTCGCATGATTTAAGTGAATCCACAGTGTAAAATATAAGAGGATTCGAAAGAATAAACCGTTCGCATGATTCAGTACGAATTCCGTGTGTAAAGTATAGGTGGCCGCCATTTCGGGACTTTTACACGTGTTCGCGGCCATCTTGTGCACGAACAGCGGTATTTGCCTGTAACCGCATGGAACTGAAAACGGATACACAAACAGGCGAACACCGCTGAGTCCTCCAGACCTCCGTAAATTCGTACTGAAACTACCGAACGTCCCACCATTCGGTAGTTATGCTTAACCATCTATGGGGATTTCAGCGACCACCGAGATTCGTATGGATGACCAGGTTTTCGGGTCTTTTTACCGTGCGAACGGAGACCGACCGCAAGGCCAAAACTCATGGAACTAATTTCGGCTAGTTGGTCTGTGCGGTCGGTCAAAACTTTGGAACTCTGTATCTCCCGAACTATACATCCGAATGGGCTGATTTTTGGACATATTGTTCCCCTGAAGGAGAGCTATCCAGCGCTACCGGATTTAAAGCTGTACCCCCTGTTTTTGGGGTACATCCAGAACTTGTGTAAAAATGTGGACATTTTAATTATGTTATGTGGTTATCTGAGGGGAGGAGACGTGGGGGTGTTACCATACGTATTATTGGTTGTTTTCATCCTCCCCCTGGGAGTGTCCTGTATGTATCTGTATGTAGCCTCGTCTCGTTCTTGGAAGGGGATTATTTGGGAAGATTACTCTGCTCCTGTTTACAGCTGAACCTGACTCTCTCTGGATATCGTGGATGGGATTATACCAGCTTTACTTCTCCACAGCAGCTTGCAGGGAAAAGGACGTCTCCAGCGGCAGATACCCTCTCAATACCTGGGTAGCCGTTACACATATCTTAGTATCATCCGCAAAAAGACACACCTTACCATCAAGACCTTCTGCAATATCACTAATAAAAATATTAAAGAGAATGGGTCCAAGTACAGATCCCTGAGGTACCCCACTGGTGACAAGCCCAAGCTTCGAATATACTCCATTTACTACAACCCTCTGTTGCCTGTCACTCAGCCACTGCCTTATGCATTCAACAATATTGGAATCCAAACTCAAAGATTGTAGTTTATTGATAAGCCTTCTATGTGCAACAGTGTCAAAAGCCTTACTGAAATCTAGGTAAGCAATGTCTACTGCACCACCCTGATCTATAATTTTAGTTACCCAATCAAAAAAATCAATAAGATTAGTTTGGCATGATCTCCCTGAAGTAAACCCATGTTGTCTCTGATCTTGAAATCCATGTGTTTTTAGATGTTCAACAATCCTATCCTTTAACATGGTTTCCATCACTTTCCCCACTACTGAAGTAAGGCTTACTGGCCTATAGTTGCCCGACTCCTCCCTATTACCTTTCTTGTGAATGGGCACAACGTTTGCTAACTTCCAATCTTCTGGGACTACTCCTGTTATCAATGATTGGTTAAATAAATCTGTTAATGGTTTTGCTAGTACACCACTAAGCTCTTTTAATAGCTTTGGGTCTCTGTAGGCTTTTAAATGAACCATATCTGCGCCATTAACATTCCACTCAGGATCAGTGTTCGGATAATGGGCTGTGGCCCATGCTGCTGGATTAGCTTGATTTAATGTACGGGCTTCTTCTTCCAGCGCTTTAATGGCCGCTTGGTTTATCCTAGTTCTCTCCTCGTTGTTAAATAATGTCATTAGTAATTGCTGGCAATCAGCCCAAGTAGGATTGTGCGTCTGGACTATTGAGGTGAACAGGTCGGTCATGGCTTGAGGTTTATCAGTGTACGAGGAATTATGGGTTTTCCAATTTAAGAGATCGGTAGTTGTGAACGGGACGTATACGAAGACTGGGTCAGCATATACTAATTGACCTTCATCATTAAGGTGTGCTGAGCCGGGAGCCAAACGAAGTGGCATTTGATAATGTTTAGGCTTTTGGGTATCGGTCAATTGTCGGGTTAGTATAGGGCTTCGTTGAGGGGCGTCGGTTAGGGGTTCCAGTCGAGGGGTAGTAATGCATGGGGATGGGGAAGCTTTATTGTGGGGAAGGTCGGTGAATAAAATATTCCGGGCCGGGCTAGAGGAAGCCTGACCGGAAGCTTGATATGGCGCCAAATCAGGATATGTGGTTTTAACGGGGGTTGGTACCGGAAGGGGAGGTTTAGTAATGAGGGGGATGGACTCTGAACTAGAGGAGGAAGTAGATGGGGACAACGGGGAAAGGGGTGTAGAGCTTCCTGTATCACTTCCTCTTCCTCTTCCTGTGGAGTAAGGGGGAGGCATAGGGATCTTGGACTCAGGAGGCGTGTCCAAAATAGGCGTAACCATGGCCCTAGTGGACAAACGAGTCCTGGCCACCATGAGGCGACATTGCTCCTCGTGGCATACTCGGATCCATCTTGGCGAGTCATTTACGGCCTGCCTCCAACAATCAATGTATGGAAACTGTCTGTAAAGTTCAGGCCTACCTGATACAGCCACGTGTACACGCTGTACCAGATTTGGATCTAAACTGCCACGTGGCGGCCATGCGGCAACCAAAGTAGGCCATTCCCTAGTACATAATGTAATCAAACGTACAGAAGACATTTTAACCCCAAAATCACATTTTGTAAATCCCTTTTTAAAATTCTTTAACATGCATCCTAAGGGATCCAAAATCGTCGAGACCGACGCGCCCATGCTTAGCAATGGAGCGTCGTTTCCAACGAATACTATACACGCACTCTATTCAACGGTCACACCCGTTCCCTCGGCAACAGCACCACGTGGTACAGTTACTAAGTGAAGCGCACAAAACAAAAACACTCAAGGAATTCCCGTACACACACAGCTGTTACACCAGTCACTAAATAACAGATACTATGCCCTTTGGCGAAACTATACAGTCACCCACGCTATAATTCCCTATATATGAATTACCCGTCTATAACATACCCCAGTAACATCGTCTTTACAAACAGCAGTTACAGTACGGTTAGCATAGGTCAAAGTACAATTTAAAGTCACAGTACAATTAATAGTGGTTATGGTGTTAGACATGCAATAGACGACAAGTATTAGTATTCATATACAGTGTCAGTAAATATACAGGGTTATGGTACCGTGCACTATAATACAGCTATACACTATTAACACTCTCGCTAGACAGCAGAGCTCACGCTATCTAACAAGATATACACGCTACTAAACAATCTTTAACACATATACAATTCCCAACTAATCTATTGGCCAGTACCTTGATGGACTACCTAAAACTATCTACATCCGTTTTGGTTAGCCACACTGCCCAAGCACCACATATAGCGAACTAGAGGGCGGAATTTACAACAGAACCCTCTTAGTCTATCTACTCTATCAAAAGTCTAGTGGGTTCCAAATTTACACACCTTCCCACTTAGCCAAGATAGGTTGAGAGCTAGCGGACCGAATTTACACAGACGCCGCTTAGTCTCCCGGTGCCTCCGACCTAGCGAACAAAATGTACACCCTAGAACGCTAGTCTAGACAAGACACCGGTGTCCGGCTAGGGCTATTTACACAGAACCCCGCCTGACTCCAAACCAAATTAAACGGTCTTACTAAAGAGCGTTCAATTGAGCGGTGCGCCTTCGCTCCGCTGGAGGGGGCAGATTCCGTACACAATTCCAACCCCTTATGGGCCTACAGCACATATACCCCTAGTGGGTCCGCCGTCTAAAACAGCGGTCGTCTTACCTCCTCGTTCCTGAACCTGAGTTCACACTCATCGACGGGGACACCCCAGCACTTACTACGTAGAGGCCGATGATCTCCTGGACAACAGACCAGTGACGCCGAGACGAAGGGAGGTCCACGCAGAAGTTCAGGGGTGCAGCCGTAGAGAACGTGGGCAAAGATAGACCGTCTCACGCCTCTGCTTCTCAGCTACCGTTGAACGATGAGCTTCCCGGCCAATGCACCAAATTATACCGGAGAAACTGACGGAAGCCAAGCACAGAGAGATGGACACAGGTTTCTTCAGGAAGGAAGAGATTCTTTATTCGGTTTACCGATCGGGACTCAGAGGGACTGGTGTCACCAAAATACAACAAGTTCTGAGCCCCGGACAATAGTGCAGGCTCCTTATATAGGCACATAACTCCTCCCATATTAAGCTCCACCCGCACATTCTCTTAACCAATTAAAACGAACAAGAACTAACTTCCTGCTTGACCGCATGGCTTGTCCAGCACAATGGAGGAGGGGAATATTATATCTGGTATTCTCGCACATGCTCCGTACACTACTGATCGTATCTTCGCCACGTGCAACCGACCGACCGATACGTCAGCATATGCACGTACACATGCCACGTGGTAATCTCGGCCTACTACATTTTTTTTTACCGAGGTTCCACCACAGATTGAAACCTGTCCTCAAAGCCCATGATACACACTGACACAGAGCAGAATAGAGACTGTTCCCCCTACATAGGGTCACTTGGCAGATATGGATTGACACCTGTCCTCAAAACCCCTGATACACACTGACACAGAGCAGAATAGAGACTGTTCCCCGTCCACAGAGACCATGATACACACTGACACAGAGCAGAATAGAGACTGTTACCCCTACATAAGGTCACTTGGCAGGTATGGATTGACACCTGTCCTCAAAGCCCATGATACACACTGACACAGAGCAGAATAGAGACTGTTACCCCTACATAGGGTCACTTGGCAGGTATGGATTGACACCTGTCCTCAAAGCCCATGATACACACTGACACAGAGCAGAATAGAGACTGTTCCCCGTCCACAGAGACCATGATACACACTGACACAGAGCAGAATAGAGACTGTTACCCCTACATAGGGTCACTTGGCAGATATGGATTGTCCTCAAAGCCCCTGATACACACTGACACAGAGCAGTATAGAGACTGTTCCCCGTCCTCAAAGCCCCTGATACACACTGACACAGAGCAGAATAGGGACTGTTCCCCCTACATAAGGTCACTTGGCAGGTATGGATTAACACCTGTCCTCAGGGACCCTGATACACACTGGGGGAAGCTACTGTCCTCCCCCACCTCTGCGCGGTGGGTGGGGACCATAAATCACAATGGGGGACCTACTGTCCTCCCGCCCTCGGCCCCCACCCCTGCGCGGTGGGTAGGGTCCATAAATCACAATGGGGGGACCTACTTTCCACCCCCCCCGGCCCCCACCCCTGCGCGGTGGGTGGGGGGCATAAATCACAATGCGGGGACCTACTGATAGGAGTGGAGTATTGTTCATATCAGTTTAATACCTTCCGCGTCTACTATCAGTGGACGTGTATATGGCAGCCATTTTAGGAACCGCACACCTGGGACCCGAGCAAGGTCACCTCGTTCAAGCTGCTCTGGTTCCTTGATGAGCCAGCTGCCCGTGAGTTAACATGTCCCGTGGAGAAGCACTCTGTCCTGTAAAGCCTCACCACAAAAAGTTTAAATAAATAACAGCACTCGGAGTGGTGAGTTTAGTAAATGTTCATATCAGTTTAATACCTTCCGCGTTTCCTATCAGTGGACGTGTATATGGCAGCCATTTTAGGAACCGCACACCTGGGACCCGAGCAAGGTTACCTCGTTCAAGCTGCTCTGGTTCCTTGATGAGCCAGCTGCCCGTGAGTTAACATGTCCCGTGGAGAAGCACTCTGTCCTGTAAAGCCTCATCACAAAAAATTTAAATAAATAACAGCACTCGGAGTGGTGAGTTTAGTAAATGTTCATATCAGTTTAATACCTTCCGCGTCTCCTATCAGTGGACATGTATATGGCAGCCATTTTAGGAACCGCACACCTGAGACCCGAGCAAGGTCACCTCTTTCAACAGGCGACAAGATTTGGCCCTGTAAAACTCTCCTGGATATTATGTACAATTTCTATGGATATGGCAGTGATTTATGTAACAGGGAGATGGAAGAAGATGCTTGGTCGGTCCTCTTACTTTAAATTTTGGGCACTGCGCGGGCAAGCTAATGTGCCACCAGATAGGAGTGGTGAGTTTAGTATTGTTCATATCAGTTTAATACCTTCCGCGTCTCCTATCAGTGGACGTGTATATGGCAGCGATTTTTAATTGTGGAATCACCTCCCCTTTTTAGGCCAAGGTTGGAAGATGCTTAGACCACTGGTATATTGGTGCCATCTTGGAGGATTTTTTGAAGCCACAGTGCTGCACCAGTGGGTCTAAAAATTAGGCATGTACACATGCCTGAAAAATTTGGTATTGTTGCAGCCGCTGCTGTACCAGAAAAATTGATGTTTGTTTCACAGGCAGAAAGTGCCCTAAAACATGGCGGCTTGAACCCTAGTTTGTGGCGGATAATTCATGCAAGTCAAACGTCATTCAGAGCTAAAATACAGCAGCGTGTGGACCATTTTTAGCCCAAGGCAGCTCATCTCATCGCGCCTTTTTTAATCGAATGTATCGCCCAGTGTCAGTCCCTTCGGGATCCATCCCTCATTCATCTTAATAAAGGTGAGGTAATCTAGACTTTTTTGACCTAGGCGACTTCTCTTCTCAGTGACAATACCTCCTGCTGCACTGAAGGTCCTTTCTGACAGGACACTTGAAGCGGGGCAGGACAGAAGTTCTATCGCAAATTGGGATAGCTCAGGCCACAGGTCAAGCCTGCACACCCAGTAGTCAAGGGGTTCATCGCTCCTCAGAGTGTCGATATCTGCAGTTAAGGCGAGGTAGTCTGCTACCTGTCGGTCGAGCCGCTCTCTGAGGGTGGATCCCGAAGGGCTGTGGCGATGCATAGGACTTAAAAAGGTCCGCATGTCCTCCATCAACAACACGTCTTTAAAGCGTCCTGTCCTTGCCGGCGTGGTCGTGGGAGGAGGAGGAGGATGACTTCCACCTCTCCCCCTGTTAGATTCCCGTTGTGCTGTGACATCACCCTTATACGCTGTGTAAAGCATACGTTTTAATTTATTTTGCAAATGCTGCATCCTTTCCGACTTGTTGTAATTGGGTAACATTTCCGCCACTTTCTGCTTATACCGGGGGTCTAGTAGCGTGGACACCCAGTACAGGTCGTTCTCCTATCAGCCTTTTTATACGAGGGTCCCTCAACAGGCAGGACAGCATGAAAGACCCCATTTGCACAAGGTTGGATGCCGAGCTACTCATTTCCCGTTCCTCCTCCTCACTGATGTCATTGAAGGTATGTTCTTCCCCCCAGCCACGTACAACACCACGGGTACCAGATAGGTGACAACGAGCACCCTGGGATGCCTGTTGTGTTTGGTCTTGCTCCTCCTCCTCCTCCTCAAAGCTACAATCCTCCTCTGACTCCTCTTCCTCACAATCCTCTTCCAGCGTTGCCGCAGGTCCAGCAAGCGATGCTGATAAGGCTGTTTCTGGTGGTGATGGTGACCACAACTCTTCCTCTTCCTCTTCACGCTCATCTACAGCCTGATCCAGCACTCTTCGCAGGGCACGCTCCATGAAGAAAACAAATGGTATGATGTCGCTGATGGTGCCTTCGGTGCGACTGACTAGGTTTTTCACCTCCTCAAAGGACGCATGAGCCTACAGGCATTGCGCATGAGCGTCCAGTAACGTGGCAAAAAAATTCCCAGCTCCCCAGAGGCTGTCCTAGCACCCCGGTCATACAAATATTCATTAACAGCTTTTTCTTGTTGGAGCAGGCGGTCGAACATTAGGAGTGTTGAATTCCAACGTGTAGGGCTGTCGCAAATCAAGCGCCTCACTGGCATGTTGTTTCGCCGCTGGATATCGGCAAAGTGAGCCATGGCCGTGTAGGAACGCCTGAAATGGCCACACACCTTCCTGGCCTGCTTCAGGACGTCCTGTAAGCCTGTGTACTTATGCACAAAGCGTTGTACGATCAGATTACACATATGTGCCATGCACGGCACATGTGTCAACTTGCCCAACTTCAATGCCGCTATCAAATTTTTTCCGTTGTCACACACCACTTTGCCGATATCCAGTTGCTGCGGAGTCAGCCACTTTTCCACCTGTGCGTTCAGGGCGGACAGGAGTGCTTGTCCGGTGTGACTCTCTGCTTTCAAGCAAGTCAAACCCAAGACGGCGTGACACTGCCGTATCCGGGATGTGGAATAGTACCTGGGGAGCTGGGGGGGGGTGCCGTTGATGTGGAGCAAGAAGCAGCGGCACAAGAGGACTCAGCCGAGGAGGTTATGGAAGAGAATGGAGTAGGAGGAGTAGAGGAGGTGGCAGCAGGACTGCCTGCAATTCGTGGCGGTGTCACCAACTCCTCTGCAATGCCACGCATTCCTTGCTTGTCAGCCGTCAGCAGGTTTACCCAATGCGCAGTGTAGGTGATATACCTGCCCTGACCATGCTTTGCAGACCAGGTATCAGTGGTCAGATGGACCCTTGCCCCAACACTGTGTGCCAGACATGCCATGACTTCCTTTTGCACAATCGAGTACAAGTTGGGGATTGCCTTTTGTGAAAAGAAATTCCGGCCGGGTACCTTCCACTGCGGTGTCCCAATAGCTACAAATTTTTTTAACGCCTCAGACTCAACCAGATTGTATGGTAAAAGCTGGCGGGCTAATAGTTCGGACAAGCCAGCTGTCAGACGCTGGGCAAGGGGGTGACTTGGTGACATTGGCTTCTTACGCTCAAACATGTCCTTGACAGACACATGACTGTGGGCAGATGAGCGGGAACTGCTCAAGGTGGGAGACGGAGTGGCGGATGGTTGAGAGGGGGCAAGGAGGACAGCAGTGGTTGACGTGGCTGAAGATGCTGGACCAGGAGGAGGATGGCGGCTTAGAGTAGGCGTGCTGCTTCTACTCATGTGTTGATCCCATAGGCGTTTGTGATGTGAGATCATGTGCCTACGCAAAGCAGTTGTACCTAGGTGGGTGTTGGACCTCCCACGACTCAGTTTCCTTTGGCACAGGTTGCAAATGGCATCGCTGTTGTCAGAGGCAGACACACAAAAAAAATGCCACACTGCTGAGCTCTGCAATGACTGCATTCTGGTGGTGGACACAGCATGCGTTGATTGGCGTGCTGTCGGGCTGACCCCGGGTGCCGATGCATGCTGTCTGACTGTGCCACTAGCTCCTTGCAACGACACCCCCCTGCTTCCAACTGGTCTCCTCCTCCTCCTCTCTGTCTCCCCATCTGAACTTTCGCCCTGTTCTTCTTCTCTTCTAGCGGGCACCCACGTGACATCCATGGACGCATCGTCATCATCAACCGCTTCGCTTGTTTCTGACAACTCAGAAAAGGAAGCAGCAGCGGGTACAACATCATCATCATCACACCGTACCTCCATGTGTTTAATGCTGCCTGCCTGAGACATATCCCTGTTATCTACATCCTCTAGCAATAATGGTTGCGCATCACTCATTTCTTCAAACGGGTGTGTGAATAACTCCTCTGACATACCAAGTAAAGCGGCTGTGGTGCTAGTTTTGGTGGTGGCGGCAGGCGGGTGAGTGCTATCTTGAGAGGTGCCTGAAGCTAAGCTGGAGGAGGATGGTGCGTCAAGGTTCCGAGCGGAGGCTGTACAAGATTGGGTGTCCTGTGTTAGCCAGTCAACTAAGTCCTCAGAACTTTTCAAGTTCAGGGTACGTGGCTTCTGAAAACTGGGCATAATCTAGGGCAAAAGGGAATCACAGCACCACGACCACGACGGCCCCTGCGGGGTGGCCTGCCTCTGCCTGTCATTTTTTTGGGGATTAGTGGTACTATGCGTGCAAGCTACTGTGAGACCAGATATGAGTGGCAATGTGCACTGGAACAGTTCTGCAGAGCACACGCTGAAGGAAGGACTGACAGAGCCGCTTGAAGACAAGTAACTGCTATTCAATCTATAACAGTGAAAAACTAATTTTGGTTTTAAAAGCACGCTATAGAGACACAAGATATGAGTGGCAACTGTCAAAGCACGCTGGTACAGGTCTGCAGAGCACACGCTGAAGGATGCCTGAAACACAGACGCTTGCAGACAACTAACTGCTCTTCTATTACAGTGAAAAAAAATATTTATTTTAAATGTAAAGCTTAACCTATTGTTAAAACAGATATGAGTGGTGGCACTGGGCAAATAGGCACAGTATCCAATGTGAACCTCACACAGAAGCTAGCAGGCAGGCAACTGCTCTTCTATTACAGTGAAAAAAAAATATTTATTTTAAATGTAAAGCTTAACCTATTGTTAAAACAGATATGAGTGGTGGCACTGGGCAAATAGGCACAGTATCCAATGTGAACCTCACATAGAAGCTGGCAGGCAGGCAGGCAACTGCTCTTCTATTACAGTGAAAAAAAAAATATTTTAAATGTAAAGCTTAACCTATTGTTAAAACAGATATGAGTGGTGGCACTGGGCAAATAGGCAAAGTATCCAATGTGAACCTCACACAGAAGCTGGCAGGCAGGCAACTGCTCTTCTATTACAGTGAAAAAAAAATATTTATTTTAAATGTAAAGCTTAACCTATTGTTAAAACAGATATGAGTGGTGGCACTGGGCAAATAGGCACAGTATCCAATGTGAACCTCACACAGAAGCTGGCAGGCAGGCAACTGCTCTTCTATTACAGTGGAAACAACATTTTGGTTGTAAAAGCACGCTATAGAGACACAAGATATGAGTGGCAACTGTCAAAGCACGCTGGCACAGGTCTGCAGAGCACACGCTGAAGTAGGCCTGAAACACAGACGCTTGCAGACAACTAACTGCTCTTCTATTACAGTGAAAAACATTTTTTTATTTTAAATGTAAAGCTTAACCTATTGTTAAAACAGATATGAGTGGTGGCACTGGGCAAATAGGCACAGTATCCAATGTGAACCTCACACAGAAGCTGGCAGGCAGGCAGGCACCAGCAATTACATTACACAGGAAAAAAAAAAAAAAAAAAAAAGCAGCCTGATGTTATAGCCCTAAAAAGGACTTTTTGGGGTGCTGTCCTTACAGCAGAGATCAGATGAGTCCTTCAGGATTGTAGTGGACACTGAATACCCTAGCCTAGCTATCAATTTCCCTATCTAATCAGCAGCAGCTAAACTTTCCCTCCTCTCACTAAGCATGCATCTTCCGAATGAATCGAAAATGGATGCTGGGAGGGAGGTTTAAGGGTGTGGAAGGGAGGGAGTGCTGCTGATTGGCTGGAATGTGTCTGCTGACCGAGAGGCACAGGGTCAAAGTTTGCCCAATGATGACGAATAGGGGGCGGATCGAACTGCGCATGTGTCCGCCCGCCGCGGCGAACGCGAACACGCTAATTTCGCCGGGAACTGTTCGCCGGCGGACAGTTCGGTACATCACTAATAATAAGCACAGGTTACTGGCTATGGGAGGATAATGTATAATAAGCACAGGTTACTGGCTATGGGGGGATAATGTATAATACACACAGGTTACTGGCTATGGGGAGGATAATGTATAATAAACACAGGTTACTGGCTATGGGGGGATAATGTATAATAAACACAGGTTACTGGTTGTGGGGGGATAACGTATAATAAACACAGGTTACTGGCTATGGGGAAGGATAATGTATAATAAACACAGGTTACTGGCTATGGGGGATAATGTATAATAAGCACAGGTTACTGGCTATGGAGGGATAATGTATAATAAACACAGGTTACTGGCTATGGGAGGATAATGTATAATAAGCACAGGTTACTGGCTATGGGGGATAATGTATAATACACACAGGTTACTGGCTATGGGGAGGATAATGTATAATAAACACAGGTTACTGGCTATGGGGGGATAATGTATAATAAACACAGGTTACTGGTTGTGGGGGGATAACGTATAATAAACACAGGTTACTGGTTGTGGGGGGGTAATGTATAATAAACACAGGTTACTGGCTATGGGAGGGATACTGTATAATTGTCAGGATCGGGACAGGGATCCAACACGCAGAGTACAAAGAGTAGTTAGGTACGTATACCGGACCTTAGAATGGCCGGACTAACGTAAGAACTAAGTAGAGAATGGTCAGAGACAAGCCGCGGTCGAGGGAACGAGAAGACAGGTAAGCGAGAGACAAGCCGAGACAAAGGATAACAGAGATAAGCAGGGTAATACAAACAAGCCGGGTCAGAACCAAAAGACAATCAGAATACAAGAGCACTGGGTGACTAGACAGGCTAGAACCACGACAGGGCAATGAGCAAATGCGGGAAGCTCTATTAAATACCCCGGTTCTAGGAAGTAATCACACCCCCGACGAGTCCTGATTAGTGTTCAGGACTTGACTGACAGGTCGGGCTGGATTAGCGTCATGACGTCGGCTACTGAGCGTCGCGTCATAAAAGGACGTGGCTCCCTCGCGGCCGGCGTGTAAACGGCCGAGGGGACCGCGAGGAACGGGAGAAACAGGCCTTCTGGAAGGAAAAACGTCTAAGTCTCTCCTCTTATCAGAGGTAGAGACTACAGGTACCCTGACAGTACCCCCCCTCTCAGAAACGCCCACCGGGCGGAAGTAACTGGGACGAGATGGAAAGCGGGAGTGAAAAGCCCTGCGGAGACGAGGAGCATGTACATCCTCCTGAGGTACCCAAGTCCTCTCTTCAGGACCATATCCCTTCCAATCGACAAGATATTGTAACTTCCCCCGAGAGATCCGAGAATCGATGATGGAGTTGATCTCGTACTCCTCCTGACCCTCAACCTGAACAGGGCGAGGAGAGGAAACAGTAGTGGAAAATCTGTTGCAAATTAGCGGTTTCAGCAAGGAAACATGAAAGGAATTAGGGATGCGTAAGGCAGATGGAAGGGCTAGGCGATACGCAACCGGGTTAATCCGAGTCAGAACCCTGTAAGGACCAATGTAACGAGGAGCGAATTTCATGGAAGGAACCTTTAAACGAATGTTTTTAGTACTCAACCATACCCTATCACCAGGAACAAAAACTGGAGCCGCCCTTCTGCGCTTATCAGCGTGTTTCTTGAACAACATGGAATTATGTAGGAGAATTTGTCGAGTCTGATCCCACAACTTCCTCAGATTGGCAACATGAGCATCAACCGACGGTACCCCTTGGGAAGGAGAGACCGAAGGAAGAATGGAAGGATGAAAGCCATAATTCATGAAAAAGGGGCTAGAACGAGTAGAATCACAAACAAGATTATTGTGTGCGAACTCCGCCCAAGGAATCAAACCGACCCAATCGTCCTGGTGTTTGGAAACAAAACTACGCAAATATTGTTCAATCTTTTGATTGGTACGTTCAGCAGCTCCGTTAGACTGAGGGTGATAGGCAGAAGAAAAATTCAATTTGATGCCTAGTTGAGAACAGAAGGATCTCCAGAAACGTGAAACAAATTGGGAACCTCTATCAGAAATAATTTCGGAAGGTATCCCATGTAAGCGAAAAATTTCTCTCGCGAATATCTCCGCCAATTCAGGAGAAGTCGGAAGTTTAGGTAAAGGCACGAAAGGAGCCATTTTAGTAAACCTATCAACCACCGTGAGAATAACAGTCTGTCTTTTAGAAACAGGCAAATCCACAATAAAGTCCATAGCCAAACAGGACCATGGTCTCTCTGGGATGTCCAAGGGATGTAACAGACCACATGGAAGCGTATGAGGTTGCTTAGTCTTAGTACAGACCTCACAAGCTCCGATGAAATCCTTAATATCCTTCCGTAAAGAAGGCCACCAGAAATCTTTAGAGATCAAGGAATATGTCTTGCGAATGCCAGGATGCCCAGCCACCTTACTTTTGTGAAAACACTGTAAGAGCTCCAGTTGGAGTTCAGGAGGAACGAAGTGTCTTGCCGCAGGAGTCGGTCTAGGTGCCAGATGTTGCAACTTCATGATCTGGGCAAGCAGCGGAGAATGGATTTTGAGACTTGTGTTAGCGATAATATTGCACTTGGGTACTATAGAAGACAAAACCGGCTCAGATAAAGCAGAAGGTTCATATTGGCGAGACAAAGCATCGGCTTTAGAATTCTTAGAACCAGGTCTATAAGTGAGTATGTAATTGAAATGAGTGAGGAATAAAGACCAACGAGCCTGCCTTGAGGACAATCGCTTGGCCTCCCCAATATAGGACAAGTTCTTGTGATCTGTTAAAATAGTAACAGGATGCAAGGTCCCTTCCAATAAATGTCTCCACTCCTTTAAAGCCATGATAACCGCTAGTAGTTCCCTGTCACCAATGTCATATCTGCTCTCAGGGCCTGATAGTTTTTTGGAAAAAAACCCACATGGATGTAATGGTTTATCCACACCTAACCTTTGGGACAGAATAGCACCTATACCCGTCTCTGAAGCGTCTACTTCGAGTAGGAAAGGCAGAGTAGTATCAGGGTGAACTAAAATTGGTGCAGAAGCAAAAAGTTCCTTGAGAGTCTTGAAAGCAAGGAGTGCTTCAGTAGACCAATTCTTAGTGTCAGCCCCCTGTCTGGTCATATTGGTGATAGGAGCAATAATTGAAGAGTATCCCTTAATGAAGCGCCTATAATAATTGGAGAATCCAATAAACCTCTGAATGGCCTTGAGACCCTTAGGTAAGGGCCAATCTAAAATGGACTGGAGTTTATCCGGATCCATCTTAAACCCTTCCCCAGAAATCACATAACCAAGAAAGTTTGTCTGGGATTGATCAAAGCTACATTTCTCCAATTTGCAGTACAAGCCGTGTTGAAGAAGTTTGCGCAAAACCCTTCTGACTTGTCCGTGGTGAGTCTCAATATCTCTAGAATGTATAAGTATATCATCGAGGTATACAATAACACAGTCATGTTTAAATTCCCTAAGAACTTCATTGATCAGGTCCTGAAATACTGCCGGTGCATTACAGAGACCAAAAGGCATTACTGTATATTCATAGTGCCCATATCGAGTATTGAACGCCGTCATCCACTCGTGTCCCTGCTGAATTCTCACCAAGTTATATGCCCCTCTGAGATCTAACTTGGTGAAAATCTTGGAACCCTTTAAACGATCAAAGAGCTCGGTAATCAAAGGAATTGGATAGGCATTTCTAATGGTTATTTTGTTCAAACCTCGGTAGTCAATGCAAGGTCTCAACGTGCCATCCTTCTTTTTAACAAAAAAAAACCCAGCCCCGGCAGGGGAGGAGGATCTCCTAATGAATCCTTTGTCTAGGTTTTCACGAATATACTCCTCTAGGACTAAGTTCTCTTTAGTAGACAAAGGGTATACATGGCCCCTGGGAGGCATAGTACCAGGAAGTAGATTAATCTTACAATCAAAGGACCTGTGTGGGGGTAAAGTATCGGCCTTCTTTTTGTCAAATACCGCCCTTAAATCTAGGTACAGGGACGGTATTTGTACCTCTGTAGAATCGGTAGAATTAGTTGGTGTGTTAACTATGCAAAGCGGTGACACTTTCCGTAAACACCTCTCCTGACAACTCTGACCCCATGAGACTATTTCCCCTAATTCCCAATCAATAATAGGGTTGTGTCTCTTTAGCCAGGAATACCCCAGGACTATGGGAACAGAAGGAGATGAAATGAGTAATAGAGATATCTCTTCCTCGTGTAAGATACCAGCAGTTAAGTTAACAGGTATGGTTTCACGGAAAATAACAGGCTCAACTAAAGGTCTACCATCTATGGCCTCAACGGCCAAGGGCGTCTCCCTTAACTGGGATGGAATAGCGTGTTTGGCAACAAAAACTTGGTCGATAAAGCTCTCAGCAGCTCCGGAATCTATCAATGCCATAGTTTCTAGTACTTCCTTCTCCCAAGTTAAAGAAACGGGTAACAGAAGCCTGTGATCTTTGTAATTATGAGTAGAGGACAAAATAGAAACACCCAAGTCCTGTCCTCTAGAGAAACTTAGGTGCGAGCGTTTCCCGAGCGATTAGGACAATTTAGACGTAAGTGACCTCTGACTCCACAGTACATACACAGCCCCTCCCTTCTCCTGTACTGTCTCTCTTCTTCTGAAAGGTGAGTATTACCTATCTGCATAGGTTCTGGAAAAAGTGAGGTTTTGGTCTCAGGACTTTGAAATGATGGAGCTAGTCTAAAGGAAGGTCTACAGGTTCTATCTCGAGTGTTCTGCCTCTCTCTTAAGCGTTCATCAATGCGAGAAATTAAAGAAATTAAATCCTCCAAATTCTCAGGAAGCTCTCTAGTAGCTACCTCATCAAGTATTACATCTGATAATCCGTTTAAAAACACGTCTATATAAGCCTGTTCATTCCACTTAACTTCTGCCGCCAAGGACCTGAACTCTAGTGCATAATCCACCAGTGTTCGGTTATCTTGTCTAAGGCGCAACAGTAATCTAGCTGCATTAACTTTTCTGCCAGGAGGGTCAAAAGTTCTTCTAAAAGCAGCTACAAAGGCATTATAATTATATACTAACGGATTATCATTTTCCCACAACGGATTGGCCCTTCTCAGAGCTTTCTCAACGAGTAATGTGATAATAAATCCAACCTTCGCCCTATCTGTAGGATAGGAGCGGGGTTGTAATTCGAAGTGGATACTGATTTGGTTTAAAAAACCACGACACCTCTCAGGAGAACCACCATAACGTACAGGTGGGGTAATTCGGGAAGAAGCACCTACAGTGGCTACCTCTAGACCTGAACTCACAGGAGAGATAGAAGTATTACGCATCTCCTCTGGTGGATTATTAGGACGAGATAATAACGCCTGTAGCGCTAGAGCCATCTGATCCATTCTGTGCTCCATGGCGTCAAACCTAGGATCAGAAGGACCAAGCTGACTGTTTGTACCTGCAGGATCCATTGGCCCTGTCATAATGTCAGGATCGGGACAGGGATCCAACACGCAGAGTACAAAGAGTAGTTAGGTACGTATACTGGACCTTAGAATGGCCGGACTAACGTAAGAACTAAGTAGAGAATGGTCAGAGACAAGCCGAGGTCGAGGGAACGAGAAGACAGGTAAGCGAGAGACAAGCCGAGACAAAGGATAACAGAGATAAGCAGGGTAATACAAACAAGCCGGGTCAGAACCAAAAGACAATCAGAATACAAGAGCACTGGGTGACTAGACAGGCTAGAACCACGACAGGGCAATGAGCAAATGCGGGAAGCTCTATTAAATACCCCGGTTCTAGGAAGTTCTCAAACCCCGACGAGTCCTGATTAGTGTTCAGGACTTGACTGACAGGTCGGGCTGGATTAGCGTCATGACGTCGGCTACTGAGCGTCGCGTCATAAAAGGACGTGGCTCCCTCGCGGCCGGCGTGAAAACGGCCGAGGGGACCGCGAGGAACGGGAGAAACAGGCCTTCTGGAAGGAAAAACGTCTAAGTCTCTCCTCTTATCAGAGGTAGAGACTACAGGTACCCTGACAATAATAAACACAGGTTACTGGCTATGGGGGGATAATGTATAATAAACACAGGTTACTGGCTATGGGAGGATAATGTATAATAAACACAGGTTACTGACTATGGGGGGATAATGTATAATAAGCACAGTTTACTGGCTATGGGAGGATAATGTATAATAAACACAGGTTACTGGCTATGGGAGGGATAATGTATAATAAACACAGTTTACTGGCTATGGGGGGATAACGTATAATAAACACAGGTTACTGGCTATGGGGAAGGATAATGTATAATAAACACAGGTTACTGGCTATGGGGGATAATGTATAATAAGCACAGGTTACTGGCTATGGAGGGATAATGTATAATAAACACAGACACAAAAAAATAATAAAAAATAATAATAATAAAAAAAAAATAATGCAGCTTCAGAATTAATGTAAATTGTATGCTTTCTAGGAGGTGGGAGGGTCTGGGAGGGAGGGTCTGCTGCTGATTGGCTGGAATTTGTCTGCTGACTGTGAGGTACAGGGTCAAAGTTTACTCAATGATGATGAATAGGGGGCGGACCGAACATTGCAAATGTTCGCCATCCGTGGCAAACGCGAACATGCTATGTTCACCAGGAACTATTCGCCAGCGAACCGTTCGGGACATCACTAGCCATCAGCCAATCTACCAAACCTGTGCAACAGACTGAGGTAATTAATACTCCCTCTGACCAATTTTGGTCATCTGTAGAGTCTGAAAGGAATTTGGTGCAAGGTTTCAGGAGGTCTGGGAAAGCCACCCAGAAGCGTAAACATTGTTTTGACGGCAAGATTCCCCTTCTTGCTCAAAAGCATCTAAAAAAGGGAAGGACCAAGACCATAATAAAATCCATATATCACACAAATTAGATGAGTGTAACTTACTCAAAAGACCCTCTACATGTGAAGACAAAGGAGCTCGAGCCATTCACAGGAGCAAACCTGACTCTTTGAAATTTCCCCTCATAATTCATCCTCATCTTCTGAAGATGAAGAATCTGATGTGGATTCTGATTATTCTGCATACTCTGAGGTACTTGAGCATGTATCAAAATCTCATGATGAAAACGTCATTATGGATACGGCAGAAAAATCTTTATTTAATCCAGGATATATAAAACCTCCCCATTCAAGGAAAGGTAACCCCTTGAGCAGGCAGCTAGGAATAAGTGTGGGCTGAATCAGGGGTCAAGTCCTGGGGAATAAAGTGTGGGAACTCACTCGAGTTCCCCCGTCACCCCACCACCAGAAAAAAAAAAACTTGCATGCATATATAAACACGTACACACACACTCAGGTGCACACATACACTCACAGACACACACACACACTCACAGACAGACACACATACTCACAGACACACACACACATACGTACATACATACACTCACACTCACATACACATACACTCCCAGACACATACACTCACTCCCAGACACACACACACAAACACACCCAGACACATACACACACACACACACACTCCCTCCCAGACACATACACACACACACACTCACACACACACACACACACACACACACACACACTCACAGACACATACACACCCACTCACACACACACATCCACACACACACACATCCACTCACAGACACATACACACACACTCACAGACACACACACACACACACTCACAGACACACACACACACACACACACACTCACACACACACACACACACACATACACTCACAGACACATACACACACACACACTCACAGACACATACACACTCCCAGACACATACACAGACACACACACATACACTCACCGACACATACACACACTCACAGACACACACACATACACTCACAGACACACACTCACAGACACATACACACACTCCCAGACACATACACACACTCCCAGACCCATACATACACACACTCCCAGACACATACACACACACACTCACAGACACATACACACACACACTCACAGACACACACACACTCCCAGACACGTACACACACACACTCACAGACACATACACTCACAGACACACACACATACACTCACAGACACACACACTCACAGACACACACACACGTACACACACACACATTCACATACACAAAAATAATTTGTATATTTTTAAAAAAAAATTAAAAATGTCCACCCAGCCTCCCTACCTGGAGAGCTGGCGTGGACCTGTCCCTGGGGTCCAGTGGGGCTTCAGTGCGGCCGGCTTTTGTCTCTCTCTGTCAGACGCGGCGAGGGAGCTGTGTCCTCTCTGCTCCCTCTCGCCGCGCGGGCTGTCTGCTGATGCCGGGAGCCGGAAATGACGTCATATTCCGTCTCCCAGCATCAGCAAACGGCGCGCGGCGAGAGGGAGCAGAGAGGACACAGCTCCCTCGCCGCGTCTGACAGAGAGAGACAAGAGCCGGCCGGGGGGGTCCTTCAGGTGGCCATTAGGCCACCTCTTGGGCCCCCCCATGACAGGGGGAACACGGGGGGCATTTGGGGGCGGCATTTTTTTCCGCCCCCTGAGTGCCTGCAGGACCATAAACGGGAACGGCGTTCCTGCACTAAAAAAAGTGCAGGAACGCCGTTCCCACGCGTTCCTGCAGGACTCGAGCCCTGGGCTGAATGCCCTAGACCAACTTTAGAGAAAGTTCACAGACCCCGGACTTACATCCTACTTTAAAAAAGATTCAATGTGTACAGGCACTCTTTTTATCCTCGATAGTGCTAGGTATTAAGGTAGCCCTCAACAAATACCTTCAATATATACAATGAAACATATGATACCGCACTTAATATTAGATATAAAGCAAAATTATTATTTATTGTGCTGCCTATTTTAAGTCAGATATCTCTTAAAATCAGAAGCGTATACAAATATGGCAACGTACGATATATGTTACATGATGTTACATGATTGTGACCACATAGGTATAATATAAAACGTTTTTGTGATATATCGTACGTTGCCATATTTGTATACGCTTCTGATTTTAAGAGATATCTGACTGAAAACAGGCAGAATAAATAATATTTTTTTGCTTTATAACTAATATAGAGTGCGGTATCATGTGTTCCATTACATCCGACTTTAATACAGTTTCTAACAAAATCAGGGAAGAAACCTAACAAAGGACTTGACAGGTCACTAAAATCTGTCAGGACAAGCTAATGGATATTGCTGGTCCCATGGCAAAAATATTCAAAGTCCTAGAACAAGCTTCTGTTTCAGGGAGTTCCCCATATGTTGACATCCTTAGAGGATGGACACAACAAATTGTATGTTTTCTAGGAAACGCTAATACAGCTCTAACCACAGAAAGAAGGTGGTCAATACTCCTAAAGATTGACCCACACTTAGCCAACCTAGCCACTACAGAAGCAGGACTTGCGGCAGAAGGACTTCTGTTTGGAGACTCTTTTTTTAAGGACATTAATAAATATGTAAACCTATTTAGTTCCTTAGACAAAGCTCAAACTTCACTGAAGAGAGTTTTCAGCCCTAAGTGTGACGGTCCGTCCGTCAATCGATGCTCCTAGTGCTTACCAAGTACCATCAGCACCGCACCGGACACCATGAACTGCATCTCACCGTCTCCTTCCCACCCTGGTCCAACCTCTGGACCCAGGACCATGTGGGAAGGACCTCTCCTCTAGGAGGGTATAGCTGTATAGCTGAAGAGAGCTCTTACAAGAGCTAGCAGTGATATAGCTGTTCTCTACAACACGAGACGAGGCTGCGAGTTGAGGGTAAGAAGGTCTGAAGGTTTATTGAACAGTTTGAGTTGTTATATAGTTTTTCCCCACAAGGTTGACACCCAGGTGAACCTTGTGGTGCACAGGACACAGAATTAACAAACCAATAAAAACGGATTCTTACATGAAGAGTACACAATCCCTCCCCTCAGCCTGTGATACAATTAACAAAGACAATGGGCTAACTCAATTAACTCTAAACAGAAAAAAATACATTTTTACAAACCCCAAAAAGTACCCCAAAATACAACATATCCCCACAAAAATCACATCCCCTGATAGCCCCGGTCTGGCACATGGTCCCATGCCCAAAACAGTTCCATACACTCAACAACAAAACACTGCTGGACAATTTAAGATGGCCGCCGCCACATGTTTTAATCTGTTCTAGTTAAAAGTCCAAGGGGCAGAAACAGTACTTTTGAACATGGGTTATCATAGGGCCCAGGCCCGGACTGGCCATCGGGCACACCGGGCAAATGCCCGGTGGGCCGCGATGGCCGTGGGGCCGAGGCCGGCAGGGGAAGGTCCCAGGACTTCCCCTGCCGGTCTATGCAGGGCCGGCACTATCCGAGCGCCGGCCCCGCTGTATTCCATGACGGGCCGGTGGGGAGATCAAAGATCTCCCTCACCGGCCCACTTGAATAGATAGGCGGCCGCGGCGGGGAGAGAGGGAGGGAGCCAGCCCTCCCGGAGAGAGGACCCGGCGGAGCTCTAACTTGCAGCTCCGCCGGGTTCCTCTCGCGAGATCCGGATCGTTGCCATGGCAACGACCGGATCTCGCGAGAGTGAGCTCTAGCCCGCAGGCTAGAGTTCACTCACCACGAGGACCACCAGGGAACACTGCCATTCTGCCTCCCAGTCCCAGGTACCAGTCCCCCCTCCCAGGCTAAAGGTAAGAAGGGAGGGGGGGCATAATAATGCCTGTTATATTATTTGTTTACCCCCCCCTACACACAAAATCCATTCTAACATTTATACAGCACTCACACCCATCACACTCAGCACTCACACACCCATCACACTCAGCACTCACATACCCATCACACTCAGCACTCACACACCCATCACACTCAGCACTCACACACCCATCACACTCAGCACTCACACACTCAGCACTCTCTCACCCATCACACTCAGCACTCTCACACCCATCACACTCAGCACTCTCACACCCATCACACTCAGCACTCTCACACCCATCACACTCAGCACTCTCACACTCATCACACACAGCACTTTCACACCCATCACACACAGCACTCTCACACCCATCACACACAGCACTCACACACAGCATTCTCACACACACACACAGCACTCTCACACACAGCACTCTCTAACCCATCACACACAGCACTCACACCCATCACACACAGCACTCTCACACCCATCACACAAAGCATTCTCACACACAGCACTCTCTAACCCATCACACACAGCACTCTCTAACCCATCACACTCAGCACTCTCACACCCATCACACTCAGCACTCTCACACCCATCACACTCAGCACTCTCACACTCATCACACACAGCACTTTCACACCCATCACACACAGCACTCTCACACCCATCACACACAGCACTCACACACAGCATTCTCACACACACACACACAGCACTCTCACACACAGCACTTTCTAAGCCATCACACACAGCACTCACACCCATCACACACAGCACTCTCACACCCATCACACACAGCACTCACACCCATCACACTCAGCACTCTCACCCACATAACACACAGCACTCTCACACACAGCATTCTCACACACACACACAGCACTCTCACACACAGCACTCTCACACCCATCACACACAGCACTCTCACACCCATCACACACAGCACTCTCACTCAGCACTCACACCCATCACACTCAGCACTCTCACCCACATAACACACAGCACTCTCACACACAGCATTCTCACACACACACACAGACAGCACTCTCACACACAGCACTCTCTAACCCATCACACACAGCACTCTCTAACCCATCACACACAGCACTCTCTAACCCATCACACACAGCACTCTCACACCCATCACACAAAGCATTCTCACACACAGCACTCTCTAACCCATCACACACAGCACTCTCTAACCCATCACACACAGCACTCTCACACACACACAGCACTCTCACACACATCGTACACAGTACTCTTACAAACATCAGACTCAGCACTCTCACACACAGCACATTCAGCACTCACACCCAGCACTATCACACACAGCACTCTCACACACATTACAAACAGCACTGTCACACACATCACACACAGCACTCTCACACACCACATTCTCACACACATCACACACAGCATTCTCACACACACCACACACAGCACTTTCACACACATCACACACCGCACCCTCACATACCGCACCCTCACACACAGCATCCATCACGCACACATACTGCACCCTCACATACACACAGAACCCCCCCAACACACTGCACCACACACATACTGCATACATACATACACACACAGCACCCCTCACACACATACTGCACCCCTAAACACATTACATTCCAGACACACACTAGATCCCTTACCCAACTCTGGATCATCTACACACATATACACACTAGATCCCTATATACACTCTGAATCCGTTATAAACACACACTCACTAGATCTCTTACACATTCTGGGTCCTTCAAACACACACTAGACTCCTATACACATACACACACACACACACACACACACACTACACTCTTAACATACACACTCTGAATCACACACACACACTAGATTCCTTGTAAGCAAACACATACTACACCCCTAAACACACACTTTCTACAAACACTACATCACCTATACACACACTCTATAGCCTGTTTGCACACATGCTACATCCCCTTTACATACATTCTCTACAGCCCCTAGCCACATATGCATCACATTACACCACAGACACAACATGTCTAAAACTAACCTTATTATACAATACCACACCACAATCAGCTCACTCTACACACACGCAATACCACAAGCAGACTCCAAACACATGCACAATACTCTTTCCTGGCATTTTTGTCTCCTGGTATCCAGTTATAGAGACACCAGAGACAAGTTGCAAGGAAACACAGTGCAAGCATGTTATTAAATTTGCTTGCACTGTGCAGAACAAATACAGGTTTGTTTGTTTTTCTCATGCTAGAGCTCTTCAGCAGAGCTCTGTGCATGGTCTGCCCTGGAAGAGCATTGAACCAACATGCTCACTTTGAGAGGGGGCATGCTTGTCATTAGTGATGACAAAACACACCTCCTCTGACCCACCCCCTTCTTAGTTGGCCGCTGGGATAAAAAAATGCCGGGCCGAATTATTCTCCCAGTCCGGCCCTGATAGGGCCCATAGTCCCAGGGTAGGAGGCTGGCAAACAGGCCCCTCCAAAAAACAGTGGCAAAGTGGATTTCGTCACAGTTATGTTGCGCGCCTCTGTGCACCTCAACACTCCTGCCTCTGCTCCTCCATATTACTGAGTGAAATAGTATAGTGCTGGGCGGCCATGGCCACCCTGGCCCTCTCAGATCGATAATGGATGGGCGACTCATGACACTGGCAGTTATGGCACCCCCCTAGTAAGTGGTTTCACTGCTTGGGCCGGCCCTGTCTTTATTAAGCTAAAGTTGTTCTGGTGACTATAGAGTCTCTTTAAACTCATGAGCTGTGGAAGCCACATTACTATGGGTATATATACATAGACAAAAAGACCACCCAGGTGCAGCAATAGGTTAGGGAGGAAAGATTGATTACTTCCCTCTGGGTCTAGGCTGTAACAAAGGATTCCTCGGATCCTCACAAACTAATATGTAAAACAAGATACACCTAGATAAAACAAAAGCAGAGAACACTCACAGGGAAACACAGTTTAGTGTATATGTCCCTGCTATGAATATTTTGCACTCACAAAATAAAGGAGTAGTTCAAGCCCATCAGGTGTCTTTAGATCTTGAAGTATAATTCCTCAGGAGTACATGCAGAAAAAAGAAGAACTGGACATAGTGTGAAATCTTAATTGTATAAAAAATCACATTTAATGGAAAAACTTACAGAAAGTCAGAAGTAAAAATGCTCATCAAAGATTAAATTCCTCCCTCTGAGATGATGAATGGAAGGAGCAGGTTGCAAAATTTATGAAGCAGCTCTACGCGTTTCGTCTATATGTTAGACTTCATCAAGAGCAATAACAATCAAGTATATAAAACAATAATAAAATACAAATACATCAATAAAAGTTCAGTGTCTTCAATTCTTCTTATATAGGTCCTCTGTCAAATTCCGCACATTTTTATCATGTATTTTATTCATTTATTGATGTTTATTTTCATTATAGTTTGCATATTCCAGTATCCCTCCCTTCTAATATCCCCATTACCTCTTTATGTATTTTTTATTTCATATACCATTTAGATTAGATGTAAATCCCATCAAGCATAGCTATAGATATTCAATGTCTGAACCAGTGATGGGGGCATTCACTTATGCCTTTTATTTATGTTAATTATTTTATTTTATGTGAATTTATGTACTTATACACATTTTTTTCCCCACTTCTGTATTCACATCTCTCGGCCGCGGCTGAGGTGGAACGCATGTGCGTTCCAGCCGCGGAAAGATGACGTATTTGGTTACTTCCTCCCAGCACACTCCGCGCTGGAGGAGCGCGCGCGCGCCAGTGAAGAGGGAGAGCTAGGCAGTGAAGAGGCAGCCGCGCCGACTCCCATCATCCCCAGCCACCCTCCTGCAAAGAAAAGGTAAGAGACAGGAGGGTGGCTGGAAAATTAGCTATGTCTGTCTATGTATGTCTGTCTGTATGTATGTCTGTATGTATGTCTGTGTATGTATGCATGTATGTCTGTCTGTATATATGTATGTCTATGTATGTTTGCCTATGTATGTCTGTCTGTATGCATGTATGTCTGTCTGTATGCATGTATGTATGTCTGTATGCATGTATGTCTACGTATGTCTGTCTGTATGCATGTATGTCTGTCTGTCTGTATGTCTGTATGCATGCATGTCTGTGTGTATGTATGTATGTCTGTGTGTATGTCTGTCTGACTGTATGCATGCAGGTATGTCTATGTATGTCTGTATGCAAGTATGTCTGTCTGTAGGTATGTCTATGTATGTATATATGTATGTCTGTATGTCATTTTATATGTATGTATATATGTATGTCTGTAAGTCAGTATGAATGTATTGATACCGGAGAAACTGACGGAAGCGAAGCACAGAGAGATGGACACAGGTTTCTTCAGGAAGGAAGAGATTCTTTATTGGATCACCGATCGGGACTCAGAGGGACTAGCGTCACCAAAATCCCACAAGTTCTGAGTCCCGGACAATAGTGCAGGCTCCTTATATAGGCACATAACTCCTCCCATATTAAGCTCCACCCGCACATTCTCTTGACCAATCAATACAAATAAGAATTAACTTCCTGCTTGACCGCATGGCTTGTCCAGCACAATGGAGGAGGGGGAATACTACATCCTGTATTCTTGCACATGCTCCGTACACTACTGATCGTATCTTGCCTCGTGCAACCAACTGATCGATACGTCAGCATATGCACGTACACATGCCACGTGGTAATCTCGGCCTACTAAATTTATTTTTACCGAGATTCCACCACATTCCCCCCTTTGATGCCTCTTGATATTTCACAATTACTTGAGGCATCACTTAACCTTGGTTTGCATACACCGCAAGTTACCTTGAACCAGACCAGACTTATCTTATGATGTGAATCTTCAACACTCATCTTCCTGCATTGGTTCTCCCTGATCTAGAGCCTTATACTTATAAATCGCCATTATCTGTGCAGCAGCCTTCCTCTCTGCTATATTTTCTATCAGGCTTTGCACAGACCTAACTACTAAGGGTATAAGACACGGCAGGAGTAGACACAACATTAAAATCAGTAGGACTCCACCTACCACTGCCTTAAGCCCTCCAAACCACTCATACCAGCTACCAAACCAACTACTTGGATTATACCCTTTCCATACCTGAGTAGGCAAATGCGCTAGTTTAACCATATGGCTAGTAAGCTCAGCTATTGCTTGCCCTTCGTCATCTATTTGAAGACAGCAATTGCTCAGGTTAAACTTCCCACATACACCTCCCTATACTGCCAAAAGGTAATCCAAGGCTAATCTATTTTGGTAGACTGCTGTCCTCATCCTGGTGTTATGCTTCGCTAGAAGATTGAGCGCTTGTGATGTTTCGTTAGTAATAATCTCAACCACCGCCTGTAATCTTATAATACGGTTGAGCATATAAATAGGGGTTCTATAACCAAAGGTACCATCCTCTGCCCACGTGGCTGGCCCATAATAATCTATGATACGCTGGGGAGGCCATTCATCATCTTCCCAGGCGCCTATCTCTATGGGTCCCCTTTTCTTCCTATGATTCACATCATACACTTTAACACCTAAAGTCTCACCTGTTTCAATCGGTAACAAGAAGAAGGATGGTTTGAGCATACCCAACACACATGCCCCTTCCCAGTCCTGTGGCAACTCCGAATAGGCTTTCTTACCACAGATCCAGTACAAATTTGCTGGGGCTCTCCAGGTAGATGTGATGGATTGTCAGGGTACCTGAGGTCTCTACCTCTGAGAGAGGTAGAGAGAGACTTAGAAGTTTATCCGTCCGGACGGCATGTCTCCTCGGTCCCTCGCGGTTCACTCGGTCTTGCTAACGCCGGCCGCGAGGGAGTCACTTCCTTTTATAACAGGAGGACCGGAGGTAGACGTCATGACGCCAACCCGGAACGTCCTGTCACTCAAATCTCGGGAGACGAATCAGGACTCGCCGGAGGCGTGTCTTCTCTCCCTAGCCAGGATACTTAACAGTGGCTCTCTCATTCACTCATTGCCCTGTCGTGGTTCTAGTCCGCCTAGTCACACAGTGCTTTGTTATTCTCTTGTCTTTTGGTTCCGACCCGGCTTTGGTATTTACTCTCCTGTCTTTCTGTTATCCTTGACCCGGCTTGTCTCTCGCTTACCTGTCTTCTCGTTCCCTCGACCTCGGCTTGTCTCTGACCATTCTATCGTAGTTATACGTTAAGTCCGGCCATTCTAAGGACCGGTATACGTATCAGCTACTCTTTGTACTCTGCGTGTTGGATCCCTGACCCGATCCTGACATTACGACAGGGCCATGGATCCTGCAGGTACAAATTGTCAGCTTGGTTCTCCTGATCCTAGGTTTGACGCCATGGATCATAGGATGGATCAGATGGCTCTAGCACTACAGGCGCTGCTGTCTCGTCCTATTAATCCACCTGAGGAGATGCGTAATATGTCTGCTTCTTCTGTGGGTTCAGGGCTAGAGGTAGCTACTGTAGGTGCTTCTTCCCGAGTTACCCCACCTGTACGTTATGCTGGTTCCCCTGAGAGGTGTCGTGGCTTTTTGAACCAGATCAGTATTCATTTCGAGCTACAGCCCCGTTCATACCCTACGGATAGGGCAAAAGTGGGATTTATTATTACCTTACTCATTGAGAAAGCTCTGAGATGGGCTAATCCGTTGTGGGGGAATGATAATCCATTAGTCTATAACTATAATTCCTTTGTAGCTGCTTTTAAAAGAACTTTTGATCCTCCTGGCAGGAGGGTCAATGCAGCCAGATTACTGTTGCGCCTTAGACAAGACAACCAAACACTTGTGGATTACGCACTAGAGTTCAGGTCTTTGGCGGCAGAGGTAAAATGGAATGAACAGGCCTATATAGACGTATTCTTAAATGGTTTATCTGATGTAATACTTGATGAGGTAGCAACAAGAGAGCTTCCCGAGAATCTGGAGGACTTAATTTCTTTTATCTCTCGTATTGACGAACGTCTAAGGGAGAGACAGAATACTCGAGATAGAACCGGTAAATCTTCCTTTAGACTAGCACCATCATTTCAAAGTTCTGAAACCAAAAATCCACAGGTTTCAGAATCTATGCAGCTAGGCCTTACTCGTCTCTCAGAGGAGGAGAGACAGTACAGGAGAAGGGAGGGACTGTGTATGTATTGTGGGTCCAGAGGTCATGTACGTTTGAGCTGTCCCAGTCGTCCGGGAAACGCTCGCACCTAAGTTTCTCTAGAGGGCAGACCTTGGGTGTTTCGATTTTGTCCTCTACTCATAACTACAAAGAACATAGACTCCTATTACCGGTCTCTTTAACTTGGGAGAAGGGAACTTTAGAGACTATGGCATTGATAGACTCCGGCGCTGCTGAGAGTTTTATCGACCAAAAGTTTCTCAACAAACACACTATCCCTTCCCAGTTAAGGAAGACACCCTTAGCTGTTGAAGCCATTGATGGTAGACCTTTAGTTGAGCCTGTGATTTTCCGGGAGACCACACCTCTTTACTTAACTACTGGTATTCTACACAAGGAGGAAATATCCCTACTACTCATTTCATCTCCTTCTGTTCCCATAGTCCTGGGATACTCCTGGCTTAAAAGACACAACCCCGTTATAGATTGGAGATCAGGGGAAATAGTTTCGTGGGGTCAGGATTGTCAAGAGAATTGTTTAAAGAAAGTGTCACCTCTTTGTAGTGTCAACTCACTTAATAACGCTACCGTCTCTACCAAAGTACAGATACCGTCTTTGTATCAAGATTTAAAGGCAGTATTTGACAAAGGAAAGGCTGATACCTTGCCACCACATAGGCCTTTTGATTGCAAAATTAATTTACTTTCTGGTACCATGCCCCCCAGGGGTCATGTGTACCCTTTGTCTACAAATGAAAACTTAGTTCTAGAGGAGTACATTCGTGAAAACCTAGACAAGGGGTTCATTAGAAGATCCTCCTCGCCTGCTGGGGCTGGATTTTTTTTTGTTAAAAAGAAGGATGGTTCTTTAAGACCCTGCATTGACTACCGAGGTCTTAACAAGATAACCATCAGAAATGTATATCCGATCCCCTTGATCACCGAGCTTTTTGATCGATTAAAAAGTTCTAAAATTTTCACTAAGTTAGACCTTAGAGGTGCTTATAATTTGGTGAGAATCCACGACGGTGACGAGTGGAAAACTGCATTCAATACTCGTTATGGGCACTATGAGTATACTGTAATGCCTTTTGGTCTCTGCAATGCCCCGGCGGTATTTCAGGACCTTATTAATGAGGTTCTTAGGGAGTTTCAAGATGACTGTGTGATCGTATACCTTGATGATATACTTATACATTCCAGGGATATTGAAACTCACCACGGACAAGTCAGAAGGGTTTTACTTAAACTTCTTCAGCATGGCTTATACTGCAAACTAGAGAAATGCAGCTTTGACCAATCCCAAACTACCTTTCTTGGCTATGTAATTTCTGGGGAGGGGTTTGAAATGGATCCAGAGAAGCTCCAATCCATATTGGATTGGCCTTTACCTAAGGGACTCAAGGCTATCCAGAGATTTATTGGTTTCTCCAATTACTACAGACGTTTCATTAAGGGTTACTCCTCTATCATTGCTCCCATCACCAATATGACCAAACAAGGGGCTGATACTAAGAATTGGTCTACTGAAGCACTTCTGGCTTTTAGGACACTCAAGGAGCTGTTTGCTTCCGCACCAATTTTAGTTCACCCTGATACTACACTACCTTTCCTACTCGAAGTTGACGCTTCTGAGACTGGTATAGGTGCTGTTCTGTCCCAAAGGTTGGGTGTAGATAAGCCTTTACATCCTTATGGATACTTTTCCAAAAAATTGTCAGGTACTGAAAGCAGATATGGCATTGGTGACAGGGAACTACTAGCGGTTATAATGGCCTTGAAGGAGTGGAGACATTTATTGGAGGGTACTTTGCATCCTGTTACTATTTTGACAGATCATAAAAACTTATCCTATATTGGAGAGGCTAAACATCTATCATCTAGACAGGCTCGTTGGTCCATATTCCTCACTCACTTCAACTACGTACTCACATATAGGCCAGGTTCCAAGAATTCTAAAGCCGACGCCTTATCTCGCCAATATGAACCTACTGCCGTATCTGAACCGGTTTTGTCCTCTATAGTACCCAGGTGTAACATTATCGCTAACACTACTCTCAAAGTCCATTCTCCGCTTCTTGATCAGATAAGGAGCTTGCAGCATCTGGCACCTAGACTGACTCCGGCTTCCAGACTTTTCGTTCCTCCTGAACTCCAATTGGAGCTCTTACAGTGTCTTCACGAGAGTAAGGTGGCTGGTCATCCGGGGGTTCGCAAGACGTATTCTTTGATCTCCAAGGATTTCTGGTGGCCTTCGTTACGGAGGGATATTAAGGATTTTATCGGAGTTTGTGTGGTCTGTACTAAAACTAAACTACCGCATTCACTTCCGTGTGGCCTTTTACAACCTCTGGAAATTCCTGACAAACCTTGGTCCTGTGTGGCAATGGACTTTATTGTGGATTTGCCTGTTTCTAAAAAGCACACGGTTATCCTCACCGTAGTCGATAGATTTACCAAGATGGCACATTTCGTACCTTTGCCTAAACTCCCGACTTCTCCTGAATTGGCGGAAATCTTTGCTAAAGAGATTTTTCGCTTGCATGGGATTCCCTCGGAGATCACTTCTGATAGAGGCTCCCAATTTGTTTCACGTTTTTGGAGGTCGTTCTGTTCTCAATTAGGCATCAAATTGAATTTTTCGTCCGCCTATCATCCTCAGTCTAACGGAGCTGCCGAACGAACCAACCAGAAGATTGAGCAATACTTACGTTGTTTTGTTTCCGAACACCAGGACGATTGGGTCGGTTTGATTCCTTGGGCGGAGTTTGCGCATAACAATCTCGTTTGTGACTCTACGCATTCAAGCCCCTTCTTCATGAACTATGGCTTTCATCCATCTATTCTTCCCTCGGTTTCTCCTTCACAAGGAGTGCCGTCGGTCGATGTACATGTGGCCAATTTGAGGAAGTTGTGGGATCAGACTCGACAGATTCTTCTACACAATTCTGTACTGGTTAAGAAACATGCTGACAAACGTAGAAGGGCGGCTCCGAATTTTGTTCCAGGCGATAGAGTTTGGTTGAGTACTAGGAATATTCGTCTTAAAGTTCCTTCCATGAAATTCGCTCCTCGTTATATTGGTCCCTACAGGATCTTGACTCGAATTAACCCAGTGGCGTATCGTCTAGCCCTCCCTGCTACTTTACGCATCCCGAACTCCTTTCACGTGTCATTGCTGAAACCTCTAATCTGTAACAGATTCTCCTCCACAATCGCCCCTCCGCGCCCTGTTCAGGTGGAGGGTCAGGAGGAGTATGAGGTTAACTCCATTATTGATTCTCGTGTCTCCCGGGGGAGAGTACAATATTTAGTTGACTGGAAGGGATATGGTCCTGAGGAGAGGAGTTGGGTACCACAAGAGGATGTTCATGCTCCTCGCCTTCGCAGGGCATTTCACTCCCGCTTTCCATCTCGCCCCGGCTCCTTCCGCCCGGTGGGCGTATCTGAGAGGGGGGGTACTGTCAGGGTACCTGAGGTCTCTACCTCTGAGAGAGGTAGAGACTTAGAAGTTTATCCGTCCGGACGGCATGTCTCCTCGGTCCCTCGCGGTTCACTCGGTCTTGCTAACGCCGGCCGCGAGGGAGTCACTTCCTTTTATAACAGGAGGACCGGAGGTAGACGTCATGACGCCAACCCGGAACGTCCTGTCACTCAAATCTCGGGAGACGAATCAGGACTCGCCGGAGGCGTGTCTTCTCTCCCTAGCCAGGATACTTAACAGTGGCTCTCTCATTCACTCATTGCCCTGTCGTGGTTCTAGTCCGCCTAGTCACACAGTGCTTTGTTATTCTCTTGTCTTTTGGTTCCGACCCGGCTTTGGTATTTACTCTCCTGTCTTTCTGTTATCCTTGACCCGGCTTGTCTCTCGCTTACCTGTCTTCTCGTTCCCTCGACCTCGGCTTGTCTCTGACCATTCTATCGTAGTTATACGTTAAGTCCGGCCATTCTAAGGACCGGTATACGTATCAGCTACTCTTTGTACTCTGCGTGTTGGATCCCTGACCCGATCCTGACATGGATAAATCAAACCACACATCCTTTAAATTGGCGTATCTATCAAACGGGTTAGGTGGTTCTGAGACATTTGAAGCCGACCACCAAGTTGTATTCTTTGTATCATCATCATAAGCTTTTTGCCCTAGACAAGTTAATTCTCCTACAGAAGTATTATACATTATTCCTTTCCTTGCTATGCAAACATAACCTATGATGGAGGTCTTTAATCTCCACTCAGATTTACCTCTAACACTCATATGATAATCGGCTTGTGTAGATATTAATTGGTCAACTGCCTCAGAACCGGACATTACCTCCTTTGCTTCCCAAGGCCATTGGTCTCCCATGTTAGTACCTCCACACACATAGCAGTTGGTAACATTAAGACTACCGGCAATACTTTCAGCTAAGTCAATGAACAGGTTTTTAGCATTATGGGGGATCTTATTATCTATGCTCATCTCTTCATAAAAGGAATGGTATACTTGATGAGTTTGGGAGGATACCGTATCAGTCTCTATCCCTATAAACAATACTGTCCCAGGATCTAAACCCGTCCCGTATATCTGAAACTCAAATAAATTGCCATATTTGTCTAAGAACTTATCGGGGTTATTTATAAGTATATGGATGGGATTACATTCCATAGACTTACAATATGGGCTGGTAGGCAACTTAGTCACTATCATGTCTTTGTCTACTGTCTGTCCCCAAGTCGCCCACCCCACACAAGACCAATATGGGCAAAAGTTATAGTCTTTATTCGGGCATCTAGGACTAACATATTTATTTTTACTACTGGGACAAATATATTTATCATTAGACCCATACGTCCTCTCCCATCTAAGATCCCCACATACATTCCACGGCTTTCTACCACTTGATATCGCTTTACACGCATCAAATAGCAGAACACCCGAAGAATGTACGGATTCTAACACCGTCTTATTAATTAGGGTCCCCTGAGGATCTCCATTCCTGAGAGTCAACCAAATTGTACGGGGTTGATACTCCGGACTGAAGCACTTAGGTTCTCCTACTCCTAAATGGCACACACTATAGTCTATATTTAGGTATCTACATCTCGATACATCTCCTTTACACTCGTATAGTGAATGCCAAATTAGGGTTTGGGAAATATGGTTACCTGTTCTCGTAGTCTTAATGCATACCTCACAGCTAGGAGTGTCGGTACCTCTACCTTCCTGAATATAAAAATACACATAAATAAACACTATCATCAACACATCTTTCGCCGTCATCCTCAGTCTTCGTCCGTGCGAAGGCACCTCAGCTTCCAGGATGTAAGGGCTGCAGGGAATGGAGTTCTGCTCGTCTTCACAGGAGTCCCTTCGAGACTTTCCCTGGCTTATACACTATATGTCGGTAAGCGGACAGGCTTTATTATGGCCATCTAAAAACACTCACTTCACCAAATCCCTGTAACAATAAAATTTGTAATCCACAATAGTTCCTCGTTACTCCGACTGAGTAGTGCGTTTTAACCGGATCTTGCAGGGATTCTCTGGATCTGCTGTAACTTGCCAAGAATCGACTGCTGCTGGTTTAACCCTGGAGTGATGTATCCACGGAGTCACTTCGGCTACTTTTATCGCTGTAGGGGTAGACAAAAGAACAACATAAGGACCTCTCCACTTGGGCCCTAACGGTACATTATTCCACTCTTTAATCCACACTTGATCTCCTGGATGATAACTATGAACAGGGGGATAAATATTCACAGGTAATCTATCTTGTACCCATTTCTGTACCTCCTCCATAGTCTTACCCAACTCTACAACCTGCTGCCGGGTAATTCCTTCTCCCAACTGACTCAAGTCCCCCCTTAAGTTACCAAGTACGGGAGGTGGTCGCCCATACATGATTTCAAAAGGAGAGAGGCCCATCCTTCTGGTAGGGGTACTGCGGATTCGCAATAGAGCTATGGGTAAGAGAACGTTCCACTTAAGTTGGGTTTCCTGACACATTTTAGCCAACTGATTCTTAATAGTTCTATTCATTCTCTCTACCTTACCAGAACTCTGGGGTCTATATGCTGTATGAAGCCTCCACTTTATACCAAGCATATGAGTCAGTTGTTGTAGGCACTGATGAACAAAAGCTGGACCATTGTCCGATCCTATAGAACAGGGTAGTCCATATCGGGGTATTATTTCTCGTAGCAGGAATCTCACAACTTCTCCTGCTTTCTCTGTACGAGTAGGACATGCTTCTACCCAGCCTGAATAGGTGCACACAATTACCAGCAGGTAACGATGTCCACCCGATTTAGGCATCACTGTAAAGTCAATTTGTAAATCGGACATGGGGAGTCCCCCCATAAACTGGACTCCTGGTGGCTTTACTGGTCCTTGTCTTGCATTATTTTTAGCACACGTTACACATCTTCGTACAATGGCCTGAGTCAAGTTGGACAATCTTGGTATGTAGAAATGTTTTCTGAGAGATTCTTCAGTACTGTCTCTCCCAGAATGTGTCCCGTTGTGATAATTTTGGACAATTTCTACCGCTAGTGATGCTGGTATGACTATTCTTCCATCTTCTAGCTGATACCACTTGTTCTCCAAATACTTTCCTGGTTCAGTCTTTAACCACTCCTCTTCTTGAGCTGTATAAACTGGAGTCCATTGGGACAGTGGAGTTGGTATAAGAGCAGCTATATGCCCCACATACTCCTGTCTTCCTGATTCAGCAGCACGCTTAGCTGCACTATCTGCCATCCGATTTCCCTTGGTTACATCACCATCTCCTCTCAGATGCGCTCGACAATGTATGATACCGACTTCTTTCGCCTCCCTCACTGCTTCCAATAGTTGTAGGATTTCAGCTGCATACTTGATTTCTTTTCCTTCTGAATTCAGTAGTCCTCTTTCTTTATACAAAGCTCCGTGGGCATGAGTGGTTAAAAACGCATATTTGGAGTCCGTGTAGATGTTCACTCTTAAACCTTCAGCCAATTGTAACGCTCGTGTCAGTGCTATCAATTCTGCCTTTTGTGCTGATGTTCCTTTCGCCAGTGGCCGAGCTTCTATCACCTTGTCTATTGTTGTCACTGCATATCCTGCATAGCGGATCCCTTCTTTCACATAACTACTGCCATCGGTATAATATTGAACATCGGGGTTCTGGATGGGAAAATCACGAAGATCTGGTCTACTTGAGAATACTTCATCCATTACTTCCAAACAATCATGTTGACTTTCAGTAGGTTGTGGCAAAAGGGTAGCTGGATTTAAGGTGTTTACAGTCTCTAAATGCACTCTGGGGTTTTCACACAACATTGCTTGATACTTGGTCATACGGCTGTTACTAAACCAATGATTTCCTTTGTAATCCAACAACGTCTGTACTGCATGTGGGACTCGTACATAAAGTTCTTGACCCAGAGTGAGTTTATCGGCTTCAGCTACTAGCAGGGCGGCTGCAGCTACGGCTCTTAGACAAGGTGGAAGTCCGCTGGCCACTGCATCCAATTGCTTAGACATGTAGGCAACAGGTCTTTGCCATGATCCCAAGTACTGTGTCAATACTCCCACAGCCATTCTTCTTTGCTCGTGTACATATAAGTAGAATGGTCGTGTGTGATCAGGTAGACCTAATGCTGGGGCACTCATCAAAGCCTTCTTCACATCTTCAAATGCCGTTTGCTGTTCTTGGGTCCATAAGAAGGGGTCGTGCTCTGTACCTTTGATAGCTGCGTACAGAGGTTTTGCCAGTATCGCATAGCTGGGAATCCATATCCTACAGAAGCCTACTGCCCCCAAGAATTCTCGCACTTGTCTTCTATTCTTGGGTATCGGTATTTGGCACACAGCTTCTTTTCTCTCTGGCCCCATAATTCTTTGACCTTCAGAGATATGGAATCCCAGATATTTGACAGTTGGCAAACACAACTGAGCCTTCTTTCTAGACACCTTGTATCCTGCCTTCCAGAGAATGTGTAGTAGATCGTGCGTTGCTCGCTGACAGATTTCTTTTGTAACTGCTGCTATCAACAAGTCATCTACATATTGTAACAATACACACTCTCCTGGGATGGACTCGAAATCCAGTAGATCTTGACTTAGGGCTGAACCAAATAGGGTAGGTGAATTTTTAAACCCTTGGGGAAGTCTTGTCCAAGTCATTTGGCGTTTTGAGCCCGTTACAGCGTTCTCCCATTGGAAAGCGAAAATACATTGACTTTCTGCGGCAATTCGGAGGCAAAAGAAGGCATCTTTGAGGTCTAAGACTGTAAAGTAAGTAGCCCCGCCCGGAATTAAAGCAAGCAGGTTATATGGATTGGGTACAACTGGATGTATACTAACAACTGCATCATTGACTGCTCTCAAGTCCTGCACAGGTCAATACTCATCTGTACCGGGCTTTTGAACAGGCAGCAATGGGGTGTTCCAGGGGGAAGTACAGAATTTTAGGATACCATACCGTATGAACTTATCCAGATAGGATTGGATGTTCTTCTTAGCCTTCTGCGGGATGTGATATTGTCTTAGGCTCACTGGATAAACCCCAAGTTTTAGTTCAATTTTTATAGGTGGAATATTGCGGGCCAGTCCTGGTGGGTTGTTCTCTGCCCAAACTCCTGGTATGTTGAATAATGTCTCATCACTCCTAGGGTTTTGGCTAGTCAACGCTGTATAAAGTCGCCACTCTTCTTCCTTTGGTACGGATAATGTCATGATACCTGAAGGTCCATTAAACTTTAAGGATGTTGTTCCATTTGGTAGGAACGTAATCTGCGCTTGTAATTTTGATAGCATATCACGTCCCAGCAATTGGACTGGACATTCAGGCATATAAAGGAATTGATGTTTTACTACGTGGCCTCCCAATGTACAGAGTCGACTTTTAAGAACCGGTTTTTCAGCACTTCTTCCAGTTGCTCCTATTACAGTAATAGTCCTTCCAGATGGAGGAGCAACTAGATTAGTCACCACTGAATGTTCAGCACCAGTGTCGATCATGAACGCACTCCTTTTTCCCCCTATTGATACATCGACCATAGGCTCCGCTCGACCAAGGGGGATGGAGCCCGGTCGGTATCAATAGTCCTCCATGACCGTGTCAGCCAATCCTACAAAGTCCCTGCCTTCTCTATCGCGGGACCTTTGCGCTGCTGGGATATATCTATCTTCCCTAACACTTCCTCTGTTCCCATTGCTCCCTCTATTACCATTACTCCCTCCGGGGCCTCCTCTACCTCTCGCTCTGCCTCTAAAGTTTCCATAACCTATCCTAGGTCTGTCTTTCTCACACTGTTCTCGTCGAGGACACTCATTTCTCCAATGCCCTTTTTCCCTACAGTATGCGCACTGATTTCTACTTAGAGGTTCCTCATTCCATCTACTATCGCCTCTATCTGGGCCCCGTCTATCTACGCCTGTGATCGCTACCGCTAGCATGTCTGCCTTTCTACGCATCTTGCGCTCTTCCTCTTTCTTACTTTCTGTTTCCCTATTCATGTATACCTTATTCGCTACCTCCATAAGTTGGGTGATGGACATACCTGCAAACCCTTCTAACTTTTGTAGCTTGCGCTTAATATCTCCATAAGCTTGGCTGACAAAGGCGGAGTTCACCATTCGGGAATTGTCTGCGTCTTCCGGATTAAAGGGGGTATACAAGCGGTATGCCTCCAATAATCGGTCATAAAAGACACTGGGCGCTTCATCACTTTTCTGAATCACCTCAACTGTCTTCGACATGTTAATGGCTTTCTTTCCTCCGGCTTTCATGCCAGCAATTATAGCGTCTCTATAGGCTCTGAGTTGAACCATATCAGCACCATTTACATTCCAATCGGGATCGGTGTTGGGATAATGTGTTGCGGCCCATGCTGATGGATTGGCTTGGTTTAAAGTACGGGCTTTATCCTCTAGTGCTTTAATGGCCGCTTGATTAATTCTTGTCCTTTCCTCATTGTTGAATAAAGTCATTAATAACTGCTGGCAATCAGCCCATGTCGGGTTATGTGTCTGTACTATTGAGGTGAACAGATCAGTCATAGCTTGTGGTTTCTCAGTATACGAGGAATTGTGGGTCTTCCAATTTAAGAGATCGGTTGTCGTGAATGGGACATATACAAAGACTGGGTCAGCATGTGCCATTTGGCCTGCGGCATCGATATAGGCTGGCCCAGGATTCAGACGAAGAGGCATCTGATAGTGTTTTAATTGTTGGGCAACGGTCAACTGTCGGGTCTGTATGGGGCTACGTGGAGGGGCGTCAGTCATAGGTTCCAGTCGGGGAGAAATAGGGTATGGGGATGTGGGAGCTTGGTTTTGGGAAAAGGTTGTAAATAGAACACTTCGAGCCGAGCTAGATGAAGCTTGACCGGAAGTCTGAAGTGGCGCCAAATCAGGATATTCGTTTTTAATGGGGGTTGGTTCTGATTCCGGAAGGGGAGATTTAGTACGAGGGGGGGTGGATCCTGTACTGGAGGAGGAAGCGGAAGTGGATGGGGGTAATGAGGGGAGGGTTGCAGGACTTCCTGCATTTGCGTCACTTCCTCTTAACGGAAAGTAAGGGGGCGGCAAAGGGATCTCGGACTCAGGGGGCGTGTCCAAAATGGGCCTAACACCAGTCCTAGTGGACGAACAAGTCCTAGCTACCATGAGGCGACATTGCTCCTCGTGGCATGTCTGGAGCCATTTTGGCGAGTCATTTACGGCCTGTCTCCAACAATCAATATAAGGAAACTGGCCGTAAAGTTCAGGCCTACCTGATACAGCCACGTGTACGCGCTGTACCAGAGTTGGATCCAAACTGCCACGTGGCGGCCATGCCGCAACCAAAGTAGGCCACTCCCTAGTACACAAAGTGACCAAACGTACAGGAGACATTTTAACCCCAAAATCACAAGTTTTGAATCCCTTTTTAAAATTCTTCACCATACAACCTAAGGGATCCGGAATCGTTGACTGCGACGCACCCATACTTAACAATGGAACGTCGTCGACAACGAATACTATAAACGCGTACTTATTCAACAGTCACACCCGTTTCCTCTGGCAACAGCACCACGTGGTACAGTTACCAAGTGAAACGTACACAATAACACAATAAACACTCAGGGAATTCCCGTACACACACAGCTGTTACACCAGTCACTAGATAATCAATATTATGTCCTTTGGCGTAACTATACAGTCACCCACGCTATAATTCTCTATATACGAATTACCCGTCTATAACACACCCCAGTAACATCGTCTTTTACAAATAGCGGTTACAGTACGGTTAGCATAGGTCAAAGCACAAGTTAAGGTCACAATACAATTATTAGTGGTTATGGTGTTAGACATGCAATAGACGACAATTATTAGTACTTATATACAGTGTCAGTAAATATACAGGGTTATGGTACCGTGCACTATAATACAGCAACACACTATTAACACTCTCGCTAGACGGCTGAGCTCGCGCTATCTAACAAGATATACACTTTACTAAACAATCGTTAACACATTTACAATTCCCAACTAAACTATTGGCCAGTACCTTGAATGGACTACCTAAAAACAATCTACATACGTTTTGGTTAGCCACACTGCCCAAGCACCACATATAGCGAGCTAGAGGACCGAATTTACACAGACGCCTCTTAGTCGATAACTATCAAAAGTCTAGTGGGTTCCAAATTTACACGCCTTCCCACTTAGCCCAGATAGGATGAGAGCTAGCGAACCGAATTTACACAGACGCCGCTTAGTCTCCCGGTCCCTCCGACCTAGCGAACAAAATATACACCCTAGAACGCTAGTCTAGACAAGACACCGGTGTCCGGCTAGGGCTATTTACACCAGAGCCCCGCCTGACTAACAAAATCAAACGGTCTGACTAAAGAGCGTTCGATCGAGCGGTGCGCCTTCGCTCCTTCCCTCCGACAGAGGGGGCAGATACACAGATTTAAACCCCTTTGGGCCTACCGCACAATCGGTATACCCCTAGTGGGTTCTGCCGTCTAAAACAGCAGTTGTCTTACCTCCTCGTTCCTGAACCTGAGTTCACACTCATCGACGGGGACACCCCAGCACTTCTCACGTAGAGGCCGATGATCTCCTGGACAACAGACCAGTGGCGCCGAGACGAAGGGAGGTCCACGCAGAAGTTCAGGGCTGCAGCCGTAGAGAACGTGGGCAAAGATAGACCGTCTCACGCCTCTGCCTCTCAGCTACCGTTGAACGATGAGCTTCCCGGCCAATGCACCAAATGATACCGGAGAAACTGACGGAAGCGAAGCACAGAGAGATGGACACAGGTTTCTTCAGGAAGGAAGAGATTCTTTATTGGATCACCGATCGGGACTCAGAGGGACTAGCGTCACCAAAATACCACAAGTTCTGAGTCCCGGACAATAGTGCAGGCTCCTTATATAGGCACATAACTCCTCCCATATTAAGCTCCACCCGCACATTCTCTTGACCAATCAATACAAATAAGAATTAACTTCCTGCTTGACCGCATGGCTTGTCCAGCACAATGGAGGAGGGGGAATACTACATCCTGTATTCTTGCACATGCTCCGTACACTACTGATCGTATCTTGCCTCGTGCAACCAACTGATCGATACGTCAGCATATGCACGTACACATGCCACGTGGTAATCTCGGCCTACTAAATTTATTTTTACCGAGATTCCACCACAGTATGTCTGCATATTATTATGTATGTGTCTTTATGTCCTTGTGCATGTGTGTCTGTATGTATGTTAGTATGTGTCTGTCTGTCACTATGAATGCCTGTGTGTATGTCCCAGTATGTGTGTGTCAGTATGTATGCCTGCATGCGTGTATGTCTGTTTCAGTATGTGTGTCTGTTAGTATGTATCTGTGTCCTTTTGTATCAGTGTGTGTGTTTGTGTCTGTGTGTGTATTCCTGTGGGCGGTATTTGGAGGCGGACCCAGTGCAGTGGCGGATTCAGGGGGGGGGCAACGGGGCAATTGCCTCCCCCCCCCCGAGAAAACCGACGGTCTCCCTCTCCCCTGCCAGCACATGCAGGTGCTAGCCCTGCAATGTGCCTGCGGACCGGAGGGGAGATATCTCTCCCCGGTCCGCAGGCACTATGCTGGCAGCCGGCAGGGGAGGGAGAGAGGACCCGGGAGCTCAGCCTGCAGCTCCTCCGGGTCCTCCTCTTGCGAGCTTGGAGCGTTGCCGCGGTTACCACGGCAACGCTCCAAATCTCGCGAGAGTGAACTCTAGCCCTGGAGCTACGGGCTAGATTTCACTCTCCCCACTGCAACCACCAATGAATCCCACTGGGACCACCAGGGATCAAGAAATGTCCCCCCTTCTCCCAGTAAAGGTAAGAAGGGAGCGGGGACATAATTAATATTTATTTTAATTTAAAAAAATGTAAAAAAAGCATATTATCAAAAAGTCCCCCATGCCTTATAGCACACTCTCACACCCTACACACACATTGCCCCTCCCACACATATACTGCCCCCCCATTCACACACACTGCCCCCTCATACACACACACTGCCCCCCCATACACACATACTGCCCCCCATGCACACACACTGCCCCCCCATACACACACTGCCCCCCATACACATACACTGCCCCCTATACACACATACTGCCCCCCATACACACACAATGCCCCCCATACACACACACACACTGCTCCCCATACATACACACTGCTCCCCATACACACATACACTGCCCACATACACTGCCCCCCATACATACACACTGCCCCAGACATACATACACTGCCCCCCATACACACACACTGCCCCCATACACACATTACCCCCCATACACACATACACTGCAACTGTCACACACACACATACTGACACACACATACACTGCCCCCCAACACACACACTGCACCCCTGACATACACTGCAACCTTCACACACTGTCCCCCTCACACACACACACTGCACCCCTCACACATTGCACCACTCACACACACCACTGCTCCCATGCCCTATGACAGCCCCATTTCTCAGCAGACCTCAGGTAAGTTGTCAAACTGTTCTTAAACGGTTTGACTACTTACTCTGGGAGGGGGTCCCGGCACTATTGGCACCATAACCACTACACTGAGCTGTAGTGGTTATTGTGTCTTGATTATTTAGTTAAATAATCTACAAGTGCCCCTCCCGAGATCAGGCTATGGATCCGCCACTGACCCAGTGGGCATATTTGGAGGTGGGCCCCAGAGGCCCAGACCCTGAGCTGAGTTAGGGGCCCCAAAATTTCTGGTGGTGGCCCTGGTGGCAGTAATTTAGTACTATAAATTGCTCAGCGGTCGAGGTATGTTAGCTTCACAGGTAGTTATTATCAGATCCTGCTTGTTAACATACATGTAACAATGTAACAAAATGTAATATGGATGTAATATGGACATAACTAGGATTTTAGGGAAAATACAGAATACTTATAGGGAGGATTACAAAATAACACAAAACTATGTTTACTACACATAAAAAAATAAAATGTATATATATTTAATAGGGCTGTGAGTTTCCAGAGCCCCACCATTTTTAAACTTGATAAGCAACTATTACTGGAAATCAAATGGTCTTACAATGAATGGTCTTTACTGTGTTGTTAATTGAATCATTTCTCTTCTTATACAATACATATGTTTCCTGAGCTGTATATCTTAAAGGGATTCTCTAGTGCCAGGAAAACAAACATGTTTTCCTGGCACTGTAGAATCATGAAGTGCCCCCCTCCTTTCCGCCCCCCATGCCACGTTGCTGAAGGGTTAAAGCCTCGTCAGCCACTTAGCTATATCCAGCACCGATGTCCCTCAGAGCAGGGTTAGGCTCCAGCCACTAGTGATGTCGCGAACACGAAATTTTCATTTCGCGAACGGGAACTTCCGCAAACGTTCGCAAACTGGCGAACCGGGCGAACCGCCATTGACTTCAGTGGGCAGGAGAATTTTAAAACCCACAGGGACTCTTTCTGGCCACAAAAGTGATGGAAAAGTTGTTTCAAGGGGACTAACACCTGGACTGTGGCATGCCGGAGGGGGATCCATGGCAAAACTCCCATGGAAAATTACACAGTTGATGCAGAGTCTGGTTTTAATCCATAAAGGGCAGAAATCACCTAACATTCCTAAATCACAATGGATATGGATTGACACCTTGACATATGGATTGACACCTGTCCTCAGAGACCCTGATACACACTGACACAGAGCAGAATAGAGACTGTTCCCCCTACATGGGTCACTTGGCAGATATGGATTGACACCTATCCTAATGATCCCTGATACACAATGACACAGAGCAGAATAGAGACCGTTCCCCCTACATGGGTAACTTGGTAGATATGGATTGACACCTGTCCTCAGAGACCATGATACACACTGACACAGAGCAGAATAGAGAATGTTCCCCCTACATAGTGTCACTTGGAAGATATGGATTGACACCTATCCTAATGATCCCTGATACACAATGACACAGAGCAGAATAGAGACCGTTCCCCCTACATGGGTAACTTGGTAGATATGGATTGACACCTGTCCTCAGAGACCATGATACACACTGACACAGAGCAGAATAGAGAATGTTCCCCCTACATAGTGTCACTTGGCAGATATGGATTGACACCTATCCTAAGGATCCCTAATACACACTGACACAGAGCAGAATATAGACTGTTCCCCCTACAGAGGATTACTTGGCAGATATGGATTGACACCTGTCCTCAGAGACCATGATACACACTGACACAGAGCAGAATAGAGACTGTTCCCCCTACATAGGGTCACTTGGCAGATATGGATTGACACCTATCCTCAAAGACCATGATACACACTGATACAGAGCAGAATAGAGACTGTTCCCCCTACATAGGGTCACTTGGCAGATATGGATTGACACCTGATCCCTGATACACACTGGCCCAGACCAGAATAGAGAGTGTTCCCCCTACATGGGTCACTTGGCAGATATGGATTGACACCTATCCTAATGATCCCTGATACACACTGACACAGAGCAGAATAGAGACTGTTCCCCCTACATAGGGTCACTTGGCAGATATGGATTGACACCTATCCTCAAAGACCATGATACACACTGATACAGAGCAGAATAGAGACTGTTCCCCCTACATAGGGTCACTTGGCAGATATGGATTGACACCTGATCCCTGATACACACTGGCCAAGACCAGAATAGAGAGTGTTCCCCCTACATAGGGTCACTTGGCAGATATGGATTGACACCTATCCTAATGATCCCTGATACACACTGACACAGAGCAGAATAGAGACTGTTGCCCCTACATAGGGTCACTTGGCAGATATGGATTGACACCTGTCCTCAGAGACCATGATACACACTGACACAGTGCAGAATAGAGACTGTTCAGTCTACATGGGTCACTTGGCAGATATGGATTGACAGCTGTCCTCAGAGACCATGATACACACTGACACAGAGCAGAATAGAGACTGTTCCCCCTACATAGGGTCACTTGGCAGATATGGATTGACACCTATCCTAATGATCCCTGATACACACTGACAAAGAGCAGAATAGAGACTGTTCCCCCTACATGGGTAACTTGGCAGATATGGATTGACACCTGTCCTCAGAGACCATGATACACACTGACACAGAGCAGAATAGAGACTGTTCCCCCTACATAGGGTCACTTGGCAGATATGGATTGACACCTATCCTAAGGATCCCTGATACACACTGACACAGAGCAGAATAGAGACTGTTCCCCCTACATAGGGTCACTCGGCAGATATGGATTGACACCTATCCTAATGATCCCTGATACACACTGACACAGTGCAGAATAGAGAATGTTGCCCCTACATAGGGTCACTTGGCAGATATGGAATGACACTTATCCTAATGATCCCTGATACACACTGACACAGAGCAGAATAGAGACTGTTGACCCTACATAGGGTCACTTGGCAGATATGGATTGACACCTGTCCTCAGAGACCATGATACACACTGACACAGAGCAGAATAGAGACTGTTCCCCCTACATGGGTCACTTGGCAGATATGGATTGACACCTATCCTAATGATCCCTGATACACAATGACACAGAGCAGAATAGAGACTGTTCCCCCTCCATGGGTAACTTGGTAGATATGGATTGACACCTGTCCTCAGAGACCGTGATACACACTGACACAGAGCAGAATAGAGAATGTTCCCCCTACATAGTGTCACTTGGCAGATATGGATTGACACCTATCCTAAGGATCCCTGATACACACTGACACAGAGCAGAATAGAGACTGTTCCCCCTACAGAGGGTCACTTGGCAGATATGGATTGACACCTATCCTAATGATCCCTGATACACACTGACACAGAGCAGAATAGAGACTGTTGCCCCTACATAGGGTCACTTGGCAGATATGGATTGACACCTATCCTAATGATCCCTGATACACACTGACACAGAGCAGAATAGGTACTGTTCCCCCTACATAGGGTCACTATGTGCCTTTTTTTGGGTTTGGTTTTTGAAGCCACAGTACAGCACCAGAGGGCCGAAAAATTAGGCATGTACACATGCCTGAGAAATTAGGTATTGTTGCAGCCGCTGCTGTAGCAGCGGCCATAAAAATTGATGCTTGTTTCCCAGGCAGAAAGTGCCCTAAAACATTGCGGCTTGAACCCTAGTTGGTGGTGGATAAGTCACGCAAGTCAACCGGCATTCAGAGCTAAAATACAGCAGCGTGTTAGCCCAAGTCAGCTCATCTCATCAGGCCTTTTTTAGTCGAATGTATCGCCCAGTGTCAGTCCCTTCGGGATCCATCCCTCATTCATCTTAATAAAGGTGAGGTAATCTAGACTTTTTTGACCTTGGTGACTTCTCTTCTCAGTGACAATACCTCCTGCTGCACTGAAGGTCCTTTCTGACAGGACACTTGAAGCGGGGCAGGCCAGAAGTTCTATCGCAAATTGGGATAGCTCAGGACACAGGTCAAGCCTGCACACCCAGTAGTCAAGGGGTTCATCGCTCCTCAGAGTGTCGATATCTGCAGTTAAGGCGAGGTAGTCTGCTACCTGTCGGTCGAGTCGTTCTCTGAGGGTGGATCCCGAAGGGCTGTGGCGATGCGTAGGACTTAAAAAGCTCTGCATGTCCTCCATCAACAACACGTCTTTAAAGCGTCCTGTCCTTGCCGGCGTGGACGTGGGAGGAGGAGGATGACTTCCACCTCTTCCCCTGTTAGATTCCTGTTGTGCTGTGACATCACCCTTATACGCTGTGTAAAGCATACTTTTTAATTTATTTTGCAAATGCTGCATCCTTTCCGACTTGTTGTAATTCGGTAATATTTCCGCCACTTTCTGCTTATACCAGAGGTCTAGTAGCGTGGAAACCCAGTACAGGTCGTTCTCCTTCAGCCTTTTTATACGAGGGTCCCTCAACAGGCACGACAGCATGAAAGACCCCATTTGCACAAGGTTGGATGCCGAGCTACTCATTTCCCGTTCCTCCTCCTCAGTGATGTCAATGAAGGTATGTTCTGCCCCCCAGCCACGTACAACACCACGGGTACCAGATAGGTGACAACGAGCACCCTGGGATTCCTGTTGTGGTTGGTCCTCCTCCTCCTCCTCAAAGCCACATTCCTCCTCTGACTCCTCTTCCTCACAATCCTCTTCCAGCGTTGCCGCAGGTCCAGCAAGCGATGCTGATAAGGCTGTTTCTGGTGGTGATGGTGACCACAACTCTTCCTCTTCCTCTTCACACTCATCTACGGCCTGATCCAGCACTCTTCGCAGGGCACGCTCCAGGAAAAAAACAAATGGTATGATGTCGCTGATGGTGCCTTCGGTGCGACTGACTAGGTTTGTCACCTCCTCAAAAGGACGCATGAGCCTACAGGCATTGCGCATGAGCGTCCAATAACGTGGAAAAAAAATTCCCAGCTCCCCAGAGGCTGTCCTAGCACCCCGGTAATACAAATATTCATTAACAGCTTTTTCTTGTTGGAGCAGGTGGTTGAACATTAGGAGTGTTGAATTCCAACGTGTCGGGCTGTCGCAAATCAAGCGCCTCACAGGCATGTTGTTTCGACGCTGGATATCGGCAAAGTGCGCCATGGCTGTGTAGGAACGCCTGAAATGGCCACACACCTTCCTGGCCTGCTTCAGGACGTCCTGTAAGCCTGTGTACTTATGCACAAAGCATTGTACGATCAGATTACACACATGTGCCATGCAGGGCACATGTGTCAACTTGCCCAACTTCAATGCCGCCAACAATTTTTTTCCGTTGTCACAAACCACTTTGCCGATATCCTGTTGCTGCGGAGTCAGCCACTTTTCCACCTGTGCGTTCAGGGCGGACAGGAGTGCTTGTCCGGTGTGACTCTCTGCTCTCAAGCAAGTCAAACCCAAGACGGCGTGACACTGCCGTATCCGGGATGTGGAATAGTACCTGGGGAGCTGGGGGGGTGCCGTTGATGTGACACCCAGACGCTTGCAGACAACTAACTGCTATTAGCTTACAGTGAAAAACTTTTTTTCTTTGTAAAGGCACGCTATAGAGACACCAGATATGAGTGGCAAAGTACACTTGCTGAGGTTGGCAGAGCACACGCTGAAGGCCTGACACCCAGATGCTTGCAGACAACTAACTGCTATTAGCTTACAGTGAAAAACTTTTTTTCCTTTTAAATGAACGCTATTGTCACACCAGATATGAGTGGCAAAGTAGACTGGCTAAGTTTCGCAGAGTACACGCTGAAGGCCTGTCACCCGCTTGAAGGACACTGACTGCTATTAGCTTACAGTGAAAAACTTTTTTTCTTTTTAATGGCACGCTATTGTCACACCAGATATGAGTGGCAAAGTGACTGGCTGAGTTTGGCAGAGTACACGCTGAAGGCCTGACACCAAGACGCTTGCAGACAACTAACTGCTATTAGCTTACAGTGAAAAACGTTTTTTCTTTGCAAAGGCACGCTATAGAGACACCAGATATGAGTGGCAAAGTGGACTGGCTGAGTTTGGCAGAGTACACGCTGAAGGCCTGACACCCGCTTTAAGGACACTGACTGCTATTAGCTTACACTGAAAAACTTTTTTTCTTTGTAAAAGCACGCTATAGAGACACCAGATATGAGTGGCAAAGTACACTGGCAGAGGTTGGCAGAGTACATGCTGAAGGCCTGACACCCAGACGCTTGCAGAAAACTAACTGCTATTCAATCTATTATAAATGTCAAGCTTAAGCTATTGTGACACCAGATATGAGTCGTGGCACTGGGCAAGTGGGCACAGTATCCACTGTGAGCCTGACACAGAAGCTGGCAGACAACTAACTGCTATTCAATCTATTACAGTGAATTTGTTTTTCTTTTTAAATGTCAAGCTTAAGCTATTGTGACACCAGATATGAGTGGTGGCACTGGGCAACAGTATCCACTGTGAGCCTGACACAGAAGCTGGCAGGCAACTAACTGCTATTCAATCTATTACAGTGAAAAATATTTTTTTTCTTTTTAAATGTCAAGCTTAAGCTATTGTGACACCAGATATGAGTGGTGGCACTGGGCAAATGGGCACAGTATCCACTGTGAGCCTGACACAGAAGCTGGTAGGCAGGCAACTGCAATTACATTACACAAAAAAAAAAAAGAAAAAAAAAAGCAGACTGATCTAGCCCTTTTTGGGGGTGCTGTCCTTACATCAGAGATCAGATGAGTCCTTCAGGACTGTAGTGGACACTGAATACCCTAGCCTAGCTATCAATTTCCCTATCTAATGAGCAGCAGCTACACTTTCCCTCCTCTCTCTAAGAATGCAGCTTCAGAATGAATCTAAAATGGATGCTGGGAGGGAGGTGGGAGGGTCTGCTGCTAATTTGCTGGAATGTGTCTGCTGACCGTGAGGCACAGGGTCAAAGTTTGCTCAATGATAACGAATAGGGGGCGGATCGAACCGCGCATGTGCTCGCCCGCGGTGGCGAACGCGAACACGCTATGTTTGCCGGGAACTATTCGCCAGCGAGCAGTTCGGTACATCACTACCGGCCACGCTCCTCCCCCGCCGACGTCAACCGGCTAGGGAGACCTAATGCACATGCGCGGCAATGGCCATGCATGTGCATAAGACCTCCCCATTGGAAAACATTATTCAATGATTTCCTATGGGGATTCCGGCGATACTGGATTTCCTCATGCATAGCGTGAGGACGTCCATCGTCGTTTAGACGATCAAAAGTTGGCTAAGAACCCGGAAGTCCCTCTAGTGGCTGTCTAGTAGACAGCCACTAGAGGAGGACTTAACCCTGGAAGGTAATTATTGCAGTTTATAAAAATTGCAATAATTGAAGATTATGCTAGCTTTAGTGTACTAATAATCTTAATTTTAATAATGACTGGAGGCCTTATGAGCCTAACAACTCTTTTTGCTCTACACAATTAACTGAGCTGTCACTTGCTTTGGAAGAGGTTGTGGACATGGAGCAACAGACAGTGTCAGATGGCTCAAGGTGTATCGTAAGTGGCACCCCTTAGTATCTATGGATATGCATGCCATTGCAGTAGCAATAAGGTCTCAAGAAATAGAAAAAAGGTAACACAGACATTAAAAGAAACACTGTAGACACCCAGACCACTACAGCCCATTGCAATGGTCTGGGTGCCAACCAGGGGCGGACTGAGAACCCTCAGGGCCCCCGGGCAAAATAAATCAAAGGCCCCCTTACAGGCCCCACCCATACTCTGCAGCAAGCGCCACCCATGTCCCGCCTCCATGCACCGCCTCCAGCCACACCCTACACAATCTTTAGACACAAGGAACAAAAGTGCAATAATCCCTTCAAGGCCCCAGTAGAGACTACAATTGAGGGCTAATGGGCCATGGAGGGGGGTCTTTCTAGCAGAGGCTATCTCAGTGTCCCCTCCCTCTCTTCTTACTCCCCCTCCCTCTCTTCTTACCCCCCCTCTTCTTACCCCGCCTTCCTCTCTCTTCTTACCCCCCTCCCTCACTTCTTACCCCCTCCCTCTCTCTTCTTACCACCCCCCTCTCTCTTTTTACCCCCCCTCCTCTCTCTTCTTACCCCCCTCCTTCTCTCTTCTTACCCCCCCACCCTCTCTCTTCTTACCCCCCTCCCTCTCTCTTCTTACCCCCCTCCCTTTCTCTTCTTACCCCACCTCCCTTTCTCTTCTTAACCCCTCCCTTTCTCTTCTTACCCCCCTTTCTCTTCTTACCCCCCTCCCTTTCTCTCCCAGGATCTCCCCTGACGGTCTATGCAGGGCCGGCACTATCCGAGCGCCGGCCCTGCTGTATTCCATGACGGGCCGGTGGGGAGATCAAAGCTCTCCCTCACCGGCCCCTTTGGACAGGCCTGCGGCACATGCAGCTGGGGAGGGAGGGAGAGGACCCAGCGGAGCTTAATCTTGCAGCTCCGCCAGGTTCCTCTCGCGAGATCCGGTGCGTTGCCATGGCAACGACCGGATCTCGCGAGAGTGAACTCTAGCCCACAGGCTAGAGTTCACTTACCACTGGACCACCAGGGATTCTGTGCGATTGCTGGTCCCCCCCTCTCTACCAGGTACCAGCTTGCCACCCCCCCCCCTCCCAGGCTAAAGGTAAGAAGGGAGGGGGGGACACAATGCCTACTTTTTTAAATTTTATTTTCACACAACACAGCACTCTCACACACAGCACACACAGCCCTTTAACACACAGCACTCTCACACCCATCACACACAGCACTGTCACACAACACAGCACTCTCACACACATCACACACAGCACTTTCAGACACATCACACACAGCCCTCTCACACCCATCACACACAGCCCTTTAACACACAGCACTCTCACACCCATCACACACAGCACTGTCACACAACACAGCACTCTCACACACATCACACACAGCACTCTCACACACATCACACACAGCACTTTCACACAACACAGCACTCTCACACACACACAGCACTTTCACACCCATCACACATAGCACTCTCACACACATCACACACAGCCCTCTCACACACAGCCCTCTCACACCCATCACACACAGCACTTTCACACAACACAGAACTCTCACACACATCACAAACAGCACTTTCACACAACACAGCACTCACACACATCACACACAGCACTTTCACACAACACAGCACTCTCACACACATCACACACAGCACTTTCACACACATCACACACAGCCCTCTCACACCCTTCACACACAGCACTTTCACACACATCACACACAGCCCTCTCACACCCTTCACACACATCACTTTCAAACACATCACACACAGCCCTCTCACACCCATCACACACAGCACTTTCACACACAGCACTCTCACACCCATCACACACAGTACTTTCACACAACACAGCACTTTCACACAACACAACACTTTCACACAACACAGCACTCTCACACCCATCACACATAGCACTCTCACACACCTCACACACAGCCCTCCCACACACACAGCCCTCTCTCACACAGCCCTCTCACGCCCATCACACACAGAACTTTCACACAACACAGCACTCTCACACCCATCACACACAGCACTCTCACACACAGCACTCTCACTCACATCACACACAACACAGCACTCTCACACCCATCACACAACACAGCACTCTCACACACATCACACACAGCCCTCTCACACATAACACTCTCACACACACATCACACACATCACTCTCACACCCATCACACACAGCACCCTTACACACATCACACACAGCACCCTCACACACATAATAAACAGCACCCTCACACACACATCACACACAGCACCCCTCAAACACAGCATCCATCACACACACATACTGCACCCTTCACATCCAAACTACATCCCTCACAGACACCCACTGCACCCCTCACACATACACACTGCACCAAACACACACACACACACAATACTTACGAACATATTTGTATTACATTGAGTTAACTATGACAGCTAGTTCTACGACTGTTGACTTTTTGGACGTGAGGGTGAGCATTGAAGACAATAAGATATTGTACACCCTGTTCACGAAACCCACTGATCGGAATACACTTCTCCATGCCACAAGCTTTCATCCCAATTCGTTAAAGGCATCATTGCCTTACACACAATTTTTAAGGGTCTACAGGAACAACTCGAACCCGAACAGAGCCAAAGAGCAAATCCAGATAATGTGGAACAAATTTCTTGAACTAGGATACAAGACAACAACTTTAAATAGTGCTTTACAGAGATGCAACCGGATTGAAAACACACCAGATATTAAAAGCCAACGCCTGTTTTTTCCTACCATCTATAATACAGCGTCCTCAGCACTTAGGAGATCAATTAATGCCAACTGGCGGACAGTAAGTAACGATACCTCTCTCCCCAGTATATTCTCAGTTCCACCAATGATGAGTTACAAGAGGAACAAGAGCCTAAGAGACCTATTGGTTAGAACAGATCCCCGCCACTGCTACGAGATCAAAACAGTGACCAGTAACCTGGGGTGTTACCGCTGCTTGGGATGTGTTACTTGTGGACACATGGTCCCAGGCCGCATGTTCTCACACCCTCTAACTGGTAGGCAGTATACCATCAAACACCGCCTAACATGTACCAGCGATTTTGTCATTTATAAATTGACATGTCCTTGTGGGTTGGCCTACATTGGCAAAACAGACCTACCGTTGAGGGAACGCATTTGAAATCATCGGTCAAGCGTATCGGGATAATAGCTCTGAATTACCTGTGGCAAGACATTTCTTAGAGGCCGGACATGCCCTTCCAACTCTTAAATTGATGGCAATTGACCAGATACCACAACCAAGACGAGGAGGTGACAGTAAGAAAATGCTTCTGCAGAGAGAGATCTATTGGATTAGAACTTTGGAAGCGATTACATCTAAAGGACTCAACGAGAAATACTCTTTAGCAGTCTTTCTTTTATTCCCTTACTGTGATCCAGACAATCTTACGTTGACTCCAGATAAGCTGGAAATTACCCGTAAGCCCACCCGATGGGATAGGCTGGCGGTATAAAATGCATTAATGACGGAGGAGTAACATTGGTCTGTTAGGCCATTCTGGAGTGACTTACAAGATATCGATGAAGGACCCATTGACCATACATGTAATATGGAATGGCCCTGGTTGGGTTTCTGAGAATCACCTGTATGGTACTATTATGTGTAAAGACTATTTAACATGGGCAATTTTTCTCCTTAGGTGATATCATTCTGGGAAGGCAGGGGTCTCTATAAGATGTAGTATATATTCATTGAGGAGGAGTTTGAGAGGGTTGTGCCTTGTCGCACTGTCTAAGCTGGACAGATAGTTGGTACCCTCCACGGCAACTTGATTATAATTCTGGGCTTTGGATCCACAATACGGTGGTGACCCGAATGGGGCTAGAGTATAACCTCCAAATGATTATTCTCACATTGATACATTCTCTTGACACTGAGTGGTCATTTCTAGAGTTTAGGACCCTTATCATCCTGAGTTTGGATATGTATTGAGATACAGAGTGGTATATTTGTAAATTTGTAAATATGTAGAAATGATTTGTTCAGGGGGGGTTGGTTATTATAACAGGACACAGGACATAGATACCTAGGTTCTTAGGACACTTTCACATATGATGTTTGCTTATAGCATTTAATTATTGCTCCTTTGTCTGGTACTAGCTGTTTAGCGGACATAGTTGTGTGACATAATTGCTTCCGGTTATATATGTCAATCCAGGGGTAATTAACTCTATATGTGGATTTTCATCCTCCAGCCAATAGTGTGTTATTGTTTTTAAGTCTGTCAGCAACATTTTTAGTTGTGCTGAAAATATGGAATTATGTGGTGTTTATTCTATGTGGAGTTTCTGCCTTCTAGGCGTCTGGTCCCCATAGCAACCCAGTGTAAGCAGCCCGATAAGAGGGCTGCGTAATGACGCACGATGACGTCATCGGAATGCAACCGACATTTTCGGCGCGAAAATGAACCGTGACGCTTGGAGGGGAGGTCCAGACCCAGGAGGGGTGAGTTTGTTGATTACTTGGTGTGGGTATATAAAGGGGGTTTGAGTATGTGTTTATCTTGTCCTGATGAATGTCTAGAATATCTAGACTGAAACGTTGATATCTTTTAACTGGAACATTAAAAGCTATATTTTATGAAGAAGTCCATGGAGTGCGGTCTATTTCTCCTGTCTATATCTCTGCCGATCAAGCACCGGCCATTTTTTCTGGATTACACAGTGAGTGCAGCACCTTTTGTATTTATATATATATATATATATATATATATATATATATATATATACATATATATATATATATATATATATATATATATATATATATATATATATATACACACAACAGCACCCCTCACGCACATACTGCACTCCTAAACACATTACGTTCCAGACACACACTAGATCCCTTACCCAACTCTGGATCATATACACACACACTAGATCCCTTTATACACTCTGAATCCATTATATACACACACTCACTAGATCTCCTACACATTTTGGGTCCTTCAAACACACACTAGACTCCTGTATACACACACACTGCACCACCTACACACACACACTACATTCTTAAAATACACACTCTGGATCCCTTATAAACACACTAGATTCATTGTAAACAAACACATAATACACCCCTAAACACACGCTCTCTACAATCCCTACAAACACTACATCACCTATACACACACACACACACACACTATAGCCTGTATGCACACACTTACTACATCCCCTATACACACATTCTCTACAGCCCCTAGCCACATATGCATTACATTACACCAAAAACACAACACAACTAAAACTGACCGTATTACACAATACCACACCACAATCAGCTCACTCTACACACACGCAATCCCACAAGCAGGTTCCAAACACATGCACAATACTCTTTCCTTTTGTCTCCTGGTATCCATTTATAGAGACACCAGAGGCAAGGAAACACAGTGCAAGCATGTTATTAAATTTGCTTGCACTGTGCAGAACAAATACAGGGCTTTTTTTCTCATGCTAGAGCTCTTTAGCAGAGCTCTGCGCATGGTCTGCCCTGGAAGAGCATTGAACCAACATGCTCACTTTGAGAGGGGGCGTGTTTGTCATTAGTGATGACAAAACACTCCCTCTCTGCCCTGCCCCCTTCTTAGTGGGCCGCTGTGATAAAAAAATGCCCTGGCCGAATTTTTCTCCCAGTCCGGCCCTGAATAAGGTGGTTTGCTGCCGTGAGCAATTGGGATGTCAGGTAGTTTTCCTTTTTATTGAAATCATGGAGTGGCAGCATAAATATTAAATGTTCGGGTGTGAAGGGTATCTGTTTGTGCATAAGGGTCTGTATGAGTTTGTGTATGCGACTCCAAAAATTTTTAATTTTAGGGCATTGCCACCAGATGTGTGTCGGATTTGCCTCCCCCTGCCCGCATCTCCAGCAAATATTTTGTGTTCCTGTGAACATTTTGCTTAGTTTGAAGGGGGAGTAGTGCCAGCGGGTTAGGCGTTTATAGTTACTTTCCTGATTGGTGGTTGCAATGGACATTTTGTGGGTTCTGATAAAAATGTGCTTCCATTGCTCTCCTGAAATGCCTATATTCATTTCTCTAGTCCACTTGGAAGCGAATCCCGGGGTGTCAATTGTGTCGGAATGTAATAGTAGTTTGTAAATTGTATATGACAATTTCTGTTTTAAAGGATGCGTTTTACACAGCCGTTCAAAAGTTGTCAGTTCCCTGTTTCCCCCTGGCAGCGATAGGTTCATATTTATGTCTGCATGATAGATCCATATTTTTAGCTGCATAAGTGTTAATCATTTGAGCTTAGACATGGACATGTGGCACCTTTTAAACAGTGACATTTGTTTTCCTCAAAGCTCCATCAATATATGAATACAAAATGTGACCAGGAAAGAAAATGGAATAAAGTCTGCTTTAATGATAGAGGAGAAATACCTCATAAATATAAACTAACATATGCAACATCAGACTATAAAGATAATACATATACACTTATTTCAGTTGGAAAGTTAGATATGTCACTTACTGAAGGACAGCAACTCACTATGCTTACAGAAGTACAGTGGAAAAGTGGAAAGGTAAGTTATTTAATACAATATTTGCTCTTTATATACGTATATATAATTAAAAAATTACTTTTCCATCCCTCTAGATGGTATTTTTGTGTATTCATCATTCTCTGGTTCTCTACCAGAAACCTGGGAGTCTGAGGGTTCTGCACAGTATCTTTGCTGTTCCTAAAACTACACTCTTCTGGACAAAGTTTTCATATGTCCTGCTTGGAATTTTCTGAAGACACTCTCCCAACTTTCAGACCCAAGTGTTCCTATCACCAATAGGACACCTACTGCCTTCATTTTCCATTTCTTTCTAGCTCCTCTTTCACTCCTTGGAATATGGGTTGGTTAGCGCAGTGGTGATGCTACTGTCTTAAAACCGGGAAACCCAGTTTTGTATCCTGGTCAGACAACCTCACTTGGGAATTTTCCTCAAGGCTCTGACACACCATTTATCATTATGACTAATTTTAATTAACTAATTTTGTTGACGTTCCATAATCTTACGGTAGACATTTAGTAAACATGCCACTATACACTTGTCCAAGCATGCATGAGTAAGCTGTATCGCAAGTTAGGTCTGTTCAGCAAGTTTTTCAGCTTAAAATGCTAGGTTTTTGCTTCTTTTGTGCAGGAGCTATTGAGATACACATCCAGCCATCTTGGACGTCAGGCCGAGCCCCCCCTATTGTTTTGTTTTTTTGAGAAGGTAAAAGAGTAAGTAGTTTAATTTAGTGGTTTGACGTCAACCATGGGTTCCCTCCATGCTTGTAGGCTGTTCCAATGCTTGCCTATTTCTATTGCAGAAATGACACTCCCACAGTACAGCAGCTTATAATAACCATTCAATAGTGTAACGGATCGACGGGCACCCCGACTGGGTACCTCTGTTGAAGGATGCTCCTAGCGCTTCCTGAGTACTCCAAGCACTCTAGCAGACACCACAACCACCGAACCGGAGAAGCATACAAATGCTCTCAAACATATGAATGCTGTAAACAGTGGTGTATCCTGGTTTTGTGCTGCCCTAGGCAGCACAAAACTCAGGCGCCCCACCCCCCCCCGTGCGCCACCCCCACCCAACCTTTACCCCGCCCCGCATTCTAAATACACACACACACACATTCACTGACACATACGCATACACTAACTAACAGAAACACACACTCGCTAACAGAAACACACACTCGCTAACAGAAACACACACTCGCTAACAGAAACACACACTAACAGACACACACACTAACAGACACACACACTAACAGACACACTAACAGACACAAACTAACAGACACAAACTAACAGACACAAACTAGCAGACACACACACTCACAGGCAAACACACACACACACACTCACATGCAAACACACTCACAGACACCCACACTCACAGACACCCACACTAACAGACACCCACACTAACAGACACCCACACTAACAGACACTAACAGACACACACACACACAAACACACTCTAACAGACACACACACACACTAACAGACACACACTAACAGACACACACACACACACACTAACAGACACACACACACACTAAGACACACACACACACTAAGACACACACACACACTAAGACACACACACACACTAACACACACACACACACTAAGACACACACACACTAAGACACACACTCACTAAGACACACACTCACTAAGACACACACTCACTAAGACACACACACTCACTAAGACACACACTCACTAAGACACACACTCACTAAGACACACACACTCACTCACTAAGACACACACACTCACTAAGACACACACACTCACTCACTAAGACACACACTCACTAAGACACACACTCACTAAGACACACACTCACTAAGACACACACTCACTAACAGACACACACTCACTAACAGACACACACTCACTGGCACACACACACTAACAGACACACACACTCACACTCACTAACAGACACACACACACTCACTAACAGACACACACACACTCACTAACAGACACACACACACTCACTCACATTAACACTTTTCTTTTTTTTTTTACTTTAACGCCCCCAGCCTCCTTACCTTTGGGAATGCTGGGGGGGGGGGTCATCTTTCACCCTGGTGGTCCAGTGGCTGCTGGGCGGTCGGGCGGCGCTGCTGGGCGGGCGGCGAGGGAGCACTCCCCCTGAGCTGTCTGCTCAGCTCCCTCGCGCGCCGCACAGTGAGGCTGGGAGGCGGAGCCGAAATATGACGTCATATTCCGGCTCCCAGCCTCACTCTGCGGCGCGCGAGGGAGCTGAGCAGACAGCTCAGGGGGAGTGCTCCCTCGCCGCCCGCCCAGCAGCGCCGCCCGACCGCCCAGAAGCAGCCCAGCATGTCTGCTAGCCGCAAGGCTAACAAGACATTTGCCTTGGGAATTTGGGGGGCGGCTTTTTTTGCCGCCCCCTGGAAAATGCTGCCCAAGGCAAATGCCTTGTTTGCCTCGCGGCTAATACGCCCCTGGCTGTAAACCGCTGAACAGGAAAAGCATACAATCAGCTTACACTCCTGGCAATCAGCATACAATCCAATTCCCCCAATAACGAGACGACACTTCGTTTTGAGGGTCAAGCAGAACTGACTGTACTGGCGCATACAGACTCTTTTATTCACAATCCACAAACATAGTACTGCCCACAGGGTTTTGAAATACAACCAATCAATCCATACAATACACACAGACACTCCCACACAAAATCCTCCCCTCTATATAACATATCACAGGGACCCCAAAACATGCAATAACCCCATAAAAATATATAGTATATATATCCTCGGAACCGGGGGATCTGGGTGAACCACATATCCAAAATTCACCCAGATCCGTTCAGTGGTTTGGAAGGTACAGTTTAATGCAGATTCCGCAGAACATATACAGGTTATATAAAAAAGAATTACTGTATAATGTGTCCCCTGTTGTATAGTTTAAAACTACTGCACGATGTCTTTGTGCACCAAATACCGGCGAGATGGCACCGTGTAGAAAAGTCCAAACAGTGTCTGTGAGTTAAAATGGCCGCCATCCATTGTTCTCACCATGTGCTTCATCCATTGTTCTCACCATGTGCCTCTGATACATGAAATGGTGGCCACCCAGTAACTCCACAGTATGTCCCCAGATGGTTCTTAAAGGGCCAGCAGCAGCATAATAAAATACAATTGATACCGGAGAAACTGACGGAAGCCAAGCACAGAGAGATGGACACAGGTTTCTTCAGGAAGGAAGAGATTCTTTATTCGGTTCACCGATCGGGACTCAGAGGGACTAATGTCTCCAAAATACAACAAGTTCTGAGCCCCGGACAATAGTGCAGTCTCCTTATATAGGCACATAACTCCTCCCATATTAAGCTCCACCCGCACATTCTCTTGACCAATCAATACAAATAAGAATTAACTTCCTGCTTGACCGCATGGCCTGTCCAGCACAATGGAGGAGGGGAATACTACATCCTGTATTCTTGCACATGCTCCGTACACTACTGATCGTATCTTGCCTCGTGCAACCAACTGATCGATACGTCAGCATATGCACGTACACATGCCACGTGGTAATCTCGGCCTACTAAATTTATTTTTACCGAGATTCCACCACATTCCCCCCTTTGATGCCTCTTGATATTTCACAATTACTTGAGGCATCACTTAACCTTGGTTTGCATACACCGCAAGTTACCATGAACCAGACCAGACTTATCTATGATGTGAATCTTCAACACTCATCTTCCTGCATTGGTTCTCCCTGATCTAGAGCCTTGTAATTATAAATTGCCATTATCTGTGCAGCAGCCTTCCTCTCTGCTATATTTTCTATCAGGCTTTGCACAGACCTAACTACTAAGGGTATAAGACATGGCAGGAGTAGACACAACATTAAAATCAGTAGGACTCCACCTACCAATGCCTTAAGCCCTCCAAACCACTCATACCAGCTACCAAACCAACTACTTGGATTATACCCTTTCCATACCTGAGTAGGCACATGCGCTAGTTTAACCATATGGCTAGTAAGCTCAGCTATTGCTTGCCCTTCGTCATCTATTTGAAGACAGCAATTGCTCAGGTTAAACTTCCCACATACACCTCCCTCTACTGCCAATAGGTAATCCAAGGCTAATCTATTTTGGTATACTGCTGTCCTCATCCTGGTATTGTGCTTCGCTAGAAGATTGAGCGCTTGTGAGGTCTCATTAGTAATAATCTCAACCACTGCCTGTAATCTTATAATACGGTTGAGCATATAAATTGGGGTTCTATAACCAAAGGTACCATCCTCTGCCCACGTGGCTGGCCCATAGTAATCTATAATACGCTGGGGAGGCCATTCATTATCTTCCCAGGTGCCTATCTCTATGGGTCCCCTTTTCTTCCTATGATTCACATCATACACTTTAACACCTAAAGTCTCACCTGTTTCAATCGGTAACAAGAAGAAGGATGGTTTGAGCATACCCAACACACATGCCCCTTCCCAGTCCTGTGGCAACTCCGAATAGGCTTTCTTACCACAGATCCAGTACAAATTTGCTGGGGCTCTCCAATTAGATGTGATGGATAGATCAAACCACACATCCTTTAAATTGGCGTATCTTGCAAACGGGTTAGATGGTTCCGAGACATTTGAAGCCGACCACCAAGTTGTATTCTTTGTATCATCATCATAAGCTTTTTGCCCTAGACAAGTTAATTCTCCTACAGAAGTATTATACATCATTCCTTTCCTCGCTATGCAAACATAACCTATGATGGAGGTCTTTAATCTCCACTCAGATTTACCTCTAACACTCATATGATAATCGGCTTGTGAAGATATTAATTGGTCAACTGCCTCAGAACCGGACATTACCTCCTTTGCTTCCCAAGGCCATTGGTCTCCCATGTTAGTACCTCCAAACACATAGCAGTTGGTAACATTAAGACTACCGGCAATACTTTCAGCTAAATCAATGAACAGGTTTTTAGCATTATGGGGGATCTTATTATCTATACTCATTTCCTCATAGAAGGAATGGTATACCTGATGAGTTTGGGAGGATACCGTATCAGTCTCTATCCCTATAAACAATACTGTCCCAGGGTCTAAACCCGTCCCATATATTTGGAACCCAAATAAATTACCATATTTATCTAAGAACTTGTCAGGGTTATTTATAAGTATATGGATGGGATTGCATTCCATAGACTTACAATATGGATTGGTAGGCAACTTAGTCACAATCATGTCCTTGTCTACTGTCTGTCCCCAAGTTGCCCACCCCACACAAGACCAATATGGGCAAAAGTTATAATCTCTATTTGGGCATCTAGGACTCACATACTTATTTTTACTACTGGGACAAATATATTTATCGTTAGACCCATACGTTCTCTCCCATCTAAGATCCCCACATACATTCCACGGCTTCCTACCACTTGATATCGCTTTACATGCATCAAATAGCAGAACACCTGAAGAATATACGGATTCTAATACCGTTTTGTTAATTAGGGTCCCCTGAGGATCTCCATTCCTGAGAGTCAACCAAATTGTACGGGGTTGATACTCTGGACTGAAGCACCTAGGTTCTCCTACTCCTAAATGGCACACACTATATTCTATATTTAAGTATCTACATCTTGATACATCTCCTTTACACTCGTATTGCGAATGCCAAATTAGGGTCTGGGAAATATGGTTACCTGTTCTTGTAGTCTTAACGCATACCTCACAGCTAGGAGTGTCGGTACCTCTACCTTCCTGAATATAAAAATACACATATAAAAACATTATTAGAAACACATCTTTCGTCGTCATCCTCAGTCTTCGTCCGTGCGAAGGCACCTCAGCTTCCAGGATGTAAGGGCTGCAGGGAATGGAGTTCTGCTCGTCTTCACAGGGGTCCCTTCGAGACTTTTCCTGACTTATACACTCGTTGGTGAGCGGACAGGCTTTATTATGGCCTTCTCACTCACTTACCAAATCTCTGAAACAATAAAATCTGTAATCCACAAGGTTCCTCGTCACTCCGACTGAGTCGTGCGCTTTAACCGGATCTTGCAGGGATTCTCTGGATCTGCTGTAGCTTGCCAAGTATCGACTGCTGCTGGTTTAACCCTGGAGTGATGTATCCACGGAGTCACTTCGGCTACTTTTATCGCTGATGGGGTAGATAAAAGAACAACATAAGGACCTCTCCACTTGTACCCTAATGGTACATTATTCCACTCTTTAATCCACACTTGGTCTCCTGGGTGGTAACTATGAACTGGGGGATAAATATTCACAGGTAATCTATCTTGTACCCATTTCTGTACCTCCTCCATAGTCTTACCCAACTCTACAACCTGCTGCCGGGTAACTCCTTCTCCCAACTGACTCAAATCCCCCCTTAAGTTACCAAGTACGGGAGGTGGTCGCCCATACATGATTTCAAAAGAAGAGAGGCCCATCCTTCTGGTAGGTGTACTGCGGATTCGCAATAGAGCTATGGGCAAGAGAATGTTCCACTTAAGTTGGGTTTCCTGACACATTTTAGCCAACTGATTCTTAATAGTTCAATTCATTCTCTCTACCTTACCAGAACTCTGGGGTCTATATGCCGTATGAAGCTTTATACCAAGCATATGAGTCAGTTGTTGTAGGCACTGAGTAGCCCCGCCCGGAATTAAAGCAAGCAGGTTATATGGATTGGGCACAACTGGATGTATACTAACAACCGCATCATTGACTGCTCTCAAGTCCTGCACAGGTCGATACTCATCTGTACCGGGCTTTTGAACAGGCAGCAATGGGGTGTTCCAGGGGGAAGTACAGAATTTTAGGATACCATACCGTATGAACTTATCCAGATAAGATTGGATGTTCTTCTTAGCCTTCTGCGGGATGTGATATTGCCGTAGGCTCACTGGATAAACCCCAAGTTTTAGTTCGATTTTAATAGGTGGAATATTGCGGGCCAGTCCTGGTGGGTTTTTCTCTGCCCAAACTCCTGGTATGTTGAATAAGGATTCATCACTCCTAGGGTTTTGGCTAGTCAACGCTGTATAAAGTCGCCACTCTTCTTCCTTTGGTACAGATAATGTCATAATACCTGAAGGTCCATTAAACTTTAAGGATGTTGTTCCATTTGGTAGGAACGTAATCTGCGCTTGTAATTTGGATAGCATATCACGTCCCAGCAATTGGACTGGACATTCAGGCATGTAAAGGAATTGATGTTTTACTACGTGGCCTCCCAATGTACAGAGTCGACTTTTAAGAACCGGTTTTGCAGCACTTATCCCAGTTGCTCCTATTACAGTAATAGTTCTTCCAGATGGAGGAGCAACTAGGTTAGTCACCACCGAATGTTCAGCCCCAGTGTCGATCATGAATGCACTCCTTTTTCCCCCTATTGATACATCGACCATAGGCTCCGCTCGACCAAGGGGGATGGAGCCCGGTCGGTATCAATAGTCCTCCATGACCGTGTCAGCCAATCCTCCAAAGTCCCTACCTTCTCTATCGCGGGACCTTTGCGCTACTGGATAGTACCTATCTTCCCTTACACTTCCTCTGTTCCCATTACTTCCTCCGGGGCCTCCTCTACCTCTCGCTCTGCCTCTAAAGTTTCCATAACCTGCCCTATGTCTGTCTCTCTCATACTGTTCCCTTCGTGGACACTCACTTCTCCAATGCCCTTCTTCTCTGCAATACGCGCACTGATTCCTACTCAGGGGTTCCTCATTCCACTTACTATCGCCTCTATCTGGGCCCTGTCTATCTACGCCTGCGATCGCTACCGCTAGCATATCTGCCTTTCTACGCATCTTGCGCTCTTCCTCTTTCTTACTTTCTGTTTCCCTGTTCATGTACACCTTATTTGCTACCTCCATTAGTTGGGTGATAGACATACCTGCAAACCCTTCTAACTTTTGTAGCTTGCGCTTAATATCTCCGTAAGCTTGGCTGACAAAGGCGGAGTTTACCATTCGGGAATTATCAGCGTCTTCCGGACTAAAGGGGGTATACAAGCGGTATGCCTCCAATAATCGGTCATAAAAGACACTGGGCGCTTCATCACTTTTCTGAATCACCTCAACTGTCTTCGACATATTAATAGCTTTCTTCCCTCCGGCTTTCATGCCAGCAATTATAGCGTCTCTATAGGCTTTCAGTTGAACCATATCTGCGCCATTAACATTCCAATCAGGATCATTGTTAGGATAATGTGTTGCGGCCCATGCTGCTGGATTGGCTTGATTTAAAGCACGGGCTTCATCCTCCAGTGCTTTAATGGCCGCTTGGTTAATCCTAGTCCTTTCCTCATTATTGAACAATGTCATTAATAACTGCTGGCAATCAGCCCATGTCGGATTATGTGTCTGAACTATCGAGGTGAACAGATCGGTCATAGCTTGTGGTTTCTCAGTGTACGAGGAGTTGTGGGTCTTCCAATTCAAGAGATCGGTAGTCGTGAACGGGACATATACGAAGACTGGGTCAGCATATGCCATTTGACCTGCGTCATCGAGATAGGCTGACCCAGGATTCAGACGAAGAGGCATCTGGTAATGTTTGAGTTGTTGGGTACCGGTCAGTTGTCGGGTTAGTATAGGGCTACGTGGAGGGGCGTCGGTTAGAGGTTCCTGTCGGGGGGTAATAAAGCATGAGGATGTGGGAGCTTGATTTTGGGAAAAGTCGGTGAATAGAATACTCCGAGCCGAGCTAGAAGAAGCTTGACCGGAAGTTTGAAGTGGCGCCAAATCAGGATATTCAGATCTAACGGGGGTTGGTTCTGGTTCCGGAAGGGGAGGTTTAATACGAGGGAGGGTGGATTCTGCACTGGAGGAGGAAGCGGAAGTGGATGGGGGCAATGGGGGAAGGGGTGTAGAACTTCCTGCACTCGTACCATTTCCTCCTAAAGGGAAGTAAGGGGGCGGCAAAGGGATCTCGGACTCAGGGGGCGTGTCCAGAATGGGCCTAACCATAGTCCTAGTGGACAAACAAGTCCTGGCCACCATGAGGCGACATTGCTCCTCGTGACATATCTGAATCCATCTTGGCGAGTCGTTTACGGCCTGTCTCTAACAATCAATATATGGAAACTGTCCGTAAAGTTCAGGCCTACCTGATACAGCCACGTGTACACGCTGTACCAGAGTTGGATCCAAACTACCACGTGGCGGCCATGCCGCAACCAAAGTAGGCCACTCCGACGCGCCCATACTTATCAATGGAACGTCGTTGACAACGAATACTATGCACGCGTTCTATTCAACAGTCACACCCGTTTACTCTGGCAACAGCACCACGTGTTACGGTTACCAAGTGAAACGTACACAATAACACAATAAACACTCAGGGAATTCCCGTACACACACAGCTGTTACACCAGTCACTAAATAATCAATATTATGCCCTTTGGCGAAACTATACAGTCACCCACGCTATAATTCTCTATATATGAATTACCCGTCTATAACACACCCCAGTAACATCGTCTTTTACAAATAGCGGTTACAGTACGGTTAGCATAGGTCAAAGCACAATTTAAGGTCACAATACAATTATTAGTGGTTATGGTGTTAACATGCAATAGACGACAATGATTAGTACTTATATACAGTGTCAGTAAATATACAGGGTTATGGTACCGTGCACTATGATACAGCAACACACTATTAACACTCTCGCTAGACGGCTGAGCTTGCGCTATCTAACAAGATATACACTTTACTAACAATCTTTAACACATATACAATCCCAACTAAACTATTGGCCAGTACCTTGAATGGACTACCTAAAACTATCTACATCCGTTTTGGTTAGCCACACTGCCCAAGCACCTCATATAGCGAACTAGAGGGCGGAATTTACAACAGCACCCTTTTAGTCTATTTACTCTATCAAAAATCTAGTGGGTTCCAAATTTACACGCCTTCCCACTTAGCCAAGATAGGTTGAGATCTAGCGGACCGAATTTACACAGACGCCGCTTAGTCTCCCGGTCCCTCCGACCTAGCGAACAAAATATACACCCTAGAACGCTAGTCTAGACAAGACACCGGTGTCCGGCTAGGGCTATTTACACAGAACCCCGCCTGACTCCAAACCAAATCAAACGGTCTTACTAAAGAGCGTTCAATTGAGTGGTGCGCCTTCGCTCCTTCCCTCCAACAGAGGGGGCAGATTCCATACACAGATTTAACCCCTTATGGGCCTACCGCACAATCGGTATACCCCTAGTGGGTCTGCCGTCTAAAACAGTCGTATTACCTCCTCGTTCCTGAACCTGAGTTCACACTCATCGACGGGGACACCCCAGCACTTCTTACGTAGAGGCCGATGATCTCCTGGACAACAGACCAGTGGCGCCGAGACGAAGGGAGGTCCACGCAGAAGTTCAGGGGTGCAGCCGTAGAGAACGTGGGCAAAGATAGACCGTCTCACGCCTCTGCCTCTCAGCTACCGTTGAACGATGAGCTTCCCGGCCAATGCACCAAATGATACCGGAGAAACTGACGGAAGCCAAGCACAGAGAGATGGACACAGGTTTCTTCAGGAAGGAAGAGATTCTTTATTCGGTTCACCGATCGGGACTCAGAGGGACTAATGTCTCCAAAATACAACAAGTTCTGAGCCCCGGACAATAGTGCAGGCTCCTTATATAGGCACATAACTCCTCCCATATTAAGCTCCACCCGCACATTCTCTTGACCAATCAATACAAATAAGAATTAACTTCCTGCTTGACCGCATGGCCTGTCCAGCACAATGGAGGAGGGGAATACTACATCCTGTATTCTTGTACATGCTCCGTACACTACTGATCGTATCTTGCCTCATGCAACCAACTGATCGATACGTCAGCATATGCACGTACACATGCCACGTGGTAATCTCGGCCTACTAAATTTTTTTTTACCGAGATTCCACCACACAATATGCCCAAATACTGTATTTAAAGGGCCAAATCTCCCAGGGGCCATAGTAAGCAGGCAGGAGGCGGGACAATCAAATACACAGTAGGGTTTAGCTGAGCAGCAATCATGCACACCTGGTAATTGCCTTTGGGTCAAAGGCCAGTTACAGCCAATCGGATCCAGAGGAGGGGTATTTAAACCCAACTCTCCTCTTGCTCATTGCCCTGTAGTGGTTTAATGCCTATGGTTATCCGAGAGTGCGTTCCTGATCTTGATTTTCTGGAATTTGACTTTGGCTTTGTTTTGACTTCCCTGATATCTGGTATCCTTGACTTTTGGCTTTCCCTCATCTTTGTGTCTGATTCTGTGTTCCTGACCTCTGCTAGTATTTTTATATTCTGGGAGACGTTATGTATGGCCATTCTAAGGTCCATTTATACGTTATCCTTAGTCCTAGGTGTGACACAGTACTGCGTGCTGGATCAACTTGTAATCCTGACACAGAACACTATAATGAATAATACAAATATGATTGATCTTATAATCCGAAAGCTTTGCAAGCTACTCTTTGAATGCCCAGAGACTTACCTGCTTTCACGTGATCTGTATCTCACATTACTCCAACTGTGTGCTTCATCTGTTTTCTTCATCCATCATCTGCCCCAAAACTTACTGAATCATAGTTATCTACCATCCTCTATCTCTAAATAGAAACAATTACTCTGTGAATATTTCTGTATATTGTAATTACATAATATATCAACTGAACTCTAAAGACAAACAAGGGAATCCACTAGATCTGAATAGTTTTGCTATTAATGATTATAATAAGTAGTTAGTCTTTTATTACTTTAAAAAGTATTTTGTTAAACACAGAATTCCCTGCTTACTTTACAGCACTGTATAACCACTCCCCAAAACACACTCCTGACAATCTAGACTACGTGGCTCATACAACTTCCTTTCTCGATGGCCTCCCACTGCCAAGGGTCTAAAATGAGGACATAGAGTGCCTAACAGCATTGATTACAGCCAAGGAGGTACAGACCGCCATATCACACCTGAAGGGCAACAAGGCACCAGGCCCCGACGGGTATGATATGAGCTACTTTAATACCTTTAAGCATGAAATAACACCTCACCTAGTGAACCTATGCAACCACTTTCAAGAGGGAGGCACACCTGACACAGCCATGGCCACAGCTAACATAGTCCTGCTGCCAAAGACCCCACATAAACATACCACAGGCCCATATCGCTAATCAACTTCGACTTAAAATAATTTGCCATGATTCTCGCCTCTAGACTCAAACCACTACTAACGCGATTGATACACCCAGACCAGGTGGAGTTCATGCCAGGGAGACAGCTCTTCGAAAACACTCAAAAAAGCACAGACCTACTCTAATACATGAAGGAAGCCGGAAAGCCCTCTCTGGCTCTTTCAATAGAAGGCTTCCCTGACCCCTTTTGCACCGCTGTTAGAGCACTATAGATGGACATCCATGCCCAAACTTTCATCTCAGGAGCACCAACGACCGCCTTCCCTCTGCGCAATGGAATGCAACAGGGATGTCCACTCTCACTGCTGCTTTTTGCGCTCACTTTCAAACCGCTGCTACTTGCGATAAGACAGAACTCGATTCGATGGGTAGAAATAGCAAGCCAATCCTTTAAAGTCTCGGCGTTTGCGGACGATGCACTGTTGACCATTACAGACCCGATTCAGAGCTTGCCTCACCTCCTGACCCTCATAACACAATAAGAGGATGTTATGGTTACCCTTAGGCTGGCTGAGAGCTGGACCGTTTAGTAGTCTGGATTCCTATCGTGGAAGAGGGGAGAAGCTGCTTTGCATAGTATTCCATACGAGTCCTGTAAATGTAGAATAATCCCACTAGCTATAGCACAGCTAGGATACCCTTCTGCCCACAAAACGAGTCAAGGCTGCGATTTGAGGGTCAAACAAGAACTGAGGACTGGAATACCCAGCCTGCTTTTTATTAGGATTCAGTACAGAAAGAACACACCCAGGGGGAGGCATAAAATCACCAATCAAGTACAGGGTACAACCCACACATCCCCTCCCCTCAGATAACCAGTTAACATAATTAAACGTACATTATTTTACCCTAGTTCTGGATGTACCCCAAAAACAGGGGTATCCCCGGATAGTCCTTGTTCAGGGGACCAACATATTTAAAAATCAGTCAATTCGGATGAATGGTTCGGGAGATACAGGGTTCCAAAGTTTTGACCGACCGCACAGACCAACTAGCCGAAAATAGTTCCATGAGTTTTGGCCTTGCGGTCGGTCTCCGTTCGCACGGTGAAAGGACACGAAAATCTTGCCATCCATTCGAATCTTTATGGTCGCCAGACTCCCCATAGTCTATTAAGTCTTTCTACCGAACGGTGTGACGTTTGGTAGTTTCTGTACGAATTCATGGAGTTCTGGAGAACTCAGCGGTGTTCGCCTGTTCGCGTATCCGTTTTTACTTCCATGTGGTTACATGCCAACACCGCTGTTCATACGCAAGATGGCCGCGAACACGTGTAAAGTCCCGAAATGGCGGCCACCTATTCCGAGCACAAAGAATTTGTATGAAATCATCCGAACGGCTGCATAGATAAAAATGGTACTTAAAGGTGCACAATAAAACTAAGGCTTCTGTAACAGGGGATGTCTCAGGCTACAAAATAAACCCTTCTGAAATGGTAGCACTGCCCTTCCACAATACAGTCACAGAGATGTCGACCATCAGGCAAACCTACAACTTCAGAATAGAACCAAGGGAGCTGACGACTGACCCTGCCCCCCTCTGCCTACAAAACTACACACCACTCTTTCAAACCCTGATAAACGACCTAGAGACATGGACCGACAGACCTTTATCTTGGCTGGGACGACTACTCGCGGTAAAAATGAATATCTTACCGAGACTACTCTTTCTGTTCCAGTCCTTACCCATCAGGCTTACAAAAGGAGACCTGACATCTATGCAAAAGGCACGAGACTCCTTTATATGGCAGAATAAACGGCCTAGACTGGCCCGAAACCTATTATACCGACCCAAGGACAGAGGGGGCCTGAGCCTGCCCCACATACACCACTATTTCCTAGCAGCTCAATTGGTCCAGATCATTCATTGGCACTCACCCCCAGAGTGCAGACGATGGGTGGACAGAGTCAATTGTATCTATGGGTCTTAAAGACTACCTGCCCAGCCATCCTGAACTCCCTACAAATCTAGGATCAAGTTAAGAGTAAATACACACTAGGGAACGATCCATCACCACTAACCCCAGTTCTTAGGAACCGCGCTTTCCCTCCAGGACTCAGAGCTTAGGGACTTCAGAGGCATAGAAGCCACAGGGCTACAAAGATACATTCATCTGTACATAAACAATGACGTAGTCACCTATGACCACTTAAAAAGTAAAGTTCCACTCTAAACTAGGGACTACTTCCGTTACCTGCAAATCAGGAACTTCGCCCACACACGAGAGATCCAAGCAGCACCTTAACTACGAGGACACAACCCAGACCAAACTTATCACGCTCTAATACCATTAGACACATTAGCTCGGAGTCAGGGGAGTGCTGAACCCTCAGATACACAGATCAATGGGAAGCCGACCTGGGAGAGGCTCTTGAGGGAATTGTAACGGCTACCCAGATAGAGAGAGGGTTTCTGCCGTTGAAGACGTCCTTTTTCCCTGCAAGCTGCTGTGGAGAAGTAGGCTGATGTAATCCCATCCACGATATCCAGAGTGAGGAGCAGGTTCAGCTGTAAACAGGAGCAGAATAATATTCCCAAATAATCCCCTTCCAAGAACGAGACGAGGCTAAGTTTTGAAGGGTCAAGATGAACTGAGGACTGGAACACCCAGCCTGCTTTTTATTAGAAATAGATACACACAGAACACTCCCAGGGGGAGGATGAAAACAACCAATAATACAGATGGTAACACCCCCACGTCTCCTCCCCTCAGATAACTACATAACCCAATTAAAATGTCCACATTTTTCCACCAGTTCTGGATGTACCCCAAAAACAGGGGGTACAGCTTTAAATCCGGTAGCGCTGGATAGCTCTCCTTCAGGGGGACAATATATCCAAAAATCACCCCATTCGGATGTACAGTTCGGGAGATATAACGTTCCAAAGTTTTGACCGACCGCACAGACCAACTAGCCGAAATTAGTTCCATGAGTTTTGGCCTTGCGGTCGGTCTCCGTTCGCACGGTAAAAAGGTATGATATTCTGGCCATCCATGCGAATCGCGGGGTTCGCTGGAATCCCCATAGATGATTGCATATAACTACCGAACGAGGGGACGTTCGGTAGTTTCCGTACGAACTTATGGAGGTCTGGAGGATTCAGCGGTGTTCGCCTGTTTGCGTATCCGTTTTCAGTTCCATGCGATTGCAGGCAAACACCGCTGTTCGCACACAAGATGGCCGCGAACACGTGGAAAGTCCCGAAATGGCGGCCACCTCTGCATTACACGTGAAATTCGCACGGAACCAGACGAACAGAGGAATGGAGCGAATGGATGTGTAAATTGTAATTCCCTGGTTTGTTTCACATCCACCAGAGGTTGTTAGGGATCTGTTACACTGCTCCCCTTTTGTGGAACACTCCGGCAGACCCGGATTGATCCTTTTCGGGTCAACTTGGGGCTGTCCGGTCCTTTGTTAGGGCAATAGTTCTGTTTGTCTGGACAGACCGTCCGCGTTCCCATTAAACTTGCCAGGGCGGTATTGGATGGAGAAATTGTATGGCTGTAGTGCGAGACTCCATCTCAGTAAGCGTCCATTATCTCCAGCTACTCTGTTCAGCCATACAAGGGGGTTATGATCAGTAATTAAGGTGAATTCTTGACCATACAGATATGGGGTTAATTTCTTTAGGGCCCAGACCAGGGCTAAGCACTCTTTTTCCACTGCCGCGTAACTCACTTCTCTAGGTAACAGTTTTCTGCTGAGATACGCGACAGGGTGTTCGCCCCCGTCTTCGCCGACCTGGCTTAGCACTGCCCCCAGTCCGTACATGGACGCATCTGTGTGGACGACAAATCTTTTGTTAGGGACGGGGGCAGATAAAACAGGTGCATTGATCAAGGCTTGTTTCAAGGTTTGGAAGGCTGTTTCACAGGCGGGAGACCACAGGACTACTCTAGGTAAATTCTTCTTTGTTAAATCTGTCAAGGGTTTGGCGATGGCGCTGTAGTCAGGGACAAATCTCCTGTAGTACCCTGCTGTCCCTAAAAAAGCTAACACTTGTGTCTTAGTGTGGGGTGTGGGCCAATTGGCTACGGCCTCTATTTTAGCGGGTTCTGGTCGTTGTTTCCCACAACCCACCCGGTGTCCCAAATACTGGACTTCAGCCATGCCAAAGTTACACTTCTCCGGCTTTAGAGTTAGGCCGGCGGCCCTAATCTGATCCAACACAGTCTCTATGTGTTGTAGGTGTTCCCCCCAAGTCTCGCTATAGATCGCAATGTCATCCAGGTATGCGCAAGCGAAGTCCTGGAAGCCATCAAGGAGGCGGTCCACTAAGCGCTGAAAAGTAGCTGGGGCGTTTTTCATCCCGAAAGGCATGACCTTAAACTGGTATAGGCCAAACGGGGTGACAAACGCCGACTTAGGGATAGCGTCCTTGGCCAGGGGAATCTGCCAGTACCCCTTGCACAAGTCAATGGTGGTCAGATAGCGTCCCCTGGCAATGCGATCCAATAGCTCGTCTACTCGGGGCATGGGGTATGCGTCGGTCACAGTTCGGTCGTTGAGGCGTCGGTAATCGACACAGAACCGGGTCGTCCCGTCCTTTTTGGGGACTAGGACGACGGGAGATGCCCAGGGACTGTCGGATGGCTCTATAACCCCTAGTTTTAACATTTCCTGAATCTCCTTCCTCATCTCTTCTTTTACAGCCTCGGGAATTCTATAGGGAGTTTGTCGGAGCGGGGCTTGTCCTGGGGTTTCTACGTAATGGGTCGCTACAGGTGTGTAACCTGGCTCCTGGGAAAAGGTTAATCTCTTTTCAACTAGTAGTTGCTGGAGTTGTTCTCGTTCTGTGGGAGTTAATCGCTCCCCTAGCTGTACTGTATTAAGCAGAGTTTTGGACTCGGGGTTGGCTAATAGATCAGGGATGGGGAGACTGTCAGGGTCCTCAGTGGCGGGGATGCATATGGCGGCTATGTCTTCGGGCCGTTCTTGGTATTCCTTTAATAGGTTTATATGAAAGGACTTCTGTATCTTTTCGTCCTTGCTACTGGCAATGATGTAGGTGGTGTCACAGACCTGGGCTACTACTTTGTAGGGGCCTTGCCAGGAGGTCTGCAATTTATTTCCTCGAACGGGTTTAAGTACTAGAACTTTCTGTCCTACCTGGAATGTTCTCAGCCTAGCGTTCCGATCGTACCAATGTTTCTGCCGACCCTGGGCCGCATGGAGATGATCCCGGGCCATCCGGGCTAACTGTTCCATACGGTCCCGCATTTCTAGCACATATGGTACGATGGGGACACCTTCGTGTTCCGTCTCTCCCTCCCAGTGCTCTCGGATGAGGTCGAGAGGGCCTCGCACCCTCCGTCCATAGAGCAGTTCAAAGGGAGAGAACCCAGTGGACTCCTGCGGCACCTCCCGGTAAGCAAACAGGAGGTGTGGCAAAAATCGCTCCCAGTCTCTGTATTCCGCCGTAAAGGTCCGTAGCAATTGCTTTAGGGTACCATTAAAGCGTTCACAGAGACCGTTAGTCTGGGGGTGGTACGGTGAACTAAGTAGGGGCTTAATACCACAGACCTTCCACAACTGCTGGGTTAAGTCTGCGGTAAACTGGGTCCCTCTGTCCGACAAGATTTCCTGGGGAAATCCTACTCTGGTGAATATCCCGACTAGCGCACTAGCGACAGTGTCAGCCTGGATATTCGTCAGAGCGACGGCTTCTGGGTAGCGGGTGGCATAGTCCACCACGGTAAGAATGTATTTCTTACCAGAGGGACTGGGGTTAGGTAGGGGTCCTACTAGATCGACTGCCACCCTGCTAAATGGTTCCTCGATCACAGGCATAGGGGACAGTCGAGCTTTCGGATGATCCCCTCTCTTCCCCACCCTCTGGCATACATCACACGTGCTACAGTAACGGCGCACGTCCTTCGAGATTCCTGGCCAAAAGAAGGTCTGAGTGATTCTGTATGTTGTGCGGTTACCCCCTAGATGTCCTGCTAACGGAATGTCGTGGCCAATTCGGAGAAGCTCCAATCGGTACTTTCTAGGTACCACTAATTGGCGCTTCTGCGAAGGAGCACAGCCTCTCTTCCTGCCTTCGGTTAATCTGTATAATCGGTCCCCTTCCCATATAAAACGTTCCCGCTCATCCCCTCTATTGTCAGCTAGTTCTCGGTACTTTCGGAGGGTGGGGTCCTGTCTAGTTTCCCTCCCAAACTCCTCTGGGGTGTCCCAAGCTAGCGGTCTATCTGTAGTGTCATTGCTAGGTGTCTGTCGGTGGCTTACCTGGGTCTCCCGACCGGTTGGCGGATCGTCCTCGATACGGGTCTGTGAGCGGGTGGTCACGGGGCAAGCCGCAGCAGTAGTGGGTAAATAGGCCGAGGCTAGAGGGCCAATATCATTGCCCAACACGACCTCAGCGGGTAGGTTGTCCATAATGCCCACCGTGGTCTTTCCTGACCCGACTCCCCAATCCAAGTGTACCCGGGCGGTGGGTAAGCGAAAAACAGCCCCCCCTGCGACCCGAACAGCAACAGTACGGTTAGACACAAGTTCTGGTTTCACCAGATGCTTTTGTATTAAAGTGATGGTAGCGCCAGTGTCCCTTAGGCCTTGTGCTATCTGTCCATTTACACGCACCTCCTGACGGTGGTGCTGGCGATTATCTGGGGAAGCCGCTTGTATGGGGTTGGCCTCATATAATATTCCCAGGCATTCCTCAGGGCTCCCTTCAATTTCCAGGCAGTGAGCAGCAGCGGGGCGTGAAGATGGGCTTTCGTTGTTAGATGTGCGCCTCCAATTATTATTGGCTGATCCCAACGGGCAAACACGGGCAATATGTCCCAGGTTGCCGCAGCGATGACACGTCACTCTGTAGGATTCCCGGGGCTGGTTGTTAGACCCTTGAGGACGTGGAGGTCCTGGGGGTACCGGGGCCCGGAATTCTGTGCGTGCAGCGTATGTTGGGGTGCGGGCCTCTGTTCTAGGTGCTGGTCGTGTAGTACCTTGGCTCACTTTTCTCGTTTCCACATATTCGTCCGCTAGTCGTGCTGCCTCATTTAAGTTGGCTGGGCGGCGATCTCTCACCCAATCCTGTGTATCTGCCGCCAAATCTTGGAAGAAATGTTCCATCAAGAACAATTGTAGCACTTCTTCTCCGGTGTTAGCATTGCACCCTTGCATCCAATGTGATGCCACCCTTTGTAGCTTGTTTGCCCATTCCATGTGGGAGTCCGCTGCCTTCTTTTTGGACTCCCGGAAGCGACGGCGATATGCCTCTGGGGTGACTGCGTATCGGGTGAGTAGTGCGGCTTTCACCCGCTGATATTGTGTGATATCTTCGGCCGTGAGTGCCCGAAAAGCCTCATTTGCTTTTCCTGAAAGTTTTCCAGCCAGAATAGTAACCCATTGGTCTGGGGGTATCTGGTGCAGTGAGCACTGCCGCTCAAAATCTGCCAAATACCCATCAATCTCTTCCTCATTTTCTGCAAACGCTTTAAATGCAGTAAATGGTATTTTCCTCCCTGCAGCAACGGGAGGAGGAGTAGGAACTATATGTGTACTAGCTTGTTGCGCCAATACATGTTCCGTGTCTTGCCTCCTCTTAGTCTCGATCTCCTCTTTTGCGTTCTTGAACAGTCTGTCTACTAGCTCCGTGGTCTTTTCCGGATATAATGCTAATCTTCGCTGTACAATAGCAGTGAGTACATCGTTCTCGCTGACCGGTGCAATAGGTTCAGTTACCTCCATGGATCTATCCATTTCGTCCAGCTCCAGTAGGTCAGCTATCAGCTCTCTCCTTGGTCTGTTACTAGCACTCCTACCACGATTTTCCAATAGATCTTTCAGTGTGGGTCTTTTCAGCTTGGCATACTGAGACTCCATTCAGCACTTGCTCCTTGGGCAAAAAGAACCATCCCACCGCTGCCAACCAATGTAACGGCTACCCAGATAGAGAGAGGGTTTCTGCCGTTGAAGACGTCCTTTTTCCCTGCAAGCTGCTGTGGAGAAGTAGGCTGATGTAATCCCATCCACGATATCCAGAGTGAGGAGCAGGTTCAGCTGTAAACAGGAGCAGAATAATATTCCCAAATAATCCCCTTCCAAGAACGAGACGAGGCTACGTTTTGAAGGGTCAAGATGAACTGAGGACTGGAACACCCAGCCTGCTTTTTATTAGAAATAGATACACACAGAACACTCCCAGGGGGAGGATGAAAACAACCAATAATACAGATGGTAACACCCCCACGTCTCCTCCCCTCAGATAACTACATAACCCAATTAAAATGTCCACATTTTTCCACCAGTTCTGGATGTACCCCAAAAACAGGGGGTACAGCTTTAAATCCGGTAGCGCTGGATAGCTCTCCTTCAGGGGGACAATATATCCAAAAATCACCCCATTCGGATGTACAGTTCGGGAGATATAACGTTCCAAAGTTTTGACCGACCGCACAGACCAACTAGCCGAAATTAGTTCCATGAGTTTTGGCCTTGCGGTCGGTCTCCGTTCGCACGGTAAAAAGGTATGATATTCTGGCCATCCATGCGAATCGCGGGGTTCGCTGGAATCCCCATAGATGATTGCATATAACTACCGAACGAGGGGACGTTCGGTAGTTTCCGTACGAACTTATGGAGGTCTGGAGGATTCAGCGGTGTTCGCCTGTTTGCGTATCCGTTTTCAGTTCCATGCGATTGCAGGCAAACACCGCTGTTCGCACACAAGATGGCCGCGAACACGTGGAAAGTCCCGAAATGGCGGCCACCTCTGCATTACACGTGAAATTCGCACGGAACCAGACGAACAGAGGAATGGAGCGAATGGATGTGTAAATTGTAATTCCCTGGTTTGTTTCACATCCACCAGAGGTTGTTAGGGATCTGTTACAGGAATAGACTGGCAGGAAATCTGGGAGGCATGCACTAAAGTGTCCATGTGTTTCACACTCCAAGAACAAAGCTACAATACACTCTTTTTAGATGGTACATGACAACCAGGGCCGGCGCTACCTGTTAGGTGGACTAGGCAGCCGCCTAGGGTGCCCCTTGGGAAGGGGCGCCGCCAGGAGTGCCGCCCCCCCTCATGCTGCAGCTGCCCGAGCGCTCTGTAGAGAGCCTCAGGCGGCTGTAGCTTTGCTCGGGCTGGTGCGTCCATGAGGGTGCACCGCACGGGTGCAGCATGAGGAGAGGGGCTGACAGGAGGGAAGTGCTCAGCGCTCCCTCCTGTCACTCCCTCACTGCAGCGTGGCAGAGCTCTGTATGGTCCACTGGTACAGGGAGCATCTGTCTCCGGTGCACTTTCTTTTAGTCCATCTGGGTACAGGAAACAAAAGCTTCCTGTACCCGCGGACCATACAGGGCTCGGTCATGCTACAACAGAGGTAGGGGAGGGGGGAGAAATTAATTGACAGGGGGGGAAATTGATGGGGGGGGGAAATTGAGAGGGGGAAGAAATTGACAGGGGGGAGAAATTGATGGGGGAGGGGGAGGGGAGAAGAGAGTGACAAGGGAGGGGGGAGAAGAGAGTGACAAGGGAGGGAGAGGGGGGGAGAAGAGCGTGACAAGGGAGGGAGAGGGGGGAGAAGAGAGTGACAAGGGAGGGGGAGAGATTGACATCCATCTCACACACACACACACAATCACACACAATGCACCCCTTTCACGCAAAGACAATGCACCCCTTGCACACAGAAAAACACACAATGCATTACACACACAATGCATTACACACAGACACACACACGAGCAATGCAACCCTTACACACACAGAAACACACAATGCATTCCTTACACACACTCAATGCACCCCTTACAGACACACACTGCATCCCATACATACACAGAAACACACCTTGTAGCCCTTACACATACAAACACAAATTCACACAATGCATTCCTTACACACATATCAGGACATCCCCTACACACTCCACCCCCTGTGAACAAACTCATTGGTGGAACATGGAGGTGGACCCTGGGACCCAGACCTTGAGCTGTGTAAAAGGCCCCCCAAAAATGGAGCTGCTTCCAGTTCTCCCAGAACATTAATTTTTGTGACCACCGTTACAAACAGCTTCCAGAGAGCCTGTTCTACACCAGACCAGTGGAGCCAGACTGCAGCTAGAGCCCATCATCATCCTCATCTGGTTGTAAGTAGGCAATCTAGTATATTATTCGTGGCACTAATCTCTAATTTACCTCACATTAAAGAAACACTATAGTCCCCAAAACCAATGCAGCTTAATGTAGTGGTTCTGGTGTCTATAGCCTGTCCCTGCAGGCCTTTTAATGTAAACATGGCAGCACTGCAGCACTGACGTTAGTTAACATGGCAGATCATATGGGTGCGGCATTGTGATGTCACATAGGGGGGGGGGGGGCGGCAAACTTTCCTTTTGCCTAGGGCGGCAAAAATCCTTGCACTGGCCCTGTGTCACATCCTGCTCTGTTCTGTGGAGATGTCTGGCCTTGGCCTCTGGTATCCAGTACTCTTTTTATAATTCTTGTTTATTTTTTCTTGTTTTTTTGGTTTTCTATTCTATGTCTGGTTTTCTTTATGCTGGGATTGCTGGGTTCATTCTTATATTCCGTCCCTGGATTTCCCAGTCTCTTGGATTCATTTAAATGTTTGTTTTATTTGCCTCACCCGTTGCTTTTCCATCATTCCTTTTTGTTTCAGTGTCCTGCAGGCAGCTGCTCAAGGCTTCTGCCCTTTCTTGCAGGTAAGTGCTATATATGTCTTCTTTGGTTGTTTTAGCATACATTAGGCAGTGTAGGACCTGCCAGATATGGGGTACATTGGCGTTGTTGGCAGGCATACTGGGTCCTGGTCCTCACACCGCCGGCCAGACAGTGTCTGGGTCCTGGTCACTGGACCACCACCCTGACACCCTGATTGTGGCAGAACCAGCCCTGCCACTTTTGCCTGGAGAGGACTGCTTCCCAGCCTCTTGCCCTGCGACTATGGCCCTGGGATGTATTGCCCTTCTAGGAACTGATTTGGGCATGTTGTATTGTATTATGCTGCTGCTGGCCCTTTGAGAACCATCTGGGGACATACTGAGGAGTTACTGGGTGGCCACCATTTCATGTATCAGAGGCACATGGTGAGAACAATGGATGTAGCACATGGTGAGAACAATGGATGTCGGCCATTTTAACTCACAGACACTGTTTGGACTTTTCTACATAGTGCCAACTCGCCAGTATTTGGTGCACAAATACATTGTGCAGTAGTTTTAAACTATACAACAGGGGACACATTATACAGTAATTATTTTTTATATAGCCTGTATATGTTCTGTGGAATCTGCATTAAACTGTATCTTCCAAACCACTGAACGGATCTGGGTGAATTTTGGATATGTGGTTCAACCAGATCCCCCGGTTCCGAGGATATATATACTATATATTTTTATGGGGTTATTGCATGTTTTGGGGTCCCTGTGATGTGTTTTATAAAACTGTATTTCTCTGTCTGTGATAATTATATTGCCCATTGTGTTCAGTAATCATATCACAGGCAGAGGGGAGGATTTGTGGATTGGGAATAAAAGAGGCTGTATGTGCCAGTACAGTCTGTTCTGCTTGACCTCAAAACGAAGTGTCGTCTCATTATTGGGGGAATTGGATTTTATGCTGATTGCCAGGAGTGTAAGCTGATTTTATGCTTTTCCTGTTCAGTTGTTTACAGCATTCATATGCTTGAGAGCATTTGTATGCTTCTCCGGTTCGGTGGTTGTGGTGTCTGCTGCAGTGCTTGGAGTCCTTAGGAAGCGCTAGGAGCATCCTTCAACAGAGGTACCCAGTCGGGGTGCCCGTCGATCCGTTACACTGATGACAACCGTAAAAAACAATACCCCATGAAATTAAGCCCCAGAGACACCTGTTGGCACGTATATGGCAACAAAGGCAGTTACATACACATGTGGTGGCAATGCCTGAAAGTAAATGTTTTCTGGGAAAAGGTTGTAACCCTTAGCTCCCAGGTATTGCAGAGAAGGTTGACACTAGACCCATGGGGTTGTCTGTTGTCCAGAGCCACGGAGGGACTTAACCGACTGCTTAATATGCTATACCCAGCAGCACGATGGGCATTGTTGCAAAGATGGGCTAGCCAAAGATGGGCTAGATGGGCTAGGTCTACCTAGCATGACCTTAGTACACGCAAAAATTAAAGATAATTATCTCATGGACAAGTTAACTGCACAAGTCCGAAAATCCATCCCCACCTTCACCAAAGTATGGGAGCTGTGGGAGCAATACGATGAGTAAACACCAGACACATGAGAAACACCCAACCACGCACATACCTCCACTCACACGTGACCCTAGCATCTCCACTGAGAGAATATAATATATTCCCCCTAGAATCGTTGAGCCTTTAATTTTATTTTACTTTTGTTTCTTTATGTTTCTTTATTTTATAAGTTTTCTGGTAGTTATTAACTACTCTATTGTTTATATTACTGTTACAAAAACTGACAGAATGTCACTAATGGCACTCCGATTGATGCCACAATGCATGCCTCACCAAAAACCTTTTTAAATATGCAAAATACTATGTCTGATACTTATGCTCGACGGCTTCTGCGTAAGCCATGGAGTATACCGCTGCGCTACTATTCTGTTGCCACAAAAATAAAGTAAAAAAAAAAAGTATTTATTATTCCAGATCCCAAGTGCACGCTGCAATGATGTTTGTCCTCATGGATACAGGAAGGCCCCTGGAGAAATATATCATAAGTGCTGCTATAAATGTGTCGAATGTTCAGCGGAAGAAATGTCCAATGTAACAGGTATTTCTTTATTTCTTTATTTATTACTGGTATTTATAAAGCTCGAACATATTCCACAGCACTGTACAATAAGGAGAGAACATACCATATACATAGACAAATACAAAGGTAGAGAGGGCACTGCCCATAAAATACTAGCTACAGATATGTAAATTAATGTTATATATCAATTTAATTATTTAAAAATGCCACCCAACTTACTTATGGTCTCTTATTCCACAGATCTTCATCTGCTACTGTATGTTTTCTTTCTCAAATGGATTAGCATAAATTATTTTTTCATTAGATGTTCCCAGTGCTGTAAGCAGGTTACAATATTTTTATTGGGTCTCAAAAATACCTAGAGCCAAAATATTGCTGGTGTTGTTTCTGATTAGCTTCTTCACCGGTCTCTACTGGTAGCTCCATTTAGTTGCTTTTTGCATTTATCTCTATCCAAAGACCCCATGAAGAAAGATTGTGACACATCCCTGTTCCTTGGTTACACCATTTTAAACCTAAGAGGAAATTTTCTTCCCTTAACGCCGTTACGGCGTTCTATGCGGTCCCGCAATCAATGGGCTTTAAAGTAGTTCCTGGGATACTTACCTTCCTGGCGCTCCACTTCGGGAGGACTGCCTGATAGCCCATATCTTATATAGATATCTACACTGAACAAAATTATAAATGCAACACTTTTGCTTTTGGCCTCATTTTTCATGAGCTGAACTCAACGACTTTTTTTATGTACACAAAAGTCATATTTCTCAAATATTGTTCAAAAAACTGTCTAAATCTGTGTTAGTGAGCACTTCTCCTTTGCCGAGTGTAACGGACCACCTAGCATCCCGACTGGGAACCTCCATTGACGGACGCTTCCTAGCTGATGCCGAGGACCATAAGCGCCGCACCGGATACCACAACCACCGCAGACTCTGTAACGGCTACCCAGGTAGTGAGAGGGTATCTGCCGTTGGAGACGTCCTTTTCCCTGCAAGCTGCTGTAGAGAAGTCAGGCTGGTATAATCCCATCCACGATGTTCATAATTTTGCTCTGATGTTGCACTGTTTATGTTATGAATGTTTCTGCATATCTCAATAATCCATAATGGATCCTATACAGCCACCGACTGGTAGTCTAGACTCCCATCCCCCCAAGTTGTGACCGACACACCAGACCTACCGAGGTCAAGTGCTCACCCCCTTTAACCCGACCCCGACATCCCATAGCCTAACCCTCAGTGTGCACAAGGCTTAATCACTGCATCTACACCCCAGACCGCCATAGTATCTTACGCTACACTCTACAACAATCACCATGAAAATATATTCACACAATGTCAAAGGGCTAAACACACCCCACAAAAGACGCGTTTTACTGGACGACTTAAAACGCAACAACGCAGACATAGTCTGCATACAAGAAACGCATTTTGTCCACAATTGCACCCCCACATTTGCCACAAGGGAACACCCCCACCAATTCCACGCAACCCACACCTCTAAATCAAGGGGAGTATCTATTCTCCTTCATAACTCCCTTATTGTAGAACCACTGCAAACCAAAATATACAAACAAGGACGGTTAATAATACTACACTTCCTAATTAACAACCAACCCCTCCTGCTAGTTTGCCTATACAGCCCGAATGATAACCAACGTAACTTCTTACACAAGGTTCTCAACAAACTACCAATCAACACGAATGCCCAAGCCTTGATATGTGGGGATCTCAACCACACTATGGACTCACGCATTGACTCCACAGATCCAGCCACATCAAACAGACACATCGCACTCACACGCAACAACAAAGCCTTCGCAAAACTACTACAAAACCATGGACTGTATGATGTTTGGAGGACGCTTCACCCAACGGACAGGGAATACACATTTTTCTCACAGGTCCACAAGACCAATTCCAGAATTGACCACATCCTCTCATCCGGGCTTATCCTCCAACTAGTTATGGACTGCTCTATGGGAAACATAGTGTGGTCGGACCATGCACCTGTCACAATGACCCTACAAGATCAATACCAACATAGAGGCAAACCCCCATGGCATCTTAATGACACTCTCTTAACCGACACTGCCTTTGTAACACAACTCCCCTGCAACCTACAAGAGTATTTTAAACTAAATGACACACCAGAGGTCTCCACAGTGTCCTTCTGGCAAGCTCACAAAACGGGCATGAGGGGACCGTTAATAAGCCGAGCATCTTATTTGAAACGAAAACGGGAAAAAGACTACATGGATCTCCTGAGACAACTCCGAGAAACAACGAACGCCCATCTCCTCAACCCGTCTGACACACAAGCCAAATCCATTGCAAATATCACTAACCAAATCAATAACATGACCCTCCTCAAAACGGCCTATATGCTAACAAAACTGAAAATGAAAACATATACCCAAGGTAACAAGGTCGGAAAACATTTGTCAAGTAAATTCTAAAATCCCATATCTGGTCACGAGGTCAGGGGAAAAAATCCATAACCCACAAGATGTCAACGATGAGATGGCTGAATACTACCAAACTTTTTATAACTTAAAAAAACGAACCCACTGTCCACCAACCCACCAAATGCGAAATAGACACACTTCTCCAAGACAACACTACCTGCATTATCGGAGGCCCACATCCAAAAAATACAGGATCCAATCACTACACAAGAAATCCTAGACACCATCCAGACACTCCCAACAGGGAAGTCACCCCGGCCCAGATGGCCTAACGAACTCATACTATAAGCGATTCGCACCAATCCTAAGCCCCTATCTACAGAAACTATTTACCCACATTCTTAATACCGGCACCATGCCACAAGAAATGCTCATGGCACATGTTGAAACACTCCCCAAACCAGGGAAACCTCCAGACAGAAGCCAAAACCTATGCCCAATATCCTTACTGAATACAGATGTAAAACTCATAGCTAAGATCCTCTCAAACAGACCAGCGCCCATTATTCCGACACTAAGGAGGACCAAGTGGGATTTGTGGGAGGCAGACAGGGGGCAGACGGCTCATGTAAAATCCTCAACATTCTATATGGACTGCGGGGGGGAAGCGTACTACTCTCCCTGGACGCGGAGAAGGCTTTTGATAGACTCCACTGGCCTTTCCTCCTCGCAGTCCTCCGAAAATTCAACTTCCCACCCCAATTCATGTAACTCGTCATGGCACTCTACTCGGCCCCGACAGCCCGAGTGGTTAACAGGGGATTCATCTCCAAACCATTCTCCATCTCCAATGGCTCAAGACAGGGCTGCCCACTCCCCCCCTACTTTACATATTGGCACTGGAGCCCCTGACACAAATGATTAGGGATGACCCGAACATATACGGAGTCAAAATCAAGGGACACGAATACAAACTATCCCTATTCGCAGATGACATCCTATTGACCTTAGAACAACCACATACATCCCTCCCAAACTTCCACAAGCTCCTCACCCAGTACAGTCACTGCTCATACTATAAACTAAACATAGCAAAGACCCTTTCCCTAGGAATAAATGTTTCTACACAAGAGATGGACTGGTTCAAAACCAACTTCACATACGATTGGAGACAATACCATATCAAATGTCTAGGGGTCAACTTCACACCCACACCTAATACACTGTTCAAAACAAATTACCTCAAATTACTTAGTGAAATACGAACACTCATACAAGGGTGGAAAGGGAAATATATCTTGTGGGCATGCCGCATAGCCTCAATGAAAATGATAGCCCTACCAAAGATCCAATACCTCTTTTGCACACTTCCGATTTGGCTCCCGCACAACTACATCTGCGACCTGAAGAACCTTCGAAACAACTATGTATGGGAGGATAAGAAACCACACGTAGCGAAATCCACTATGCACAGAGCACTCACCCAAGGCGGAATGGGAATGCCGAACATAATGGGATATTACAGAGCAGCACATATAGCACCTATACTAGCGGCATCACACCAACGAGAAATTAAGGCTTGGGTCACAATTGAGAAAAACCACGCGAACGGCATGCCCATAGCAGCATTGGCCTGGCTGCCGAAAACACAAAGACCAAGAAACACTGAACTACTACTCACAACCAAGCTCACCCTCTCTATATGGGAAAACTATCGAAAACTAATATGTAACACCAACCAAACCTCTCCAGCCCTCCCAATGGAATCACTGAAACACCTTATACCTGATCTCAACTACAAACTCTGGCACAGACACGGAATTAAAACAGTGTCACAACTATTGCATGGTCCCCACCTGAAAACAATTTCGGACCTGGAACTAGAACTCTCACTGCCAACAACAGCCAGATTCTCCTACATGCAACTGCAATCCTGGTTCGACAAACAACCAAAATCAAAATCTACCACTGAATCGGACACACACTGGCAAACCATAGAACAAATATGCATATCACACAAACCAACCATATCCACGATCTAGACATCGGAACATACCCAACCCCAACAACACCCCCCCTACATAGAGGCGTGGGAAAAAGACATTGGATGCCAAATCTCAGAAGCCCAATGGCAACTCATCTTCAAGACACAAAAAATTGACCCTCTGCACAACCCACATGGAACTAGCCCGAAAAATATTATACAGATGGTATATGGTCCCCACACGCCTTAAACATAGCTTCCCCAACACATCCGACATCTGCTGGAGATGCCAAAAAGACAGAGGCACCATGATGCACATATGGTGGCAATGCTCGGAACTCCAACAGTACTGGCAACAAGTGGTGGATCTAACTACCAAATGCATCAATGTGCGACTACCATACCGGCCTGAAACCTTTTTGCTCCTCTTGCTGCCACATACACCAAAAAAATACCAGAGGTACCTAGCTTACCACATTATCATAGCTGCATTAACCGTCATTAGCAGAAAGTGGAAACAAACTTCATCCCCACTATTACCCAGTGTGTTAACGTTGTAGACACAAACAAAACCTATAAAAATATGGCAAGAGGCACACAACAAAAAAACTCATACTGGACCACAGCATGGGAAATATGGGACAAACACAAGCCTATTCAAAGCGACAATTAGGCAAACATTATAGACACGCACCTACGACCTCCTGACTGGAGGCAACGATACCCATACCCATGTTATGGTACTTTTTCAGTAAACCAAAATGTTTAAATGTCTATCTGTTCCTGTCCAAATTAAAGAGAATTGAATTGCGTATATACGCTGAAGTAATTCAGTCTGACACACGGAGTTCAGGTTAAAATAACTTCGAGGAAATTTATTGGCAAGTGCAACAAGAGCGGGCGCGCAGGCCCTTTTAAGAGGCATTTTCGTCATCATTGATTATCAAGATATCAGTGAATAAACATCATTAATTGGATTAATTGTTAAGTGTCTGGATTAGTATCCACCTATCAATATAATTAATTGGCTCAAAAACTAAGTGGTTAGCTTCGTGTCCACCCACCAAGAGGTGGTATTGTTTTGGACACGGGTGGGGACAAGGGGGTCTTGAGCGTCATTTTACACGGTCGGTGATGTCAGGTCTCGTGATTAGGTGCAAGGTCTCTTATGAATAGAACATTTCATTACTACTGTGTTCTCATGGCCTTTAAATTATACTATGTTGCGAGTTAGGGGAAATTCAACAGTTCCTGGGTTAGTCATATCCTTATGGAGAATACAGTCTTTGTCTATTGTGTTAGATGTGCTGAGAAATTCTGTCATGTAATGTAGTTTTCATATGGAGAAGTCAGGTTATGAGGACAAAATGGAGGATTTGTCACAGTATCAGGTTAAAATGGAGTTAGTGCAATAATTCAATACAAGTTCAATAAAGATTTTTTAATAATTCTACATCAGTCCCCCCTATGAAATGTTAAATTCTAAGAGATAAAAAACTTTATTTGTTAATACCAGAAAACGTGTTAGCCCAAAGGCACAGAAACCCCGTGGCCGCTAGCTAGGTGTTAATGCAAAGTGCAAGTCTGTCCCTAATTCTGACCCTAATAGGCTAACTCATCGTCAGTATGGCTCTCGAACACTTCACACCCATGGGTGGCCCATGGCGGCTAACCCACCACTTCTCCACACGGGGCCTTTACCATTCACTGACAGATGCTGTCCCTAAGGTGGTCCCTTCCTAGAACTCTCGCACGTTATCATCAAAAGGGATAGATTGCAGCGGCAAACAGGGTGAGTTGAGGTCTTGGAAATCTTGGTCATCAACTTCAAGATGTGTGAAAGTGGGTGCCGCTTGGTCAACAGTCTTCGTGATCGCTTTCCTCAGACAAGGGAAGACACAACAAAAGAGAAGAGCAAAGATAAAAAGAAAAATTTGTATTGCCATACCAATATGCATTAAAGCCTTTTGCCAACCCGTCATCCAACCAAACCATCTGTCCCAGGGATCTTTTATCCCAGAATTCCTTTTCAACTCTTCTGAGAGGTCATTTAATTTTGCTATGGCTAATGTAACTTTACCATTAGGGCCTGTGTTTTCTGGGATGTAGGTACAACATGTCATGGTGTCGGGCAAAATTTTACATACCCCTCCTTTTTCGGCTAGGATCATATCTAGGGCCATTCTATTCTGGAAGGCCATTTGGGATGTGGCCTGCAACTGTTCGGCTAATCCCTGGAGGGCATCTCTGGTGTAATTAACAAAACGCTGTTGGTTGTAATAAATGTAATTTATCCAGTTTAAATTCTTGTTTGCGGTAACTATGGTAGAAATTGATTCAAATCCTGCAGCAACTTCATCTCTTGCTTTAAACTCATTGGGTACCCCCCTAGGCACCCCAATGGCATCAATGTAAATGTGAGGGTCAAAACTTCCTTTTACTGGGGCTTCACGCTTAACCTTAGTGTGGCTGGACTCATGGGTGTTGAGGTGTGTGTCAGAGATAATGTGTATGGGCATAATGGCCTTGGCCAAAGTACCCTCCCCCCACCACTCCGTGTCCATTCTGGATCTTAGCTGTAAATCCCCACACAACCAGTAAATGTCTCCCAGTGACCTAGTGTGATGCTGCAGCAAACGTACAGGAACAGTTCTGTATGTAGCACAATAACCTACGGGAAAGTTACCCACAAATTTACCAATCCCATCGTGCATGGCATAGCAAGTATAATTACCTTTATATACGGTAATACCATTAGGGGGTCTGACACCTTTGGCTAGAAGAGGATACTCTGCTGTCCATGCTTGACATATGGACCTGTTAACATTGTATTGGTAGGCAAAAAGACTTAAAACACAATTTTCTACATCTACTGGCAGGGTCAAAGGCACAGTACCCAGATGGGGCCGGGCACCACCACACACATAGCATGCGGTTCTGTTATGTTTGTTGGCATTGTATTTCATCCATTCTAACCATAGGTTAACATCATTAAAACCTGTTTCAGCGGCCATGGTATCTTCGAAGGTGGGGTTAGCAATGGCCATCATGTCCTTAAAGGACTGGATGTGTGGTTTTAATGGGTTCGTGACCATGTGAGTAGCTCCTCGCCACTCAGGGGAATTACACATATCTTTAAGGTAGAAATGCCCTAATTTAGTATAGGAACCCTTTTTCCAATACATTCCCAATACATATCGGTCTGCATCTGTTGGGCTTGGATGCTCAATATTAAGAATTAATTTCATTGGTGTGCCTCCTGCAGGCTTTCTCAGAGTCATTCTTTGAAGGAGGGACCTACCATGATCATCTACTTTAGATAAGGCACTTTTTGGCTTGTAACCCCAGGAAGGCCTGGCATTCCATCCCGCCGCCCCCCAATGGCCACAATTGTGCCCCCATTGTTTGTCAACTACAAAAACATATGGGTCTTTTGCATGAGGGATATCTCTATAGATATTCTGGATTTGTGCTGTAGAGAATGGGCATTCTACGATGTGTGATCCTTGTCTGTAGATAGCACGGTCCTCTAGGGCAAAAACATGCACAGTCCTTTTATTTTCTTATAATCCCGGCAACTTTATTGTAAATCCACACAGGAGACAGCAGTAAATGAAAACATAAATCCCTTTAAACAAAAACCTAGCTCGTCTGAGCACTAACTAATATCAGGTTCCCTATCTCTCAGGGGTCAAACTAAACAAAACAATATTGGTTTCACCAACCTAGAGTCTTTGTCCACTCTCAGCACTCCAGTCTTTAGCCAGCCTGCTGCTCCCAGCCTTTCAGAGAGAAACAAAACATTCTCCCCTTACCTGCCTAGCAGGGAGGGGTTTATTCCCACTGCTGCAGCCGATTACCTGCAGCTGGGCAGTAGGTTGGAGACGGTCCAAAAACCCTGGCCTGGATCTATGTCTTCCAAGAAAACCGCTAAACTGCGGAGTGGAGCATTGGCCCTCCCTTCTCTCCAAATGCTCCACCCCAGGGGCCCATAACTAAACAATCATTCCGGTTATATACACAGAATCATACTCTCCCCCTGGGGTTAAAAATCATATGCCTCTCTGAACAATCTTGACGAGATATAGACTCCCTCACAGACCACCCCATTCACCTTATCACATATCCCCCTCCCCAGCTCAGACCCATCGGGGCGAGCGGCCTGGGACCATAAACAGTGAACACTTGGGCAGTTCCAGCCCTGTGAGTAATAGTAAACTGGTAAGACTGAAGGCTGAGGAACCATCTAGTCACCCTGGCATTCTTTTCTTTGTTTTGCCTCATCCATGTTAAAGGAGCATGGTCCGTGATCAGTGTAAAACATCTCCCTAGTAAGTAATATCTCAGGGATTCTAAAGCCCATTTTATCGCCAGGCATTCCTTTTCCACTACGGAGTACCTCTGTTCATGGGGATTCATTTTCCGGCTCAGATACATGACAGGATGTTCCTCTCCTTCATGCACCTGGGACAGAACTGCGCCAAGGCCCACATCAGACGCATCGGTCTGTACCACAAAAGGTTTAGTGAAATCCGGAGCCACCAAAACAGGGTCAGCACACAAGGCTCCCTTCAAGACTTGAAAGGCATGCTCCGCTTCCGGGGTCCACTTAACCATAATCGGGCCTTTTGCCTTAGTAAGTTCAGTCAGTGGGTTGGCAATAGTAGCGTACCCAGGGATGAACCTGCGATAGTAGCCGGTTAAGCCTAAAAAAGCCCTGACTTGCTTTTTAGTTACAGGACGTGGCCAACTGGTGATGGCTGCTACTTTGCTCTCTTGTGGTTTAAGGAGCCCCCGCCCGATAGTGTACCCCAGATATTTTGCTTCTTCTAGCCCTAAAGAACACTTAGCAGGGTTAGCTGTCAAACCGGCAGCCCTAATACTATCCACAACCGCCTGAACCTTCATCAAGTGGGTTTCCCAGTCCACACTGTGAATCACCACATCATCCAGGTAGGCGGCTGCATACTGTCGGTGGGGTTGAAGTATCTTATCCATCATACGCTGAAATGTTGCTGGGGCACCATGCAACCCAAATGGCAGTACGTTATATTGGAACAACCCATCAGGGGTAGAAAACGCAGTTTTCTCTTTTGCTTTCTCTGTCAGGGGTACCTGCCAGTATCCTTTGGTGAGGTCCAAGGTGCTCAGATATCTGGCCTTACCTAATCGCTCTATTAGCTCATCCACACGAGGCATCGGGTAGGCATCAAACTTAGAGATATCATTTAGCTTACGGAAATCATTACAGAAACGGATTTCCCCATTTGGTTTGGGCACTAACACAATTGGGTTGTTCCACTCACTTTGTGATACTTCAATCACCCCCAACTCAAGCATCTTTTTAACCTCTGCACTAACCGCTTCACGTCTAGCCTCAGGTATCCTGTAGGGCTTCAGATTGATCTTCTTCCCAGATTCAGTTAGGATATCATGTTTGATTAAATGTGTTTTTCCTGGTATTGGGGAAAACACATCCCTATTTTTAGACACAAACTCCCTGACTTCCTGTTTCTGATGGGGGGCAAGAGTATCAGCGACATGCACCTCCGGACCCTGCTCACTAGTGGCTTGAGTAGGTTTATCTCTGGTCAGGATGAGAACCTCTCGTTCTACCCATGGCTTCAATAAATTTATATGATATGTCTGTTCTGGCTTCCGTCGGCCTGGCTGTCTTACTTTATAGTTCACGTCACTGATCCGCTCAGTGATTTCATATGGCCCTTGCCAGCTGGCTAAGAACTTGCTTTCTACCGTGGGAACGAGAACTAGAACCCTATCACCTGGTTTGAATACTCGTAGCCTTGCGTTCCGGTTATAGCTTGCTTGTTGGGCTCTCTGGGCCTTTCCATGTTTTCCCTAACTATGGGAATTACTGCTTCGATTCGCTCCTGCATTTGCGCTACATGCTCTATAAGACTGTGATGGGGGGTATACTCTTGTTCCCATGTTTCCTTGGCAACATCCAGTATGCCTCTTGGATGCCTACCATACACTAACTCGAAAGGTGAAAACCCTGTGGAAGCTTGCGGGACTTCTCTAATAGAAAACATCAGGTAGGGTATGAGATAATCCCAGTTTTTTCCATCCTTGTCTATCACCTTCCGCAGCATAGCCTTTAGAGTTTTATTAAACCTCTCCACTAATCCATCAGTTTGCGGATGATATACGGAGGTTTTCAGCTGCCTGATTCTGAGCAATTTGCACAAATCATGCATGATTTTTGACATAAAAGGGGTTCCCTGATCTGTGAGAATTTCCTTTGGTATACCCATCCTGCTAAACATCATCAGTAACTCCCTTGCAATATTTTTAGAGGTGGCATTCCGTAGAGGTACTGCCTCAGGATACCGTGTTGCATAATCAACAACAACTAAAATTTACTGATGTCCTCTAGCGGACCTAGGCAACGGCCCTATCAGGTCCATTGCTATTCTTTCAAATGGAACCTCTATGATGGGAAGGGGTACCAACGGACTACGAAAGCCCTTATGCGGAGCTTTCAGTTGGCATTCTGGGCAGGATTTACAAAACCTCTCTATTGCCGAAAATACTCCTGGCCAATAGAATCGGGACAGAATTCGTTCCCTCGTTTTTTCAAAACCAAGGTGCCCACCTAACACATGGCTATGGGCTAGTTTTAAAACAGTGTTTCGGTGAGATTGGGGAACTAACAGCTGTTCTGCCTCCTCTTCCCCCTTCTTCTCTACTCGATACAGCAGATTATTTTTCACCATGAAATAAGGAAAGCTTACGGCCTTGTCAGGGTCCACCCTTGTACCCTCCACCATTTGCACATTCTCTCTTGCAGCTGTCAAGGACATATCTCCCCATTGGGCTGCCCGGAAGTTACCAGGGGGGATTCTGAGATCCTGAAACTCCACTTCCTCTATAGGGTCTTCAGTATGGGGAGGTTCTACCTCATTACCCAGGCACACCAAGGGTGTCTCTTGCTCGTTACCCAATTCACATTCTAAATCGGAGAAAGGAAAAATATTCTCTATACACTCTACCCCGGGTAGCTCCTCAGAGCGCATTTTTGGATGAGCAGAGCACTTTTCCCATAGGTGGCAGAAATGGGGAAAGTCCCTCCCTAATACCACATCATACGGTAATAGGGGCACTACCCCTACGGAGCATTTAACCTCCCCTACCTCGGTGCCAAACTCAACCTCTGCCGTGGGGTATGTGTGGGTGTCACCATGTATACACACAATATTAATCACTTGTCTGGTATCTATTTTCCCTGGCTGGAGCAGAACACTTTTTATCAAGGTACCTCACTCCCTGAATCAATTAGAGCTTGCACATTCTTTCCTTCCACCCTCACCATTATTAAATGCATTGCATTAATAGCACTAGTCACCACACACATCTTTGAGCAAGTCAATACAGTCCTATGCAGAGCCCTTGTCCCTACATCACACTGCATGGGCTCTTCATTCTCTGGACAGTTCCGTGCAAAATGTCCAGGCTCATGGCATTTAAAGCACCGGAGTTGTCCCTCAGCTTGGTCTTGTAGCCGTACTGGAGCTGGTGGGGACCTTCTGCCACCCCGGTCATATGGTTCAAGGTTCGGTACAAAGTTTTGTCTTTTGTTTCCCACTTTCCCGCTTATCCGGTTGAAAGTGGGAAATCAAGACTGTATGGCTCCTTGGCAACCAAATACCTCTCAATCAGGCACATCATTGCTTCTGGATCCTGAGGGTCCCCTTGGCAGACCCATTGTCGCAGTCCTGTTGGCAGGTGTCTGAGAAAACGGTCCATCACAACCATTTCCACTATCTTGGTTGCAGGGTTGCGCTCTGGCTCCAGCCACTTCTGAGCGAGCCTGAGCAATCCATACAGCTGGGCTCTGGTAGGTTTACTCACATCGTATGCCCAATTATGAAACCTTTGGGCTCTAATGGCTGGTGTTACGCCAATGCGCTTTAGAATTTCTGCTTTCAGTTGCGTGTAATCCTGGATCTGGTCAGAAGGTAGGTCTTCATAGGCTTTTTGGCACTCCCCACTCAGGCATGGAGCTAGAAGCCCTGCCCACTGGCCCAGTGGCCATCTTTCCCGGGCAGCAACCCTCTCAAAAGTGGTGAGATAAGCCTCCACATCATCTATCTCTGTCATCTTATGCAGGAAGTCAGTGGCACGGATACGGGATCCCCTTTCACCAGGGGGGCTCCCTGCAGATGGCAATATCCCTCTCTGCAACACCTCAGTAAGGGTAGCCCTATCCATCTGCTGGGCTTCCTTCAGGTTCTCAACCTGTGCAACCAGTAGACGATTTGTTTCCTGTTGCACAGCAGTTGCCTGTACCAGAGCTTTCACCAGTTCCTCCATTATATTACCAAGCAGGTAACAGTCTTAAAAGGTACAGTGCTGCTTGTTTGATTAACAGGTCTGCCAAAATAAAAGTCCTCAAGCAGACAACCGGATGACTGGCACACCCACAGACCCTCAATGTGCTACTTTGCCCGCATTCTCCACCATATTGTGATCCTTGTCTGTAGATAGCACGGTCCTCTAGGGCAAAAACATGCACAGTCCTTTTATTTTCTTATAATCCCGGCAACTTTATTGTAAATCCACACAGGAGACAGCAGTAAATGAAAACATAAATCCCTTTAAACAAAAACCTAGCTCGTCTGAGCACTAACTAATATCAGGTTCCCTATCTCTCAGGGGTTAAACTAAACAAAACAATATTGGTTTCACCAACCTAGAGTCTTTGTCCACTCTCAGCACTCCAGTCTTTAGCCAGCCTGCTGCTCCCAGCCTTTCAGAGAGAAACAAAACATTCTCCCCTTACCTGCCTAGCAGGGAGGGTTTTTTTCCCACTGCTGCAGCCGATTACCTGCAGCTGGGCAGTAGGTTGGAGACGGTCCAAAAACCCTGGCCTGGATCTATGTCTTCCAAGAAAACCGCTAAACTGCGGAGTGGAGCATTGGCCCTCCCTTCTCTCCAAATGCTCCACCCCAGGGGCCCATAACTAAACAATCATTCCGGTTATATACACAGAATCATACTCTCCCCCTGGGGTTAAAAATCATATGCCTCTCTGAACAATCTTGACGAGATATAGACTCCCTCACAGACCACCCCATTCACCTTATCACAGATGTCACAATAATCAAAGGTATAGGTAGCCACACGGGTACATGATGAGTTATACCAGAAGGTGTACCCACTAACATCTTTAGTGATGGCTACCTGCTGGGCCTTAATTAAACTAATTAAGGAGACAATGTACCAGAGGTACATGGTTGTGCGGTATCTGCTTCCTCTGGGGCAGGAGACTTCTTGCAGTGGGAAGCGTGGATCCAATGTGGCCTGCCGGCCACCTTGACGGAGGTTGCGGTGATCAGGAGAACTTGGAATGGCCCGTCAAATCTTGGTTCCAGGGTACTTTTCCGCACAAACTTCTTGACCAAAACCCAATCTCCGGGAAGCAAGTTGTGGGTACCTGTGTCCAAATCAGGATCTGGAATTGAAGAGAAAACTTGGGCATGTATTTTGTTCAAGGCACTTGCAAGTTCAGTTACATAGTCTACTAAAACATCTGATTGAAGCTGTAACTGCTGCGGATAATAACAACCTAGTCTGGGTGCTGTCCCAAATAGAATTTCATATGGGGATAACGAATGCTTCCCTCTAGGTGTGTGCCTAACGCTGAATAAAGCTATTGGCAGGCTTTCTGGCCAGGGCATCTTTGTTTCTTGTGACATTTATAACATTCTGGCTTTTAGAGTGCCATTCATGCGCTCTACTTTACCACTACTTTGTGGGTGGTAAGGGGTGTGAAAGGCTAGAGTCACCCCCAGGGCAGTCCAGATTTCTTTAGTCACTGTTGCTGTAAAGGCTGGGCCCTGATCACTTTCAATGACTTCTGGAAGTCCAAATCTACATACAATGTCTGTAAGTAGGCGTTTTGCAGTTGTTTTTGCAGTGATATTGGTCACAGGGTAGGCTTCTGGCCAGCCTGAGAACATGTCCACTATTACTAGTGCATATTCATGAGGCCCACTCTTGGGCATTTGGATGTGATCAATTTGAATTCTCTGGAATGGGTACATGGGTTTTGCTAGGTGCTTTGCAGGCACCCTGATTGGTCTTCCTGGATTGCATTTTGCACAAATGACACAGGCCTTGCAGAAGCTGTTGATCAGAGTTGTGATTCCAGGTGCTTCATAATACTTTTGAATGAGGGCGGCCATTAGGTCTTTTGACAGATGTGCAGGTCCATGTGCCCATTGGACAACTGCTGGATATAAATTTCTTGGAAGGCAAAATTTAGAATTGTTGTAGTAAATTCCGTCCTTTAGGACAGCTCCTTTCTTCTTCCATTTCTGGATTTCTTCAGGGGTAATTGCAGCTTGCTGTTCCCGCAAAATTCTCAGATCAGTAGGAAGAGTTTGCAAGGTAAAGATAGGAACTTCTTCTTCTTGTCCGGACACTTCTTCATCCACTTCCTGCAAATCTCTGGCTGCTTGCTTAGCAGCCTGGTCAGCCAAATGGTTGCCCTTTGCTTCATCTGTGTCCAACTTCCCATGTGCCTTGACTTTCAAAACGGCCACTTCTTCAGGGAGTAGGAGGGCATCCATTAGTTCCTTGATTGCAGAGCTGTGTTTGACTGGTGTACCGGCAGTGGTAAGAAATCCCCTTGTCTTCCAAATGAGGCTGAAGTCATGTGCCACACCCAGAGCATATCTCGAATCTGTATAGATGTTGGCACGCTTTCCTTCTGCAATTTTGCATGCTGAGGTCAGGGCTTGTAATTCAGCTTCTTGCGCAGACATTGCTGGCGGTAAAGATGATGACTTGAGAACTTCCTCTGTTGTGGTTACGGCATATCCTGTGTGGTATTTCCCTTCTTCATCAGCATACCTTGAGCCGTCCACAAACAGGGTGAAATCCGGATTTGGTAATGGATTCTCATGCACAGTTGGTAAATGCACTGTTTCCATTTTCATCTGTTCAAAACAGTCATGAGGAGTTTCTGGGTCATAGTCATTCACTATGACCAGGTCTTTAAATTCTTTTTCCAGGAAATGGCGTGGCCATGCTTCAAGAAGATCAGTTGTTTTGTATTTGGCAATGCCATTTTCCTGTAGCTGCGATTCATCCATGGTGGCCCATAATTTTGCCATAGGCCCAAGATCATTTCATGATCTTGTTTTCAACTTGGTGACAGGGATATGTGGAATAGCAGTATCCCAATGGCGGTACAGGTAATTAAGTTCTGAGGGCAGTTGGATCAGGACCATGCTATTGCCTTCAGAGTCACAATAGAAATCCTGAGCAGTGAGCTTCACTTCAATCCAGTGGTAAAGCTCATCTTCGTAGCAAGGTTCAGGGGTAATGTTTGGCTTGTACCACATGGTACAGAAGGCATAATCCGGGCCTTCACAGAGGGGTGTTTTGCCTTCGTAAAATGTTAAATGTGGATGCATTATTTTCTTGATACATCCACAGAGAAGGTATATGTAGGTTTCATCCGTGACAAACCCATAGTAGATACCCCCCTCAGGGAGTGGAAGAAGAGTGGATGGGTTAAGAACTTGACATCTTTGTATAGAAATGTTGTCAGGCAGAAGAAGATGACATTGTAGACGCAGGTGTCTAGCAGGTGACACGTGCTTGAGCTGTACTTGGTTGATAATGGCAGAGATGTCATGAGGGGCCAAAACAACCAGAAGGTGGCCAAGGACCAGATCAGAAGTTCTTTCAATGAGTTCTCTTGCAGCAAAAACAGCCCTAAGGCAGGACGGGGCACCTCTGGCCACAATGTCCAATTGGCATGAGAAGTATCCAATAGGTCTCTGGCGGCCTCTTAAGTCATTAGTTTGTGTAAGAACTCCTGTAGCATGGCCTTGTCTTTCAGAGACAAATAATTTGAAAGGTTTGGTATAGTCTGGTAGGCCCAAGGCAGGAGCAGAAGCAATGGCACGTTTAAGAGATTTGAAATTGTCCAGAGCTTCATTGGTCAGGCCGAATGGGTCTGACTTGAGTGCATCATAGAGTTGCATAAGCAGAGAGGCTTCTGGGATCCATGCTCTGCAATAGGAAATGAGGCCTAAGAAGGCATGAAGAGATTTTGAAGTCCTTGGGGGTGGAATGTCCAGAACTGCTCTGACTCGGTCCCGAGTGAGATGTCTGGTACCTTGAGATAAGCAATGTCCAAGGAAAATAACAGAAGGTTGGCAGAACTGCAGCTTGAGAAGTGAAGCTTTGCATCCTTGTTCTGCCAAATAGCAAAGCAGACTAATTGAACACTTTTCAGTAGTGGGTATATCATCTCCACAGAGCAGTAAATCATCCACATACTGGAGCAGAACAACTTCTGGGTGTTCAGCTTGCCACGGGTCAAGGATGGTACACATGGCCTTTGCAAATTGACTTGGAGAATTTTGTGCCCCCTGGGGCATGACAGTCCATGTATACTGTTGCATTTCATGGGTGAAAGCAAACAAGTATTGACAGGATGGATCCAGTGGAACACTGAAAAAGGCATTAGCTAGGTCAATGACTGTGAAGTACTTTGCAGATGGAGGTACTCCTGAGAGCAGAGTGTGAGGGTTTGGTACAAGAGGGGTGTCCAGAACAGTTGCTTCATTGACAGCACGGAGATCCTGAACCATCCTGTACTTCTCTGGCTCACCTTTTGGAGTTTTCTTCTTCACTGGAAACAATGGAGTATTACATTCTGATTTGCATTTCACTAGAGCACCCTTTTCCAAGAGTGCTTTGATTTGGATAGAAATGGCTGCAGCCTGTGCTGGTTTGAGAGGATATTGTGGTTTTCTTGGTAATTTAGCTCCTGGGATCAGCTTTACCACCACAGGTGGAACATTTAGGTGACCTATGTCCTCTGGACCTGAGGACCATAACTTTGCAGGCACCTCTATTTTCAACATATCTGGGAAATTGGACCTTGGTTCTGCTGCTTCCCTACGGGATTCCTCTAATTGCAGCATCAGGGGTAGGGAGCACAAGGCTGAAGTGTCTGAAGCAGATAGAGGCGTAGACATTTCTACCTGTCCATCTGGAGTGAAGGTTATAAATGCCTGTAGACGTGAGAGGACATCAGCGCCTAACAGGTTAATTGGGCACGTGGAGGATACTACAAAACGAGCAAGTAGGCTTGTCCCAACTCGCAGAGGGGTTATTAAAGGGCTATGTCTTGGTTGGCCATCCACTCCAACACAGGAGACATCAATATTTGACAAGAAAGATGGGTCTGGCAGATCTTGTTCTCTCAGAACACTTCGGGCTGCACCTGTGTCAACAAGAAATGTGGTAGGTTGGCCTTCAATGGGTAAAGTCACTGTGGCAAGTGGCCCCCCTCCTTTATCCCCTGTAGATACTGCAAGGACAGGGGTTAATGACACAGGCTTGCCAATTTCCTAATCTTCTGGTTCCTCAACTATTGGAACCGTTGTCTCGGCCTTAGAGGCCGGGGCAGGCTTGGACGGCTTTCTGGGCTCTCTTTTAGGTTCTGGGCAATCATTTTTAAAATGTCCTTTAGCCTTGCAATTAAAGCAATATCCATCTTCTGGTTTGGTGCCCCTGGGAACGGGAGGATTAGTACGGGACACCATGAGAGGAGTTGAACTGGGCCTTCTGGGAGTTTGGGCAGATTCCAAACCTCTAGCAACTAGGAGAAGAGTATCCAGGGGAACAACCTTATATTCAGGGCGTGCAGCAATGATACCCTTGCGTATGGAGTCTTTAACACCTTGGACAAACGCACCTGACAGCATTTGTGAATGAATTTTGTCAGTAAGATCAAATCCCAAATCGGTAAACATTTGATACAGTCTTGCATGAAACCTTTCTACCGATTCTCCTTTGTCTTGCACAACATCAGTAAGACCAGCAGCCTGATCTGCAAGTTTGTCCTTTGCCCAATCTCTTAATTGATTGCAAAAAGTTACTCCGGAGGGGTAATCAACATCACTTGTAAGTAGATCTGTACTGAGGTGGCGGGCCATGCTGGGCCAATATGCATCCCCTGCTTTAATAGCACAAATGCTCAGTAAGTCACGCCAGGCGGCGGAATAAGTCTTTTGAATCTGAACTATCCCTCGGTAAAAAGGCATAGGCTGCTTCTCTGGGTCAGGGAGAGATTTCATTAAAGCACTAGCTTGTGTGGGATTAAAGGCAACATATTTAGGAGGGGCCCGTTCTCCCCGACCCTTATGGCCGAAGGGATCTTCAATAGAGCGGTGGGCCGAGACTCTTGCAGCCTCCAATGAATCCTGAGACAGCCTGTCATCCTCTTCCTCATCTAACTCTATGATCTGGGCCCTCCTGCGTGAGGGGATCACCTGAGGTGACAGAGCCGGGGGATGAGAGGGAGTCCCGGAGGCGGGAGTTGCCATTTGGTCATAATCTTGGGATCGGTAATCACCGGGAAGCACCGGCATCAGTTGTGCTGAATGACTGGGGGCCGCCATATTGGAGGCGGGGAAGGAAGTTGCATTGGGGTTAAGGGAAGAAGTGGCGGCCATATTGGATGTGGGCACATCCGGGGCAGACTGTACCGGACTGGGCATGACCGGAACCTGGGGAGTGGCTTGGGGAAAGTGGCATGGATAATTTGGATAGGGCAAGGACATGGGGTATGGGAAGGGGTATGGCCAAGCCATCTGGGCGGGGGCTGGGGCGGAACCTGGAGTGGGCAGGAGAGCTGGGTAGGGATTAGCAAAGGGGGTGGGAACCTGGGCCGTGGTAGGGACGGGCAAGGGAGAGGATGGAGAAGAATCAGTAGAGGCGGGTGAAGAAGGAGGAGCCGGAGTGGGATCAGCAAGATTGACAGTGGCAGGGGAGGAGGGGTTAGCTAACTGGGCAGATGCAGATGGGAGGGTAGGATTATCAACGGAGAGAAAGTGCGGAGAAGGAATGGCAGATGAGATGTTAGCATTAGACACAGAAGGTGGCTTAAGAATGGATGAGGATGATGGGAGTGTTAGGGAAGGAGAAGGGGAAAAGAAAGATCCATCAGAATTCAGGACCGGGCAAACGGGGGAGGTGACGGGATGGGTGCTGGGAGGATTGGGAGCGGGATACATAGTCAGCTGGCAATCACCCATTGCTGACTGAACCTTAGGGATAGACATCCCCTGGGCGCCATTTTGGGGCGCTGGCTGAGGAAAAGCCCCAGCAACACAGTTATTATGATACACAAACAATTTCACACCCTTGTGAATTATTTCTTCCTCAACCCAACCTTCTTGCTGAATAGCCTTCGCTACTCTGTACCATGCTTCAGCTGTCTTTAATAAATCATTATTTGCAAGCTTGCCTTTCTTCTCCATCAGTAATCTACGCCAACTTTCTGGTTGCAATCTACCACATGTCGGTACAGCAATTTTACATACTTTAGCAATCTTTACAACACCTTTAACCATCTCTTCACCCTCTCTGTCTTCAACTAAATCACATGCTAGCCAGCCCTTACTGGGCTTACTCAAATCTTGCCCCATAATCCCCTTTCCCCTACACCAGCGTCCTAGATATAGGGAAAGATAAGGAAAATTGAACAGGAATGTCTACAATGCTCGACTGCCACTTTAAGGTAGGTGAGTCCTACTCAAGTGCGTCTTCCCAAAACGTAGACTAGTCACTGAATCCGCCTACCCGGGGTGGTAGACACGGATTGGAGCGAGGTGAGAAGTGTGTGACCAATCACTTCTCTGTTAAGAGGAATGGGAGTGGATAGTATAATAGTACAGGAAGTGTAGAAAAGATAAAAAGGTAAGGAAAAATCCTTAGAGACAGACACAGGAGTTTGAATGACTCCTGATTAAACAGACAAGACAACAATACAGTTGAAATACAGTGCATGCATCACAGTTCAAATAAAATCAACAGTAATTCCTTTCCTTTACTCATGTGCTTACTCCAAAGTCACCTCCCTCAATCTCGTAGTGTCACCGCTCGGAGAACGACTTTCGTAAGTCTCACTACCAGCGGCCAAGGATAACAGCTAACACCGGTCCGAAATCCATATGCCTCCCTCGTTACAGCAGTCCACTAATAGTGGCCGCGCTACCCTCACCCTTGTAGTGCCCCTATGAGACCCACTCATAAGTCTCACTACTCCGTGGTGATGAAGACAGCAATGCCTGCCCGAATTCACTAACCACAAATAACAATTGGAATGACTCCAGCCTAGCGCTCAAAGCTGGAGGGTACCACCTCTCTGCAAGCAGAGTTATGTGCACAATGAAGCTAGCTAGGCTATCAGAGTGACACCAGAAGGATCCCCAGGAAACTATGAGTCTACACAATCTCCACAGATCCAACACACCTCTTTTTCCATACAGCCACAGCCACGAGGCTCCTAAAAGAGTTAAACAGGCAAAGAAGACCCCCAGGAACACTTCCACAGGTCAACCCCCCTTTTTCCCTACAGCCACAGCCACGTGGCTCCTAAAAGGAGTAAACAGGCAACAGGACTCCAGGCAAATCCCCCGGGTCCACCCCCCTTTATCTCAAAGGGGAAACAGACAAACACAGGACCCCCAGGCAAACTACCATGGGTCCACCCCCCTTTTATCCCAAAAAAGGGAAACAAATAAGAATTCAGCCCGGGCAACCAAACTAGATCATGCCAATACAGACACACCCAGGTAACAGATAGACTAAATGCAGGTAACAAATGGGTAATAAGACTCTGGGCAAGATATTACCTGTCTTTGATGTCCTCCTGGGAAGCAGTCACAGACACGTGGACGGGTCAATCAAAGGGGCCGGAACATACCGGTGGCTCTGCAGAAGTCTCTACCGTGTACCTGGAGGTGATCAATCTCCTTTCCTTCCCCCCGGATTCCTCCGTCCAACTGCGTCTTCCTTAGGACGGCTCACCGGCCAGACATAGCCCGGAGTCCCTGTTCGGGCGCCAAAGTTGTTATGGTACTTTTTCAGTAAACCAAAATGTTTAAATGTCTATCTGTTCCTGTCCAAATTAAAGAGAATTGAATTGCGTATATACGCTGAAGTAATTCAGTCTGACACACGGAGTTCAGGTTAAAATAACTTCGAGGAAATTTATTGGCAAGTGCAACAAGAGCGGGCGCGCAGGCCCTTTTAAGAGGCATTTTCGTCATCATTGATTATCAAGATATCAGTGAATAAACATCATTAATTGGATTAATTGTTAAGTGTCTGGATTAGTATCCACCTATCAATATAATTAATTGGCTCAAAAACTAAGTGGTTAGCTTCGTGTCCACCCACCAAGAGGTGGTATTGTTTTGGACACGGGTGGGGACAAGGGGGTCTTGAGCGTCATTTTACACGGTCGGTGATGTCAGGTCTCGTGGTTAGGTGCAAGGTCTCTTATGAATAGAACATTTCATTACTACTGTGTTCTCATGGCCTTTAAATTATACTATGTTGCGAGTTAGGGGAAATTCAACAGTTCCTGGGTTAGTCATATCCTTATGGAGAATACAGTCTTTGTCTATTGTGTTAGATGTGCTGAGAAATTCTGTCATGTAATGTAGTTTTCATATGGAGAAGTCAGGTTATGAGGACAAAATGGAGGATTTGTCACAGTATCAGGTTAAAATGGAGTTAGTGCAATAATTCAATACAAGTTCAATAAAGATTTTTTAATAATTCTACATCACCCACTTCTGCCAAATCAGGCAGAATCAAACCCAGAACTCAACAACAATGACATTTGCCTTTCCACTGAAACTATATGTTCTCCCCCCCCCTCTCCTCCCACCTTTCCCAGACCAATCAAGGTCACTCACACTGACCACTACACACGCACCAAAATCCCAAAAGCAGCTAATCCAGCGAATCACGCAGCAAGGTAACATTACCGTCTTGCTACATAAAAACAACCTTCAAAACACAATGCTAAACCAAACTAAAAATAAACGACTCACTGAGAAAAAAATGACCGTTCCAGACGTTGTGTAAACCGACAATGCTGCTATCAAACTGTTGAACCAAAACAAGTCACCCCTCCTTTTTATTCTTCTGTACCCCACCCTACTCGCAATGTACTAAAGATGTCAGAACTGCAAAATTCCCCCACCCCCTTCTTTTTTTGTACCCCATTGGATTATGTTTATGTTTTGAAATGACAAAATGAATAAAAATAGTCAAACTCAAAAAAAAAAAAAAAAATAAGGAGATTCGACAGTCAATACCATAAATGGGGACATGCTTGATATCCAGGTGTGCACATTTCATCTGAGCTAGTGGTTAGAATGACGAGCAGGGGGAAGAGTGGGCACCCCTGCCAGGTACCATTTGAAAGTATCTAGGTATCTTGTATAAAGTACCGAAAAATTATCTACCATTGTGTGCACAACTATTTCTATTCCCATTTCTGTTCCAACTATTTGAAATGTTGAAGGAGAATGACAGGAAACCCGACGTGGGGACGCGAGGCGATGGTGGAGTTATATAATGCAAGTGTGGCAAAAATAACCTCACCACTGGGTTTTGGAGGGGCCTGTTTGCCAGCCTGTTGCCCCAGGATTATGGCCCATGCGCTAAAACGTTGTTTTCTAACTATAAAAACTGCTTTTTCGTGCCTTTATACTATGTGGTTCGGTAAATGGGGTTTACCAAACAAACTACCGAACAGCCGGACCACACACAAGTGGAGTGTGCAGCCAATTTACCTCCCAGGCTGGTGGTAGTAAGCAGTTTAGTTTATTCACTTGTGCAAATTACATGTGCAGGAAAAAAATCTGTGATCGCCATTTCGACCCTTATAGGGACTTTTCCAAGATTAATAATACAGTGTACGAGGTAAGTATATATAAAAAAATAATAATGAGGACTTACCAATAGGTGCGTGGGGAAAGCCGCCAGCCATCCGGAACCCGGAAGTGCAACAGAGAAACCTCGTGACAAACGTGATGACGAGTGAATAGGCGGCGTTGCTAAGCAACATGTTTAAACGTATTGTGCATTCTTCTAAGTGTAGTCAGCTATGCAAAGACAAGATAATATTTGTGTTGTGAAATGATCACCGTGTGTAGTGATCAAAAAGAAGTACAATAGTTCATAATATATGGAGGATAATGTTAACGATGTATAAAGATGCTATAACATACACCCAAATCGGAGGATACTAAATTTAGATGTAAGAAAAAACAACCGTGACACACAAGTGAAAAAATTTATGTGAGCACACATACAAAGTGAGAAGTGAATACATCTAAATGTATACTCCTACAGAGGGTCTACTGCACAAATCTCAAGTGCATTATAATGCCTATATTATGACAAACAGCCTGCCGTGTATACATGCACACCAGGTAAGTATCCTTGTATTATACAAACATATATTATTGCATGTAACATAAGGGGCTAAAATAATTATGTATCAAATAAACACTATATACTTTTATAACTCAGACAGCAGATTATCAAAAAAAGGGGGAGCCATTGTCATTATGGCATATCAACAGCATAAATTGGAAATTATGCGTCAACTATCTGATACTACTGCTTATCAACGACTGACGTTCGATCCGGTCAGCAAGTTTCAAAAGACCATAAGAGAACACATTACGATTGGCGTACAAATGGGATATCTTGATATCAAAATGTCTAAATTTTTGTTTGTGGAATACCCGGTACACCCGGTATTATACACCATCCCGAAGATTTATAAAGATACTAACAACCCCTTGGGGAGGCCCATTGTCTCGGCCAGAGGGAGTCTATTGGAACCCATCACCAAGTATGTGGATTTCTATATCAAAGAAACTGTAAAGGAATTACCCACGTGTATCCGTGACACCAAAGATATACTGAACAGAATTGGGGCGATTTCCTTGAAAGATCAAAACATAATATTGGCTACGTTGGACGTACAAAGCTTGTACACCATTATAATCCTAATGGAGGGTATAAAGGCTCTCAGGGAGATACTCCAATCCTCTGACAAATATCAGGGACCTCCAATAGAATACCTTCCAGAATTTCTTTGTATTGCACTAACGTGCAACTATTTTAAGTTTGAGGAGTTATTTTACCTACAGCTATCCGGGACGGCCATGGGGGCGGCCATGGCACCCTCATACGCGAATGCTTACATGTTCCAATTTGAGAATCAATATATTTTAAATCAAATACCGAACAACATCATTGCGTACTATCGATTTGTCAATGACGTGTTTATCATATGGAAGGGTTCATCTAGTGAATTGGAAGAAATGGTATCTATCATCAATAAACTTTCATTACCAGTTAAACTTACATTGGCATACAGCGAGAAGGAAATGCCTTTCCTAGATGTAACTCTTTATAAAGACGGTGATAAATTGGGACACTGTCACGGTAGTGTACCCCAACACGCAAGATTTAGTCCAACAATAGACATGATAAAGCAGACACGTCTTACCGGACCTTAGAATGGCTGGACTCGACGTAGAACAGAGAAGTGACAGAGTCAGGAACGAGCCAAGGTCAAGGGAACAGAGAGATAGCGAAAACAAGAACTAGCCAAGGTGTGGTACACAGGAATCAGTAAGCCGGAAAACAAGACAAAGCAGGGATAAAGAGAAAAACAGAGTCAAATACAAAGCCAAGGCCAAGCACGAAAAAACCACAACTGAACGATACAAGCGCTAAAGGGAACTGAATCAGAAACCACGATAGGGTAGGGAGTTAAGGGAGAGGCAAGTATAAATACCCTAGTATTCAATTTGATTGGCCCCTGTAATATCCACGCCCCCAAAATGTGTGTGTATGGGGAATGTGGAATGACAGGGGCCAATGGGAGACCGTTTCACATTTCGGCTCCCACTGTCCCTTTAAGAGCATGCCCGAGACATGCGGCGCGCTCTTAGAGCTAGGCAAGACACGTGACCGCGTATTGCGGTCAGTGCCTACGTCTCGCGGTCAGTGCCCGCCTTCATCTGAACTTCGAGCGAGCCGCGCGTGGCGGGATCAGAAGACCTCGGCCGGCCCCCGGGTAAGGTAAGTACCGCTTCAGACACACTCTTCATCGTAAGAAAATGGACAGTGTTACAAATCGCTATTTGTAACTGGCCCTTTAAATGAAAAATTGCCCTGCTTCCCTGGATTGTGGAGAAGCCTATTTGCCAGCCTCCTTCCTTATGACTATGGCCCTGTGTGAGCGGTGATACCCCAGATGGCTATGCCATGGAGCCTATTCATATAATGAAAGACTATGGGAAAGACTTTAGCTCCATGGCAATTGAACTGTGTGAATAGGATCTGCGCGCTATTCGGTAGTTTTGTGCGCTCAGATCCCAGCTATCTGGGGATATGTGAAATGTCTGTGTGTTATGTGTAAAATGTGACTTTATGTATTTTAAAGTGTTTTATGTTGTTTTGCAACCATGTGGTTAATGGAGTCTGCCTCTAGTCCTGGATAATTGAATTACTTCCCCCCATTGTCTCCAGGATAGAGGGCCCTGTAAAACCATGCTTCCAGAAGGTCAAATGCACATTTGTACTAACTTCTGAACCCCTGGTCCAATTCGTATGATTTTTGAGTATGTTGTTCCCCTGAATGGATTGATTGTGAATATGTATTTTTATGCGAATGTGATGTATATTTTGGGAGTTATGAATGTTGTGTAAAAACTGTATTTTTACTGTCTGTGATAATTATGTTAATCCCTTGTGTAGCATAATTATATCACAGACATAGGGGAGGATTTTGTGTGTAATTACTGGGAGTGGTTTTAATGATGTACGTGTATGATTGGTTGTTTTGTCCCGCCCTGTGGGTGGTCCTGTATTTTCAAAATGGTAATAAAAACCAGGCTGGGTGTTCCAGCACCTTAGACCTATTCTGACCCTCTAACTTGCAGCCTTGACTCATGTTTGTAGGGGACAGCTATAATCACTACAGGGATTGCTATGCTCTTCATACTCCCTTAGCTGTTGAGCTCTTGTAAGAGCTCTTGTTCCTGATCCTGCTTCGCTCGACAGAAGGAAGAGGTTCGCCTATTGGAACCTGGAGCCTGGTCGTAGGTCCAGGGCGCAGAGCAGACGGCGAGGTACCAGCCCAGCAACGGTGGTTCGTGGAGTCTGCAGTGCTTATGGTGGCTGCGGTGCTGATGGTCATTTGGTGAGCGCTAGGAGCATCCTTTTCTACGGTCCAACTTCCAGCCAGCCTGGGGCCATCGGAACATTTAGTGGCTGCGGTGGGATGGCGTCCTAGCGCAAGGAGCAGCACCCCAACAGCACTGGTATCGTATGAGAGTTATTGAGGGCAACGCTAGCCTCTGCGCAGCGTCCCTACCTATAGCAGCATGGAGCCGGCAAGTCCTTGCACAGCAGTTGAAATGGAGGAGAGGTTCCTCGACAGATTGCAGAGCTTCCTATCCTGGAGAGATTGGGAAGTCTCAGAAAAGGAGATGTGTGGGTACAGACATGAGGCCAGATTTGAGCTGTGGGAAGAAGCCCTACAGGAAGTTCAACGTTGGCGAGGGGATCGTAGTACCAGCAGAGAGCAGCAAATCCGGGCTCGAATGGCAGAGCGGATGCCCTTCCTGGGCAAACAACCCCTTCCAGTGTGGGTAGCTAAACTAGAGTATCTAGTATATAACGAACTGTGGCTCGACACCGCATACCAGGCGCTACAGTGGTACGCGACTCAGCTTGTTCCAGAGATGGCTGAGTATGAATTCCCAGAGTGTGGGGATTACAATGGCCCTGATCTATTCTGGGAGAATATGGACGATGATGACTTTGGTAGGGCTACAGATTCACGCTTTTGGGACCTGTATGATGACCGGGAAGACAAGCTGGGTCTCCCTAGAACTATTAACCTAGAGGCCGATCTGCGGTACCTAGTCACCATCGAATGGGACCTTGAGTGGAAGTACCAGCACCTCATCAATGGGTCCCGGGAAGAGACAACCGGTCCCCTTTCTCCACAGCATCCAGAGGTACCCCAGGAGAGCACACCAGCAGAGCCAGGTCGAGAGCCCTTCAGCTGGCAGGATATCGTAGAGGTATACTGGGAGGAACCTCTGATGGCAGGTGGAGATGGGACCGCAGTCTCTCTACCGGCCCTACAGGGATGCTGGGCAGGCGGCCCAGATCCCCAACCCCAGGGTGAGTTACAGGGAGCGGAGAGCAACGACCTCCCTCCCCAGCGGCAGCCTGAGTTACAGGGAGAGGAGAGCAGCGACCTCCCTCCCCAGCGGCAGTGCACCGTGCAGAGGGAAGAGACAACCGGTCTCCTTCCCCAACCCCAAGCAGAGATACCCGCGGCAGCAGGCCTCACAGACTGGTCCTGGGAGGACCCCCAGCAGGCAGGTAGAGATGGGACCGCAGTCTCTCTACCGGCCCTACAGGGATGCTGGGCAGGCGGCCCAGATCCCCAACGACAGACCCAGCTACAGGGAGGGGAGAGCATCGACCTCCCTCCCCAGCCAGAGTGTGCCTTCCAGGGAGAGGAGACACCCGGTCTCTCTCCCCAGCCGCAGCATGTTCCACAAGAAGCGGAGAGCATCGACCTCCCTTCTCAACGGCCGCAGGAGTATCAGGAGGAGGAGGTAAGCCAATTCCCCCCTCCTCAGCTAACTTCTAACCTGGGCCCAGGGTTAACAGTTCCCTTTGCCCCCGGGCAGGACTATGCCCCAATTCCCCCAGCAGAAGCGCTGGCACCAGGGCAGAGTGCCGCTGGCCTCTGCCCCCCAAGTACTACCAGCTATTTGCCCAGCTGCACCAGGAAGGCAGCGAGTGCTGCATGTTTACCCTACAACCTGGGACCTACAGGCCAGTACTATTTATTGTGGGGGGGCTTCTCTGCCAATGTTTATTTGTGGGTGGGCTGCGAGACTAACTTAGGCACTGACCGACAGAAGGTCAGGTGCCTGGTTAGTCTCCCTCCAAAAGGGGAGATGTGTTACAAATCGCTATTTGTAACTGGCCCTTTAAATGAAAAATTGCCCTGCTTCCCTGGATTGTGGAGAAGCCTATTTGCCAGCCTCCTTCCTTATGACTATGGCCCTGTGTGAGCGGTGATACCCCAGATGGCTATGCCATGGAGCCTATTCATATAATGAAAGACTATGGGAAAGACTTTAGCTCCATGGCAATTGAACTGTGTGAATAGGATCTGCGCGCTATTCGGTAGTTTTGTGCGCTCAGATCCCAGCTATCTGGGGATATGTGAAATGTCTGTGTGTTATGTGTAAAATGTGACTTTATGTATTTTAAAGTGTTTTATGTTGTTTTGCAACCATGTGGTTAATGGAGTCTGCCTCTAGTCCTGGATAATTGAATTACTTCCCCCCATTGTCTCCAGGATAGAGGGCCCTGTAAAACCATGCTTCCAGAAGGTCAAATGCACATTTGTACTAACTTCTGAACCCCTGGTCCAATTCGTATGATTTTTGAGTATGTTGTTCCCCTGAATGGATTGATTGTGAATATGTATTTTTATGCGAATGTGATGTATATTTTGGGAGTTATGAATGTTGTGTAAAAACTGTATTTTTACTGTCTGTGATAATTATGTTAATCCCTTGTGTAGCATAATTATATCACAGACATAGGGGAGGATTTTGTGTGTAATTACTGGGAGTGGTTTTAATGATGTACGTGTATGATTGGTTGTTTTGTCCCGCCCTGTGGGTGGTCCTGTATTTTCAAAATGGTAATAAAAACCAGGCTGGGTGTTCCAGCACCTTAGACCTCTTCTGACCCTCTAACTTGTAGCCTCGACTCATGTTTGTAGGGGACAGCTATAATCACTACAGGGATTGCTATGCTCTTCATACTCCCTTAGCTGTTGAGCTCTTGTAAGAGCTCTTGTTCCTGATCCTGCTTCGCTCTACAGAAGGAAGAGGTTCACCTATTGGAACCTGGAGCCTGGTCGTAGGTCCAGGGCGCAGAGCAGACGGCGAGATACCAGCCCAGCAGCGGTGGTTCGTGGAGTTTGCAGTGCTTATGGTGGCTACGGTGCTGATGGTCCTTTGGAAAGCGCTAGGAGCATCCTTTCTACGGTCCAACTTCCAGCCAGCCTGGAGGCAACCGTAACAGACAGAAACACCTTACTCTCAGCCACCAGTTACCACCCTCAGTGACTTAAAGACTCGTTACCCATGTCTCAATATATGCGTGTGCTACGTTACAATAGTAACTCCGAGAACCGAGAAAGTCAACTAAAAGAGATGACCTACAGATTTCAGGAGAGGGGATACAACTTGGAGATTCTTGAAGAAGCGAAAACCCGAGCGATCGAGAAATGGGCACAGGAGATTAATGGAGTACAACCGGAACCAGGCAAAGATACACCGAATATATTACCACTCACATATCATACAGGTTCCACACAAATCCGTAAACTCATTGATAGACATTGGGATATATTCGGTTCAGATAAATACCTACCCTCCATATTCCGTAAGAAACCAATCAACAGTTATAAAAGAAACAAACTTAAGAGATATTTTAGTTCAGAGTGATCCTATACAGAGTTACAAGAAAAGTGCAATGCATAAGAAAAATGGATGTTACAGATGCAGCGGTTGTGTCACCTGTAGTCATATGAATTCTGGAAACTCCTTTGCTCATCCCCATAGTGGGAAAAGAATTACTATTCATTATTTACATCACGTGTGCAAAAGACCATGTAATCTATCTCATAACATGCCCATGTGGATTATCTTATGTAGGGAAGACAGACCTAATCCTACAGGATCGCATCCGAGGACATAGGTCCGGCATCATGACGGCCTTCAGGGATCAAAAAACTGATACGCCGGTGGCTAAACATTACCTAGCGGCTTCACATAGACTTCCCACACTTAAGTTCATGGCAATAGATCATGTCCCTCCTTTACCTCGTGGGGCTGACAGATCTAGACTATTGCTTCCAAGGGAAGCATATTGGATTTTTAAACTAGACACGGTTACACCTAAAGGCCTTAATGAGTATAATACGTATTCTATGTTTCTGTAAAAAAAAAAAAATTGATATCTCTTTTCCGTGCTGTTTTCTTTTCTTTCCTTTTGTTTCTATTTTCTTTGGTATCGATCTGGTGATATAGGGTTGAATTTATATCCCCCATTTTTGAAGATCGTAGCCTATAGTACTATTTTGTAGGCTAACTTTGACCATATTTGAATTCACGCCAATGTATACTTAATAGCTAATGTTTTATTTAATATAACCAGAGTTTGTATGAACATCTAGTAATTATCATAGTGTACGCATTTTTCCTTTATGTCTATTTACCATGTTTCTATATAGATCTGTTTAGTTCCCCTTTTATGTAGCAAAATGATTTTGCTTACTCTAGGCACTTTGCCTTTAAATATGGTATATTATTAGGGCCTGTCACCTTCTAAAAATAATTTTGATCACGTCCACCATTTTGCATATCTAGGCAGGCATAACCATAGCTAAAAAAAAATAATAATCTTGATATGGATTGTTGTTTTTTATTTGATAATCTGCTGTCTGAGTTATAAAAGTATATAGTGTTTATTTGATACACAGGGGATATTACAGGGGCCAATCAAATGTAATACTAGGGTATTTATACTTGCCTCTCCCTTAACTCCCTATCGTGGTTTCTGATTCAGTTCCCTTTAGCGCTTGTATCGTTCAGTTGTGGTTTTTTCGTGCTTGACCTTGGCTTTGTATTTGACTCTGTTTTTCTCTTTATCCCTGCTTTGTCTTGTTTTCCGGCTTACTGATTCCTGTGTACCACACCTTGGCTAGTTCTTGTTTTCGCTATCTCTCTGTTCCCTTGACCTTGGCTCGTTCCTGACTCTGTCACTTCTCTGTTCTACGTCGAGTCCAGCCATTCTAAGGTCCGGTAAGACGTGTCTGCTTTATCATGTCTATTGTTGGACTAAATCTTGCGTGTTGGGGTACACTACCGTGACAGTGTCCCAATTTATCACCGTCTTTATAAAGAGTTACATCTAGGAAAGGCATTTCCTTCTCGCTGTATGCCAATGTAAGTTTAACTGGTAATGAAAGTTTACTGATGATAGATACCATTTCTTCCAATTCACTAGATGAACCCTTCCATATGATAAACACGTCATTGACAAATCAATAGTACGCAATGATGTTGTTCGGTATTTGATTTAAAATATATTGATTCTCAAATTGGAACATGTAAGCATTCGCGTATGAGGGTGCCATGGCCGCCCCCATGGCCGTCCCGGATAGCTGTAGGTAAAATAACTCCTCAAACTTAAAATAGTTGCACGTTAGTGCAATACAAAGAAATTCTAGAAGGTATTCTATTGGAGGTCCCTGATATTTGTCAGAGGATTGGAGTATCTCCCTGAGAGCCTTTATACCCTCCATTAGGATTATAATGGTGTACAAGCTTTGTACGTCCAACGTAGCCAATATTATGTTTTGATCTTTCAAGGATATCGCCCCAATTCTGTTCAGTATATCTTTGGTGTCACGGATACACGTGGGTAATTCCTTTACAGTTTCTTTGATATAGAAATCCACATACTTGGTGATGGGTTCCAATAGACTCCCTCTGGCCGAGACAATGGGCCTCCCCGAGGGGTTGTTAGTATCTTTATAAATCTTCGGGAAAGTGTATAATATCGGGTGTACCGGGTATTCCACAAACAAAAATTTAGACATTTTGATATCAAGATATCCCATTTGTACGCCAATCGTAATGTGTTCTCTTATGGTCTTTTGAAACTTGCTGACCGGATCGAACGTCAGTCGTTGATAAGCAGTAGTATCAGATAGTTGACGCATAATTTCCAATTTATGCTGTTGATATGCCATAATGACAATGGCTCCCCCTTTTTTTGATAATCTGCTGTCTGAGTTATAAAAGTATATAGTGTTTATTTGATACATAATCCTTTTAGCCCCTTATGTAACATGCAATAATATATGTTTGTATAATACAAGGATACTTATCTGGTGTGCATGTATACACGGCAGGCTGTTTGTCATAATATAGGCATTATAATGCACTTGAGATTTGTGCAGTAGACCCTCTGTAGGAGTATACATTTAGATGTATTCACTTCTCACTTTGTATGTGTGCTCACATAGATTTTTTCACTTGTGTGTCACGGTTGTTTTTTCTTACATCTAAATTTAGTATCCTCCGATTTGGGTGTATGTTATAGCATCTTTATACATCGTTAACATTATCCTCCATATAGTATGAACTATTGTACTTCTTTTTGATCACTACACACGGTGATCATTTCACAAAACAAATATTATCTTGTCTTTGCATAGCTGGCTACACTTAGAAGAATGCACAATATGTTTAAACACGTTGCTTAGCAACGCCGCCTATTCACTCGTTGTCACGTGGATTCTCTGTTGCACTTCCGGGTTCCGATTTTAACTGTCAATGTCATAATACTGTTTGCTTTTACTGCAATAAAGTACACATATTTGTATTCAGCAAAGTCTCATGTGTAAAGCAGTACCCCCTATGTACAGGTTTTATGGTGTTTCGGGAAGTTACAGGGTCAAATATAGCACGTTACAGTTGAAATTGAAATTCGCCAGATTGGTTACATTGCCTTTGAGACTGTATAGTAGCCCAGGAATTAAATTTACACCCATAATGGCAAACCATTTGCAATAGTAGACAACCCAAGGTATTGCAAATGGGGTATGTCCAGTCTTTTTAGTAGTCATTTGGTCACAAACACTGGCCAAAGTTAGCGTTAGTATTTGTTTGTGTGTGAAAAATGCAAAAAAGGCCAATTTTGGCCAGTGTTTGTGACTAAGTGGCTACTAAAAAAGACTGAACATACCCCATTTGCAATACCTTGGGTTGTCTACTATTGCAAATGGTATGCCATCATAGGGGTAATTTTCATTCTTGGGCTACAATAGAGTCTCAAAGGCAACGTAACCAATCTGGCAAATTTTAATGTGAAAAAAATGAATCACAAGCCTTATATTTGATGCTGTAACTTTTGAAAACACCATAAAACCTGTACATGAGGGGTTCTGTTGTACTCGGGAGACTTCGCTGAACACAAATATTTGTGTTTCAAAACAGTAAAAAGTACCCCAGCAATAATATCGTCCGTGTAAGTGCTGTTTGTGCTTGAAAAATGCAAAAACTCACTTTTATTTATTTATTTATTATTGCCATTTATATAGCGCCAACAGATTCCGTAGCGCTTACTTTTACTGGTGATATCATCGTTGTAATACATTTTACTGTTTTGAAACACTAATATTTGTGTTCAGCGAAGTCTCCCGAGTAGAACAGTACCCCCCATGTACAGGTTTTATGGTGTCTTGGAAAGTTATAGGGTTAAATATAGTGCTAGCAAATTAAATTCCCTTTACTTTCGGCATGGGTTGTCAGGCAGGTCCCGCTAATTGTAATTAATTAATTGTAATTAATTAAGATACCTAATTAATTAAAAAATATTACATAAATATATGTGTAGAATTAATATATGTATATATATATATATATATATATGTGTGTGTATATATTAATATAGGTATATATGTATATATTTATGTATATAGATATAATTTTCGTTCTACGTGTATTTTGAGATATATATATATATATATATATATATATTATCAAAATACAGTTAGAACGAAATAGCACACATCTATATATCTTTTCATTATTTATTTTTAATTATTTTTTTTACGTATTTACATATTGTTTTATATTCTATATAAATATATATATATAACAATAATTATATATATATATATATATATATATATATATTTAATCAGTATCAGTCTATGTGTAATTTGATATTAATATATATATATATATATATATATATATATATATATATATAATTATATATATGGCAAGCAGGTTTCACTATGGACAAATGGTGAAGGAAGTCCATATAATATTGTATGACAATTACTGATGTAAATTAACCAGCATAATAGGTGAAAAAAACACGCAAGGGGGGGGGGAGAGACAATGCCTGCGACAAAATCCTCCTTCGGGTGATGTACCTTTAAATATAGAAAGAAAAATACATAGCGTGATACCGTAAAATATATATTGGTTTATTAACAATCTGTGGCCCCCAAATTAAAAACTCTTACAAGAGATATATGTGGTTCTTGTCTCCAAGTCCCACACAACAGCTTGTCTGTTTTAGCCCAGCGGCTCTTTAAAACACGTTACCGATCCCAGTCGTCTGCAGTTGATGTTTAAAGTCCCGTGCACTCGGACAAGTTGTTTATCAATGCTGGTAAACGCTGGAATCTCGGTTTAAATGTTCGGCTTACTGGTGTCTTTAGTAAGTTGATTTCATCAATTTCATCTACGCGTTACGCCTGCTAGAACCCAGGCTTTTTCAAGATGTAAAGTTGAATGAGACTTTCCTTCCTTATGAACCAGTTCAGTTAGCCACTCCCGGGCAGTCAATTAAGGAAGGGAGTTTCTCTTAATTTGTGAATACACAATATACATTCCCAATAGTAGCAATTTAACATGTTATTTGTTGCTAAGTAGTTTTACAGATACAACTATTGTACATACAGCGGGAATATTGAGTGGTATCCAAAAGATGATGAAAAAAACATTAAAAATGGTGATATAAAATAAAATACAAAATGTATAAAAATTGCATAAAACAATAATAAAAATACACGACACTACATAAGTTTAAACATGCAGCAATTCCGGTACATTTTTATATATACATTGCAACTAGAGTAACAGTTTATATACAATGTATATAGCTAAACATTTAGTAGGAAAACCATTATTAGATCTCGGAAATGTTACTGCAATATACGACTATATTGGTATGATTGTGTCTAGAACTGCCAAAATGTTTTACCTACTTATAGAATAGGGGCCAATTCTAGTTCTGCATTTAAGCCTGAAGGGGCAAGTGTTTTCAAGTTAAAGATCCAAAACATTTCTCTATATGTTAAAATTTTGGCTAAATCTCCCCCCCCCTCCAAGGAATAGTGATTTTTTGAATACCACAAAATTTTAATAAAGTTGGATCTCCCCCATGATGTAGCTTAAAATGATAGGATACTGAATGATTTTCAAATTGCCTCTTGATGTTATATACATGTTCCCTTAGTCTGGTTTTTAATAGACGTTTTGTTTGACCAATATATTGAAGTCCACATGGACAGGATAACATGTATATAACTTGCTTTGTATTACATGTGATGCACTCTTTAATTTGAAAATCCTGCTTAGCTATGAAGGATTGAATAGAGCTAACTTCACTTAGCGCTTAACTTCTTGTTTTTTTCGTGTTGTTTATATCTGAAAATATCTGAGAATTTTCATGTGTATGTTATAGCAGCGTTTTACTAATTAGTCACTTATTACATCTGTATATATCGCGCTCTCTAAACAGTTTTGTTTTGTGTGTATAATTATATATATATTAATAGTAAAATACACCTAGACAGTGTATGTGTGTGTATATGTGTATATGTGTATATGAATAAATATATAGTATTCGAATCTCCCGCACTCAATTTGCCGGTCTTGTACCTGCCTCGGTGCTGCCTCAGCCGTATTATATACAAATAGAAAAGAGTGCACTCTGGAGGACTTCTTTGAAAAATAAGTTTCATTTATTCACATATGTGTGATAATTTCAAAAAACGATCAAGTCGACGTTTCAGTCCGCGAAGGACTTTTATCAAGACAAAGAAAAGCGGGAAAAGTGGAGATTTAAATATGGTGAAACTGGGCTCTGATTGGAGAGTGAACTTAGAAAAAAGAAAAAAAGAGAAAAAGGTAGTGATGTCATAAATGTAATGTCAAAGTTCGAAGCATCATCCCAGATAGGATTTAACCCAAAAGAGTGTGAAATGGTGAGAAAACCGTGAATTAAGTAAGAATCCGAGATGTAGAGAATCCACATACTCGAGTAAAAGTAAAAAAACAAGGATAATAATAATGAAGGATCAAGGTACCACCCAAGGTACAGATCTACTAAATGTCTAAAAAAGAGTACAAACAAAAAAGATTGATTTTTCCTCAAACCTTTCATTCACAATCTCGGGACTTGTCTAAAATGGTACGGGACAATTGGGAGATACTTAAACAAGATAAGACACTACCAACGATATTCCAACAAAACCCCATGATCAGCTACAGGAGAAATAAGAATCTAAGAGACTATCTGGTCCATACTGATGTACAAGCATCAAGACGTTTTATACATCAGAATCCTGGCTGCTTTCGTTGCTTGAAATGTACAGCTTGCAACGATATGACTACAGGCAGGGGCGTACCTAGAGCATATGGCACCCGGGGCGGGTCCTAGTTTTGGCACCCCCCCCCACACACACACTTTAAAACACCCACAATTTTTTTTTAATGTATGTAGCATTGAGCAGTGCTTCCATGTTTCAATGTAAGCATGCTTTTGTATGGAGTAAGTGTGAGTGAATGAATGGGTGTGTATGTAGTGTTGGCATTTTAATGCAGGCATGCTTTTGTGTGTAGTGTTGGCGAGATGCAGTGGTGTGGTTATATATAATGGTGATGTTTTAATACAGAGGTGTGTTTGTATGTAGTGTTTGCACTGGAATGCAGGGATGTGTTTGTGTGTAGTGTTGGCAAGATGCTGAGATGTGGGATTGCCATATTTAAGGAAACCAAATAAGGGAGCTATCTGCTAAACAGCACCCTAATTTGGTATCTTTACATATGGAATCTCACATAAGGGCACCAATTTAGGGAATTCTCTACTAAATAGCTAAAAGATCTACATTTTAAAAGCCTTTTTCTTAATTTTAATATTTAGGTTGTTTAGTAGATAACTCACTTATTTGTTATCCTTATGTGGGATTGACATATTTAAGGACACCAAATTAGGGAGCTATCTACTAAACATATACACAACCACAGATATACAAACGCATTTAGTTATTAAGAGGTCCAACCAACCTCCCTACCTTACTCTGGGAGTGACAAGCGGTTGCTGCTGGGATCTCTGTGCTCTTCCTTCACAGCTCACTTGCACGACCAGTAGTGATGCCGATGCCAGGATGACGTCATACCCCGGCTGCCGGCTTACTGCAGGGCGTACACAAGCTCCTATATGGTCCATAAAAATGTTTAATCTCACTGCCTTCCAGTATATATCTGTCCTATCTGTCTGGGGGAATGTGACAACGTGGATGTATATGTAAGTGGGTGAGTATTACGATCAGGAGAAAGGTATATGGCAGGGTGGGACAGTGTGGTGGATACTATGTCAGTGTGTGCCATTGCACACAGTGGATTGAAGGAGGTGACTGCAGGCGAGGTGGTGAGTATATGGTGTTTTATGTCACGGGTGGGAACAATGGGATTGGGTGTTATATGGAAGAGAGGATATTATGTCAAGGCAGGGCCAGGGTGTATGGCAGGGTGTGTATTATGATACGGTGGAGGTATATAGCAGGGAGGGGATTATGGCAGTGTGGGTATTATATGACATGTTAAAGGGGTATATGCCAGGGTGGGAATTATGACCAGGTAGTGGGTTTATAGCAGGGAGGATATTATGACAAGGCAGGGGTGTATATGGCGGTGGTGTATATGGCAGAGAGGGCAGGGGTGTTGAAAGAGGGTGTGACAGAGTGACTGAGGGAGGGGGTGACAGAGTGACTGAGGGAGGGGGTGACAGGGAGACTGAGGGAGGGGGTGACAGGGAGACTGAGGGAGGGGGTGACAGGGAGACTGAGGGAGGGGGTGACTGGTGACTGAGGGAGGGGGTGACTGGTGGCAGAGTGAGGGGGTAACAGAGTGACTGAGGGAGGGGGTGACTGGGTGACAGGGTGACTGAGGGAGGGGGTGACAGTGACTGAGGAAGGGGGTGACAGGGTGACTGAAGGAGGGGTTGACTGGTGACTGAGGGAGGGGGTGACTGGTGACTGAGGGAGGGGGTGACTGGTGACTGAGGGAGGGGGTGACAGGGTGACTGAGGGAGGGGTTGACTGGTGACTGAGGGAGGGGGTGACAGGGTGACTGAGGGAGGGGTTGACTGGTGACTGAGGGAGGGGTTGACTGGTGACTGAGGAAGGGGGTGACAGGGTGACTGAGGGAGGGGTTGACTGGTGACTGAGGGAGGGGGTGACAGGGTGACTGAGGGGGGTGACAGGGTGACTGAGGGAGGGGGTGACAGGGTGACTGGTGACAGAGTGACTGAGGGGGGTGACAGGGTGACTGGTGACAGGGTGACTGGTGACAGGGTGACTGAGGGGGGTGACAGGGTGACTGGTGACAGGGTGACTGAGGGGGGTGACAGGGTGAGGGGGTGACAGAGTGACTGAGGGAGGGGGTGACTGGGTGGGGGGGGGGTGACAGGGTGACTGAGTGGGGGGGTGACTGAGGGAGGGGGTGACAGGGTGACTGAGGGAGGGGGTGACAGGGTGACTGAGGGGGTGATTGGTGACAGGGTGACTGAGGGGGGTGACAGGGTGACTGAGGGGGGTGACAGGGTGACTGGTGACATGGTGACTGAGGGGGGTGACAGGGTGAGGGGGGGTGACGGTGACTGAGTGGGGGGGTGACTGGTGACTGAGGGAGGGGGTGACTGGTGACTGAGGGAGGGGGTGACAGGGTGATTAAGGGAGGGGGTGACTGGTGACTGAGGGAGGGGGTGACAGGGTGATTGAGGGAGGGGGTGACAGGGTGACTGAGGGAGGGGGTGACAGGGTGACTGAGGGGGGTGACAGGGTGACTGAGGGGGGGTGACAGGGTGACTGAGGGGGGGTGACAGGGTGACTGAGGGAGGGGGTGACAGGGTGATTGAGGAGGGTGAGGGGGTGACAGGGTGATTGAGGAGGGTGAGGGGGTGACAGGGTGAGGGGGGTGACAGGGTGACTGAGGGGGTGATTGGTGACAGGGTGACTGAGGGGGGTGACAGGGTGACTGAGGGGGTGATTGGTGACAGGGTGACTGAGGGGGGGTGACAGGGTGACTGAGGGGGGGTGACAGGATGACTGAGGGAGGGGGTGATAGGGTGACTGAGGGAGGGGGTGAGAGGGTGACTGAGGGAGGGGGTGACAGGGTGATTGAGGGGGGGTGACAGGGTGATTGGGGGGGGTGACAGGGTGACTGAGGGGGGGTGACAGGGTGACTGAGGGAGGGGGTGACAGGGTGATTGAGGGGGTGACAGGGTGACTGAGGGAGGGGGTGAGAGGGTGAATTTACAATAATGTTTCTTACCATGATTCAGGGGCTGTCTCTCTCTATCCCAGCCCAGGCAGTGCAGCAGGTGCAGGCAGAGTGGCCGCAGGGGAGAAACCTGTCAGAATACACGCTCTGCGCCCCCTGCTGGCACACTCCATAACAGCATCCCTGGTGCTCAGTGATGACTCAGAACACAGGCTGGGAATCCCCTCCCTGTGCTCTGACTCACTCACTGGGCGCCGGAGCCGCGAGGGAGAGGACGACCAGCAGGAGGTACAGAGTGTGGCACCCCCCTACTGGATGGCACCCGGGGCGGACCGCCCCCCCCGCCCCCCCCTTAGTACGCCACTGACTACAGGGAAATCATTTTTTCATCCACATTCAGGGAAAGAATACAAAATACGTCAACGTATTACATGTACTACAACACACGTTGTCTATCGTATTTTATGTCCTTGTGGTCTTATGTACATTGGGAAAACATCGAATGATTTAAGGCAACGTATGAGGGGTCACAGATCGACCATCAGAATAGCACTCGCTAGTGGTATTTAGTGATGTACCGAACTGTTCGCTGGCGAATAGTTCCCGGCGAACATAGCATGGTTCGATCCACCCCCTATTCGTCATCATTGAGCAAACTTTGACCCTGTGCCTCACAGTCAGTAGACACATTCCAGCAAATCAGCAGCAGACCCTCCCTTCCACACCCTCCCACCTCCCTCCCAGCATCCATTTTCGATTCATTCTGAAGCTGCATGCTTAGTGAGAGGAGGGAAAGGGTAGCTGCTGCTGATTAGATAGGGAAATTGATAGCTAGGCTAGGGTATTCAGTGTCCACTACAATCCTGAAGGACTCATCTGATCTCTGCTGTAAGAACAGCACCCCAAAAAGCCCTTTTTAGGGCTAGAACAGTCTGCCTTTTTTTTTGTGTAATGTAATTGCAGTTGCCTGCCTGCACGCTTCTGTGTCAGGCTCACAGTGCACACTGTGCCCATTTGCCCAGTGCCACCACTCACTCACTGCTGGTGTCACAATAGCTTAAGCTTGCATTTAAAACCAAAAAAAGTTTTTCACTGTAATAGATTGAAGAAGAGCAGTTAGTTGTCTGCCAGCTTCTGTGTCAGGCTCAGTGGATTCTGTGCCCATTTGCCCAGTGTCACCACTCATATCTGTTTTCACAATAGCTTATGCTTGACATTTAAAAATAATTTTTTTTTTCACTGTAATAGATTGAATAGCAGTTAGTTGGCTGCCAGCTTCTGTGTCAGGCTCACAGTGGATACTGTGCCCATTTGCCCAGTCAGTGCCACCACTCATATCTGGTGTCTCTGTAGCGTGCTTTTACAAAGAAAATACGTTTTCCAGTGTAAGCTAATAGCAGTCAGTGTCCTTAAAGCGGGTGTTTCAGGCCTTCAGCGTGTGCCCTGCAGACCCCTGCCAGTGTACTTTGACAGTTGCCACTCATATCTGGTGTCTCTGTAGCGTGCTTTTACAAATAAAAAAATAGCTGCTAGCAGACGAACAAGAAAAGCAGATAATCAGCTTACACTCCTGGCAATCAGTCTCTAATAGTGATGTACCGAACTGTTCGCTGGCGAATAGTTCCCGGCGAACATAGCGTGTTCGTGTTCGCCACCGCGGGCGAACACATGGGCGGTTCGATCCCCTATTCGTCATCATTGAGCAAACTTTGACCCTGTGCCTCACGGTCAGCAGACGCATTCCAGCAAATCAGCAGCAGACCCTCCCTTCCACACCCTCCCACCTCCCTCCCAGCATCCATTTTAGATTCATTCTGAAGATGCATGCTTAGTGAGAAGAGGGAAAGGGTAGCTGCTGCTGATTAGATAGGGAAATTGATAGCTAGGCTAGGGTATTCAGTGTTCACTACAGTCCTGAAGGACTCATCTGATCTCTGCTGTAAGAACAGCACCCCAAAAAGCCCTTTTTAGGGCTAGAACATCAGTCTGCTTTTTTTTTTCTGTGTAATGTAATTGCAGTTGCCTGCCTGCCAGATTCTGTGTCAGGCTCAGTGGATACTGTGCCCATTTGCCCAGTGCCACCACTCATATCTGGTGTCACAATAGCTTAAGCTTGACATTTAAAAAGAAAAAAAAATCACTGTAATAGATTGATAGATAGTTGTCTGCCAGCTTCTGTGTCAGGCTCAGTGGATACTGTGCCCATTTGCCCAGTGCCACCACTCATATCTGGTGTCTCTATAGCGTGCATTTAAAACCAAAAAACTTTTTTCACTGTAATAGATTGAAGAGCAGTTAGTTGTCTGCCAGCTTCTGTGTCAGGCTCAGTGGATACTGTGCCCATTTGCCCAGTGCCACTACTCATATCTGGTGTGACTATAGCGTGCCTTTAAAAACAAAAAAAGGGTTTCACTGTAAGCTAATAGCAGTTACTTGTCTGCAAGTGTCTGGGTGTCAGGCCTTCAGCGTGTGCTCTGCCAACCTCAGCAAGTGTAATTTGCCACTCATATCTGGTGTCTGTATAGCGTGCTTTTACAAAGAAAAAAAGTTTTTCAGTTTAAGCTAATAGCAGTCAGTGTCCTTAAAGCTGGTGTGTCAGGCCTTCCTTCAGCATGTGCCCTGCAGAACCCTGCCAGTGTACTTTGACAGTTGCCCCTCATATCTGGTGTCTCTGTAGCGTGCTTTTACAAAGATAAAAAGTTTTTCAGTGTAAGCTAATAGCAGTCAGTGTCCTTAAAGCGGGTGTCAGGCCTTCAGCGTGTGCTCTGCCAACTTCAGCAAGTGTAATTTGCCACTCATATCTGGTGTCTGTATAGCGTGCTTTTACAAATAAAAAAGTTTTTCAGTGTAAGCTAATAGCAGTCAGTGTCCTTAAAGCGGGTGTCAGGCCTTCAGCGTGTGCTCTGCCAACTTCAGCAAGTGTAAGTTGCCACTCATATCTGGTGTCTGTATAGCGTGCTTTTACAAAGAAAAAAAGTTTTCCAGTGTAAGCTAATAGCAGTCAGTGTCCTTAAAGCGGGTGTTTCAGGCCTTCAGCGTGTGCCCTGCAGACCCCTGCCAGTGTACTTTGACAGTTGCCACTCATATCTGGTGTCTCTATAGCGTGCTTTTACAAAGAAAAAAAGTTTTCCAGTGTAAGCTAATAGCAGTCAGTGTCCTTAAAGCGGGTGTTTCAGGCCTTCAGCGTGTGCCCTGCAGACCCCTGCCAGTGTACTTTGACAGTTGCCACTCATGTATGGTGTCTCTGTAGCGTGCTTTTACAAAGAAAAAAAGTTTTCCAGTGTAAGCTAATAGCAGTCAGTGTCCTTAAAGCGAGTGTGTCAGGCCTTCCTTCAGCGTGTGCCCTGCAGACCCCTGCCAGTGTACTTTGACAGTTGCCACTCATATCTGGTGTCTCTGTAGCATGCTTTTACAAAGCAAAACAGTTTTCCAGTGTAAGCTAATAGCAGTCAGTGTCCTTAAAGCGGGTGTTTCAGGCCTTCAGCGTGTGCCCTGCAGACCCCTGCCAATGTACTTTGACAGTTGCCACTCATATCTGGTGTCTCTGTAGCGTGCTTTTACAAATAAAAAAATAGCTGCTAGCAGACGAACAAGAAAAGCAGATAATCAGCTTACACTCCTGGCAATCAGTCTCTAATAGTGATGTACCGAACTGTTCGCTGGCGAATAGTTCCTGGCGAACATAGCGTGTTCGCGTTCGCCACCGTGGGCGAACACATGGGCGGTTCGATCCCCTATTCGTCGTCATTGAGCAAACTTTGACCCTGTGCCTCACGGTCAGCAGACACATTCCAGCAAATCAGCAGCAGACCCTCCCTTCCACACCCTCCCACCTCCCTCCCAGCATCCATTTTAGATTCATTCTGAAGATGCATGCTTAGTGAGAGGAGGGAAAGGGTAGCTGCTGCTGATTAGATAGGGAAATTGATAGCTAGGCTAGGGTATTCAGTGTTCACTACAGTCCTGAAGGACTCATCTGATCTCTGCTGTAAGAACAGCACCCCAAAAAGCCCTTTTTAGGGCTAGAACATCAGTCTGCTTTTTTTTTCTGTGTAATGTAATTGCAGTTGCCTGCCTGCCAGCTTCTGTGTCAGGCTCAGTGGATACTGTGCCCATTTGCCCAGTGCCACCACTCATATCTGGTGTCACAATAGCTTAAGCTTGACATTTAAAAAGAAAAAAAAATCACTGTAATAGATTGATAGATAGTTGTCTGCCAGCTTCTGTGTCAGGCTCAGTGGATACTGTGCCCATTTGCCCAGTGCCACCACTCATATCTGGTGTCTCTATAGCGTGCATTTAAAACCAAAACACTTTTTTCACTGTAATAGATTGAAGAGCAGTTAGTTGTCTGCCAGCTTCTGTGTCAGGCTGAGTGGATACTGTGCCCATTTGCCCAGTGCCACCACTCATATCTGGTGTGACTATAGCGTGCCTTTAAAAACAAAAAAAGGGTTTCACTGTAAGCTAATAGCAGTTAGTTGTCTGCAAGTGTCTGGGTGTCAGGCCTTCAGCGTGTGCTCTGCCAACCTCAGCAAGTGTAATTTGCCACTCATATCTGGTGTCTCTATAGCGTGCATTTAAAACCAAAACATTTTTTTCACTGTAATAGATTGAAGAGCAGCTAGTTGTCTGCCAGCTTCTGTGTCAGGCTCAGTGGATACTGTGCCCATTTGCCCAGTGCCACCACTCATATCTGGTGTGACCATAGCTTGCCTTTAAAAACAAAAAAAGGGTTTCTCTGTAAGCTTATTGCAGTTGCCTGCCTGCCAGCTTCTGTGTCAGGCTCAGTGGATACTGTGCCCATTTGCCCAGTGCCACCACTCATATCTGGTGTCTCTATAGCGTGCATTTAAAACCAAAAAACTTTTGTTCACTCCTTCAGCGTGTGCTCTGCCAACCTCAGCAAGTGTAATTTGCCACTCATATCTGGTGTCTGTATAGCGTGCTTTTACAAAGAAAAAAAGTTTTTCAGTTTAAGCTAATAGCAGTCAGTGTCCTTAAAGCTGGTGTGTCAGGCCTTCCTTCAGCATGTGCCCTGCAGAACCCTGCCAGTGTACTTTGACAGTTGCCACTCATATATGGTGTCTCTGTAGCGTGCTTTTACAAAGAAAAAAAGTTTTCCAGTGTAAGCTAAAAGCAGTCAGTGTCCTTAAAGCTGGTGTGTCAGGCCTTCCTTCAGCATGTGCCCTGCAGAACCCTGCCAGTGTACTTTGACAGTTGCCCCTCATATCTGGTGTCTCTGTAGCGTGCTTTTACAAAGATAAAAAGTTTTTCAGTGTAAGCTAATAGCAGTCAGTGTCCTTAAAGCGGGTGTCAGGCCTTCAGCGTGTGCTCTGCCAACTTCAGCAAGTGTAATTTGCCACTCATATCTGGTGTCTGTATAGCGTGCTTTTACAAATAAAAAAAGTTTTTCAGTGTAAGCTAATAGCAGTCAGTGTCCTTAAAGCGGGTGTCAGGCCTTCAGCGTGTGCTCTGCCAACTTCAGCAAGTGTAATTTGCCACTCATATCTGGTGTCTGCATAGCGTGCTTTTACAAATAAAAAAAGTTTTCCAGTGTAAGCTAATAGCAGTCAGTGTCCTTAAAGCGGGTGTTTCAGGCCTTCAGCGTGTGCCCTGCAGACCCCTGCCAGTGTACTTTGACAGTTGCCACTCATATCTGGTGTCTCTATAGCGTGCTTTTACAAAGAAAAAAAGTTTTCCAGTGTAAGCTAATAGCAGTCAGTGTCCTTAAAGCGGGTGTTTCAGGCCTTCAGCGTGTGCCCTGCAGACCCCTGCCAGTGTACTTTGACAGTTGCCACTCATGTATGGTGTCTCTGTAGCGTGCTTTTACAAAGAAAAAAAGTTTTCCAGTGTAAGCTAATAGCAGTCAGTGTCCTTAAAGCGAGTGTGTCAGGCCTTCCTTCAGCGTGTGCCCTGCAGACCCCTGCCAGTGTACTTTGACAGTTGCCACTCATATCTGGTGTCTCTGTAGCATGCTTTTACAAAGCAAAACAGTTTTCCAGTGTAAGCTAATAGCAGTCAGTGTACTTAAAGCGGGTGTTTCAGGCCTTCAGCGTGTGCCCTGCAGACCCCTGCCAGTGTACTTTGACAGTTGCCACTCATATCTGGTGTCTCTATAGCGTGCTTTTACAAAGAAAAACAGTTTTTCAGTTTAAGCTAATAGCAGTCAGTGTCCTTAAAGCGGGTGTCAGGGCTTCAGCGTGTGCTCTGCAGACATCTGCCAGTGTACTTTGCCACTCATATCTGGTGTCACAATAGCGTGCATTTAAAACCAAAAAACTTTTTTCACTGTTATAGATTGAATAGCAGTTAGTTGTCTTCAAGCGGGTGTGTCAGGCCTTCAGCGTGTGCTCTGCAGACCTCTGCCAGTGTACTTTGCCACTCATATCTGGTGTCCCAATAGCTTGCATTTAAAAACTAAAAAACGTTTTTCACTGTTATAGATTGAATAGCAGTTAGTTGTCTCCAAGCGTCTGTGTGTCAGGCCTGCTCATCTGCCCACAGTCAGATGTCTGTCAAGGACATGTTTGAGCGTAAGAAGCCAATGTCAGAAAGTCACCCCCTTGCCCGGTGTCTGACAGCTGGCTTGTCTGTACTATTAGCCCGCCAGCTTTTACCATACAAGCTGGTGGAGTCTGAGGCGTTCAAAAAATTTGTAGCTATTGAGACACCGCAGTGGAAGGTACCGGCCGAAATTTCTTTTCACAAAAGGCAATCCCCAACCTGTACTCGATTGTGCAAAAGGAAGTAATGGCATGTCTGGCACACAGTGTTGGGGCAAGGGTCCATCTGACCACTGATACCTGGTCTGCAAAGCATGGTCAGGGCAGGTATATCACCTACACTGCGCATTGGGTAAACCTGCTGACGACTGCCAAGCATGGAATGCGTGGCTCTGCAGAGGAGTTGGTGACACCACCATGACTTGCAGGCAGGCCTACTACCACCTCCTCTACTCCTCCTACTCCATCCCATATGTTCTGGGCAACCTGGAGGGTCAAGGTGGCTATCCTTTCCCTCGTACACCCGGAAGGCCTGAGTATACCCAGTCTCGCTATCACAGAGCTTATACATCTTTACACCATACCTAGAGTGCTTGGAAGGAACATATTGCTTGAATCCCAGCCTTCCCTTATACTTCATCAGGGATTCATCCACACATATATTCCTTATCTAACTACTTAACTATGTACAATGTGGGTGTTTGTTCCGTTATGCCCTGTAGATTGTTTAACCTCAGCTTGGTATACCTCAATGTTGGCTGTTGTACCATGGTGTTTGGAGTCGTTGTCTCTCTGCGTCAGAGCAGTTAGGTCTTAGGAGTGGTACTATTCATCCTTCGTGTATATATATATATATATATATATATATATATATGTGATATGTTATTGTTCTAACACGACCCCCTCCTCCTCCTTCCTCAGATACGCCTCCCATATGTTCCTGGCTTCCACTATGTGGTGTGGGGGGTGTAGCCGCTGGCAGGTTTTTGTTTCATATGCTAGGTTTAGGGAGATCTGTTGGAGAAGGCTAGATCTCTCCAGTGGCTGTTGTTGTTTCCACCCTCTGGCTATTAATAAGTTGGCAGCAATCAAAATATGATATGTTAGGTCGGCATGTGCTTTTGGGAATGGGTCAATCGAGATGAAGAGTAGGGCATTTTCTGGTCTCAGGTTGGTTCTCGTGACCAGTGCCCCTTGTATCACCCCCTCAACTGCCTTCCAGTATCCTCTGATGGCCGAGCAGGCCCACCAGATGTGGAGCATTGTGCCCTACTCTATTAAACATCTCCAGCAAAGTCTCGAGGTGTTGGGATATATGGTCGCTAGTCTAGTCGGTACCAAGTACCACCTATATTGTATCTTGCGCATTAGCTCTAGGTGGGATGCGCATCTGGATCTACCTTTATGGGCTATGAAGGCTTGGTTCCATTGTTCTTCTGAGAAGACTGTACTCAAATCCTTATGCCATGCCTCTCTGAATTTGTCTAGCTGCGGTGGTGGCTGTTGGGTAGGATTATTTAGAATTGCATACATGAGTGAAAGCAGTTTCTTGGGCATTGTTCTAGATTCGCATGCTTTCTCTATACAACGCGTGTGGGTCGGGGTTGTCAGGATAGTGGAGTTTGTCAGTGCTCCCTTTAGTTGTAGGTAGGAGAATATCGCTCTTTGTGGCAAATCGTAACTCTGTTGCAGGTCGGGGAATTGTCTCAGCTGTCCTTGATTATAGAGGTGTCTAACCAACGTGCATCGTCGCTCGGTCCATAGTCGATGGTCAAATGTGGGATTCATCATGTGTATGCAGTATAGTGGTGTGGCCAGCGCCCATTTATCTGTATAACCTAATTGTTCTTTAATCGTATCCCGGGTTTTAGGCAGGATTGCGGTAGTGGCCGGTGTGTCTGGTAGTTTAGGGCGATGTCTATGTGGGACCCAGAATAAGTACCTAAGACCCTTGGGGCAAGCCCACGTTGATTCCATCTCCACCCATTGTGGTGTGTTGTGGGCTGTGTGTGCCTGCAGGGCGGTGGTCATCAGCGCTGCCCTATAGTAGGTTCTCACCTCTGGTAGTCCTAGCCCTCCCTGCTCTAGGGGTTTGGTGAGTATGCTAGTGGCTACCCTGATTTTTTTGTGTGCCCACACGAAGCTAGTGAGAGTCCTTTGTAGACGTCGCAAGTACGCATTGGGTAGTGGGATCTGTAGCGTTCTAGTCAGGTATTGGAATTTTCGGCAGCAGCAGTTTCCCCTTTTTTTCTAAGAATTTGCCAGGAATCTTTTTTTGAAGTTGTTCCCCTCCTCTTGACACGATCAATGACCTGAGAGTCTCCGTAAGCAGGGTTGACCTGTTAGTCCCGTTTTCCATTCAAGTTGTGCATGATGTCCAGGCTAGGTTTCCAGGGACAAATGTTGTAGCCTGTTGAACAAGGTGACCTTGCTCGGGTCCCAGGTGTGCGGTTCCTAAAATCGCTGCCATATACACGTCCACTGATAGGAGACGCAACAGGTATTAAACTGATAAGAATAGTACTACTTAACACACCACTCCTATCTGGTGGCACATTAGATTGCCCGCGCAGTGCCCCAAATTTGAAGTAGGAGGACCAACCAAGCATCTTCTTCCATCACCCTGTTCAAAAAATCGCTGCCATATACACGTCCACTGATAGGAGACGCAACAGGAATTAAACTGATAAGAATAGTACTACTCTATTCTGCTCTGTGTCAGTGTGTATCAGGAGTAGTGATGTCGCGAACCCGAAATTTTCGGTTCGCGAACGGTGAACGCGAACTTCCTCAAATGTTCGCGAACCGGCGAACCGCGCGAACCGCCATTGACTTCACTGGGCAGGCGAATTTTAAAACCAACAGGGACTCTTTCTGGCCACAAAAGTGATGGAAAAGTTGTTTCAAGGGGACTAACACCTGGACTGTGGCATGCCGGAGGGGGATCCATGGCAAAACTCCCATGGAAAATTACACAGTTGATGCAGAGTCTGCTTTTAATCCATAAAGGGCAGAAATCACCTAACATTCCTAAATCACAATGGATATTGATTGACACCTGACAAATGACATATTGACACCTTGACATATGGATTGACACCTGTCCTCAGAGACCCTGATACACACTGACACAGAGCAGAATAGAGACTGTTCCCCCTACATAGGGTCACTTGGCAGATATGGATTGACACCTGTCCTCAAAACTCCTGATACACACTGACACAGAGCAGAATAGGGACTGTTCCTCCTACATAGGGTCACTTGTCAGGTATGGATTGACACCTGTCTTCAAAGCCCATGAAACACACTGACACAGAGCAGAATAGAGACTGTTCCCCGTCCACAGAGACCATGATACACACTGACACAGAGCAGAATAGAGACTGTTCCCCGTCCTCAGAGACCATGATACACACTGACACAGAGCAGAATAGAGACTGTTACCCCTACATAGGGTCACTTGGCATGTATGGATTGACACCTGTCCTCAAAGCCCATGATACACACTGACACAGAGCAGAATAGAGACTGTTCCCCGTCCACAGAGACCATGATACACACTGACACAGAGCAGAATAGAGACTGTTACCCCTACATAGGGTCACTTGGCAGGTATGGATTGACACCTGTCCTAAAAGCCCATGATACACACTGACACAGAGCAGAACAGAGACTGTTCCCCGTTCACAGAGCCCATGATACACACTGACACAGAGCAGAATAGAGACTGTTCGCCGTCCTCAAAGACCATGATACACACTGACACAGAGCAGAATAGAGACTGTTACCCCTACATAGGGTCACTTGGCAGGTATGAATTGACACCTGTCCTCAAAGCCCATGATACACACTGACACAGAGCAGAATAGAGCCTGTTACCCCTACATAGGGTCATTTGGCAGATATGGATTGACACCTGTCCTCAAAGCCCTTGATACACACTGACACAGAGCAGAATAGTGACTGTTCCCCATCCTCAAAGCCCCTGATACACACTGACACAGAGCAGAATAGGGACTGTTCCCCCTACATAGGGTCACTTGGCAGGTATGGATTGTGGCGAAACCAACCTCGCCACTGGGCCCTGGAGAAGCCTGTTTGCTAGCCTCCTACCTACTGACTATGGCCCCTGGGTTATTTGGGGCATATTGTACTGTATATTGCTGCTACTGGCCCTTTTAACAGCATCTATGGACATATTGGGACTTTTGGGACTACTGTCCCTTTAAGACTGTGAAGCATATTCGAGTGTACTGCCTGTAATATTATATATGTATTTATAGATGTGTTAAGTCTATCCTGGGTGATTTGTATGCAGCATTCATCTGATTGTTCGGTAGAATCACTCCATTCAGTATATTGAGTGAAACTACCGAACAACCAGACCACCCAGGAATGAGTGTGCCTCCAATTACCGTTTGCAACAATGTTGCAAACAGGTAATTGGCAATCAGTGCAGTGTGGTCTGTGTCCTCTGGGTGGCCGCCATTCGGGAGCCGAACACGTGGCGGCGGCCATCTTAAACTACCGAACAGCGGTGTTTTGCCGTCGAGCGTCTGGAACTAAAATCGGACACTCGACTTGGCAAACACCGCTGAGACCTCCAGACTTCCAGGATTTCGTATAGAAACTACCGAATGGCCCGCCGTTCGGTAGAAAGAACCCCTCAAACAAGGGAATTCATTCAAACCCTCTCCAGGCTCTATAACACAGGCAATTCGCCTGTTTTCATTCCCTTGTTTGTGACCGACCGCAGGGCCAAAATGCATGGAACTGTTTTCGGATACTTTACCCATGCGGTCGGTCAAATCTTTGGAACCCCATATCTCCCGAACCATTCATCCGAATGACTTGAATTTTGGATATGTTGTCCCCCTGAATAAGGGCTATCCAGCGATAGCCGGGTTTTGGGGTACATCCAGAACTTGGCTGAAAAGGTGTACCGGATAATTGGGTTTAATGTTATCTGAGGGGAGGGGATGTGTGGGCTGAACCATGTATGTGATTGGTTATTTTATGCCTCCCCCTGGGTGTGGCCTGTATGTGTATTATTGTAATAAAAGCCAGGCTGGATGAGACAGTCCAGAGTTCCTGTTTTACCCTCAAAGTGATGTGTCGTCTCATTATTGGGGGGAAGGATTTATGGCATGCTGTTCCAGTTGACTGCTAGGAGTACAAGCCTATTCGTATGGTTCCTATTCAATGGTCTACAGCATTCCTATGCTTGAGAAGGTTCATATGCTGCATCGGTTTGGTGATTGTGGTGTCTGCCAGAGTGCTTGGAGTCCTCAGGAAGCACTAGGAGCATCCATTAACGGAGGTACCAAGTCGGGGTGCCAGGTGATCCGTTACATTGGTGGCAAGCGGTGGGATGGCGTCCTAGTGCTAGGTAAAGCAGCTCGGAGACACAGTTCGTTTGGATTACAAAGGGAGGGCAACGCTAGTACCCGTACAGCGCCCCTATCTACAAAAGAAGCAACGTCGGCAGGGCAAGCATGGCGCCCAGTTACAGTCAACAGGAGTTTGACGCTATGATGAAAATGCTGCTGGCTGTCTTTGGACCAGAACCCCCGGAGGAGAAATACATACAGAGCACAAGGAAAATAGCGGCAGCGTATCTGCAGGGTCTAGCAGACAAAAAAGCAGCTGAAGGTGTCGTCCTTCCTCCCCAGCGGCAGCTTAGCACACCAAGGGGAGATAGTAAGCCCCTCACCAGCGCAGATGGGACCGTGGTCTCTGCGGCCAAGCTACAAGGAGCTGAAGGGGCCGTCCTTGCTCCCCAGCGGCAGTCTACGGTTCAGGGAGAGGAGCCTGTTATCCCCTCTCCCCAGCGGCAGCTTAGCATACCAAGGGGAGACAGTAAGCCCCACACCAGCGCAGATGGGACCGTGGTCTCTGTGCCCAAGTTACAGGGAGCTGAAGGGGCCATCCTTGCTCCCCAGCGGCAGGTTACAGTTCAGAGAGAGGAGCTTGTTACACCCTCTCTCCAGCGGCAGCCTAACCCACCAAGGGGAGACCGTAAGCCCCACACCAACGCAGATGGGACCGTGGTCTCTGCGCCCAAGTTACAGGGAGCTGAAGGGGCCGTCCTCCCTCCCCAGCGGCAGTGTGATTTGTTGGGAATTGGGAGCCCTGTCTCCATTCCCCAGCGGCAGTGTGAATTGCAGGGAATTGGGAGCCCAGTCTCCATTCCCCAGCGGCAGGCTGAGTTACAGGGGGCAGAGGTAGTTGGTCCTACCCCCCAGCAGCAGAGTGATATGCCGGGAAGGCAGTGTGAAGTGCAGGGAGAGGAGAGCAGCGTCCTCCCTCCCCAGCGGAAGGCTGAGTTACAGGGGGCAGTGGTAGTTGGTCCTACCCCCCAGCAGCAGCGTGATTTTTTGGGAATAGAGAGCCCAGTCTCTATTCCCCAGCAGCAGGACACTGAATTGGGAGGAGAGACAGTCGGTCTCCCTCCACAAAGACTGAAAGTAGGCATGGGAGAGGAGATTGTTACCTCCTCTCCCCAGCGGCGGATCATCAATAGGCAGAGTGTTCTAATGGGAGAGGAGCTGGTTACCACCTCTCCCCAGCGGCAGCTTAATGTACCAGGGGGAGACTGTAAGCCCCACACCTGTGCAGATGGGACCGTGGTCTCTGCACTTCCAGCACAGGGGGTAGGGACGGTCGGTCCTGCCCCCCCACAACAGGGCTGTTTAGCCAAAGGGGAGACAGTCTGTCTCCAGCAGCAGAGCTGTGTAACTAAAGGGGAGACAGTCGGTCTCCAGCAGCAGAGCTGCGCAGCAAAAGGGGAGACAGTCGGTCTCCAGCAACCAGGCTCCAACCAGACTACTCCTGTAGTAGTGCTGGCACCAGGGCAGAGTACCGCTGGTCTCTGCCCACTCAGCAACCCACCAAAACAGCCTACCAGTCCCCCACACAGCCGGGGTGAGGCACCTGGACCTGGACAAGTTTTTCCATTACTCAGGTGTAGTAACCATTTATTGTGGGTGGGCTGTACTGCTGTTTCTGTTTTGTGGGTGGGCTGCTGGACTAACAAGGGCACTGACCAGCAAGAGGTCAGGTACCCTGTTAGTCTGTTTGGAAAAGGGGAGAAATGTGGCGAAACCAACCTCGCCACTGGGCCCTGGAGAAGCCTGTTTGCTAGCCTCCTACCTACTGACTATGGCCCCTGGGTTATTTGGGGCATATTGTACTGTATATTGCTGCTACTGGCCCTTTTAACAGCATCTATGGACATATTGGGACTTTTGGGACTACTGTCCCTTTAAGACTGTGAAGCATATTCGAGTGTACTGCCTGTAATATTATATATGTATTTATAGATGTGTTAAGTCTATCCTGGGTGATTTGTATGCAGCATTAATCTGATTGTTCGGTAGAATCACTCCATTCAGTATATTGAGTGAAACTACCGAACAACCAGACCACCCAGGAATGAGTGTGCCTCCAATTACCGTTTGCAACAATGTTGCAAACAGGTAATTGGCAATCAGTGCAGTGTGGTCTGTGTCCTCTGGGTGGCCGCCATTCGGGAGCCGAACACGTGGCGGCGGCCATCTTAAACTACCGAACAGCGGTGTTTTGCCGTCGAGCGTCTGGAACTAAAATCGGACACTCGACTAGGCAAACACCGCTGAGACCTCCAGACTTCCAGGATTTCGTATAGAAACTACCGAATGGCCCGCCGTTCAGTAGAAAGAACCCCTCAAACAAGGGAATTCATTCAAACCCTCTCCAGGCTCTATAACACAGGCAATTCGCCTGTTTTCATTCCCTTGTTTGTGACCGACCGCAGGGCCAAAATGCATGGAACTGTTTTCGGATACTTTACCCATGCGGTCGGTCAAATCTTTGGAACCCCATATCTCCCGAACCATTCATCCTAATGACTTGAATTTTGGATATGTTGTCCCCCTGAACAAGGGCTATCCAGCGATGCTGGATTTAAAGGTGTACCCCCGGGTTTTGGGGTACATCCAGAACTTGGCTGAAAAGGTGTACCGGATAATTGGGTTTAATGTTATCTGAGGGGAGGGGATGTGTGGGCTGAACCATGTATGTGATTGGTTATTTTATGCCTCCCCCTGGGTGTGGCCTGTATGTGTATTATTGTAATAAAAGCCAGGCTGGATGAGACAGTCCAGAGTTCCTGTTTTACCCTCAAAGTGATGTGTCGTCTCATTATTGGGGGGAAGGATTTATGGCATGCTGTTCCAGTTGACTGCTAGGAGTACAAGCCTATTCGTATGGTTCCTATTCAATGGTCTACAGCATTCCTATGCTTGAGAAGGTTCATATGCTGCATCGGTTTGGTGATTGTGGTGTCTGCCAGAGTGCTTGGAGTCCTCAGGAAGCACTAGGAGCATCCATTAACGGAGGTACCAAGTCGGGGTGCCAGGTGATCCGTTACATGGATTGACACCTGTCCTCAGGGACCCTGATACACACTGGGGGGGGACCTACTGTCCTCCCCCACCCCTGCGCGGTGGGTGGGGGCCATAAATCACAATGGGGCGACCTACTGTCCTCCCCCCCCTGGCCCCCACCCCTGCGCGGTGGGTGGGGGTCATAAATCACAATGGGGGGACCTACTGTCCTCCCCCCCCCGGCCCCCACCCCTGCGCGGTGGGTGGGGGGCATAAATCAAAATGGGGGGGACCTACTGATAGGAGTGGAGTATTGTTCTGATCAGTTTAATACCTTCCGCGTCTCCTATCAGTGGACGTGTATATGGCAGCCATTTTAGGAACCGCACACCTGGGACCCGAGCAAGGTCACCTCGTTCAAGCTGCTCTGGTTCCTTGATGAGCCAGCTGCCCGTGAGTTAACATGTCCCGTGGAGAAGCACTCTGTCCTGTAAAGCCTCACCCAAAAAAATTTAAATAAATAACAGCACTTGGAGTGGTGAGTTTAGTATTGTTCTGATCAGTTTAATACCTTCCGCGTCTCCTATCAGTGGACGTGTATATGGCAGCCATTTTAGGAACCGCACACCTGGGACCCGAGCAAGGTCACCTCTTTCAACAGGCGACAAGATTTGGCCCTGTAAAACTATCCTGGATATTCTGTACAATTTCTATGGATATGGCAGTGATTTCTGTAACAGGGAGATGGAAGAAGATGCTTGGTCGGTCCTCTTACTTGAAATTTGGGGCACTGCGCTGGCAAGCTAATGTGCCACCAGATTGGAGTGGTGAGTTTAGTATTGTTCTGATCAGTTTAATACCTTCCGCGTCTCCTATCAGTGGACGTGTATATGGCAGCGATTTTTAAACCCTTCAGGACCGCTGACGGTTCAGGACCGTCAGCGGTAAAACGTGCGTTTGGACCGCTGACGGTCCTGAACCGTCATAACGGTCTGGGGCTACTTACCTGATCGCCGTCGGTCCCACGGCGGCGATCAGTGCTCCACCCGGTCCAGGGGGGTTGCCTGTCTGCCCGGGCAGTCCCCCCTCGGCAGATCAGGACCCCACGGCCATGTGATCACTCGATCACATGACCGCAATAGGTGTCTGTGTATCTGCCTGCAGGGGGACTGTCTGTGCTGACAGGCAGTCTCCCTGCAAGTGAAAAATCAAAAAAATAAAGTAAAAAAAAAACAGTGTAAAATCAGTGTAAAAAAATAATAATAATAATATGTGTATATATATATATATGATATATATATACACATGTATTATATCTATATTAAGTCATATTAAGTGTATTTTTATATTTATATATACGTATATTAATATAAAAATACACTTATATTTAAATTACACACGAATATATACAATATATATAATTGCTATATATATGGTATATATATATTATAAAATACAAATAATATGTTAATAAAAATAAATAACAAAAAATAAAAATAATTTTTAATAATTATAAAAAAAAATTATATATGCAATTTTATTCTAACAGTATTTTGATATATATATATATATATATATATATATATATATTTATATCAAAATACACTTAGAATGTAATGATATATATATCTATGTATAAATAAATAAATTAAAACAATATGAAATATACATATGTCCATATACATAATTACATAAATAATTTCATAAATATACACGTAGACGTCAAATATATAAATATGTATATATATTAAAATTCTACATGTGTATTTATGTAATATTTTTACCTAATTAAGTAATTTTAATGATTGCAATTTGAGGGACCTGCCTGCCAACCCAGGCCGAAAGTCCAGATAATTTAATTTGCTAGCACTGTGTTTAACCCTGTAACTTTCTATGACACCCTAAAACCTGTACATGGGGGTACTGTTTTACTCTGGAGACTTCGCTGAACACAAATATTAGTGTTTCAAAACAGTAAAACATATCACAGCGATGATATTGTCAGTGAAACTGAAGTTTTTTGCATTTTTCACACACAAACAGCACTTTCACTGAGGATATTATTGCTGTGATACATTTTACTGTTCTGATACACTAATATTTGTGTTCAGCGAAGTCTCCTGAGTATAACAGTACCCCACATGTAGAGGTTTTATAGTGTTTGTGAAAGTTACAGGGTCAAATATAAGGCTTGATTTTACTTTTTTTTTTATTGAAATTTGTCGGATTGGTTAGGTTGCCTTTGAGAGCGTATGGTAGCCAAGGAATGAGAATTAGCCCCATGATGGCATACCATTTGCAAAAGAAGACAACCCAAGGTATTGCAAATGGGGTATGTTCAGCCTTTTTTAGTAGCCACTTAGTCACAAACACCGGCCAAAGTTAGCGTTTCTTGCATTTTTAACACACAAACAAATATAAATGCTAACTGTGTTTGTGACTAGGTGGCTACTAAAAAAAACTGGACATACCCAATTTTGAATACCCTGGGTTTTCTACTTTAAAAAAATATGTAGGGGGGCAGAGCCTGACCGCCAAGCAGCACGGACGTGCGGGGAAAGAGCTCCCGCCGGGCGGACAGCAAAAAAGCCGATACCGGAGGCCACAGAGCTCATACATCCTTCAGGGTGTGCCACCCGAGACGGGGGTGCACCAAAGCACCGGAGGAGCCTTCTCCCGAGCCTGTCGGAGCTGGTGACCCGACACACAAATTGCGGCCTGCGGGAGTGGATGCCGGGGAGAGGCGGCCGCTCTCCTCGACGCCGGAATACCCATAATAAATACCGGTCTCCTACCCTCCCCCCTCTGGACCAGTGGGGGTCATCCCGGTCCATAGCAGAAAAGCGGACACAATTTGCAGCTGAGAAATAAGGCTAACTAGCCGACCAAGACAAAGGGTGCCTGAGCATGCCTAAAATGGCCGCCCAGCAAGAGCCAGAGCAGGAGCACGCAGACAGCTACCCACACTCACAGCACCTAGAAGCACTGGACCGACTTTGCTCAAAGTTTTACATGATGCTATGCAACAGAGGGGTGCTGTACCTTCAAGCGGCTAAGATGGTCTCCTCATGGATCCGTCCTGACACCCGCCGATGCCACTACGGAGCTCCACTGCGGGCCTTCGGAGGGGACAAGCAGACCAAAACGCAATGGCGGCGGACGAAAGTTCGGAGCACATTGGGTGCAGGCCACCACTCACACACAAGTAAGAGCAAAACAGCCAGGCAGCCACAAAGCCCCGGCACAGCACCTAGACATAGCACCTTAGACCAGCAAGCCTCTACTCTGCAATCGTGGAATACAGCCACCTACCAAGCCACAGCACAGCTTACTGCCGCACACGATCAAGCCAAAGAGGAACCCTGGCCCTCCCCAGCTGCAGAGACTGTCTATCCCAAATGGCCCATGTGCGGGGTCGGCTGATCCGGGACTGGTCCATATACATGCCAAGAGAACTGCATTAATGACCACTGGCAGGTTTATAATTAAGGTTATGCAACGCCAACACTGGGTTAGGTTAAGGTGGTTACACAATCTGGCATACTTGTTCTACTAGCCTTTGACTAATAGGCACAGGGTTAACTACGTGGCTAAACAGGAGAAACTGTGGTGTCATTTAAAGCGAAATCATTTTATATGTTGTTTTTCCATAAGTTTCTACTTATAAATAAGCGGTCATATTTCGCATATACTTCACCTAGACGCAGAAAGGCGTAAACCAACAATATAGAAGTGCAGTCTATTTTCTCGCATTGAAGCCTCTTAATGTATGAAGCGTTTACTGTTTTTCTTGGTTTTGGTGTTAATCCTACACTTTTATGTCAAACGCGATCTTTACTAAATCACTATATGCCAGGCAAACTTCAAGGCGTATTCTAAGCATATTTTAAGCGACTTTAAGCATAACAAGCGCTGAAGCGTGATCTTCACTATATTATTATATGCCAGGCACATTTCTAAGCGTATTTTAAGCATATTCTTTAAGCAACTTTAAGCATATTAAGCGTCTGAGCGCGATCTTTACTTTTGACACTGTTTTAAGTCTATGTACCTATCGAGCACTGTAAGCTTATACATTTTAATTACACGAGTTTGTTTCTTGTATGTCATTCAAAAAAAAAAAAAAAAGTGCCGTTTACGCTGCCACGTATATGTCAAACTATGCAAATGCCTGCAGATGCTGTCGTGGCTCTGCATGACTACTGTTATCTGATGCACAAATAAAATAAAGAATTTAAAAAAAAAAATATGTACATGTTAGGTGTGTTTCGGGGATTTATGACAGATAACGGTGTTACAAGGTCACTATTGATACATTTAAAATATATATATATTGAAACAGCAATTTCCTACTTGTATTTATAGGCCTACAACTTGCAAAAAAAAGCAATAAAGCACGTAAACACTGGGTGTTTTTAAACTCGGGACAAAATTTTGAATCTATTTAGCAGTTTTTTTCATTAGCTTTTGTAGATAAGTAAAAGATTTTTCCAGTAAAAGTCCAAAAACATGTTTTTTTTTTAAATTTTTCACCATATTTTTTTTTTTTTTTTAAATACAATATATGACATGTTACGGACCGTTTCAGCATAAAAGGGGAAAAATCAGTTTAGGCGATAATCCCCTTTTCACAAAAAGGCACAGCTACTATAAAAGCACCAAAACTCACGAATTCGGATATAAATGAATGCACCAAACTCCCTAACTGCATACAAGGGAATAAGGTAGCACTCCAGCTGGAACCTCACGAATAGCTGCTAGCAGACGAACAGGAAAAGCAGACATCAGCTTACACTCCTAGCAGTCAATCTCCAGCAGCATACAGTGAATCCCCCCAAGAACGAGACAAGGCTCCGTGTTGAAGGTCAAGCAGTGGTCTGTTTATTGAGGGCTACCTGCCCCTGTATTTATGCAGGTCTCCCACCTGGTGGACACTCCCCTAGGGGACCAGATGGAAGACTGAAACAGCAGACAGACATGTATCATTTTCGTACACACAGCCACAATACTTTCCCACCATGCATCTTGGTTTCCTCCTCCCTGCCCTGGAGATAATTAATGAAGTAATTCAATTATCTCCTAGGACAAAGGCCAGACTCCATTATGCACATGGTGACACAGAAACAGACTATCACTTTAAAATACATACAGACACATTTTATACATAAAACACAGACATGTAACATATCGCCAGATAGCTCAGGTCTGGGTGCACATTATTAGGTGAATGGCACCCAGACCACACAAATACATTTTAATTGCCATGGAGCCAAAGTCTTTAATTATACGAACAGTCTCCATGGCAGGCTATCTGGGTTACTACAGTTCACATAAAACAAACTACCGAATTTCCCTGCATTCACCAAATCCATACGAATTAGAACCAGGGGCTGGAGGTTCAGCGGTGCCTGCACGTAAAAGTGTCCGATTTTGGTGCATGAAAGCCGGGCAGAAAAGCGCTGGCTGCCCGGGGAGCTCCAGAACACCGCCACCTAGCGGCCGCAAAGTGTAACAGCGCCCACACAGTTAACAAGCAATTAAGCTGCGGTTAACCGCAGCTTCAGGGAGGTAAATTGGCAACACACTCCAGCTTCTGGGTGGCCAATTAACAACGCCGGCCGGCTTCCCACGGCTCTGGGGAGGTTGCTGAAAGGCTGTTTGTTCGGTATATGAAATCTACCGAACTGCTGTGCAGAAAGGGAGAAATAAATCCTTCTGCACAGTAAAATTAACCCTTTAGCTGCCGGTCCATAATCCAATGGCAGCAGGCGGGCAACCAGGCTCCTCCAATACAATGTGGCGAGATTGGTTTCGTCACATCTCTCCCCCTTTCCAAAAAGACTAACAGGGTACCTGACCTCCTGCCGGTCAGTGCCCTTGTTAGTCCAGCAGCCCACCCACAAAGCAGAAAAAACAGTACAGCCCACCCACAATAAATGGTTACTACACCTGGGTAGAGGAGAATCTTGTCCATGTCCAGGTGCCTCACCACGGCTGTGTGGGGGACCGGTAGGCTGCCTTGGTGGGTTGCTGAGTGGGCAGAGACCAGCGGTACTCTGTCCTGGTGCCAGCACTACCACCGGAGTAGTCTGGTTGGAGCCTGGTTGCTGGAGACGGACTGTCTCCCCCTTGGATACACAGCTCTGTCGTGGGGGGGTAGGACCGACCGTCCCTACCCCCTGTGTGATGAGTGCAGAGACCACGGTCCCATCTGCACCGGTGGGGGGTTTACAGTCTCCCCCTGGTACATTAAGCTGCCGCTGGGGAGAGGGGGTAACAAGCTCCTCTCCCGATATAACACTCTGCCCATTAATGATCCACCGCTGGGGAGAGGTGGTAACAATCTCCTCTCCCATACATACTTCCAGTCTTTGCGGAGGGAGACCGACTGTCTCTCCTCCCAATACAGAGTCCTGCTGCTGGGGAAAGGAGGCTGGGCTCTCTATTCCCTGCTGGATACTCTGCCGCTGGGGACTGGAGACTGGGCTCCCAATTCCCAGCAAATAACACTGCCGCTGGAGAATGGAGACTGGGCTCCCAATTCCCGGCACATCACACTGCCGCTGGGGAATGGAGACTGGGCTCCCAATTCCCGAAAAATCACGCTGCCGCTGGGGAGGGAGGACACTGCTCTCCTCTCCCTGTATTTCCCACTGCCTTCCTGGCATACCACTCTGCTGCTGGGGGGCAGGAACAACTACCTCTGCCCCCTGTAACTCAGCCTGCTGCTGGGGAGGGAGGACGCTGCTCTCCTCTCCCTGTACTTCACATTGCCCTCCTGGCATATCACTCTGCTGCTGGGGGGCAGGAACAACTACCTCTGCCCCCTGTAACTCAGCCTGCTGCTGGGGAGGGAGGAGGCTGCTCTCCTCTCCCTGCACTTCACATTGCCCTCCTGGCATATCACTCTGCTGCTGGGGGGCAGGAACAACTACCTCTGCCCCCAGTAACTCAGCCTGCCACTGGGGAGGGAGGAGGCTGCTCTCCTCTCCCTGCACTTTACACTGCCTTCCTGGCATATCACTCTGCTGCTGGGGGGCAGGAACAACTACCTCTGCCCCCTGTAACTCAGCCTGCCGCTGGGGAGGGAGGACACTGCTCTCCTCTCCCTGCACTTCACACTGCCGCTGGGGAATGGAGACTGGGCTCCCAATTCCCTGCAGGACCGGTGGAGAGACCTCGGTTCCATCTCCACTGGCCACCTGGGGTTCTTCCCAGTAAAACTGTACAATATCTTCCCAGCTGAAGGGGTCTGGATCTGGGTCTGGGCTTCCCTGCTGAGCCTTCTCACTGGAGTGGAACAGATTTTGGTAGCCCTGTTCCAGCTTCATCTCCCGGGTCACCAGGTGGACCAGGTCTTGCTCAATCTTATGAGTGTCGTCCCAGTCATACCTGCTCTCCCTCCACTCAAAGAGATCCTGGAACCGGGCTTGTGTAGCGCTCCCAAACTCAGGCTCTGCAAAAATCTCCCATAACAAGCCAGGACCATCAAACTCCTCTCCCTCTGGCTTGTCATGCTCGGCTGTCCAGGGCAGGTACTGAGCTTCATACCACCAGAGCGCCTGGTAGGCATCCTCCAGCCACATTTCCTGCCATACTAGGTGTTCCAATTCCCTCACCCATTCCTCCAGGGGCTGCTCTCCCAGGAAGGGCATCCGCAGGGCTACTCGCTTCTGCAACCGCTGCTCCTCCTTGGGGAATCTCCCGTCCTGCTGGTATTCCACCATACCCAGTGCCTGGTACCAGATGCCTTTGCGTACTGCATCTCGTTCGTCCATGTCACCCTCATCGAACTCCACTGCTGGTTCCATGCTGGTGCTGTCAGGGTCACTGTACTGAGACATGCGTTGCCCTCAAATTGTAAAATCCAGAGCGATGGTGTCTCCTGTAGCTGTCCTTCTGGCTGTAGGAACGATCCCGCCGCTTGCCACCAATTGTTACGGACCGTTTCAGCATAAAAGGGGAAAAATCCGTTTAGGCGATAATCCTCTTTTCACGAAAAGGCACAGCTACTATAAAAGCACCAAAACTCACGAATTCGGATATAAATGAATGTACCAAACTCCCGAACTGCATACAAGGGAATAAGGTAGCACTCCAGCTGGAACCTCACGAATAGCTGCTAGCAGACGAACAGGAAAAGCAGACATCAGCTTACACTCCTAGCAGTCAATCTCCAGCAGCATACAGTGAATCCCCCCCAAGAACGAGACAAGGCTCCGTGTTGAAGGTCAAGCAGTGGTATGTTTATTGAGGGCTACCTGCCCCTGTATTTATGTAGGTCTCCCACCTGGTGGACACTCCCCTAGGGGACCAGATGGAAGACTGAAACAGCAGACAGACATGTATCATTTTCGTACACACAGCCACAATACTTTCCCACCATGCATCTTGGTTTCCTCCTCCCTGCCCTGGAGATAATTAATGAAGTAATTCAATTATCTCCTAGGACAAAGGCCAGACTCCATTATGCACATGGTGACACAGAAACAGACTATCACTTTAAAATACATGCAGACACATTTTATACATAAAACACAGACATGTAACATATCCCCAGATAGCTCAGGTCTGGGTGCACATTATTAGGTGAATGGCACCCAGACCACACAAATACATTTTAATTGCCATGGAGCCAAAGTCTTTAATTATACGAACAGTCTCCATGGCAGGCTATCTGGGTTACTACAGTTCACATAAAACAAACTACCGAATTTCCCTGCATTCACCAAATCCATACGAATTAGAACCAGGGGCTGGAGGTTCAGCGGTGCCTGCACGTAAAAGTGTCCGATTTTGGTGCATGAAAGCCGGGCAGAAAAGCGCTGGCTGCCCGGGGAGCTCCAGAACACCGCCACCTAGCGGCCGCAAAGTGTAACAGCGCCCACACAGTTAACAAGCAATTAAGCTGCGGTTAACCGCAGCTTCAGGGAGGTAAATTGGCAACACACTCCAGCTTCTGGGTGGCCAATTAACAACGCCGGCCGGCTTCCCACGGCTCTGGGGAGGTTGCTGAAAGGCTGTTTGTTCGGTATATGAAATCTACCGAACTGCTGTGCAGAAAGGGAGAAATAAATCCTTCTGCACAGTAAAATTAACCCTTTAGCTGCCGGTCCATAATCCAATGGCAGCAGGCGGGCAACCAGGCTCCTCCAATACAATGTGGCGAGATTGGTTTCGTCACATCTCTCCCCCTTTCCAAAAAGACTAACAGGGTACCTGACCTCCTGCCGGTCAGTGCCCTTGTTAGTCCAGCAGCCCACCCACAAAGCAGAAAAAACAGTACAGCCCACCCACAATAAATGGTTACTACACCTGGGTAGAGGAGAATCTTGTCCATGTCCAGGTGCCTCACCACGGCTGTGTGGGGGACCGGTAGGCTGCCTTGGTGGGTTGCTGAGTGGGCAGAGACCAGCGGTACTCTGTCCTGGTGCCAGCACTACCACCGGAGTAGTCTGGTTGGAGCCTGGTTGCTGGAGACGGACTGTCTCCCCCTTGGATACACAGCTCTGTCGTGGGGGGGTAGGACCGACCGTCCCTACCCCCTGTGTGGTGAGTGCAGAGACCACGGTCCCATCTGCACCGGTGGGGGGTTTACAGTCTCCCCCTGGTACATTAAGCTGCCGCTGGGGAGAGGGGGTAACAAGCTCCTCTCCCGATATAACACTCTGCCCATTAATGATCCGCCGCTGGGGAGAGGTGGTAACAATCTCCTCTCCCATACATACTTCCAGTCTTTGCGGAGGGAGACCGACTGTCTCTCCTCCCAATACAGAGTCCTGCTGCTGGGGAAAGGAGGCTGGGCTCTCTATTCCCTGCTGGATACTCTGCCGCTGGGGACTGGAGACTGGGCTCCCAATTCCCAGCAAATAACACTGCCGCTGGAGAATGGAGACTGGGCTCCCAATTCCCGGCACATCACACTGCTGCTGGGGAATGGAGACTGGGCTCCCAATTCCCGAAAAATCACGCTGCCGCTTGGGAGGGAGGACACTGCTCTCCTCTCCCTGTATTTCCCACTGCCTTCCTGGCATACCACTCTGCTGCTGGGGGGCAGGAACAACTACCTCTGCCCCCTGTAACTCAGCCTGCTGCTGGGGAGGGAGGACGCTGCTCTCCTCTCCCTGTACTTCACATTGCCCTCCTGGCATATCACTCTGCTGCTGGGGGGCAGGAACAACTACCTCTGCCCCCTGTAACTCAGCCTGCTGCTGGGGAGGGAGGAGGCTGCTCTCCTCTCCCTGCACTTCACATTGCCCTCCTGGCATATCACTCTGCTGCTGGGGGGCAGGAACAACTACCTCTGCCCCCTGTAACTCAGCCTGCCGCTGGGGAGGGAGGAGGCTGCTCTCCTCTCCCTGCACTTCACACTGCCTTCCCGGCATATCACTCTGCTGCTGGGGGGCAGGAACAACTACCTCTGCCCCCTGTAACTCAGCCTGCCGCTGGGGAGGGAGGACACTGCTCTCCTCTCCCTGCACTTCACACTGCCGCTGGGGAATGGAGACTGGGCTCCCAATTCCCTGCAGGACCGGTGGAGAGACCTCGGTCCCATCTCCACTGGCCACCTGGGGTTCTTCCCAGTAAAACTGTACAATATCTTCCCAGCTGAAGGGGTCTGGATCTGGGTCTGCGCTTCCCTGCTGAGCCTTCTCACTGGAGTGGAACAGATTTTGGTAGCCCTGTTCCAGCTCCATCTCCCGGGTCACCAGGTGGACCAGGTCTTGCTCAATCTTATGAGTGTCGTCCCAGTCATACCTGCTCTCCCTCCACTCAAAGAGATCCTGGAACCGGGCTTGTGTAGCGCTCCCAAACTCAGGCTCTGCAAAAGTCTCCCATAACAAGCCAGGACCATCAAACTTCTCTCCCTCTGGCTTGTCATGCTCGGCTGTCCAGGGCAGGTACTGAGCTTCATACCACCAGAGCGCCTGGTAGGCATCCTCCAGCCACATTTCCTGCCATACTAGGTGTTCCAATTCCCTCACCCATTCCTCCAGGGGCTGCTCTCCCAGGAAGGGCATCCGCAGGGCTACTCGCTTCTGCAACCGCTGCTCCTCCTTGGGGAATCTCCCGTCCTGCTGGTATTCCACCATACCCAGTGCCTGGTACCAGATGCCTTTGCGTACTGCATCTCGTTCGTCCATGTCACCCTCATCGAACTCCACTGCTGGTTCCATGCTGGTGCTGTCAGGGTCACTGTACTGAGACATGCGTTGCCCTCAAATTGTAAAATCCAGAGCGATGGTGTCTCCTGTAGCTGTCCTTCTGGCTGTAGGAACGATCCCGCCGCTTGCCACCAATTGTTACGGACCGTTTCAGCATAAAAGGGGAAAAATCAGTTTAGGCGATAATCCCCTTTTTACAAAAAGGCACAGCTACTATAAAAGCACCAAAACTCACGAATTCGGATATAAATGAATGTACCAAACTCCCGAACTGCATACAAGGGAATAAGGTAGCACTCCAGCTGGAACCTCACGAATAGCTGCTAGCAGACGAACAGGAAAAGCAGACATCAGCTTACACTCCTAGCAGTCAATCTCCAGCAGCATACAGTGAATCCCCCCAAGAACGAGACAAGGCTCCATGTTGAGGGTCAAGCAGTGGTCTGTTTATTGAGGGCTACCTGCCCCTGTATTTATGTAGGTCTCCCATCTGGTGGACACTCCCCTAGGGGACCAGATGGAAGACTGAAACAGCAGACAGACATGTATCATTTTCGTACACACAGCCACAATACTTTCCCACCATGCATCTTGGTTTCCTCCTACCTGCCCTGGAGATAATTAATGAAGTAATTCAATTATCTCCTAGGACAAAGGCCAGACTCCATTATGCACATGATGACACAGAAACAGACTATCACTTTAAAATACATACAGACACATTTTATACATAAAACACAGACATGTAACAAATCCCCAGATAGCTCAGGTCTGGGTGCACATTATTAGGTGAATGGCACCCAGACCACACAAATACATTTTAATTGCCATGGAGCCAAAGTCTTTAATTATACGAACAGGCTCCATGGCAGGCTATCTGGGTTACTACAGTTCACATAAAACAAACTACCGAATTTCACTGCATTCACCAAATCCATACGAATTAGAACCAGGGGCTGGAGGTTCAGCGGTGCCTGCACGTAAAAGTGTCCGATTTTGGTGCATGAAAGCCGGGCAGAAAAGCGCTGGCTGCCCGGGGAGCTCCAGAACACCGCCACCTAGCGGCCGCAAAGTGTAACAGCGCCCACACAGTTAACAAGCAATTAAGCTGCGGTTAACCGCAGCTTCAGGGAGGTAAATTGGCAGCACACTCCAGCTTCTGGGTGGCCAATTAACAACGCCGGCCGGCTTCCCACGGCTCTGGGGAGGTTGGTGAACGGCTGTTTGTTCGGTATATGAAATCTACCGAACTGCTGTGCAGAAAGGGAGAAATAAATCCTTCTGCACAGTAAAATTAACCCTTTAGCTGCCGGTCCATAATCCAAAGGCAGCAGGCGGGCAACCAGGCTCCTCCAATACAATGTGGCGAGATTGGTTTTGTCACATGACATAATACAAATAATGGTATGTAAAGAAAGCCCCTTTTGTCCTGAAAAAAACAATATATAACTTGTATGGGAACCGTAAATGAGAGAGCGGAAAATTTCAGCTAAACACAAACACCACAAAAGTGTTAAAACTGCTCTGGTCCTTAACGTACAAACATCGCAAAAACAGGCCGGTCCTTAAGGGGTTAATAGTGGAATCACCTCCCCTTTTTAGGCCAAGGTTGGAAGATGCTTAGACCACTGGTATATTGGTGCCATCTTGGAGGATTTTTTTTTGGTTTGGTTTTTGAAGCCACAGTGCTGCACCAGTGGTCCAAAAAATTAGGCATGTACACATGCCTGAAAAATTTGGTATTGTTGTAGCCGCTGCTGTAGCAGCGGCCATAAAAATTGATGTTTGTTTCACAGGCAGAAAGTGCCCTAAAACATGGCGGCTTGAACCCTAGTTGGTGGCGGATAAGTCACGCAAGTCAAACGTCATTCAGAGCTAAAATACAGCAGCGTGTGGACCATTTTTAGCCCAAGGCAGCTCATCTCATCAGGCCTTTTTTAATCGAATGTATCGCCCAGTGTCAGTCCCTTCGGGATCCATCCCTCATTCATCTTAATAAAGGTGAGGTAATCTAGACTTTTTTGACCTAGGCGACTTCTCTTCTCAGTGACAATACCTCCTGCTGCACTGAAGGTCCTTTCTGACAGGACACTTGAAGCGGGGCAGGCCAGAAGTTCTATCGCAAATTGGGATAGCTCAGGCCACAGGTCAAGCCTGCACACCCAGTAGTCAAGGGGTTCATCACTCCTCAGAGTGTCGATATCTGCAGTTAAGGCGAGGTAGTCTGCTACCTGTCGGTCGAGTCGCTCTCTGAGGGTGGATCCCGAAGGGCTGTGGCGATGCGTAGGACTTAAAAAGGTCCGCATGTCCTCCATCAACAACACGTCTTTAAAGCGTCCTGTCCTTGCCGGCGTGGTCGTGGGAGGAGGAGGATGACTTCCACCTCTCCCCCTGTTAGATTCCCGTTGTGCTGTGACATCACCCTTATACGCTGTGTAAAGCATACTTTTTAATTTATTTTGCAAATGCTGCATCCTTTCCGACTTGTTGTAATTCGGTAACATTTCCGCCACTTTCTGCTTATACCGGGGGTCTAGTAGCGTGGACACCCAGTACAGGTTGTTCTCCTTCAGCCCTTTTATACGAGGGTCCCTCAATAGGCAGGACAGCATGAAAGACCCCATTTGCACAAGGTTGGATGCCGAGCTACTCATTTCCCGTTCCTCCTCCTCACTGATGTCATTGAAGGTATGTTCTTCCCCCCAGCCACGTACAACACCACGGGTACCAGATAGGTGACAACGAGCACCCTGGGATGCCTGTTGTGTTTGGTCTTGCTCCTCCTCTGACTCATCTTCCTCACAATCCTCTTCCAGCGTTGCCGCAGGTCCAGCAAGCGATGCTGATAAGGCTGTTTCTGGTGGTGATGGTGACCACAACTCTTCCTCTTCCTCTTCACGCTCATCTACGGCCTGATCCAGCACTCTTCGCAGGGCACGCTCCAGGAAGAAAACAAATGGTATGATGTCGCTGATGGTGCCTTCGGTGAGACTGACTAGGTTTGTCACCTCCTCAAAAGGACGCATGAGCCTACAGGCATTGCGCATGAGCGTCCAGTAACGTGGCAAAAAAATTCCCAGCTCCCCAGAGGCTGTCCTAGCACCCCGTTCATACAAATATTCATTAACAGCTTTTTCTTGTTGGAGCAGGCGGTCGAACATTAGGAGTGTTGAATTCTAACGTGTAGGGCTGTCGCAAATCAAGCGCCTCACTGGCATGTTGTTTCGCCGCTGGATATCGGCAAAGTGAGCCATGGCCATGTAGGAATGCCTGAAATGGCCACACACCTTCCTGGCCTGCTTCAGGACGTCCTGTAAGCCTGTGTACTTATGCACAAAGCGTTGTACGATCAGATTACACACATGTGCCATGCACGGCACATGTGTCAACTTGCCCAACTTCAATGCCGCTATCAAATTGTTTCCTTTGTCACACACCATTTTGCCGATATCCAGTTGCTGCGGAGTCAGCCACTTTTCCACCTGTGCATTCAGGGTGGACAGGAGTGCTTGTCCGGTGTGACTCTCTGCTTTAAAGCAAGTCAAACCCAAGACGGCGTGACACTGCCGTATCCGGGATGTGGAATAGTACCTGGGGAGCTGGGGGGGTGCCGTTGATGTGGAGCAAGACGCAGCAGCACAAGAGGACTCAGCCGAGGAGGTTATGGAAGAGGATGGAGTAGGAGGAGTAGAGGAGGTGGCAGCAGGACTGCCTGCAAGTCGTGGCGGTGTCACCAACTCCTCTGCAATGCCACGCATTCCATGCTTGTCAGCCGTCAGCAGGTTTACCCAATGCGCAGTGTAGGTGATATACCTGCCCTGACCATGCTTTGCAGACCAGGTATCAGTGGTCAGATGGACCCTTGCCCCAACACTGTGTGCCAGACATGCCATTACTTCCTTTTGCACAATCGAGTACAGGTTGGGGATTGCCTTTTGTGAAAAGAAATTCCGTCCGGGTACCTTCCACTGCGGTGTCCCAATAGCTAAAAAATTTTTGAACGCCTCAGACTCAACCAGATTGTATGGTAAAAGCTGGCGGGCTAATAGTTCGGACAAGCCAGCTGTCAGACGCTGGGCAAGGGGGTGACTTGGTGACATTGGCTTCTTACGCTCAAACATGTCCTTGACAGACACATGACTGTGGGCAGATGAGCGGGAACTGCTCAAGGCGGGAGATGGAGTGGCGGATGGTTGAGAGGGGGCAAGAAGGACAGCAGTGGTTGGCGTGGCTGAAGATGCTGGACCAGGAGGAGGATGGCGGCTTAGAGTAGGCGTGCTGCTTGTACTCATGTGTTGATCCCATAGGCGTTTGTGATGTGAGATCATGTGCCTACGCAAAGCAGTTGTACCTAGGTGGGTGTTGGACCTCCCACGACTCAGTTTCCTTTGGCACAGGATGCAAATGGCATCGCTGTTGTCAGAGGCAGACACACAAAAAAAATTCCACACTACTGAGCTCTGCAATGACGGCATTCTGGTGGTGGACACAGCATGCGTTGATTGGCGTGCTGTCGGGCTGACCCCGGGTGCTGATGCATGCTGTCTGACTGTGCCACTAGCTCCTTGCGACGACCCCCCCCCCTGCTTCCAACTCGTCTCCTCCCCATCTGAACTTTCGCCTTGTTCTTCTTGCTGAGCGGGCACCCACGTGACAACCATGGACGCATCGTCATCATCAACCGCTTCGCTTGTATCTGACAACTCAGAAAAGGAAGCAGCAGCGGGTACAACATCATCATCATCACACCGTACCTCCATGTGTTTAATGCTGCCTGCCTGAGACATATCCATGTTATCTACATCCTCTGGCAATAATGGTTGCGCATCACTCATTTCTTCAAACGGGTGTGTGAATAACAACACTGACATACCAAGTTAAGCGGCTGTGGTGCTAGTTTTGGTGGTGGTGGCAGGTGGGTGAGTGGTATATTGAGAGGTGCCTGAAGCTAAGCTGGAGGAGGATGTTGCGTCAAGGTTCCGAGCGGACGCTGTAGAAGATTGGGTGTCCTGTGTTAGCATGTCAACTATGTCCTCAGAACTTTTCAAGTTCAGGGTACGTGGCTTCTGAAAACTGGGCATTATTCTAGGGCAAAAGGGAATCACAGCACCACGACCACGACGGCCCCTGTGGGGTGGCCTGCCTCTTCCTGTCATTTTTTTGGGGATTAGTGGTACTATGCGTGCAAGCTACTGTGAGACCAGAAATGAGTGGCAATGTGCACTGGCACCGGTCTGCAGAGCACACACTGTAGGCCTGACAGAGCCGCTTGAAGGACACTGACTGGCTGCTATTAGCTTATACTGGAAACCTTTTTTCTTTGTAAAAGCACGCTATAGAGACACCAGATATGATTGGCAATGTGCACTGGAACAGTTCTGCAGAGCACACACTGTAGGCCTGACAGAGCCGCTTGAAGGACACTGACTGGCTGCTATTAGCTTACACTGGAAACCTTTTTTCTTTGTAAAAGCACGCTATAGAGACACCAGATATGAGTGGCAATGTGCACTGGAACAGTGCTGCAGAGCACACACTGTAGGCCTGACAGAGCCGCTTGAAGGACACTGACTGGCTGCTATTAGATTACACTGGAAACCTTCTTTCTTTGTAAAAGCACGCTATAGAGACACCAGATATGATTGCCAATGTGCACTGGAACAGTTCTGCAGAGCACACACTGTAGGCCTGACAGAGCCGCTTGAAGGACACTGACTGGCTGCTACTAGCTTAAACTGGAAACCTTTTTTCTTTGTAAAAGCACGCTATAGAGACAACAGATATGAGTGGCAATGTGCACTTTAACAGTTCTGCAGAGCACACACTGTAGGCCTGACAGAGCCGCTTGAAGGACACTGACTGGCTGCTATTAGCTTACACTGGAAACCTTTTTTCTTTGTAAAACCATGCTATAGAGACACCAGATATGATTGGCAATGTGCACTGGAACAGTTCTGCAGAGCACACACTGTAGGCCTGACAGAGCCGCTTGAAGGACACTGACTGGCTGCTATTAGCTTACACTGGAAACCTTTTTTCTTTGTAAAAGCACGCTATAGAGACACCAGATATGAGTGGCAATGTGCACTGTAACAGTTTTGCAGAGCACACACTGTAGGCCTGACAGAGCCGCTTGAAGGGCACTGACTGGCTGCTATTAGCTTACACTGGAAACCTTTTTTCATTGTAAAAGCATGCTATAGAGACACCAGATATGATTGGCAATGTGCACTGGAACAGTTCTGCAGAGCACACACTGTAGGCCTGACAGAGCCGCTTGAAGGACACTGACTGGCTGCTATTAGCTTCCGCTGGAAACCTTTTTTCTTTGAAAAAGCACGCTATAGAAACACCAGATATGATTGGCAATGTGCACTGGAACAGTTCTGGAGAGCACACACTGTAGGCCTGACAGAGCCGCTTGAAGGACACTGACTGGCTGCTATTAACTTACACTGGAAACCTTTTTTCTTTGTAAAAGCACGCTATAGAGACACCAGATATGATTGGCAATGTGCACTGGAACAGTTCTGCAGAGCACACACTGTAGGCCTGACAGAGCCGCTTGAAGGACACTGACTGGCTGCTATTAGCTTAAACTGGAAACCTTTTTTCTTTGTAAAAGCACGCTATAGAGACACCAGATATGATTGGCAATGTGCACTGGAACAGTTCTGGAGAGCACACACTGTAGGCCTGACAGAGCCGCTTGAAGGACACTGACTGGCTGCTATTAGCTTACACTGGAAACCTTTTTTCTTTGTAAAAGCACGCTATAGAGACACCAGATATGATTGGCAATGTGCACTGGAACAGTTCTGCAGAGCACACACTGTAGGCCTGACAGAGCCGCTTGAAGGACACTGACTGGCTGCTACTAGCTTAAACTGGAAACCTTTTTTCTTTGTAAAAGCACGCTCTAGACACACCAGATATGAGTGGCAATGTGCACTGTAACAGTTCTGCAGAGCACACACTGTAGGCCTGACAGAGCCGCTTGAAGGACACTGACTGGCTGCTATTAGCTTAAACTGGAAACCTTTTTTCTTTGTAAAAGCACGCTATAGAGACACCAGATATGATTGGCAATGTGCACTGGAACAGTTCTGGAGAGCACAAACTGTAGGCCTGACAGAGCCGCTTGAAGGACACTGACTGGCTGCTATTAGCTTAAACTGGAAACCTTTTTTCTTTGTAAAAGCATGCTATAGAGACACCAGATATGATTGGCAATGTGCACTGGAACAGTTCTGCAGAGCACACACTGTAGGCCTGACAGAGCCGCTTGAAGGACACTGACTGGCTGCTATTAGCTTACACTGGAAACCTTTTTTCTTTGTAAAAGCATGCTATAGAGACACCAGATATGATTGGCAATGTGCACTGGAACAGTTCTGCAGAGCACACACTGTAGGCCTGACAGAGCCGCTTGAAGGACACTGACTGGCTGCTATTAGCTTAAAATGGAAACCTTTTTTCTTTGTAAAAGCACGCTATAGAGACACCAGATATGATTGGCACTGTGCACTGGAAGTTCTGCAGAGCACACACTGTAGGCCTGACAGAGCCGCTTGAAGGACACTGACTGGCTGCTATTAGCTTACACTGGAAACCTTTTTTCTTTGTAAAAGCACGCTATAGAGACACCAGATATGATTGGCAATGTGCACTGGAACAGTTCTGCAGAGCACACACTGTAGGCCTGACAGAGCCGCTTGAAGGACACTGACTGGCTGCTATTAGCTTACACTGGAAACCTTTTTTCTTTGTAAAACCATGCTATAGAGACACCAGATATGATTGGCAATGTGCACTGGAACAGTTCTGCAGAGCACACACTGTAGGCCTGACAGAGCCGCTTGAAGGACACTGACTGGCTGCTACTAGCTTAAACTGGAAACCTTTTTTCTTTGTAAAAGCACGCTCTAGACACACCAGATATGAGTGGCAATGTGCACTGTAACAGTTCTGCAGAGCACACACTGTAGGCCTGACAGAGCCGCTTGAAGGACACTGACTGGCTGCTATTAGATTACTCTGGAAACCTTTTTTCTTTGTAAAAGCACGCTATAGAGACACCAGATAGATTGGCAATGTGCACTGTCACAGTTCTGCAGAGCACACACTGTAGGCCTGACAGAGCCGCTTGAAGGACACTGACTGGCTGCTATTAGCTTAAACTGGAAACCTTTTTTCTTTGTAAAAGCACGCTATAGAGACACCAGATATGAGTGGCAATGTGCACTGTAACAGTTCTGCAGAGCACACACTGTAGGCCTGACAGAGCCGCTTGAAGGACACTGACTGGCTGCTATTAGCTTAAACTGGAAACCTTTTTTCTTTGTAAAAGCACGCTAGAGACACCAGATATGATTGGCAATGTGCACTGGAACAGTTCTGGAGAGCACACACTGTAGGCCTGACAGAGCCGCTTGAAGGACACTGACTGCTATTAGCTTAAACTGGAAACCTTTTTTCTTTGCAAAAGCACGCTATAGAGACACCAGATATGAGTGGCAATGTGAACTGGAACAGTTCTGCAGAGCACACACTGTAGGCCTGACAGAGCCGCTTGAAGGACACTGACTGGCTGCTATTAGCTTACACTGGAAACCTTTTTTCTTTGTAAAAGCACGCTATAGAGACACCAGATATGATTGGCAATGTGCACTGGAACAGTTCTGCAGAGCACACACTGTAGGCCTGACAGAGCCGCTTGAAGGACACTGACTGGCTGCTATTAGCTTAAACTGGAAACCTTTTTTCTTTGTAAAAGCACGCTATAGAGACACGAGATATGAGTGGCAATGTGCACTGTAACAGTTCTGCAGAGCACACACTGTAGGCCTTACAGAGCTGCTTGAAGGACACTGACTGGCTGCTATTAGCTTACACTGGAAACCTTTTTTCTTTGTAAAAGCACGCTATAGAGACACCAGATATGAGTGGCAATGTGCACTGTAACAGTTCTGCAGAGCACACACTGTAGGCCTGACAGAGCCGCTTGAAGGATACTGACTGGCTGCTATTAGCTTACACTGGAAACCTTTTTTCTTTGTAAAAGCACGCTATAGAGACACCAGATATGAGTGGCAATGTGCATTGTAACAGTTCTGCAGAGCACACACTGTAGGCCTGACAGAGCCGCTTGAAGGACACTGACTGGCTGCTATTAGCTTACACTGGAAACCTTTTTTCTTTATAAAAGCACGCTATAGAGACACCAGATATGATTGGCAATGTGCACTGGAACAGTTCTGCAGAGCACACACTGTAGGCCTGACAGAGCCGCTTGAAGGACACTGACTGGCTGCTATTAGCTTAAACTGGAAACCTTTTTCTTTGTAAAAGCACGCTATAGAGACACCAGATATGAGTGGCAATGTGCACTGTAACAGTTCTGCAGAGCACACACTGTAGGCCTGACAGAGCCGCTTGAAGGACACTGACTGGCTGCTATTAGCTTACACTGGAAACCTTTTTCCTTTTAAAAGCACGCTATAGAGACACCAGATATGAGTGGCAATGTGCACTGTAACAGTTCTGCAGAGCACACACTGTAGGCCTGACAGAGCCGCTTGAAGGACACTGACTGGCTGCTATTACCTTACACTGGAAACCTTTTTTCTTTGTAAAAGCACGCTATAGAGACCCCAGATATGAGTGGCAATGTGCACTGTAACAGTTCTGCAGAGCACACACAGTAGGCCTGACAGAGCCGCATGAAGGACACTGACTGGCTGCTATTAGCTTACACTGGAAACCTTTTTTCTTTGTAAAACCATGCTATAGAGACACCAGATATGATTGGCAATGTGCACTGGAACAGTTCTGCAGAGCACACACTGTAGGCCTGACAGAGCCGCTTGAAGGACACTGACTGGCTGCTACTAGCTTAAACTGGAAACCTTTTTTCTTTGTAAAAGCACGCTCTAGACACACCAGATATGAGTGGCAATGTGCACTGTAACAGTTCTGCAGAGCACACACTGTAGGCCTGACAGAGCCGCTTGAAGGACACTGACTGGCTGCTATTAGCTTACTCTGGAAACCTTTTTTCTTTGTAAAAGCACGCTATAGAGACACCAGATAGATTGGCAATGTGCACTGTAACAGTTCTGCAGAGCACACACTGTAGGCCTGACAGAGCCGCTTGAAGGACACTGACTGGCTGCTATTAGCTTAAACTGGAAACCTTTTTTCTTTGTAAAAGCACGCTATAGAGACACCAGATATGAGTGGCAATGTGCACTGTAACAGTTCTGCAGAGCACACACTGTAGGCCTGACAGAGCCGCTTGAAGGACACTGACTGGCTGCTATTAGCTTAAACTGGAAACCTTTTTTCTTTGTAAAAGCACGCTATAGAGACACCAGATATGATTGGCAATGTGCACTGGAACAGTTCTGGAGAGCACACACTGTAGGCCTGACAGAGCCGCTTGAAGGACACTGACTGCTATTAGCTTAAACTGGAAACCTTTTTTCTTTGCAAAAGCACGCTATAGAGACACCAGATATGAGTGGCAATGTGAACTGGAACAGTTCTGCAGAGCACACACTGTAGGCCTGACAGAGCCGCTTGAAGGACACTGACTGGCTGCTATTAGCTTACACTGGAAACCTTTTTTCTTTGTAAAAGCACGCTATAGAGACACCAGATATGATTGGCAATGTGCACTGGAACAGTTCTGCAGAGCACACACTGTAGGCCTGACAGAGCCGCTTGAAGGACACTGACTGGCTGCTATTAGCTTAAACTGGAAACCTTTTTTCTTTGTAAAAGCACGCTATAGAGACACGAGATATGAGTGGCAATGTGCACTGTAACAGTTCTGCAGAGCACACACTGTAGGCCTTACAGAGCTGCTTGAAGGACACTGACTGGCTGCTATTAGCTTACACTGGAAACCTTTTTTCTTTGTAAAAGCACGCTATAGAGACACCAGATATGAGTGGCAATGTGCACTGTAACAGTTCTGCAGAGCACACACTGTAGGCCTGACAGAGCCGCTTGAAGGATACTGACTGGCTGCTATTAGCTTACACTGGAAACCTTTTTTCTTTGTAAAAGCACGCTATAGAGACACCAGATATGAGTGGCAATGTGCATTGTAACAGTTCTGCAGAGCACACACTGTAGGCCTGACAGAGCCGCTTGAAGGACACTGACTGGCTGCTATTAGCTTACACTGGAAACCTTTTTTCTTTATAAAAGCACGCTATAGAGACACCAGATATGATTGGCAATGTGCACTGGAACAGTTCTGCAGAGCACACACTGTAGGCCTGACAGAGCCGCTTGAAGGACACTGACTGGCTGCTATTAGCTTAAACTGGAAACCTTTTTCTTTGTAAAAGCACGCTATAGAGACACCAGATATGAGTGGCAATGTGCACTGTAACAGTTCTGCAGAGCACACACTGTAGGCCTGACAGAGCCGCTTGAAGGACACTGACTGGCTGCTATTAGCTTACACTGGAAACCTTTTTCCTTTTAAAAGCACGCTATAGAGACACCAGATATGAGTGGCAATGTGCACTGTAACAGTTCTGCAGAGCACACACTGTAGGCCTGACAGAGCCGCTTGAAGGACACTGACTGGCTGCTATTACCTTACACTGGAAACCTTTTTTCTTTGTAAAAGCACGCTATAGAGACCCCAGATATGAGTGGCAATGTGCACTGTAACAGTTCTGCAGAGCACACACAGTAGGCCTGACAGAGCCGCATGAAGGACACTGACTGGCTGCTATTAGCTTACACTGGAAACCTTTTTTCTTTGTAAAAGCACGCTATAGAGACACCAGATATGAGTGGCAATGTGCACTGTAACAGTTCTGCAGAGCACACACTGTAGGCCTGACAGAGCCGCTTGAAGGACACTGACTGGCTGCTATTAGCTTACACTGGAAACCTTTTTTCTTTATAAAAGCACGCTATAGAGACACCAGATATGATTGGCAATGTGCACTGGAACAGTTCTGCAGAGCACACACTGTAGGCCTGACAGAGCCGCTTGAAGGACACTGACTGGCTGCTATTAGCTTACACTGGAAACCTTTTTTCTTTGTAAAAGCACGCTATAGAGACTCCAGATATGATTGGCAATGTGCACTGTAACAGTTCTGCAGAGCACACACTGTAGGCCTGACAGAGCCGCTTGAAGGACACTGACTGGCTGCTATTAGCTTACACTGGAAACCTTTTTTCTTTGTAAAAGCACGCTATAGAGACTCCAGATATGATTGGCAATGTGCACTGTAACAGTTCTGCAGAGCACACACTGTAGGCCTGACAGAGCCGCTTGAAGGACACTGACTGGCTGCTATTAGCTTACACTGGATACCTTTTTTCTTTGTAAAAGCACGCTATAGAGACACCAGATATGATTGGCAATGTGCACTGGAACAGTTCTGCAGAGCACACACTGTAGGCCTTACAGAGCCGCTTGAAGGACACTGACTGGCTGCTATTAGCTTAAACTGGAAAACTTTTTTCTTTGTAAAAGCACGCTATAGAGACACCAGATATGAGTGGCAATGTGCACTGTAACAGTTCTGCAGAGCACACACTGTAGGCCTGACAGAGCCGCTTGAAGGACACTGACTGGCTGCTATTAGCTTACACTGGAAACCTTTTTTCTTTGTAAAAGCACGCTATAGAGATACCAGATATGATTGGCAATGTGCACTGGAACAGTTCCGGAGAGCACACACTGTAGGCCTGACAGAGCCGCTTGAAGGACACTGACTGGCTGCTATTAGCTTAAACTGGAAACCTTTTTTCTTTGTAAAAGCACGCTACAGAGACACCAGATATGAGTGGCAACTGTCAAAGTACGCTGGAACAGGTCTGCAGAGCACACGCTGAAGGAGGCCTGACACCCAGACGCTTGCAGGCAACTAACTGCTCTTCTATTACAGTGAAAAAAAAATATTTTTTTTAAATCTAAAGCTTAAGCTATTGTCACAACAGATATGAGTGGTGGCACTGACTGTGCAAATGGGCACAGCATCCAGCCTGACACAGAAGATGGCAGGCAGGCAACTGCTCTTCTATTACAGTGAATTTTTTTTTTTTAAATCTAAAGCTTAAGCTATTGTCACAACAGATATTGTGATGGAAACAATCTCGCCACATTGTTTTGGAGGAGCTTGGTTGCCCGCCTGCTGCCTTTGGACTATGGCCCTGGGAGATTGGGCCCTTTAAAAACAGTATTCGGCCATACCAGAGTGTATGTCACTCATTCTGGCCCTTTAAATACAGTGGGGTCATTTGGTACTTGCCCTGTGTTAGCTGTGGTAACCCAGATAGCTATTCTCAAATCAACAGCACATGGAGAGACAAAACAATATAAGAACAGCCAGGTGCAAACCATGTAAGCACTCCCTCAAGTGCTTTAAATATTCAAATGTAAATAGGATATAGAATGCACACCATAACAATCTCAAAAAAATATTTACATTTTATTATGTACAAAAAAGTACCAGAATGTAAACATATAAGAAAAAATAAATATAAACAAAGTAACAGAAGTAAAGGCAGATACAATAAAATAATAGTTATAAATTACCACAAAAATCCTTACAAGCCACAGACAGAAACACGAGTCACCAAACCCCCCCAACGTTTCGGCACCAACTGGCTGCCTTTATCAAGGGTACCCCCCCACGACAGAGCTGTGTATCCAAGGGGGAGACAGTCCGTCTCCAGCAACCAGGCTCCAACCAGACTACTCCGGTGGTAGTGCTGGCACCAGGACAGAGTACCGCTGGTCTCTGCCCACTCAGCAACCCACCAAGGCATCCTACCAGTCCCCTACACAGCCGTGGTGAGGCACCTGGACATGGACCAACTTCTCCTCTACCCAGGTGTAGTAACCATTTATTGTGGGTGGGCTGTACTGTTTTTTCTGCTTTGTGGGTGGGTTGCTGGACTAACCAGGGCACTGACCGGCAGGAGGTCAGGTACCCTGTTAGTCTTTTTGGAAAGGGGGAGAGATGTGACGGAAACAATCTCGCCACATTGTTTTGGAGGAGCCTGGTTGCCCGCCTGCTGCCTTTGGACTATGGCCCTGGGAGATTGGGCCCTTTAAAAACAGTAATCGGCCATACCAGAGTGTATGTCACTCATTCTGGCCCTTTAAATACAGTGGGGTCATTTGGTACTTGCCCTGTGTGAGCTGTGGTAACCCAGATAGCTATGCCATGGAGCCTATTCGTGTGATTAAAGACTTTGGCTCTATGGCGATTAAACTGTATTCGGTTGGTCTGAGTGCCATTCACCTAATAATGTGCACTCAGACCTGAGCTATCTGGGGATATGTGAAATGTCTGTGTGTTATGTGTAAAATGTGACTTTATGTATTTTAAAGTGTTTTATGTCGTTTTGCAACCATGTGGTTAATGGATTCTGCCTCTAGTCCTGGATAATTGGATTACTTCTCCAATTATCTCCAGGGCAGAAGGGAGGAAACCGGGATGCATTGTGGGGATGTTTTTTCTGCCAGCCAGGGTGAACAAAAGATACTTTTACTAACTTTTGAACCCCTGGTCTGATTCATGCCATTTTTTAATATGTTGTTCCCCTGAATGGATTGATTGAGGATATGTATTTTTATGTGAATGTGATGTATGGTTTTAAAGTTATGAAAGTTGTGTAAAAGTATATTTTGAACTGTATGCATAATGGGATTATGTGTCACACTAAGGGGAGGGGATGTGTGGGATGTAACATCTATGTCATTGGTTATTTTATGCCTCCCCCTGGGTGTGGCCTGTATGTGTACTCATGTAATAAAACCCAGGCTGGGTGCCCCAGCACCTCAGACCACTGCTTGACCCTCAACACGGAGCCTTGTCTCGTACTTGGGGGGATTCACTGTATGCTGTTGGAGATTGATTGCTAGGAGTGTAAGCTGATGTCTGCTTTTCCTATTCGTCTGCTAGCAGCTATTCGTGAGGTTCCAGCTTGGAGTGCTATCTTATTCCCTGGTATGCAGTTCGGGAGTTTGATGCATTCACCTATATCCAATTCGTGAGTTTTGATGTTCTGCAGTAGCTGTGCCTTTCTGAGAAAAGGGGATTATCGCCTAAACGGATTTTAACCCCTCGTATGCTGAAACGGTCCATTACAGATATGAGTGGTGGCACTGACTGTGCAAATGGGCACAGCATCCAGCCAAACACAGAAGATGGCAGGCAGGAAACTGCTCTTCTATTACAGTGAAAAAAAATATATTTTTTTAAATCTAAAGCTTAAGCTATTGTCACAACAGATATGAGTGGTGGCACTGGGCAAGTGGGCACAGTATCCACTGTGAGCCTCACACAGAAGCTGGCAGGCAGGCGACTGCTCTTCTATTACAGTGAAAAAAAATATATATTTTTTTAAATCTAAAGCTTAAGCTATTGTCACAACAGATATGAGTGGTGGCACTGGGCAAGTGGGCACAGTATCCACTGTGAGCCTCACACAGAAGCTGGCAGGCAGGCAACTGCTCTTCTATTACAGTGAAAAAAATATATATATTTTTTTAAATCTAAAGCTTAAGCTATTGTCACAACAGATATGAGTGGCGGCACTGGGCAAGTGGGCACAGTATCCACTGTGAGCCTGACACAGAAGCTGGCAGGCAGGCACCTGCAATGACATTACACAGAAAAAAAACAGTCTGATGTTCTAGCCCTTAAAAGGGCTTTTTGGGGTGCTGTCCTTACAGCAGAGATCAGATGAGTCCTTCAGGATTGTAGTGGACACTGAATACCCTAGCCTAGCTATCAATTTCCCTATCTAATCAGCAGCAGCTAAACTTTCCCTCCTCTCACTAAGCATGCAGCTTCAGAATGAATCGAAAATGGATGCTGGGAGGGAGGTTGGAGGGTGTGGAAGGGAGGGAGTGCTGCTGATTGGCTGGAATGTGTCTGCTGACCGAGAGGCACAGGGTCAAAGTTTGCCCAATGATGACGAATAGGGGGCGGATCGAACCGCGCATGTGTCCGCCCGCCATGGCGAACGCGAACACGCTAAGTTCGCCGGGAACTATTCGCCGGCGAACAGTTCAGTACATCACTAATCAGGAGCTTTGAGGACAGGTGTCAATCCATATCTGCCAAGTGACCCTATGTAGTGGGAACAGTCTCTATTCTGCTCTTTGTCAGTGTGTATCAGGGGCTTTGAGGACAGGGAACAGTCTCTATTCTGCTCTGTGTCAGTGTGTATCATGGTCTCTGAGGACGGGGAACAGTCTCTATTCTGCTCTGTATCAGTGTGTATCAGGGGCTTTGAGGACGGGGAACAGTCTCTATTCTGCTCTGTGTCAGTGTGTATCAGGGGCTTTGAAGACGGAGAACAGTCTCTATTCTGCTCTTTGTCAGTGTGTATCATGGTCTCTGCGGACGGGGTACAGTCTCTATTCCGCTCTTTGTCAGTGTGTATCAGGGGCTTTGAGGACGGGGAACAGTCTCTATTCTGCTCTTTGTCAGTGTGTATCATGGTCTCTGAGGACGGGGAACAGTCTCTATTCTGTTCTGTGTCAGTGTGTATCATGGTCTCTGAGGACGGGGAACAGTCTCTATTCTGCACTGTGTCAGTGTGTATCAGGGGCTTTGAGGACGAGGAACAGTCTATATTCTGCTCTTTGTCAGTGTGTATCAGGGGCTTTGAGGACAGGTGTCAATCCATATCTGCCAAGTGACCCTATGTAGGGTGAACAGTCCCTATAGAGTCCTTTGTAGACGTCGCAAGTACGCATTGGGTAATGGCATCTGTAGTGTTCTAGTCAGGTATTGGAATTTTCAGCAGCAGCAGTTTCCCCTTTTTTTTTAAGAATTTGCCAGGAATCTTTTTTTGAAGTTGTTCCCCTCCTCTTGACACGATCAATGACCTGAGAGTGTCCATAAGCAGGGTTGACCTGTTAGTCTCATTTTCCATTCAAGTTGTGCATGATGTCCAGGCAAAGTTTCCAGGGACAAATATTGTAGCCTGTTGAACGAGGTGACCTTGCTCGGGTCCCAGGTGTGCGGTTCCTAAAATCGCTGCCATATACACGTCCACTGATAGGAGACGCAACAGGTATTAAACTGATAAGAATAGTACTACTTAACACACCACTCCTATCTGGTGGCACATTAGATTGCCCGCGCAGTGCCCCAAATTTGAAGTAGGAGGACCGACCAAGCATCTTCTTCCATCTCCCTGTTCAAAAAATCGCTGCCATATACACGTCCACTGATAGGAGATGCAACAGGAATTAAACTGATAAGAATAGTACTACTCTTTGTCAGTGTGTATCATGGTCTCTGAGGACGGGGAACAGTCTCTATTCCGCTCTTTGTCATTGTGTATCAGGGGCTTTGAGGACAGGGAACATTCTCTATTCTGCTCTGTGTCAGTGTGTATCATGGTCTCTGAGGACGGGGAACAGTCTCTATTCTGCTCTGTGTCAGTGTGTATCATGGTCTCTGAGGACAGGGAACAGTCTCTATTCTGCTCTGTGTCAGTGTGTATCATGGTCTCTGAGGACGGGGAACAGTCTCTATTCTGCTCTGTGTCAGTGTGTATCAGGGGCTTTGAGGACAGGTGTCAATCCATACCTGCCAAGTGGCCCTATGTAAGGGGAACAGTCCCTATTCTGCTCTGTGTCCGTGTGCATCAGGGGCTCTGAGGACAGGTGTCAATCCATATGTCAAGGTGTCCATATGTCAGGTGTCAATCCATATTCATTGTGATTTAGGAATGTTAGGTGATTTCTGCCCTTTATGGATTAAAACCAGACTCTGCATCAACTGTGTAATTTTCCAATGGAGTTTTGCCATGGATTCCCCTCCGGCATGCCACAGTCAAGGTTTTAGTCCCCTTGAAACAACTTTTCCATCACTTTTGTGGCCAGAAAGAGTCCCTGTGGGTTTTAAAATTCGCCTGCCCATTGAAGTCAATGCCGGTTTGCCCAGTTCGCCGGTTCGCGAACGTTTGCGGAATTTCCCGTTCTCCGTTCGCGAACCGAAAGTTTTGGTTTCGCGACATCACTAGTGGTATTGCATCTACCCCCATAGCGAAACACTTCTTTGAAATGGGACACACATTGCCAACCTTTAAATTTATGGGCATTGAACATGTCCCGATCCCTTTGAGGGGAGGTGACAGAGATAATTTGCTTCTTCAACGGGAAGCTTTCTGGATTTTTACACTGGGAACAGTACATCCAGGAGGTTTAAATGAGATTAATCCTCTAAACTGCTTCATTCCGAAAAGATAATCATTTATTACATTTTTATACTCTGCTCTAAGTTGAGAATATTTTGATTATGTGTTCTGTACCTTACCAGATTTGCTATTCGTATTAGAACTATATATAATTAGAAAGTGTTACTGTCTCACTCTTTTGTGATTCTTTGTATATATTGTATACATTGTATATCAGATAACACCTGCTCTTGCAACTCTAATTTCTCCAGAGGACCGGACCACCCCAGCTTTAATCTAAGCATACTTTTTTGTTTGTACTCTTTTTTAGACATTTAGTAGATCTGTACCTTGGGTGGTACCTTGATCCTTCATTATTATTATCCTTGTTTTTTACTTTTACTCGAGTATGTGGATTCTCTACATCTCGGTTTCTTACTTAATTCACGGTTTTCTCACCATTTCACACTCTTTGGGGTTAAATCCTATCTGGGATGATGCTCTTCGAACTTTGACATTACATTTATGACATCACTACCTTTTTCTCTTTTTTTCTTTTTTCTAAGTTCACTCTCCAATCAGAGCCCAGTTTCACCATATTTAAATCTCCACTTTTCCCGCTTTTCTTTGTCTTGATAAAAGTCCTTCGCGGACTGAAACGTCGACTTGATCGTTTTTTGAAATTATCACACTTATGTGAATAAATGAAACTTATTTTTCAAAGAAGTCCTCCAGAGTGCACTCTTTTCTATTTGTGTATATATATATATATATATATATATGATCTAAGTATATTATTTTTTTTACACTTATTTTAATTTATTTTATTTTATTTCTTAATGTATTTCTTAACTTAATGTATAAAATATTAACAAAAAAGATTTTTTGAAAAATTTTTAGTTCTACGTGACATTTTAACTGTGAATGTCATAAAACTGTTTGCTTTTACTGCAATAAAATACACATATTTGTATTCAGCAATGTCTCACGTGTAAAACCCCCATATGTGCTAACATCATATGAATTATTAGCGTTATGGAGAAATATGTGAAAAAATAAGTGTGTAAAAACCTATATTAAGAAATTTGTACCAACCGCTTTATAGAGGAGGTAATAGACATGAGAAAAAGTGTAAAAATACATGAAAAAATATGAAGAAACAAAAAATGAAAATTCATAAAAAATATGTGTATGACCTCTGACTCGATCTCAAGTCATAAGGTCCGTTTTGGCCATGTATGATAGACCACATGGGCATGTGATCAAATAAATAACGTGGTCAGACAAGTGATGTAGTGCCCGATAGCGATTCTTTAACCATGTGGCTGCAAATGACACAGCCACTGCACTTGAAACAACCTTTTTTAGTGAAACCTTTTGGTTTACTATAGCTCTTGATGGGATCATTTCTGACCAGTGTATCCTTAAGGTTTTGGTTTAATTTTAAAATAATAATAGGAGGTCACTTGAAAATATCTGGTAAGGTTTTGTCTGAGCTGAGTATCCTCCAGTATTTGGGTATTGATTTCTTCATCATATTGGACCCAGTGTGGTAAGTAAGGGGTAGAAATATTTGGGGACTTTTTTTCTGCAGGTGTTGAAGATATTGTTTCCTGATCTTTCTGATTGTGACAGCTCTATCCAGTATCTGGGGATGGTACCCTCGTTCCATTAACATGAAAACTCATGTCTTGAAGTTGTTTTTCTCTATTCACCGGGTCACTATTGTATCGCAATACTCTCATATATTGGGATATAGGTAGGGGATCTTTCAATGGATGTAGATGGAAGCTGGTGGTTCCTAGTGATTTATTTCTGTCGGTAGATTTACAATGGAGAGTGAACCCCAACTGATCCTCCCCTTTGTATAATATGACATCCAGGAATTGTATACTCATGTCACTGGAGGTGACTGTAAAGTGAACCGTAGTCGGTAATTGGTTGATGTACTCAATCATTTCACTTAATTCTGATGCTATGCCTTTCCAAAGAATAAGTATGTCATCCACAAATCGGACGTATTCAATTATGTGTTTGCCATATTTGGGTAGTATATACAGTGCTTCATACCAATACATATACTCATTGGAGTAGGATGGAGCCATTGCTGCTCCCATCGTGGTTGAGCATGCTGCAGACCCACCAGCATTGCTGCGGCTTGGTTCACTTCTGTAATCAACACTGCGGTCCCGGATGTCTGTAAGTAAAAGTAGTCCTCAAACTTAAAATAATTGCATATTAAGGCAATCCATAGGAGTTCCAGCAAGTAGTCTATAGGTGGACCCTGATAAAGCTGAGAATTAAATAGAACATTCCTTAAAGCCTCAATCCCTTGCTCATGGGGGATTATCGTATACAAACTTTGGACGTCCAAAGTAACCAGTAGTATGTTGTCGTTTCTGTTAAACGCACCAGGGTATGTAACACATTGTATTACTGAAAGGTGAGTGCCAAGCTTTTGGATATATATATATATATATATATATATATATATATATATATATATATATATATATATGAAGAAATAAGGGAATCACTTGAGGAAGACCCTGTGGGGTCGAAACGTCGATCTAAGAATGTAAATCCTTTTTTGGGAATAAAATACCGATTGACCCTTTATCAAGACCGGAGAGTGCTTCCCTTATTTCTTCATTTATATCTTTTAACGTGGGATAGCACCAAGGCATTTAAAACTACATTATTGAGACAGGGTGAGTGCCAAGCTATATTTGTTTTGTCTATATATATATATATATATATATATATATATATATTGTGACGAGACCAATCTCGCCACTGTGCATTAGATGAGCCTGGTTGCCCACCTGCTGCATTTAGACTATGGCCCCATGTTGAAACGCTTGATTTTCCCCTGCAAAGAGACGAAAGCCGGGTCATCCGGTACTTGCCCTATTTGAATAGTGATACCCCAGACAGCTATGCCATGGAGCCCATTCGTATAATGAAAGACTATGTGAAAGACTTTGGCTCCATGGCTGAATGTACCTGTTTTATGCAATAGCTGCACAGTTATATATTTTTATGTATTTTATTGTCTTTTGCTACCATGTGTTCAATGGAGTTTTGCCTCTGTCCTTGGAGATAATTGGATTACTTACCAATTATCTCCAGGATAGAAGACTCTGTGGAACTGGTTTTGGGCAGAAAAGACATGCTTCATTTGGTCACAAAGGACTTCGATCTAACTTTTGAACCAATGGACCAATTTGGATGATTTTGGCATATGTTTGTATTTGGAGTATGCTGATTCTTAAAATGTGAATGTGATGTATACTTTTAAAGTTATGAATAATGTGGAAAAACTGTATTTCTCTGTCTGAGATAATTACATTAACCCATTGTGTAAGGTAATTGTATCACAGGCAGAGGCGAGGATTTTGTGTGGGAGTGTCTGAGTGTATTGTACGTGTTTATTGGTGGTTTTCCAAAACCCTGTGGGTGGTACTAATATGTATATAAGAACAATAAACCCACAGCTCTGTCTGTTCACTGCTTGACCCTCAACACGGAGCTTTGTCTCGTTCTTGGGGGGGGGGATTTATTGTATGCTGTTCCAGTTCAACTGCTAGGAGTGTGTCAGGATCGGGACAGGGATCCAACACGCAGAGTACAAACAGGTACAGGATACGTATACCGGACCTTAGAATGGCCGGACTAACGTACGGAGAGTATAGAGAATGGTCAGAGACAAGCCGAGGTCGAGGGAACGAGAGGACAGGTAAGCGAGGAACAAGCCGGGTCAAGGATAACAGAGATAAACAGAGTAAGTCAAACAAGCCGGGTCGGAACCAAAGGGATAACTGAAAACACCAGAGCACTGTGTGACTAGGCAGGCTAGAACCACGACAGGGCAATGAGCAATTGAGAGAAGCACTGTTAAATACCCTGGTTCAGAAGGGTAGACACGCCTCCGACGAGTCCTGATTCGTCTCCAACCAATTGAGTGACAGGTCGTTCCGGGTTGGCGTCATGACGTCGACTTCCGGACGTCATGCTAGAAAAGGAAGTGACTCCCTCGCGGCCGGCGTTTATGTGACCGGGTGGACCGCGAGGAACAGGGGAAACAGGCCGTCCGGATGGATAAACGTCTAAGTCTCTACCTCTCTCAGAGGTAGAGACTTCAGGTACCCTGACAGGTACCCTGACAGTACCCCCCCTCTCAGATACGCCCACCGGGCGGAATGAACCGGGACGAGATGGGAAGCGGGAGTGAAACGCCCTGCGGAGACAAGGAGCATGAACATCCTCTTGAGGTACCCAACTCCTCTCCTCAGGACCATATCCCCTCCAATCGACCAGATATTGTACTCTCCCCCGGGAGATTCGGGAATCGATGATAGCGTTAACCTCATACTCCTCCTGACCCTCCACCTGAACAGGGCGAGGGGAGGAGACCGTGGAGGAAAATCTGTTACAGACTAGTGGTTTCAGCAATGAAACGTGAAATGAGTTAGGGATGCGTAAGGCAGATGGAAGAGCTAGACGATACGCAACTGGGTTAATTCGAGTCAGCACCCTGTAAGGTCCAATATAACGAGGAGCGAACTTCATGGAAGGAACTTTTAAAATGAATGTTTCTTGTACTCAACCATACTCTATCACCTGGAACAAACACCGGAGCCGCCCTTCTACGTTTATCAGCGTGTTACTTAATCAGCATAGAATTGTGCAGAAGAATTTGTCGAGTCTGATCCCACAACTTGCTCAAATTGGCAACATGAACATCAACCGACGGTAACCCTTGGGAAGGGGAAGCCGAGGGAAGAATAGATGGATGAAAGCCATAATTCATGAAGAAGGGGCTTGAATGAGTAGAATCACAAACGAGATTGTTGTGTGCAAACTCCGCCCAAGGAATCAAACCAACCCAATCGTCCTGGTGTTCAGAAACAAAACAACGTAAATATTGTTCAATCTTTTGGTTGGTGCGTTCAGCAGCTCCGTTAGACTGAGGATGATAGGCAGAAGAGAAATTCAATTTGATACCCAGTTGAGAGCAGAAGGACCTCCAAAAACGGGAAACAAACTGGGAACCTCTGTCAGATACAATTTGGGAGGGTATCCCATGTAAACGAAAAATCTCTGCCAATTCGGGGGAAGACGGGAGTTTAGGCAGAGGAACGAAGTGAGCCATCTTGGTGAATCTGTCAACCACGGTGAGGATAACAGTCTGTTTTTTAGAGATAGGTAAATCGACAATGAAGTCCATAGCTAAACAGGACCATGGTTTCTCTGGAACCTCTAAGGGATGCAGAAATCCACATGGGAGCGTATGAGGTTGCTTAGTCTTAGTACAGACCTCACACGTACCGATGAAATCCTTAACATCCTTACGCAAAGCAGGCCACCAGAAATCTTTGGAGATTAAAGCATACGTCTTGCGAATGCCAGGGTGCCCAGCTACCTTGCTGTTGTGGAAACACCGTAACACTTCCAGTTGGAGACCAGGAGGAACGAAGTGTCTATCCCCAGGAGTCTGTTTAGGAGCTAGATGTTGTAACTTCATGATCTCGGCAAGCAACGGAGAATGAATCCTGAGATTCGTGTTGGCGATGATATTACATTTAGGGACTATCGAGGAAAGAACTGGCTCAGCTATAGTGGACGGTTCATATTGGCGAGATAAAGCATCGGCTTTGGAGTTCTTAGAACCAGGTCTATAAGTAAGCACATAATTGAGTCAGGAATAAGGACCAACGAGCTTGTCTGGCGGATAGGCGCTTAGCCTCCCCAATATAGGACAAGTTCACAGGATGTAAGGTCCCTTCTAATAAATGTCTCCACTCCTTTAGGGCCATAATGACCGCTAACAGTTCCCTGTCACCGATGTCATATCTGCTTTCAGGGCCAGATAGTTTCTTAGAGAAAAAACCACCAGGGTGTAATGGTTTGTCCACCCCTAACCTTTGTGACAGGACAGCACCTTCTCCCGTCTCAGAGGCATCGACCTTGAGTAGGAACGGCAGAGTCGTATCAGGATGGACTAAAATTGGGGCAGAAGCAAAAAGTTCCTTGAGAGTCTTGAAAGCAACAAGGACCTCAGTAGACCAGGTCTTAGTATCAACCCCTTGTTTGGTCATATTGGTAATAGGCGCAATAATAGAAGAGTATCCCTTAATAAAGCGCCTATAATAATTAGAGAAACCAATAAACCTCTGAATAGCCTTGAGTCCTTTAGGCAATGGCCAATCTAAAATAGATTGGAGTTTGTCAGGATCCATCTTAAAGCCTTCCCCAGAAATCACGTACCCAAGAAAGTCTATCTGAGACTGGTCAAAACTGCATTTCTCCAATTTACAGTATAAGCCATGTTGCAGAAGTTTGTGCAATACCTTTCTGACTTGTCTGTGGTGGGTCTCAATCTCCCTAGAGTGTATAAGTATGTCATCCAGGTATACAATAACACAATCATGTTGAAACTCCCTAAGGACTTCATTAATCAAATCCTGAAATACTGCAGGAGCATTACAGAGACCAAATGGCATAACCGTGTATTCATAGTGACCATAACGGGTATTGAACGCTGTCATCCACTCGTGTCCATGCTGGATTCTCACCAAGTTATACGCCCCTCTGAGATCTAACTTGGTGAAAATTTTAGAGCCCTTTAAACGATCAAACAGCTCGGTAATCAAAGGAATGGGATAGGCATTTCTGATGGTTATCTTATTCAAACCTCGGTAATCAATACAAGGTCTCAGAGTACCATCCTTCTTTTTAACGAAAAAAAAAACCAGGTCCGGCGGGGGAAGAGGATCTCCTAATAAATCCTTTTTCTAGATTCTCACGAATATATTCCTCTAGAACTGAGTTCTCTTGAGTGGATAGAGGATATACATTGCCCCTCGGAGGCATAGTACCAGGTAGGAGCTTAATTTTACAATCAAATGACCTGTGTGGAGGTAAGGTATCAGCATTCTTCTTGTCGAATACTGCTTTTAAGTCCTGGTAGAGGAACGGTATTTGTCTCTCTGTAGACTAAGTGGAACTACCTGGTGTGTTTATTACAGCCAATGGAGATACCCTGCGTAAACACCTCTCCTGGCAGCCCTGACCCCATGAGAGTATCTCCCCTAACTCCCAATCGATAATAGGGTTATGTCTCTTTAACCATGGGTACCCCAGGACTATGGGGACAGAAGGGGACGAAATTAGCATAAGTGATAAGTTCTCCTCGTGTAAGATACCAACAGTTAAATTAACGGGTATGGTCTCACGGAAGATAACAGGCTCAAGTAAAGGTCTACCATCTATGGCCTCAACGGCCAAGGGTGTATCCCTTAACTGGGATGGGACAGTGTGTTTAGTGGCAAAGGCTTGGTCGATAAAATTCTCAGCAGCTCCGGAATCTATCAAAGCCATAGTCTTTACTACTCCCTTCTCCCAAGTTAAAGAAACTGGTAGCAGAAGCCTGTGATCTTTATAATTATGAGTAGAGGACAAAATAGAAACACCCAAGGCCTGTCCTCTAGAGAAACTTAGGTGCGAGCGTTTCCCGAACGATTAGGACAATTCAGGCGTAAGTGACCTCTGACTCCACAATACATGCATAATCCCTCTCTTCTCCTGTACTGTCTCTCCTCTTCTGAGAGGCGAGTATTGCCTATCTGCATAGGTTCAGGAAGCAGTGAGGTAGTGGAATCAGGACCTTGAAATGCGGGAGCTAATTTAAAGGAAGGTCTAAGGTTCCTCTCTCGAGTGTTTTGTCTCTCTCTTAAACGCTCATCAATACGAGAAATGAACGAAATTAACTCCTCCAAATTTTCAGGGAGTTCTCTAGTAGCAATCTCATCAAGGATTACGTCTGATAGCCCGTTCAAAAATACATCTATATAAGCCTGCTCATTCCACTTAACTTCTGACGCCAGAGACCTGAACTCTAGTGCATAATCCACAAGTGTTCGGTTCTCCTGTCTCAGGCGCAACAGTAATCTGGCTGCATTGACCTTTCTACCAGGGGGGTCAAAAGTTCTTCTAAAGGCAGCTACAAAGGCTGCCTTTATACTAACGGGTTATCGTTCTCCCATAGTGGGTTGGCCCATCTCAGAGCTTTCTCAATGAGTAAGGTGATAATAAATCCAACCTTTGCCCTATCAGTAGGATAGGAACGAGGTTGCAATTCAAAGTGGATACTAATCTGGTTTAAAAAACCACGACACTTCTCAGGTGAACCACCATAACGTACTGGTGGGGTAATGCGAGAGGAGGCACCTACAGTGGCTACCTCTAGGCCAGAACTTACAGGGGAGATAGAGGTAGTACGTGTCTTCTCTGGTGGATTATTGGCACGAGATAATAACGCCTGTAGCGCTAGTGCCATTTGATCCATTCTGTGTTCCATGGCTTCGAACCTAGGATCAGAGGGACCAAGCTGACTGTTTGTACCTGCAGGATCCATTGGCCCTGTCGTAATGTCAGGATCGGGACAGGGATCCAACACGCAGAGTACAAACAGGTACAGGATACGTATACCGGACCTTAGAATGGCCGGACTAACGTACGGAGAGTATAGAGAATGGTCAGAGACAAGCCGAGGTCGAGGGAACGAGAGGACAGGTAAGCGAGGAACAAGCCGGGTCAAGGATAACAGAGATAAACAGAGTAAGTCAAACAAGCCGGGTCGGAACCAAAGGGATAACTGAAAACACCAGAGCACTGTGTGACTAGGCAGGCTAGAACCACGACAGGGCAATGAGCAATTGAGAGAAGCACTGTTAAATACCCTGGTTCAGAAGGGTAGACACGCCTCCGACGAGTCCTGATTCGTCTCCAACCAATTGAGTGACAGGTCGTTCCGGGTTGGCGTCATGACGTCGACTTCCGGACGTCATGCTAGAAAAGGAAGTGACTCCCTCGCGGCCGGCGTTTATGTGACCGGGTGGACCGCGAGGAACAGGGGAAACAGGCCGTCCGGATGGATAAACGTCTAAGTCTCTACCTCTCTCAGAGGTAGAGACTTCAGGTACCCTGACAGAGTGTAAACCTTTCGTATGGTTTCTCCTATTCGGCTGTTTACAGCATTCATATGGTTCCGGTTCGGCTGTTTACGGCATTCATATGCTTCTCCGGTTCGCTGGATTGGTGTCTACAGTAGCTATGCCTGTGTCTCTGGAAGGGGAAGATCTACTAAATGGCGGTTTAACCCTTTTATGCCTGGGGGTGCCGTTACATATATAAATATATATATATATATATATATATATATATATTTAAATTCTAAAATTCTACGTGTATATTTATGTAATATCTTAACACACTTATGTGATTTTACTAATTAAAATGTCAGGGATTTGCCTGACGACCCAAGCGGAACGTCAAAACAATTTAATTGGCAAGCCCTATATTTATCCCTGTAACTTTACAAAACACCATAAAACCTGTACAGTAAAATGATGATGTCATCAGTGAAAATGCTGTTTTTGTGTGAAAAATTCTAAAAAACTAATATGAATGCTAAGTTTGGCCAGCGTTTGTCACGAAGTGGCTACAAAAAAGTCTGGGCTTAATTAGAGTTGAGTGGACACCTGGATGTTCGGGTCGGGCGGGACCGGCGGGTTTAGCCGAACTTTGAAAAAAAGTCTGGGTTCTTGATCGAACTTGACCACGAACCTCCTTTGAAGTCAATGAGGACCCGAACTTTTGCCCACAAAAATAGCTCTAAAAAAAGTCCTGGAAAGGGCTAGAGGGCTGTAAAAGTAAGTATCATGGGGGTAAGAGTAGGGCAAGTGCCCTGCAAACAAATGTGGATAGGAAAATCACTTAAAATAACATACAAATTAAAAATACAGCTGAGCCATAAAATACCACTAGATTGAATCTTTGATTTTAGCTTTGGAAGAACATAAATCAAAATCTAAAGCATGGCTGTCAAGAGGATCAACAGAATTATCCATTTGTGAGAGGGTTGGAGTGCAAGGTATTCTCTTTCATTGTTCAAACTGAGCTCAACTCCTGATGCATGGAGAAAAGGCCTTCACAAGCCTCTGCTATTGTGTACATAGTTTATACTAAGTGACCTATAGGTTGAGGAGGCGGTGACCGTGGCGGTGTAGGTGGAAGCAGCGGTGGAGGAGGAGGTAGCCAACACTGTTTTTTATATATATATATATATATATTTTATTTGAATTGGGGTAGCCTCCAAAATATTGGGACATATAAAAAAAGAAAACTGTTCCGCAGAGCGACTGACCCGTGCATGCTGCATCTGAAACTCCACTATCGCCTGCTGCTGCTCGCACAGTCTCATGAGGCGGTGAGCGGGAAGGCCAAAGTTATGCTGCAGCGCAGACAGGCGAGCAGCAGCAGGGTGAGAACACAGACGACCCACACTTTCTGCAGCAGCTCTGATATATGTGGCTATACACTGTGGCATCACAAGGGCCACCCAGAACTGGCTCCACTCCCATCAAACCAAGCTCCTGGAGGAGATCACCCAGCTCATCATGCTAGAGCACTTTTTCAATGTGCTCCCCAATGAGAAGGCGACGACGTCAATCCATATAACTTTTGATGCCATTGACTGCGCCTACCATGGTGACCACAGGTAACGGGGAATCAGGGTTCGATTCCGTACAGGGACCCTGACAAAACGGCTACCACATGCAAGGAAGGCAGCAGACACGCAAATGACCCACTCCCGACGCGGGAAGGTAGTGACGACAAATAACAATACATGACTCTTTAGAGGCCCTGTAATTGTAATGAGTCTACTTGAAATCCTTTAACTCTGATCAATTGGAGGGCAAGTCTGGTGCAGAGCCGCTGGCCCGTGCGTGCTGCAGCTGAAACTCCACTATCGGCTGCTGCTGCTCAAACAGTCTCTCCAGCATGTGCAAGGTGGAGTTCCACCTTGTGGGCACATCGCATATGAGGCAGTGAGCGGTAAGGCCAAAGTTACGCTGCAGAGCAGACAGGCGAGTAGCAGCAGCAGGGTGAGAACGCCGAAAGCACGCACAGCCGCTACAGTGAATGTCACATCCTGTTCCAAGTTGCGGATCAGTCTTGTGATGGCTTCTGGTATCCAGTACTAGTTTTACTGAAGCTGCATCAGGGTCCTGGTATGTGGCTGCGCAAACGCTGGTGCTCAACACCAGGGGGCGTGCGGTTACCCTGCACCAGACCCTGCTAATCCATTCCACACTGTGACTCCTAACTTCTACATCAGACATACTCGGTCCCGGTCGTCCAACCGCCACCCAGTCAGTGTCTGGGTCTAGGTCACCGGACTGCGAAACTGCGAATGGCTCGTTAAACCTGTTATGGTTCTTTTTATCGCTTCAACTGTTACTTGGATAACAGTGGGAATTCTAAAGATAATACATGCCAATGAGCGCTAGGGGACAGCCGCTCCACTTTTGCACCCTGCTCCCTCTTATGCTGTGCTGGTGCCTCTGTGCGACTAGTGCCTCTTCCTCCAAACTGCACACTTCACTCGCATGACCTTGATTCCATGTGGGGTCTAGGACCTCATCATCCTCCACATCATCTTCCACCCACTCCTCAACCCTGCCCTCTTTTCCGGTCTGCACACTGCAGAAAGCCACAGCAGTTGGCATCTGTGTTTTTTCCAGCATGTAAAGTTTGCAAAGGACATATGGAAATTGTATTAGAATTGTATCCAGGCAACAGTTTTCCCTATAAACTGACCTCTCAGTTTGACTTGTGAGGGTATTGCCCCAGAATTACAATATTGTGTAAGTACCTCTTAGCTATTGATAACTGGTTTAAATATAGCAGCTTGTTATCTGGTAGTATCTAGTGTAGAAAATATCAATCTGTTTTCTATCACTTAGATCTGTGTTGTAGATGTGAAACAATATTACAAGTGACCGATGTAGTAAATTTGAATCAAAGTTCCATTTGCAAAAAAAATTCTCGCCCATCTTCTGTGGGTTATTGCATTTTTAAGATGTAGACTTATTGTATCACATTAGCAATGCACAGGTAGATTGTCTGGCACGTTGTTTTGGTGTTTGGTTTTAACTTTGTAGTTGTGTCTTTACACAATATAGAAATGTATATTGATGCTTCTGTATATGAAGCGATCACAATAACACTTATATTTCACTTTAAAAAAAAAAAAATCAGGCTAAACAAAAATTGGTAATTAACAATATGACACCTGAAAAGCACATGAAAGGATGCTGTATGATTTAAAAAAAAAAAAAAACACACTACAAAAAAGTCCTGTCCACTAGAGTGTGTAGTCATGAATGTAACCAGTAAAACTTTGTTTTTACAGTCACTTGTTGGCCCATACATATTTTAAAACTTGTTTAATTTTGTTATAGCATAACTTGTAGTTTTGTTTTTTAACTTGCCTATAATACATATTTTTGTATGACAGTGTATTTTATTAATTGATTACTGAATTTTAATGGTCTAAGATCATTAACATGTCAACAGGCAAACGTAACCCGAATGATTTGTCTCAGTCTTGCCTTCTATACTACCTGCACCATAGGCAACATTTATTTGTCTTTAGACTTTCTTGAGAAGCGGTAACGGTGTTGCACACATACACCAGATATGAAGTGCACACCCCAAATGTACTACATAGCACCCAGAAAATTAGAATGTTTACAACTGTGCTGTAAGCGCACTATTAGACGCTTCGATTTGACTCTTAGATATGAAGAGCAGGCCCCAAAATGTACTATTTAGTCCAAAAAACGTAATGTTCGGTACAAACTCGAACTTTACATTTCGGGTTCGCTCAACTCTAGGCTTAATCTCTAGGCATCATTAAACTAAACTGTTCTGGTGACTATAGTGTCCTTTAATGACAAATGCAATCCTACTAAAGCGTGAACGATTTAATAATCTACTTAATTTATTTAATAGAGTTGCATATTTCTCAAATTAAACTTCCATCAATACTGATAATTTATTGTCTTGTGTTTTTTTTTTTTTTTATATTCCAGACAGTGATAACTGCCAGAAATGTCCTGACAATGAATATCCGGATGAAAATAAAACAAATTGCATTCCCAAAACGTATGACTTTCTGTCATATGAAAATGATATTATGACTTTAGTTTTCTCTTTAATCTCTCTTTTTTTTTCACTCATAATTGTCTTTATTTTGGGAACATTTATTATATTCTGGGAGACTCCCATTGTCAGAGCAAATAACCGGAATCTCAGCTTCATCCTCCTGGTCTCTCTCATGCTGAGCTTCCTCTGTGTGTTTCTGTTCCTCGGTCGTCCTGTGGATATAACCTGCAAGCTGCGTCAAACCTCTTTTGGGATCATCTTTTCAGCATCTGTATCTTCTGTACTGGGCAAAACTATCATGGTTTATATGGCTTTCAAAGCTACTAAACCAGGCAGCATGTGGGTTGGGGTCAAAGTGTCTAATACCATAGTTCTGATATGCACATCTATCCAGATCCTAATTAATGTTCTTTGGTTGTGCATTTCCCCTCCTTTTCAAGAACTGGACATGCACTATTACCCTGGAAGGATCATCATTCAGTGTAATGAAGGCTCAGTTATTGCGTTCTACTCTGTTCTGGGTTATATGGGGGTTCTGGCAGCTGTTAGTTTTATTATTGCTTATTTAGCCAGGACATTACCGGACAGTTTTAATGAGGCCAAGTATATCACCTTCAGCATGCTGCTGTTCTGTAGTGTGTGGATTGCAATGATCCCGGCCTATCTGAGCACCAAAGGGAAAGACATGGTGTCTGTAGAGATCTTTGCCATATTCACTTCTAGTGCTGGCTTGTTAGGCTGTATATTTTTTCCTAAAATTTACATAATGCTTATAAAACCTGAAATGAATACCAAAAGACATCTTCTGGACAAAATTAAGTCATAATATATTAAATATCTATTAAAATGAGATCTATTTCATAGTTATAAAAAGCCAAGGAACAGAAACAAAATATAGCATAAATGTTTGATTTTAGCAGTGCAGCTATCAAAACAGTGGAGGCATGCTCCATAGGAGCAATCTCTTGAGCCCTGATCTGATACAGGATAAGTGCTCTGGAGTGTTTGACCACATTGTAACATTAAGCTTGTAACAATCTTACACTTTGAGAAATCGCTGTATAAATATCAATGAACCATTTGATGCTTGAGTGTAACAGTAGCTAAATGGTGGCACAGTGATATACTAAGGTGTAGAACAGGGGTCAGAAACCTATGGCACGTGTGCTATGCATGGCACTCCGTATTGTAGCACTTAGAGGAAATGATGTCAGATCAGTTCACACCTGCCCTGGAGTAGAGTTGCCCTTGACCTGTACCTGATCACCCCAGGGAAGCCACCCACACTGCTACGTATACACAGTTCTTCAGAAAAAGCCTCGCCCTCATACAAATAATGCAAACAGCCCACACACAAACACACACACAGTCACCACACCACTGACAATCCACATACATGCACACAATCCCACAAGTACCTCTCGCATGCAATACCACAAGCAGCCTTAAACATACACACCACCAAACACACAATGTTACATATCAACCAGACACACAATTCCAAAAGTACCTCCCAATGACGTAAGTGCCGCAGTCGCAGGGGTCGCAACTGTGACCAGGCCGTCACTCCAGGGGGCCTGGCCGCCTGTCGACTCCTGCAACCGTGGTGCCTGCCGGCATTGTAGTGCGGCCCAAGCCACACAGAGCAACTGCTGAGCTACATTGAATGGGCCCATGGGGTGGCCCCAAAATGCTCTTGGGGCCACCAGATGGCAATGTATTTCCTGGGGCCTAGTCAGCTCTTTAAGAGCTCGAAGGTCCCCAGTGATGATGTCAGAGCTGGGAGGAAGCCATCACATCCTCCCAGCTAAAAGAGCAGTGAGGGAGGAGAGCACCATGGCAGGAGAGAAGAGAGTCAGAGTGGGATCTTTGACTCCCATCAGCCTGAGCCAGCCACTGAACCCCAGGAAAGTCTGTAGGTGTATCTGTTTGTATGTGTATATCTTTGTTTGCATAAGTTTCTGTATGTGTATCGGTTTGTATTGGTATCTGTATGTCTGTATGTGTATCTGTTTGTGTGTCAATTTGTGCCCCTATGTACCTGTATGTGTGTCACTGTATATATCTGTATGCTTGTCATTCTGTGTATCTGAATATTTGTCATTAAATGTGTCTGTGTATCTGCATGCGTATCTGTCTGTATGTATCTGTGCAACTGCATGTGTGTCTGTGTTTTTATTGAAGATTTTTCAAACAACAATATAAACATTTATACAAGAAGATATAATAATAATAATAATAATATTAGTTAATCTAGAAAATAACATAATAAAACAGGGGATAAACTCTATAAGTACAATCATTCAGTGTTATGCGAAATAATAACTTATCAGTTTATATACACAATCAAATATATACAACATATTAGCAATCATCATCCAGTCAGAAATGGACTACAAAATAAGATTACAATTGAAGCTGATGTTTTCTTCCCATAAAAGCAACTCTTGTTTAAAAATTTCAGTTTTCGATGTTGGTAAGTGGAAAGCTAGTTCGCAATGTCTATTTTCAAATATGAATTGTATGACCTCATTTATGTGGAAAGTTATTTAATAGTTTTCCAGTATTGGGTGATAATTGTCGTTGCAGAAATTAGAAAATGGACTTGTATAATTTTATTATAATTTGGTAAATTTATGGGAATTTGCTTAAAGAGACAAAGCTTTGGTGTCAAATTATCAATTGAATTGTCAACAGTTTTAATTAATGTATGTATCGAATTCCAATAAGGTCTAATTTTAGGGCACAACAACATGTGACACAAAAATCACCTTTCCCCACACTCCCCCCAGCATGTATGTGTATGTGATGAATTCAATTTGTGTCAT